>NC_062295.1:24451063-25906063 GCF_902655055.1 Lutra lutra | reverse complement strand
GTATTTTAGGCCACAAAATAAATCTCAATAAATTTAAGAATATTGAAATCATAAAGCAACTTTTCTGACCACAGTGGTATGACACTAGAAATCTATCACAAGAAGAAAACAAGAAAAATCACACATATGTACAGATTACATATTCAGCAGCACATTACATATTACACATGTAATATTACATATTACAGATTCAGTAGCACATGCTACTGAACAACCAATGGCTCGATGAAGAAATCAAAGGAGAAATTAAAAAAAAAACAACTTGAGAAAAATGAAAATGAAAATACCATATGCCAAAATCTATGGGATGCAGCAAAAGCAGTTCCAAAAGGAAAGTTTATAGAGATACATGCCTACCTCAAGAAACAAGAAAAATTTTAAATAAACTATTTAAATTTATACCTAAAGGAACTAGCAAAAGAAGAATAAACAGTAAAAGGGAAAAATAATTAGAGCAAAAATAAATAAAATGGAGATTAAAATGACAAAATATCAATGAAACTAAGAGCTGGTTCTTTGAAAAAATAAACAAAATTGACAAATCTTTAGCTGGACTCACTAAGAAGAGAAGACAGAAGACTCAAATTCAGAAACGAAAAAGAAGTAATAAGTGACACCACAGACATATGAAGGATTCTAAGACCCTACTCTGAAAAACTATATGCCAATAAATTGAACAACCTAGAAGAAATGGATAAGTTCCTAGAAACATGCAATCTTCCAAGAAGGAATCATGAAGAAATAAGTAGTCTTAATTCTCTGATTACCAGTAAAGAGACTGAATCAGTAATCAAAAAACTCCCAACAAACAAAAGTCCAGAGTCAGATGGCTTCATGGGTGAATTCTACAAAATATTTAAAGTTCCTCCTCAAAATCTTCCCCAGAACTGAGACTCTTCCAAACTCATTTTACAAGAGCAGCATTACCCTGATACCATAACCAGACAGGGACATTATACACACAAAAGTATAGGCCAGTATCTCTGGTGGGCATAGATGCAAAAATCCTCAACAAAATGTTAGCAAACTGAATTCAACAGTACATTAAAGGGATCATTCACCGTGACCAAGTGGGATTTATTCCAGTGATACAAAGAGGATTTAACACCTGCAAATCAAGCAACATGATACACCACATGAACAAAACGAAGGACAAAATTAAATACCCACTTAGGATAAAACTCCCAACAATGTGGGTATAGATGAAATGTAACTCAGCATAATAAAAGTCAATAATGACAAGTCCACATTTAACATACTCAACAGCAAAAAGCTGAAAATTCTTCCTTTAAGATCAGAAACAAGACAAGGATGCCCACCCTCACAACTTTTGCTCAACATAGTATTGGAAATCCCAACCAGAACAGTTATGTGGGAAAAAGAAGTAGAAGTGATCTAAATCAGAAAGAAGTAAAATGGTTACTATTTGCAGAAAACTTGATTTTACATAGAGAAAACCCCAAAGACTCCACCTAAAAATTTATTAGAACTAATAAATTCAATGAAATTGCAGGATACAAAATCAGTATACAAAATCTGTGGCATTTCTATACACAAACAACAAACAATCAGAAAGAGAAATTAAGGAAAGAATCCCATTTGTGACTGCATTAGAAAGAACAAAATACTGAGGAATAAATTTAACTGAGAAGGCTGAAGAGCCATACACTGAAAGCTATAAGACATCGATGAAACAAATTAAAAAAAAAAACTTAAACTGAATAAAAGCTCATGGATTAAAATAATTAATTCTACAATTATTAATTCTATAATTAATTCTATAATTCTATATTTCTATAATATATCATATATATTCTATAAAATAACTCTATAATTCTATAATATAATTCTATAATTATTTCTACAAAATATTTAAAGTTCCTCCTCAAAATAAATTTAAAAAGTTTATATTTCCCAAGGCAATCTACAGATTAACTGACATTCCTATCAAAATTCCAGTAGCATCTTTCCACAGAAATAGAACAAACAATCCTAAAATTTGTATGGAACCACAAAAGGTGCTCAATAGTCAAGTTGATCTTGTGAAAAAAGAACAAATATGGAGGCATCCTACTTTGTGATTTCAAAGTGTATTGCAAAGTTGTAGTAATCAAAACAGTTTTGGTGTTAGCATCAAAACAGACACATAGATTAGTGGAACAGAATAGAGAGGCCAGAAATAAACCCATGCATGTATAGTCAATTAATTTATGACAAAGAAGGCAAAAATATGGGAAAAGGACTGTCTCTTCAATAAATGGTATTGGGAAAACTAGTTAGCTACATGCAAAAGAATGAAACTGAGTCATTACACATACACAAAAAGTATCTCAAAATGGACTAAAGACTTGAATATAAGACCTGAAACTGTAAAACTCTTAGAAGAAAGCATACACGGTAAGCTCTTCATTGACACCAGTATTGAAAGTGATTTTTAAAAATCTGATTCCAAATGCAAGGGTAACAAAAGCAAAAATAAACAAATGGGATTACATCTAATTAAAAACCATCTCAACAGTGAAGGAAAACATCAACAAAATGAGAAAGCAACTTACTAAATAGAAGATATTTGCAAATCATGTATCTAATAAGGAGTTAGTATCTAAAATATATAAAGAACTCCTATGACTCAGTAACAACAAACCCCAAATAATTTGACTGAAAAGGGGGCAGAGGATATGAATAGACATTTTTCCAAAGAAGATATATGGATGACTTACAGGAACACGAAAAGATCCTCAATCACTAATAATCAGGGAAATGCAAATCAAAACCACAATGACATCCCATCTTGCCTCATACATACCTGTCAGAAGGGCTATTATCAAAAAGACAAGAAACAACAAGTGTTGGCAAGAATGTGGAGAAAAGGGAACCCTTGCGCACTGTTGGTGGGAATGCAAATTGGTGAGGCCACTATGGAAAACAGTAGGGAGGTTCCCCAAAAAATTAAAAATAGAACTACCTTTTGGTATTTATCTGAAGAAAATACATACACTAATTTGGAAAGATGTATGCATCCCTATGTTCATTGCAAAATCATTTACAATAGCTAAGATAAGGAAGCAACATAAGTGTCTAGGGACAGATGAACAGATACAGAAGATGTAGTACATTATACAATGGAGAAGTCAGCCACAAAAGGATAAATTGTTGCCATTTGCAACCAGGTGGCTGGCCCTGGATGGTATTATGCTAAGTGAAAGGAGCCAGAGAAAGACAGGCGCTGTGTCATTTCCCTTGTAAGTGGAACCCAAAACAAAACCAATGAACAAACAAAACAAACAAACCTCCCAGATACGGAGAACAGATGAGAGATTGCCAGAGGGGAGCGGGAGTTAGGGCTGGGTGAAATGGGGACAAGGAGGCACAAACTTCTAGTTACAAAATAAGTAAGCCACAGAGTGTAATGTACAGCTTAGTGACTAGAGTCAATGATATTTATTGCATACTTGAAAGTTGTTAAGAGAATAAGTCGTTGTAATTTTGGATGGTTACAGACGGTAACTAGACTTATGGTGATTATTTTGCTGTGTATACAAATATCAAATCACCGTGTTGTACACCTGAAACTAATGTAAGGTTTTATGTCAAAAAAAGAGAGAGCTCTTTAAAAAAAAAAAAAGAGAGCTCACAATTTAAATATCAAACAAAATTAAATTCAAGATGAAAATGTTTAAATAGGACAAGGAGAGTCACTGGCCTAATAATGACAGAGTATAATCCACTGTGAAAATATTTGTAATGTATCATCATTCAACAAATAACCTAAGACCAAATCAATTGAAAAACTATTGCGGGTGGGGGTCCAGGGGGCTCATCCGGTAAAGCATCCGACTCTTGATTTCAGCTCAGGTTTTGATCTCAGGGTTATGAGATTGAGTCCGACATCAGACTCTGCACTTGGCATGGAGTCTGCTTGAGATTCTCTCTCCCTCTCCCTGTGCTCCTCCCCCATTCTGCATACTCTCTCAATAAATAAATGAATGTCTTTAAAAAAGAAAAACTATTAGGAACATATGGGAATTCACTTAAGTGGGTGGTTATAAAAATACATACCAAAACCAATAGCTCCTTTATATACAATAGCAAGGCATAAAACATGATGAAAGCAAAATAAAATTCTATTCACAATAGCAACCCAAAATACTCAATCTATATGGAGAAAAATTTTAAATTCTACTGAGAGACATTGGACACAATGAATAAAATGAATTTTGAGTAGAAAAGCATACTTTATTATTGAATAATAACATCCAGATCTCCCTAAATTGATTTAAAAATTCCAAGCAATCACAATCAAAATCCCAGTGTGATTTGTATTAGAATTTCATCAAATGATTGTAAAGTTCATCTGTAAGATTTAGTATTTATAAAGAGACAAAATAATGTGGAGGAACTAGCTCTACCTGATGTTGAAATATTCTATAATTCTATAGTAATTAAAACTTCCTCATACCAATTCAGGAGATGAAGTACAAATAATACTTAGGGTTTATTATCTGCCCTTATATCTCCCTCTGAAAGGTATTCCCCATGAGGAGAGGAGTTTTTTTTTTTTTTTTCCTTCTTATACTGATATAGCTCAAGGGATTAGAAGGGGCCTGGCACAAAAATGTTTGTTGGATGAATGGATGAGCAAAGCAATAGAATTTTTAGTACAGAATAGACACACAGATACTTGGAGATTTGGGATACTGTGTAAAGTAGCATTTCAAATTAGAGTACAAACAGTTATAGTGTTATTCACAAAAGAATCAAACTAAACTCTTCATTCCATATAGTTAAAGAGACTCAGGTATATCAAAGATGTAAACATAAAAAATCAAGCCACTGTACACTACAAGAAAAATAGAGTTAATATTATAATCTTCAAGTGTAAAGAGCTTTTTAAAGTACAAAAGCCAGACATTACAAAGACAAAGATTTATAAAGTTGATTTCACTAAAGTAAAAGGTAAACGTCATAACGACATCATAAAAAATGTGTACAAAAACAACCACCATAACACACAGAACCAAATTAAAAGGTAAACAAATGCCTAGAGTTATTACTGACAACATAGACAAGTCAAAGAATTATTTTGTCAGCATATAAAGAACTATAAATCAACGAGGAAAAGATAAGAACTACTGGCGAAGTACATCAAAGGAGAAATACGGTCATAAAACTATGTTTAAATTCACAATAGAGAAATATAACTTGGGTTGCCTGGGTGGCTCAGTCAGCCAAGCTTCCAACTCTTGATTTCGGCTCAGGTCATGATCTCAGCGTGGTGAAGGCAAGTCCTGTGTTGGCTCCATGATGGGCATGAGCCTGCTCCAGACCCTCTCTCCCTCCCTCTTTCTCTGTCCCTCATGAATGTGCTCTCTCACTCTCCCCCTCCCCAAAGAGAGAGAAAAGAAATATAACTTAATGCAAAAATGTGAGGTTATTCCATCAGACGGACAAGAGTTTAAAAATAAACGTAAAAATCCAGTGTGAGTGAAGACAGAAAATTGTTCCCTCTTAGTCAGTGTTGGTGAGATTGTAAACTGTACCTCATTTTAAAAATGCAGTTGGACAATGTGTATCAAAATTTATATGCACATGGGCTTACCCTTGGGTGCAGAAATTCCACTTTTAAACATTTATCCTAAAATGATAATGTCAGTTGAACAAAGATATGTTTATAGGGATATGGAGTATTTTGCTGCTCATATTAATGAAAACTTGGAAGCAAAACAAATGCCTATCAATAAACGACTGAATGATTAAAGCATGGTACATTCACATAGTTAATATTGTTACCCGACGTGGAAATATGCCCACAACTGACTGTTTGGTCCTTAAATCAAGTTACAGAACAGTCTGTCCAGTAAGATAGCACTTACTCAAAGTTAGATGCATCTTAATTGCTGTGTATGACCTGGCAATTCCTCTCTTAAGTATATGACCAATAAAACAGTACTCGTATGCTCGCAAAGGACACGCACTAGAATATTTATAGCAGCAGTATTCATAATAGGCTCAAACTGGAAACCACCCAAATGCCTATCCACAATAAAATGGATAAACAAATCATGATACAGTCACAGAGCAGAGAGATAATACAGCTCCACAATGAATGAACTACTGCCCCCTAAAACCATAGGGGTGAACCTCACAAATGAAATAGTGAGTGAAAGAAGACAGAGAAAACCGAATGTATACTTCGTGGTGATATTGAAATAAAATTGAAAATCTGGCAAAGGTAATCTATGCCATTAGAGGTCAAGACAGAAGAGGGGCACCTGGGTGGCTCAGTTAAGCTGCCAACTCTTGATCTCAGGGTTGTGAGATCGAGCCCCATGCACCTTGGGCTCCATGCTCAGTGGGAAGTCTGCTTGAGGTTCTCTCTCTTCCTCTCCTTCTGCCCCTCCCCCTCTCTTAAATAAGGAAATAAATCTTTTTCAAAAAAGAAGTCAAGAGAGTAGCTATCCTTGGGTTGGTGGGGACAGGGTTGTGACTGGCTGGCAATGTTCCGTTAACTGAGTGATGGTTACATGAGTGTATTTAGTTCATGGTAATCTGCACACTTATGGGTTGTGTACTTTTCTGTGTACACACACATATACAAACATACACACAAAAACTGCACATGGACAGGAAGATGTCCGGAAGTGTACTGGCAAAAATGTCGGTAGTGCTCTTATCTGGAGAAGGATGTCAAGCATGACTTCGGCTTCCTTCTCTGTATTTGTCTGTATCAATAGATACAATTATACACAGGAAAACACAGTTTAACTGAAGGAATAGAAATAAACTTACAGGGGGAGGAGTCAAGATGGCGGAGAAGTAGCAGGCTGAGACTACTTCGGGTAGCGGGAGAACAGCTAAAGAGCTTATCTAAAGATTGCAAACACCTACAAATCCAATGGGAGATTGAAGAGAAGAAGAACAGCAATTCCAGAAACAGAAAATCAACCACTATCTGCAAGGTAGGACTGGCGGAGAAGTGAATCCAAAGCGACGGGAAGCTAGACCGCGGGGGGGAGGGGCCGGCTCCCGGCGAGCGGCGGAGCAACGGAGCAAAATCAGGACTTTTAAAAGTCTGTTCCGCTGAGGGACATCGCTCCAGAGGCTTAACTGGGGTGAAGCCCAGGCGGGGTCAGCGCGGCCTCAGGTCCCGCAGGGTCGCAGAAGGATCGGGGGTGTCTCAGTGTCACAGAGCTTACCGGTATTAGAACGGGGAAGCCGGCTGCAGAGACAGAGCCGAGGAGTGACTCTCAGCTCGGGGTTGCCTTGAACCGGTCGCAGGCTCGGTCAGGTCGGAGCGCGGCCGGAGGCCAGGGTGGCGGGAGACATTGGGCGCTGTTCTCTGAGGGCGCACTGAGGAGTGGGGCCCCGGGCTCTCGGCTCCTCCGGGCCGGAGACCGGGAGGCCGCCATCTTTATTCCCGCCCTCCGGACTCTACGGAAAGCGCTCAGGGAACAAAAGCTCCCGAAAGCGAACCCGAGCGGATGACTCAGCGCGGCCCCGGGTAAGGGCGGTGCAACTCCGCCTGGGGCAAAGACGCTTGAGAATCACTACAACGGGCCCCTCCCCCAGAAGATCTACGGGAAACCCAGCCAGGACCAAGTTCACCTACCAAGGAGAGCGGCGGAATTCCAGAGGAGAAGAAAGCAAAGCACGGAACTCATGGCTTTCTCCCCATGATTTTTTAGCCTTGCAGTTAATTTAATTTTTTTTCTTCTTCAATTTTTTTTTTCTTTTTCTCTTCTTCTGCTAAATTTTTTTTAACTTTTACCGTTTTCTTTTTTTAACGTTTTTTAAATAGTTTATCTAATATATATATATTTTTTCCTCTTTTTATATTTTTCCTTTATCGGCTTTCTTTTTTTTAATAGTTTTTTTTTTCTTTCTTTCTGAACCCCTTTTTATCCCCTTTCTCCCCCCTCACAATTCAGGATCTCTTCTGATTTGGCTAAAGCATATTTTCCTGGGGTTGTTGCCACCCTTTTAGTATTTTACTTGCTCCTTCATAAACTCTTATCTGGACAAAATGACAAGGCGGAAAAATTCACAACAAAAAAAAGAACAAGAGGCAATACCAAAGGCTAGGGACCTAATCAATACAGACATTGGTAATATGTCAGATATAGAGTTCAGAATGATGATTCTCAAGGTTCTAGCCGGGCTTGAAAAAGGCATGGAAGATATTAAAGCAACCCTCTCGGGAGATATAAAAGCCCTTTCTGGAGAAATAAAAGAACTCAAATCTAACCAAGTTGAAATCAAAAAAGCTATTAATGAGGTGCAATCAAAAATGGAGGCTCTCACTGCTAGGATAAATGAGGCAGAAGAAAGAATTAGCGATATAGAAGACCAAATGACAGAGAATAAAGAAGCTGAGCAAAAGAGGGACAAACAGCTACTGGACCACGAGGGGAGAATTCGAGAGATAAGTGACACCATAAGACGAAACAACATTAGAATAATTGGGATTCCAGAAGAAGAGGAAACAGAGAGGGGAGCAGAAGGTATATTGGAGAGAATTATTGGAGAGAATTTCCCCAATATGGCAAAGGGAACAAGCATCAAAATCCAGGAGGTTCAGAGAACCCCCCTCAAAATCAATAAGAATAGGTCTACACCCCGTCACCTAATAGTAAAATTGACAAGTCTTAGTGACAAAGAAAAGATCCTGAAAGCAGCCCGGGAAAAGAAGTCTGTAACGTACAATGGTAAAAATATTAGATTGGCAGCAGACTTATCCACAGAGACCTGGCAGGCCAGAAAGAGCTGGCATGATATATTCAGAGTACTAAATGAGAAAAACATGCAGCCAAGAATACTATATCCAGCTAGGCTATCATTGAAAATAGACGGAGAGATTAAAAGCTTCCAGGACAAACAAAAACTGAAAGAATTTGCAAATACCAAACCAGCTCTACAGGAAATATTGAAAGGGGTCCTCTAAGCAAAGAGAGACCCTCAAAGTAGTAGATCAGAAAGAAACAGAGACAATATACAATAACAGTCACCTTACAGGCAATACAATGGCACTAAATTCATATCTCTCAATACTTACCCTGAATGTTAATGGGCTAAATGCCCCAATCAAAAGACACAGGGTATCAGAATGGATAAAAAAACAAAAACCATCTATATGTTGCCTACAAGAAACTCATCTTACACCCGAAGACACCTCCAGGTTTAAAGTGAGGGGGTGGAAAAGAATTTACCATGCTAATGGACATCAGAAGAAAGCAGGAGTGGCAATCCTTATATCAGATCAATTAGATTTTAAGCCAAAGATTATAATAAGAGATGAGGAAGGACACTATATCATACTCAAAGGAACTGTCCAACAAGAAGATCTAACAATTTTAAATATCTACGCCCCTAACGTGGGAGCAGCCAACTATATAAACCAATTAATAAGAAAATCAAAGAAACACATCGACAAGAATACAATAATAGTAGGGGATTTTAACACTCCCCTCACTGAAATGGACAGATCATCCAAGCAAAAGATCAACAAGGAAATCAAGGCCTTAAATGACACACTGGACCAGATGGACATCACAGATATATTCAGAACATTTCATCCCAAAGCAACAGAATACACATTCTTCTCTAGTGCACATGGAACATTCTCCAGAATAGATCACATTCTTGGTCCTAAATCAAGTCTCAACCGGTATCAAAAGATTGGGATCATTCCCTGCATATTTTCAGACCACAATGCTCTAAAGCTAGAACTCAATAACAAGAGGAAATTTGGAAAGAACTCAAATACATGGAGACTAAACAGCATCCTTCTAAAGAATGAATGGGTCAACCAGGAAATCAAAGAAGAATTGAAAAAATTTATGGAAACAAATGATAATGAAAACACAACAGTTCAGAATCTGTGGGACACAACAAAGGCAGTCCTGAGAGGAAAATATATAGCGGTACAAGCCTTTCTCAAGAAACAAGAAAGGTCTCAGGTACACAACCTAACCCTACACCTAAAGGAGCTGGAGAAAGAACAAGAAAGAAACCCTAAACCCAGCAGGAGAAGAGAAATCATAAAGATCAGAGCAGAAATCAATGAAATAGAAACCAAAAAAAAACAATAGAACAAATCAACGAAACTAGGAGCTGGTTCTTTGAAAGAATTAATAAGATTGATAAACCCCTGGCCAGACTTATCAAAAAGAAAAGAGAGAGGACCCAAATAAATAAAATCATGAATGAAAGAGGAGAGATCACAACGAACACCAAAGAAATACAGACAATTATAAGAACATACTATGAGCAACTCTACGCCAACAAATTTGACAATCTGGAAGAAATGGATGCATTCCTGGAGACATATAAACTACCACAACTGAACCAGGAAGAAATAGAAAGCCTGAACAGACCCATAACCAGTAAGGAGATTGAAACAGTCATCAAAAATCTCCAAACAAACAAAAGCCCAGGGCCAGACGGCTTCCCGGGGGAATTCTACCAAACATTTAAAGAAGAACTAATTCCTATTCTCCTGAAACTGTTCCAAAAAATAGCAATAGAAGGAAAACTTCCAAACTCATTTTATGAGGCCAGCATCACCTTGATCCCAAAACCAGACAAGGATCCCAACAAAAAAGAGAACTACAGACCAATATCCTTGATGAACACAGATGCAAAAATTCTCGCCAAAATACTAGCCAATAGGATTCAACAGTACGTTAAAAGGATTATTCACCACGACCAAGTGGGATTTATTCCAGGGCTGCAAGGCTGGTTCAACATCCGCAAATCAATCAATGTGATACAACACATTAATAAAAGAAAGAACAAGAACCATATGATACTCTCCATAGATGCTGAAAAAGCATTTGACAAAGTACAGCATCCCTTCCTGATCAAAACTCTTCAAAGTGTAGGGATAGACGGCACATACCTCAATATTATCAAAGCCATCTATAAAAAACCCACCGCAAATATCATTCTCAATGGAGAAAAACTGAAAGCTTTTCCGCTAAGGTCAGGAACACGGCAGGGATGTCCGTTATCACCACTGCTATTCAACATAGTACTAGAAGTCCTAGCCTCAGCAATCAGACAACAAAAGGAAATTAAAGGCATCCAAATCGGCAAAGAAGAAGTCAAACTATCACTCTTCGCAGATGATATGATACTCTATGTGGAAAACCCAAAAGACTCCACTCCAAACCTGCTAGAACTTGTACAGGAATTCAGTAAAGTGTCAGGATATAAAATCAATGCACAGAAATCAGTTGCATTTCTCTACACCAACAACAAGACAGAAGAAAGAGAAATTAAGGAGTCCATCCCATTTACAATTGCACCCAAAACTATAAGATACCTAGGAATAAACCTAACCAAAGAGACTAAGAATCTATACTCAGAAAACTATAAAGTACTCATGAAAGAAATTGAGGAAGACACAAAGAAATGGAAAAATGTTCCATGCTCCTGGATTGGAAGAATAAATATTGTGAAAATGTCTATGCTACCTAAAGCAATCTACACATTTAATGCAATTCCTATCAAAGTACCATCCATTTTTTTTCAAAGAAATGGAACAAATAATCCTAAAATTTATATGGAACCAGAAAAGACCTCGAATAGCCAAAGGAATATTGAAAAAGAAAGCCAAAGTTGGTGGCATCACAATTCCGGACTTCAAGCTCTATTACAAAGCTGTCATCATCAAGACAGCATGGTACTGGCACAAAAACAGACACATAGATCAATGGAACAGAATAGAGAGCCCAGAAATGGACCCTCAACTCTATGGTCAACACATCTTCGACAAAGCAGGAAAGAATGTCCAATGGAAAAAAGACAGCCTCTTCAATAAATGGTGTTGGGAAAATTGGACAGCCACATGCAGAAAAATGAAATTGGATCATTTCCTTACACCACACACGAAAATAGACTCAAAATGGATGAAGGATCTCAATGTGAGAAAGGAATCCATCAAAATCCTCGAGGAGAACACAGGCAGCAACCTCTTCGACGTCAGCCGCAGCAACATCTTCCTAGGAACATCACCAAAGGCAAGGGAAGCAAGGGCAAAAATGAACTTTTGGGATTTTATCAAGATCAAAAGCTTTTGCACAGCAAAGGAAACAGTGAACAAAACCAAAAGACAACTGACAGAATGGGAGAAGATATTTGCAAATGACATATCAGATAAAGGGCTAGTGTCCAAAATCTATAAAGAACTTAGCAAACTCAACACCCAAAGAACAAATAATCCAATCAAGAAATGGGCAGAGGACATGAACAGACATTTCTGCAAAGAAGACATCCAGATGGCCAACAGACACATGAAAAAGTGCTCCATATCACTCGGCATCAGGGAAATACAAATCAAAACCACCATGAGATATCACCTCACACCAGTCAGAATGGCTAAAATGAACAAGTCAGGAAATGACAGATGCTGGCGAGGATGCGGAGAAAGGGGAACCCTCCTACACTGTTGGTGGGAATGCAAGCTGGTGCAACCACTCTGGAAAACAGCATGGAGGTTCCTCAAAATGTTGAAAATAGAACTACCCTATGACCCTGCAATTGCACTGCTGGGTATTTACCCTAAAGATACAAACATAGTGATCCGAAGGGGCACGTGCACCCGAATGTTTATAGCAGCAATGTCTACAATAGCCAAACTATGGAAAGAACCTAGATGTCCATCTACAGACGAATGGATAAAGAAGATGTGGTATATATACACAATGGAATACTATGCAGCCATCAAAAGAAATGAAATCTTGCCATTTGCGACGACGTGGATGGAACTAGAGGGTATCAGGCTTAGCGAAATAAGTCAATCGGAGAAAGACAACTATCATATGATCTCCCTGATATGAGGGAGAGGAGATGCAACATGGGGGGTCGAGGGGGTAGGAGAAGAGTAAATGAAACAAGATGGGATTGGGAGGGAGACAAACCATAAGTGACTCTTAATCTCACAAAACAAACTGAGGGTTGATGGGGGGAGGGGGTTGGGAGAGGGGGTGGGGTTATGGATATCGGGGAGGGTATGTGCTATGGTGAGTGCTGTGAAGTGTGTAAACCTGGCGATTCGCAGACCTGTACCCCTGGGGATAAAAATATATGTTTATAAAGCTGTAAAAAAAAAAAAAAAGAAAGAAAGGATGAATCCCCAAGTTTTGTAGCAACATGGACGGGACTGGAAGAGATTATGCTGAGTGAAATAAGTCAAGCAGAGAGAGTCAATTGTCATATGGTTTCACTTATTTGTGGAGCATAACAAATAGCATGGAGGACAAGGGGAGATGGAGAGGAGAAGGGAGTTGAGGGAAATTGGAAGGGGAGGTGAACCATGAGAGACTATGGACTCTGAAAAACGATCTGAGAATTTTGAAGGGGTGGGGGGTGGGAGGTTGGGGGCACCAGGTGGTGGGTATTGTAGAGGGCACGGATTGCATGGAGCACTGGGTGTGGTGCAAAAATAATGAATACTGTTATGCTGAAAAAAAATAAAAAA
The DNA here is from genome assembly GCF_902655055.1 of Lutra lutra. NCBI lineage: Eukaryota > Metazoa > Chordata > Mammalia > Carnivora > Mustelidae > Lutra > Lutra lutra. Next base: position 25,892,583 of record NC_062295.1, on the reverse strand, counting down.
TTAAAAAAAAAAAAGAAAAAAAAAAGAAATAAACTTACAGGACAGTCAACTCAAAAAGTTAGAACAATAAACAAAATTAGAAAGTGGGATTAATGAAGTGACAAAGGGCTAGAAAACAATCAGATACAATGTAGATGTGAAGCGATTAAGACGCTTCTCCCCAAATGACCATTAATGAACTCATGAATTTAGACAAATAGGCAGTGTGGGAAATAGCACTTTAACCATAGACCAAAGATCTAGGGCAATTTCTGCCAATTTCACAATCACAGGAAATGATGTAAAAACCCATTTTAAAAACAAGATAATTGAAGTGTAATTGATGTATATTTAACTACACATAAAACATACAATTTAATAAATTTTTAATACATGTATACACCTGTGAAACCACCACCATGATCAAGGGGATAAGTATATCCATTGCCTCCAAAATTTCCTCATATCTCTTCCCTCCACTTCCTTCATCCTCTCCTCTCTCCCATAGGAATCATTATATTTTCCTTTTTCAGAATTTTAGTGTATGCAGTTTTGTTGTCTGGCTTCTTTATTAATAATATTATTAATTATTAATAACAGTATTCTGAAATGCACCCATAATTTTGTATGTAACAATACTTTGCTCACTAGTATTTCATTGTATGAACGTACCATAATGTGTTAATCTACTGACCAGTTGATGCACATTTAGGTTACTTCCAGGTTTTGACTATCATAAATAAAGTTGCCACGAGCAGTCGTGCTTGATCTTTGCATGAACGTATGCTTACATTTATATTGATTAAATACCTACAAGTGGAATGGCAGATCATATAACAGATGTATTTAATGAATGTATTAAAATGTGTGTTTAAATGTAAAAAAAACTGGCCAATTATGCAAAGTGATTGCACCATTTTACATTCCCACAAGCAGTGTATAATCATTCCAGTGGCTCTATTTTCTCACCATCTCTTGGTATAGTTAATCATTTTAATTTTAGAGATTTTAATAGGTATGTGATGGCATCTCATTGCATTTTTGATTTGCATTTCCCTAATCATTAATGAAATTGAATATCTTCTCAGATGCTTATTTGCCAACTGTATGTCTTCTTTGGTAAATTATCTGTTCATATCTTTTACCCATTTTTATGTTGAGTCTTTTAGTTGACTTTAGAGAGCTCTTTATATGTTTTGAATGCGAGTCCTTTATAAGATATGTGATTTACGAATATTTCCACTCACTCTGTGGCTCATTTTGTCATTCTCTAAACAGTATCTTTCAAAGAGAAAATTCTTAATTTTGATGAAGTCTACTTTATGAAGTTGTCCTTTTAGGAATCATACTCTTGGGATCATATTTTTTAAATATTTGCCTAACCCAAGATCACAAAAGTTTTCTCCTAGAAGCTTTATAATTTTATGCTTTACATTTAGGTCTAAGATTCATTATGAGTTAAGTTTTGAATATGGTGAGATGTATGGATTGAAGCATGTATGTGTGTATGTATATCCATCTGTGTGTGTGCTGTGTGTGTGTGTGTGTGTATGGACATATACATGTGGAGATCCAGGCATTTCAACAAGTTTTATTGACAAACTATGCTTTCACCATTAAATTGTGTTTTCACTTTTTTTTAAAAGATCTTATTTATTTATTTGACAGACAGAGATCACAAGCAGGCAGAAAGGCAGGCAGAGAGAGAGGGGGGGAAGCAGGCTCCCCAATGAGCAGAGAGCCTGATGCGGGGCTCGATCCCATGACACTGAGATCATGCCTGAGCCGGAGGCAGGTTCTTAATGGCTGAGCCACCCAGCTGCCCCAAGAAAAAAGAATCTTGAAATCCGACAGAAGAAGATGATGCATTATTTGTAGGAAAGCAGTCTGAATCACATAGCTGGATTTCTCATGAGAAATCATGAAGGCCCGAGGAAAATAGAACAATACTTTTGAAGTGCTGAGAGAAAAGAACTATTGACAAAGATTTCTCTAGACAGTAAAAATATCCCTCAGGAATGAAGGTGAAATAAAGACATTCTTAAGTGCAGGGAAGCAATCAGAATTTCTTGCCAGCAGAGTTGCTCTAAAAGAATTGCTGAAAGAAGTTCTTCAGATAGGGGGCGCCTGGGTGGCTCAGTGGGTTAAGCTGCTGCCTTCGATCAGGTCATGATCTCAGGGTCCTGGGATCGAGCCCTGCATCGGGCTCTCTGCTCAGTGGGGAGCCTGCTTCCCTCTCTCTCTCTCTCTCTCTCTCTGCCTGCCTCTCTGTCTACTTGTGATCTCTCTCTGTCAAATAAACAAATAAAATCTTTAAAAAAAAAAAAAGAAGTTCTTCAGATAGAAGGTAAATGATACAAAAAAGAAACTTGGAACATTCAGAATGAAGAAAAACAATAGAAAGGTAAATATTGGAGTTAGTGTAATAGACTATTCTTCTGTTGAAATATGCTTACTGAATGAAATTAAAACTGTAACATTATTTGATGGGGTCCCAATGTGTGTAGAAAGAGTATATACACAAGACAACTATAACATAGAGGAGGAATATAAAGGGACCTATGTGGTGGTTAGTTTTCCACATTCTATTTGGAGTGATAAAATAGCAAGTGACATCAGTGAAAATGACAGAATAGGGAACTCTAAAATACTGTTACTCCAAAAAAGTAATTCTTTTTTTATCATTACTCACTTTTAAATTTTATTTTATGGTTATTCTTAAAAATGCTTTTCTAAGTTCACACATCTTACCAGAGCTGATTTTTAAAATTAGTTTCAGAGGTAGATTAGTGATTCATCAGTTGCATATACTACCCAGTGCTCATTACATCACATGCCCCCCCTTAATGTCCGTCACCCAGTTACCCCACCCCCCCAGATGCCTCCCCTCCAACAACCTTCAGTTTGTTTCCTAGAGTGAAGAGTCTCTTATGGTTTGTCTCCCTTTCTGATTTTGTCTCATTTTGTTTTTCCATCCCTTCCCCTATGTTCATCTGTTTTATTTTTAAATTCCATATATGAGTGAAATCATACATTTGTCTTTCTCTGATTTATTTTGCTCAACATAATACCTTCTATTTCCATCTACATATTTGCAAAGGGCAAGATTTCATTCCCAAAAAGTAATTTTTTAAAAAATGGTAAAAAAAAAAGTCAGAATTAACTTTTTTGGATATCTGGAAATTAGCCAAAAGCTTATGGAAACCTAAGAACCACTTACTCAAGAAAAAAATAGTTGAATCTTGGTAAGAACAATGAGTTTTGGAGTATGTTAACTTATCCCAGTCTTTGTTCCCCCAGATACCTTGAAAACAACAGTCCAGGGGCACCTGGGTGGCTCAGTTGTTAGGTGTCTGCCTTCAGCTCAGGTCATGACTCCGGGGTCCAGGGATCAAGCCCCACGTCAGGTTCCCTGCTCCGTGAGAAGTCTGCTTCTCCCTCTCCCACTCTCCCTGCTTGTGTTCCCTCTCTCACTGTCTCTCTCTCTCTCTCTCTCTCTGTTAAATAAATAAATAAAATCTTTTAAAAAATAAAAATAAATAAAACTTTAAAAAAAAAAAGGGAAATGACAGTCCACATTCCCAACATTGGTAGCAGAGATAGGAGAATGGACCTCATTCACAAATACCTGTAATTACATTGTTTTGATCTGTCTGATGGCTCAAAAGACTTGATTTAATCTCACCTAACTTGGTTGCCTAGTGTTAATGCCACTCCTCAGGTGACATCAGTAGAAAACATTGAGAGGCAAATATGTCAGTCACGGCTGCCTGAGTCAAGGGAAAACAAATGGGCTAAACAATAATCTCACCAAAAAATTGGGGAGGAAAGCCTGGGAAATTAGATACTTTGGAAGAAAAGGGCTTTTGAAAAACTCTAACATATTCCTGAGATCTTAGAGGACAATATGCATTCTGAGGGCTGTGGGCATGCCCAGAAAAGCCCTGGGAAGGCCCTAAGTACTCAACTCTGGTTGGCCTTCAGCCTTTATGCAAGCAGAAAGTGAAGACTATGGTAGTCATTGGTTTTTTGACTGAGTGTTAAAGACATGCTCTAACTGAGCTGATTTACAAAGACTGGGGGAGTTTTTGGTTCCAAGAGTTTAAGGAAATCTCTACCCAATTATTAACTAACTATAAATGAACAGAACAGAGACTTCAGTGGCTACACATGACCAAGTATATAGACTTTACAAAATTAATTCAGATAAGTCACTAAACAAACAAAAGCGATAACTAAAGCAAACAGCAACAAATCCTGGGGTTAGGAAGAGGATCTAGTTTCTAAAATTATCCCTTTATAATAGTAGTAGTAAAATGTCCAGTACTTAAGAAAAATTACAAGACATTCAAAGAAAAAAGAAAGTATTGCCCATATAGTCCACAGAGAGAAAGACAATCAATAGAAATGGTCTTTGAGGGAGTCCAGATGTTGGACTTAATACAGAAAGACTTTAAATTAACTGTTTATAAAATGTTCAAAGAGTTAAGGAAACTATATATAGAGAACTAAAGGATAATCCCCAAATTTCAATGAAATCTATATCAAAATTTCAGCTCCCTTTTCACAAAAATGGAAAAGCTTGTCTTAAAATTCATATGGATTTTCAAGGGAACCTGAATAGCCAAACAATCTTTTTTTTTTTTTAAGATTTAATTTATTGATTTGAGAGAGAGAGTGTGCACAAGTGGGAGGAGGGGCAGAGAGAGAAACAGATTCTCTGCTAAGCAGGGAGACCAACATGAGGTTAAATCCCAGCACCCTAAGATCATGACCTGTGCTGCTTATGACACTGGTTATGACTTAAGGTTGGTTAAGCATTAAGCAGATGCTTAACCAACTGAGCCACCCAGGCACTCCTGCCAAACAATCTTGAAAAAGAGAAAAAGTTGGAAGACTCACTCTTTCTTGCAAAGCTTACTACAAAAGTACAATGATCAGAACAGGGTAAGGACAGGCACAAGGGGAGAAATACACAGCAGTGGAATAGAACTGAGAGCCCAGAAATAAAACCCATATATTTATGGTCAATAGATTTTTGACAAGGGTCACAAGACCATTCCATGGGGGAAAGAAGAGTCTTTTCAGCAAATATTGGGACAACTGGATACTCATAATGCAAAAAGAGAAATTTGAACACCTATCTCACACCACATACAAAAATTAACTCAAAATGTATTAAAAATCAAAATGTACAGGCTAGAACTATAAAACTCCTAGAGGAAAACATGGGTATAAATCTTCATGACCTTGGATTAGGCAATAGCCCCTTAAGTATGACACAGAGAGTACAAGCAACAAAATAAACAGATCAGTTGGACTTCACCAAAATTAGAAAAATTTGTGAATCAAAAGACACTATCAAGAAAGATAACCAACAGCGGGTGCCTGGGTGGCTCAGTGGGTTAAGCCTCTGCCTCTGCCTTCAGCTCAGGTCATGATCCCAGGGTCCTGGGATGGAGCCTCACATGGGGCTCTCTGCTCAGCAGGGAGCCTGCTTCCTCCTCTCTCTCTCTCTCTGCCTGTCTCTCTGCCTACTTGTGATATCTCTCTCTCTGTCAAATAAATAAGTAAAATCTTAAAAAAAAAAAAGAAAAAAAAAAGAAAGATAACCAACAGAATGGGAGAAAATATTTGCAAGTCATATATCTGATAATGGTCTAATACTGGAATGTAAATAATTCTTTCAACTCAATAACAAAAGATAACCCATCTTAAAATAGGTAAAGAATTTAAATAGCTATTTTTCCAAAGAAGATATACAAAAAAGGGTCAATAAGCAAATTAAAACATCATTAGTCATTAGAGATAGGCAAATCAAAACCACAATGAGCTCAAAACCCACAAGGATGGCAATAGTAATGAAATTTTTAAAAAAAGAAATTAATAAGCATTGGCAAGAATGTACATTGCTGGTGGGAATGAAAAAATGATATAATTACTTTAGAAAAGTTGGAAGTTCCTCAAAAGTTAAACAGAATTACCACTCAACCTAGTAATTTCACTCTTAAGATATACAAAAAGAACTGAAGTACATACACACACAAAAACTTGTACATAAATATTTCCAGTAGCATTATTCATAATAGCTAAAAATTGGAAAAAAATGGCCACAATGTGATGAATGGATAAAATGGAATATTATTTAGCCATAAAAGGAATGAAGTACTGATATATCCTACAACATGACTGAACCTGGGCACAGTATATTAAGTGAAAGAAATCAGACACAGAAGGCCACATATGGGGTCCAGAATAGGCAAATCTGTATGGACAAAACATAGATTAGTATTTGCCATGGGACAGGGATATGAGAGAAATGGGAAGTATAGGATTTCTGTTTGGTGTGATGGAAATGTTCTAGAATTAGATAGTCGTGATGGTTGTACAAAATTGTGAATATACTATCCGCCACTGAGTTGTATACTTTAAAATTGTGAACTTTATGCTATGCAGCATGTATGTCAATAGATCAATTTTTAATATACAAAATTTAAAATATGATTTCTAATTAGATTATAAAAAGCTAGATGTGTGTATTGTTATTCCTAGAGCAAAAGCAGAAATACTGTATCAAGAGATATAGTAAAAAGTAATGGATAAATTAGTGTGAAATACTAAAAAAAGCATTTATATAACCCAAAAGAAGAAAGGAGAGATAACAGAGGAATGAAAAGCAAAAGATAAAAACATACAACAAACAATAAAATTATAGACATAGTGCAAATGTATTAATAATTATATTAAATATAAAGAGTCTGTGCAATTAAAGACAGAGATTGCCAGAATGGATAAAGATCTTGATCCAATTACATGTTGTCTACAAGAAACTCACTTCATATATAATGATTTAGGTAGGTTACAAATAGACTTCTGAGCGAAAAAACTATCAGGCAGAAAAGTACATTATATTTTTTGGAATGGGTGACTTCACCAAAAAGTATAATTAGTGTGTGTACATAACAAAGAGCTTTAAAATACAAAAAGCAATGACTGGAAGAACTGAAAAGGCAAAGTAGACAAAACCCCCAATTATAATTAGACTTCAACATTTCTTTCTCTGTAATTGAAAGCAGAAATCAGCAAAAATGTAGAACTAAAAAACACCATCGAGTCTGCTCTGCGGTGGGAAGCGCCTTCCCCACAGGACATCAATGCAAGCCTGAATAGGAAAAACAACTTCTTCTTCCTAAGCCATGGCATATCAATTATACAGAAATACAACTTTGGGAAACAGTCTCCAGGAGAGCCTTGATGAGCTCACACAGTCTCAACAGATCACCCCCCAACTTGCCCTTCAAGTTCTACTTCAGTTTGATAAAGCTATAAACTCAGCATTGGTGCAGAGGGTCAGAAACAGAGTCAATTTCAGGGGTTCTCTAAATACATACAGATTCTGCAATAATGTGTGGACTTTTGTATTGAATGATGTTGAATTCAGAGAGGTGACAGAACTTATTAAAGTGGATAAAGTGAAAATTGTAGCCTGTGATGGTAAAAATACTGGCTCCAATACTACAGAATGAATAGAAAAAAATGGCTTTTTTATGCCATCTTCTGTTGTTCATCACTTTTTGAAGAGAAGCATAGAAGAGACTTTTTAAATTTATTCTAGCATTGTGGAAATGACTACACTGTGCTATATATACTACCAGAAGTCCAACAGAAAGAAGCTTATAACTATAGCCTCTTACATTACTTTTTCAGCATGAAGAAACAGAAGTTTTTTTTTTAACAACAAACATTGTTGCCTTCCTAAGAACATTCTTGAATAAACTCATTTTAAAACTAAAAAAAAAAAAAAAACCACCATCAACCAATTGGATCTAATTTACACTTACAGTGCTCTAAATCCAAGAACATAATATATATTCTTTGTAGGTATACATGAAACAGTCAACAAGTTATACTATATCCTGAATCATAAAGCATATCTTAGTAGAGTTAAAATAATTGAAATTATACAGACTATGATCTAGGACTGTAGTAGAATTAGACTTAAATCAGTAACAAATGATTATGGGAAATCTCTAAGTGGATTGGAAATTATACACCACACTTCCAAATAATCCATGAGACAAAAAGAAAGTCCTAAAGTAAATTAGGAAATATTTAAGCTAAACAAAATTTAAAATGCATTTGTAGGATGAAACTGTGCTTACAGGAAAAGTCATAATAAATACTTATATTAGAATAGAAAAACAGTCTCCAACCAATAATATGAACTTCTACTTTAGCATTTTAGAGAAAAGCAAAGCAGAAAAATAAAGAGAAAGTGGGAATCAGTAAAATTAAAAACAAAAACAATAGGAAAAAATCAATAAAACCAGAAACTTGTTGATTGAAGATAATGAAATTGACAACCCCCTAGTAAGACTGAAAAAGAAAAAAAAGAGAGAGGTCACCAAATCCTTGTTTCAGGAATGAAAGAAGGATGTCACTCTAGATCTAGTAAACATTTTAAAAGGTAATAAGAAATAGCATGGGCAACATAGATGCAAGACCTTGGATTAAAAAGACCAACAAATGCTTGAAGTGCCTGGGTAGCTCAGGTCATGGTCCCAAGGTCCTGGGATCCAGCCTCACATCAGGCTCCTGCTTGGCAGGAAGCCTGCTTCTCCGTCTCCCACTCCCCCTGCTTCTGTTCCCTCTCTCACTGTGTCTCTTTCTGTCAAATAAATAAATAAATAAAAATCTTTGGGGGCAGGGGGAAGGACCAACAAATTCTCAAAATCACCGATGAAACCTGATACAGATATAGATAACCTGAGTATCCCCATGACTAGAATACAGACATAAATATATAGATACACATAACATGAATAGTCCTATAACTATTAGAGAAATTGAATTTGTGATGAACAACCCAGCTGGTTCCACTATCCCATTCTACCAAACCTTTAAAGAAACAAATACAAGAGTTCCACACAATTTCTGCCAGAAAATAGAAGAAAAGGAAAGACTGTCCAACTCATTTTTGGAGGCCAACATTATCCTGATAATAAAACTAGACAAAGAAAATACGGTGCAAGAAAACCACAGACAATATCCCTCATGAATGTAGATGCAAAATTCCTTTAAATAAATCAGCAAATCAAATCCGGCAAAACAGAAAGGACAATGAAACATAACCAACTGCTGTTTACTTATATTAAAAACCAATCAATGTAATCTACCATATTACTAGAACAAAAGAAAAAAATAAAACAAAACCCGCAAATGATCTCATAAATACATGCAGGGGAAAAAAAAGGTGACAAAATTCAACCTCCACCCATACTAAAAAAAACTCTTAACAACGTAGGAATATAAGAGAACTCCCTCAACCTGATATGGGGCACCTACAAAAAAGCTAAGATGAACATACTTGATGGTCAAAGACTCAATCAAGTCTTTCCCACTAAAACCAGGAACCAGACAATATCCACTTCCACCGCTATGCCTCATTACACTGTCCTGACTTCCCCCAAATGCGGACTCTGACCTTAAAACTTAAGCTTTCTTCATGTTAGGGTGACCTTGTAGCTTCCTAGCCGATCGTCTACAAAGAAGTAAGCTTATGTAGTGCTTTTCCTCCGAAAATAAATTTCTTAGAAACCTACAAAACCATGTACTTCCTCATCGTGTTTTATAAACTGAGCTACAACAGCAGAGAGCTGAATTTCTTACCTCTCAATATTGAAGTCTCCCTGTTTAAAATTTATTTCTTGCCCAACAAAATATTCGCATCAAGTAAAACTCTGAATTTCCTTTTGACAATGCCATTAGATTTTCTTCGTAGGTGAATATGGTAGGCAAAATTCTACAATGGCTCTCCTGCCTTTCCTCTTCCCAGTACCCATGCTTTTGTGTAATCCCTTCCCCGTAGCAAAGGCAGAACTGTGACGTGCTTCTAACAAATAGAATATGGCAAAGGCAAAGGGATAAATTTAAATTTCAAAGTTGCAAAGTAATGAAAATATCAAATAAGCTGACTTTTAGGTTAACAAAAAAGGAGATTATCCTGGATGGGCCTGAACTAATTAAGTGATCCCTTTAAAAGATCTATAGGGCAGAGTCTGAAGTAGTAAAGTCTCTCTCTCTCTTGGTCCTCCCACTGCCCCCTCTCTCCCATTCCCCTCTCTCTGCCATGAATTCTATAGCATCAAGGAAATTAACTTGGCCAGCAGCTTAAAGGGGCTAAGAGGCAGAGCCTTCCCTAGCCAGACTCGCATATGAGAATGTAGTTCACTGAATATTTTGATTTTAACTTTTGGAGACCCCAAAAAGTGAACCCAGCTAGACCTAACCAGACTCTTGGCCTACAGACACTGTGAGACAATAAGTAGGTATTTTAAGCCACTAAATTTGTAATACAACAACCATGTTACCTGTAAATAGAGTTTTTCTTTTTCCTTTTCAATCTGGATGCCTTTTATTTATTTTTCTAATTACACAGGCTAGAACCTTAGTACAACATTAGATAGAAGTCGAGAAAATGGTTATAGTTTTCTTGTTCCTGATCTTAGGGGTAAAGCATTCAGTCTTCTACCATTATGATGATGGTAGCTGCACGTTTTTTTATAGATGTTCTTTACCAGATTGAGGCTGTTCCCTTCTGTTCCTAGTTTACTGAAAGTCTTTTTTTTTTTTAATCAGGAATAGATGTTGGGTTTTGTCAAATGCTTTCTCTGCATCTATTGAGATGATTGTATGATTTTTTTCTTTCAGTCTGTTTTATAGTAAATAATAGTTGATTTTAGAGTGTCGAACCAACTTTGTACTTTTACATAAGCTGCCCAACTTGATTATGTTGTATTATTTTTTATGTAATGCTGTATTTTATTTGTCAAAATTTTATAAAGAATTTTTACATCTATGTTCATAAAAGGTATTTAGTTTTCCTGTAATGTTTTTGTCTGCTTTTAAACAATCAGGATAATGCTGGTTGAGTTTAAACAATCAGAATAATGCTCGTTGAGTTGAGAAGTATTATCTGCTTTGCAGCTTTTTTTTAGGAATTTATGTAAAAATGGCATTATTTCTTTACTAAATTTATTTAGTAGAATTTACCTGCAAAGTCATCTGGCTCTGGAGGTTTTTCGCGGGGGGGTGGGGGTGGGGAGGGGTAATTTTTAACTACAAACATATTTTTTTTTGACTGAGATAGCGCTATTCAGGCTGTATATTTATTTTTGAGTGGGCTTGGTGGTGTGTATTTCTTTTAAGAAATAAGTGCATCTCATCTACACTGTCAAATTTACTGCCATAAAATTATTCACAATATTCTACTTTTATTCTTTAAACTACAGAATCTGTAACGATGCTACCTCTCTCATTCTTGATATTGGTAATTTTTGACTTCACTTTTTTTTCTTGATCAATCTAGCTAGCAGCTTCTTGATTTTATCAATCTTTTCAAAGAACCAGCTTTTTGGTTTCATTGATATTATCTACTGTTTTTCTATTTTATTGATTTTTTTCCTGATTTTTCTTTTTTCTTTTTGATCTTTATTCTTTCCTTCCTTGCTTTAGATTTACTTTCTCTTCTTTTTCTAATTTCTTAAAATGGAAGGTTATATTACTGGTTTGAGACCTTTCTTCTTTTCCAATATGGATGTTTAGTGGTAAAAGTTTTCCTTTAAGTACTACTTTATCTATATTCCACACATTTTGATATGATACATTCGTATTTTCATTCAGTTCAACATACTTTCCAGCTTCTCTTTCAAGTTCTTTGACATATAGGGTACGTATGTAGAAGTACATTGTTTATTTCCCAAATATTTCGGGTTTCTTCCCCCAACTATCTGCCTGCCTGCTTTCTAATTTAATCTCACTGTGATTCATGAACACAACTCGTAAGACTTGGATTCTTTTGGGTTATTTATTTATAGCTCGTAATATGGTCTATTTTGGTAGATGTTCCATAGTCACATAAAAAAGAATGAGCATTCTGCTGTTACTGGAAGGAATATTCTACAAATTCTAATTACATCAAGTTGAATGGTAGTGTTATTCAAGTCAAGTGTGTGTAACATCTCCAACTATAATTTTGGATACGTCTGTTTCTCCTTGAAGTCTTATCAGTTTTCACCACCCGCACTTTGAAGCTCTGCCATCCTCCTTGAGCAGAGTCCTAGAAACTCCTCAGGCAGTATGTTGTTGCAATTGTAGGACTCACTTTGTTTCCTGTTTCCCAGGTTTTCCCATTCATTTTTTATTGTGCTGCTGTGAAAACCACTGTTTCATGAATTTTCCAGTTTCTTTTGTTATTGTTTCAGGGTGGAGGGTAAATCCAATTCGTGTTGCTGTTTCTTGACCAGAAGCAGAAGTCTCCCGAAACCCCATTTTTAAATTAAATATGTTCACTGCTTGTATTGGAACGGCACAAGCAATTTCAGAGAATGTTGGACAGGTTCTGATTCAGACCTACCATCTACTTCTGGCTCCAGGGAAAGCCAGTTCCAGACTGAAGGGAAGATGAGAAAACTAATAATTTGGTTCCTCTTCGAAATAATTTTCTTCCAACATTGGTCAATGTTTAGTGGGAATTTGGGGACTTATAGTTCTGTTTTAGAAATACCTATTTTCAAGATAAGGACTTTCTTGCATGTACTGAATGGGACAAAACATTGTAACATTTCCCCCTTTCGAATTAGTACAAATTTGTGAGTTTTGCCATCCCACAGAGTTGACTGGAATTAATACCTCTCTAAAACAGGTAGACATAATTTACATGAAATTGTTATTGACGCCTTGTCAAAAACACATCTAAAAACTAGAATTTTCTATGTCCTCATCTGTGGTAGACTCTGTTAGGACTCATGATCTATTTCCCGTTTTCCCTTACAGCTGGATTGGTGCCAGATGACTAGTTCCAGCCAATGAAATGCGTGCTAAAGTGATATAAACCTCTTTGAGATAAAATCAATTAAAAGCTGGTGTGTCTCCTCTTTTTTCTCCTCCCTTGCTATGTGACTCTGGAGGCCCCGTGCTCCCCATGGCATAGCTCCCAGATGGGGGAAGCACGTCTCCAACTGTATTAGCCTTCATGGGAGTGACACATACACTTTATTTATTAAGCCTCTAAGATTTTAGGTTATTATGATAAAGTCTACCCTAGTGAATACGGTGTATTCTTATTTTTCTGATAATAAGGTAGATTTCAAAGGTTCTATTGAGGAGTTTAAACTTAGATAACATACATTCAATTAATGACCATGCTGCTAGCTAACCACATGGTACCTGTCAAACACTGGGCTAAATGCTCTCTATGAATGATCTCATTTAATACAACAGTTACCCCAGTGAAATTACTCCCCTTTGTAAATTGCACTACTCCCTTCATTATATTGGTGCAGAATTCTGACTGCCAACTCTAGGTAACTATCGGACTTTTCTCTGGACATGGTATAAATGACAGACCAAATTTCACCATGCCACTGGCACAAACATGTGCATAAAACTATCGAGCAGAAATAGGATGCTACCAGTGAAAAGTGTTCTTCACATGACTGGAAGGTACTCTTGTTATCGTGATCACAGGACCAATCAATATTTTAGAGGTTACCTAAGGTGTACGTAGAAATCTAAATTAACTACCATCACATTTCTCATTTATTTCAGTAATGTTCTTAGCTCTCCATAGAGAAATGGCTATTGTTATGATTTTTACCTATATAATTATATCTACTATACTGCAAAGATTTTCATGAACTACATTTCAATAACAAATTTCTTATTTACTTTTCCTTCTATACCAGATACCAGGAGGCATACCTAGCTTCTTGCATTGTAAGATTTGCAGAGAATTGAAGCAGAAAGAAGAGGTGAATAAATGAGGTAAAAAAAAAAAGAGTGAATAAATGAGGTGAGTAAATAATATAATATAATAATATATAATGATATAGTAATATATAGTATAATGTTTTTGTGCAGCTGAGAGGTGGTTACCATGTCCTAGCATCAAGGTAATATTAAGGGCGACACCAGCTGACAGCTCCTCAAACTTTAAGTGGGTAGATACGTGATAGATAAGTATAGATGCATAACTATAAAGACATCTATCTCTCCATATTCAAAAGTACTGTAAGATATTTGTTATTAAAATATATGAAGAAGCAGTATGGATGGAGAGTTGACAGCAGTGCACATTTTTGTTAATTTTGCGAATTCTGTAAGAGTCTGGAAATCCAATAATCAGAAAAATAAAACATCCCACACAGGTCTCAGAGCCCCAGACCAAATGAGGACAGTTAAATTCCGCAAATTGGTAAGTGCCAAGCTTCAGTAAGAATGAAAAAGCCGAACGTGGAGCCTATCAGACAACATCGTAACATGTGGGAACATGTGGCCCAGGAGGCTCAGAAAAAGAGCCTATTCCTGAAGATGACATCTCAGGAAACAAGTAAATTTTAGAAGCCGTGTGCTTGGGCTCATGATAAAGGATAAGGAAGGCATGAGGTTTGTGACCTTGGGATGGGGAGAGGAAAAAACCATGGCATAGGCAGAGATACAAGTGGGGAAAGGAAGGAAATGTCTGGCAGCAGAATAAAAATGCTCATTAGAGGTGACGAAGGATGGATGTTTCGCTGAAAAATAAATCTAGGCTTTGCTATGGGAGAAAAATCAGAAGAGAAGAACAAAGAATGCGGAAAGAAAGGATGAAGGTTATGCATGTCAACAAGGAAATATATTAGGTATGTAGGGCAAAGAAATAGAGACACAACCCAAGAATTATGTGTTCCCTAGGAGTAAACCTAAGCTACAGAGAAGAGGGAATTAAAAAAATAAAGAGTTTTTTCTAAATTGATTAAAGAGTAAGTATGAAGATCAAAATGGACCACAGCAGCCTGACACAGTCAGTAAGAAGAGACTCACGTGTAGTATCTGTGCTGGAAAACTTTTTGAAATTCAAGAACGGTGAGGAGGGTGGGAATCACTAGAAGGCAAAGGCCAAACACAGCACAAAATGCAACAAAGAGACCCCAAGCCTCTTGGAAAGACGCAAAGATAAATCAAAACTGTACGTGTTGCTGATCAGCCGTTCAGCGGACTGGCTTCCGTGGGCATCGTCCAGCCGAGTGCCAGCACCAGTCACCTCCATGAGGATCAGCAACAGCAACTTTCGTGTCAGGCAGCAAAGGTTCCGGGAGAGGAGGTGGTACCTTGATGGTAAAAGATGATGGATGGAAGGAAGAAAATGACAACTGTCAGCCAAGGGTCAGGAGAGCCTGGGCACAGCACCGTGTGAGAAGCGCCTCGAAGACTTTGGGAAGCTTGCATTCCCCAAGAGTGAGCGCAGGCAGGCAGGAAGGTGCTCTTTGGTGACTGTTACGACTGCATTTGCAACTCAGGTCTATTTTGAGTTGGAATGTGAGCCCTGGAGAGCAGGACCGATGTGATACTGTCTTCACTTGTGTCCCAACAGCTGGCAGGAAAGGTCCTTGTGGAACTGCAAGCACATGACTTTATTCTCCCCTCCCAGGGGTTGCTCTGAGAAAGGCTGGGGGTGAGTCTGGACACTAGAGAAGAGAAAAGCCCTATCCAAAAATTGGCTCCTGCCCAGTCAAGGGGAAAAATGTGATGATTTCACAGCTTAATTTCCAATCCACAGTGAAAGTAAGCACTTGGCTCTGTTGTCGCATCATTGTCACAACCATACCCATTTCTTATACACAAATGCATCCCTGAGTATGACTTAGCAAAAGAAGGAGGAAGATACTTTCTCTGTGATGAGCAGGGAACATTTTGCAGGTTATATTGCCTTTAATAAAATAGTTTTTCTTCTTTTATAAGGACTTATGCTGATCTATCTCTGGGAATTATTGCTTGTGTTTGGGAGGTGAGTGAGTGCTTGCACATGTATGCATGGGTCCATATTCTACCCAAGGTCCACTCCTGGGAGACCAGAAGGCCACAGGGAGAATGAAAGCATGTGTTGATGCTGGCACGATTGGACATCTCCATACAAAACAATGAAATTAGACACAGGTTCATAAAATTAATTCAAAATAGGTTATAGACCTAAGTATACAACACAAAACTACAGAATTTCTAGAATAAAATATAGGAGGAATCTAGGTGACCTTGTGTTTGGTAATGAACTTCCAGATAAAACACCTAAAGCATGATCCGTGAGAGAAAAAGTAAGTGGGACTTCATTAGGAGTAAAATAGTATGCGCTGCAAAAGGTCCCTTCACAAGAATGAAACAACAAACCCACATTGGGAGAAAATATTTGAAAGAATACATATCTGACAAAGGACTTTTAGCCAAAATACACAAAGAAATCTTGAAATTCAATAATAAAGAAACAAGCAATTCGATGAAAAAAAAAATGGAGAAAAGATTGGAACAGACACCCTGCCAAAGAAAATATACAGATGTCAAATAAGAATGTGGAAAGATGCTCCACATCATATCTCATCAGGGAATACAAACTACGACAACGATGAAAACCACTACACATGTATCAGAATGGCTGAAATCCAAAACCAAAAATGAGGATATCAACGGCTCGCGAAGCCGTGCCGCCGTACGAACTCTCTTCCCGGCCGCTGGGACTGCAAAACTGGTACGGCCACCTCGGAAGGGGGATTCCTACAAAGCTCAGCATGGTCTTGTCATGCTCTCCAGCAATCGCGCTCCTTGGTAGTTACCCAGACAATCAAAACTATACGTCCATGCAAAAATTTGCAAGCAGGTTTATGGCGCGACATTATTTATGATCTACATGTAAACTGAAAGCATTTTTGCATCTATACAGAAATCTACAGATTGACAGCAGCTTCACTCGTAGTGACCGAAAACTGAACACAACCGAGACGTCCTTCAGGGCGTGTGGAGATAAGCAAACTGTGGTGCATTTATTGGGTGGAAGGTTGTTCCACAATGAAAAGAAATGAGGCATCGAGCCATAAGAAGAGAGAGAGAGATGGATCTTAAACAGACATCCGTGGGTGAAAGGAGTCTGGGGAAGGCTGCAGGCGGTAGGGTTCCAAAGAAGGGACATTCTGGGAAAGGTGAAAGTCCGCAGACATGGAAAGGTCGGTGTTGCCAGGTGTTCAGGGATGAAGGAGGACAGTCGAGTAGGCAGAGCACAGGGTGTTTTGGGGACAGCAAAACCATTCCGCAGGATGCGATAATGCGGATATGTGACGGCATGCATCTGTCAAGATCTGCTGGACTTCAGCCCAAAAGTGAACCTTAATGTATGCTAACTTTTAAAAAATCATTTAGGAGGTCAGCAGAACCTGAGGACGGAATGCAGAATGTGACCAATCAATCTGTGTTTAAATGTATGAAGCGAGCTCCCTGCGGGGACGGTGCTGGGGGCAGTGCTGACACAAACACCTCCACAAATGAGGGGCATCTGGCCCACTCAGGGCAGGGGAATTGCACATAGAAGCGTTGTCTTTGATAACGTTTCCCACACGAGTCTGATGCGACTCGGACTGCGTCGCAGTTAAACAAGCAAACGGATGGGTAGGAACCAGCTTTCTCGCTGTGGAAGCGGGGGTTTACGGGTTGGTAAGGAAGGGCGGGCGGCTAGGATGACCTGCGTGATAAGGGATTAGAGCGGAAGACAGCAGAGTGACCCCTGTCTGGCTTACTACGGACACGGATGGTTACATACAGAAACACGCATAGACACATATGCCAAACGTAGATTAATGCACACACATACATTCCTCGCCCTGCCCAGGGGAAGGGCCCGGAGCCAACAATACCTCGGGGACAGAAAAGCACACGGAGGGCTTGGATGCTGGTCTCTAGCATCAATCTCTACTAGGAGAAAGCAGGCCAGTGTGCTGCGGTGGGCACGCCGAGCCTGGAGCATCTTCTGTGCCAGGAAGTAAGGAAGGGCTCAGAACACGGGCTCAGAACACAGGAGCCAAGAGCTCCCAGCAGCCAAGGCAGCAACCATTTGAGCAGCACAACAAAGTTGTATTGAATTATTACCCAAAATACAAAATAAATGTCCACAGGTCCATATGTATATAAACTCAGGGTTGAATAAAGGCAAAACCTCCTCTACAGAATTCCAGGTAGTTTATGTAGATACTCTGTCCCCACAAAGACCAAGAGGGAGCAGGACTCCTTGTTTCCTACGTGTAGTCTCAGCATAGCAGCTTCCTCCCAAGAACACAGTGCATAATCCTGGGCTTCCATTACTGCGTATTCATGCAAGGAAAGTGAAAATACGAGTTCAAAGGGATCCATGCACCCGACGTTTACTGCAGCATTATTTACAGACGTCAAAACCTGGAAGCAACTTAGGTGTCCATCAGTGGATGGATGGATAAAGACGGGGAACCCCCCGCAATAGACAATTTATGTATAATAGTGGAATATTATACAGCCATGAAAAAGAATGTGATCTTGCCATTTGTGCCAACACGGATGGACCTAAAGGGTATTATGCTAAGTGAAACGAGTCAGAGAAAGACAAATACTACATAATTTCATGTATACGAGGAATCTGAAAAACAAAGCAGAAGAACCAAAAACAAAAACCAGAAACAGAAGGGGGACGGACAGGGGATGGGCCAGAGGGGAGACGGGTAGGGGGTGGGCAAAAGAAGGGAAGAGGACAAACTTCCAGCTGTGAAATAAATAAGTCATGGGATGAAAGTACAGCATGAAGAATATAGCTAATGACATTGTGATAGTGTATGGGAACGGATGGTGACTCTAATTGTGGGGAGCATCGTGCAACGTGTGGAATTGTCAAGCCGCTGTGTCATGCACTTAAACTGATATTAGCATCGAATGCTGACTGTACTTTAGTAAAAAGGATTTAGAAGAGTACAGCGTGGAAAGAGGGAAAATTAGTGACTTTACAGTGGAGAATTGTGACACACCCCTCAGCGAGGTGGTCAAGGTCAACATGGACAGTGATAAGTCAAGATTATAGTATATACCTTTGATATGATGTGATAAAAATGGTGCTTCACCTCCACGGTCTTCCTCCCCAAAACCCATGACCCCAGTATAATCGTAGGAAGAACATTAGACAAATCCCAGTGGAGGGACATTCAAAATACCTAATCAATACCCCTCAAAACTATGAGGGTCATCAAAAATACGGAGAGTCTGAGAAATGGTAAGAACCAACAGGAGCCTACGGAGACAGGACAAGTAGATATACCAGCACATACTGGATGAGGTCCTGGAAGAGATGAGGATGTTAGATAAAATCCTAAGGAAATCTGAATAAAGTCTGGACCTGGGTCCATCATACTGTGTCAATATCCATTCATTAAATATACCATCCTCATAGTGAAATGACAGTGAAAAAGTTGAGTGTTACATATATGGGAACTCTGTATCATCTTCTTGATTTTTCTGCAAATCTAAGAGTGTTCCCAAAAATAAGTTTATTTTAAAAAATGTTTAACCCCTCCATAGTGTCCTCCCAGGTGACGTGTCTTGCCACACCATCGCAGGCGTCCTCCTCACCCATCTGAACCTGAAGCTTGGAACTGACAACATGGGGCTCCTTCTCGTTACGCAGCTCTTACAGGATCCTGGGATCTACCCTTACTGTGCGACCCCCTTTCAGCTCTATGCTGAGTCTATGCCTCACCTCCGACCGGGGGTGGCCCGGGCATCTACACACATCCTCTGTTCTGGAGACATCTCGGTGTGCCGCTGTGGCAAACAGGTCAGCTCTTCATTTAGTGTCTCTGCCCCTCGGTGACTGAGTGAGGTTCAGGGCAATGACTTGGTTGCCTTCTCCACATGTTTAACGAGACCAAAGGCAGCATCCCAGGGCAGGTGCCCTGTGTGTGGGCTCCTAGGGTCCCCATGAAGAGATAAGGCAGGAGCCTCTGTTCTCTGGGGTGAGAGGGAGAGAGAAGCAGAACAGCCCTCTTAGCTCTCCCGCTTCCTTCTTATCTTTTGTCCTTCTCCCTCCAACCCAAGACCAGAAAAGGGAGAGAAGTTTCCTCTACTTCTCCTGTGTCCTGTGCTCCTTCTTCCTTGCTGCAGACTCGCCGCTGAGCCTGAAAGGGGGTCAGGGGTATGTATCCTCTTCACACTGGGAGAAGTCGAAGGTCTGAGTCTCTCTGTAGCCTTTGGTTGTGCAAAGTTTCTGTCCATGCAGCACGGCCTTGAAGCCTAGTGCCTTCCTAAAACGTCACCTATCTGCAGCCCAGCCCCGGGGTAAGAAGTCTCTCGACCCGGGTTCAGCCTTGACAGAGACGTGCAAGGGTGTGAAAATTGCCAAACTCTTATTCCTATCAATCATCTGCTGTCAGTATTGAGTTCTGTGGATCGTTCCTGTGTGGGAGGGGGAGTTGGGGGAAGACGGGCCCTGGAGGAGAGGTTGGGTTGGTTTGGGGGAATTTTTTGGTTTTGTTGTGAGAGGGAGAGAAGGAGAGAGGCAGGGGAGGGGCTGGTGGAGAGGGAGAGAGAGAGTCTTCAGCAGGCTCCACACCCGGAGTGGAACTGATCTGACAACCCTGAGATCATGACTTGAGCCCAAATCGAGAGGCAGGCGCACGACCGACCGACCGAGTTACCCGGGAGCCCCGAGGCTGGGTTTTCTTAAAGAGAGAGGGAGGTTTGCCCTGGGGAGGGCTGAAGAGAGAAGCACCGGCTCCGGAAATGAGAGGGCAGGGCTGGTCCTGAGGCCGGGCCACCTGGCCAAGGAACGCAGCAGACTGGGCCCAGGGGCACTCTCGCCCTGGGGGGGCCGGGGACAGAGGAGAGGGGTCCATGATGTTGGATGTTGGATGGGGAAGAATGTATCTTTGTTTTCATTGACCTCTGCACGGAATCCAGGTTTTCTCATAAACAAGCCGTGAGACGCAGCGGAAGGACTGACTTTGCCTCTCGTTTTCCTACAAGGGCACTGTCGTGAGTCATCCACACTGTTGTTCACACTTACGACTGCGATACTCCAACATTGTGACAGTTACGGCTCCCGCTGCTAGGTCTGTTATTTAATGCACCAAGGAAGCGCATATAGGAGTGTGTCGCATGTTTGTTCCGTGTAATGTCTGGTCGTGTACTTAAATATAATCGATTTCCTTTGCTGTTGCCTCAATTATTCTAGTTCATGCATTGAAAAACGTAACTCACGGGCGTCACCAGACTGCCAGAGGGATCCAAGCATGAAGACACCCCTTTAAAATATTCTTTTTTGTTTTTGGGGGGACGCTAAGATGTATTCGTAGACTGCAATGTTCCCCCCTAAATTGAAACTCTCTGGTTACTCCTAAGCCTTTGGTAAAACCCATGGTCAGTATCCGTCCGCTGTGTATTGGTGGCCTTGCTGGGATTTGAGAGAGAGTCCAACGAGGGAAATCGCCCTCTGGCGTCATACCTTGCCCCACAGGCTGGTGGTGACCCCTCACAATGGGGCGTGAACCCCCAGAGAAGGTGCAAGAGGCTGACACGGTGCTCGGCGCGTGGGTGGGAGCAGGTAACAAGAGTCAGTGCCGGGTGGCTTGACCCAGACACAGACGCGAAGCCGACCTGTTCCCCCAAGGTCAGTATGAGAAAACGACCCCGGGAAGGGAGGGAGGCAGACATTCGGCCAAGAGCAGCGCAGCGGGATTCGTTCCTGCTTTCCCTTAAGTATGTTTCATCGAAGGCCTGTGGGAACAGCAGCCAATTAACTGTACCCTCCCAGCGTCCCCTAGAGCCGTGGAGGGCCCCACTCGCATCATGATATGTCGGGAGCCCCGGCGCTCTCCCTCCCGGAATGCGCTCGTTACCACTTTTCCTGAAAAACCTGTCCCCGTTGCTGTCTCTGCCCGTATGGGACGTACCAGGTTGGGTAACTTAAAGAGACTAACACTTTTCTAACATAATGTTCAGAATCACGCCCAGGATTCTCAGAGCACTGGGAACGCCCCTTATCTTGACCCGCCCCAGCATCTGGTTCTCCCACATCCCCCAGGAGCAGAGGGGCGTCCCTGGGATCAGGCGCCAGAAGGACCAGCATCCATGAAGAAAAAGCTTTACCAAATTCTTTGACCCAAATTCTTTGAACTTCCTCCCCCGATAGGCGCTCTCTTGACCCCCACTGCCTGAATCTGGGAGAGTTTAGTCTGCTTTGACCACTAAAATACGGCAGAAGGGATTTTTACAAGGCAAAGTCATAAAACGCCAACCAGGTCCAAGCGGGTCCTCCTAGAAGGCCTGTCCCTGGACACTTGTCCTCACACCCAGAGGCCCTGGATGAGAAGCACGAGTCACTCGGAGGAATCCCAGCTGACTCAGCCCCTTAGCCTTCTCAGCCCAGGCTCCAAACCTGAAAATCAACCCAGCGATTCCAAGCCCCAGCCGTCTGCGTCTTTCCAACGGAAGCACCGGACGTCACGGAGCAGGGAGGCGCTGTCCCCACAGAACTCCTGACCCACAGACTCCAGGAGCATAAGATGTCTTTGGTTTATGGCCCCAGCGGGTCTGGAAGGGTTTATCACAAACAACCGTGGACACGTGTGGACCGCAGGTAGAGAGCTGGACGTGGCTCCAGTGGCACAGACTGAAGGAGAGACACCTGGTGGGATCAGCCTTGGGCGTGTCTCTCGGTTCCCTTTGCACCTGGGACGGGCAAGGCTGACTTGATCCTGAGGCAAAATGCGGTTTCTCTGCAGTCTTCCGCCAGCAGCAAGACGCTCCCCGTCCCTCCCCTTCTCTGCCCCACTTTCTCCGTAGGAGCCAAATCCTCAAATACGTGTGCTGGATGCATTGGGTCCATCCCAACGATTCTAAATTTTTCCTAAAAGGGCTTCTGGTGATGGATCATTATGGGGTCAAGGTCCGAAATAGCCCCTTTGCCAGCAAGAAACCTCTTTGAATGTTTTTGCCTTAAAAACTAGCATTCCGGGGGCGCCTGGGTGGCTCAGTGGGTTAAGCCGCTGCCTTCGGCTCAGGTCATGATCCCAGGTCCTGGGTTCAAGCCCCACATCGGGCTTTCTGCTCAGCAGGGAGCCTGCTTCCTCCTCTCTCTCTGCCTGCCTCTCTGCCTACTTGTGATTTCTCTCTGTCAAATAATAAAAAAAAAAAAAACTAGCATTCCGCACCATAACGTATCCACTTTTGTTTTACACTAAACTGTCTTAGATTTCCAGCTGAGAAGGAACACGGACAGTGCATGAGCGTGTGCTGTGTTTATCCCAGATGCCAGTAAGCCCCGGTCTGCTGCTGCGTCCTGATGCAAGGGCCAGAAGGACATGCGTGCAGACGCCTAACACCCAAAGCCCTTCCAAAGAAAGCAAATTCCTAGGGGCTAACGGGGTTACTGAGCTTGGAGGGCCTTTAGAGGATGTTTATTAATGTCAATGTGGGTCTTTTTATTTTTAAAAAATTTTTAATGTTTTCTTTTTTAAGATTTTATTTATTTATTTGAGAGAAAGAGAGCAGAGCAGCAGGAAGGGCAGAGAGGCGAGGAGAGTCCCCACCAGGTAAAGAGCCCAACACAGGGCTCGGTCCTAAGACCCCGAGACTGCGACTCGAGCTGACGTCAGACACTTAACTGACCGAGCTACCCAGGCGCCCCTTATGAACATCAACGTTAATCATAGATTCGTGTCATCGTTTTATTAGAGAGACTCACACAGAAAACGAACGGATCCTTGGTGAAAGGATGATTTTGGAGAAAATCTCCAGGCAGGTGAAAACGATCGAAACGTGTGAGCTAAGACCACGTGTTATATTTTCTGTGCAGGCTGGGATGGATGCTTTGTGCACATAGAAGTTTATTCTCCGTGAAGACTGTGCTTCTGGCCCTGTACCCTCTCACTTCCTCAGGGACGCTGCTGCATTCGTTACCACCTCCCAGTCCTTCTCCGCTCTTATCCCCACTCCCTCCACGCCAGGGCCCCCCGTCCTCGGACGTCCTTCCCTCAGGCAAACAGGTATGATAATTCTGGAGAGTGATTTGGCCAGTCCAGCACGAGGAAACGTGCGTATACCTTCTGACCCAGAAATTTCCCTTCTAGACAATGTATATTTAGACTCGCTCCGGTTCCTAGGATGACTACAAAGATGCTCACGGCGACGCTGCTGGTGGGAGCAGACACAGAGCGGCCTAAAGAACCAGCAGCAGGAGAGGACGTTGGTAATAAACTGTTAAGCAAAAAAAATACCCGGGAGCAGCGTGACTGCTAATAACTACAAACGGCGAGTGTGGACGGACACGTGTTCATTTACTCCATGTGTCTTGTACAGCCGTGGGGGGAGCCGCCACGCCGTATCCTTGTTTTGCAAGTGAATGATGCGCCCCGGGGTGGTCCCGCTGCCTCCACGTGTGTGGACGTGTGCGTACGCGTGTGCGTGCACGTGACATGCTCCTCGGCGTGCCCCGTGCGTGAATTTATCCTAACACACAAACTCCACGGTGAGTACGAGTCCATCTTTTCCACAAGCCTGTTAGGAGAAAGATGATTCACTCTGTCCCCGCACCCAGCACAGAGCCTGGCGCACCAGCTTGCGGTGTCTGAATGGGTTTCGGTGTGAACGTTTCCCGTATTCCAATTCTTCCCATTCGCTGCGATCTGAGAACCAAGCGTGCCCCAGGAAGAGGAAACAAGTGTGCAGTGTGTGCTTCCAGGCTTTTACACACACACATTTATTCACGCTCAGTGTTCCAGGCTCAAACTGGAAAAGCTGGGTTGAACAAAGATAAACCACGATCTTTGGGGTAGGGCATGTCTAAGACTGTCCTGGGCGTTGATGTTCTCCAAGAGGTAGATAAAGCAGGAGCGTCATCTGAACCTTCCTTAGCATGAAGCCCTTTCAGAGGAATATTGACTTACGTGACGTTCAGAGGATCATCACTTTGCTATGCGTCATGTTAGAGGAATCATTGGAATAAATAGGTCGGGGGGAAAGAGAAATCCCAAGACGGGGTCAGACAGTCTCCCCGAGAATGAGTGATTGTAAGATTCGCAGCTGAGATCCTCTGCTGTCCCAACTGGATGGCTGGGACCAGAAGGACGAGAGGAGATGAGAAGTGGCCAGTGTAACAAGGGAGAGCAAAACACGCTTATGGACGTGACGCCATGGCAGGGGGGACCCTCCCAGCTGAAGCGCGTGGGGACCTGGCAGGCTGTCAGTGAACATCCCAAAGAAAAGGGGACAGAGGGCAGCAGATTTCTGGGTTCTATTTGAAAAGCTCTTGATTTAGTAGGCAGAGCCCACAAACATAGAGCTTGTAAACTCCCCCGGTAAATTTGATGAGCTGAAGTTCGAATTGGCCCATATCTTGGCCTTATTTCTTCTCCTTTATCAGTGTCCTTTCCTCCAGCCAGACTAGGACCAGCGGACTGACAGGGATGGAGGCCAGACCACCGTGAGTTGGGGGAGAAAAGTGAAGGAAAGGTGGAGAATTAAGACAGGCATCGGCAAATTTTTCAAGAAGTTTGAGGAAAATTGTAACCTATCAGTTTTTTAAAAAGATAAATGACAAGAGAGCAGATGTTTATGATTAGTAGAAGAAAGAGACTGACGAATAATAGAGGAGGTAAGATGGAAGGAATAAGGTTCCTGAGAGAGTGGAGAAGGAAGTAGACATCTGCACACACATGGTAGGTGGTCCTTGGACTGGTAGAGGGACCCCTCCTCCACTGTGATGGGCAGGGAGGGGGAAATGAACACGAATGCAGAAAAGGGGAGAGGAGAGTGGGCTGGAGGTTGAAGAAGTTTCTTCCTGGGAGCTTTGTTTCCTTGGGGAAGGAGGAAGTGACGTTGCTTTTAGAAGAGTGGTGTTGACACAGTCATGGTGGAGAATGGGGAGGTGACCCGACCCCTGGAAGAACCCCTGAGCCAAACAAGGACCCACTGGGGTTGAAGGTTGTGTGTATGTAAGGTCACCCACACAGGCCCCACAGCCGTGTAGGATTTTCTTTCACAGGGCCGCACATCCTGAAGTAGGAAGAGCAATCATAAACAGCTATAAAGCAGATTGTCCAAGAGAGGAGAACTCGCGTGAGCTCTCGGAAGTGAGGTGCTCCCGAAGGTGATAAGAGGACAGCTGAGGCCGTGGGAGTGAAGGCTGAGAGGGAAGAAAGTCACTGGAGTTGAAGTGGAGCCACCACGAGGTGAAAATGTTGACTGGTAATCCAAGGGCCATCTTAGTTTCCTCACATGACACCAGGGCTCAGGACAGACACAAGACTCTCGACAAGCCGCTAACAAGTGAGTAAGGCATTTGAGAATCGTGGTGATCATCAGCAGTAAAGCGTGTGATGGCAACTAGGAGGGGCTGGGGGTGATTTTTACACAGCTCTTAAGGGTTGGTGATGTGGAGGTCTCCCACAGCCTCTTCAGGGGTAACACATCACTCTTCATCTCAGGGGTCCTGGAGGACCTCCCCATTCTCCCAAGTGTGCGGGATCACACACGCGTGCGCGCGCACACACACACACACACACACACACACCTTACTCCACTGAGAATAGATCCTCTTCTCTGCATTAAGTACCGAATTCCCCATGAGACTTACCATAGAAAGGTTTCTGTGAGCCCGAAAACACCAACACTGATGCGGCCCAACCCTTCCCAACCCCACGATGAGCCCAAGACCATCCAGTGAGTTGATGGAGTTGCCCACAGCTGCCTCCTGCTTGGCACCATATGGTACATACTCTCCCCTAAGACAACCCTGGAGCCACTTCTTGGCGATGAGGCATCCTGGTTATGGCCGATGAGTTGAGCGCTGTTGAGATCCAGCAGGGAGCAGTGGCCCCAGAGGTGCCATGGAATTCCCTAGACACCTTTTAGGGACCGTGCAGAGAGTATGAGGAGGAAAACAAGGACGGGCATGCTGGGGGCAGTGGGGGGCCTCTGGCCAATTCCAGCCCAGCTAGGGAGGCCATGGAGATGGAGTCCCTTCTGCCTCTCACTGTGCAGGACCTTAAATCATGGAGGAGCTGATGGGTCCTGTTTATGTAGAGACTCTTTTTATAAGCTATTCAAAGCAAGGGTGGGAGGGAGAAATACGGAAAGAAAAAGTCCCTTTGAATTTCCATCGCTTTCAGAGTCAGCAGTTTAATGAGTCATGCATTCTGAATCCTTGCTTTGTCTACACGTTTTCATTTCAAAATACTAAAAACACTTTGTTTGGAACATGGGCTATTTTTAGCTCATATATCAAGAGTGCACATCCATTTCTCCCCATATTAGAAAAGCCTCCTTCAGATCGGGTTGGGGCAGCACCACGGCGGTAGGGCTGTTTACTGAGCTGTCATCTGTTGAAGCCACCTGGGCATCTCTCCACTCTTGGGGACTCCCTTCCAGCTGGTCTTCTGGGCCTACTGAGTATCCATGGACTAGACCTAGTCCAAAGTCTGGACAAAAGAGGAAGGACCCCTCCTCAGTCTTCCAGGCTGAGGAGTGAGCACCCTGGCTAGAGGCAAGTCAGGTCTTCACAACCTATGCCCTCGCAGGGATCAAAGAAATGAAGTAGAAGTGAAGGAGGTCCCCATCTGTAGGGCATGTTCTTCAGGTATGTCAAGAGAAAGTCTACCTACAACTTGGCAAAGACAGGATTAGATAGTCTGTAGGATTCTTTTATAAATTGCAGGAGGAGATCTGGGAGAAAAACTGGGAGGTATAAAGGGGGTACCCTACTTCCCCAGTCCCTGCTCTCTACGTAGGATTTCTTTCCACACGGCGCTTAGTGCTGCTAGCCAGCTTTATCTACCTCATTGCTTTGGTTCCATTAGTGATTTTTTTGGTTCCGTTAGTGAATTCTCTTCTCTGGGGACCACCTTCTTTTAAATGCTCTAGCTTAGAGCATTAATAGCAAGCACGTTACCACTGCTTAAAGGATGGCCAGCCAACTTCAAGAATGGTATACAAAAGCCAATACCTCAAGGGGCTGAGTTGACAAGGTACTTCTCTGGTCACTGCCTTGCTCTTCCATCCATGTATTTATAGCGGAAGCACCCAAGTGCTTACCCTCTGACTCTCCTCCCTTGGACTGCTATCTTGATCGGGAGTGGACAGCAATGAGCAGAGAGGGAGTTTGGAATTGAGACCATACCGACTCTCCGTTGAAGCTGGTTGCCAAAATTGGCAGCTATCTGGCAAGAATGATTTTCATATGGACAGAGAGACTGGAGACATGCAGACAGGCAGATAGAAGCAGCTTTCTTGGGTTTTCTGTATCACCCAGGCCTTCATTCCAACCCTCTTTGAGGTCTTGGAGTCTCGGAGGCAGCCCCTCCACCCGCAAACCCTGCCTGAAGTCTTCCAAACATGTTCCTCTTCTCATTTAGGACACTTCTACCTGATTTCTGTTACTTGCAACCACAATGGTACCAGGAGGTGTGAGAATGGCCTGGGGCAGGTAGATGGGACACATCGAGGAGATGCCTCCCTGCTTTATAATTCTGTCTACTCTGCCTGTATCAGGTGTGAGCACATGGGCCACGGCCCAGCACACTTCAGCACGTCTGGGGAGGGCCTGACACTCTGCAGGCCCCAATACGGTACTCTCTGAAGGAGGTTCACAGCTAAGGAACAAAGGACAAGGAGAGACTATGTGCTCCACAAGTCATTGCTGCTGGAGACGGACATGAGGACATGTCCCCACAGGCTGTGTTCCCTTCTCCTCCGTGCCCAGCCTTTGTGCTGAGACCTTGACAGTGGAAGCCACTCCCATGGCCACATCTCAATCTTCTCCTTCTGCCTATTGCATAAGGAAATCTTTGAGAAATGTGTGGATGTGCCCCCGAGGAAGGAGTAAGCAAACGCATGTTTGTGGTGGGCATGGGTGTGAATCCGTGATGGGAACAATCCTGGAGCCATAGAGACCCTCAGCCTGGGGTCCAAAAAGAATGAATGCCACCCCCCCCCTGCCCAGGGAGAAGGCATGGGAGAAGCAGATTTGCTCTGCCTGGGCTACTGCTGCCCCTGGAGACAGGTGTACCTACACTGTCTAATTCATGCCCATCCCAAGTCTAGCTAAAAAGTTCTAAATCCCAAAGCCACAGGAACAAATGAGGAAATATTTTTTTGTGTCCGAATATGCTGAGCAGAAGTCTGACTCCGTCGGACTCCCTGGTTACTTCCTGCTTGACAGCTTCGTAGACGCTAGGGTAGACAACTGTCCTCTCCCTCTGTAGCACCAGCCACACTTGCCATTTGCCACAGCCCACACAGGACATGCAGAAGTGTTTCTCTGCCCCAGTCCTGACCTTCCCTCAATGTGCCCTCCCCCCACTTTCTCAGGGCAATCACCCAGCAGTCTATCACTTATCCCAGTCTGAGCAAAGGCCAACCAGAAATTCACCCTTGGACTGGATCATTCCTCCTCTTTGGGCTTCTCTCTAAAAGGGGTGAGCTGGGACGGGGAGGCCCAGCCCAGATCATCCTCCCACACCTCGCCAACCCTCCTGAGCCAACCCTCCACGCCTGCCCTTCAGCATAACACGCCCTTGGCCAAGGGTCTTGTCAGCTCCCAGCTTTGATTTCCCAAACCACAAGTTGTGTTAGAGAAGGTTCTGGATAGAGTCTTACAGCATTCTGTGCTGGGCCCTGCTGTCGAGCCCCCAGCCCCAGGGACAAACTACTGAAAATCAGGAGCTGTAGTCCCCTGAAATATTCCCAGTTCCTTTTTATCCCCCGCAGCCCAACCATGAACTCATGGCCCCCACCACTGACACTTTTGGCCACTTCTGGCTGCTGGTGGCAGAGAGGGCTCGAGAGCGCATTCCAAAAAGCCTTTGGGAGACCATTTGAGAACATCTGATGATACGACTCACCTCAGACCACCTCAACGACGCCAGCATCACATACATCACAATCCCCCTCCCTCCAAAACCACCTAGAGTTGAAATTCCTCTTGAGTTTTTATATCCTTGAATGTCTCCAAGGAAAAGAAGAAGCAGAATCGAACTCCAGGAAAACTGTGGCTTAGAGCACATAAAGCCCCTCGCCCTTGAACTGACCTCCTCACCTGTAAGTGGGGAGAGGCAGGTAGGCCGGTGGTTACAAATGTACGTTTTGGATTCAGAGACATTCGGGTAGGAATCCTGGCTTTACCTTTGTCTGTGCCGTCTGGAGCAAGTTGCTGAGTGTCTGTCTTTTCTCCTGTAAAAACGGGGTTAATAATCCTCCTCTGGGGTTACCATGAGGATTCACTGAGATTGGCTTTGCCAGGCTTCCGCTCCCACCCAGCCCCAGGGTACGCACTCTGTAAGTGACCTCTGTTTCTGCTTGTCCTGACGAGCACCCTCCAACCTAATCGGTCCCGAGAAGGGCAGTTTTCAAACCCCTCCCCTTGCCCCAGCCACACGTCTCAGATACAGTCAATGGGAACCCGTCAGGCTCAAGGCGAACGGTACGATCTCTGTACCCGGCTGGGACACCCATCCTCCCAGGACCCGGCACCCGGCTGGGACACCCATCCTCCCAGGACCCCTCCCCGAGGGGTGGAGCGTCCTCTCCCTGCCCACACCGGGACACTCAGCAGCAGCAAATGCTCCCAGTCCCCGCACCACCCCTACCTGAGGGCTGAAAATAATCAAGTCCTGAGCAAACACTCGAGAAAGCGCTTTCTCCAGGGGGTTTGGGGGAAGAAGACTTGCCAAGTGGGGAAGTCGGGGGCCTGGCTCCTCGGTGGCTCCTCTCCCCCTCCGGGGGCTCCTCTGCCCCCCTTTTCCTCATTCTCAGGCTTCCCCTCTCCAGGTTGCTCAGGCAGCCGCATCGGAGGTCCAGAGCGATGTTCTCAGAGAGGTTTGGGAGCCCATCAAGGGAAGGTCGGCGGAGACGCACGCTCTGCAAGGAGTTGACAGAAACTTACTGCCGGCACCTGCTGGTGCGTTATTTACTCAAGTCAGCCGCCTCGGTGGTCCGCACCCTCCCTTCCGTGCTGAGACAGGACAGTGGCATAGGATGAGTCATTACAGTCATGACAGATGTTTAGTTATGAACAAGGCCTCAACGTCACCCGAGGGCATTACACAACCTACCGATAATGTGTTTTTGGAACCAACCTTAATATTTACAGGTACTTTTCCGTTCACGCTCCCAAGGGCTTTGCTGTAATAGAAGCCACGTGGAGAGCCATAGACCCTCCAACACGACTGCACCTTGCAAGAAAGCCCAGCACCTTGCCGGCACGATCTGTTGCCTTGCTGTTGACATCAGCAGAGCCACAGAAACAAACGGGGCCAGAAGTTAGAAAGAGCCGTCCCAGGGAGGGGATCCTTGCCAAGCCCGTGACGTTGCTCACAGTCCCGGGGCAACGTCCTTCCATCTTCCTTGGACAAGACAAGGGGCACCCAAGATTAGCATCCCTTTACCAGCTGCCGTCAGGCTTGCCTTCCACGTGTACGGAGCCTCCGGGCTCCCTCCTGTCCTCACTTCTTCTTTCTCCAGCGTCTGGTTAATCCCTACTCGCCCTTTATGTCTAGGCTCGGGCGAGGGCACCTGGCTGGGCTGAAGGCACCCTTCAGCTGCGCCCACTTCTGCGGTTGTCCAAAGGTTTTCCCTGTCTCCTGGAGACCCCGCGTTGAGAGAAGCTCCAGGCAGGGGTCCTTCAGATGTACATTGTGTCCTGTGGGCCACGCAGGGACAACCTTAAAATAACTGCTCTGAAACAAACACTTATTGAACTAACATTTAATCGATATTGGCTCTCTTTGGTTGCATATTGAAGTTAAAAGGAAATTAAAACAAAGAGTCTCAAGAGATGCGAGGTACGGAGAGGTACTGGGAGAACCTTGGTGATGAACCAAGCAAACTCTGGTCACCCTGCACGAGCCCTTGTCTGAAAGAGCCGGCCGGGGGGGGGGGGGGTCTGCCCAGTACAGCAGGCGCTGGCCTCTCCTGGCAAAGACGGATGAGTCTCCATTCCTCACTTGGCGCCTGCACAGCGCCTCCTGGGAAAGGCTCCCTGCTCTAGAGCAGCCTTCTGATTCTGCTGAGACTGTCCCTCCAGGTCCAGGAAGCATCCCCTGCAGAAGCCAGCCCAGAGGAGATGAGGCTCAGAAAATGCCTTTAAGAGACACAAAGCCTTGAAGAAGTGTGTGTGGATGTTATCACTGTTGTAAAGGATGGTTTTAAATCTGTTGCATGGTAGGCATTGAATGTCAGCCCCATCCCTGCTCCGTGAGACAGGCTCTGCCCTACGCCCAAGGTAGGTCAGCTCCTGGAATGATGAATGACAGTCCTGTTAACTGACTATGTGCTTATGTGCTTGCAACTTCCACCTGGACCGGACACCTGCATAATCTAGGTCAGTCTAGACCATCTGGACGATGGTCTCTGGATAATCCTGACATAATATCTGTGGTTCTCTGAGGGTTGTGGCATGGGACTTGGACTCTCCCCCAAAAGTGAGGCTCTATTTTGTGTGACTGGGCTGGAAATCCCCAAAGGTTGGGGCCGCAGAGACCCCCTACAAAGAGACATCCTATAACGGTCTCTGTGTAATCTCAGATCCACACCCAGCCCCTGTCCTCAAACCCACACACAACAAGGAGGACTCATCCCACAGCCACACAGCCGTACGCACTGCCCCATCGACATGAGCACCCAGAGGCACCATCCCACACATATGCACACAACTCAGGTTCACACACACTAGAGCCCCCACTTGCCCGCACGTGCTGCACACACGTCTAAACTCTTTGTCACCTTCTGTTGTCATGTTAAGTTAAAAAGGAAAAACAAGTTTCCTGGGTCATTGCAGTAGAAACGCAAAAGAAAAGTGACCTATTATTTTAGTGGCCATGAAAGGCCTAGCACCATCAACGTTGTGACTGGTAGCAAACGCCGATTTTGAAAGAGAGAGAGCACCCCCCATATACAAGAACTTCTGGATGTGTTGAGTCGCCTCCCTCATCCATCCCCTCCAGGTGGAGTGGACGCCAGGGCAGGGACACCCTCCAGTGCTACTCTGGCAGCCAAGACCACAATAAGGCCTGCCAGGAGCTCTCAGCAGAGGATGTCCATGCTGATGGTCACAAGGGCATTAGAACCCATCCACTTAATTACTTGGAACTTGCTCATAGCTGGACAGGAGTCCTGGGCCCTGGGGGTGGCAGCTTCCCATAAGGAACGATTTCTCCTGCTGCTCAGTTGGCCTCTGGTGCCCTTCCCTGCGGCACTCACGCTGTGCCAGAGAAACACAAAGCCAGGGGCTGGTGCCTCAGCCAGAAAGGGACTCGGTTGGTCCAGCCAGAAGCCATCTCATCAGAATGCTCCTCTCCAGGTCATAGCTGGCCTGATGCACCATGGGGGACACCAAGAGGCCTTCCACAGGGTAGGACTGATGGCCCAGGGCCAACTAATGAGACACTTTAAGTTGGCATCTGCATAGAAGACGGACCCGTGTCTTCCCATCTCACTAGGAGCTTCTCAAAGACAAGAGCCATGCTGCGTGCCCTCCCAAGTCCCCAGTGGCCATATGCACCCTGGGACCCACCGTAAGTACCTACTGAAAATAACTCTTTGTTCCCAGATTAACTGCTTACCTCATTTCCTCAAGAAAGTCCTAAGGACAATTAATTTCTAGAATGTCTCCTTCATGCATTTGCCAGTTATCTTTATTATCACCCGAAAGGTCAGCCAGGAGCTGGTTTTTGAGCTCAAGTTTTGAAGTTAGAGCTCTGGGCTCCTTCCTGGA
The DNA here is from genome assembly GCF_902655055.1 of Lutra lutra. NCBI lineage: Eukaryota > Metazoa > Chordata > Mammalia > Carnivora > Mustelidae > Lutra > Lutra lutra. The sequence goes on along the minus strand of NC_062295.1, from coordinate 25,859,024 downwards.
CCCACATCCGTGTCCTCTTCAGCCTTTCATGTCACCGATGACCCAGCTGACACAGCCACTTCCTTTAACACCTAAAGCATCCCTGAGCACTGGTCCCTCACTGGGAGGCACTCTGGGCACTCACGGGCTCCATCGGCTCCCTCTTTTACCAACCCATGATATGCAGGGACTGGGAGTCGTGATGTGTTTAAGAACATGCCTAAGTGAGTCCAACCATGCAGTTCAAGTCTTGGCTTTGCCGCTTGTGGGCTGTGTGGCTGTGGACAAGTGTCTTGACCTCTCTGTGCTTCCCTTCCTTCACCAGCAAAATGGACCTCATGATATCAGCAGCTACTGCCTAGGGCCGTTGTAAGTGCCTGGCATGGGGTAAGCACTCCACATGCCAGCCATCACGATTAATTCCTTCCCTTCGCACCTAACAGGCAGTGGCCGAACCACTCTGTTTAGGTGGGTGTTGGGCTGAACCCACAGTGGGACAGGGGCGACAGTGGCACAGAAGTGAACGCACCACAAGACACAGCCTCACAGGACCCAGAATCAAGATGGGGCACAGACACAGGCACAGGCCAAAGGAGGTTCTCTCGTCACTCCAGTTCAAAGAATCAGGTTGTCCTAGAGAGTGTCTGGGAGGGAGGTGTGGACTCCGCCCTCCAGTCCCACCGTTTAGGAACATGATGGGTCCCCGTGCCTGCCTCTGAGGAAGGGAGGGACAGGGAAGCAGTCTGCATGAACGGGCCACCTTGTCATCCCAGCATCTGGGTCTCCTAGGATCTATTTGGGTGCGTGGGTCACAGGCAAACTCAGTCCTTCGTGGATTTTGGTCCCTTTTGGAATATCTAAAAATTGCAATACCTGTGGGAGTAAGGTGTGGCTGAGAATCTAGTGTTTACCACTGGAGTGTCCAAGCCTGCATCTGTTTGACATAAATAATTCATACATATGGGGCGAGTGGTTCTGTTTCATTGCTAGGACAGCCAAATACTTCCCAGACTGATTATCCAGACTAAGACCCACTTCAAGTGTCCACCAAGAATGCTCCTGCCACTCTGACCGCCTCGGGCATCGAGTTAGAGGCTTTGCGTCTCGTAGCCCCAGCCCCAGGAACGTTATAATCCTGACTGTATGCTCCGTAATGTTTGAAGAGGGCTTTGCACGTGGGTCTTTCTCTCAAAACCCTCCACACGTGTCATCAAATTGATCCACAAATAAAATGTATTTTTATCGGAATACCCTCCAGGTTCATCCCTGTTGTAACAAATGGCAGGATTTCCTTCCTTTTTGGCACATTAATATTCCAATGACTGTGTGTGTGTGTGTGTGTGTGTGTGTGTGTGTGTGTGTGTGAGAGAGAGAGAGAGAGAGAGAGAGAGAGATGTGTATATATATCACATTTTCTTGACTCACCTGTTGATAGACACTGGGTGGTTTCCATATCTTGGCTACTGTGAATAACCCTACAACAAACATGAAAGTATGAGTGTCTCTTTGATGGTGACTTATTTCCTTTGAATATGCACCCAGAAGTGGGATTCCTGGATCTTATGGAAATTCTATTTTTAACTGCTTGCGGAAGTGCCATAATGTTTTCTGTAGTGGTTGTACCAACTGACAATCTCACCAAGAGTGCCCAAGTGTTCCCTTAATATAATCCTGTTTGGACGGTGCCTCTGGATGAAGTGTTGAGTCGAGTGGGTCATGCCATGTGGTGGTTAGTGGGTACCATGGCTGAGAGCAAGAAGTCAGGGTGTAGTTTGAGCTCCAACCAGCCCCAAAGCTAAGTACTGCATTTACTAGAACCCGTGAGCACTAGAGCTCCTTCTGCAGGAGAGATGTTGTCAGAGAGGAAAACGCTGCTCAAAGTGCTGCTGAGCAACAAATCCTGACCATCGTGCTCGTGTTTATTGACTCTGAGACTGTCCTGCAGAAGTGACTGCTCACCATCGCTTAAAATATTTTAATACCAAGGAATATTCAAAAGCACAAATAAAAGAAAAAAATAAACTGCTGGTCTGCATGTAGGAAATGTCCACTGAGTGCCTGAAAAATACAAAAGCGCAGGCTAAACGCTCCCTTAAATGTACTGTAAAAGTGAAAACTCATTTTCTACCCATTTCTATCCAAAATCGTTTGGATATATGGAAATAACATGTACACCCAGGCAGAGCCGAGATTCTAACCCAAGTCCGAAGCCGGGAACCAGTTCCTCAGAAGCACCTGTGGGATGATTCTGCAAGTGGTAGTGCTGCAGGGATTGGATGTCGCGTCATGGCCTGGTTCAGAGTCGCACAAAGTAAAGTACAAAGTCGCACAAAGTTGCACAAAGCAAAGTAAACTCTACTTCCTCCAAATGAAAACCAGGAACTATCAAGGGCTCTGAGCAGTTAAACTGAAGGTGGACAACCACAGTAAAATAGGAAACTGGATCGTTCCTTGTGTCCACATCCATTCAAAAGTCAGCATCCAGCCCCTTACTTTAGAGGAAACAGAAAAGACTCACGGGCTAAAATCAAAGTAAAGTCTCGATCACCACGACTGTTCACTGCTACAGTCCCCACTACTATGAATACCGTGCTGTGGGCATTATCGAACAGGAATAGACAAGTAATTCGAGGCTCAACATTGGAAAGGAAGAAACAACAACAAAAAAACATCTCTGGCTCCTTAGAGAGGATGTAGTTATACATTTGAAACCCCAAAAGAACCCATGATAAGTAGTTCCGGAGACGGGGAAGCCAGGTTAAAAAGGAGGGAACAGGACAGGGCCCCTTTATTAGCTCTCTTGGCTGAGTAAGATGATGCAAGAGAGTTTCTGCCACCCTTGCTATGATCATTGACGTAGTAGTTGGGCCTGTCCCTGCAGATGTGCTCAGGGCTTGGTGCTAGTAGACACCCAGTAAATGCTTGTTGAATGAATGTTGGCTGCCATTAAGTCAGCTGTCTACAGGACGAGCTGGGAGGCAGCCCCTGTGATCTGCCTCCACGCAGACTGATCTCACAGAAGCTCATCGCAATGGCCAGAGTTTCCGAAGTTACAGACACTCCTTCGGTCCATGACCTTGACATGTGAATTGGTCTTAAATATAGTGTCTACGCGCAGCGGTGCGTCGTGATTCTGTGAGGTCCGTGGCAGCTAAGCTGTTACCAATAATGATAGTAAGCCAATTAAAGAGATGTGCATCGTCAGTCTTTCTTCACAGCACAAGGATCCTTACGTAACCTGGGAGTCCTACACGGAACACAGCGAGAGAGGAGGGGACATCGGCTGCCTCGGTTTGGTCTCCAGAAGCCCCCGTGGATTCAGCCCAGCAGGACTTGGTGTTCAGCGATTCTGCCAGTCCCAGCTTGCAGGGCCCAGGGGGCTCTGCTGGGAGCCCCTTGCTGCCCTCCACCATTAAAGCTCACCCAGCCCTTGCCACCTTGGACCCGTATCTAGCCTCTGACGCAAGGACATGGAAGGTGAAGACCCCCTAAGTCAGATCATGTTGTACTCGCTGTGTTGGCAGAGGGGGCGGGACCTGGCGTCCCTTCGTTCTAACCCCTCATAACCAAATAATACATTATTTAGTCAGTTCCAGGACTCTAATGATTTTTGTTTTAACATCTCTGAAATCGGGGTGACTTTTACAATCATGGACATCTTAAGTTGGATGAAATATCTAGTAATAGTTGAGGCAAATTAAGTACTGCCTACCAAGCATACTTCTAGGCGCTGTACGTGAGTTTACTAATTTGATCCTGAAAGTAACCCTAGGATGAAGGTATTAGTATTAATATTATCCCCATTTTAGAGATGAAGAAACAGAGACACAAGGCACAGAGCTGGTGGTTGCAGAAGTAGGAAAGTGCACACCACGTGCCCAAACGCAGCTCCTCTCCTGAGCAACCCACCGGGGCCCGCTAACTTTCTGCAGAGATGCTACAGGTACGCCTGGCTAGTGTCCCTCCTGCCCAGACCTCGGGGATCCACCAGCGCATCCTGGCAGGGTCCCTCTGGCCACCCACAGCCTCTCTCTTTACCTAGCATGCCACCCAAGTGTCACTCACACACATGCCATGGCCAAGGAGGGTGGACAAACACGGCACCCTACCTTGGATCCCAAGCATGTCAAGACCTTTAGACGCCAGGAAGGCCATCTTTGTTTTCTGGGGCCCAGGCTTCCATTATGAACCCTGATGTGGGCTCCGGCTCCCTGCCTCCTCACCACGCTCCCCTCGCTGGAGCCATCGCTGCCCCTGGGACACCCAGTCTCCTGGCTGGTCTCTCTTCCCCAGAAAATGAAGATACTCGGACATGGGCCCAGAAAGCTGACCGCCACTGGGACCCCACCCTGCCCCCCAGGGCCTCCGCTGGCCTCTGTCGCCCGGATGAGCCTGCCTGCCCTTTGGTTCTGTGCTGATCCAGGGACAGCCACTGGATGACCTGATCCCCAACCCCGTCCTCCCCATTCTGCCCCACAGAAACTATTGTGGGAAAAACAAACTGGGACATCAAGTCAGTCAGAGAAAAACAAAGACCCTATGATCTCACTCATGTGGAATGTAAGAAACTAACAAAAAACAAAGGAAAGGAGAGAAACCAAGAAACAGACTCAGCTAGAGACAACAAACTGATGGTTCACAGGGGGGAGGTGGGGGGAAGGAAGGGTGAAGCAGGTGGTGGGGACTCAGAGGGCACTTGTCAGGGGGCACCTGGGTGGTTCAGTCCGTTAGTCATCCGACTCTTGATTTCGGCTCAGGTCATGACCTCAGGCTCATGAGCTCGATCCCCATGTCAGGCTCCACAGTCAGTGTGGAGTCTGCTGAAGACTCGCTCTCCCCCTCTGTCACTTCCCACTGGGCGTGTGCGCATGCTCTCTCCCTCTCTCTCTCTCTCTCAAATAAAAGAAAATGACCCGTATCACGACAAGCGCTAAGTAATGTAGAAAAGTGTTGAATCACCGTATCATACCCTGAAACTAACAGCACACTGTATGTTCACCAACTGGAAGTTAAATAAACACTTTAAAAAAAATACTTTACATTCATTCCAAAGCAAGCCCCAGGCCTTGGTCAAAGTCCTTTGTCCCCTAGTCTCAGAAGAAGTTTCCAGAACCAGCCAGCCGCAGCCACAGATACCCCCAGTGCTCCCAGCTCTCCCTGGAGGATCCCTTTCCCCGCCCCTAAAAAGAAGTCCCAGATCACAGAGGGCACAGCCCCAGGTCTGGCTGTCCCGGGAGGACGACATTCCAGCATCTGTCTCCTGGCCATGGCGGGTCCTGCTCTGCCAGCTCCCTGAGAACTTTCCCAGGGCCCCAATGGCCCGAACCCTGCTGGAGCAGGTCAGTCCCACCCTCAGACCTGGGGGCCGCCTTGTGCAGGGGCAGATTGCCCTCCAGGGGGCCTGTGCTGGGACTGGGACGGGATCATTCATGTCATGTGCCCACACAGGGCTGGGTCCTTCATCGGGCCATAAAATTATGTGTCAAATTCCAAACAGCAACCTGCAAAAGAGACTAACCCAGTCACTCCCCAATTTACAGTTGGGGAGACTGAAACAGAGAGGCTAAGTAACTCCCAAAGGTCACACAGCTTCTGTCGAAGGCCAGAGGCTCTCCTGACGCAAGGCCAGGAGCTCTCAGGATGGGGCGTGCAAGGACCTCACACCACCTCCCCTCTCCACCCCTGGGCCACTCTTGCCCTCACTCCCGTGGACAGAACTGTGTCCTTCCAAATTCATGGGCTACAGCTCTAACCCCTAACGTGAGTGTATTTGGAGACAAGGCCTTTAAAGAAGCAATGGAGGTTGATGGAGGTGATCAGTGTTGAGCCCTAATCCTGCATGACGGTAGCTTTATAAGTAGAAAGAAACAATTACTCCCCCCTTCTTCTCTTGCTCTCTCTCTCCCTCCCCTGCATGTGAGGGCACAGCACGAAGGTGGCTGTCCACGAGCTAGGAAGAGAGCTCTGACCGGACCCCGACCATGCTGGCACCCTGACCTCAGACTTCCAGTCTCCAGAGCTGTGAGCAGATGTGTCTGTCTTCAAAGCCCCCCGTCAGCGGTATTTCATTGTGATCAGCCTGAGCTGACCGTCCTCGTCTCAGCTAGGTGCTGGTCTGATTCATATTAGTATGAGATCTACTGCGGGCACATCGGTCCTGGCTCCTTGTTATACAGCAGGGCATGGTGACCCCAGTGCCCACAGGGAGAGGGCAGTCATGCAAAGAGCCAAAAAGCCAAATGTCTAGCAAGAAGGTGGCGGGAGACTCCGAAGGAATGATTCCCCTCGTCCAAAGGAGTAGCCACAGCTTGTCACCAACTGACTGTTGCCGTTAGGGGCTACGTCCAGCAGGGCCAGCTGTTGTGTTTAAAGAACTGGAAATCCAGATGGTGACGATAACAAACCAGCTGACTCTTAAATGCCGGCACGACACCCAAGTTTCAAAGCAACAACAAAATAAAGAACGCAACAGCACAGGAACAGCAGTGGCCAGACTCTCTCGGTGGGCTAGCTCTGGCCTGAGAACCACGATTTCACAGCCTCGTTTAGCGGAGGGACAATTCTGGAAGCCAGGGCGGTGGCTGAGATGGTGGGAGCCCAGGCCTGAGGGTCGCTGTGTGTCCAGCCCACCGGCCTCTCCATGGGGACCGGGATGGGAGAGGAAGTCAGGATCTCACCCGTGGCTTCCCTTGTCAGTCTCCGGCGTATCTCCCCAGGGTCCCGGAGCGCCCACGTAGAGACAGCCCAGAGCCCAGCGGCCTCGGCCCCAGACTCCTTTGCCTTTGCTATGGCTGCTCCACAAGCCGACTGCCACGCCTACAGGGGCCCCTTCCCCCCACCCTTGACATGTTCCAAACCCACCAGGGGTGTCGCTCCCAGCTGAGGACCGCACGAGGCCAAGAAGAGCAGGACAGCCGCAAGGAGCCACAGGGAGCTGAGGCCAGAGCCTTGACCCAGGCCGTGCTGGGCACAAACCTGCGACAGGCGCCAGGGGACTCCCATGAGAGGCCCGAGTCCACATCCAAGCCGGAGACCTGGAGGTGGGCTCCGTGAGTCCAGCTGGGCAGGGCCAGATGCGGAGCTAGAGGCCGGGGCTTGGGAAACAGCAGTGCTGATCAGTACCCTCCACCCGGCCTCCGAGGGAGGACCCGGGCCAGGCCTCCCACACGGTGGGATCGGCAAGGCCCCCCACCTCCGCTCCGTGGACTTTGGCTGCTGAGAGCTGTGAGGCTGCGGCCATCAGCATGCCGGAAGCACCCGGCAGCCCCTACGCCATCTCTCCAAACCCAGCGGGACAAAGACGAAGCCCCAGACAACAAAGTCAGGGTGCAGGGCCACCGCTAGTTTGCGAGGGCAAGCCCGCGTCAGGGTAGGAGGCAGCAGATTTGGGACCTAAACCAAAAGGGACAAGGAAATCAATTTCAGGCCCGAGGGCGCCCCCGCTCCCACCAGGCCGTTGCCTCCCCTCTCAGTCTCGGCCCGCGGCCCTGGCCAGCGCGGGTTCTAAGTGACTGTGCCATCGGGCCTTGTGTATTTGAATGTGTTCATTATATTTTAATATGATTATGTTCAATCCAGTAGACTGAAACAGATCTGTCCAGATGTATAATTAGTTTCTAAATGCTTATTATTCTTGGTGGCAGCGCTGGCAGAGGCGTGGAGAATGGAGAGGAGTCCGTTAGCTCTTTTTGCTCATTAGTCACGGTTGTGGGGACTCATCAGTAGGTCTGGGGTAACCCTGGCTGCCCTGGGACGCAGGGCCCTCAGCCTCCGTCACAGTGACCTTGTGCTCTGAGCCCCACCCGGGGATCGCCAGATCTCCGGGTTCACCAGGAACTCCCCGCTCTGCCTGCCTGTTCTTCCCCAGGCCCCCTCTTTGGGAGGAGCTCTGCACCCCCACTCCAGGGCCCTGGAGGACGACAGCCCCCACATTCAGCACAGTGTCCCCAGCACCTGGTACAGGATCCACCTATGGCTCCATATCCAGCGCTGCTGGCGCGTCCGGGCAGAGGTCCTCCACAGCCTCTGTCCCAGCTCACCCAGGTCTCCTGGAGCTCGAGAGAGCTTTCCAAGGGGAACTGGTCTGGTGCACCCGATCTTGATGGGCCTCCGGGGGTTTAAGCTCTTTACGTCCTAGAGTAATTTGCCTTCCTGGTTGGGCAGACTCTGATCCCCTGAGAAGCATGAAAGAAAGGAGATCCCCAGCAACACCTGGTCTTCCCTCACGGATGACCAGTGGTAGCAGTGGGCAGGGCGTCTGCTGCCCCCAGGGCTCACGTCTGGGTCTTCTTGGGTAATCCTCAGGGGCTAGGCTGGATGGCACTCCTAGTCCTGACTTCAGGAAACTGGTGTCCCAGACATCTCCCCCGGCTGGCCTTGGAGACATCACAGCGATCTGCCCCAACTTCTGAGGGTTCCCAGAGTGCTTATGCAGATCAGGTGCTCACTATAACCCTAACCCTGATCCTGACCCGGACCCGGACCCTGAGCCTAGCGTTGTATATAGACACAACCAACAAGATGCTTGGGAAAATAAGGTAAGAGGTAGCCAGACACCGGGGTTGCAGATGGGACTGAACCCTCCAAGTGGGCTCTGCTCCAGCCCAGGAGGAAAAGGCTACCTGCTCTCGCCCGTGGGCCGCACGGCCTCTTTCAACCCCAAACAGGCGCTGCTGCTTCTTACTTAGTAGGTGCTGCCTGAGAGTCTTGGTTCACTGCAGATGGACGCCTGAACTTCATGGTCCCTCCCCCGGATGCCATGGGGTGGGGCGGGGCGAAGACAGGGAGAAGCTGGCACTTGCCCGGGCACCTGGGCCCTGGGATCAGGGACTTGCCTCTTGAACAACACCCAGCAGAGGCAACAGTGCTTCGGAAGGAGGCTGATCTATTTCCCAGATTGCCAAGCACAGACCCCTAGTGGGTCCTCGTGGCCTCTCGTCCTTGCTGCCCACGGCCTTTGCGGAACAGGCGCTGGTTCTGGGAGCCGTCCTGAGCCCAGACGTGTGAGCCTAAGACCACAACCGCCCGGAGGCCTATGAGCCTGGAGGGAAGGGGCCCAGACGGCCTTTGGACTTAACACTTTCAAGAGGGACCCGAGCAGGCTACAGACCCTCGTCTCCCATCCTTTGTCCCTAACAAGTCGCCTCTCCTCAGGGGACCGTCAGCCCAAGAAGCCCTCCCTTCTGGTGCCGAGCGCCGCCTCGCACGGCGCTTTCCGCTGACTGCTCGACACACTCCTTTCCTGTGAGGTTCCATTTCAACACACACCTGTCGTTTACGTTTTGAAGGCTTGTCCTTACTCCTTCACGCACATGTCTACCATCCCCTTTCTCTCCTTTCTCCTCTCTGTGTTGAACTTCTTGTGCTGTTGGCTGGGCTCCCGCTTAGACACTCATCTCCTCAATTTCAACTGATTTTTATCGCCTCGTCTTGACTTTTACTGAGTGTTTCTTCAGAATCCGTGTGTCTGTTTTATTGCCTTTTCTCTTTCTTCTCTCTTTGTTCTCCTTCAGTCTCAAACTTCAATTTTCTGAGGAGCCGCAGGGATCACCTAGCCCCAGGCAGGACGTGCCAGGCCACCCATCCATGTCAAGGGAGGAGACTCCTCTCTCTCTGCCCTTGGAGGGCTGACTCCTCTATAACCTCACCCCAGGAGACCCCAGGGTTGCAATTGTGGGCTCCCTAGGGGACACACACCCATGCCCTCTGGAAAGGGCCCACACTGCCTAGGCCTTCTAGAAGGAGGCCTCACGTTTCATAATCAGCTGCTCTGGAAAATACATGCATCTGAATTTGTGCCTTCCTGTCAGCTGCTAGGAGGTCCCCAGCTTCCTGCCCCTGAGCAGGAGCCCCCTGGGCTGGCCAACTCCCAGGAAACGCAGCAGAGAAAGACCAGCACTGATCTCTGTCACGTGGGTCGAATTGCCGACCCAGACATCTTACTTTTGGGATTTTAAGGAGACATTTCTATTAGGCACGTCCTCCAGGCCTGGCTGCACAGAGAGGCAGATGGGGCTAGACCAGGCTGCACTGCTCTGACCACCGGGCGATGCAACAGTCTCTTAGGGGCCATTCTGTCAACCCTATCTAGGTCTTTTGTCACTGTCCCCAGTTTTGACTCCCCTATGGCCAGCTTTGACCCCCCTCCCCACTGTGAAGTGCTCCACACTGCTGGGGACTGTCCCCCACGCAGGGCCTCTCGTGGGCTGCCACTCTTACCCCAACCTTCACCCTCCCCAACTGGACGACCCAAGCAGTCTGCTTCCGCTCCTGCCTGTTCTCTGCAGAGCCAGGGTGATCTTTGGAAAGCGGCAACCGGGCCACATCACGCCTTGCTTCAAATTCTTCCGTGAGGGCGCCTGGGTGGCTCAGTGGGTTAAGCCGCTGCCTTCGGCTCAGGTCATGATCTCAGGGTCCTGGGATTGAGTCCCGCATCGGGCTCTCTGCTCAGCGGGGAGCCTGCTTCCTCCTCTCTCTCTGCCTGCCTCTCTGCCTGCTTGTGATCTCTCTCTGTCAAATAAATAAATAAAATCTTAAAAAAAACAAAACAAACAAACAAAAAAAAACAAATTCTTCCGTGATTTCTCATCAGATATAGAATGAAATGCCCTCGCCTTTCTGAGGTCCCCGAGGCCCTGTGATCCACCTCTCTGACCGCCCACTCACCCCGCAGCCGAATCCCTGCCTCGGCAGCACCCCAGACCCTTACGCCCGCGTCTGTATGCCTGACGCTCCTGTTGGAGGCTCGCGCCCGGATCATGAGCGCCCAGCTTCCCTCCTCACTAGGGTCCGGTTCAATGTCACCTCCTAAGAGGCTCTCCCCAGTCACTCCGGTGAAGTGCCCCGTCCACATATGCACTCCAGACACGATTCTTTGCCAACATAGAAAGCACATGTCACCATCGGAAACGATCTTATCTATCCATCTACCTACCTATTTGTTTGCTGAGTTTGGGAGTTCTGCTCCTAATCGTCCCAGAGTAGCTCATATTAAACCAACTCTCTGTCATAAATAACATCCATAACAAATAATAGTCGTAAAGTCTGGGCAATACATAAAAGATGATGTTCAGAAGGCATGAGAGTGACTCAAAGCAGGGGGACACTGAAGGGACACTGATGTTGGAAAGACTGAAAGGCACTGAGCACCTTTCTGTTTGTGTGACTTTCAGCGGAGGGCAGCCCCCCATCAGTGCCCTGTGAGGCTAGACACTGAAGTCTCACTGCTGAGCAGTCATAAGACGGGGTTCAGGCATCACCAGCAACTGGGAAGGATGAGAGACTCGCCGGCAAGGAGACAATCACAGAGGGAAAGACCCAAATCTCATGAGTCACACTGTCAAACATCAGGTCAATCCCCAAACTCTACCCGGCTAGAGCAGACTCAAGCCGGCCGGCTAAGCCTCAGAGAGCTGAATGGACACGTCCGCTGTGTCCAGCTAAAACAAACACACTGGCGAACAAATAAATACTCTTCGCATGAACATAACAGAACCCAGAGTCTCTACCACAGCTGGTCTACAAAGTCCAGGGCACAATTCAAAATTCCTAGATGTACAAACGAACAGGAAAACATGATCTGTACCCAAGAAGAAAGGCAATTGATGGAAACCACGTGGTTGCAGATTTTGCAATTAGCTCAAAGTCATAATAGAAAACATTTGCTAAATGTTTCTTATCTGTGTGTCATCACTAGGATGTAAACTCCATAAGAGCGAGAACCTAATCAGTTTTGTTCCTTGCTCTGTCCCTGGCTTTTAGAGTAACAAATGGTGCATAGAAAAACACCCTGAAACTATGAACATGGCATGAAGCAGGATTGTATTTTTTCCTCCTTATTTTCTGTCTTGATTCCTTGAGGGCCCTCCTAGGTGAACCAAACTGCACCAGAGAACAATCATTCTCTTTCGAACACAGAGCACAGTTGTGTGATTGTGAGTTAGTAGCAGCTGTTATAGACTAGTGACTTTAGTCTCTAATTATTGCCCAAAAGAAAGCATGTCGATCAACTATTGTGAAACCCGATGTCACCATTATTCACAAAACATTCATCACTTAACTGCCTTAGAGTAAGAAATACATATGTAAAGTTAGCTTGTTCTAGGGCCTGGGTGTTTTGTGTGTGGCTAGTTCATATCAGAGGGAGCCATGATGTCCAAGGTCAGACATAATCCATGTTTATTGAGGAGGTTAGTCCCTGAGGTAGATGTTTAAAAAAAATTTTTTTTCTAAGAACCTAGATGTCCATCAACAGATGAATGGATAAAGAAGATGTGGTATATATACACAATGGAATACTATGCAGCCATCAAAAGAAATGAAATCTTGCCATTTGCAATGACGTGGATGGAACTAGAGGGTATTATGCTGAGCAAAATAAGTCCATCAGAGAAAGACAACTATCATATGATCTCCCTGATATGAGGAAGTGGAGATGCAATGGGGGGGTGGTTGGGGTTTAGGGGGTAGGAAAAGAATAAATGAAACAAGATGGGATTAGGAGAGAGACAAACCATAAGAGACTCTTAATCTCACAAAACAGGGTTTTTTGAGGGATTTGTGAGTGAGGGTTGCCGGGGGAAGGGGTTTAGGGAGAGGGTGGTGGGTTATGGACATTGGGAAGGTATGTGCTATGGTGAGTGCTGTGAAGTGTGTAAACCTGGCAATTCACAGACCTGTACCCCTGGGGATAAAAATTCATTATATGTTTATTAAAAAATTAAAAAATTAATTCAAAAAAATTTTTTTCCGGATCAAATTATTTCTGCCACAGTCAGAGTTTGGGAAGTTGTTAGACCCTTGGTCTGGACTTTAGATGGGACCCCAAATTCTCCTTGAGGAGTTTCCCAACCCTACCCACAGACAGGGTGATATTCAAAATTTGTAAAAACACTCAGGCTGCAGACACTGACCAATCAAAATGGAGGCCAAACACCAACCAGTCAGAGGAGATGCCAGCTCTGAGGCGCTGGTCGGGCAGGAGCCGTGTCCTACATAGCGCTCTGCTTAGGAAGGCGTCCTGGTCACCTCCTCAGCCTTCACAGGAGGATTTTGGTGCCACCTCCAGCTCCACCAACTGTCAAAGCATATGGGAGTGAACCCAACCAGCGTCCCAGGGCAGCTGCCCTCCAAGCGCTTGTCAAGGAGAATCACCTCAAAATTCGCTGCTCGGTGAGCACACTGTGGGGAGAACAACCACTCGTGAAGTGATGTCCATCTCATTTTTCTAAACTATCATTTTCGTGCTCATGTTAGCCGTGGGAACCTGTTTCCTCAAGTAAATCTTATGAGGAACCCCAACCCGAACAATGAGAGGAGCAAAGCTGATCGTTTTGGGCATAGAGACTCCAGCGTGCCCTCACCGCTTACCACCTCCCTCTCACACACACACAGACACACACAGACACACAACACACACATACATGCACACACACAGAGACACACACAGACACACAACACAGACACAAACAACACACACACAGACACACAACACTCAGACACACAGAGACACACACACAACACATAGACACACACACAGACACACACACAGACACACAACACACACATACATGCATGCACACAGACACACACACAGACACACAACACTCAGACACACACAGAGACAAACACAGACACACAACACATAGACACAGACAGACACACACACACAACACACAGACAGACACACACACAGACACACACACACAACACTCAGGCACACACAGAGACACACACACAACACATAGACACACACACAGACACACAACAAACACATACATGCACACACACAGACACACAACACACACATACATGCATGCACACAGAGACACACACAGACACACAACACTCAGACACACACAGAGACACACACAGACACACACACACACACGCACACACGCACACAGACACATGCACACACAGACACAGATACACACACTATACACCCCTGAAACACTGCAGCAGCCTCTGGCATTCCAACAGGGAATCACTCATCTTAGAGAATGGCTTGAAGGAAAGTCTGTCATGGACAATCGAAGCTCTGATAGAGTCGGGCCTTCGGGGAGTGTTTGGGGCACCTCTAGGTCTCCAACTGTCCCCCCTTCCTAGAGGAACATCACAAGGGGCCGTCCTAGTAAGTCCCTTGCCGCACAGGCTGTAAAAGCAGTTTAGGACTTGTTGCTTTACACGCTGGCCGTTTGGGGGGACCTGCGGAACTATCTTTTTCTGCCTCTGGTGACACGAGGGGCTGGGCCTCTGCTGAGCAGCCAGTTTGCTTCTGTTGCACGGACGCTGGGTCTGTAGCCAGAGACTGCTTCCCTCTCTGGGTGGGCCCAGGGGAGGCTCCAGGCCGCCCCAGGGCTCCACCTCCAACAAACGTGCCGGGTCCGATGTCGTGAAGTTGTGTCCCGACCCCACTCCTGGCTCCATCCTTGCTTCCTCAGCCTTGTCTTCTCCTTTGTCTTATTTTCTGTGCCCACGTACTTGTTATTTGATTATGTCTGGCAACTGCATATGCATCTTTGCAAGCGGCCTTGCACCCTTTCTGGAACTGGCAGGTGAACGCATAACAGATTCTGACTGTGGGATTTCTGCAGTGCACCACGGCTCTCTTCAATCCACCACTTTATGATCTACTTCAGCAGGCACCAGCTCTCATACAGCCAATTTCACTGTCTTTTCAGACTAGAAAATCACTGCCTGGCCAAAGACATGATGCTGATGAACTAGCTAGACGTCGCTTTATTACAGATTCTCGTAATCTCGCTCTCTCCTGGGAGCACAGCGGCACCTCGTAATCTCGCTCTCTCCTGGGTGCATGGCGGCACCTCATAATCTTGCTCTCTCCTGGGTGCATTGGCGGCTCCTCGTAATCTCTCCATCTCCTGGGTGCATGGCGGCACAACCATGCCAAGGGGAGGGGGGGAGTAAACCCGTCATTCACTCAAACCCAAATATTTGAACTCAAACATTTATGACTTTTTATCTATGACCCCCCGCCCCTGCCCAGACTGTCCTAAAGCTTTGACGGGGCAGAGGGAAGAAAAGTGAGGACTCAGGGTTTGGGACAGCCAGTCTCCGTGGAACCGAATGTCTTCGGTTTCTGCTGCTACAGTTTTATTTTCCTCCAGCTCTGCAATTAGAAGGGACAAAGCCATCAGAACCACCCGGTTGTCTTTAAGATATAGATCGCCCTCCTCACAACTGCGCCCCTGGCTGGCAGCCTTGGTGTCCCAGGGTCGGAGAATCGGGTTAACAACCAAAGCAGTACATCCACGAGAAAGCAGGAGCTCAACCCCTGAGCGTATTCCCCGGTTCCCAGAGTGATGCTGAACCGTGAGGCTTAGGGAGCAGCTATGCCATCTATACAGGGCAGAAGTAGAGGCAATTTGGAGGAAAATCTCTCCTGGAGGGAATGTAAAACCAGAGAGCTCTCCCGCGCCAGCCCTGGGCTTCTCGGTTCACCGTGGACCACACAGGTGCCAGGCAGGGAGCCCTCCCCACCCTAGAGAAGGGGCAAGCCCCCCACGCCCCGCAGTACCCTGTGACGGTGCCTGCGGCACCTGCCTGCTCTGGAGGGAATTGCACGTCCACTAGTAGCTAGATGAGCCCCCGGAGGGCGACCCCAGGACACAGTGGCACCGAGGAAAGAAAACCCTCTCAGCCTTGGCATCTGGGAAACATTCTGAGTTTTTCATTCTCTCCTTCTCTTGGGCCGATGTGTTCCCGGCTTCAGGATAATTTGCAGCCTCGCTGGTCTTCGGGTGGCAATAGGGACCCCGAGGCTAGAAGCCCAGGTCTTAGGGGCTTGGATCCCGCGTCCAGACAGCACCCTGGGACCTGATTTGAAATGCGCCCTGGGAGTCAGGAGCCCCCTCCACCCTGAGGAGCGCAGGGAGCCTCTCTCGCGGCAACAGAGGGACCCCACCCTCCAGCCCACAGAGGTGAGCCCGGGGAGCACTGTCGAGAAGATGTTCAGGATGCTCCGGCAGCCCGGTGGGCGGCTCCCTGGGCCTGGACCAGGCAGGGAACAGCCTGAGCTGAGCCAAGGACTATTTGGCACCTGCACTGGGCTCTCGAAAGGCAGAGGGAGAAGCAGGACTGCGGGGACGGCAGGACAGAACGTGGTGGAAGCCCATCTGCGGCAGCTTTTGTTGCCGGAACATTCGGTCCCGGGATTAGGGGCCTCAAGCAACAGGGCATTGGGAGAGTAAACGCTCACGAAACCAAGGCCTGCGTAGCCACGCCTCCCTCGGCCTCCCCGGGGTCTCCCTCAGTGGCCGAGTGGACAGACAGCCCTCCTTCCCGGGGGACCGTGACTTGCAGCCCGGGGAGCGCCGGGCAGCGCCGAGAGAGGCCGAGGCCGCGGGGAGAGGCCAACCCCAGCTCTCTGTGAGTCTGTGAATTTGCCGCCCCACTGGGACTCTGGAGAATTCCGGGAGCCAACTCCCGGCCTCCCTTTGACAGAGTCACTTTTCATCTCTTTGGCTGCAGGCACAGGCAAACGCACACGGGCGAAAATCAGTTAATAACTATGCACATTTTATAATAAATTTTAACAATTTAAGAGTCTGGTACAGCTTTATTATAACTTTTATCTCAGCACACTAATTCAGTGCGTAATAACCTGCCAGAAACACAGAATTCGCTTGACATATGCTCTGAGCGCCAAGATAATGGAATATGCTGGAGAGAAACCTTGGGTCGCACCCAGCTCAGCTCTCCTCCCTCCCTGGGGGATCCCCAAGGGGCTCTCAGGAGTTCTGGACGCGGAATGGGAGCTGTGAGTGCGGGTAGGGACGCGCCAGCTCAGCCAGCGTTGCTGGGTCAGTCTCCGAGCGCAGCCGGCCCCACCGCATTCCCCAGACCTTTCGGTGGCTGGAAGGTGGAACACGGCACCTTCTCCCCCACCTCCTTCAGGCCTGACCTGAGAGGGAACTGAGATCAGCCCCAAGGAAAACCTCCCAGGTGCCGGGTCTAGCTTTCCTCCCTCCTTCTTCTGCCTCCCCTGCCCACTCTGTGCCCCACCCGACCCCCCCCCCCAGGCATTTTTCTCAACGATCAGCAGCCTCGGTAGCATCTGAGAAGCTGAGAAAGAGGCAAATCCGTGGTCCCACCTCCGTCCTACTGACTCTGAAACTCTGGGTGGGCCCCCGGGTGTCCTAACAAACCTTTCCGGTGATGTTGACATGCGCCCGAATTTGGGACACACTCAGGTTTGAGAGGTTGAGAGGTTTCAGGGAGGCTGGGGATGCTCTGATCAAGCGAGATTTGGGCTTAAGCTCGGCTGCTGCTGTCGTCTCTATCTTGCCAGGAAGACTCAGGCCTCAGGGTCCCCACGTGAGAAATAAGGACACAGGCCAGACACTAACTACGGGCTCCCGAGCCCTGACAAATGGCTCAGATAAAGCCCAGCGGAGACCCCACAGTGACCTTCTCTTCAGGGCGAAACGGAGTGGCCCACATCTTAGAACCCTCCCCAGCCGCCCCCCCCCCCACCGTGGGGGGGTGCGTGGCTGTTAAGGGCAGTCTTAGCTTCAACACAAAGAAGAACAATGGGGAGGGGAGGGTCCATGACCAGAAACAGGTCAACACAGGGAGAAGCCAAGCTGAGGGGAGTGTGTGCGAGCACACATGCACAGAATGAGAATTTATCCAGGTCCCTGCTGTTTTCTTTTTAATTCTTAAAATTTATTTGTTTGACAGGGAGAGAGAGAGCCGAAGAGAGCACAAGCAGAGGCAGAAGCAGGCTCCCCACTGAGCAGGGAGCCCGATGCGGGACTCCATCCCAGGACCTGGGGACCATGACCTGAGCCAAAGGCCGACACGTGACCCACTGAGCCACCCAAGTGCCTCTAGGTCTCTGTTTCTTTGATTTTCTTTCCTCTCCCCTTTATCTCTTGACTACCTGTTTCTCCAAGAACGTGAGTAAGTCTCTCCTGTTCTCCTGGCAGATAAACAAAACCCCTCCTTGGACACGGCAGCCTCTTCCGTCTGCCACCGTCTCTCTCTGTGCCATGAGGGCCAATCTTGGAACTGCCGTCTCCCCTCAGACCATCACTTCGAGGCTCCAGACACTCCGTCCTTGGCCTCCGTCAGTCGGCCTGTGGCCGCCTTCGTTCTAGGACGCTGCGCTAGCCGCCTCCTACTTTCATTTCCAGGGGCCGTTCCCCAGCCCCTGGGTGGCCCGATCTCTCTGTCACGTAACCCTCTGCCCTCTCCAGGCTTTACCTTCTGACTGTCCCTCGTCAGGCTTCAGACGATGTTAAATAGCCTTTACGCTTCTATCGTCTGAGCTCATAGTTTGATGATTCACTACCTACACGCCGTCTTGCATGCGCTCTCCGAAATATGTTACGGAAATAGACAAGGGGGAGTCTACCTAATTTTTTCAGTGTCCTTCAAATGAAACTACAGACAAAAATAGTCTTTTAGAAGTAAGGGCCAGAAAACATTCATTTTCCTTGAGGAACTAGCATATGATCTCATAAACAATGAGACTCAGAAAGCAAGTCTCAAAATGCTTGAAATAGGCAAATCCATAATGTCAGTCCCAGCAGAACACTGGCTAGATGGGATGACAAAGAGTTGGGGGGCAGTTTCGGGTGTGAATGACGTCGTATTCCTTGATCTGGGTGCTGGTTAGGTGCGGTATTCAGGGTATGAGAAAGCATGGAGCCGTATCATTAAGATATGAGAGCTTCTTGGACATATATTATACCTCAGTGAATTTCTTACAGAAATCTAAGTTCCCGTTTCTCACCAGGAAGTTCTGATCAGTGGTGGCTCCATTATACTCTTATACAACATTTTGACCTTTGCGCGTGCATCCTATTGTCTTCCAGTCTTGCTCTCCTGCTCTAAATTATACTTTCCTTGGTTCAAAAATTGTGTCCTTAGCTTATAACTATATACCTTAGGTTTTACTGTATGTGCACATCCACAGTGCTTCATGTAGTTGAGGTAGAAACAGTCTTTCAAGTAGGAAAAAGTCTACTTTTTTTATCTCTCTATCCTTCATGCCCAACATATAGTAGTTGTTCGATTAATGTTGAAAGAGAGAAAGAAGAGAGAAAAATCGGGTAAAAGTGAGTACAGGATTTAGGGGTCAAGAAGGGTTCTTTTTGAAAGGAGAGAGATCTGAGCAGATCTCCAGGGCGGTGGGAAGAAGCCGGGAGAAAAAGATACATTGACGATGAGGAGGGTGATCTATGAATCCTGCTGCCAGGAGAGGAGAGGAGGAAGAATGTAGGACGGGGTGAATTGTCTTGAACAGAAGAGACATTATCTTCTTCATATCCTTGATTGGTTTTTCCTCCTCTCTGCAACCTATAAATCATTGTGATCCCTCAAAATTCAGTCCTCTCCATCATAATCTGTCTCCTGATGATTTCATCTGAGGTAGAATACCATCTGTCCTCTGATGGCTCCCAGGACCGTATCCAGCCCAGATCTCTGCTGCGAACCCAGGACAGCCCACTCAGCATCTCTGCTGGATGCTCAGCAGACGCCTCGAAGTTAACAGGAGAAACACCGAACCCTTGATCTTCTCCCAAACCTCCTCCACCCACAGTCATCCCCATGGGAGGCCAACGAAGCTTGAGTCATCCTTGACTCATCTTTCTCTCACACAACCATCCAGTCCATCCACAAATCCCATTGCCTCCATCCTCAAGAAGAGAGAGAAAGTCCAGAACCCAGCACTCTTCACACCTCCGCTGTTCCCCCGGGTCCAGACACCACCCCTCTCCCTGGGATTTTGTGTTTTCTTCGATAGTCTTCTTGCTTCTACCCAAGCCCACCTACAACCTTTTCACAGCACGGCAATTAGAAGGATCATTTTTAGGGGTCTCCCCTCCGCTCAGAGCCCAGTGCTAACTTCCGTCTCAGAGTAAAAGTCAAAGTTCTTATGACCCTCCTGGGGTCTACTTTCCATGCTGCCTTGTCCCTCCCTCCTTGTAGTACTGTACACGCTCAGGGCCCATCACAGTCCCTGCCCCTACCCACCTTCTCTGCTTTCTCTCTCCCCCGACATGCTATTTACAACTAACAACCCCACCCTTCTGTCCTCATGTTTTGTCTTCCCCACTGGATGGAAGTTCAGCAGGAGCAAAGTTTCTGTCTGGTTTGTTCACTGCTGTAGCCTCAGAGCCTAGAAGACAGCTTGGTCTATGAAAATTCATGAAAATTTAAAATAAATTTTTTTAAAATTTAATTTTAATTTAATTTTTAAAAAATTTAATTTTCCCAAGGGATTCTCTTACTTAAAACCCCTGTGATTCTTTATGTCCCTTAGAATAAAGTCCCCTTCTTTGTGGGCACCCGAGGCCCTTTGGGAGCTGGCCCTGCGGCCTCCTCTCTCTCATGGCCTTCCAGAACACAGCCCAGTGGAATCACCCACCACCCCGGCCAGTGGTTCCTCCGCGATTGGCCTCCTCTCCCAAGAGTGCTTTCCCAAAACCCCCTGTTTGGGGACTCAATTTGGGGGTCAATCAAGTTAGAGTAGACCCCACCCTTGGGCCCTGACAAGGCACCGGACTCTTACCTGCTCTAGCCTGTACCGGTCTTCCCTGACACCCTTTGTCGGCTGGTCTGTCCTCGTGCTTGAGAGCAGAGGCACCCATCCATCTAAGGTGGGTGCCTCCAGCCCTAGCCAAGGACACGCTCTGTGAGGTGGCGGTAGTGGGATAATTATTATTACCATCATCTTTGATAAATATTTATTTAATCAATGGCTCGCCTCAGTACTACTGTGTCCCCACAGCTCAGCTTGCCAGTTAACCTATAGTTAGAGGGACTGACTCCCATCACACACTGGAGTGGCAGAGTGAGCGCCTCTTTCCACCTCGAGCCCTTCCCCTCTTCAGGGTCTCTTCCTCAAAGCATGAAGAAGACGGATCCTCACACGTCATGAGGGACAGCAGAAGTCACCTTGATGTCCTTAGCAATCAGAATGGCTTCAAGGTCACTTCTGGAGCCCCCAGGCACCTGATGCACGTCCTAGGGCACGAGATATTTTTTACTGCAACTCAGATTTCCTCACAAAGGATACCGTCTAGTCCGAATTTATTGCAGTCACGGGCTCTTTGATCTGTCTGGCTTAGCGCGCGTCTTAAGTAGACTGAGCGAGAAGTGATTTCACCTCGTCATTAAAAATCACCTACAGTGAAGGTGAAGTGCCCGCACACCATCACGTATTCATTCAATGAAACTTTATGTAGTTTCAGTGCCACTGGGGGAAGGATAATGACACTGAAGAGGGGGTCCCTGCCCCCGGAGGAGGTGCGGCCCCGCAGTCAGTGAAGGGGTCCCCGGAGCTATTTAAGTGGTTTTATCCTTCACGTTAAGCTTTGCTTAATTAGAGGCAGATGTATTCATCAAAAAACAAGAGGAAAGATTTTGTTCGTACCAGTGCACGCACAGACTTCGGTGAAGTTGTTCCATTTAATCCCGACAAGCCGACGGTACCCCAGGCTGAAAGTGAGACCCACTGAAGCTTAACGGCCAGCCGGGCCGCACGCCAGCGAGCGCTGGTGCCCGGCTGCCGGTGAAGGTTCGCCGCCCCTCCAGGCCGTGACCTCCCTCCTCCACCTCCCTGGTAATGGGAACCCCCACTAAAGCTGTTCCAAGAATATCCAGGGACCACAGAACTGTGCAAAGTTGCCATGTCTACGCAAAGCCTGTGGGGACCCATTTACAGCTTTTGAAAGCCAGCAGCCATCCAGTATATTAAAACACCAAACACACACACACACACACACACACACACCATTAAGTTGAAAAGAAAAATGGACACAAAGAACAGTCTACTTAGTCACTCATTGCTAATAGGCCCCAGCCCGTCCAAGGACACAGTTGGTGACGTCGATCCCAAGCCTCTCCCTGCCATGGAGGGGGGCATTTTATGAAGTCTGGGCTCCTTTGACTTCTAGAAAGTGGCCGAGGAAGAGGGTTGACACCAGCAAGGTGCCCGGGGAGGCAGAAGGGCTGCGGTGTTCGGGCCCCAAAGGGACAGAGGGAGAAGTACAAGAAGAGGACCCCTCGTCATGGGGGAGCTCCCAGGTTGGACACTCTGTTAGCTCGGGGAAGCGGCCACCGTCCTACTCACATCCCAGCTCCAGGCGACAGCCCGAGCCTCGGTGGAGCCGTCCACGCCCCAGCCGAAAACACAGCCTGGACGTGGGAGCCACACCTGCCACGCCACCTCCCATGGGCCCCCTTCTCACTCTGCACGGTGCCCCCACCATCCCGCCTGCGGGGTGGGCTTCTGTTTGCAGGAAACACCTCTCCCTGGGCCTCCCTCAGAAACCTCAGATTGTGACCCAGATCCACTGCCGGGCACAGTGATCAGGAACGCCGCTGAGGGCTTCGTTCATAGGGTTTAAATAGTGTCTCCCAACCAGGGCTTTTCTGCCAGGGCTGAGGGCTTTATCACTCTGAGAACAGGAATCACTCTGCACCCACAGCGTCTGGGAGGCAGGTATCCCGACTTCCCCAACAGGCACTCAGAGAAAGTTCCCATCCTTTGTGGAGGGTTGGAAAGGGCTTTGCTACACCCACCAGAGCTACTGTTCATAGGAACAGTTTAGGACCCTGCGGGCAAAGACTTGGGGGGAACATCCCAGTCCCGCGAGCTGTGTTTTGGCTCAGATCCTTCTCGACTGGAGAAGTGGTGTTAATCATCTGGGATGTCTTAAAGCCCCTGGGGAAAAAAAATCAATAAAAGTGCTTTTTCTCTCCTAAGCTACTTTCCTGGGTGGGGGTGGTCCCCCCGCCCCCTCCCCATCCCCAGCACCCATGAACTCATGCTCTGGGGACTCTAGCTCAGGACAGTGAAAATGGCTCCCTCTGCCAGGGCCTGGCTCTCAGGGACATCTGTGAAGTCGTGTCAAGCTGACTGAGAGGAAACCTCTCCTTCGGGTATGACTCAAGACGAGCATCTCACCCCGAAGGAAGATGTGGGAGCGAGAACAAATCAATGAAGGATTTGCAGATAGATGTTCCTCAGGCCCGAGTACAATTTACAAAATGCAGTGTAAAAGGGGATAAATCTCCTCCCCCTCTCTGTCAGCCTCCAGCTGATTCCTGAACAAAAACAACTCTTTGCCACAGAACCTTAGGCTCAGCTGGAAGTGAGTTTCCTCAAAAGGCACAGGGAAGGGGTGACCCATTCCTGAAGTCCCACAGCCAGCGTTTCGCATCTGGCAGCATGAGGGTAGGGAAGGGGAGACCGGGGGACAGGTGCCAACGTGGGGTTCCTGCTCGGACAATTTTACAGAAAGAAAGTTGGACGGAATGAGTTTTCCAATGTCACGGGGGAGCCGCCGCACGGCCATCGGCAGGCCAACCCAGTGGCCGGTCACTGATCTGAGAAGTGAGTCAACTCAGGGTTATGCCCTTTCCGTGACACCCCGAGGGAAGGGACCCAGCGAGGAGGAAAGGGCTCTGCACGAGCCCAGGCTGGCAGAAACACCTTCCCCGGCTCTTCCAACCACTTTGGCAGCTCGGTGAAGCCGGACCGAAACTGACAGGCAGGGAGCGACCCCCAGCCCTCCCCACCCCTCCCCTCCCTCCAAACCCCCAAGGAAACTTGATTTGTCTGCACGGAACTCAGGCTGGGAAACTGGAGAGGAGGCAGAGGGACAGAGGGGAAGACGGGGGCCAGGCAGTCCGTGGGATGATTGATGCACAGCCCACAAGCCCCAGACCGTACCTCCTGCTGGTCTCGGGGGAGACGCTCCTGGATCCATGGCTGGGAGCTGAGAAGAATCTCTAGGGCATCGGGAGGGAGCGGAGCACGGCAGCTCCTCAGAGCGATGGGCCAAGGCGAGCTTTAATTAACAGGGTCTGAAGCCTCTTCGTTTTTTTGGTAACTGAGCAGATTTAAAGGGCTAGAGTCCCAATTCGGAGGGTGCCGGTGTCGCTCTTCCTGCTGCCGCTGCTGCTGCTCTGGCCCCGGCTCGGGAGGCCAGAACAGCTTCCTGCAGACCTTTGGGTCCGGCGAGGAACCGCAGCGCCGACGGTGGGGCAGCACAGCCCACGATCTGGGGGGCTCGGGCCGCGGGGTCTGAATCGAAGCCGCAGGGTTGTGGACCTCGGCACTGCCCACCCACTGTCTTCGGACCAGGGAGGGAGGCTGGATTCACGGGGTGCAGGTGGCAGCAGGAGAACCCTCTCCAGATCTGGAGTGGGATGGACAGTGTCGGGGAAAGTGGGAAGTGAGGGCTCTGCTTTGTACTCCTCTCCTGACAGCGATGTGCAGTGACAGCCGTCCTGCAAACTGCACACACACACACGCCTGCCCATGCACACGTGCACACCTGCACACACACACACACGCCTGCCCATGCACACGTGCACACCTGCACACACACACACGCCTGCCCATGCACACGTGCACACCTGCACACACACACGCCTGCCCATGCACACGTAAACACCTGCACACACACACATGCCTGCCCATGCACACGTGCACACCTGCACACACACACGCCTGCCCATGCACACGTGCACACCTGCACACACACACGCCTGCCCATGCACACGTGCACACCTGCACACACACACACGCCTGCCCATGCACACGTGCACACCTGCACACACACATGCCTGCCCATGCACACGCATGTCCACCCATGTACACACACACCCATGCACACATGCCTGCCACTATTCACACACACACCTGCCCATGCATATGTGTGTTGGCCCATGCATGCACATGTCTGCCCATGCACATACATGTCTGCTTGTGCACACACATACACACATACCCAGGCACACATGCATGCCACCATTCACACACACACACACACACACACCTGCCCATGCACATGCATGTCCGCCCCCACACACGTCTGCCCATGTACACACATACCTACACACACACACACACCCTTTCCGGATACCCAGATACCAAAGGCAATGGCCTGCAGCCAGCCAGTTCTCTGACCATACACCTGCATTTTACAGGTATGCACACCAAGAGAAATAGTTGTGACTGTTGCTCCAGAGCATGGCCAGGAGATTGGAGAAAGGCGGTGGAGGAGGAAGGGGAAGAGCAAACCCTTGTGGACAGTGGCCAGCCTCCTTGGCTGCCTTTCCCAGAGCGGAGATTGAGTCAGGGAGAGCTTCAATTCAAGACCATCACCCTTAGGGAACCTCCGTCCCCACAACCTCTTTCTTCACGCTCCTGCCAGTCTGCCTGAGAAGCCTCGCCTCGGGTGACACCTCAGAGTCTCATCCTCATCCAGTCTGCCCGACGTTTGGCGTCAGGAGCCCTGACTCTCGCTGATGCCGATGCAGTTGTCCCTGTGCGCTGCTCGACACCGCTCTCTCCAGGAGGCGCGCAGAGGAAACCCAGCTGCCAGGGTCTCCCCAGACTCGGGGCTCTGCCTCGGAGTGAGTGCCAAGGGGGTGTCCCAGATGGAACAAGCTTGGGCATGGGGGAAACCTCAGATTCCTTCCGGCTCTGCTACGAACACCCGTGGGACCCCCTCCCCTCCTGAGCCTGCGTTTTCTCATTTGTAAAATGTCGGTGCCAAAGCCAGCAAAGCTCTTCCCGGAGCCGGCCAGCGAGGAGGGGCTCGCGGCACTTTTAGAAAACATGTTCCCTTATCCAAACTGCAAGCTTAACCACATCTTGGCTGACGGGGACGGCCCCCTGCAGAGGGCACGTGCTAAAAATGTCTGGAGAGACGCTGTGCAGAATCATCTCCAGGGGCCTTGGTGTCAGCGAGGGCTGCAGGGGGTCAGGTCCGCCCGCCCTGGTCCGGACTTTGCCCCTAGAACGAGAGCCTCGCAGCGGCCCAGAGCAGGTCAGAGAGCGGAGCCGCGTCCTGTTCCAGCTGAGCCTGGGGCTGAATCCACCCACCGGATGGTCTCTCTCCGCCGAACTCTCTCTCCCTGCCCTCCTCACCCCTGGCCAGCTCACTCCGTCCACCGCAAGGTGCCCGAGGCCTCCTGCCCACCACCGATAAAAACTGTCCCCAGAGAACCTGCGGTCACCCCTTAGACACCCGTTCAGTGTGACTGCCTGTCCCCGTCGTCCAGGGAGCCTTGCCCATGGCCTCTCCGCTCGCCTTCTAAAGACGGCAGCCTCGGGGACTGGCCAGATCGGGGCCGGGGCTGGGGCTGGAAGATGGGGGCCTGGAACCGAGAATGTTCCCACAGCCCCCAGCCCTGCACAGGCGTCTCCCAGGAGGGTCTGTGGAGCCTAGAGAGGCCCGAGAAGGACCCCTGGACAAGGACACATCTGAAGGGGAAGGGCAAGTTCAAGTCCTATTCTTCCCAGCCGGCCCCTCAGACCCCCGGGGTCTCTGTCCCGGTTTTCAGGAACAAAGCCGAGCCCCCCGTTTGGAGGCCGACCATAAAGAGAACGCTCCCATGGGGGAGGGGCTGCGGCCCCGACACCCGTTTCTTGGAGCTGTCCGAGGACTATCCCCGCGTAACCACAGTAACCACCGTGATGGCCTTATGGGACCCCGTGGGATGCCACACCCTGAGCGCCACAGTGCGAACCTCTCCTCAACTTTCTCCACGGCTCCTCAGAGCACAGACCCGTGAGCCCCAAGATTTAACAGGAAGCTGGGTCCCCTGGCAGAGGCAATGGCTTACTCAGCTCCGTGGGGAGGCCCCCGACTGAGCAAGAGAGGTAAGGTCGCCTGCGGCCTCCACCACCGGGACGTACCCTCAAGATGACCCTGACCTCTTAAAGTCCAAACTGAAGAGACTACGTCCCAGAGAGACACAGGGTCTCCCTCCCGTCCTATCTAAGCTCTGCCATGAGCACCCTTTTGGCCTCAATGACGGCCTCTTCTCCGTGAGTGACGGGCGGACGGGAATGCCCCCGCTCCTCGCGCCACCAGCGGGAGCTCAGCTTTATCAGACTTCTGCACGATAAGCTTATCAGAACACAACCCTGGAGGCCCAATCTCTGTAGATGGCAGGAGTGATTTTGGGGAGCCTGGAAATTGGCCTGTTGACAAATCTGCTTCCCTGGTTCCAGCTAGTCCCTGCAGGTGCTCAGCTTTGCCCCCCCTGCCCAGGACACCCTGCGATGCTGGGGCCCAGTTCTCCAGACCACTCTCCCCAGGCACCCCTGCCCACTGGCTTTCTTGTCAGTTCAGCCAAAGAAGGACTCCAAGAAGATGGGGAGGCCAGGAAGGAGCAAACCACAGAGGGATGAGTCTTAACCCCACTCTGCTCTGGTATGGCTGGGACCAGCCTCACTGGTCCTTCGAGGCACAGCACCAGCTCTCCCCACCTTAAAGAGGTGGCCGGTAGCTGCTGGGCCACGACCCTCAGTGGTCAGACGGCCAGCTGTGCCACGCTCCTCCCCCACCCTGGGTCTCCTCAGCCATGACAGTCCTGCTGGGTTGACACGTCCCGCGGGGATCTGAGCACCAGCTCCCTCGGGCCCCTCCTCACCCAGGTGAGACCACCTGTCCTCTCTCGTTCCCCTCGCCCGAGGGACGGAAGCTGCTCTTACGATTACTAACTCTTGGGGTTATTTCTGCTTTCTCGTTCCTGTATAAACCGGCCCTGTGTACTGAATGCCATCTGTCTGAAATGTCGAGTGCGGTTTTGTTTTCCTCGCTGGACAAGAATTTTCCTTGGAGATCCCAAATTCGAGCGTTCTGATAGTCATGATCAAGTCATCCTCTGATCTTATGACGATGCATTGGAGAATGGGAATGTTAACTTTTATGGATTGAGAGAAATTACAGGAGAGAACTAAGTATTAAGATCATTCCGCAGGTCGGAACCTCAGATTACATAGTTGTCATTTATTACACCAATTTTTACATATCAGAAAGGAAAAATACTCCTGGTCTAATTTTAGATCTGCCAAATTCAAAACAAAAGAATCTGAAGGCCAACTTAGGAAGTTAACGGGGAGAAGACGGAACGGAGGGCCCGCCCAGCAGGAAGGCCTCTGGGTAACTCATACATTCCATTCTGCTTGGTTTTTAGCATGTTGGGTAAATGGTAGCATGTTTCACTAATATTTTGGAACCTGCGCGGTGTAGGCTGTTAGGGATGTGGAGGACCTTCATTCATCTCCATTTCATCCTCTTGGGTGGGGTGTCTATGGTCTGAGGACAGCCTCCTGAGAACAAAAGACCCCTGGGCAGAGCATGGACCAGTGCCCCAGTTCAGGAGTTCCGAGGGAGGAACTGGGGTCTTCTCCTCCACACCGAACACATGATGTCGAGGCCCGAGAGCAAATCATGGTCTGATCGCCACCCAGACTCAGACAGTAAGGGGTGGCAGAAAGAAGTGGTCCCCACGGGGCTGGCAAGGCCTGCTCTAAGCAACGGTCTGTCCAGGTGGACTGTCTGCCAAAACATGAGAAGAGCGACAGCGTGACCCTGTGTGGCATGATCTCTTTGAGCACAGGGGCCAGAAGGGCTCATTAATGCAGTGCCCAGGCCCAGAACGGAGATCACCAAGGCTTCTTCCTTTGGGAAGTCTGCTGTAGAGCAAAAAGGCAGCATTGCAGAGAGCAAAAACATCCCCTCTTCCACAGGGAACAGGGATACGGATGTGAGGCAAAGCAGCAAATGTCACTTGCGTTCCCTCACATCATCTTGACCTCTTTCTGTCCTCCCAGGACCCATGTCAAGCCCAACCCAGTGTGCACGATCCTCACAGACCACCCCCCGCACCCCAGTCCTACTACCACTGGCTTCACGGAAGCCGTTTGCAATCTCTTCTGGTCTCCTACAAGAAATTTCTAAGTGAAGCGCCCCACTTCCATCTATCCATAGTGTCCAGTGTCCTGCTGGCATCAGAGGTAAAGCCCGGCCCTTGGGGAGCTCAGGAGGTTGAAGGAAGACAACTATGAAACAATT
This sequence comes from Lutra lutra, assembly GCF_902655055.1. Classification (NCBI taxonomy): domain Eukaryota; kingdom Metazoa; phylum Chordata; class Mammalia; order Carnivora; family Mustelidae; genus Lutra; species Lutra lutra. The sequence goes on along the minus strand of NC_062295.1, from coordinate 25,830,189 downwards.
GCAAAAGAGAATGGGGGCAAATAAGAAATGCACACCCAGTGCTACACCAGTGCCCACCCTAGGACTCACTTACTCTGGGGAACTGGAGAAGGCTCTTGAGGCTGGTGGTGAAGTTAGGACCTGGAAACTCAGTAGGTGTTGATGACGTGATGGGGAGACATTATTCCCAAAAGACCGGGCTCTAGGGCACCGGGAACCAGGCAAGGCTGGGGAATGGAAGAAAGCCAGCTCGACATTGCTCACGGGGACACCGGTTCATGGTCAGATGGGGAGGTCAGCAGGGCACACTCACAAGGCTTGGGACTTCATGGTCGGGGAGAAAGGAAGCTCTTCAGGGCTGGGCTGGACTGGGACCTAGTGAGGGAGGCCCCTTATGAAATATCCTTCCTCAATATGGACTCTCTAAGGCATCTGTTGTATAATCCAAACAAGCAACGAAGAGAAATTGGACATGGGTTTACAGTGGGAGCACAATAAAAGTAAGCTTTCTAGAAAACATTTGTTTCCCCACGGTGCTTGGGATAAAATCTGACTCCTTAACCGACCTGACAGGTCCTGTGGATGGGCGCCTGCATGGCTCAGTCAGGTGAGTATCCGACTCTTGTTTTTGGCCCCCGTCATGATCTCAGGGTCATGAGATTGAGCCCCATGTCAGGCTTCACGCTCAACACAGAGTCTGCTTGAGACTCTCTTTCTCTCTCTCCCTCTGTCCCTGCCCCTTCTCTCTCTCTCTCAACAAATACAATCTTAAAAAAATTTAAAAAATGGAAGGTCCTTCCGAAGCTGCTGACATCAGTGTTCTTTTTGCCAACTCTCATCTCCTTCCAGCTCTCCTCCGAATTCCTGTCGGCTACAGCCACATGAAGGCACTTGCAACTCCCATAAGAGGCCATCCCTACACATCTCTGGGCCTTAGCACATGCTGTTCCTCCAGCCTCGAATGTCCTTCCTTGCTGCCTTAGTGAACTCCTACTTATCCGTCAAGGCCCTACTCAGATGTTACATTCTCTGGGAAACCTTCTACAAGAACTCCCTTTGCCCCCTCTATCTACCCTTCCCCAGGCAGCAAAGGTACCTACCTCCCTTTATAGTAGCAATCACCATACTGTACAGTATTTTCCTCCTACATGATTGTGTCCCACTCCAAAACAGTAACAACAGGTGTTCTTTGCCTCCCTATCCTTAGCGCTTGGTACATGGTGATCCCACAACAAGCTCTAGTTCCAATGAACGGGAACATACACTTCCACATCAATAAGTAGAATTTGTAGAACTCACACCTGCAAAGTTCTATTAAAATGTCAACAATCTGTAGCCACTCATGGGAAAGTCTGTTCAGGAAGTAAATAGTCATCTTGTTCATTAGAATAATACACAAGTAATGATTTCTTAATTTTCTTACTTTTCTCACATTAGTCAACTTGTCTAGAGTTGTGTCATGTGACCCTGTCCACAGACTCAGACTACACAACCCAAATGCTGGAACAAAAGGCCTCCCCAAGGCAACCACTTCTCTCGTCTTGCCCATGAGTTATGAGATCACAGGAAAGGCAGAGGGTCCACAGTTGAAGGAAAGGTAATTCGTTTCCATGAAGATGGAGTATGGGGGCCCAAGATTTGGAGCCACCAGCTTATAAAAGCACCAAAGTCACAGCACAGACTTAGAGGGAAAAGATGCCCGTCCCATTCTGACTGGTTAAGCAGAGATGAAAATTCCCACGCTTACTGCCCCGTGAGACTTTTGTGAACACATGGGATCCATTGCACAGATCTAAGGTGTTGGTCACTGTCCCCGGTGGGCCCCGTGAAGCTCGGTGATCAGCTCTTACGCCCGGTCCTCTTACGCCTCCACTGTCACAGTTACCTGGCGGATGCGGATTTGGTACAGGTGTTGCTCCACGCCCCTCCCCTCCCCGATGGCTGGGCACAGAGCTTTGCCTTCCTCAATCCCCCATGAATCTGAGTTTTGCTCTGTGGCCCTGAAGGTCAAGGGTTCGGAGGACCTGCAAACAGCAGTAATGGCAGGAACAAACACGTGCTCCCTGATTCGTTCTCTCCAACCATCCTGGATCCCTCTCTCCCCAGTTTCCTTGCCTTCCTCCTTCCTTCTGTCGATCCCACTTCCTAGGCAGCGAGCACGGCCCTCTCGTGCCCCAGGATACCTTATGAGAGAACATGACAGAGTCAAAGCAAGAACTGGACTGACAGATAAACACATTGTTCGTGAAATCTCTTCCCAGGGCCTGGGGAGCTCTGGGCCACAAGATCCTCTCTAAGTTCTGACAACGGTGTAGCCTCAGCAGACGTTGGGTCCCAACGCTGCTCACATGCTAATGCAGCAGCGCGGGGGCGTCAGGGGGCATCCCCGGGTGAATTTCCTGGAGGTAATGAGCGGCTCACAGGCAGCTTGATGGATGGCCTTGCTCCATCCACCTGACCTTGGGTGCTAGCACGGCTGGCCACACCATCTGAGCCTCTCGGAAGACAGCAGTCCCAGCAGGGTGTTCTGATAATGCATATTGTGAGCGGCAGTGTCATTTCCTTAAATCACACTGCTGTCACTTGGCAAGGCCATCTACTGACGCTCAAAGGCCCAACTTCCTCTCCTTATCTCACAGCCGAGGGAGATGCCAAACTCAACAATAAAACCACTGGCTTCTAAGAAAAGGAATCAGCCAGACAAGCCTGTATATACAGACATAAACTGAGGCCGGAAGAAGCAAAGCAGAGTGAGGTCCACAGTCCCCGTGTTCCAGTTCCCAACACAGAAAACCCGCTGTGGAGAGGGTTCTACCGTCAAACAGTGGGGACTGGGCAAAGGGCAGCCCTGTCAGGGGTGTGCGAATGGCCACCAGCCAGCCCTGCACCCTGGTCCTTTCTGGCCAAGAGATGGGAGTCTTGCAAGGAAGCTCGAGTGGAAAATGAGTTGCGAGCTGCCAGAATGCCCAGAGCAGCCACTCCCTTCCCCCAACCGAAGACCCCCGCCCGGTTCTTTTCCTCCAGGCCAATTATGGTCCACAAGGAAGTTGGACCGGATTTGCGTTTTCCTGGCTGGAGTCCTTGCTCATTTCCATGCAGCTTCTGCACAATTAATACATACTCATCATCGAAAGAAAGCACGGAGAAGTCGCCTCTCCAAATGACACCATCTGGGGGTCACTGCCGTTTTATTCCCGTTCACTGCCAGCAGGAGCCTGGCAGAATCTCCCTCCCCACCGCCCGCTTCTTAATACGCTGAGGTTACTGGGTCTGAGCCTCTCCCGGAGGACCCAGCTGGGCAGAGGCTGGACCACAGGGGTTCAACCTGGGCAGGCTGTCCTCGGAGGCGGACACAGACCCCCTCCTTTCTTCTCGGGTTAGAGAACTTGCACATTTTAAAAGGTAAAGATCATCATGGCGCCAACCTCCATCTCTTCCAGGGACTCAGAAACTTCCACGAATCCAAGGACAGCTCAGAGGGGGAGGGAAGAGGTCACCACAAGCCTAGAGGGAACACACGGAGGGATGTGTGATGGCAGAACTGGAATTGGTTGGGAGTGAGAGGGAGCTCGTCTCTTATGAGTCCCTACCTCGCTGTCGGTTACAGCAAACCGTCCCCCAGCTCCCCTCCACCCCTGCGTAGCTTGTGCAGAACGGGTAAATGTTCATATGGTCTCCTTACCACCCCGAGGGGCCAGGGGATGGGACACTGGAAGTATGAACAAGCTGAAGTATAGAAAAACAGGGATGTGAAGTTCTGTTACATTAGGTAGAACCATAAATATGTAGGCGTCTCTTTATTGGGTCCTGTATGCGGCGGGACTCAGGGACACATCTAAACGCCAGGAGAAAGTAGGACTAATATTACTTTGCAAAAAAAAGAAAACCTGTTCCTATTTTTTTAAAAGATTTTCTTTATTTATTTGACAGAGTGAGAGAGAGCACAAGGAGGCAGAGAGGCAGACAGAGGGGGAGGGGGAAGCAGACTCCCCGCTGAGCAGAGAGCCCGATGTGGGACTCGATCCCAGGACCCTGAGATCATGACCTGATCCGAAGGCAGAGGCTTTAGCCCACTGAGCCACTCAGGCGCCCAAACCTGTTCCTATTTTGCATATTATCATCTCCCAGCCCACCTGGACCACAGCTCCCACAACAGTAGTAATAATATGAGAAGGAGGAGGCAGAGGGAGAGGAGGCAGAGGGAAAGGAAGGGGATGAGGCCGGTACAATCCCTCCCTCGAATGCATATTGTAGTGGTGGCATATCCAGCCCCTGGGCGCCCCGTTGCTGGCCCAGTCACTCATGCTAATCCTGCGTGCTCCTGCCCCTTTCCTCTTGCCCTGTTCCATGCGACCAGCCTCTGCAGCTAAACTTTTCTTACCATTTCTTTCTTTTTTTCATACTTTTTCAAAGATTCTATTTACATATTTGAGAGAGAGCACAAGCAGGGGGAGGGGCGGAGGGAGAAGGAGGCTCCACGCTGAGCAGGGAGCTCAACACGGGGCTCAACCCCAGGACCCCGGGATCATGACCTGAGCTGAAGGCAGACGCTTAACTGACTGAGCCCCCTGGATGCCCCCTTTCTTTACATTTCTAAGCCCATCCGAGGTTGCTCGTTGGACAAGCCCACCCCAGACTCTCTGACTGAAGCTGCCCCAGGTAACACTGTAGCCCGAACAGCTCCAGCTTTGGGAAGTCACCGTTCCAGTAAACTTGGAGCAATGTCCCCAGCTCCCTTCTTCCGCCACGGGAAGAACAGGCACTGTTAGGCTTATGAATCCCCTTGGATTCCTAAATTTTAGTCCTTGAAATAGAAGTCATCACATAGCAAAGGCTAAAAACAGAAACCACCAGTGTCCTATATCCCAAACGGGGACCCATCCCGGAGAATCGCCTAGACAGCAATCAGGAATGGTACGACAGATGTCAGCCCCTGAGGGTTTCTGAGAACTGCCTGTCCCTCTTGATGTCTCCACAGCTGCCCAGGGACCCAGGAGTGTGTCTACACGTACTCCCGATCCAGCTAATGCGTTGGAGTCCAGGCTCCAGAACCCGAATGTCCTGGACAAACCACAGAAGGACATCTCAGATGCCTCTCTCCGGTGTTCCCAGACCTTCAGAAAGAGGAGAGGATTTGGAGAATCAGGGTGCTGATGGACCTGTTCCTGGGTAAATTTTATTTGTTCTTTGTGGCTGAAATCAGACATCACCTCATCCAGGAAGTCTTCTGTCGTGCACAAGGTTAGGATCCCATTCTCTGTGCCCTCGAACATCCTGCGCTTCCCACCTAGGCTTATCGCACTATCTTGTAAGTTCCCAGAGACTTCTCTGCTTCCCAAAACAAACTGGACTCTGTGCTTTTGAGCCCAGGGGCTGTGTCTCACCGGTCCCTCTGGAAGGCTGGCGCAGTGACTTCCTGTGTTTGCTAGTGGCCTGGACACCCCCTAACCGTACATTTGAGTTTTAAGACCTGGGTTGTGCCTATTTGCACCAAGATTAACATATTTCCACACACTCTCACCCTTAATTGCTGCTAGGGGAGTGAGAAGTGGGAATTGAAAACAGACCTCTCCAAGGCCAAACCAATAGAAGAAGGTTTTGTAATGTCACAGTCAAGGTCGGGAAAGAGACAGACACTCTTCCAGCATAACAGAATCCAAAAATTATGCTAGCAGGAAGACATGACTCTTGTATGTAGATCACTGGAGTCTAAAACACTTGCAGTATGACTGATTTGTTGTTTAAAGTAGTTTGGGATGATCATTAGAGGAAAAGAAAAAAAACCAAACAAACAAACCAAGTTTCCTGCGCAGAGAATGGTCCCCTCTCTTTTCTCCTCTGACTTCTAGGATCGAAGTCTCCCCCTCACTCTGAGCCCAGTAAAATGAATGGAGACTTTAATATAATGACGAGCGGGGACACCCCACCCAAGGGACTTGTCCTAGCCCAGGAAAGGAAGAAAACAAAATGAAGCGAATGAACATCTAAAAAAAAACAGGTCTAAGCGAGAGATCTGTCAACCAAGAGGATCTCCATGTGGGGGCCAACACCCTACAGGTCTGGACAGGGAAGCCCCACTCTTGGTATGAGGCAAGAGTTTGAGCTACTTAGTTTGAAGCCACAGTGGCTGTCCCCCAATGCATTACCATGGCCGTTCCGCATAGTCTAGATTCCGTCACACGGACCTGGACTGAAGCACACACTGAACTTTCCGTGGGGTCACGTGTGAGTCGTACACGTGTGTACACGCGTGAACAGGCACTTGCCTGGCAAAGGAAGAGAGAAGCTTAGCCCTCCCTCCCCAGTCAACCGCGGGCACCTAAGATACCTCTAGGGTCCCTGACAGGGAGGTAGGCGACATCCGGAGGAGGACATCCAGCCCCCAGGGAGCCCACAGTCCATTGGGGAAGGGGGCGAGAGGTCATCAGGCATCTACACTGGGGTACAGAAAGTGCTATATGGAGGTGCCTGTGTGCTTTGGGGACACGGAGAAAGGGCACCTTAGGGCTTAGGAAGGCTTTCTGGAGAAGGTGATATCTGCGTCGGGCTCGGACGATCAAGGAGAAGTTAGCCAGAAGCATGTCCCCAAAATACCTCACCCCACCCCCTAACGCTGGAGAACAGCTGCGAGCCTTGCCGTGAGTCCCAGACAAGGACGCCCGTGCAGAGTCACACACAACTCCGTGTGTCCAAGCCTGTCTCTTCCCCTCGTGGGGCCCCACAGCTGACAGCCCCTCGCGCTTACCTGTGTTCCCGGAGGCGGTCCCCAATCCTTTCCCCGGGGCTGCCTGAGCGGTCCCAGCGCCGTGAGCTGGGGTGAGGAGATGGGTTGGCGGCGTCCACACAGCCGGCAGCCGCGCCCCGGAGCCGGCCTGGCCTGGCCCCTTGGAGCCCGCCGAGGTCGTGCCAGACACGGGCTAGGCTGCCGGCTCAGACTGCGGGCGGGAGAGGCTGCGAGCATCCTGGAGCCCGGCCAGGCCTCTCCGGCGCGGCCAGCAGGTGGAGGAGGAGCTGGAGAGAGCCTGGTAGCAACCCCAGAGCATCACATTAACTCCCAAGGAGCCGTGACAGCAGCAGGCTGCCCGCCACCCCCAGGGCCGCTGCATACCCCTGCCCCGGCTGGGACGGGAGTGTGTCCCTCACTGTAGTCCCCCACTCGATGATGAACTTGTGGCCGAGATCGGGGCGGGACCCCCACCCAGCAACACCCCCGGGCAGAGTCCGCCGCTGTGCCACCGACTCTTGTCTCTCTCTGGGCTTTTCAGAAAACATCATTTTTATTGAGGTGAAATTCACGTAACAGAAAACAAATCATTGTAAAGTGAACACTGCAGTGGCATTGAACACATCCACGATGCTGCTCGAGTACCGCCTCCACCTGGCTGTGCAATAATGTCGTCGTCCCAGAAGGAAACCCTGCGCCTGCGGAGCACTGGTATTTCGTCCCCTCTGCTCCCGGCACCTGAACAGCACAGTCTGCTCTGTCTCTGTAGACGTGTCTACTCTGGATACTTCACTTAAATGTTGTCATACAGTATGTGACACTCTGGGTCTGGTTTCCTTCACTCACCAGACTGTTTTCTAGGTTCATTCACATTGTCGCACGTATTCGGACCCTCATTCCTTTTTATGATCAAATAATATTCCATTGTATATATGCACCAAAATTTGTTTGCCTCTTGTTGATGGACATTTGGGTCGTATCTACCTTTTGGCTCTTGCGAATAGCACCGCAGTAAATATTTGCACACTCGTTCTCCGTTCTTTGGGATACAGATCTAAGAGTGGTCATGCAGTAGTTGTAGGTTTAACCTAATTTAAACATATGTTTGATATGTTTTTCACAGCTGTTGAACCATTTTATATTCCTACCAGCAATATGTAGAGTTCCAGTATCTGCACATTCTCTCCAAAACATCTTTTTTTCCTCCATAATAACCACTTTGTAGCTGTGAAGAGCTATCTCATTAGGCTTTTGACTTGCATTTCTTTAATGACTAATGATGTTGAACACTTTTCATGTGTCTGTTGGCCATTTATATATCTTCTTTGGAGAAATGTCTATTCAGATCTCTTTACCGTTTTTAAACTAGGTTGTGTTTTTGTTGTTGAGTTGTAAGAGTTCTTTGTGTATTCTAGATACAAGACCCTGATCAGACATATGATATGCGAGTATTTTCTCCCATTTTGTAGGTTGTCTTTTCATTTATTTGATAATATTCTTTTTTTTTTAAGATCTGGAGCACATTTTTAATTAAGTTTTTTATCTTTATTTCAGTATCGTTAACATACAGTATTATACTGGTTTCAGGGGTATAATTCTATATATCACCCAATGCTCATCATGAAAATTTTGATGAAGTACAATTTATGTTTTGCTTTTGTTGCCTGTACTTTCAGTGTCATATCTAAAACTTCATTGCCAAATCTGAGGTCATGAATATTTGCCCCTTATGTTTTCTTCTGAGTCTTATGGTTTTAGTTCTGGGGTTTTTTTTTTAAAGATTTATTTATTTATTTGAAAGAGAGAGCATGTGCACGCACACAGTGGGGAAGAACGGAGGGAGAAAGAGTCTTAAGCAGACTCTGCGTTGAGTGAGGACCCCAACGTGGGGCTCCATCTCACAACCCAGAGATCATGACCTGAGCCAAAACCAAGAGTCAGATGCTTAATTGACTGCACTACCCAGGTGCCCCTGGTTTTAGTTCTTACACTTAAGTCTTTGAACCATTTTGAGTTAATTTTTGTGTATGGTGTGAGGAAGGGGTCCAACCTCATTCTTTTTTAAGTAAATTTCTGATTATCCCAGCACAATTTGTTGAAAAGACTGTTCTTTTCCCACTGAATGATCTTGACATCCTTTTCAAAATACATTGGCCATAGATGCATGGGTTTATTTCTAGGTCCTCTATTCTATCCTATTGATACAGCTACCTATCCTGTCCCAATACCACACTGCTTTGATGACTGTAGCTTCATAATACACTACAAAATCTGTTTCCTTAATCTTGTCTTAACTCAGTCAAGAGGAGGTGACCTGAATCAGTATTCCTTTTCCTAACTGGTTAACTCATAAGCAACCCCTTATTCTCAAATGTCGTTTGAAACTCTGGAATATGGGGCTAATTCTGAAGTCAGGGTAGAAGTAGAGAGAGGGAAGAGGGAGGGTCATGAGAAACACTGTAAAAATTTTCCCCTTCAGGGGGAGGATGGGCAAGATGGAGAAGGGGAGTGGGAGTTATGGGCTTTCAGATATGGAATGAATAAATAACAGGGATAAAAGACACAGCATAGAGAGTACACTCGATGATATTGTGCTACCATTGTATGGTCGGTCACAGATGGTAGCTACACTTGTGAACATAGCATATTGTATAGACTTGTCAAATCGTTGTGTTGCACACTCGAAATTAATGTAACACTGCATGTCAACTGTACCTCAGTAAATAAATGGACAAATAAACAAAATCTCCCCCTTTCGTTCCACATTAAAAAGGAAGAACATAATGTAGCAAAAAGAATATGGGCATGAATGGGTTTCAAGCCCAACTCTGAAGTTATTAGTTATGTGGTGTTGGGCAACTTGTCCTCTCTGGCCCTTGGTTTTCTCATGTGGAAAATGGGCTGTTATGAGAACTGGATATGTGCCATAATGCACATAAAGCATTTGGCCCAGAGATTCTGCTCAAAAAATAGCACAGCATGGAACTGGGAAATGACCGTGGAAACATGGAGTATCCTGACTACTGCGAGATCTGATCTTACATACCTGCTCTAGAAGGGTGTGCAAGGAGGATAGGTTCCTTGACTGCTTTTAATCCGTCACAGGCACACACACCCTAAGTCGGGCCAGGCATAGAAGAGACATTAGTTTTTTTACATGTCCTTACTTTCTTTTCTGTAAATGAGCTCCTTGATTAATTAATTTGTAAAAAGTGTTATGTGGGATACCATAATAGTGACTAAAGCTTTCTGTAAGTCCACAAGCAATGTTGCCAGAAGCTTAGTGAGCAGGGAAGGAGAATTCATTCCCAGAATGAGGGTCTATTTCAATGATAACCAATCACTGTTCTCTCCCTGATGAAAGGGAACCAATATCATTAAGCATCCTACACGTCGGTTAAAGACACAGGCAAGACAGAGCTACATGGTGTTCTCACTACTCCCCAGAATTTCTTTTATGTGAAACATCTCTGGATGTTCAGGTAAATCCCTAAGTGGAGACAGATGTGTCTAATTGGACTCTGCTTTGGAGAGGGAGCCCATTGAGAGCCTGGAGACTTCAGGGCTGCAGGCGACTGGCCTGGCCTGGGCCGAGTGCTGCAGAAGGGCCGCGAGCAACCAGCAGGTGGTCATTCCCCAGCCTCCACGAGGACACATGCCCAGCTCCTCACGGGGCGTAGGCTGCGCCTGCACCCTTCCTAAAGGCTGAGTGGCTCTGCATCTCCTTTGCCAACGTGGAGTCCACACGGTCCCCTGCCTTTGTGGGTCACTTGCTTCCAAAGCGTGGTTGTCCAGGGAGCATGTGACTGGCAAAGCCTTAGTCGCCTGCCTGCCTCCCGGCTGCAAGGGTGTCTGGGGAAGCTTGTTCCAAGCGTTATGTTGGGGAGGCGCCGACTCATCCTGTGGGGAATCCCCCCAACACAGTGGGGTGGTCAAAAGAGCTGAGTGTTAACAAGAATGACCGTTGTCCACTGCTTGGGGTGTCCTAGCAAAGCCCTGTAGAGTCTTGGTAAACATAATACTGCTATTCTCCCAATCCTACCACAATGAAGGCAAGAGAAATGAGCCAAGAGAAAGACAAAACAGGACATGACCGTGCTGCCTTCCCCACCCCTATCAACCATCGTCACAGAAGCCTTCCCACTTGCCATCTGAGCCCGGCATTTACTAGACGCTACATCCTTATTGAACGGATGAATGGACGAATGAGACAATGTGGGCAGATCTTGTTCATCTCAGGTACAGTATCTGGAGTATTTGGGATTGAGCCCCCTGACTCCACATGCTCTCAAATCGCAGTCTTCCTGCTCTGACCTGCCCCCAACCCGTTGGCCAGACATGAAAGAGGGACCTTTTGCCCTGTTTCCAGTTTTTCACTGGAATGTAGGTCCCTGCAGCCTGAAAACCCTCATTAATCCTCGCACAAGTGGCAGGTCCTGCTGCCCAAGTCCCTGGTTGCTGTCCAGCTGTTGGCTTGAGTCCTGCCTTCAACAGATTTGCATCTGGCAGCACATGGGGAAAGACGCTGCTACCAGTCTGACTTTGCTCTTACTGGTGGCAGGGAACCCTCCCCTCTGTCCCATCCACTGGGCCCGTGTCCATGCTGGCCCAAACAAACTCACACACCCATGCTTAGCCGAATCAGCTCCCTGGTCCATTGACCAAAGCTGCTGAACTCCCAAGATGCCCATCAGACTTGCAGTACTCTCCGCTAATCTTCAAAGTAATTTTTCCCACTACTTAAGGTGCTCCCTAGTCCGTTTTCAGCTGAGTAACCCAAGGCTGAAATTGAAAAAATGATTCGAGGCTTTCCAGTTTTATCACTCACTCCTTCCTGGGGATTTTTGGCTGAAACATTGGGGTCAAATGTTAATAACATGGTTTTCATGCAAATATAGAATGAACACACGTCAAAGATTTATTCAACTTACTGATGAGAGAATCAGAGGTTTGGGTAAAGCTGACTCAAAAAGCATTTGAGGAATGGGGTATTTATAGGTTTTTGAAAAAAGCATGTTAGAATAAAGTTGTGAGGTTAGATACAAAACTGGTTAATGTCTTGACAGTGCGGTAAAGCATTGGGAGTTTTCTTTCCTGCCAGACAGAAATCAATTGCAAACCCACTAGTTAAAAGAAAAAATCATCGAGTTAACATGTAACTCCACAATGTCTGGGCTTTTAATCAATGATGAATAGTGAGTCAAACAAAGGTACATTCCCCTATAATTAAATAATGCTTTGGGGCCTGTTCAACAATACCCCTGTGTGACATTGAAAGAAGATGTTCTTTCTTTGCCTTATTTCCAAGATTTAGATGTTTTTCTGAACTCTGTGTATTGGTTGTAAAGATCTCCCTAGAACCTGGGAAAGCTAGGCTCTCGGGGAAATGTCTTCAAACAGGCCTGTGATGTTCAAAATCTCACAACGACCCCCATGTGCTCTCGTCCAGACCCCGGAGCACAATGGACTCTTCTATCCTGACTTTCCCGGAGCTTCATTACTCCCTCGGCCTGAAGCACTCTTCCCCTACTTGTTCATCTGGAATTCTCCTGTGCTTACTTCATGATCTGCTGCGAAAGGTACTTGTTCCAAATGCCCTTTCCAGACTCTCCCAAACCTGGGGGATCTAATCCTCCCAGTACAGTGTCTGTAGTGGTTAATTCTGACAACACTACCAATTACTGAGTTCTTCACATATGCCTGTGTTCATTCTAAATCATTTATTGATCGGTTGACCTTATCTAATTTAAACCTTTTCGTTAAAAAGGTTGAACAAAAGACAGCTTTGTCCCATTTTCCAAATAAATATCACACAGCTGGAAAGTGGTTGAGACAACACTCGAACACAGTACTTTCAGATGCATAACTGCATTCCTCTGCTCTAGAATGTTTTACTTTCCACACTGCTCAAGCACATCTTCATGAGTTCCTTGAGGAAATGGGTTTTGTGGCACATGTCCCCGGTACAGAATGCCCAAGATTATTTGAAAATTGAACGAGCTTGGCTCCACAAAGAAATATGAAGGACATGGAGGAAGAACGTCTACTGTGGATACGGTTGAGAGCTCCTGGGAGTTCTGGAGTGACTCCGGCTGGCAAAGCCCAAGCCCTCGGACAAAGTGTACTGGTGTGAGTCACCTCTTGAGTGAGAGACAGTGGAATTTTCCTGGGCATGCTCACCACACATCTCACCTGAGCAGCCAGCACTCTGGAGGCTTGCACAACCAACCCCTTCAGCCTTCAAATGTTAGCAACCTATAACATTCAGACTTGCTTTTCCACTTCTCTTCAAACTATATATTCATTCATTCATTCATTCATTCATTCCACCCAAACCTGCTGAACACTTACCGTGTGCCAGATACCATTAGGTGCTGGAGGTGGAGAAAATTAACAATCACACAGAAGCGGTCTTCTGCTGGAGATTACGTTCCACTGTGGGGACAAAGCAACCAACTGTGGAAGTGTGTGCAGAATGATGAAATTACAGTTGGAATAAGTGCTACAAAGAAAAGGTGAGTCCTGAGAACATGCGAGAGAACGGATCCATTGAGCCGAGACCCGAGGGCAGAATTGTATCAAAAGAAGCAAAGAACAAGTTGGGGATGGGGGTTAAGGAAGAGACAAGTGTAGCAACCAGTTCACAGGAGAGTTAGAAAAGACCTAACTGATGTTCCTAGAGATCGTCACCTGCCTCTCTTTTTTATCACCTAGCCAAGGATCATCTCTGTGTCTGCCGGCTCCTCCCAGGACAACGGGTCCTTCTTCTCTAAATCTTCCTCTCTGCGATCTGCCCATTACTGTTGAATTCACGTAGCATTTTTCGTACATCCTTACCTCACCTATTAATTTCTAAGCTCTGTTAAGGCAGGAATCATGTAGCATTCATCTTTATATCCTCATGATCTAACACATTGCCTGGAAGACAATAGGCAAGTGATGAATGAATGAATGAATGAGAGCATGAGCCTGGGACATCTGTAATCAGTACATGCCATAAGCAGCCCCGCCATTCTGAGCAGATTTATTTCATTGAGAGTATGAAGCACAGAGGAAGTCCCTGACACCCCAAAGCCTAGTACGGGTGTCTGCCTGTTTTTTTAAATACTGCCCCACCACTGACTCCCCCTGACCAGTGTAGTGTCCTGACACCCCGTATACAGGGATGAATTGTGAGTGTATCAGAAGTATTTGGGTGGATGGGGCGCCTGGGTGGCTCAGTGGGTTAAGCTGCTGCCTTTGGCTCGGGTCATGATCTCAGGGTCCTGGGATTGAGCCCCGCATCGGGCTCTCTGCTCAGCAGGGAGCCTGCTTCCCCGACTCTGCCTGCCTCTCTGCCTGCTTGTGATCTCTGTCAAATAAATAAATAAAATCTTTAAAAAAAAAAAGTATTTGGGTGGCAAAAATAAAATCAATATTTATAAATAATCTGATTAAAATAATAAATTACAGGGTGTATATTATAGTTTTAGTTTGCTTGTCCCTAAAGACCAACATATGATGTCTTCCTCATGAGGTTACTTGCCATCCCTACAAGTTCTTGGTGAAGTATAGGTTCATATATTTTACCCATTTTAACTGGTTGTTTGTTTCCTTTTTATTGAGCTTTGAAAGTTCTTTATATATTCTGGATACAAAATTTGTATAACATACGTACTTCGCAAATATTTTATCCTACAAATACATTTCTGAGCCTTGTCTTTTCATTCACTGAACAGTGTCTTACAGACAAATGAATTCTTAAAATTTTGATGAACTTAAAATAAAATAAATATTGATGAACTCTATCATTTGTACTTGTATGGATCAAGAGTTTGTTTAATACATTTTTGCCTCTATGAAAAATCATTTTCATTTAGCATAATGTCTTGTTTTAGTTAGCATAATGTCTTGTTTTAGTTAGCATAATGTCTTCCAGGTCCATCCCTGTTGCAAATGGTAAGATTTCCTTCTTTTTTAAGGCTGAAGAGTATTCCATTGTATGTGTATATCACATTTTCTTCATCCATCTTTCTATCAGTGAACACTTGATTCCATGAGGTATCTGAAATATATGAGGTATGAGGTATACGAGGTAACTGAAATAGTCAAACATACATTGGTGCTCCTGGGGAATGAGGGGAGGGAGAAATGGGGACTTGCGGTTCAATGTGTATAAGGTCACAGTTATACAAGATGATTAAGTTCTAGAGATCTTCTTTACAACATGGTACCTATAGGTAAGACAATGTTGTGACTTAAATTTTTTTAAGAGCATAGATCTCATGTTAAGTGTTCTTACCCCACACACCCCAAAAACAAGCAACAGGACACAGGAAATTTTTGGAGGTAATGAATATGTTTATTACTTTAATGGTGGTAATGATGCCATGGGCGTATACATACGTTCAAACTCATCAAACTGTATATATTAAATATGTTTTTGAATATAAATTGTACCTTAGTAAGATATAAAAAGAGAATTTTTGCTTAACACAGATTACAGAATTTTCTTGTATATTTTGTTCTAGAAGTGTTATAATTTGGGGTTCTATATTTAGGTCTTTGATTCATTTTTAGTTAATTTTCTATATAATATGCAGTATGAATTTAAGTCCCATTTTTGCACGTAGATATTCATTGTTACAGCACTATTTATTGAATTGACCAGAACTAGGCTGTCTTCACTGAATTGACTTTGCACATTTATTGAAAATTAACCATCCATATAAGTACAGGTGTATTTCTGGACGTTCTACTTCTATCCCATTGATTTTTTTGTCTACTTTCATGATAATAACATGCTGTCTTAATTACTTGCTTTATAATCAGTGTGGTATTAGTTTTAGTTTTCCAACTTTTTTTTCCAATATGGATGCCTTTTGTTTCATTTTATTACCCTATTATGCCCCGAATCTCCAGTCCAATGTTGAATAGAATGGTGAGAGTGGACATTCTAATCTTGTTCCTAAATTGAGGGGAAAACATAGAATACCACTTATCTGATGGAAGATGTCACCTTCCAGTCCCAGTTTTCTGAAGTTATCTTTCAGGGACGAATGTTGGATTTTGTGAAACATTTTACTGTGCCTGTTAAGATTGAACTACGTTGGTTGATTTTCAATAGTTAAACCAATCCTTCATTCTTGGGATAATCTCCATTTTTTATCCCTTTTATATATTGTTAGGTTTGGTTTGCCAAAAATTTGCTTAGAATTTTTGCATCTAGGGACACCTGGGTGGCTCAGTTGGTTGGACGACTGCCTTCGGCTCAGGTCATGATCCCCGGGTCCCGGGATCGAGTCCCACATCAGGCTCCCAGCTCCATGGGGAGTCTGCTTCTCCCTCTGACCTTCTCCTCACTCATGCTCTCTCTCACTGTCTCTCTCTCAAATAAATAAATAAAATCTTTAAAAAAAAAAAAGAATTTTTGCATCTATATTCGTGAGGCATATTGGCCTGCAGATTATTGTGGTTTCAAAGAGTTTATGTTTCATTTATATTGTCAAATTTGTTGATAAAAAAGCTATTAATAGCATTTCCTAACATCCATTTTACTGTACGTAGAATCTCTGTCAATTTTATTGATCTTACTAAAGAGTTAAATTTTTATTTCATCGATATTTAGAGAATATCGATATTTAGAGAATATCAATATTCTCTGAATGTTAATGTTTTCTATTTTTTATTTTCTGTTTTTTCTATTGTTTTCTATTTTTTATTTTACTGATTTTTTTAATTCTGATCCTTCATTTTCTTTTCTTTTAATTTGCTTTGGGTTAATTTTGCTCTTTATTTTCTAGAGCACTAAAAGTAGAAGTTGGGGTTACTGGTTTAAGACCTTTTTTCTTCTCTAACATAAGTGTTATACATGATCCTGTAAGTACTGCTTGAATGGCATCCCACAAATTTTGATATGTTGGATTTTTATTGTCATTCCACTCAAAATGCTCTCTAATTTCATTTTTTTATTTCTTCTTTGACCCATGGTTCATTTAAAAGTGTGTTATTTGATACTAAGCAAAATAAGTCAGCCTGAGGAAGGCAAATACCATATGATTTCACTCATATGTGTAATTTAAGAAATAAAACAAATAAACAAAGGGCAAAAAAATAAGAGAGAGACAGAGACAGAGAGACACAAAGCAAGAAACAGGCTCTTAACTATAGAGAACAATTTGACGGTTACTAGAAGGTAAAAGGGTGGGAGGATGGGTTAAACAGGTGATGGAGGGGGACACATGGGTGTCTCAGTCTGTTAAAATAGGTGATAGGGATTAAGGAGTGTATTTGTGATGAGCACCAGGTGTTGTATGGAAGTGCTGAATCACTGTATTGTATGCCTGAAACTAATACTACACTGTATGTCAACTAACTGGAATTAAAATAAAAACTTAGGGGAGTCTAGGTGTCTCAGTCAATTGAGTGTTTGACTCTTGATTTCCACTTGGGTTGTGACCTTGGTTATGGGATTGAACCCCATGAGGGGGTTCATGCTCAGCAGGGAGTCTACTTCCTCTTCTCCCTCTTCCTTAGCCCCTTTTCCCTCAAATAAATAAACAAATAAATAAATCTTAAAAATATATAAAATAAAAACTTTAAAAATTTAAAATTTGCTGTTTGGTTTCCAAATATTTGGAGATCTTTAAAAGCTCTTTCTGTTATTCATTTAGAATTTAATTTGATTTCTAATTGAATTCCATTGCAGTCACAAAACAAATTTCTATTGAGAAATGGAAATTTATTGAGACTCCATATGTTCCTTAAAAGCCATGTAGATCAACCTGGTGGACAGTGTTGTTTAATTCTTCTATATCTTTACTGACTTTCTAATTTTTTTCAAATATTAACTTAGGTGTACTGGAACCTTCCATTCTAATTTGGATTTGTCTATTTGCAGTTCTATCAGTTTTTGCTCCAGATATTTTGAAGCTTTGTCATTGGAGCATAAATACTTAAAATCATTATGTCCTCTTGATGAATCAACCTACATAATATTTTGTTATTATGAAATCAATATTTTTTAAATCACTGGGAATATTCTTTGCTCCGAAATCTACTTTGTCTTATATCACTATTGCCAATCCAGTTTCTCTGCCTTTTTATTGGGCTGTTTAGACCATTTATATTTAGTATGATTTCCCCTTATGGTTAGATTTAAGTCCATTTTCTTGATACTTATTTTTTATTCATTCTATTTATTCTTTGGTCACTTTCCCCTTTTTTCCCTATCTTCTTGTGTGTTAAGTGAATATTTTTTGTATAATTCCATTTTATCCTCTTTGTTGGCTTTGTTTTGTTATTTTAGTAGTTGCTTTGAGGTTTACAGAATACATTTTTAACTTACGACAGCCTACCTTTAAGTGATACCTGCTAATTCACACACAATGTAAGAATATTATAAGACCTATTCTTCCACTTCTTCACTCCCAAACTTTGTGCTACTGCTATCATACACTTTACTTTCCCATGTTATAAATCAAATGTTCCATTATTATTTTTGTTTAAAGTCAGTATATTTTAAATAAGTTTAAATAACAAAGAAAAACATTGCATATGTACTTCAATAGTGTCATTTCCAGTTTTCTTCATTTCTTTATGTAGGTTTATATTTCCATCCAGTATCATTTCCTGTCTGCCTAAGAGATTTACTTAAACATTTCATATATTGGAAATCTGCTGGGCATTAATTCCTTCCATTTTTTTTTATATTTAAAGAACTTCCTATTGCTTTCATTTTTTTTTATTAGTAACCATGTTTCTATGGCTACTGGCATTCTTTTTTTTTTTTAATTTTATTTTTTATAAACATATAATATATTTTTATCCCCAGGGGTTCAGGTCTGTGAATCGCCAGGTTTACACACTTCACAGCACTCACCATAGCACATACCCTCCCCAATGTCCATAACCCCACCCCCCCTCTCCCAACCCCCCTCCCCCATCAACCCTCAGTTTGTTTTGTGAGATTAAGAGTCACTTATGGTTTGTCTCCCTCCCAATCCCATCTTGTTTATTGCTTTCATTTTTGAAGATATTTTGCTTCTAGGGTGAAATGTATTTTTTGTTTGTTTTTTTACTCTTTTAGTATTTCAGAAATGTTATTCCACTATCCTCTCACATCCTTTGTTCCTAACAAGAAATCCATTGTCATCTTTATCTTGTTCTTTTATATATAACATGTCTTTTCACTCTGACTGCTTTGATGATTTTCTCTTTATCACTGGTTTTGAGTAGTTTGCATATGACATGCCTTAGTGTGTGAGTGTGTATGTGTGTGGCTAAGTTTCTTGTGCTTCTTGCATCTATGAGTTTATAGTTTTTATCAAATTGAGGGATTTTCAGTCATTATTTTTTAAAATATTTTTCTGCTTTGTGAAGAAGTCTGAACTACTTTGTCGTGGACTCAAGTTACACATTTATTGGTAACAGATTTGTAAGTTTCTTGGAGTTATCCCAACAGCTCACTGAGGCTCTGCTCTTTCTTTTCTCTATGTGGTTTATTTTGGACAATTTCTAGTGCTATAACTTTGAGTCCCTAAAAAGTCACTTTTATTCTGAAATGACTAATTTGCCATTAATTTCATCCAGTAAATACTTCATCCAAGATATTGTGGATTTTATTTCTAGAAGTTTGATTTAGGACTCTTTTTTAATAAATATCTCCCATGTCTCCACTTAACCTTGGGAACATATGGAATACCATTCACAATAGTTACCTCATTATCAATCGTATCTGCTAATTCCAACATCTTTTTGGTTTCGATTATTGATTTTTCTTCTCATTATGGGCCATATGCCTGGTATGCATGCCTGGTAATTTTTTATCGGATACCAGACAGTGGTATCCAATAAATATCTATTGAATTTTACCTTGTTGGGTGATGGCTTTTTTTTTTTTTAATTATTATAAATGTTCGCAAGGGTTTTTTTTCTAGAAAAAGCTGTTTGGTAACAGTTTTATATATTTGGGTCTTTAGCTATTCTATTGAGAAAAAACCCTTTGGGTACCCCACCCAAAGTCCCATGAATCATGAGTTTTTCTATTCTGGCTGGTAGAAGTAAGCTCTATTCCCTACCTGTGCGAGTGTCAAACATTGTTACCTCTCATCCTTCCAAATGGTTCTCTTACTAGTCTTGAGTAGTTTTGTCACACGCAAGCACTCATCAGTATTCAGCTCAAAACTTAGTGGCTGCCCTCTGCAGATCAAGGCCTCCTCTGTATGGCTTCTCCTTCCTGCTTCTCAGGCCTTTGAATTCTAGCCTCCTTCGTTGCCCCAGACTGTCAGCCATCTCTTCTCAACTGAGCAAGTCTGTCCGGCCCTGCCTGGGTTTACCCTCCCTGCAGCACTATCTGGGTATTCTCTCAAAGGAGTAAACTGGGAGTAAATTGTAAGGCTTACCTCATTTTTTTTTTCATCTCTTTGGGAGAACTGTCATTTTTTAGTCTGACGTCCAATGTCTTGAAGTGTTTCTACATAGTTTGTTTTTATTTTATTTAAGGCTGGGTAGTAAATCTGGCACCTGTCACTCCACCTTGACCAGAAGTGAAAGTCCTATAGCTTCTTAAGCAAGAGAGAAAAGAGCAGTCTCTTATACCCAGCCTGCAAGACAGGCATATAACCCACAGCCTCTCTCACCCAGGTCACCATTTCTGATGTACCATTAATAGTTGTGACCATGAATCATCCTAGAATTTATTTTAAAAATTTTCACTATTTTAATTAAAACACTTTTTCCAAATCCATATATAAATCTTATTTAAAAATAAGGAGTTCAAGAAAATTTAAGTTGTGCTGTCTATGTACAAACTGTGTGAAAGCTAAGTTGATCCATGGTGAGTTTGCTTAATTTAAAAGTTAATTTGTATTGGACCAAATGTAGATATAATAACAATAATAACAATGCAATGGATATAATATAGATATAATAATATTGGAATTCTCAACAAAGATGCTGTAGTAATAACATATGTAAATCTATAAATCATCTGTATTATACCCTTTTTACTATGGTAATATTTATTTATGCTATTTATTGTACACAGGTCTCTAAAAAGTGATTTTTAAAAATGCAATTTAATGTTTTTAAATTTTTATGACTGCCATTTATTTTTCTTCATGTCCTTCCTTCATTCATCTATTCATAATGAATATTCATTGATTACCTACCATATGCTATGCTAGTAGATTTTCTTATGAAACACCAAAATTAATTATTTTAATAGCTACTTTAACTACAAAGTTATAAAATATATCTGGACCAAAATTTAGTTTGCTTCTCAGGATTCAGAGATCCAGGGACATTCCTGGGAATGCGGTGCACAGGTACACATCGTGCAACACGTGTGTGTCACACTTACGTGTAATCATCACAGATGCAGATGTGTCTCTATCTGCTCTCCGATGTGGATCAGGAATGGACCGATATCTGCACGGGTCAACAAACTAAAAAGAAGAGTCTGAAAAAAGGAAAGATGAGTAGGGACCAGGTGAGGATCAAAACGGGAAGTTAGAAAGATTTGACAGGTATGACAAAGATGGGAGAGAAGTTCCTTCTGGGCTTTGAGACCAGGAAAGAAAATTCCCCTGTTGGGGGTTAAAAAGTAGAGATCCAGTGTTTAGAGCAGTTGGAGCCTGAGCTCAAGGACAAGTACCTCGGAAGTTGTAGAGGTTAAAGGGCTTAAGGATCCCTTCCTCTTTCCTCCAGGATTCCAGCAGGTAAGAGAATGCACACAAGGGTAGCCCAGTGGATGACAAGGAATTATTCTTATTGGTGGTCAGACAGTACCTAAGGATCTCCAGGAACAGAGCTTTCTGCTAAACTCTGCTGCTGTACATGTGCCTTGGACCAGAGTCCTTGGTGGGTCTCCGCCTACACTGTCAGTGTCATGGAGGCCCACAGACCTGCGTCACAATCCCAGTTACTGCTCAACACTCGCCACCGTCCTGACCCAGGAGGGCTTACTCATGGGGACAGGAAGCTGAGGCAGATGGTCCCGATAGGTGTGGCGGACACTTCCTTTGCTTCCGAAACGCAGTGACTCAGCTCCTGATGATGTGGACCAAGGACGATTGGGTTCTGGGGGTACCTCAGCCACGACCTGTCCGAGTAAGAAGCAAGTCGGCGGCGGGAACGGGTGTGGAGTTTGTCACCTCCATAGTCCTCCCATAGGACGCAGACCAGAGGCCGTCCCTTTTTTTGGAAACATGCAGGAAAAAAAGACAAATCATTCTCCCTTTACCAAAAACCATCATCACAGCTTCTCTCACTTCAACGCAAGACATCCTTGCTGAGGGCCTGTGGTCCCAGCCCTCCCCGGGGCTCTGATTTCTGACACAATCTGTAAAGATTCACAGCAGATGTAAGAAAGCAGAGTTTGGAGCTCTTTATTTTTGCTCACATTTTCCTTATAAGACTTTCCTCACAGCGTAAGCCTGAATGTCCTATGAAGGGTGAGGAATCAGACCGGGGCTGTGAATCTCGAGGAAGAGTCTCTCTCTTAAAGCAGCTCAATCCCGTCAAGCGGGCCCCCGGCCCCGCTGCAGAACTAAATGTTGCTTCTTGGCTGTTTGCCTCAAGGAACCTCTTGAAAGAGCCCTTATTTGATGGTCCTGAAACTGGATAGAACAAAAAGACAGCGGGGAGGGGATGGGGTGAGAAGAGTATGTTCTAGGAGTCCATGAGGACGGGGGGAAAGGTCTAAGGGGAGGTGCCCTGTCCAGGGAAAGATCCGTGCTGCAGCCCCAACCTGCACCCCCCTGACGGGCTCCGTCATCGTGCGGTCTGGCTGCATTCCCCTCAGAGTCCCCACACGGACCCGTCCTCAGCACCCCACTGCAGGGCTGCTGGAGGTGTCCTCCTCTGTCCTCGGTGCTCACCGCAGGTATGAGGGAGCCCATGCCGGCAACTGACACGCAGCCAGGCCTCCTGGCTCCTAGCCACAGCTCTCCGCACAGCCCAGTGGAGATCATCCCCCCCCACACACACAGGTAACTCTCTTCTGAGTCTTTGCTTTCTTGGGCAAAGGATTACAAGTAAATCTTCAAGAGATTAGGAACTGAGGAAAGATTGAAAAAGAGAGCCTGACTTCTCCCTGCCAAACAGAAAAAGCCCTTCTGTATTGGTAGAGTATGCTGGGGTCCTCCAGAAAGGGACCGTGCCTACAGGGTGAAGTTCTGCATAGATCCAATACCCGAGAGGGCCGGAGGGTTGGGAGTCCAGCAGGTAGGAGGCCTCCAGAAAACACAGTAGGACTGCGATCATGCAAAGATAGAACAAAACAAAGGTCATGAAGACAAAAACAGAAACAAAGAACCTGAGAGAAAATAGTGCACAATGTCAGGAGGGAAGGTTACAGAGTACAAGGAACCTGGAGTCCGTCGACTGGGATTTTAATTAATCTCAGCTCCGCGGCTTCCTGGCTGTGCTGCCTCGGGCATGTCGCCTCACTTCTCTGAAACTGTTTCTTTCTCTGCTCTAGGACATAATCGCACACATCTCAAAGACTGTTTGTGAAAATTACATTACGTAATGTATGCTATTACACAGCAGAATGCTTAGTGCTTAAAATAATGCTCAAAAATTGGAAACTATTGACTAATGTGGCTTTCTAAGTGGTGAGACTACGGGTAACTTTCTCTATTTTTTGTATCGTCCACATTTTGTACGATGAATATGTATTGCACGTGCTGAATCACAGCCTGGCAGCGGACAGCAGCTCCCTCCACCCAGGCTCATTGAGCGAGGCTTCGCACAGGGGTCTTCAGGTCTGCTGAGGGCAAACCATGCCTCCCTCTACGAGGGGGGCCTCTGTTCCCTGCAGAGCTGGGGGCAGTGGGGAGGGACTGGGATCACGGGAACTGGAAGAGAAGAAAGGACGGCTGCGTTGTTTTCTTCCTGCTACACGACCAGAGGCCCTGAAGGAACAAGAAGCATCATTTTCACGCAAGTAGAACACATCAAGATGTCCTTTCAGGCTATATGTCACTTAAGATGCTATGAGTTACATTTCTTTCCTGAAGATATCACATAGTGGGGAGAATTGTACCTTGACTAAGATACGAGGCAAACCCTTCAGGCCAAGCGATAGGCTCAAGCTGTCAAAGGCAGCTCCTCCAGGGCCCCGTCTCACTCCCAGCCTCACCCCTCTTGGCAGGTGCAAGTGGTCGGGTACCCAGCCCGGTAATAGCCGCTGAAACCACCGTGATCACTGTGATCACAGGAACCACTGGTTTTCCAATGACGACTGTTGCCAACCGCAGAGACAGCCGAGGTTTACCCCCTCTCCTGTTAGTCTTCAACCCTCGGACTGCACCTGGTCCCCACGGTGTAAAGCAGCAAGTCCCGGAATTTAAAACTGAGAACGACCTGACCATTCTAAGCCTCGATTCTGATACGAAGTCCAATGTACTGACATACCCAAGGTCAGAAAGGACTCAGGGGATGATCTTGGTCAGCCAATCACACGGCCGGAACTAAACGCCAAACCTCTAATTCTCAGAGGTGATGCTTCTTCTACAGACGGATTAGGGTCCCTCCCGCCGCTGAGATCGCTGGTTCCAGAGAGTACCGCCTTCTTGGAAGTGCTTACTGTAGGAGCTGCCACGCGAACTGGGAGAAGGCCCCTCTTTGATAAAGTCGAGTGAGAATTAGAAGCAAAGCCCTGCCGCCTTTGTTGTCCTGGGGCTGCTGTTTCTTGTGGCCACAAACACAGTTAGAACCCTAGTTAAAGCCAACAGGGCAAGGGCACCAGGCCAGCCTCCAGGTCAACCCCCGTGGCTCCAGCCATGGGACTGGTGATCAGAATGAGAGCTCGGCCTCTCATTCCGACCGGTCATTGTCCGTGAACAGACGCACCCCTCGCAGCACCATGGCCATGGTCAGAAAACAGACCAGCCGCCAAGCATCGGAAGAGTCGTGTTTCCACATGGATCCCCCCAGCACGTGCCATCCAGGATGTACGGGTGATGGCATGTTCCGTCCTTGGGAGGTCATTACCTCCATCACAGAGGGAGACGAAACCTGGAGGGTAATAGGATGAATGTAAAATTCTGGTTGAACATTATTCATTCTCTTTTACGCTTTGAGATATAATTCATATGCCCTACAATTCACCCATTTAACGCATGCGGTTCAACGGTTTTTAGTATGTTCACAGAGTTTTGCAAGCATCACCTCAACTTAATTTTCAAGTATTTTGATCACCCCCAATCAGATCTCCCCTCTCTCAGATGTAATCCCTCATTGCCGCCATCTCCCCCCAGCCCGAGGCAACCACTAATCTATTTTCTATCTCTATAGATTTGCCTACTTTGGACAAGTCATAGAAATGGAGTCCTATATCCTGTGGTCCTTTGTGACTGGTCTCTTTTACTTGGTAATCGTGTTTCAAGGTTCATCCATGCTGTAGATTAATTCTCCTTTTATAGTTCTTGCATTATCCTTTCCAGATCTTAAAGTGTTTTGTGGGCTACCCTCAAACACTTTGGTTATTATTGAAATGAGAATGAAAATAAATTGTATGTATCCAAGCTTTTAGTGAGCTAATGTAGGTAGCATTGTATCATTACCAAGATGAGGTCAATTAATTTGTATATCTCTATGCACAACCACTGGATTCATCAGCTTCAGACGTGTTGAGCTGTGTTTTGCCCTTGTAGTTTTCTGGTCGTATATAAATCTAGGGTTTATTGCAAGAAGCAATTACCCCCCAAATAACAGAACCATAAAACTTGGGGAAATTACCTATTTCAACGGATGAATTTTCATGGCTCTCAGGGATGCACTACACTGCCCTCTGCTGAGGAGTGTGCCAGCAAGACTTAAGCAGAAGAACGTGAGGAGACACCAGAGGTCCAGAGAATCTGTTTCTGACAAACTCACCCTTATTTTTATTATTCAGAGAACATTTAAAGGTCACCCACACTGCAGCAGGCACTATGCTGGTGGGAATACAAACACAGGGCAAGGATTCTCGTCTTTCAGGAGCTCCTTGTCAGAGAAGAAGGTCTTTTACTCTCATGCTGGCACTCCTGCTCAGCACAACCTTCCCAACCTCAGAAGTGCTGGACCTAGACAGTGCTGAGAGCCCTTGTCTCTGGTGCGTAAAGATGATGGATAAAACGTAAAAATAGCATGGACTGTCCTCTGTACTTAAGAGTCTGTTTTTCTGTTTGTTTCTTGTTTTCCTTTTTTTGGTTTTGTTTTTTAAATTCCACACATGAGTGAAATCATGTGGTATTTGTCTTTCTCTATGTGTCTTCTTTTACTTAACATTATACTCTCTGGGTCCATCCACGTTGCTGCAAATGGCAATATCTCATTCTTTTTTATGGCTGAGTAATATTCCATCGTGTATATACCACATCTTCATTAGCCATTCACCTGTGGACGGATACTTGGGTTTCTTCTGTAACCTGATTATTGTAAATAATGCTGCAATAAACACAGAGGTACATATATCTTTTTGAATTAGTGTTTTAGTTTTCTTTGGAGAAATACCCTGTAGTGGAATTACTAGATCATATGGTAATTTTGTTTGTTTGTTTGTTTGTTTGTTTGAGAAAACCCCACACTGTTTTCCACAGTGGCTGTCTCAAATACAGAGACCAAACTGGTGGTGGCCAGAGGGAAGGTAGGTGGAGGGATGAGGGAAACAGATAAAGGAGATGAAGAGCACTTACTGGGGTGAGCACTGAGTAATGAATACAATTGCCGAATCATTATATCATATGCCTAAAACAAATATGACACCATATGTTAATTATACCTCAATTAAAAATAAATCAAATAAGTAAAGAAATGAAAAATAAATAAATAAATAAAAATGACATAGATTGTTATCACTAAAGAGAACTGGAATGAAATTCCACAGTCGAATATCACAGATGATGTGTCACAAACCACTCTAAAACCAACTGGCTGAAAACAACGATAGTCATTTTTCTCTCTCATACTATCCATGAGTCGGGAATTCAGGAGTGGCTCAGTTGAATGTGTCTGGATCAGGGTCTCTTGTGGGGTCGTAATCAAATGTCTGCTGGGCCTGGAATCATCTGAAGGTTTGACTGGGGCTGGACAGTCTGCTCCTGCAGGTGGCCGGCTCACACAGTTACCAGCTCAGGCTGGCCAGCTTGTTCCACTCCACATGGTCTCCCACAGGATCGTCTGAGAGCCCTTAGCACATGGGGCTGGCTTCTCCCAGAGTGAATAATGCAGGACCCCAGCCATAAACTGCACTGCCTTCTATGACTGAGTCCTAGCAGCCACCTGCCTGGACTTGCATCTCAATAGGTCAGTCACACAGCCAGTCGCAGATCAGTGTGGGAGGGCCCTACACGAGGACTTAAATGCCAGGAGGCAGGTGCCATTGAGGCCCATCTTCGAGGCTGGCTACCCTGTCACTCTTCAGTTTTTCTTCCATTTACCAACCTGAAGGTCAAAACCCAAATTCCTAGCTGTTGTTTGAGTCACATCTTTCAACCTCTGCCAGGTGTCCATCCAGCCTCTGCCTGACCCCTTGTGTGCAGGAGTTCAAGGTCCTCAGTTGGTGCTGACCCTCTGAGAGCTCCTTCGCAGACTGTCACTTCCTCCTCCCTGCCTGACCTGCAAATATTTAAAAATAACAACCACATTCCTCTGGGGAACATTGATTGGGACCCATTCCGCACTAGAGCCATCGTGTTAGCAGCAGGGAATACTGCAGTGAACAAGACACAGTCTTTGCCTCCAAAGAGCTCATTGTGCTTTAGCTTCCTTGGTCAGCAAGCACGTGCTGCACACCATGAGCAAGGGGTCCCTTGTCTTCTCTATACCTGGTCTCAGAGAAATCTCTTCTTTTTTAGCCAAAGTTCTTCTGAAAGAGATAATAAATAAGAGAGAACAAAACTCAAATTGTTTCAAGATACCAGATAAATGTGAATAAGAATTAGGATGGCAAAGTTGTTCTGAATCCAAGGCAAATATTTATCGTTCTCAAATCATTGAACAGTACATCAAAAATTGAACATAATAAAAAAATGAAAAAAAATTAAAAGACTGGAAGCTAATATGTAGAACACAACAGATTCCTGGCATCCTTCCTTAAGTCTTATTATAATTCAAGTTTTTTCCTGTAGATTACTCTCAATTTCCATATCATCTGCAAATAATTAAAGTTTTGTTTCTTGCTTTCCATTTCAAGTACCTCATCTTTTCTTGTTGTTTTGTTGCATTTGTTAGGACCTCTAGTATGTGGAATAGAAGTAATGATAATGGACATCACTACTTTTTTTCTTAATTCTTTTTTCTTCCAGCTCTAAATAATGGCAGGATGCCTTCTATCAGACAAAACCACCTTGCTCATAACAATTATAAATTATGAAGAAAATATTAAAACAATTGTATAATATCCTTAGAAAGTAACCAAAAGCATGCAGAAATTAGGGGGATAAAGGCTTGGGACAATGGAAGTAAACTTTGTGAGATTCACATCTAAGTAACTTTTCTCCTGAGGGCACTCGTTAGTCTGCCTGAAGAATGAGAACTGGAATTCAAGTAAAAAGCAACAGTCTTCACAGGCTGAAGAGTCAAATTTGGAAGTTGGGAGCTTCCAGAGAAGCTTGCATTGAAAGGTGAGGGAAATATTAGAAAGGAGGGAGCTGTAAAATCTCTACATAAATACTCCACAAGTTCTTGCTGAATTTGAAAATGCAGATGCAACAGGGAAACACTGCACTGAGACCAGAAGAAAGGAAGAGCTGGAAGATGGAAAATGCTGAACAGGAATTTCTGGTAGAAAGATAGACTTTAGGGCTCAAATCTCCCCAAATTAGAGGAGCGTGGCAAACACTTTAGACTCTTAAAAGAATTCTAAAAGGGTCATGCCCTGGGATTAAGAAGCATAACCCAGGACTAAGAGCAAAATTAAAATGAATCCACCCGGGGCGCCTGGGTGGCTCAGTGGGTTAAAGCCTCTGCCTTTGGCTCAGGTCATGATCCCGGGGTCCTGGGATCGAGCCCCGCATCGGGCTCTCTGCTCAGCGGGGAGCCTGCTTCCCCGACTCTCTCTGCCTGCCTCTCTGCCTACTTGTGATCTCTGTCTGTCAAATAAATAAATAAAATCTAAAAAAAAAAAAGGACAAAAAGTCAACACTCTTCAGAAAAAGATAACAGAATCCAGGTTCTCTATACTGTGTCAATATAGAGGCGTCCCTCACAGATACTGCAGGCTTTGTTTGCTCTAGACCATTTAAAGTTAATATCATGAGAACGCATATATCGTAATAAACTGAGTCAAATTAATTTTTTTATTTTCCAGTGCATATAAAAGTTATGTTACATTAAACCGGAGTCTATTAAGTGTTCAAAGGCATTATGTCTTTTAAAAAGTGAGTAATTTAGTTGAAGAATGCTTTATTGCTGGGGCATCTGAGTGGCTCAGTGGGTTAAGCCTCTGCCTTCAGCTCAGGTCATGGTCTGAGGGTCCTGGGATCGAGCCCCGCATCAGGCTCTCTGCTCAGCGGGGAGCCTGCTTCCCCCCCAACCCCACCCCTGCCTCTCTGCCTCCTTGTGATCTATGTCTGTCAAATAAATGAATAAAGTCTTTTAAAAAAAGAATACTTTATTGTTAAAAATGTTAATCATCTGAGCTTTCCGCAAGTCAAAATCGCTGGTCACAGATCACTATAACAAATATGACAATAATGAAGGAGTTTGAAATACGGTGCCATAACCGAAATGTGACGCAGAGACATGAAGTGAGAAAATGCTGTTGGAAAAATGACACCAATAGACTTGCTTTGTGTGGGATTACCACAATCCCTCACTTTGTAAAAAATGCAGGATCTGCAAAGTATAATAAAGCAAAGCTCAATAAAATAAAGTGTGCCTGTGCAATAAAAAATAGTATACATGTGAAGGAGTAAGAAAATATGAAGACAAGTCAAGAGAAGGAAAAAGTCAATAAAAAGTTCCACATTTAGGATTCAGGATGAAAAGACTTTATGGGGCACCTGGGTGGCTCAGTGGGTTAAGCCGCTGCCTTCGGCTCATGTCATGATCTCAGGGTCCTGGGATCGAGCCCCGCATCGGGCTCTCTGCTCGGCAGGGAGCCTGCTTCCTCCTCTCTCTCTACCTGCCTCTCTGCCTGCTTGTGATCTCTCTCTGTCAGATAAATAAATAAAAAATCTTTAAAAAAGAAAAAGAAAAGAAAAGACTTTAAATAAGTGATAAAGGATAAAGGATTTTACAAGAAAAAAAAATGGATATAATTAGTGAGGAGATGAAGAATCTCGGAAAAGATATGGAAACTCAAAAAGTACCAAGTAGAGGGACGCCTGCGGGGCTCAGTCAGTTAAGTGTCTGCCTTCGGCTCAGGTCTCGATCCCAGAGTCCTGGGATTTAGTCCCTCCTGGGGCTCCCTGCTCGGCGGGATGTCTGCTTCTCCTTCTGCCTGCCGTTCCCCTGCTTGTGTGCTCTCTTTCTGCCAAATAAATGAATAAAATCTTTTTTAAAAAGTACCAAGTAGAAACCTTAGAACTGAAAGATATAATATATGAAATTTTTAAAAATTCATAGAATGAGATTAACAGAGAATTGGAGGGGGGGGAGAATAAAGGTTACTGATTTAAAGACAAGCATGTAGAAATTACCCAAAAATGAATCAGATACAGTATTTAAAAAGAGAGATAAGGGGCACCTGGATGGCTCAGTGGGTTAAGCCTCTGCCTTTGGCTCAGGTCCTGATCCCAGGGTCCTGGGATGGAGCCCCACATCAGGCTCCTTGCCCAGCAGAGCGTCTGCTCCCCCCCCCACCCTCTTCTCCGCTTGTTCATTCTCTCTCTCCCTCTCTCTCTCAAAAAAATTTCCTTAATTCAAAAAAATAAAAAGAGATAAATAGAACCTTGATATCAATATTACCAAACACAGCGACAATATCCAACAACCTGATGTATGTGTAATTGGAGTGTCAGAAGAAGGAAAGAGAATAAGAAATACAAAATACTTGAAAGAAATAGTAGCAAGATTTTTCCAAATTTAATTATCAGCATCGAAGGTTGTATATAAGAAGCTTAACAAGCCTGCAAAAAGAATGAACACCAAGAACAAACAAAACCAACCTACACTTAGCCACGTCATAGATAAGTAGGTTAAATAGAAAATCTTGAAAGCAGCCAGCCAGAGAGGACAAATTACATCCAGGGGAACAATAATACAAACACTCGACTTCTCACCCAATAAGTGGCTCCGTCCCTCCCCACTCTCTCTCCTTAAAATAAATAAATAAAAATATTTTTTTTTAAAGGCAAAAGAGCAATATCCACCAAGTTCTAAGAAAAAAAAAAAGTGTGCCTCATCCAATAAACGGAGCCCAGAAGACAATGAGATAACATCTCTGACCTGTGGGAAGAAAAACTGTCCCCTTAGATGTCTATACCCAGTAGAACTATTTTTCAAAACTGAAAGCAAATAAAGATACGTTCCGATAAATTAAGAGATGGTTTGTTGGGGCGCCTGGGTGGCTCAGTGGGTTAAGGCTCTGTCTTCAGCCCAGGTCATGATCTCAGGGTCCTGGGATCGAGCCCCGCATCGGGCTCTCTGCTCAGTGGGGAGCCTGCTTCCCCAACTCTCTCTGCCTGCCTCTCTGCCTACTTGTGATCTCTCTCTGTGTCAAATAAATAAATAAAATCTTTAAAAAAGAGAGAGAGAGAGAGAGATGGTTTGTTGTCAGCAGACCCGTATCACAAACTGTGCTAGAAAACGTTCTTTAAGCTGGAGGGAGATAATACTATTGGGAATTTGAATCTACCAAAGGGAATGAGGCATACCAGAAATGGTTAATAAGTGGGCAAATATACAAGGATAGTTGCTTCTATAAGGAAGGATTTTTTAACAGTCCAGCATTAACTATAATTTTTGCTATAAATTCCCAGCTATAATTTTTTGTTTCTTCTCTTTTATCGACTTCACGGAGCCACTCTCAGAACACGTCTGCCCTTTCCTGCCAATCTGCCCTTGTTAGAGAACCTCCAAATCCTGTGACCCCCTGGTCCTTATGTACTTAATTTAATTTTTAACATGTTGTTTAACACTTAACATCTTGTTTCTTAAAATAAAAAAAATGCCTAAAGCAAACATGAAAACCTGTTAGTATCTACTAATTTTGGGTGGTGAGGCACTGGTTTTATTATTTATTCTTTGTGCATTTCCATATTTAAAAACTACCTGTTAAAAATTTCTAGTTATTTCCATTTCAGAGTCACTATGTATGAGTTAACTTATCTTAAACTTTTTTTTTCAAAATAACAACTTATAAGAATGTCCATGTGAAAACATTCAAAAGAACACCTGAATTATCATTTCATTTATTTGTTATAATGAGGAATTAGTTAAAAATTTTTTTTTTGCGTTGGTGATGAAAACAAAATTCATTAATAAATATTCTCAGGACTTCTCTGTTCTTTCTTACCTGCTGAAGACAATGCTGTCTTTCCTCTCTGCCCACACCTTACAACAAGAGCTTTGGTGATATAAAACCAGGAGAATGGGTAGAAAGACGCCAGAACAGGACAGATAAGATGCTTGGAGATTAGTCCGGGGAAGAGTGAAGAATTAAGTGGTTGACTTCGGAGTAGTCAGTGGTGTCAGGAAACTGAAGCACAAAGAAAAGGATATTCTAGAAACTGTGGCTCCATTACAATATTGTTAAATGATGTTAGTAAACATCGAAATTACTTTTTAATTGCTGACTCTGCTTCTTTGTCAGTACTTCGGGCCTCAAGATTTATTTGCATTACATGTTCATAAATTACTGAAATTTATTTCCCCGCTGTTTCCTGAAGAAACGTTGGGAGGGAGGAGGTCAAAATATTACATTCTCGTTGCTGAGTTGCTTAGTGATAGGAGAAGTGATGAGATTCAGAATCTTCAGAACATACTATAACCGAAGTCTAAAAATACAAGATTTCTTAAACACGCAAGGGCTTTGACATATCTTTCAAACTGTGACATCCTCTATACTTACTACAAATATATACCTGAGTGCATACATATACCCATGTATGATGTTTAATATATTTTATATACAATCATAATGCAAACACTTTACCGTATCTCTGTTAACTACTATAAAAAATTTTTATGGTGAAAAATTTTATATTTAGGTTTACCAGCTGGACTCAGGGTAGATGATCCCAATTTTGTTGGCAACATCCAAAGCATCACAATCTGGAGCCTGCTGAACATATGCCTTCTTCTCTCCACCAGGCCTGATCAGGGTGTCGACCTTGGCCATGTCAAGGTCATAGGGCTTCTTCACAACCTGTTTGATCTGGGGCTTGTTGGCCTTGACGTCCACAATGAATGCAAGAGTGCTTTTGTCTTCTGCTTTCTTCATGGCTGACTTGGTAATTAGGGGGGACTTGATGATGGCACGGTGGTCAAGTTTGTTTCTCTTAGGCATGCTCTTTTGAGGATATCTGGGCTGCCTTTGGAGATGCAGGGTCTTGAGCCATCGGAAGGTAGGTGATATGCAGATCTTCTTTCTGTGTGTGTGTGACAGTGGAAGCCTTTCAGCTCTGCTTTCTTGACCTTCAGAAGTTTGGTTGGGCTTTAGCTTTGGGGGAAGAGGGGCTTCCGTCTTCACCTTTGGCACCATCTTCATGAAAACGTATACATTCAAAAATTTAAAATAAATCTCCCATCCCCGATCCTTGCTCTATACAGTAAATACTTTCACCATCTTATAGCTTTGTGGGTACATGTGTTTACCTACTATTTCTTGATTTTTCATTCAGGTATTAAACATAGACTTCCTGATACAGAAGATGAGAATTTAACATTCTTATAAATCTTCCCTCATCCTC
The DNA here is from genome assembly GCF_902655055.1 of Lutra lutra. Taxonomy (NCBI): domain Eukaryota; kingdom Metazoa; phylum Chordata; class Mammalia; order Carnivora; family Mustelidae; genus Lutra; species Lutra lutra. Next base: position 25,796,661 of record NC_062295.1, on the reverse strand, counting down.
CTAATAGAGTTACAATTTTGGGTTAAATCAATATTCAATGCCAATATGAAAATTATTCATGGCTGAGTGGTATACTACAGAAACAATTTCTCTCTTATATAACATTTTCTCTACCTCAGAGTTAAAAATGATTGTCTCATTAGTTCATTTGCTTATTTTCTATACCTGTCAATCATTGTATATAATTATATAACCACAACTATGGTTTGCTCTATGTGGCAAATGGGGGGCACCAGCACCATTCAATGCATTCATTAAAGCCTCCTGTTTTCCTTTTTTAATTAATATATAATGTAGTATTTGTTTCAGGGGTACAGATCTGTGAATTGTCAGTCTTACATAATTCACAGCACTCACCATAGCACATACCTTCCCCAATATCCATAACCCATGCACCCTATGCCTCCCACCCACCCCCAGGAAACTTCAGTTTGTTTCCTGAGATTAAGAGTCTCCTGTGGTTTGTCTCCCTCCCAATACCATCTTGTTTCATTTTTTCCCTCCCCACCCGCCATGACCCCCCTTGCTGCCTCTCAAATTCCTCAAACCAGAGAGATCATATGATAATTGTCTTTCTCTGATTGACTTAGTTCACTTAGCATAATACCCTCTAGTTCCAACCACACCATTGCAAATGGAAAGATTTCATCTTTGATGGCTGCATAATATTCCATTGTATATATACACCACTCTTCTTTATCCATTCATCTGTTGATGGACATCTAAATTCTTCCCATAGTTTGAGTATTGTGGACATTGTTGCTGTAAACATTTGGGTGCACGTGCCCCTTTGGATCACTATATTTGTATCTTTATGGTAAATACCCAGTAGTGTGATTGCTGGGTCATAGAGTAGCTCTATTTTCAACTTTTTGAGGAACCTCCATACTGTTTTCCAGAGGGGCTGCACCAGCTTGCATTCCCACCAACAGTGTAGGAGGTTTTCCCTTTCTCTACATCCTCTCCAGAATCTGTCATTTCCTAACTTGTTAATTTTAGCCATTTTGACTAGTGTGAGGTGGTATCTCACTGTGATTTTGATTTGTATTTCCCTGATGCTGAGTGATGTGGAGCACTTTTTCATGTGTCTGTTGGCCATTTGGATGTCTTCTTTGCAGAAATGTCTGTTCATATCTTCTGCCCAATTCTTGATTGGATTATTTGTTCTTTGGGTGTTGAGTTTGATAAGTTCTTTATAGATTTTGGATACTAGCCCTTTATCTGATATATCATTTGCAAATATCTTTTCTCATTCTGTCAATTGTCTTTTGGTTTTGTTGACTGTTTCCTTTGCTGTGCAAAAGCTTTTGATCTTAATGAAGGTTCAATAGTTCATTTTTGCCCTTGCTTCCCTTGCCTTTGGCAATGTTTCCAGGAAGAACTTGCTGTGGCTGAGGTTGAAGAGGTTGCTGCCTGTGTTCTCCTCAAGGATTTTGATGGATCCCTGTCTCAAATTGAGGTCTTTCATCCATTTTTAGTCTATTTTCGTATGTGGTGTGAGGAAATGGTCCAGTTTCATTCTTCTGCATGTGGCTGTCAAATTTTCCCAACACCATTTGTTGAAGAGACTGTCTTTTTTCCATTGGACATTCTTTCTTGCTTTGTCGAAGATTAGTTGACCATAGAGTTGAGGGTCCATTTCTGGGCTCTCTGTTCTGTTCCACTGATCTGTGTGTCTGTTTTTGTGCCAGTACCATACTGTCTTGATGATGACAGTTTTGTAATGGAGCTTGAAGTCTGGAATTGTGATGCTGCCAACTTGGTTTTCTTTTATAATATTCCTCTGGCTATTTGGGGTCTTTTCTGGTTCCATACAAATTTTAGGATTAATTGTTTCATTTCCTTGAAAAAAGTTGATGGTATTTTGATAAGGATTTACATTAAACATATAGATTGCTCTAGGTAGGGGTGCCTGGGTGGCTCAGTCATTAAACATCTGCCTTCAGCTCAGGTCATGATCCCAGGGTCCTGGGATCGAGCCCTGTATTGGGCTCCTAGCTCAGCAGGAAGCCTGCTTCTCCTTCTCCCACTCCTTCTGATTGTGTTTCCTCTCTCACTCTGTCTCTCTCTCTGTGAAATAAATAAATAAAATCTTCAAAAAAAAAAAGATTGCTCTAGGTAGCATAGACATTTTCACAATATTTGTTCTTCTGATCCATGAGCATGAAACATTTTTCCATTTCTTTGTGCCTTCCTCAATTTATTTCATTAGTACTTTATAGTTTCCTGAGTACAGATTCTTAGCCTCTTTGGTTAGGTTTATTCCTACGTATCTTACGGTTTTGTGTGCAATTATAAATGGGATTGACTCCTTAATTTCTCTTTCTTCTGTCTTTATATCGGTGTATAGAAATGCAACTGATTTCTGTGCATTGATTTTATATCCTGACACTTTACTGAATTCCTGTATGAATTTTAGCAATTTTGGAGTGGAGTTTTCCACAGAAAGTATCATATCATCTGCAAAGAGTGAGAATTTGACTTCTTCTTTGTTGATTCAGATGCCTTTTCTTTCTTTTTGTCTGATTACTGAGGCTAGGACTTCTAGTACTATGTAGAATAGCAGTGGTGAGAGTGGACAGCCCTGCCATGTTCCTGACCTTAGGGAAAAAGCTCTCAGTTTTTCCCCATTCAGAATGATATTTGCTGTGGGTTTTTCATAGATGGCTTTGATGATATTGAGGTGTGTAGCCTCTATCCCTACATTTTGAAGAGTTTTGATCAAGAAAGGATGCTGTGCTTTGTCAAATGCTTTTTCAGCATCTATTGAGAGTATCATATGGTTCTTGTTCTTTCTTTTATTAATGTATTGTATCACATTGATTGATTTGCAGATGTGGAACTAACCTTGCAGCCCAGGAATACATCCCACTTGGTCGTGGTGAATAATCCTTTTAATGTACTGTTGGATCCTATCGATTAATATTTTGGTGAGAATTTTTGCATCCGTGTTCATCAAGGATTTTGGTCTGTAGTTCTCCTTTTTGATGGGGTCTTTGTCTGGTTTTGGGATCAAGGTATTGCTGGCCTCATAAAATGAGTATGGAAGTTATCCTTCCATTTCTACTTTTGGAAAAATTTCAGGAGAATAGGTATTAATTCTTCTTTAAATATTTTGTAGAATTCCCCTGGGAAGCCGTCTGACCCTGGTCCCTTGTATGTTGGGAGATTTTTGATGACTGCTTCAATCTCCTTACTGGTTATGTGTCTGTTCGGGTTTTCTATTTCTTCCTGGTTCAGTTCTGGTAGTTAATATGTATCTAAGAATGCATCCATTTCTTCCAGATCATCAAATTTGCTGGTGTATAGTCGCTTGTAATATGTTCTTATAATTCTTTGTATTTCTTTGGTGTTGGTTGTGATCTCTCCTCTTTCATCCATGATTTTATTTATTTGGGTCCTTTCTCTTTTCTTTTTGGTAAGTCTGGCCAGGGGGTTAACAATCTTATGAATTCTTTCAAAGAACCAGCTCCTAGTTTTGTTGATCTATCCTACTGTTCTTTGGTTTCTATTTCATTGATTTCTGCTCTGATATTTATTATTTCTCTTTCCCTGCTGGGTTTAGGCTTTCTTTGCTCTTCTTTCTTCAGCTCCTTTGGGTGTAGGGTGAGGTTGTATATATGAGGCATTTCTTGTTTCTTGCAAAAGACTTGTATTGCTATATACTTTCCTCTCAGGACTTTTGCTGTGTCCCAAAGATTTTGAACAGTTGTGTTTTCATTTTCATTTGTTTCCATGAATTTTTAAAATTCTTCTTTAATTTCCTGGTTGACCCATTCATTCTTTAGTAGGATGCTCTTAGCCTCCATGTATTTGAGTTCTTTCCAACTTTCCTCTTGTGATGGAGTTCTAGCTTCAGAGCATATTTCTACCATTGTAGTTTATAGATTTCTTGTCCCAAACTGCTTTCAGGGTTTTCTCTTTGTCACTGAGACTTGTAAGTCTTAGTATTAGATTATGGGGTGTTGACCTATTTTTGCTGATTTTGAGGGGGATTCTCCATGCCTCCTGTATTTTGATGCTTGTTCCCTACCCCAAATTAGGGAAATTCTTTGCTATAATTTGCTCCAATATACCTCCTGCCCCCCTTTCTTCTTCTTCTGGGATCCCAATTATTCTAATATTGTTTCATCTTATGGTGTCACTTATCTCTCGAATTCTCCCCTTGTGGTCCAGTAGTTGTTTTTCTCTCTCTTTCTTTTTTTTTTCAGCTTCTTTATTCTCTGTCATTTGCTCTTCTATATCACTAATTCTCTCTTCTGCCTCATTTATCCTAGCAAGGAGAGCCTCCTTTTTTAATTGTACCTCATTAATAGCTTTTCTGATTTTGACTTGTTTAGATTTTAGTTCCTTTATTTCTCCAGAAAGAGTTTTTATTTCTCATGAAAGGTATTCTAAAGTACCTTCTCTACTTTTTTCAAGCTCAGAAATAATCGTAATTTTGAACTCTGGTTCTGACATCTTACTAATGTCCATATTGATTAGGTCCCTAGTTGTCCATGCTGCCTCTTGTTCTTTTTTATTTTTTTAGGGGAGTTTTTCTGCCTTGTCATTTTATCCAGATAAGAATAGATGAATGAGAGAACAAAGTACTAAAAGGATAGCAATGACCCCAGAAAAATATACACTAACCAAATCAGAAGAGACCTGAAACCAGAAGGAGAAGAAAGGAGAAAGAAAAAAAATTAGAATATAAAATATATATTCTAATATATATATATATATATATATTCTATATATATATAGAAAATATAAAGAATATATATAAATATAATTTATTTATATAATATATTTATTTATTATATATAATAAATATAATAAATATAATAAAATAAATAAAAATAAATATAATAAAAATAATAAATATATATAATAAAATAAAATAAAAATAAAATAAAATAAAATAAATAAAATATAATAAAAATAAATAAATAAATAAAATATATATTTATTATAATATATAAAAATATAAAGAATATAAAATATATATTCTAATATATATATATATATATATATATATATATATATCAGAGCCACATACTTGATTTTGGGTATTTTTTGGTCTGTTAGAAGAAACTTCCTCCCCAAATTTTAAAGATAGAAAAACATATTATATATATATATATATATATATATATATATATATATACACACACACACACACACACACAAATAAGGGTAAACACGATGAAGGGATGGAATATGATTGTAAAGATGAAAATTTTAAAAGATTCTAAAAAAGGAATTGATAAGAAGTTGGTTAAAAAAAAAACAGGAAAAAAAGGAGAGAATATGATCATGCTGGAGACTAGAACAAAGCTATACACTAGATTTGGGGTATATTTTGATCTGTTAGGAGAAACTGTATCCCAAAACTTTAAAGAAAGAAAAACTTATATGTATACAAAAGAATAACATCAAATGCAATGAAGGGATAGAATATGACTATAACAATGAAAGTTTTAAAAGATTTTTGTAGTGATAAGATGAAATAGTTTTAAAAAGGTTAAAATGGGAAAGAGAAAAATTTAAAAATTAAAAAATAGAATAAGAAAAAAATAAAATTTAAAAAATTTAACTTTGAAAGACTAAAGAGTCATGGGGAAGAAGCCATGAATTCAATGTGCTACGTTCCCCTCCTCTGGACTTCCGCATTCTCCTTGACCCGCGAGCTTGGTCTTGGCCGGATGTCCTTGCTGATCTACTGGGGAGGGTACATTGCCGTCATTCCCAAATGTCTGCGCCCCAGTCTGAATTGCGCGGCCCTTGCCAGGGGCCGGGCGAAGTCATGTGCTCGAGTTCAGGTCGGAGCTTTTGTTCCCTGAGGCTTTCCGTAGAGCTCCGGAGGCGGAACGAAGATGGCGGCCGCCCAGTCTCTGGCTGGAGGCGCGCAGAGCTCGGACCTCCCCTCAGCTCGCCGTCGAGCTCGCTCGGAGAAAAGCCGTCAGTCCCTCTGGTGTCCCTGGTCTCCGCCGCCCTCCGAGCTCCCCGGCCTGTGACCGCGCGTCTCGGTCTCTGGCGCGGCCCGTCTGGAGTCCGCAAACCCGCAGCTTCCCGCCTCGCACTCCCGCCCGCTCCCCCCGAGAAGGACGGTGAGTGTCCCCGGATCCGCCGCGTGTGCGGTCCCTGCGCGGGGAGCCGCGGCCCGACTGCGCCTCGGTCCCGGGTGAAGGGGACCCCGCGCTGAGAGCCCACTGGTTGGCTCCGTCCCTGCCACTGGCTTCCCTCCTCCGGCACCTGGGGGATCTGCCGCCCTCGACAGCCCTGGTCTCTCTGTGACCCCGGGGGTCCTGAGACCACTCTGTCCCCATGAGGGCTCCACCCCCCACTTAGCCTCTGCAGCGACATCCGTCCGTGGAGCCACTTCTAAAAGTTCCGATTTTGTGCTCTGGCTCCCGCCGGCCGGAGCGGCCCCTCCGCGCCGAGGTCTTTCTTCCCGGCACTTCAGATCCCCTTCTCCGCTCGTCGCGCCTTCCAGAAAGTGGTTGCTTTCGCGTTCCTAGAACCGCGGCTCTTCCTCCGATGTCCTGTTGAGTTTGTGTTCAGAATGGTTTGAAACCATGTAGCTGAGCTCCTGGGACCCATGACATTTAGGTCTCCTGCGCCCCGCCGTCTTGCTCCTCCTCTTTAACCTCCTGCTTTCGTGGCCGCACCGTGACCCGGTGTTTCCGAGCCCAGATCCCGTTTCGATCAGCCTCCCCACGGAGCAACACTTGACTGTTCTGCCAAGCTGGGGGGCTGGGGAGGGAATATGGACATCCAGAGTCTTCCTGTCGACTTTCCCACCAGTCCTCCTATTTCGAACCCAAGCTGAATCCCATCTTCAGAGACACCTACCGCCTTCTGAAGGCTGAGTCGAGCCTCTGTAGGCTTGAGTTTCATTTGTTCCCTTAATTTGCCAAATTCCTTTCCATTCATTCTTCTTTCCGGTTTCCCAAATTTTGTTCCTATCGTGACTTTTCCTGAAGACCGACTAACCTCGTCCCAGTAACCTTCTCTGACTCTGTTTCCCAATCTATTCAATGCGTCACGCTCTCCCTTACAGCACGCAGACACAAGTCCTGCGCATCCTTGCTCCGCACAGTCATCTCAGCCACCGTGTCTGTAAGAACCTCTGAGGGCCATGGCGGGAGCTGGGGGTGTTCTGGAAAAGCTAGTGCGTCACCGGGGCCGTCGGCCAAGGCAGAAATGCATTGGTTTATTGATGACCCATAGAGAATTTCACAGAAGAAAAAAGTGTTTTTTTTTTTTAATTACTGCTCTTTTCCCCAAGAGTTCTAGGAACAAATTCAGTCACCCACAGAGGGGACGAAGGAGGGAGAAGAGAAGAGAGTGATAAGCAAAAGGGAGAAAGGGAAATGCGGTGTGGGGGGACACAAGACAGGCTGCCTATTGTCCTGCTGCATCCTTGTCCTTGTTCTCCATTGGGTGCCTTCTTCTTCTGTCATACAGGTGCCCAAGTCCCAGGTGGGTAGCCCCACATCAAGGTCAACCCCCTGGGTGTTCCTTTCAGGCTCAAGAAACTCCACAACACAAAGGTGAAGTTTATGACAGCAAACTAATTACTCCCCTTGACTTGGTGGGACATAAATCTCTTTTGTCTTTGATTCTTCTTACCCTCTCCCTGATGAGTCTATTTTCATGATGAAGTATCATTCCACAGGCTCAGTTGGCTGATGGATTATGAAACTTACAAGACTAACCCCAGTGAGTTCTTTGAACTGGATCAAAACACAGCCTTTGTAAAAATTGATGTCTTCTGGGTTCCCTGTTTCAAGGTTGGCAGCATAATTTACCTCCATAATATAGGTCTTCACTTGGTAGTTCAAATTGCTTCGCCTCTGTCTGCAAATCAATTTCCTGCTCCCTTCCAGAACAGCTCGCAGCACTCCCTTGTCCCACTATCTCTTTCCACACATTCATGGAACTTGCAGGGGCTGGCCCTATGGCTCTCAGGTCATGGAAGGAAAGTGGGGGGTGAGTCCAGTCATTCCAGGTTACCCCAATATGGAGATTCAAGGAAAAATACCTTGGAGAGGAAAATGGGTTATAAAGGGGTAGCAATTGGGAGCTGAGAATAGGGAAGAGGGTCTTATCTTCTGTCTTCTGGGGCATTAAGAAAAGTCAGTCTTGTTTATCACCAGTTGCCAGTCTCTGCTGATGGCTGAGTGCTGAGATTTTAGAGGGTTTGAGGATTGGGATGAAAATCCACTCAAATAGCCATGTTGGAGTTTATTACCCTCTTAGGATGCCTTGGAAAGGTCTCTGTGGGAGTCAGATATGCTAAGGCAAATCTTGAGAAACAGAAAGGGGGTGGTATGAAGTTAATCTCACTTCTGTCAACCTCCTTCAGAATTTGTCCAACATTTTACAGGCTACCATTACATCCAAAACCTCAGTACCACATCCCAAGATATTCCGTCTTTCCCAGATCTAGGGGATCTGATATCAGGAAATGATAAAAATGGTTTTAAACCATCACTTGGCAAAACCATGAATTTTTTTCCAGAAAAATAAACTTACGAGAATGTGGGAGGAAAGAGAAGTCAAGCATCATACTCGTTAATCTAAGAAAATTTGCAAGGACAGCAGGTAGCTCCACAAACAGTGTATATAGGTGAAGTTCTAAAAAACACAGCATGAACCAACAAAATCTTTCACTAATGGAACAAAAGACAAAGCCCAAAGTCATCGGAATTGAAGTATCCCTTGATAAGTCACACCTCGGTGGTATTGAATAAGTAGACAAAAATAAGTAAGGATATTAAAAATTAACATTGTAATTTTTAAAAATCATGTACTTTTTGGGTATGAATTAAATTTAACCCCAATAATAGAATATCCATTTTCTCAAGCACACAAGGAATATTCACAAGAATAGATCATATTGTGTAACAAAGAAAATATCAGTAAATAATAATAAACTTCAAATGGAAAAATAATTTCCACGAAACCACCAGAAAATAAAAACTATGAGAGGCAACTAGCCCTACCAAATATTAAAATATACCACAAAGTTTTGGTAATTCAAATAGTGTAGTATTGGTACCTGAATAGAAAAACAGACCTGTGAGCTAGAACAGGATATCCAGAAATAGATACAAGTACATGTGGAATTTCAGTGTAAAATAAAAGTGACATCTCAAATCACTGAGGCAAATATGGACTTTTTCTTGAGTGTTTTTATCAGGAGAGGTTGTTTAATTTGTTTACAGTCTTTTCAGTGTTTATGGAGATAATCATATGAAACTTTTTGTTTACATTTCTTTTTTTAAAAGATTTTATTTATTTGACAGAGAGAGACACAGTGAGAGAGGGAACACAGCAGGGGGAGTGGGAGAGGGAGAAGCAGGTTTTCTGCTAAGCAGGGAGTCCAATGCGGGGCTCAATCCCAGGACCCAGGACCCCAGGATCATGACCCAAGCCGAAGGCAGATGCCTAACAGCTTAGCCACCCAGGCGCCCCTTTGTTTACATTTCTTAATGTTATGTATTACACCATGAATTTTTAAATATTGAACCAACCTTGCATTCCTGAAATAAATCTCACGTGGCCACGGTATATCCTTTTCTTAGTGTGGTATTGGATCCTTTATGCTAATATTTTGTAGAGAGCATTCAAATAAGTATTCATAAGTGATCTAGGCCTGTAATTTTTAAATTTGTATTATCTTTACCAAGTTTTGGTATCAATGTTATACTTCATGCAAATAATTAGCAAAAAAATTTTTAAAGGCAAATTTACTCCCTAGATTTCTCTTTTATCTTTGTAGAATATTCAATATTCTTTTGAAATATATTGGACTTCCTGGATTGCCTCTTTATATCTGAAACATATCTTACCTTATTTATTCTCTTATTCCTTGTCTGGGTCTTAAGGTCTTATTCTGCATAATATCTGGCCTTTCTTATATTAATTTAGAATTATATAATTTATCTTTTCACCAAATTACCTATTTTTCCTGGATTTTCTCATCCCATTTATTTATCTTGGTCTTTGTCTTATATTCCGAGATCCTGAATCATCATTCGCAGCTATGAAAAAGAGACTGTGTTGCTTGACAAGGAAAGCTGATCTTATTTCTTCTGATGCTGGTTGGTTTATATCTCTGGGCTACCTTTCCCCTACTACTCTAGAAATGTGGACAAAGGAATAACACACACCCTTCACTTTTCATGCGTGGGTGCTGCTCAGACAGGCTAGCTGCACCTTCTGAGGAGCCTCCATGAGGAGGGTTTCACACCAGGACTGTGACTCCAAGCTAGTTTGATAATACAGCCTTATCAGTAAAAACTTTAAAATGTGCACACAACTTGGGGCACCTGGGTGACTCGGTGGGTTCATCCTCTGCCTTCAGCTCAGGTCATGGTCCCAGGGTCCTGGGATCAAGCCCCACATCAGACTCTCTGCTCAACAGGGAGCCTGCTTCCCTCTCTCTCTGCCTGCCTCTCTGCCTACTTATGATCTCTCTCTGTCAAATAAATAAATAAAATAGAATTTAATAAATAAATAAATAAATAAATAAATAAAATGTGCACACAACTTCAACATAATGCATATTTATTCCATTTTAAATTCCATGTACAACTGTACTAGGTTATTATGCATGTAAAAATGCATAAATAGAAATTGTAAAAGGATCTGCCAGAGATTCAGCAAATATGATAAATAATTTAAAATATGTATTTGTAATGCTACAAAAGTGTTTTTCTTTGCTACCTACAATAAATGATCACAACAAAGAAGATTCAGTGTGGAAATCTGACATGATTATTATTATTTTCCCCTGGTGAAAAGTGCTGGCTTTGCTATCCTTTTGTGGTGGATCGTCCTCTTTGATTAGTGTTATCTTTGATCTGTGGTTTCTTTGAAGAAAATATTTGAAGACAGTTGTTCATTTTGTGAGGGTTTTGTGAGCTTTAACTAGATAATATAATCCATGTATCCATTCGACAAGCCAATAGTAGATTGCAATAGGTCACAATGTTCTGAAAGTGAATAATTGAGTGAGGGCACTGAAGACTTCTGCTGTCCTTGTTCCGAAATTTTCTTCAGGAGTCCTTGTGTGGCACCCAGGACCCAGGACCCATGACTGCCAGACACAGGCAGAAATTGAGGGTCCTGGGTTCAATACACATGGCAAATATTAGCAGAGCTTAATTTTTTTTTATTTTCATAAAAGTGGATATAAATGAAAGCCCTAATATTTCCCACTCCCAGGGTGGTGGATCGCCTTGAACGTCACCCAGGATGCGTGTTTTCCTCTTTGGAGACCAGACTCTAGGATGCTGACACCCTCATGAGGGACCCTACCGTTCTCAAGCTTGCTTAAGTTATTAAATTTCCTTTCACCTTTGATCAAAGTCTGTTTCTTCTCCCTCTACCTGCCCCCTTCCCATTCAGCAAGATTCAGCCACAAATATTCTTTAGGAAACAATAACAACAGGGACCCCAACATGGGGTTGGCACTTTCCAGTTTTTCACAGACTTCACTACTCTCTACTATCTGAGGCTTAGTCCCATGTTTTCATTTCCTACCCCTGCTTCCAAGTTCAGTTCTTCTGGTTTTAACCAGGCAGCAAACATCATTGTTTCCATGGGCTGGTGCATCCAATCATGTATTCATTTATTCAGCAAACCCTGATTGAGTACCTGTTGTATGTCGATCATTCTAAGCACAAGGTAGTGAACCAGACGAAGTCTCTGCTTTCACAGAGCTTCCATTCCAGATGAGGAAGAAGGTGATGGAGGTGTGGGTGGTAAAATGAAAAATTAAGAGAGAAAGAAGAAAGAGTGATAGTAGAGGGATTCTTCTAGACCAGTTGGGCAAAAAGGCCTTTCTGAGAGGTGACATTTGAGCAGAAACTGAAAGAAGTAAGGGATTGAGTTATGTGAGTATCTTGGGGAAAACATTCCGGGCAGGGGAAGCAGCAAGTGCGATATCCCTGAAATGGGAAAATGCCTGATGTATCTCAGCAGTGTCAAGGAGGCCAGTGTGACTGAGGCAGAGCAGTCAGAGTGAGAGCTGTAAGAAATGCTGTCCAAGAGGCTGACTGTTTAAGGGGAGAGATCCCATAAAGTCCTGAACACAGTGGTAGAAAGTTCATATTTTATGGTGACTGACATGGAACGTCATTCAAAAGGTCTTCAGCCAAAAAGTTGATATGGTCAACTTACTTTCTAAAAAGTTCACTCTGATTGCTCTGCAGAAAAGTACACTTTGGGGCACGGATGGGAAAAGGAAACCAAGTACCATATTTTTTCAACTCGAAGACACACATTGTTTTCACATTTTAACTTCTCTCAAGTCAATTTATGTCGTCAGTTGACGACTCACAACCTGTCTTGGCCAAAGGTTCAGATCGCATAGTTGCCCTGTCCCAAACACACACAGATACTGGGAGTGTCATCGATACCTCTCAAACAGGTGTCAACAGCTTATGAGAAAAACCTGACAGCACAAGCCATAGAAAGCAAAGGACCGAGGGAAAGGGGAGTGGATGAGATGAATGAGAGATGCCTAACGACATTCTCAAATGAGAACAAAAGGTGGGCTACCTCAACTGGCCTTTTTGCAGAAATTGATAAACTGATTTTAAAACTCACATGAAAATTCCAAAAGACCCAGGATAGGCAAAACAATCTTTAAAAAGAACAATTGGAGGAATTATATCTCCTGATTTAAAAAACTTATTACAATGTTGGCGTCATAAGTTTTTCCAGTAAGTGGCACTGGAATTCAGAGTAGACAGATAGATTTAATGGAAGAGAATTGAGGTACGCCTCCCCATCTCTACATTTACAGTCAATTGATTTTCAACAAAGATGTCGAGAAAATTCAGTGAAAAAGAATAGTTTTTTCAACAAATGGTGCTGGGAGAATTTTCTATTACATTAAAAAAAAGGATAAATTCAGAGCCCTTCCTAACACTGTGCGGACAAATCAAATGAAGTATATCCGAATGTCGGAGCTAAAACTCTAAAATTCTTAAAAGATGCAGGAGAAAATCTTCATGATCTTGGGTTATGCAATGTTTTTCTTAGGTAAATGACACCAAAAGTACGAGCAACTAAATAAAAGTAGATAAACTGGCTTTTGTCAAAATGAAAAACTCGAGTTACAAATGTTACCATTAGTAAGGTAAGGAATGGAGTGGCAGGAGATGTTTGCTAATCCCATAGCTCGTTAAAACTTGTGTCTAGAATATTTATTATTGTTTTTATTTTTCATTCCAGTATAGTTAACACACAGTGCTCTACTAGTTTCAGGTGTACAATATAGTGATGCAACAGTGTGACACACTACTCGGTGTTCATCACCATCAAGTGCACCATCACCTATTTGACCCCTGCCCCCACCCACCTCCCCTCTGGTAACCATGGGTGTGTTCTCTATAGTCTGTGTGTTTTGTTTTTTCTCGATTTGTTTCTTTTCCTCCCCCCCCCCATTTGCTCATTTGTTTCTGAGTGGGGGCACATGGGTGGCTCAGTCCGTTAAGCACCTGCCTTCAGCTCAGGTCATGATCCCAGAGTCCTGGGATCAGCCAGACATCAGGCTCCCTGCTCAATGGGAGATTCTCCTTCTCCTTCTTCCTCTGCTCCTTCCCTCCCCCACTTGAGCTCTCTCTCAAATAAATAAATAAAACCTTTTTTTTTTTTTTTTAAAAAGTCCACATATGCGGGCATCTGTGTGGCTCAGTTAGCTGGGCATCTGCCTTTGACTCATATCGTGATCCCAGGGTTCTGGGATCGAGCCCCACATCAGGCTCCCTGCTCCATGGGGGACCTGCTTCTCCCTCTCCTTCTGCTTCTCCTCCTGCTTGTGCTCTCTTGCTCTCTCTTTCAAATAAATAAATAACTCTTTTTTAAACATAAAATAAATAAATAAAAATTCCACATATGAGTAAAATCATGTGGTATTGGTCTTTGTCTGACTGACTTACTTCACTGAGCATGATGCCCTCTGGCCCCATCCATGTCATTGCAAATGGCAAGATCTCCTTCTTTTTCATGGCTGAGTCCTGTTCCACGGGGTATATACCACATCTCCTTCATGCAGTCATTCATCGAGAGACGCATGGGATGCTTCCATCATTCAGCTGGTATAAATCATGCTGCAATAAACCAGGGGTGCGTGAGTCCCCCGAGCTAGTGTTCGTGTATCCTTTGGGTAAGTTCCTAGGAGTGTCATTGCTGGATCATAGGGTCGTTCTATTTTTAATTTTTTGAGGATTCTTCCTACTGTTCTCCACAGTGGCTATACCAGTTTGCGTTCCCGCCAACAGGGCAGGAGGGTTCCTTTCTCCCTACATCCTCACCAATACATGTTTCTTGTGTTGCTGATGTTAGCTGTTCTGACAGGTGTGAGGTGGTGCCTCATTGATGTTTGGGTTTGCATTTCCCTGATGGTAATGACGATGAACATATTCTCGTGTGTCCATTGGCCATCTGTATGTCTTCTTTGAAGAAATGTCTGTTCCTGTCTTGCGCCCACTTTTTTAAAAAAGATTTAATTAACTTACTTGTCAGTCTTCTGTCCACTTTTTAATTGCACTATTTGTTTTTGATGTTGAGTTTTATGTTATTTACGTATTTTGGATATGAAGCCTTAATCAGGTATTCATTTGTAAACATCTTATTGATTTTTTTCCTTCACTGTGAAAAGCTTTTTATTTTATTTTTTTTTTTAAGATTTTATTTATTTATTTATTTGACACACAGAGAGAGAGAGAGATCACAAGTAGGCAGAGAGGCAGGCAGAGAGAGGAGGAAGCAGGCTCCCTGCTGAGCAGAGAGCCTGATGTGGGACTCGATCCCAGGACCCTGAGATCATGACCTGAGCTGAAGGCAGAGGCTTAACCCACTGAGCCACCCAGGTGCCCAAAGCTTTTTATTTTGATAAAGTTCCAATATATTTTTGCTTTTGTTTCCCTCGCCTCAGGAGACATGTCCAGGAAGAAGTTGCTGTGGCCAATGTCAAAGAAGTTTCTGTCTGTGTTCTCTTTCAGGATTTTTATGGTTTATGTCTCATATTTAGTTCTTTAATTTATTTTGAATTTATTTTTGCATATCACGTCAAAAAGGGACCCATTTTCTTTCTTTCGCATGTTGCTATCCAGTTTCCCAACACCATTTGTTGGGAAATGGGAAAAGGGACTGTCTTTTTTCCCATTGGATATTATTTCCGATTTTGCCAAAGATTAATTGACCACAGAGGTGCGGGTTTATTTCCCGGTTTTCTATTCTGTTCCATTTATCTGTGAGTCTGTTTTTTGTGCTAGTACCATAGTGTTTTGGCTGCCACAATTTTGTCATATAATTTGAAGTCCGGAATTGTGGTGCTTCCAGCTCTGGGTTTCTTTTTCAAGATTGCTTTGGCTATCCAGGGTCTTTTGCAGTTTCATACAAATTTTAGGATTATTCCAGCTCTGTGAAAAATGCTGGTGGGATTTTCATAGGGATTGCATTAAATGTGCCAGTTGCTTTGGATAATTTAGACACGTTAACAATATCTGTTCTTCCAATCTATGAGCATCGAGGGTTTTCCATTTCTTCGTGTCTTCCTCAATTTCTTACATCAGAGTTTTGTAGTTTTCAGGATACATGTCTTTCACCTCCGTGGTTAGGTTAACTCCTGAGTATCTTATTATTTTTCATGCAGTTGTAAATGGGACTGTTTTCTTGATTTCTTTTTTTTGCTGCTTAATTATTACTGTATAAACATGCAACCGATTTCCGTACATGGATTTTGTGTCTTGTGACTTGACTGAATTCGAGTATCAGTTTTAGCAGGTTTGGTGGACTCTTTCAGGGTCTCTATACCAAGTATCAAGCCATCTGCAAATAGCGAAAGTTTTACTGCTTCCTTCCTGATTTGGATGCCTTCTGCTGTCTGAGTGCTCAGGCAAGGACTTCAGTTTTACGTTGAATAAAAATGACAAGAGTCTTGTTCCCAGTCTTCGGGGAAAGGCTCTCAGGTTTTCCCCGTTAAGGATGATGTTGGCTGTGGGTTTGTCACAGAGAGCCTTCATTATGTGGAGGTACATTCCCTCTAAACCTGCTTTGTTGAGGGTTTTTATCATGAATGGATGATGTACTTTGTCAGATGCTTCTTCTACATCTACTGAAATGATCATATGGTTCTTCTCCTTTCTCTCATTGATGGGATGTGTGTGACTACTGAAGTACCCTTGCAACACAGCCCCCGGGCAACCCAGGAATAAATCCCACTTGATCGTGAGTGATTTTTTTTTAATGTATTGTTGGACTCAGTTTGCTGGTATTTTGTTGAGGATTTTTACACCCTTGTTCATCAGGGACATTGTCGTGTAGTTCTCTTACGGTGCTGTCTTGATCTGGTTTGGGTATCAGAGGAATGCTGGCCTTAGAGAATGAATTTGGAAGTCCTTGTGCCTTGCTTATGTTTTGGAAAAGTTTGAGAAGAATAGGAATAAACTCTTCCTTAAATGTTAGAATTGCCCCTGAGAAGGCATCTGGTCCTGAACTTTTGTTTATGGTATTTTCATTACTCATTTAGTCTCATTGCAGGTAATCAGACTGTTCAAATTTTCTGTCTTCCTGTTTCAGCTTTGGTAGTTTGTATGTTTCTAGGAATTTGTCTATTTCTTCTAGGTTGTCCCATTTGCTGGCTTATAGTTTTCCATAATGTTCTTTCATAACTGTGCCCCTGTGGGGTGGGACGTTATTTCTCCTCTCTCATTTGTGATTTTATTTACTTGAGTCCTTTCTCTTTTTTTCTTGATAAATCTGGTTGGAGATTTATTGATTTTATTAATTTTTTTCAAAGTCCTGATTTCAGTGATCTATTCTATTGTTATTTTGTTTCTATGTGTATTTCTGCTCTAATCTTTATTGTTTCCTTCCTTCTGCTGGTTTTAGATTTTGTTTGTTCTTTTTCTAGCTACATTAAGGTGTAAAGTAAGGTTGTTTAATTGAGATTTTTCTTGCTTCTTGAGGGAGGTCTGTATTGCTATATATTTTCCTCTTAGAACCACTTTTACAGCACCTGAGAGGTTTGGGACTATTGTGTTCTCATTTTCATTTGTTTCCATTTGTTTTTTATTTCTTCTTTTATTTCCTAATTGACCTATTCATTGTTTAGTAGCGGGTTATCTAATCTCCATGTATTTGTGGTCTTTCCAGAGTTTTTCTTGTGGTTCACTTCTAGTTTCATTGTCTTCTGGCCAGAAGAGATACATGGTTATGATTTCAATCTTCTTGAATCTGGTGAGGTTCGTTATGTGGGCTAATATTATGTGATCCATTCTGGAGAACGTTCCATGTGCACTTGAAAAGAATGTGTAGTCTGCCCTTTGAGGATGGAATGTTCTGAACATCTCTGTGATATCCATGTGTTCCAGTGTGCCATTTTCTGTATTTGGTTACTCCTATCCTGGTTGCATAAAAACTTACAATTTTGATATCTTGTTGTTGTTGTTGTTGTTATGTATCTTCTTCTTCTTTATTATTAATTATATAGGGTTCTTCTTTGTCTACTGTTAATCTTTCTGTTAAAGTCCATTTTGTCCAATGTAAGTACTGTTACTCTGGGTTTCTTTTGACACCTGTAGAATCCATGTTTCTCCATCTCATCACTTTCACCTGCAGGTGTTTATAGGTCTGAAGTGAATCCCTTGGAGGCAGCATATGGATGGGTCTGGTCTTTTTATCCATTCTGTCACCCTGTGTCTTTTTATTGGAATGTTTAGTTCAATTACAAAGTAATTGTTGATAGATATATATTTACTGCCATTTTATTATTTGTTCTGTGGTTGTTTCTAAAGATTTTCTCAGATCCTTTCTTGTCTTTCTCTCTTTCATGGTTTGCTGGTTTTCTTTAGTGATATATTTGGATTTCTTTCTCTTTGTTCTTTGTATATTCATTCATGGTTTTTGATATGTGGTTACCATTAGGTTTTATATATAACATCTTTTGCATGTAACAGTCTATATATATATTTTTTTAAGATTTTATTTATTTATTTGACAGACAGAGATCACAAGTAGGCAGAGCAGCAGACAGAGAGAGAGGGGGAAGCAGGCTCCCTGCTGAGCAGAGAGCCCAATGTGGGGCTCAATCCCAGGACCCTGGGATCATGACCTAAGCCGAAGGCAGAGGCTTAACCCACTGAGCCACCCAGGCACCCCACAGTCTATATTTTTTTAAAGATTTATTTTATTTATGTATTTGAGAGGGAGAGAGAGAGAGAAGAGAGAGAGCTGGGAGAGGGGCAGAGGAAGAGGATGTCAGCTAGACACTGCACTGAGCCCAATATGGGGCTTGATCTCATGACCCTGAGTTCATGACCTGAGCCAAAATCAAGACTTGGACACTTAAATGACTGAGCCATCCAGGAACTCCATAGCAGTCTATATTAAGTTGATGGTTATTTAAGTTTGAATCCATTCTTTACTCAACTCCTCTCCATGTTTTAGGTATATGGTGTTATATTTACATCATTTTACTTTGTGAGTTCCTTGACTGATTTTTTTTTTTACAGAAATATTCATTTTTACTGCTTTTGTGTTTTCTACCTTCATACTATCACTTTGGACTCTACTTTCCACTCAAAAACTCCTCTTTAATATTTCTTGCAGAAATGTTTTGGTAGTCATGAATCCCTTTAACTTTCGTTTGTCTAAGAAGCTCTTTATGTCTCCTTCTATTCTAAATGATAGCCTCACTGGATAGAGTATTCTTGTTTGCAGATTTTTCCCATTCAGCGCTTTGAATATATCATGACACTGTTTTCTGGATTGGAAAGTTACCACTGAAAAATCTGGTGATAACCTTACAGAGTTCCCTTTGTATGTAACTCTCTTCTTTGTCTTACTGATTTTTTTTTATTATTATGTTATGTTAGTCACCATATGGTACTTCATTAGTTTTTGATGTAGTGTTCCATGATTCATTGTTTGTGTAGAACACCCTGTGCTCCATTCAATATGTTTTCTCCTTAATATCCATCACTGGACTTACCCATCCCTCACTCCACTCCCCTCTAAAACTCTCAGTTTGTTTCCTGAATTCCATAGCCTCTCACGGTTCATCTTCCCCTCCGAATCCCCCCTCCTTTTTTCCCTTCCTTCTTCTAATGTCCTCCATGCTATTCTTTATGTTCCACAAATATGTGAAACCATAAATGACTTTCTCTGCTTGACTTATTTCACTCAGCATAATCTCCTCTAGGCTCATCCATGTTGAGGCTAAAGCTGGGTATTCATCCTTTCTGATGGCTGAGTAATACTCCATTGTATACATGGACCACGTCTTCTTTATCCATTCATCTGTTGAGGGCATCTTGGCTCTTTCCACAGTTTGGCTATTGTGGACATTGCCACTGTAAACATTGGGGTCCATATGGCCCTTCTTTTCACTACCCAGTAGTGCAATTGTGGGTCTTAGGGTAGCTCTATTTTTTACTTTTTGAGGAACCTCCATACTTTTTTCCAAAGTGGCTGTACCAATTTGCATTCCCACCAACAGTGTAAGAGGGTTCCCCTTTCTCCACATCCTCTCCAACATTTGTTGTTTCTTGTTTTGTCAATTTTTGCCATTTTAACTGGGGTAAGGTAGTATCTCAATGTGGTTTTGATTTGAATTTCCCTGATGACTAACCATGATGAACATTTCTTCATGTTTCTTAAACATTTGTATCTCTTCATTGGAGAAGTGTCTGTTCATGCTTTCTGCCCATTTTTTGACACGATTATCTGGGGTTTTTTGGGGGGGGTGGGCTTGAGTTTGAGAAGTTCTTTATGGATCTTGGATATCAGCCCTTTGTCTGTAGTGGCATTTGCAAGTATCTTCTCCCATTCCGTGGGCTGTCTCTTTGTTTTGTTGACTGTTTCCTTTGCTGTGCAGAAGCTTCTTGTCTTAAGTCCCAAACATTCATTTTTATTTTTGTTTCCTTTGCCTTTGGAGACGTGTCTTGAAAGAACTTCCTGTGGCCAATGTCAGAGGTTACTGCCTATGTTCTCCTCTAGGATTCTGAAGGATTCCTGTCTCACGTTAAGGTCTTTTATCCATTTGGAGTTTATCTTTGTGTAGGGTATAAGGAATGGTCAAGTTTCATTCTGCTATACATAGCTGTCCAATTTTCCCAGCACCATTTATTGAAGAGACTGTCTTTTGTCCATTGGGTATTTTTTCCTGCTTTGTCAAAGATTATTTGACAATGGAGTTGAGGGTCCATGTCTGGGCTCTCTATTCTGTTCCATTGATCTATGTGTCTGTTCTTGTCCCAGTACCATGCTGTCTTGGTGATCATGGCTTTGTAATATAGCTAAAAATCAGGCAACATGATTCCCCAGCTTTGTTTTTCTTTTTCAGCATTTCCTTGAGATTCAGGGTCTTTTCTGGTTCCATACAAATTTTAGGATTGTTTGTTCCAGCTCTTTGAAAAATGCCAATGGCATTTTGATCAGGATGGCATTGAAAGTATAGATTGCTCTGGGCAGTGTAGACATTTTAACAATGTTTATTCTTCCTATCCATGAGCATGGAATATTTTTTCATCTTTTTGTGTCTTCTTTGATTTCTTTCATGAGTGTTCTGTAGTTCCTAGAGTACAGATCCTTTGCCTCTTTGGTTAAGTTTATTCCAAGGTATCCTATGGGTTTTGGTGCTTTTATAAACGAAATCAATTCTCTAATTTCTCTTTCTACAGTTTCATTGTTACTGTATAAGAAAGCAACTGATTTTTATGCATTGATTTTGTATCCTGCCACATTAATGAATTGCTGTATGAGTTCTAGTAATTTGGGGGTGGAGTCTTTTGGGTTTTCTGCATAAAGTATCATGTCATCTGCAAAGAGAGAGAGTTTGACTTCTTCTTTGCTAATTTGCATACCTTTTATTTCTTTTCATTGTCTGATTATGGTTGCTAGGACTTCCAGTACTATGTTGAACAAAAGTGGCAGAGTGGTTATACTTGTGTTCCTGATCTTAAGGGAAAGGCTTTCAGCTTTTCCCCCATTAGAATGATAATTGCTGTGGGTTTTTCATGGATGGAATTTAAGAAATTGAGGAATGTTCCCTCTATCCCTATACTCTGAAGAGTTTTAATTGGGAAAGGATGAAGTATTTTGTCAAATGCATTTTCTGCATCAATTGAGAGGACTATATGGTTCTTCTCTGTTCTCTTATTAATTTGTTTTATTACATTGATTTGCAAATGTTGACCCACCCTTGTATCCCAGGGATAAATCCCACCTGATCATGGTGGATAAACTTTTTAATGTGCTGTTGGATCCTATTAGCAAGGAGCTTGTTGAGAATTTTGGTATGCATATCCATTAGGGTTATTGATCTGAAATTGTCCTTTTTGGTGTGATCTTCGCCTGGATTGGGGACCAAGGTAATGCTGGCCTCATAGAAAGAGTCTGGAAGTCTTCCTTCTGTTTCTATTTTTTGAAACAGCCTCAAGAGAATAGGTATTATTTCTTCTTCAACTGGTAGAATTTCCCAGGAATCCATCAGATCCTGGACTCTTGTTTTTTGGAGGTTTTTTGATTTGATCACTACTTTGATCACTACTTCAATCTTGTTACTGGTTATTCGTCTGTTCAGGTTGTCAATTTCTTCCTGTTTTAGTCTTGGAAGTTTATGGGTTTCCAGGAATGTATCCATTTCTTCTAGGTTGCTTAACTTATTGGCAAATAGCTGTTGAAAATAATTTCTGATGATTGTTTCTATTTCCTTGGTGGTAGTCATGATCTCTCCCTTTCATTCATGATTTTATTAATTTGGTTCCTTCCTCTTTTCTCTTGGATAAGTCTAGCCACTGGTTTATTGATTTTACTAATTCTTTCAAAGAACCAGCTTCTAGTTTCGTTGATGTGTTCTAATGCATTTCTGATTTCTAATTCATTGATCTCTGCTCTAATCTTAATTATTTCCCTTCTCTTGCAGGGGTTAACCTTAATTTGTTGTTAACTGTCCTGTTCTTTTTTTTTTTAAGATTTAATTTTTATTTATTTGTCAGAGAGAGAGAGAGAGTTAGAGAGAGAGCACACATAAGTAGGCAGAGTGTCTGGCAGAGGCAGCGAGAGAAGCAGGCTCCCCGCCAAGCAAGGAGCCCGATGCGGGACTTGATCCCAGGACCCTGGGATCATGACCTGAGCCGAAGGCTGCGGCTTAACCAACTGAGCCACCCAGGCATCCCGACTGTCCCATTCTTTAAGGTGTAAAGATAGTGTATTTGGGATTTTTTAATTTTTTGGAGTGAGGCTTGGATGGCTATGTATTTCCTCCTTAGGACTGCCTTTGCCATATCCTATAGGTTTTGGACTGATGTGTTTTTGTTCTCATTGGTTTCCATGAATTGCTTAAGTTCTTCTTTGATTTTCTGGTTGATCTAAACATTCTTTAGCAGGATGCTCTTTAATTTCCAAGTGTTTGAATTCCTTCCAAACTTCTTCTTATGATTGAGTTCCAGTTTCAAAGATTGCGGTCTGAGAATATGCAGGGAATAATCTCAGTCTTTTGGTATCAGTTGAGACCTGATTTGTGACCCAGTATGTGGTCTATTCTGGAGAAACCCCATGTGTACTCAAGAACAATAAGTATTCTATTGTTTGAGGGCACTTTTTTCCTGCTGGTTGTAAGAACTCATGAGATTTGGCTCCTCTTGTTTTCAAAGCCAAATGTTATGGAGATTCACCTTCCCCATCTGGGGCCTCTAGTATGATACCCTGATTTTTGCCTTTCTCCAAACACCAGCTCTCTCCCCCACCATGGATGGCCACAGTCCATTTGCTCCCAAACTGTGTCCTTCCTTTCCTAACTTCTTCAAAGGGTCTTCTTTTCTACCATTAGTTGTGGACTTTGTTCTGCCAGTCTTCCAGTCTTCAGGTCATTTTCTGGGTTATTTACACTGATGTGAGTGCTATCTAGTTGTGTCCCTGGAATGAGGTGAACTTAGGGTCTTCCTACTCTGCCATCTTCCCAGACTTTGTGTATAGATTAAGCTCCACACCCAGTGTGGAGCCCAATGAAGGGCTTGAATTTACAATCAAGACCGGAGCTGAGATCAAGAGTCAAATGCTTAACCAACTGAGCCACCAGGCACACTTATTTCCAGAATATTTTAAGAACTCTTACAACTCAATAGTAGAAAGATAAACAATTCAATTAAAAATAGGCAAAGGATCTCTTTTTTCCCCCAAAGAAATGGAAAAATGGCCAATAAGCACACAAAACAATGCTGAATATCATTTGTTATCAGTGAAATTCAAATCACAACCACAATGAGATATTACTTCATAGCCATTGGGATGACTATAATCAAAAAGACTGTTGACTTGGATGTGGAGAAATCAGAACCCTTATAAACGGCCACTGAGAATACAAAAATGGTACAACCACTTTAACAAACAGTCTAGCAGTTCCTCAAAATACTAAACATAGAGTTACCATTTGACCCAGCAATTCTACCCTAAATGTATGTCAAAGAGAAATGAGCAAGTCTACACTGATTTGTGCTTGAATGTTCATAGCAGTATTATTCTTAATTATTCTATCAGTAGACTGTCAAAAAGTGAGGGGGAAACCCAAATGTCTCAACTGGTGAATGAATAAACAAAATATGGCATGAAATACTATTCAGCATTTACTTTTATTGAAATACCACTCAGTAATAAGAGGCAACAAAGTACTGATAAATGTTACAATGTGAATGAACCTCAAAAACATTATGCTCAGGGGCGCTTGGGTGGCTCAGTTGGTTAAGTGTCCAACTCTTGATTTTGGCTTAGGTCATGATCTCAGGGTCAGGAGATCCAACCCCACATCGAGTTCCATGCTGGGTGTGGAGCCTGCTTGAGGCTCTGCTCTCTCTCTCCCTCTTCCCCTCTCTTCCCACTGGAGCTTTCTTTCTTTCTAAAAAAAAACAAAGAAAAAACCCTTCACATTATGCTCAATGAAAAAAAAATCCAGACATATAAAGAATATATATTGTCTAACTCCACTTATACTGATGTCCAGAAAAAAACAAATCTATAGAGACAGAAATCAGTGGGCACCCACAACAGAGGGTAGGAGTCAGGAGTGGATATAAATAAGCATGAGATTTACTTTGGAGTGATGGGAATGTTCTAAAATTAGAGTATGGCAATGGTTGCACAATTCTGTAAATATACTAAACATCATTTAATTATACATTTGAAATAGATAGGTTTTATATTATGTAAATTACATTTCAAGAAAGCCAATTTTTTAAGTAGACAGAGTCTATATAATTGCAAAGCCAGTCAGAGCCCAGCGCCAATAGCCCTTATACTTTTATGGATGCTTGTTAAAAATGCTGCATCACCTATACTCATAATGTTTCCCAAAATTGTGGAAAAATCATGCACGTTAATGACTTCTAGTTAAAATGTGATTCAGAAGATGGACTCTGAATATGATGAAGTCATATCTTAATCCAGTGGTTCTCAAAGTGTGAGATGGCAGCGTCAACTTCGCCTGGGAACTTTACCTCATAACAATGCAAATTTTTGAGCCCCACTGAATCAGACATCCTAAATCAGGAACTCTGGGGGTGGAGCCCAGGAATCCGTATTTTAACAAACCCTCCAACTGATACTGATAAAGGCTCAGGTTTGAGAATCAATGTCTCATTGAATTATTTCATTTATATTTTTCTTTCCATGTCTCTGTAAGAGATAGGATTAAAAATCTATTTCTAAAAATTATTTGAAAAATCATTGTGTGCATATATATATATATATGTATATATATATATATATGACTTCTACATCTTAATAAAGCATTGCATCATCATTTCATTAGTGCTGCCCGAAGAGATGGTGAATGTGACAGAGAGTGACGTCTTGGGCAGATGAAATCTATAAGCAGGTTATTGTGGTTGGCATACCGGAGGCATGGGGCAAGGCAGGAGCCTGCTCAGCTGTGCTGCAGCTACTGCGCAGCCTGACCTGGAGGTTGTATCTCTCCTCCTTTTCTTGTCACCCTTCACACTGGGCTTGAGACTGCTCTGAGACCCCAGTGAGGACAAGGGCTCCCCATTTTAGCATCTCTTGGACCAAGGCTGCAGAAACTTCCAGCAGTGTCTCCACATCTCTGGTCAGGTTCCTCTCCACCTCTAAATCCCCACGCAACATACACATCTCCTTGTACTTCTTTATGCTTGTTTCAGAGGGAATTAAGGGACAAGAAAGGCAAATGGGGGTTTAGTCTGATGTCTTGAACAAGAAATGGGAATAAATGGGTTTGATGTTATATCAAAACCAAAGAATAAATGAGTTTGATGCTATATCAAAACCAAGGAATAAATGGGTTTGATGCCATATCAAAACCAAAACAAAAGAAGAAAACAAAAACAAAAAACAGAACTCTGATACCAAATCTGGAAAAGAAAAAAAAAAAATGGAAAAAATCAGAAGGAAGGAAAATGCTGCCCCAAACTCACCAACAAATGTAGAATTAAAGAAGTGGCAAACTAATTCCAGCAACACAGTGAGAGTCATGGCCACCTACCGTTTATCCCAGTGATGCAAGACAGTTGAATTATGATGTTTAATATTGTGAAATGTCACAAAAACGAGGCGCAATAAGAAAATATCACCACATTTTTCAGAGGAAGGCTCAAGAGGCACGTGACTGGCTCAGTTGAAAGACCATGTGACTCGATCTCGGGGTTGTGTGTTTGAGCCCCATATGGGGTATAGAGATTACTTTAAAAAAATAAAATAAACTTCAAAAAAAGGAAGCCTCAAAGGGCCTGTGCTATTTAATACTTATTCTTGATAAAACACAGTAACTAGAATTAAAAGCTTTCTCCTTTAGTACGATAAAAAATTTATATCTTAATTAAACACCCAACTTACAGCATAGAACACTTTTGACTGGGCCATTTCCATAAAAGCAAGAATAATACAAGAGAAGCATGATTACTATTTTACAGTGTTGTAGAAGTTCTGCCTGATGCAAAGATATTTGACACAGACACAGGTGCATAACAATAGTAAATATTATCACATATTGTCAACAGGAGTTTTAGCACACATTATCAAATACCTAAAAAACCCAAGTGTGTCAAAAACAAACTGAAAGTTAACAAGAAAATTCACTCAAGGAGAAAGAACTTTTAGAGTTAATAATTTTTTATTTAGAAAAAAGTAGAGGGTAGGGAGAGAATCTATTCAAAATGATAACAAGAAATATCTAAAATAAATCTAACTGGACTTTTCTCAGAGATATTTAACAGTGTTGAGGTTGGATATATTTTTTTAAAGATTTTACTTATTTATTTGAGAAAGAGAGAGAGAGCACAGAGGGAGAGCCAGAGGGGGAAAGGGACGCCCTGCTGAGCAGACCTCCATAGGGGGCTCGATCCCAGGACCCTGAGATCATGATCTGAGCTGAAGGCAGATGCTCAACAAATTGACCCACTCAGGTGCCCTGAGGCTGAATGTATTTTTGATGTTGAATTGCATTTAAGAGTTTGTTTTTTACTAAAAAGTGTTATGTATACTCTTTTAAAAAAGTCACATAATTCTACAAGGCTCACCCCAACCCCAATCTTCAATATCCTGGCACGCGGCTCCTTCTTGGCTTCTCAGTTCCCAGTGTTTCTATGGACTTCCCACTGCAGAAGACCAGGATTAGCTCTCGGTCGTGCCCCACACCCACTGCTCCCACTCAGCCCTCCCATCCCCCAGGATCATAATGTGCTTCTATCAGACTTGAGCGTAACACCATTCCGTTTACATGGATATTAGGTCATGAATTATGAATCCTTGTCCTCTTAGAAACAACTTCTTCTTCCCCTGGAGTTAATACATTTCTTGATTTTTTTCATTTCACTTTTTTTATTAGCAGACTTTATTTATTGGAGAAGTTTTAGGTTCACAGGAAAAAAATGAATGGAAAGTACAGAGTTCCCATCTACCCTGACTCTGCACACACAGAGTTTCCCCTATTATTAACATCTTACATCACTGTGGTACATTTGTTACAACTGATGAGTCAGTATTGATACATGAGTATTATCTAAAGTCCACAGCTTACATTAGAGTTCATTCTTCGTACTGTATAATCAATGGATTTGACAAACGCATAATGATAGGTGTTCCGCCATCATAATGCTGTACAGAATAGTTCCGCTGCCCCCCACCTGTTCCTCTGTCCCCCACCTGTTCATCCTTCCTCCTTCCCTCCGAATCCCTCCCTGATAAACACTGATCTTTCTACTTTTCCATGGCAAGGACTTTGCTGGGTCTTTTCACTGTTGTGTCCCCAAAGAGAGACCAATGCTTGCATCTGCTGGTAGATGGGTGAACGAAAGACTGTGCTGTGGGCCTATCTGCTTTTGTCTCTTCAGTTCTGGGAAATTTTCTGGGACCGTTTCTTTCATTACAGTCACCCTTTTTTTTTCTGTATTTATTTCTCTATTTTCTCCAGAACTTCCATCACTGGGACGTTGGACTTCTTTGGGTAATCCTTGAATTTTCTTATCCTTTCTTTCCTATTTTCAGACTCCTTTTGCTCCATTTTATGGCAAGTTTCTTAATTTTATCTTCCAAACATTCTACTGAGTTTATCATGACTTCTATTTTGCTCTTAATTTCCAAGTGTTCCTTTTTGTTCTGAGTGTTCTTTTTTTTAAAATAGCATACTGTTCTATTCCTGCTTAATGAATGTATTGTGCTCTCTTACCTCTTGGGGATTATTAATGATTGTTCTTTTCAAAGTTTTCTTTTTCCTGAATTGTCTCTGTTTCCTCTGAGGCACTTGCTGGCTGTTTGTTTGCATTATAATTTTTCATGTGAGAGCACATTTCCTTAGCCATTAGGTGGGTCGTGGTGTTCTACTCATGTTTAGAAGGTGAGGGCTAAGAAGCTGGTTGGAACCTGGGAATCCTGAGGCTCTGGCCAAGCATGGGAGGTGGTCTGGCTGGGCCAGTTCCCTGGAGGATACCCTGATGTCAGGATCTTAAGTCTTTTCCCTGGAACCGTTAGGATTCTTAGCAGGACACTGCCTGTAATATTGGGGCATTGTTAGTAAAGCTAGTAAGAGAGGAAGGCTGGCGATGGGTCTCTGCTTTCAGAATATAAATGTTCATTTTATTTCAGTACAGTTCACCTGCCTCAGTCAGACTAGTGTCTCCCACCCGCCACAACACACTTCTCAGGTAGTAAACCTGCAGTTGTCTGCGGGGCTGGGTGGGGTGGGGGAGAAGTTGTGGGCTACACTGCAGGGTGGGGGTGGGGAGCTGAGAATGCAATTGCTTTGCTTTTTTCTTTTCTCTTCTTTTTTACTTAACCACTTAACCAATTGAGCCACCCAGGCATCCTTGATATACTAATATTTTGTTTGTATTTTTATGCCCTTGTTTATGAGGGATATTGTTCTGTGTTTTTTTTTTCCTCTGTACTGTCTTATCTGGTTTTCCTACTAAGATAATGTTGGTCTTATAAAATTAGTTGGAGAAGGATTTTCTTTCTATTTTCTAGGAAAATGTATATAGAATTCGTGTTTTTTCTTTAAATATTTGGTATAATTCATAACTGAAATCATCTGGACTGGTACTATGGGCTATGTCTCCTAAAGGTTTATATGTTGATGTCCTAACCCCCAGTACCTCATACCGTGATTTTATTTTGAGATAGGATCTTTAAAGAGGTAATTAAGTTAAAATGAACTCATTAGAGTGTGCCTAATTCAATATGATTGGTATCCTTATAAAAAGAGATTAAGACACAGACATATTTAGAGGGAAGACTGTATTAAGACAGAGGTAGGAGATAGCCATCAGCAAGTCAAGGTGACAGACCCCAGAAGAAACTAACTCCACTAACATTTTGATCTCAGACTTCTAGCAGCCAGAATTTTAGGAAAATAAATTTGTTTTTTCAGCCACCAGGTCTATGATTCTTTTTATGGTGACCCTAGCATGGGGATTTATTTTTTGGAAGGTTTTAAACTATAAATTCAATGTCTTTAATAGCTATGGGACTATTCAAAGTATCTATTTCATCTTGAATAATTTTTAGTAGTTTCTAGTTTTTTGAAGAATTGGTCCATTTATCAATAAAATGTATACATGTATGGATTTTTATGGTATTTCCTTTTAATTTTTTTATGTTTTGTTGAGGTGTGTAGTGATGTCCCCACTTTCATTTATAACATTAGTCATTTGTGTCTCTTTTAATCTCTGTCAGCCTTGCTAAAAGTTTATTCATTTTACTTATCGTTTCAGAAAACAAGTTACTAGTTTTATTGATTTTTTCCAATTTCTTTATAATTTTATTGATCTCTACTCTTATCTTTATTATTTTCTTCCTTCTGCTTGATTTGGGTTTATTTGGTTTTCTTTTCCCAGTTTCTTGGTGTGGAACATTATGCGATTGGTTTGAGATATTTCTTCTCATTCAGTTGAAAAGTACTTTCTCATTTATCTTCTGATTTCCTCTTTGACCCCTGGATTTTTCAGAAGTATGATATTTAGTTTCCAAATATTTGGAGTCTTCTATATCTTTTTCTATAAATCATTTCTAATTTAATTCCATTGTAATCAGATACTACACATTGTCTCACTTGTATCTTTCTAAATTTATCAAAACTTCTGGTCCAGAACATGGTTTATCCTAAAAATAATGTGTATTTTATTATTGCAAGGGTCCAGAACATGCCATCTCCAAACATGCCATTCTGGCCAATTGATTATTTTAGGCTAAAGGCACTTGAGAAACTGCAGATGACAAGGGCTCTCTGACATTCTCCTTTTTACATAAAAACAGATCATAAAATTTCCCACGAGAAAGGTACCTTCCTGGTACCATGAAGAGAAGAGAATTCTTATCACCAGAGACCTGTACAAACAAACAATAAAATAACTTTTATCTTCTGCCAGTTTTCCATCTATTTCCTGTCACTTGTCCCACAACTTACTGCCTCTGGCCCAAGCCCCTTTGCCTTTTTACGTTCTCTCTCAACTTGTCGTTTTTGGTGTAGAAAGGTACATAAGCTTTGGGGCCTCACAGCTTTTCCAGGTCTCTATTTTCCATCTGAAGACTCCTGTCTACATGTAAAAGTAGTAATTCCATCTGTGTACTTTTTTTCCTGTTAATCTTTCTTATGTTGGTTTAATTCTTAGGTTGGCCACAGAACCCAAGAGGGTAGAAGAGAGTTTTATCTTCTCGACACTGTTGTTGGGTCAAGTATTCTGTAAATATTAGTTAAGTCAAGTTGATTGTGTTTTCCAAGTTCTTATACATTCTTACTGATTTTCTGTCTACTCGTTTATCAGTTATTGAGAGGTCATTGAAGTATCCAACTAGAATTGTGGTTGTAGCTATTTCTGCCTGCCTTGCTATTTGTTTTTGCTTCATAAATTTCAAAACTCTCTTTTCTAACGCATGGTGCTTAGGACTGTCATGTCCTAGTCACTGAACTCTTAGTCATTATGAATGACCTTTTTAGCTTTGGTAATATGCTTTGCTCTGAAATCTACTTTGTTTTATACTGATATAATTATGCTGGGTTTTTTTAATTGGGGTTGGCATGAACTATTTCCTTCTTTTTACTTTTAACCTATTTGTGTCTTTATATTTAAATTTGGTCTCTTGAAGCCGCCATTTAGGTAGGTAGCACGAATAGATTATGATTTTTTGTGCAATCTGACCATTCTGCCTTTTAACATGACTTTTATTTAATTGGTATTTAAACTGTTTATATTTACTGTTATTAATGTTATGGTAGAATGTGATTCATTTTTCTACTTGTTATCTATTTATCTCACATGTTCTCCTCACCCCTGAGCCAAAACCCTTCTCAGCAGTCTACCCGATGCTTTAGTAACAGGTGGGAACAGGAACTATTCCTGGTCCTGTCTGAACTGAGGTTTGCTCTAGCTAAATTCTCAGAGGATTCTTTCCCAATATTAGGTAGTTCCTTACACATGCACATCGATCAGAACTCACTGGAGACTGAGTTCCTCTGCCCATCTCTAGCAACTCTCTATCCATGCAGCTCTCGTCTTTCCACTACTTTGCCCCGAAAACTCCACACATCTTGGTCTCCCTGGATTCCCAGCCCTGTAACAAGTCAGGGAGACTGTTGGGGTCCCAATGGGTTCCCCCTCAATGCACCATGGCCTGGAAACTCACCTTAGACTGCAAGCTGGGGTAAGCATAGGGTTTATCTCATTGTTTCTTATCCTTCAAGGATCATCATTCTTCCTTGTCTTATGTCCACTGTCTTGAGAGTCAAATCTTATATTTTGTCTGATATTTTGCCAAATTTTTGGTTTTTCAAGTGAGTGGGTAAATCCAATTCCTGCTACTCTCTGCTGACCAATAGCAAAAGCCTGGAACATACAAATTTTATACATAATAAAGGAATCAATAGTAAGGGATAGTTATGACACGGATGGTTTTAGAGAAAGCAGTTCAATATATGAGAAAACATCAAATCAGGTCTTGATTTATTACATAACACTAAAATAAACTACAGAGAGACAAAAAAGAGTGAAATAAGAGTGTTTTTTTGAAAAGATTTTAAAGTTTAGTTACTTGAGAGAGAGAGCGCGGATGCCCGAGCAGGGGAGGGCCAAACGGGGAAGGAGAGGAGGAGGGAATCTCCAACAGACTCTGCGCCCAGCGTGGAGCCCAGTGGAGGGTCCAACCTCCGCCCTGCGATCATGACCGGAGCCGAAACCGAGTCGGATGCTTAAACGCCTGAGCAGCCCAGACCCCCCAAGAATGAAATAACTTTCTAAACCTCGACACATGAAATCATTAAAGGAAACTGTGGATGGATATGCTCATGATCTCATGTAAGCAAGAACTTCTCGAGTCTAAAGTAATGAAAAGAAGTAGAAGTTATAAAGAAGTTGAAGTATTGAATTTTTTGTTTTTAATAAACTTGTGCTTTGGAATAATTTTAGATTTGTAGAAAACTTGCAAAGACAATCCAAAGCGTTTCCGTATACCCGTCACCCATTTCCCCCCCCAAGGTCATCATCATACACTGTCATGGTGCTTTGGTCAAAAGTGAGAAACTGGGGCGCCTGGGTGGCTCAGGGGTTAAGCATCTGACTTCGGCTCAGGTCGTGATCTCGGGGTCCTGGGATTAAGCCCCATGTCAGGCTCCCTGCTCAGCTGGAAGCCTGCTTCTCCCTCTCCCTCTGCCCCCCCCCGCCCCCACCCACGTACGCACTCGCTCTCTCTCTCTCTCTCTCTCGCAAATAAATAAAAAAATGTTTAAAGTGAGAAATTGACATTGGTACATTTCTGTTGACTAAACTCTACATTTTATTTCAACTACAGTTTTTTTTTCACTAATGCTTTTTTTTTTCTATTCAGGATCCAGTATATCCAAGTGAAAGCATGTTGCTTTTAGAAGAGTCATATTTTGACTATGTAAAAATCGTCCAGTTCCTTGCTTTAAAATGCATAAGCAAAATAGGAAACTGACAAACTACTGAAAAAGAAAGATTTCTAAGGAAACAAAATGTCGATAGCCTTCAAAATGAATTGGTTCTTAAAGTCAATATGTAAAATGCTAACCCGCCAATAAAAAATGGGCGAAGAACACACACAGATGATTCAAACGGGAAGGACTGCTATTTAGATATTATGTGTAACATAATATAAACATATAAATATACATAAATATTTTATGTATTTTATACATAATGCAGTTATTAAAATTAGGTTTGGGAAGAATATTTGATTGCATGCAAAAAGTGCTAATAATAAATTTAAGTGAAAAACATAAACTCAAAATTATCATTCCAATTTTTTAAGTTAAAAAGTATATGTTTGGGGGCACCTGGTTGGTTCAGTTGATTATCTGACTCTTGATTTTGGCTCAGGTCAAGATCTCAGAGTTGTGAGATGGAGCCCTTGAGCATGGTATCTGCTTAAGATCCTCTCTTTCTGGGTGCCTGGGTGGCTCAGTGGGTTAAGCCTCTGCCTTCGGCTCAGGTCGTGATCTCAGGGTCCTGGGATCAAGCCCCGCATCGGGCTCTCTGCTCAGCAGGGGGTCTGCTTCCTCCTCTCTCTCTCTCTCTGCCTGCCTCTCTGCCTACTTGTGATCTCGGTCTGTCAAATAAAGAAATAAAATCTTTAAAAAAAAAAAAAAAGACCCCCTCTTTTCTTCTCCCTCTGCCCCTTCCCTCTGCTCGGTGCAGGTACTTTCTCTCTTCTAAGAAAAAAAAGATGCATATCTGTACAAGCATAGAAACTCTGGCCATAGTTATAGCTGGGTTATTGAATTATAAATAGTAACGTTTATTGTCATCTTTGTGTTTTTTTATTTTGTCTAAATATTGTACAATAAATAAGATTTTTTAAAACCTGAATATTTCCTTTTAAAAAAGTCCTAATTTCTGCATAAATTTCATGTGGCTTATGGGATTGAAAATAGGTTTCTCTTGTTCCAATATCATTTTTGGTCCCAGCGTTCTTGTCTGCTGGGAGCCTTCCTGCTGTGCAAATGATTAAGTGCATAGATTTTCTTTTGAACCAAAAGGAAATGTTTTCAAAAGTTCTTAGGAGATCAGTCCAGAAGAACTGAATTAATTCTCTAAGGAATTAAAGGGCCATCTGTGTTTGATGATTTCTCTCTCTCTCTCTCCTGCATTTCTCTCTCTTTCCCTCTTTCTCTCCCTCTCTCTCTCATCATCACACTTGGAGCAAAGATCCAAGCCAGACTAGCAGAATAATCCTGTTTGGTAGGAAAGAGAATATGTAGTGTTAAGGAGAACGAGGGAATGCCAGGGAGAAATTTCTGAGCCATGAGAAAAGCAGGACTTTGAAGGGCCATCTCAGAACAGCTACTGTCCCAGGAACGGGACTGGACTGAGCTGGGTCAAATCCTTACAATATCCTGGAAGAATGATTTTGCCTCACATCATTTAAAAACACATCAAGAGCCAGGTACTTTGGTCAGTGGCTGCAAAACTTACCTTCCACATTTGGGGAAATCCCCTGTATGTATTTTAGCAGTCCTCGGTTCTCTACATCAGTGTTTCTCAAAGTAGCCTGCAGATCACCAGCATTAGAATATTCTAGAATTCTGGTTCAAAGCACTCCAGAGCCCCACCCCAGACCTACCAAAGGTGCATCTCTGGGCAGTGAAACCTGAGAATCTGGGTTTTGATACACACCAAAAAGTCTAATACACATTAGACTCTGATGGTCCTTTCTTCATTTTCTCCTGTTATCCCTAAATGAAGGACAATGGGCAAGGCTGGTCCTATGTATAGAGAATTTCATTTTTCATGCATCATTCAATATGTATTTATATTCCATACAATGGGTCAGGCAATGAGTCTAGTCTCATGAGATCACAGTCTGGGAAGGAAAGACGTATCTGCCCATAGTGGGGAGAAATGATTTTCCCTGGGAAGGCTGCATTAGCGAAGATCCATTCAGCCACAAGCTATAGCATATCCAGCCAAAACCAGCTTTAAATTACAGACATCAATTATCTATTAAATCAAAAGGTATAAAGGAAAAGGATTCTGACTTTGGTGAGCAGATCAACAGTATCATCAAGTCTCTTGCCCTCTTCACAGGCAGCCAGAGCGGAGGAAATGTCACCTCCTTTGCCCTAGACATTATATTCCTTTTAACTGAACCCGAGGTCACGTTAGCCTTTTTTTTTTTTTTTTTTTTTTTTTTTTTTTGGCAGGCATCTCAACGCTGACTCATATGATGTCAACTAATGCTCAGGTTCTTTGCATGTGCTATTTCTTAACCATTTCACTCTAACGTTTATTTTGCACAGATTTGGTTTTACTTTGTCTTTTTAGTTTAAATTTTTAAACTTAATTTAAAAATTAGCTTTTCCAAGACGGATCCCCTGCAGGATAGACTTTTTTAAAAAGGAGTCCTCTTCCTATAGAGCTGCACAAAAACTAACGGGAGCTCAGTGCTTGAGGCCATCAATCCCGTTCAGCCATACAGCTGAGACCTCAACCTTTGCATCGTGTAGTGAGGGAAGAGGGTGCTTCCACTCTGAACTCGTATGTAGTAAATCCTGCCACCGGCAACAGCAAAGGCTAATCCCCAGCCTCCTGGTCATGTCAGGGCAGAGGCTGACGCCCATTCCGCTCAACACAGACTTGAGCTAGTAGGATGGGGTAAACCCAAGATTCTATCTGCCCTATGGTTATTTTATCCCGACCTCTGATATATGAAGCGTGTGTTGTGCCTAATGCTTTTCTCATCACGCTGCTTTAAAAATACATCCACTTGAGAGTGTAATGAGATGAAGATACAGTTTGCAAAACAGAGGACAGGAGAGAGCTACACAGAGACCCACAGAAGGTTCCCCTAGAGAATTTAGTCAAATATTGACAAGCCCATCAGTGTGAGGAAAATTACCCAAGGCCAGGGAAAGCAACAACCGAAAGGACCAGAGTGAGAGGAGTCTCGTGCTGACGCAGGCACAGGAATAGGGCCTGTTCCGCTAGTCAGACTGGAAAATACTCATCATCTAGAGGGCACTGGGCAGGGAGTTCAAGAAGGTCTTGCCTCATTATCCTGGACGGAACACTGCTCTGGTTCCACTTAATAAATCTTAAAAGCAAAACCCTAAAGGATCAAACTGTTTCCAAGTTTCTTAGCTGCATAGCAGAACAAAAGTAAAAAATATAGGAATATAAAAATATCCAGCACTCAATGATGTAAAATTTACAATATCTTGCATCCAATCAAAGATTTCAAAACAAAGATCACAAAAATAAGTAGGAAAATAGGACCCAGAAGGATGAGAAAAGGCAATCAATTAAAAATGATGCAAATGAATATAACATTGTGTGTTAATTATATTTCAGTTTTAAAACAGCAGAGGTTTGGGGGCATCTGGGTGGCTTGATGGGTTGAGCCTCTGCCTTTGGCTCAAGTCATGATCTCAGTGTCCTGGGATCGAGCCCCGCATTAGGCTCTCTGCTCGGCTGGGAGCCTGCTTCCCCCTCTCTCTCTCTCTGTCTACTTGTGATCTCTCTTTCTCTGTCAAATAAATAAATAAAATCTTTTTTAAAAATCTTTAAAAAAGAAAAGGAAAATGACCCAGAACTGACAAAGATGTTAGATTTATCAAAGACATTAAAACAGTCATTATAGTTGTATTCTGTAAGTTCAAAGAGTCAAGCAGAGAGATGGGATATATTTTTTTAAAATCCTAGATATGAAAACTATAATGTCTAAGATGAAAAATGCGATGGATGCATTAATGGCAGATTAGAAGTAGTAGAAGAACAGGATATACCTTGAAGACTTAGCAAGAGGAATTATCCAAAATGAAACACACAGAGGAAAAAAGAATTTTAAAGAATGAAGAGTGCTTCAGTAAGTTGTGGGGCAAATTCAAGTGACTAATAATACATGTAATTATAGTCCCCAAAGTGGAGGAAGGGACAGAAAAAATGTTATATTTTTGGAGATTTAATAGCTGAAAATTTTCCAATGGTGATTTAAAAAAGAAAAAAAACTATTAACAAGAAACATGAAGAAAATGGGCAGATAATCAGAAATGACATTTTTCCAGGGAAGACATACAGCTGCTGAACATGTGCATGAAGAAGTTATGTTCACGTTATTACTAGTCATCTGGGAGATGCGATTCAGAATCATAATGAGATGTCACCTCAAGGTGTTAGCACGTCTCTCATCAAAGACAAACAATATAACAAGTGCCGGTAAGGGTGTGGAGAAAAGGGACCATTGTGTGCACTGCTGGTGGGAATGTGGATGGTGCAGCCACTACAGAAAACAGCGCTGGGGGGCGGGGGGCGCCTGGGTGGCTCAGGGGGTTAAAGCCTCAGGTCATGATCTCAGGGTCCTGTCTTGAGCCCTGAGTCAGGCTCCCTGCTCAGCAGGAAAAGTCAGCTTTTCTCCCTCCTCCTGCTCATGCTCTCTCTCTTTTGAATAAATAAATAAAAATATTTTTTAAAAAATAATAAATAAAATAATTAATTAAATCTTTTTTTAAAAAAAGGAAAAAAGAAAACAAGCAAAAAACTTTGATGACCTAATATTAGGCAGAAATTTCTTAAGTATACCCCAAATGCATGAGCTGTAAGAGAATAAAATGGATATATTACACTATCAAAATTAAAATCTTCTGTTCTTCAGAAGACACTTAACAAAAAATAAAAAATATTCCACAGACTAAAAATATTCATAGAGCATATGTTTACAAAGTACTTGTATCCAGAATGTGTGGAGAACACTCATCATTCAATAATAAGCAAACAACCCACTTCTTAAAAATGGGTAAAAGACTTCAGGGTGCTTGGGTGGCTCAGTCAGTTCAGCATCTGCCTTTGGCTCAGGTCATGATCCCAAGGTCCTGGGATAGAGTCCCTCATCGGACTCCCTGCTCCATGGGGAGCCTGCTTCTCCCTCTGTCTCTGCTGCTCCCCCTGCTTGGGCTCTCTCTCTGTCAAATAAATAAACAAAATCTTAAGAAAAAAAAAAAAAAAAAAAGGCTTGAACTTCATCAAAGAAGACACATGCGAGGTGCCTGGCTGGCTCAGTCAGCAGAGCAAGCAACTCAGTGTCCGGGTCATGAGTTCAAGCCCTATGGTGGGTGTAGAGATTACTTAAATAAATTTTTAAAAATTTTTAAGGAAGACATGTGAATGGCAAATAAGCAGATAAAAACATGCTCAACATCATTAATGTCTACTGGAATGCAGGTTAAAACTATGGGGAGACACCACTATGCGCTCATTAAACGGCGAAAACAAGCACACTCTGGCCCAGATGTGGAGCAGCTCGAACTCTCGTCCGCCGGTGGTGCAGAGGAGAAGGGACGAGGTCGGGATTGTCCTTGAAAGTCAGCGTGCTCCTTCTCTGTGTCCAGCCGGCCAATTTCCCTACATCTTCCCGAGAGAAAAGATCGCCCACGTCCGTCCGTGAGCGTTCCTGGTGTCCTGGTTCGCAACAGCCCGAACCGGGAGCAACCCAAGCGCGGAAGGCAAAACGGGCCGGGGTGTAGCCGTACAAGGGACGCCACCCGCACCAAAGGAATAATCACGTATTCAATAACGCGGATGATTTCACAATGCGCTGGAGCCAAATAAAACCGCGCATCTTATCCCATGTGATTCCACTTATGTGACCGTATAAAGTGCAAACGAATCTTCAGTGACAGAAGCAGAAGAGCGGTTACCCGCCAGGGAGAAGGAGTTTATTTAGGGATGAAGAGAATTTGGTGGTGACAGGCGCCCTACCTCGATGGAGGTGACAGTTCCGTGCGTGGATACACAGGACTGATTTACCCGACTGTATCTTTAAAGATGTGCAACTTGTTGTAGGTCAATTACATCTCAATAAATTCGTTAACAGCAGTTTTCAAGGCCCCCAGTTCAAGGACCAGGGTCCCCCTCAGGGTCCGAGGTCCTCAGCAGGCCCGGTGTGTGCCATTCGGCCGTTAGCGTGTCTGCCCACGTCCGTACCGAGAGAACAAGGGGGGCTGTTGCCCGACAGCGGGCAGGGTCCCGCGGCTTCCCAACAGGCGGCTCCCCGAGCTCTCCAAGTGGACGGCACGGCTGCCCTGCGTAGAGACCGGGAGGTAGAACGTGCCAGACACCCAAAGGCCTGCAGCCCTTGTCCATGGCGATGGGGGAGGCGCCTGGTGTGCTGGTCTGTCTGCAGAAGACGGGAGAAGGGGGCTCGGTGGCCACTTGCGGTGGCGCTGCACGTGCCGGGGGTGAGAGCGGGGACGGGAAGGGACAGCGGCCGGGAGAGAGTCACTCCAGCTCAGCCGACGGGGGCTCCGGTCGGGGGCTCCAGCCTGCGCCGTGTCTGCTTCTGAGCGGCGGCGGGAGGTGTCTGTCCGTCGCGACAGTCCTTGCACTCTGGATGGGACGAGCCCCGGTTAGGGTTCGGTACAAGTAACCGGAACACGGGCTGGGGCCTGGGCTCCGGCACCTCAAGGGGCCCTTCCAGAGCTTTAAGTCTTCAATTTTCTACCTGAAACCCCCAAGTACGTTGTCTGCCGCGGCTCCTGGACACGTTAGTGTCGCCTTTCCGTAGGGAAAACTCCAGAGACTACGAGAATCTCCGCCCTTAACCCAGCCGCCTCTCTCCCTCTTCTCTCCCGTCTCTCTCGCGCACGCGCACGCACGCACATACATCCCCCCGCGCACGTGCACGCGCACGCACATACATCCCCGCGCGTGCACACGCACGCACGCACATACATCCCCCACGTGCACGCACACGCACATGCACGCACACACGCGCACGCACGCCTCGACCTCAGATACTCAGTTCGCGGAGCGCCGCGTTCACGACTCGAGAGCCCTGCGACGGCGCTGACTCTTTCCAGGTCAACTGTGCTGTCCGGGCGGCGTCCCCTCAGCCGGACTCGGGAGCCTGAGGAGCCCCGGAGACGAGCCGCCGCGTCTGCGCCAGGCGGAGCCACGGCCCGGCTCTCTCCAAGCGGCCCCAGAACGGAGCCGGCCGCCTGCCGACGCCCGCACCAGCCCCTGCTCCACGCGGACGGGCACAAGGACCTCCGCTCGGACTCGTCGCCCGGGACGCGCTGCCACCTCGGCGCTCAAGGCTCCTGGACGCTCGGCCGCTCGCTCCCCGCACGCGGCTGCCCGCAGGGAAACCGCAGACGGAACTGACGGAAGCTGGTCCTGAACTGGGACCAAAGCTCTCGGGATCCCTTCGGAAGCGACCGGGCGCCGTCCGTTAGCTGACGGACTCCTGCTGTCTGTGAGGAAGCGGGAAAGAGCCGCTCCGGAGGGCGCTTTGCTCTTGGCCCAAGCCCTAGAGACCAAACCCCATCCGCGTTTTCCTGTTTTGTCCCGTGGCCATGAGGAGATGATCGGAGTTGCTGCGAGTCCCACGAGGAAAACGCCCGACGATCCTAGCGCGTTCGACGCCGCTCGTCTCCATCTGTCCCTGGAAGGAAATGAGCGTCGGAGCGGCCGGGAGAGAGGCTGTGCGATGGCGTGCGGGCGGGAGACGCGAGGGCTCCCAGTCGAGCGGTGCTGTGAGGTTGCCGGCTCCCCCGTGTCTCTGGTGGCCGGGGAAGGGCCACCCCACGCGGCCCACGAGGACCCGTGACAGCCAGGGCAGCCAGCAGGGGAGGCAGGAATGGATTGTTCTAGCAGACCTTCTGCCTCCCAGCATTCTGGGGACAGTGGGGGGGCCCCAGAGCTGCCAAGTCACAGCCCCCCCTCCCCAGTCATGTGAGGAAACAAGGCAGAAGAAAAATTATTAAATTTCCTTATTACCAACGGCCCAGTGACAAGTCCTTGAAACAGGCAGAGTGACATCCCTCGAGGGACTCAGCTGCCCGGATGTTGACACTTTGCTAAGGGCAAAAGGTGATCCTAGCCCAAACCACCCCACCCCTAGCACCCTGTGAGTCTACCTCAACTTATAAAAGTTCTTCTGGAAACTTCCTTCATCTCTGAGGCCCCCAAGATACGTGCTGGCAACCACCCCCAGCATGTGGCGCACGGATATACATCAGAAGGGTCTCGTGACAAAGGTTTCTGTATACGGTAATAAATGACCTTTGCCTGACCACAGCGAGCCCCCTCCAAGCCCCCTCGCTTCCAAGATTCCTTAGAGACTTAGGCTCTCCCTAACCCCTCCCAACTTAAAAGTATGTAACGGGCCACAACTCATGACCCCGGTACGACTCTTTCTGCCCCCGGGTCCTGTCCCCATGCTTTAATAAAAAATCCCCTTCTTACACCAAAGATGTCTCAGAATTCTTTCTTGGCTGTCAGCTTTGAACCCTAACGTCTTTCCTACATCACCCAGTACATTTGTCCGGTGCAAAGCCGACCTCAGGAAGTCTGCCTTCATTCCTCTGCCAGCACTCCAGGCAGGTCCAGCTCGACCCCCATGTCCTTCCTGGCTCCTGGTATCACCTCGCCTGCACACTCCCCAGGGCCATGCTTGTGTCTGCTTAGGGCTTCCCTCCAGCGAGGATTGATTTTATGGGTTAACCTGACTAGTGTCCAGACTAATTACTTCTGGGTGCGTCTGTACCGGTGTTTCTGGTATTTGAATCAGAGCAAAGAAGACCTCCCTCGCCAGGTAGGGAGCACCATCCAGTCCCTGAGGGGCTGACTAGAACCAAAGGGGGAGGAAGGAAGGATTCACCCTTCCCCCTTTCCTTTGGCCTCACTCTTGGGCTGGGATTTCTCACCTTCTGATTCCCACCATAAGCCCCCTTGGTTCTCAGGCCTTCGGACTAGGACTGAGTTATACCACCAGCTGTCCTGGGTCTCCGGTTTGCACACAGCAGATCCCGGACCATCTCGGTCCCCACAGTTGCATGAGCTTGTTGCTCTTCTGTAATATATAGAATCTCCTGTTGGCTCTATTTCTCTTGAGAACCCGACAGTACACCTAGCCTGTGGGCCCACATTGCTTTGCTCCTCCCCTGCTGCCTCGAACCCAAGATCTGT
The DNA here is from genome assembly GCF_902655055.1 of Lutra lutra. Lineage (NCBI taxonomy): Eukaryota > Metazoa > Chordata > Mammalia > Carnivora > Mustelidae > Lutra > Lutra lutra. The sequence goes on along the minus strand of NC_062295.1, from coordinate 25,755,214 downwards.
GGCCCAGGGTGCACACACGCAGCAGCAGTCATGGCTCCCATGTGCCCTGGTTTTATTTTGAGTCAGGGGTGAGCATGGAATGTTATCAGGGCATTTCTTTCCAAAGCCCAGTGTTGAAACCTCTTTTAAAAAATCCAGGTATATCTCTTGGGTGATGCAAGTCGACACCAAAAACGAAGTCTCCTGTGCAAGGATTAAAGGAGGCCCTTGCCAGATCCTTCCTGACAGAAATAGAAGTGGTTTGTCCTGGTTGAGATTCAACAACCTCAAAATACATCTATCAGAGCACCTGGGGCTGCTGGTCCCAAGATGTGAGCGATTCTAGTGACACTCAGGGCAGACCTCCTATCAAGTCACACATCCAACAAGTGCTACCCAACAAGTGCTATCCAACAAGTTGCTCTGTGCAGATCTGGGGAAGCTCTCTAGAGCCCCACATATATGCGAGCTCCTTGGATTCGAACCTTCTCTGAGCAACCTTCTCTCCTCTTTGCCTCCAGCAAGCGGCAGGCCCCCACAACGTTTCCTCATAAATAAGCAGAGTCCCTGGTCTCCGCTCCCTTATGTCTTAGGACATTTTACCATCATCTTCACCGCAGATAGTAAATCTACAGAAGATACGGTGAGGTTTCCGGGGTCAGAGGAGGAAGTGAAAATTCTTCCTCTGTGCCTTTCCTGTCCCAGGCTGTGTGTTGCTATAGTAATGGAGGCCAAGGACGCCAAAGCTGGAGACGGTGACATGATTCAACAGGAAATGGCGTTTTGGAGGTTTCATGCTTCTTCTTCAGGGCGGACTTCTTTCAGAAAGCGAGTGGGGGTCCCATGATCCCAAGGGCTAGGGAGAAAATCTCCACAGAGTTTCAAACATGTGAATCTGCATCTACTCTCCAGGACAATAAGCGCGTGTATCGGTCAGGTTCTGCCGCGGTAGGCTGCAGCGATGGGCACCTCCAGAGCCGCAGGAGTCCTGACGTACGCACTTTTGTGTCTAATCGTGTTACGTGTTGACCTGACCGTGGCTCTGGTCCAAGTGCCTTCATCATTCTAGGGAGACAAGCCAAAGGGGCAGTTCTAGTCTGGCATGGGCCACTTTCTTGGCAAAGCAGGGGAAGGAAAAGAGCTGGAAGAAACTCATGACTTCTCAAAGCTTCTGCTGGGATAGACCGTACGTCCTGCTGGCTTGCACGCCATTGACCAAAGTAAGTCCAATAGCCAAGCCTGAAGCCAGGGGAATGGAGGCAAGTCTACTCCTCCCACAAGGGCAGCCCCAGGGAGGGAGCTGACGTGAGGGGCCCAGAGAGGGGCAGCGAATGTGCACAATGAATAATATGAAGTCCTGAAGACCCCTGGGAGCCATGGTCACTTGACAGGGGACCCTCGTCTGCGGACACCACATTTCAGGACAAAAATATCGTAGATACTAAAACATTTGGAGGAAAACTGCAATATAGATATTATGACTCATTTAGAATGTTCTCATTCCCGATTGGTATAACTCAAAGGGATAAATTGGTCTGTTCAAACTCAGAAAAACCATTTAGGGCTTTTCAAAATCAAAAGAGGTGCCAAGGAGGCATTTTGAAAGAGGCCATTAATAAAGGACGTGGCAAGTTACCCTGACTTATTAAAGAAGAGAATGATTTTATAAATGAGTCCATTAAAAAGTATTCATGAGATATTAGGGCTCCCAGAACTGGTTGAATAGGAGGGAACAGAAGATAATTAGGGCGGTTAGAAATCTGTTACTTTGTGAGCTTGCCAAAAGGAAGATTTCCTACAGCCGTTCTCCAACGGGTAGCTCTACGGCTTTGTAAGAGCCACTGCTAAGTGCATGGGGGGTGAAGGCACAGTCCCTGCTGGGGGAGGAGCGGCTCTCATCTGGTTTAAACCAGCAAAGACCAATACCTGTGCAGTGCACAAAGAAAGGGACAGCCTCCTCCGATGGCGGCAGGCAGGGCCTCTGAGGGGCCATACGTCTCAGCCTGGAACTGAAAGGCAATCGAGCAAGGGGAAAAATAAGACAGTGGTCAAGATGAAGGGTACAGCAAGTGCAAAGGCAGTGTTTGAGGGCAAGGCTGCCCGTAGCTGTCCAATGCCTATGTACAAATTAGAAAAGATACCACCATTACATAATTTAAAAGTCAGTTAGGGATTTTACTGTGAGCTCCCCTGAAGGTTCACGGGGGAGGGAAGTTTTGGTGGGAAGGCCTCTGTTCTGTGTAAATTAATATACGTGCATGATGTGAACCTCCTGAATAAGCAGTGGCTTACTCAGTGTGCAACCTGAGCACCTGTACATGCAGGGCATTGTTGGAAGGACTCAAGCCGGTGGTATGGTTAGACCATCAAGTATATTCATAGGGGGCTGGGCCCTGTGTGTTAGGGGGTGAAGAAGGAAGGAGGAAGTAGTGGTGGGAGATGTGGTTTAAAAGGTGCCTAGAGCCAGACCCTGAAAGGCCTTCCACGCCTTTCTGCAGTGTTGGGCCAGAGAAAAAGGGGTGTGGCAGCGGCATGTTCAGAAGCTCACTGGGGCTGCAGGGAGGGTGTGAGAGGCTCAGTATGGTCCCCAGAATATCCAGGTCCTAATCCCGGGAGCCCGTGAATGTTCCCTTATGTCGCCAGAGGATCCTGCAGCTGTGATTAGGGTAAGGATCTCGGAGAGGGTCCTGGGTCATCCGGGTCATCACGAGCGAGCGAGGGGCAGAGAGAGATTACACTGCAGACAACCAGGGGGGTGTGGGGGGGCGGTGGTAACGATGCTGCGATCCGTGCTGGCGCGGGGACCCCCGGCCCAGGGGCAGGGAAGGCGGCGGGAGACTCGCGAAGGCCGGACCCAGGGAGAGAAGGGCCTGACCGCAGGCGGTGGCAGCAGCCGTGCAGGACGGCGGAGCAGGCGAGGGTACGGCCGGGGTCCCGAGTCCTAGGCCAGAGCAAAGCCCTTCAGGGAGACCCCAGGAGCCGACCGGCCAAGCGGGGAGCCGGCGGGCATCTCAGGGGCTGGACAAGCAGGCTTGAGCCTCCGAGGAGAAAGCGGGGTGAGCAAGCCCCGCGTGGACCCCTGAGGCACCGTGGGTCGGGGACGGAGAGGGAGAGAGAGGGGAGGGCGTCCTCACGGGCTGGAGGAGACGCAGCCCGGGGGGGTCACTGCAGGGGACAAAGGGGTTTCTTCCCCCTGGCCTTTTCGCTCACCAGAACGGGAACAACGAAACTCCCTTCTGGAGAACCGCACGTCGCTGTTATCTGGGGGAAACCGAGGCAGTGAGGCTGGCATCGGGGCTCCCCGAGTGGAGAAATTTCTTTGACAGGCTTTTTCAGCAGAGGGACTGGCGGGGAACACGGCGCCCCGGGGGACATGGCTGGCCCGCCGGGGCTCCAAGAAGCGTCTCGGGATCCCGTCGTCCGGGAATGGTCCTTACGGAGCTGACGCCGCCCAGCCTCCTGCGCACACACTGGGTTTTCTTTTGGGGTGTGTTGTGTGGGGGCAAAGCCGCTTGATCTTTCCTTATTTTCCCACGAGTAAATGAACGCACGTGAGCTTTAGTGACCAGAACACAGTCAAGGGAGCGCGTGGGATGAGGAAGTGATTTCTCCTGGTTTTAATGAAACGGGTTTTATCCCCCCCCCGACTGCAAACACCATTAATATTCCTACCCCCCCCCAGCAAGGGTTGTAGTTCGATGCCTTACATCAGCAACCCCCCGCCCCGACCCTTCTGGGGGCGGCCCAAGAAATGACCAATTTGAGATTCTGAGTCACGAGCGGCCGTAATTAGGAGGCAGACAGGGGGCACTGCTGCCCATTCCCTGTAAAACCTTCGGGAATTAAAATCATGGGCTTTTAAAACAAGAGACCGGTGGGGCTCGACGTCGTGGCTGGCACCGGTGCATTCGTTACAGACAGACCCAGACAGACTCGTGGCCAACGGGTCCCGGAGAAGCCGGATCGAACGTCCCCTCCCGTGGTCCCCTCGGGCACTGCAGAAGAGGGGACAAGCCCGGGAAGGAGTTCCAGGCACGAGTGTCCCGGCTGTAAACGGTTGGTCCCGTGCGGTGCATGAGCAGGTGTCGTCCCGTCGAACAATTACCCGTCCCAAGAGCACGGGGCGGGGGGCGGGGCTCCTCTTCCAGCAAAATCCGTCCCCGCTGACCTTCCTCCAAGCTAATCTACCCTCAAGTAACTTATGCGAGGAAAGTACTCCCGGTGAAACCGTTCTAGACTTCGAGGAACATGAACCATTCCTTGGACATTGTGTTTGATTTTTCGAAATAAAAGCCCCATTTTAGAAACCAGAAAAGAAAGAAAGAGTCCGGGAGCCGCCGGCCATGAGCAGAGGGTCAGGACCAGGAGGACCGGGAGGACCAGGGAGAGGTTGACTGGGCAGTGACCAAGGAGCTCGTTCAGGGTCCTGCAGCCGACCCCTGACCACTGCCCTGCGTCCTGCCAGAGAGGGGCCCCCAAGAGGAGTTGTGGGTGCAACAGGGAGCCCTGGAGCAGGGGACACTGCTGGGGGCAGGGGACACCTGCTCTGAAAGCCAGACGACGTGGCGTGGGACAGCCTTGTGGGTGAGCGACTCCAGCAACCTCCCGAGGCCACACGCCGGTAGGGGCTTCCCCCTCCCAAGTGCCACGTCTCCTACTTGGGTGACCCGGGAGGGGGCAGGGGAGGTTGGGGGGAGAAGGGGGCCCCAACCCTCCCTGCCCCTCGGGCCTGCGGACAGGTGAGCAGCCAGCCATCGTGTGGACGTCACCTGCGGGGCAACCTCACCATCCCGGCTTTGGAGGGGGTCGCGCGGGGCTCCCAGCTCTGCGGCACACGGGTCCCAGCCGCGCAGTGAGCTCCGTCCTCCCCGCAGATCTGACCCACGCACAGGCCCCCCTCCACGCCGGCTGCTCCTCCCGCACCTTCTCAGGGCACGACTCGCCGACAGAGGATGGACGGGCCGTCCTCTCGCTGGGCCAGAAATGTCCTGGGGGCCCTTCTCCTGTGTCGCTCCCAGGAGGCGGCAGCTGCCGTCGTCCTGCAGCACGAGCCTGGTCTGGGGGCCCGGAGCCTGCGGGTGGGAATAGGCCCAGCCGGGGGTGCGAGGACGTCCATGGGGGCTTCTGGGGTGGGCGTTCGACCCGGAGAGAAGGCCGGAGCGAGCCTGATGCCTTCCTGCCTTGAGTGCAGCTGTCGCACCTGCCCTGTGGCGGCCACGGGAGCGGACCGTCCCACGGGAGGATGGCGGGGACCCTGGACGGGGCTGAGCCTCGGGGCGAGTGCCGGATGCCCTGGCCGGGCCTCCCAGCAGCGACGTGACAAGACAGCTTTGGTGCTCAGGCCCCTGGGATGCGGGGTCACTCGCCACCTGTGCCGACCACGGAGCCACGCGGCCTCTCCCAACGACGCCACCCCTGCGGGGACACCTCCACGCGGCCACCTCCAGTGCTGACGCCCCTGGGGTCGCCCGCCTCCTGCGCTCCGGGAACTCAGGTCCCACAAGCAGAGTTCGCAGGCGCCAGGCTCGCCGGCCTCGGGGACCTCTTGGCTCAAGGTCAGCTTCCCGGATCCTCGCAGTGGGGGACACGGCAGCCGGCCCGGGGAAGGGGAGAATCGGGGTTTCACTGACCCACATGGGACCCGGGAGGCCAGCGTGGAGGCAGAGGAATGTCGCGGAGCAGCAGCAGCCCCGTGGCTGGCCCGGCTCTGACGCATGTCCTGACCTGTGTTGTCACGAGGGGCAGGGGAGGCCCCGCGACCCATCGGAAGCCCCGGAGTCCCCCCGGAGGTCGGGAATGTCGGCGCGAGGAGAGACTTCCCTGGTGCTGGGCCGTCAGAGTAGAAGCGAGCCTCTTTGATGTCCCTCGTAAGCTCCGAGTCCCCACGGACCACCGGCACGAGTGTTCCTTTCTCTGGGAGATCTGGGTGGAACCGAAGTCCCCAGGACGCCGAAGGGACAGGACAGGCCAGGGGCAGCCACTCCTTCTGCGACCGGTAAGTGATTTGGGCGTTGAAGGGCCCTATGGTCTCTGTCACAAGCACTCGCACTGTGACACGCGGCCACAGGCAACGCCAAGGGGGCAGGCGCGTCACAGTCCCGCACAGCTTGACTCACGGACACGGATTTGAACTTCGTGTAATTTTCACATGTCATGGAATAGTCTTCTGGGTTTTCCCCCAACCATGTAAAACCCAGAAACCACTCCTGGCTGCAGCCGGACCCGAGTAGGTCACAGGCTGGATTCGGCTCGTGGGCCGACCCCGGGGGCGGAACCCAGGAGGGCATCGCACTCAGGGACGAGGACGTGGAGCAGAGCCGGGGTCTCTCTGATTACGGGGGACTCTGGCTGGGGAAGCTTGAGACGCCCCGGCTGGAGGGGTTGCCCGGGGAGGGGAGCGCCAGGCCCCGCAGCGCTCAGATGCCGGGTCCGCCCGCACCTCTCGGCCTGGCCGCGCCCCAGCAGCTCTCAGGCCCCCCTGGGCCGTGCGTCCCCAGCACGGGAAGGTGCGGCCAGTCCACGCCAAGGGAAAGAAAAGGTGGGGGCGGCTTTGTCACCGGCAGCGGGCCCTGCCAGCCCCCAGGGTGACCTCCACGGGTGACCTAGAGTCCCCGCGGGGCTGGGAGTGACCCTTCCCTGCGGCAAACAGCCCGGCCTGCGGGGCCCACAGGAGCCTTTCGATGGCTCGACGTGGACGTGGACGCGGCCACAGAGGGAAGGTCCCCGAGCACAGGGAGCAGAGACGCTGCGGGGGGCCTTGCAGGACAGTGTCCCCCACAGCAGCCGCAGCAGGAGGGAGACAGCGTCGGGGGGTCCGAGACCTGACTCTCAGGAGAGGCGGCGGCCGGGCGGCGGCCAGATGATGCACGTCAGTCCGTCCAGACGTCTGTCCGTGCAGACTTGATTGCAGATGACAGAAGCAGCCCGAGGAGCCCGAGTCGAAGCCGGTGACCTGCCGGCCCCGCAGCTGGGTGCACGGGAACCCCGGACCCGGGGATCCGGCCCGGACCACCCACGTGCCTCTCAGACCCGCTCTGCAGGCTGCTGGGACCACGGAGCTGGCGGCTCTGCCCTTTCATGCTCATCGGTTACGCCCAAAGAGCGAAAAGCCTCCTTCCTTCTAGCTTGAGGCGCAGAAACCCCGGGGGGCCTCTGGCGGGCTCGGCCCGTCCTGCTCACTCCTGGACCCATCGGCGGGCCGCGGAGGCCGTCGGTGCCCACCGGGTCACATGGCCAATCTCGGGGCTGAGACGGGGGTAGGTTGAGTGCAGACCCCCTGCTGCAGTGGGTGGGGGCCGGTAGCACCCCCCAAAAGTCGGGGTGTCACCGTGGGCTGCCCAAGGAAGCGATGCCCCACACGGGTGCCCGGACCGCTCCCTGCAGGCCCGAAGGCCTTCGTGGGACTCTGAGTGCAGCGTCGCGCGGTGAGCCCACGTCCCTCTGCTCTAGCAGCAGCAAGGCGGGCCGTCGAGTCCAGTCCGGGGAAGGGTGAAGCCTTCAGAGCCAGGACACGGTGGCGGCGTTTGAACCCCGGGCAGACACGGCTGCCGTCCGTAGAACAAAAGCAAGTTTTTGTGGCCCCAGAAATGGCCTCTGCTTGCGTTCTGGTAAACTCCTACTCATCCCTCAAGACACCGCTCAAAGGCCACGTCCCCTGGGAAGCTCTTCATTCTCTAGGGCCAGGCTGGTGTCTCAGCCCTAGTCCCTGGTCCCAGGATGTTTTGGTCTTACTTTGCTGAATGTTCATCTCTGGTTCATGGGAACCGCTTCTGCCCTCCCCTGAGCAAGGCGGGGGCCGGGTCCTACACAGCGAAGCTCCTCTTCCAGCCCCCGAAGCGAGCCCCCGGCCCTGAGCAGGTGCCCCATGCCTCTTTGCTGTAGAGGAACCGCACAGGCAAGAAGATATCCTCCGTGGCAAAGGAGTTGTTGTCCGCGCTCTTCTCTCCTGACAGATCCCACCTGCCTTCATAGAGGCTGAAAGTGCCAGACGTGCTCTCAGCCTTTTTGTAGCTGGGGTTTGCGGAGTGACCCATTTATGGTTAATAAGACTTAAGGAGAAGTCTGAGGGATCCCCCCCCACCTTGATTTATAGAACTGGAAAGAAGAGCCTCTCTTCCTTGTCCTTTTCCTTCCTGTCTTTGAACACAACTGAGCATGTGATGTCTGGAGCTGTGGCAGCCATCTTGAGCCCATGGGGCAAACGGTCTGAAGATAAAAGCCAACATGCTCAAATGATGCAGTGGAAGGACTGGAATGTGCCTGGGTCTTTGACTCTTTGTATTTATTTTCTTATTTATTTTTTAAAGATTTTATTTATTGGGCCACTGGGATGCCTTGGTCTGTTAAGTACCTGCCTTCAGCTCAGGTCATGATGCTTCTCTCACTCCCTCTGCCTGCTGCTCCCCTGCTTGTGCGCTCTTTCTCTCTCTCTCTCTGTCAAATAAATAGATAAATCTTTTAAAAATGGGGGCGCCTGGGTGGCTCAGTGGGTTAAGCCGCTGCCTTCGGCTCAGGTCATGATCCCAGGTCCTGGGTTCGGGCCCCACATCGGGCTTTCTGCTCAGCAGGGAGCCTGCTTCCTCCTCTCTCTCTGCCTGCCTCTCTGCCTACTTGTGATTTCTGTCAAATAAATAAATAAAATCTTTAAAAAAAAAAAATCTTTTAAAAATGGGACGCCTGGGTGGCTCAGTGGGCTAAAGCCTCTGCCTTCGCCTCAGGTCATGATTCCAGGGTCCTGGGATCGAGCCCCACATCGGGCTCTCTGCTCAGCGGGGAGTCTGCTTCCCTTCTTCTCTCTCTGCCTGCCTCTCTGCCTACTTGTGATCTCTGTCTGTCAAATAAACAAAATCTTTAAAAAAAAATCTTTTAAAAACGTATTTTATTTACTTAATTATTTTTGGAGAAAGAGCATGAGAGAGAGAGTGTGGGTGGAGGGGCAGAGGGAGAGGGACAGAGACTCCCCAGCGGACTCCCTGCTGAGCGGGGAGTAGGAATCGGGGCAGGATCTTAGGAGCCCAAGGTCATGACCTGAGCCAAAGCCAAGATCAGACGCTCGACGGACTGAGCCACCCACGGGCCCCTGATTGTGCCTCTCTACATGCAGCCCGGGGACTGGAGGCTTCCGGGCTGTTCGGATGAGCTTGTGAGAACGCTCACTGGTAAAGCCGCATCGCGGGCGACTCTGCTTCTGTGCCGGGGAGCCGGCCGGGGAGCGCGGCGGTGCCAATGGCCACGGTGCCGGTGCCGTACTCCTCGGTATGAACAAGGTCTTTCCCCGCCTAGCACTCGCCTAGAGAAACGAAAAGACCAAACCACCTCAAACGTGAAAGTTATTAAAATACGGCCCATGTTTTGTTTCCAACCATCAGTTATTTCAAGTCAAGTACAAAGTGGACAAAAACGTTCTGTGGTTTGCATAAACCCAGAGGCGGGAGCACGCGCGGCCCTGCCCCTCTGCTCTGGGGGGCATCACCCGCTCCCCCAAGGCTCGGCCCCGAGGGAGAAACGGGAACAAGGTCGCTCTGCCCCCAGGGTGGTCCCTCGCTCCGTAGTCCGCCCCAGTGCTAGGAACCGCGCAGAGATGTTGAAAAGCTCTGGGCTTAGTTGCCTGTGGTGGGGAAAAAAAAAAAATCAAGGCAAAAGTGTACTTTCCCCAGCAATGACGTCATCTGAATCCGGTTAATCACGAGCAACAAGGTCAAAAGTTGGGGTTTAGACACCGAGTAGGAGCTGGCGGGGGGTCGAGGCGAGGGTGGGCATGAGCAGCACAAGCCGCAGCTGGAGCCAAATTCGCAGAGCCACAAGCCGCTCCGCGGGACCGGGGGAGGTGCGGGAGAGAGAGCTAGAGCACGGGCAGCCCCCGCTTGTCAGGCTGAGGGTTCTGGACGTGCCTATGGCTTGAAGGAGTCGTAGACGGGTTTAGGTGGAAGGGATGTGGATTCTAGAACTTCTAGATAAGCATTCTAGAACCTTCTCCTGGGCAGCCTGTCTAGTGGCTGGACAGAAGGAGGGGATGGAATTTGAGGTGAGGCACAGAGTTGCGGTTCTGACCGGTGCCCATCAATTAAAGCCCGAGTCTGGACGGCATGGGTCATGCACAGGCCTGGTATACAGGCGGAGCTCAATGAATGGCCACCGTTATAAATTCTGTGATTACGTTCCACCAGCACCGTTTGCAAACTGATGGCCAAACAGACCACCATGTGCTACTGTGGCCTGTCCATGCCCGTGCCTTCCCCTCCGGGCTGACCTTCCCGGTTCTCACCTCCGGCTTCTGCCCGGCTCAGACGGCCTTGCTTCCCTTACTGAACCCCAACCCCATCCTGGCACAGGGAGCGGAAGCGAACTGGGCTACAGCAGGAGCACGGATTTCTGGTCACGGGGACAGTCTGGTCGGAACAAGTCAGAGCAAGCCAAGTCCCAGTGTCCCAGGGACCTTGGGGCCTTCCCCCAGGAGCTCGCATTCAGTGAGACTCAGTAAGTGACAAGGCTTCCAAGGCCACATCCCGTGGGGCTGCGGATGTCACCCCCAACCCCTGTTCAGCCCAGATGTGCCTGAATATACCCCGAAGGGTATATACCCCGAACATACCAGAAGGCCGGCCCCGGCTCCCTCTGTGCGCCCTCACTTACCCCTTGGCTGGTGAGACTTGCTAACCCCTTTCTGAGCCGCAGTGCCTGGTCCAGGGCCAGCCCGGGCAGGTCGGAGGATGCCGGGTCTTGTAGGAGAGGGGAGGGGGCCCAGTTGCTGGAAAGAACATCTCGACCTTCCAACAGATGGAGTTATTTTATCCCACTTCCCCGGAGCCGCTGATCAGAGGACACATTTAATTAGCTTCCTCAATTAGCAGGAGGGGGACGGCGTTATCTGGGCTTCACGGCGTCCTGATAAGAGTTTGCAAAGCCTGGAGCAGGGCTTGCAGGATGATGGCTCCCAGCACGTCGCAAGCATCAGGCCTTCTATGAGGCCCGAGGCCCCCACGGGTTTTTCTTTTTCTCCCACATCGAGACCAGCATCCCCGAGATCCGGGAGAAGAAACCTAATGTCCCGGGGGTCCTTCCACACGAGATGGAAACGCAGCGGGTTTACAGCCTTGTTCCGAGCGTCCTCCGATCCTGTCCGGTCGCCGGCGAGAGCAGCTCCGCGACTTGGGTTAAGTCACTTGTGCCGGGAAGAGCTCGGCAATTTGTGTTCCAGTAGAAAGGGAGAAGCCACCGGCGCCGGAAACAGGAGACGGTGAAATCAACTTCCCGGCAAACGCGCTGTTCTGAATGTACACTGCGCGCGGCCGGAGGAGGGTTTCGATCTCAAGATCTTGCTTAAGGAAGACGCTTTGCGGTTTACCCCACAAAGTAGAAAATACGTTCTCCCAAACCCTCCAGTGTGTCACTCCCTTAACATGCGCAGTCGGAACCTCCCTCGGGGCCAGCACCGCCCACACAGCAGTGACAGGACGTGATGACCCCGTCCGAAGGGCGTTGTCTGTGATGCTCCCTGGCCTGGCCACGGTCAACCAGTGTTGTCTGGATCACCCCCCGCCCGCTCCAGGGCGTCTGCGCCTCCCCCTGCCGGTCTGACCCCTGCCCGCCCCCCGCAGACGGACCCGTCTCCGTCCTGCCACTACCTGCCGGACCTCCGTGAGGGCCCTTCCCTTCTCCTCGCGTCGTCTCTGCAGCTGACCTCGGCTCTCCTGGAGGCCTTGGGTACAAGCTACGATGACGACTGGCACATGCCCCACCCACCGTCCCCCGGGACTATGCCTGACGCGGCCTCCGCCCTCCCCAGGCAAGTGTTGGGAGACAAAACCCAGCAGTAGACGTGAAGGTCTCCGGGCGTGCGAGATGCTGGGGAGCCGCCGCGGCCGGTCGGGCGCACTGCGGAGCTGCAGCACAGGTGCCGCGGGGGCAGGTTTTGGGGGGGGCGGCAGGGGAGTGTAAGCACGAGACAGGGTTGTTCCAGGCAAGACCAGCTTCCCTCGTGGGGACGTGCAGGGCAGCTCGGTAGAGACCACGACCTCCTCTTCCTCTGGGGGATGGAGAAGCCCGTGACGGAGGCTTCCCGGTGTCAACCAGCGATTCCCGACGGAGCCGGGAAGATCCACGTTTCTGGGGGAGGCCAGACCGCAGCTGGGTGAGGATTAAACCCTGGTTTGGTGACTTGGCCTGGCCCCAGTAACGCCATTTGGGGCCTGCGGTTTTCTTTTCAACAGCAGTCCCGGCCACGCGGCCACAAACGGGCCAGGGGAACGTCCTGGCCCCCCGCCAGGATCACGCGGCCTGAATGACGCCGTCACCTAGCCCGGCCGCCGGCCGGAGACTCGGGGGTCGTCCTGGGTATTTCCTCCCTCCTCCCCATCCCACACCCCGAACCAACCAATCTGTGGCCTTGCCCTGTCACCTTCCGGGGTCTTGTCCCAACCTCTCCACGGCCCTCCCTACCCGCCACCAGGGGCCGCATGGAGGGGCAAGCCCTGCACAGAGGCCACAACCCCGGGATCCCCCACCAGCCCCTGTCCCCATAGGTCTCTCCCAGCTGGTCCACACCCCGCGGCTGGAGCACTTCCTAAAATACAGATGTGATTACTTCGTTCCTTTGCGTAATTGCTCTTAAGGCCAGGCCTGGCCTACATCTCCCCAAATCACGCCCCACTGTTTCCAGTGTCCTGGACTCTCCCACACCCTCTCCCACACCGTCTCCCACAGCTCCAGGCACGGTGGCCGTCCCACAGGGCTACTCGGACCGCCACCCTCTGCGACCCACAACCCTCGCCGGTGCGCAGTGCTCCACCGCAGCGCCCTGCCCTGAGCCCTCCAGCATCGGGACCCCACCCGCCCCCGACTGGGACCTCTGTCCACCGACACACTCAGATCCGGACCGGCCCCTCCACAGCACGCGCCGCAGGCTGACGACTGACATTTGTTGTCTGAGTCTCTGTCTTTGACGGTGTCAGCGTCGTAAGGGTAAGAGTTCGTCCCCCTCCTTCTAACTTGCCGACATCCGCGACTCCTCGGCCGCTGGAGCGCGGTCAGGGCTGAGCGTTCGCGGGAAGAATGAGACACCCACCAGCACGGTGTAATGCAACTGGCGTCCTTTCAAGGACCAGTACATGTAGCCTATTTTACTTTTAGGTTTCCCAGGTTTTGCTATTATAAAATGCTCTAATAAACACCTTTAAACATAAAACTGTTTTTCTCTTTAAATCAGGTTCTCAAAAACAAAAGCTTTTGTGATATACTGCTGAAGTGCTTTTCCAATACCCATATTCTGCCTTAATAGGATATGGGCATTTTGCCAATTTGATTTAAAAAAAAAAAAATGAGCTTTTCTTCGCGGAAAGTGAAGAGCTGTTCACTTTGGAGCTCTGTGTCCTCATCAGTGACAATTCATGTTCTGTAGCCTCTGTTTATTCAAACAGTCAAGTCTTAACATCTGTTTAAGGTTTTATTTATTTCAGAGAGGGAGAGAGAAAGCAAGCGTGAGTGCGGGGGAGCAGGAGAGGGAGAGGCGGACGCCCCGCTGAGCAGGGAGCCCCCATGTGGGACTTGATCTCGGGACCCCGGGATCAGGATCCGGGGCGAAGGCAGACATTTAACAAACTGAGCCAAGTCTTAACATTTTTTAAATGAAACGATGAGGTTTTAGCATTAAGGGTAGGTCAGTCCTATTTTATGCAAACTGTTTTTCCCAGTTTGTCTTTCCAGTTTTTGTGATGTTTGATTTTATTAGATACTTGAACATATTCTGTAAAGTTTTTGGCCTTTGGAAACTTTGTGAGTTCTTACATTGTTTTTATATCTGCAAGTTGTTCTGAAAGTGTGTGCTTTCCTAGTGTTCGTATGACCACGAACGTGCTGGGAAACACACTGCTCTGCACCGCACACCTACTGTATCAGGAACCGTGGGGTGTGGCCTGAAATCTGTGTTTCAACAAACCCTCCGAGTGACTCTCCTGCAGGAGAAAGTCTGGGAGCCCTGGTCAAGAAGGACCTCTTTCACCTAAGGTTTCTTTGGACCTTTTTGTTTCATTTAACTCTTCCTAGTATTTAGTATAAAGAACATAACTGAATTATTTTTCTTCCAACTTCCCATCGATTTATGATGCTTCTCTTATGCTATATTGGTTTTAATACACATTCAGGGTTCGCTTTTTTTACAGCTTCATTGATATACATTGATATATGCATGTATCAAAAAATTCACCCTTGGGGCGCCTGGGTGGCTCAGTGGGTTAAGCCACTGCCTTTGGCTCAGGTCATGATCCCAGGGTCCTGGGATCGAGTCCCGCATCGGGCTCTCTGCTCAGCAGGGAGCCTACTTCCCTCTCTCTCTCTGCCTGCCTCTCTGCCTGCTTGTGATCTTTCTCTGTCAAATAAATAAATAAAATCTTAAAAAAAAAAAAATCACCCTTGTAAAATGTATAGTAAATACTCAGGATTTACCCAAAGTGTGGAGGCCGAGAAAATTAAGGCCATCCCACCTCAAGTTTAGCTGATGTAGGAAACAGAGGCAGAAGAAAATCATTAAAATTCCTCACCTATTGACAAGCCCTTGAAACAGAGTGGCTGTCCCCTGGGGACTTAACTGCCCTCACCTTGAGGTTTCACTAAGGACAATCCTAGCCTGACCGACCCCCCCTACCCCGACAGGTCCGACCAGAATCCTGGTCTGGTTAAACGTCAACATTTTTTAAAAAAATATTTATTTGACAGGCAGAGATCACAAGCAGGCAGAGAGGCAGGCAGAGAGAGAGGAGGAAGCAGGCTCCTCGCTGAGCAGAGAGCCCGATGTGGGGCTCGATCCCAGGATCCCGGGATCATGACCTGAGCTGAAAGCAGAGGCTCAACCCCCTGAGCCACCCAGGCGCCCTAAATGTCAAAATTCTAAAATTCATTGATTTTAGTCACTTTGCCTATATTTTCTTTGTTTGAGAGGGAAAAGGGTTTCGCAGAGGTCCTTACCATGGTTGAAAAAGAGGCGGAGGATGGTCCACAGCCCTGCGTGTTGTGCCGCTGGCCTCCCGCTCAGCCCGAGCACTTGCTTTCCTAACACTTCATTCTACTTCAGGGTGCTTTCCCATCTCTGTTCACTGGACACTAACCCATCTGGGTTTCGGTGAGATCCTGCCTCAGCAGCCTGCACCAGTCCAGTCTCGTCTGTCTCCCCAGTCACCGGAACAGGAGACCACCCATGAGTGTGGACGTGCGTTCGAGAAGAACGAAGGGTTTCTGGGTGACCCCGCCACGTCGCGCAGATAGCAATCCCGAGCCTGGTTTTCCGCTGAGTGAGGAGGCAGGTTTCGTTATCTGGGAATCTCACTTTAGCAGAAACCAGAGGGCTTACAACCACAGCTGACACATAAAGAAGAGGTCGACTCTGACAGGGTTTCCAGCCACGGGGCTAGAAGCATCTTTAAAATAAACACTCAAGAGGAAATTCTAGTCTTTAGGAAAGATTTTATTAATTAAATTTTTAGGATAGAGAATTTTTTTAAATAACTATGATATTTTAAAAAATTATTCAGTATTTAATGACGTTTTCAATTAGAAAAACCTTGAACCCTAAGAACAGACTGTGTACAGCGGAGGCTACCAGAGGGGAAAGAAAGTGGGGACCAGCTCTGTGGGTAAGGATGGGGCTTAAGCACCGACTTTTTTTTTTTTTTATTTTTTTATTTTTTCAGCATAACAGTATTCATTATTTTTGCACCACACCCAGTGCTCCATGCAATCCGAAGCACCGACTTTTTAAACCAAAAGCAAACGGCACCCGGTCTCAAAGCCTGTCTGGGGACTCACTCCTGCAGGGCACCACAGGGCACACCCCCCGCGGGAGAAGCTCAGACGCCAACGGGGCCCTCACTCCTTCTGAGGCGATCTGATCTGCACGAGGAGGGAGGCGTCGGGACTTTTACATCCGCTCGATGTCATAAAGGGCTGGGACTAAGCAAAAATTTAATGTAATCTGTGTAGTATTAAAAACAGTCTAGAATTACGGCAATTTGAATGACTCCCGGGAGGCGTTATTCCAGACACAAAGCAGGGCAGGCGGCCCGGGAGGGAGCAGGTCCACTTACCTCGGAGGGGAACAATCCACAAAGGCCCAGAGCCCAGGAGGGGAAGAGGAACACGTACTCGCTCCCTACAACAGCCCAGGACCAGCCTTCCGGCTTCTTACAAGTTGTAATTCAAAGCCATCAGTCTCACTCTGAGGACAGTGCGCTTGCCCTGCAACGGTCCTCTGGGGAGTCAGGTCAGGAGAGGCCTGGGCTCCGGAAAGCAATGGCGGAGCTGCTGCCTCCCTAACCCCGGACGTGACTCGCGTCCCCATGAGCCTTACAGCCTCCTCTGCGTGAGACAGGTCTCCGGTAATGGGTCCTTGGAAAAACCTCGGTGGGGGGCGGGAGGGAGAACCCTCTGGGGCCGCCAGCGCTCGTCCTTCAGCGCCCCACAGCCAGATAATCTCAACATCCGGAAATGTCCTTCGACTTGTTCTTTCTCTGATATCTCGTGTCCTTGGGATCAAAGCCTCTTTCGCGGGCACCAAACACGGCCCAGCGCGGAGTTCTGGCCGTGTAATCCCGTGCGCCGAAGGTGGCCGAGCCCCCGCTGTCTTCGTACTCCCGCACCAGCTCCTGGAAGCGGTCATAATCGATCCACGTCCACCACTCGCCGCCGACCTTAAACTGGAGAAGAAAAGTGCAGTCGGGTCAGAAGGAGAAACATCCATTAAAAAATAATCACAATAAATATTTTAAAAATTCAAAAATAAGCCTGAATTTCTCTTCGCCCTATCAAGTGGAAGAAAATTCTTTCACGCTCAGATCCGGCTCCGTAGCAGAGCAGAGCATGACATGCCGCCGTGCTGTGCCGGGGAGACCCCAGGGCTGAGGAGAGAACTCGCCCCGGAACCGCACGTCAAGTTCGTCCTCAGCAGCGTCACTGAAAGGTTAATTAAACTGTTCCGGCTTTGCCATGTGTTAATGGATGAGCTGATTTCTAATTCCTGCTGTTGCCACTTTTTATTTGCCGTGAATTTGCCTGGTTTGTCAGCAGCACCTAGTGGGCCCCGTTGTATTATTAAACCCGGCCCGAGTGATGAGGGAAGCTTTAATCAATGACTTCTAATTCCGAAACGCTGACTAAATGCTCCAACTGGCCCGTTTAGCCTAACATGAATACAGCTCCTCGTTAGTGGAAGGCTCGTTAAGGATTTCAATTCACTAAAGGGAATAATCCAATTTGGACTCTTCAGAAAATTGCTTCTCAAAAGTCATTGTCGAATGATGACCAGGAATGAAGAAAACAGAAAACGAGTCGAGGAAGCTCCGAAGGGATCACTCATTGCACTACGAAGGCTTCGGACTCAAAGCCGCTCTTCTGGAACTCCGCGTGTGAATGCATAACACCTAGTGCCCGATTTATAACCGGGAAAGTCATCCTGGAAGCTGCTGTCTTCCAAAAACCCTGATTATGAGCCAAGCGAAGTAACAATTTCGTGTTCTAGCTGAGAAAAACACTGAAAATGTAGAGCTGCCCGGATTCGGAATATTAAAATGTGCCGAATTTCAATGACATCTGATTCTGTTACCCAACAGCTAAGAGGTTTCTAGTGGGGAAGAAAGACCAAATAAATGGCAAAGTTCAGTCCATCTACGAATCCTGAGCAATTACTTTCTGATAAGACCTTTCTCTGAGCTGTGCCCCGGGCCTCCATGAGCGCTCCACCCTGTGATAACAAAATCCGCGTCCCCCTCCCACCGTTCTCCCTCCGGGGACAGGCGCTCTCCTGTCCTCTGCCGCCACAAATGCCACCAGGCAGCCCTGGTCCGGAGCCTCCGAGCTCCAGAGATAAAGGAGCCGCACCCGCCCGGGCCCTCACACCTGCACGCCGTCCGGTCCCACGACTCCTCGTGAGCAGCATCGCTGTGGTCCTGACACAGGCCTGTAGCTCGGGCCCTCGTTCCCGGGCCCCCGCGACAGCGCCCCTGCGGATGGGTCCCCTGATCCCCGTCTGGCCGCCCCCACCCCCTGCAGACCGAGACTCTGAGCTCCCAGCGCCTACACGGAACGAGCCCGACTGGGAGCCTCCCGCGTAAACACCAAACCTCCGTCTGAGGCCTTCCACGAGCCGACCGCCCTCCCACGGGACTCCTGTCCTTCTCCCTCCGTCTGACGAACATCTCCTCATGCCTCACGGCCCCCCACACACGCCCTCTGCTCTGGGAAGTCTTCCCGAACCCCTCAGACGGCGACGGTTCACCCGCCGCAGGACCTCACTCCCCCGACCTTGGCCAACGACGTACTAGAATTGCTTCTGTAGTGACCTCCCCAACCCCCGGCCCGACACTACTACTGTCGCCTCTGTGCCTGTAGCGGACTCGTCATTTATGAATTCATGCTGGCACTGCGGGGACACAAGGGCCCGGCCCCGTTCCCCTGACGTCTAACAAATCCGGAAGGCCACACAGTGGAGAAAACTTCCACCTACGCTACTGACACCCGGGGATGCGGTGCTGCTGCTGTCGGCGCCGTGGCACAGAAAGTGTGGTTTTCGCAGTGTCGTCACAAGAGGAGGTGCCACGCTCACACCTTACTGCAACCGGGTGACGCTCCGGCTAGCGCAGGAGTACACACTGTCACTCCCGGTGTGACGGTAAATAACGACGGCTACCTTCTCTTCCTCCCGCCTGTAACAGTTACGGAGTGTTAACGATGGCCTTGGCCCAGTCACAGACATTTAAAAAATAATTATAATCTAATGTGGTGTGTTTTAGCGAGTCAGGTTATGCGAGTGCAGAGGAAGATGTGGTAAGTCACTCCCACGCCCCCAGGAGCTCGGCCCTACTAGGGACCCTCTGCTTTGCTTGCTGGGTGAGACAGATAACGGAATTCTCGTCCCACGCCTTGTCCTGCGGACTTTAGATCTCTAGGTCTCTTTTGGATTCCAAAGGCTGACGCTGCGGGGTCCGTCGTCCTGGTCTTCCTTTTCCCTCAAACTCCAACAAGCATCACGTGCCACGGGTATTCCAACAGGGACTAAAAGTCTAGCTTAAACTACAGCAGCAGACGTAAAATCTTTTCTCACCACAACTTAAAACAAGAAATACATTTTGTATCTCAGTCTAGTACACACACACACACACACACAAGTGCGCGCGTTCTGGAAAAACAACTTTCACAAGCCAATGGCAATGATTTCTTTAAAAAAAAAAGAAAGTCACTTGCGGTAGGCGGCTAGGTTCCCTGACCCCTGATGCGGTGACGATCTGGTCCCCTCTGCCGGTGGGATTCTGCGCTGGCTTAAAACGGAGGACGCCAGCTGTGCAGACACAACAACTGCAAGCTAACGTTCTGACCACGGATTGCTGACCTCGAAGAAAAGCGGGCGCATTAGCTGTTCGGTATCTACCGTAACCGGACACCACAGACTGGGTGGCTGACGCGGCAGATACTAGTTTTCCAACAGTCCCGAGGCTGGAAGTTGAAGACGAAGCGCCCGGCAGAAGCTGTGGCTTCACCGGTTCCCTTCGCAGTGTGTGTGCGGGGGTGTCTCTTCTCAGGAGGATACGACCCCACCAGACCAGGGCCCCACCTTTATGACCTTCATTTAACCTTAATTATCTCCTGAGAGCCCTCGTCCTAAATACACACGCCCTGGGGGGGTCAGGCCTTCAGCATGTGAGTTCTGGACGGACCCAAATAGTCTAGAACAGTGGGTGACTCTCAACTTAACACCAAGCCACCAGACTCCTACGACAAAATGAATCTATTTATGCCCCCTCCGAAGACAATCAGAATAATTCTAAATAATAACTCAGAAAAAGTCAAACTGTTTCTGGGAAAGGCGGGAGCTGAAAGAGCGAGCGCTGACGCGCCGGCAGAGAGACGTGCTGAAAGACAGAGATGCGCAAACCAGAGTAAAACCGCAAATCACAAAATCCGAGGTCCAGTATGCCGAGACGGGACGTCACGTGCTTCAGGAACTCCTCAAACCCAGCAGTAAGGGAAGAGGCAACTCTATGCAGAATTACAGACACGCTCAGAAGCTCAAAAACACACACGAGCACAATGAGGTATGGATAAAGCCGGCCCTGCTGAAAGAGCTGGGCTCCGCGGCCTTGCAGGGCAGGCGGGCCAGGGCTACGGTCCCACCGTCCACAGCAAACGGCAGCTGCCGGGGTCTCACCTCATTATTTTCTCTTTCACAGAGGGAAAATGTCACTGAACAGAATAATGGCAAATAGACTCTTTATTACTTTAGTGTCTAAAAAGCGTCCATCCAAGATGACAGAAAAACACGTGCCTGTACTTCACTTCTTGAAATCCCGCGAGAGTGACGCCGAAGGTGCATCTAAAGATACATAAAGCTGTAAACGCAAAGACACCAGGAGAGGACAAAACAGCATCAACGTTTTAGAAGCTGCAATGATGACGGATGGGCGGCAACTGGCTTAGCAGACCCTAGGGCATCTTAAACCAGCAAATCCTGGATTCCACCGGCCTTATGCCTCAGAATTCCCCACAGGCCTGGGAGCTGGTGGCACAGTCACCTCGGGAAGTAGGGGCAGAAGAAGCACCACCTTCAACCCACACCCTCAAAAAAGCCCCAAAGGCAGGTCTATATTCTATGTAAGAAACTGTTAGAATCCCAAGTTCCCTTCATACCGCTGAGCAGCTGCCCAACCATCCTCCCCAGCAGAAGACAGGAGGCTTATTCTCATAAGACAGTAAGAGGGAAAACCCATGGACTATGGGGGTAGCAGGAAGAACTGAGGACAGGGCTATCATATCAGAAACGAGAGTTCAGAACAGCCCTGTTCCATGCCCGCTTCCCCACCCACGACAGTCCTGCAGCCTGGGGAAAAACGGTGACCCTTCCGGCCAGCCCAAGAGGACGGACTGAAAAGTACTATTTGGGTTTTCCCAAGGCAATGACTCAGCTAGATTTCTCTAAGATAAAGTCAAGCCCAGTCCATACGCTTAGGACTTTCAATAGGTTTTTCAGTTTCCCACTTAAATATGAGCAGAGAACTAACAAGAGAACTAAAAGTAAGCCAAAGGGAAAAAGTAACAGAGGAAAGAGAGCATAGGCAAGGAGAAAACAGCAGACTAAACAAGATAAAAACCCAAACAACTGAACTAAAGCAGTTGTCCTCAGAAAAACGAGACAATACTGTATCCATAAAAAAGTTACTATACAAAAGAGCACTCAAGGAATGAAAAGAACCTTAGACTTTAAAACTATAGGAGCAAAGATGAAAGGTTCACAGTAAAGTAAAGAAAAAAAAATTTTAAGAGAATTTCCTAGAATGCAGAGTAAAAAGACAGAAAACAGGAGAGAAGTTACTAAAAAAATAAATAATAAAGGACTTGCCCAAGAGACCTAACTTTAAAATAACACCAGTTTTTGAAAGAAAGGAGAAAAAACAGCAAGGAGGAAATCCTCAGTGAAATAATCCTGGAAACACATTTTATGAAGTGAAAGCCCTGAGTTTCCAGATTAAAGGGGTAGAGGAAGGATAAGAACAGTCACACTGCCTGAGGCACATCTCATTGAAATTTCAAAACAAGGGAGACAAAAGGAGATCCTAGCAAGGGAAAAATGGTCACACGCAAAGGATTCAGGATCAGAATGCCTATAGGGTCTCAAAAACCACACGGAAAGCTCAGTGGCGCTGAGGCACAGGGCCCACGGCGCGACAGAGAATTCCATACCCAGCTGAACTATCAATCAAGTGTGTAAGGAGAATAAGAACATTTTTAGGAATTTAAGTTCTCAATAAATTGGACCTTCCACACAACCCTTCTCAGGACTCTTCTGGGTGATGTTTCACCAGAATGAGACAGGGATCCCCAAAATAAGACACCCCACACAGGAGAGAGCTCAAGGAAGGCCCAGTATGGCAGCTGTGTATCCACAGCAGGTGGGCCAGAAAGTGCCTCTGGGGAGACTCTCGACATCACGGCATCAGGGAAATACAAGTCAAAACCACAATGAGATCCCACCTCCCACCAGTCAGAATGGCTAAAATTAACAAGTCAGGAAATGACAGGTGTTGGCGAGGATGCGGAGAAAGGGGAACCCTCCTACACTGTTGGTGGGAATGCAAGCCGGTGCAGCCACTCTGGAGAACAGTAGGGAGGTTCCTCAAAAAGCTGAAAATAGATATGACCAAGCGACTGCACTACTGGGTATTTACCCCAAAGATAAAAATGTAGTGATCCAGGGACACCTGGGTGGCTCAGTTGGTTAGGCAGCTGCCTTCGGCTCAGGTCATGATCCCGGCGTCCTGGGATCGAGTCCCGCATCGGGCTCCTTGCTCATCAGGGAGCCTGCTTCTCCCTCTGCCTCTGCCTGCCATTCTGTCTGCCTGTGCTTGCTCTCTCTCCCCCTCTCTCTCTGACAAATAAATAAATAAAATCTTTAAAAAAAAAAAATGTAGTGATCCAAAGGGGCACGTGCACCCCAATGTTTACAGCTGTTAACTTCCACGACAGCGAAACCATGGAAAGATCCCAGCTGTCCATGGACAGATGAATGGGATGAAGAGGATGTGGTACACACACACACACACACACACACAGAGGAATATTACACAGCCATCAAAAAACGAAAGCTTGCCATTTACAACGACGTAGACAGAACAAGAGGGTATTATGCTGTGAAATAAGCCAATCGGAGAAAGACAATTATATGATCTCAATGATGTGGAATCTGAGAAGCAAAACAGAGGACCATCGGGGAAGAGAGGGGAAAACAAAACAGGACAAAACCCGAGAGGGAGACAAACCGTAAGAGACTCAATCATAGGAAACTAACAGGACTGCTGGAGGGGAGGGGAGTGGAGGAATGGGGTAACCGGGTGATGGACATTAAGGAGGACATGTGATGTAACGAGCACTGGGTGTTATGTAAGACTGATGAATCATAGACCTGTACCTCTGAAACTGATAATTATGTTAATTTAATATTAACTATTTTATTATTTATTATTTATTTAATATAAACTATTTTAATTGAATTAAAATAGTTTAAAAATTTTTTTAAATAAATAAATAGATGAACATGACAGAGAACCCAGCCCATCTGAGAGGAGATACAGGTGGCAGAGAATTTGAGAGATCACTTAGCTAAAGAATACAGAAATCTAGACAAAGAAAAAACAAGTAAATATTAAGTCTACGGAAACCAGAAGGCACGCTGGAAACAAACAGCAACCATAGATGACTGTATTGCTCCACAGTGAACAGTGTCCATCTGGTCCTGTAACGCGTAAAACTACTGTGTGCACACAGGGAAGGTGTGGTGAGCAAGGGCAGGGGAAAAGCCTCATCTCATCTTCCATAGTATGAAGAGACAATGAGAAAAAAAACAGTGAACAGCAGCAATATTAAGCATGTTATTTAGAGATGTAAAGACAAATACCAAAATAATCACCCAGAAGTTGAAGGTGGTTGTTGCTTGAGAGGAGAAGGAGCTATGTTTGAGGAAAATACGAGGAACTGCTGATTTTTGTAATAAACTTTGACTTTTTAAACTGTCTCTGTAGAATTCTGATAAAACTAAAAAGCAAAATTTTAAGTAGTAACGACCAATCTCTCAATGCCAAGGAAGAGTATTAACAACCGAACCAGCAAACATGGCGGGGAGGAAAGGGGAGGCCTGCATGACAACGGTAGTGGCCACCATTTATGAAGCGTCCTACTGAGCACGAGGCACTACGTCTGGTTCTCTAGCTTGCGTAACCCCCTTAAACAAACTCATGTGGTTGGACTCTCGTCTTTAATACAAGGGCAAAAGTCCAAAACGGCCAAGTAACAAATATGCCAAGGTCCTATCCTCTGTGTGGAAGAGCCAAGATTCCAGTCTGTGGGTGTTCAAGCCCTGTGGTCGTTACGCTATCACACACCGTCAGCTGTCAAGCCGGAAAAACAACAGAACTCGTAATCACCAGGGTGTCTCTCAAATGGCTTGGAGGGCAAAGAGATTTTTCTCACCCCTGGATTTTTTTTTTTTTTTAAGATTTTATTTATTTATTTGACAGAGAAATCACAAGTAGGCAGAGAGGCAGGCAGAGAGAGAGGAAGCAGGCTCCCTGCTGAGCAGAAAGCCCGATGCGGGGCTCGAACCCAGGACCTGGGATCATGACCCGAGCCGAAGGCAGCGGCTTAACCCACTGAGCCACCCAGGCGCCCCCCCCACCCCGGATCTATTTAAGTGTAATATTCCTGCATTAACTCCCTTTGCTTAACCGGTCTAAAAGCTACAGGAAATAATCCGTGTGCTCCACATTCTTCACGTCCTTCAACCTTCCTCAACATAAAGTGTGCACGTGTGGAGAAGCTGTCCACTACTTCTCTACCCACATACAGCCCAGCAAACTGTCTGCTCCAAGGCAAATGCAGGGAGATGAAAGACTTACATGCGGACCTCGAGCGTTAGCTGGCTCTGCCTTTGAGTATTCTGTGTTATGTACACAGCTTTTGTCCCTTCTGGCAAAATAATAATTAAAAAAATACAAGTGCCACAGGGAGAGCTATTCCTCCCATTATCTTAACTGGATCCCAATAGCATAGGCAGTCTAGGTGAGCTCACTTCTTCTGTTTTCTGTAGGTGAAGAACTGATTTCCCACTAGTTTCAACAGTGTCGTCCATATAGAGACGTCAATGTGGAATATCCACAGCCACGTCAAACTCAAAATGCCACATACAAAAATTCTCACCATTTGGCCTGTCCATCTTGTGCCTCAACCATGCTGTGCCGAAGTTATACCAGCTCCTAAATGATAAATACTCTGTAGCTTCTGGAAAAGCTCTAATCATTCAAAGGCATCAAATGTCTACCCAGCCAAGAGTGCAGGAAATCCTGCATCTGAGCCAAAAAGAGCAAATCAAGAGCTACTGATTAATATCACCAGTGGCAACAGTTTGTGCAAATTCTCCTGCCCAGGATATGTGGTATTCTCTGCTGAAAAGTCAAATCATCAGCACCTTAGGGAAGACCCTTTATTATAGCCCCATTACAGGCAAGGCACTAGTCTAGCTGCCCTGTACCTGTCACTTTATTTAGCCGCCACAGTAACCCTGGAAACAGAGTTACCCTCTTCTTCCGATAAGAAACACGAGAAACAGGGAGTCTCGGATTTGAAAATAGATCCACCGCTTCATAGTTCAGGAGCTCCCAAGGCCACCTTCACTTCTGTTACCAATCGTAAATTCAGGGGTTCCCAAGACCATCTTCAGTTTGACAAAACCACTAGGAGGACCCAGAGAATCCAATGAAAGCTGTTATAGTCAGTATGGCTCATGACAGCATAAGGACACGGATCAAAATCAGCCGAGGGAAGAGCCACATGGGGCAGACTTCAGGAGAGCGCCATCCGTGGAGTTGCCAGTCGTCCTCTGGAAGAGTGGTTGGAGCTCATCTCAGCCATCAGTGACGTGCAAGAAGCAGCACGGAGTATTGCCAGCCTAGGAAGCTCACCCGAACCTTGATGTCTAGAGTTCGTTGTTGTTGTTTTCTAAAGGGGAGGTGGGCAGGAGTGCCTGGGAGGCTCAGTGGGTTAAGCTCTGCCTTCAATTCAGGTCATGATCTTAGGGTCCTGGGATCGAGCCCCGCATCGGGCTCTCTGCTCAGTGAGGAGCCTGCTTCCCCCTTTCTCTCTGCCTGCTGCTCTGCCTACTTGTGATCTCTCTCTCTGTCAAATAAATAAATAAAAATCTTTATCTAAAAAAAGGCAGGGGAGGTCGGTGGAGGGGCAGAGGGTGAGGGAGAGAGAATTTAAGCAGCTCCACGCCCAGCACGGAGCCCTACCTGGGGCTCGATCTCAACCCTGAGATCATGACCTGAGCCAAAATCAAGACTGGGATGCTCACACAACTAAGCCATCCAGACACCCTAATGTCCAGAGTTTTGCCTGGGACTCGGTCACATAGACATAGTTGATTGTGGTGTGGCTGACAAGTTGCCAGCTCTTCTGAAGGTCAAACAAATACTGTGTCATCTAAAGCCCTACCCTAATTTACTTGCTTGGTGTAGACCATCAGATGTGGTCCAAGGCCCCCCAGTAAACAAAGACAATCTTCACAGGCAGGAGATCCAAAAGCTTGGGAATCACCTCCTAGAAGCTGAGGGCAAAATTCTGCCTTTTCTTTGGGTAAAATTGCAACCAAAACTCAAAGTCCACATACAATGGACAAAGTAGAATAACACAAAAATAAAAAAGAAACCAAACAAAAGAGACTCATACATTTCATTTGAATTTTCACACTCTTGAGAAGTTATGACCTTAGTGGCAGTCACTTCCCAAGTCTGCTCCCCCAGACATAGTTAATACAAACCAAACCCTGGAAAGTACTGGTTAGAGGATGGAAGAGGGGCTTCCAGGCCTTCCCATAACTCAGAAGTAGATGTGAACTGGGAAGGAGTAGAGGAAATCCCAGGGTAGTTGGAGGGAGAAGTGATTTCGGAACACAAAAAAATAGTGCTATGGTAGTACCTGAATTGCCCAGATATATGAATTTTGTTCCTGACTACCGTAGCTACGATTGTGTGTTGTTCTTTGGGTGAAAGGAGAAATCACACAGACCACACAGGGAATCTGATGGCCTGCGACAGTGGAGTGCCGAGCAGAGTCGCTCCCTTTTTCTGAGGAACCACATTCAGAAGCAAAACTACAACACACTTGAATTCGAGATATATATCCAAGTGCAATGAAAAAGTTTTTAAATCTGGAAACTCAGTTTCTGGAACTTCAACCTTCCTCTATAATTTTGTTGGAGTTGAGCTAAGTCCTCTCAGCAATGTCACCAGAGTCACCAAAATGCCAATTTTCTCTGACATTTTTCCAAATGTAATTACTGGAAGCAACCAGGCCTCTGATAAGCACCAGTTCCACATGTATCACAGAAGGTAATATATTCTGTCATTGGCTTTTGTTAGGAGGACACTGCATAAGCCCTGAGTGGAGACAGACAATTCCCTTCCTACTCCAAGAAAGGAGGGCTCAGGGAAGTGACAGGCCTTCCTTCCCTCCCTCTACAGACTGCAAGAGGGAGGAGTCTGTGAGCCTCAAATGGGGCAAAAACTTTCTCAGAGCTGACCTTGAAGGGGATCCATGAAACTGCTTCTTGGTGAGTGGGGTGGGGATCTACGCCGTCTCATCAGACAGCTACCTCTACTTCCCTATCTTGTCTGACTGTTCTGTAGCACCTGAGAGACAGTATGCTGTCATGGTCATCATGTCATTTGTATTTCAAAATATCTGGGATTGAATTCTAATTGTGCTTGTGCTTTCTTAGCCTGAGATATCTCCCTTAGAATATGAAGAAGAGTAGTATTTATGACTCATAGGATTTTTCTAAAAATTAAATGAATTAATGCATACACAGCATTATCAAAGTGACCTTAATAAATGTTATTGATTGTTGAGTTTATCAGCAGACACCAAACTGAAGAATGATACCAGACAGCTCATTAATGATGAAAGACTCTAGAAGATTATGCTGGAAGACAACAGAATAATATCTGCAAAATGCTACGAGGAGTTGACAAAGAAGCTATAAGGCATATGAAGAACAAAGAGCAAAATGATCTAAGTCCCTTTTGTTTTTAAATTAGTAATTACTTTAAATGTAAATGGGTTAAACTCTCCACTCAAAAAAAATCAGAGATTTGCAGGGTGGATTAAACACACACACACACACACACACACACACACACACACACACTCCAACAATATACTTTCTATAAGAGCCTTACTTTATATCGAAAGACACATGAGGTTGAAAATGAAAGGTTGGAAAAAGATATTCTATGCAAACAGCAGCCAAAAGAGAGTAGGAGTGGCAACAGTAATATCACACAAAAGAGACTTCAAATTAAAAAGATTATAAGACAGAAAGAAGGACAATTTATATTAATTAAAGGTTCAATACAGCAAGACACAATAATTACAAACATTTATATATCTAGTACCAGATCATCAAAATATATGAAGCAGATACTGGCTGAACTGAAGGGAGGAATAGACAGGTCTACAACAATAACTGGAGAGTTTAGTATCCCATTCTCAATAAAGGATAAAACAATCAGACAGAAGTATGGAAACAAAGGACTTGAACAACACAATAAATTGGCTAGAACTGAGAAAACGGTCTGCCCAATAACACAAAATACATATTCTTCTCAAGTTTTAATGGAACATTTTCCAGGACAGACCACAATAGTTAGGCCACAAATTAAATCTAAACAGATTTTAAGAGATAAACGTCATATAAAGTATCCCTCTAACCACAATGAAATGAAGTTAAATATCGGTAACAGAAAGAAAACTGGAAAATGCATGAATTTGTGGTGATTAAACAACACGTTCCTAAACAGCCAGTCCATCAAAGAAGAAATCGTAAGGGAAATTAGTAAATACTTAAGAGACTAAGTGAAAAGGAAAACACAACATACCAAAACTTAGGGGATACAGCAAAAGCAATACTAAGAAGGAAATTTATCACTATAAATGTTTCCTTTAAAAATTAAGATCTCAAATGAACAACGTAACTTTACAACTTGAGGAATGAGGAAAAAAAAAAAAAAAACTAAACTAAACCAAACCAAAAGCTAGCAAAAGGATGGAAATAATAATGGTTAGTGCAGAGATGAAATAGAGAATAGAAAAATAGGAAAAAAACAAAACAAAACAAAACAAAACAAAAAAAACACAAGGCAGTGAAACCAAAAGCTGGTTCTTCAAAGATATCAACAAAATTGACAAACCTCTGGCCTGAGAAAAAAAGAGAAAAGACTCAAATAACTAAAATCAGAAATATAGGTAGGGACATTACTACTGATTCTACCGATATAAAAGGATTATAAAAGATTAATATGAATGTACACCAACAAATTAGATAATCTAGATGAAATGGGCAAATTCCTAGACACACAAAACCTATTAAGACTAAAGCACAGGGCGCTGGGTGGCTCAGTGGGTTAAGCCGCTGCCTTCGGCTCAGGTCATGATCTCAGGGTCCTGGGATCGAGTCCCGCATCGGGCTCTCTGCTCGGCAGGGAGCCTGCTTCCCTCTCTCTCTGCCTGCCTCTCTGTCTACTTGTGATCTCTCTCTGTCAAATAAATAAATAAAATCTTTGAAAAAAAAAAAAAGACTAAAGCACAAACATACAGAAAATACGAATAGACCAAAACAAGATAAAGACGTTACAAGAAAGGAAAACTACAAAACAGTAACTGTCATGAACATGTGTAAAAAAGTAAAATATTAGAAAGTCAAATCGAACAATGCATTAAAAAAATTAAACACCATGACCAAGTGGGATTTCTTCCAGGTATGGCAAGGCTGGTTCACATCTGAAAATCAATTAATGTGACCATCGCACCAACAGCTAAAGAAGGAAAATATGATCATACCGATAACTACAGGAAAAGTATAGAACAAAAATCCAGACTGATTTATGATTAAAAATTCTCAGCAAACTAGAAACAGAGGGAAATGTCCTCAACCTGATACACATCTACCAGAACCCTACAGTGAACATCATACTTAATGGTTACAAACCAGTTGCTTTCCCACTAAAATCAGAATCAAAGCAGAAATGTCCCCTTTTACCATTTCTTTCTTTTTCTTTTTTTTTTTTTTACAACCCCACAGGCACCCAGGGGGTTCACCTTTTACCATTTCTAATCAACATCAGACTTGAAGTTTTAGCTTAACACAGTAAGATACGTAATGGAAATAAAAGATACATATATTGGGAAGAGATGCATGATAACCACATTAACTGATGTAGAAAAATCCAGAGGGGCACCTGGGTGGCTCAGGTGGTTAAGAAACTGCCGTTGGCTCAGGTCATGATCCCAGAGTCCGGGGACTAAGTCCCACATCAGGCTCCCAGCTCAGCAGGGAGTCTGCTTCTCCCTCTGACCTCTCCTCTCTCATGTTCTCTCCCACTCTCACTCTCTCTCACATAAACAAATTATTAAAAAAAAGAAGAAGAAAAATCCAAAGAATCAACAATAACAAAATATCCTGTGGAACTCAGGTTACTATAGCATGGGTGCAAAATAGGAGGTAATATTCTGAGAAATATTAGCTAACTGCTTTTTCATATACCAGGAATGAACAATTGGAATTTGAAGTTAAAAATACAGTACCATTTACATTAACATCAAAAAAATGAAGCACTTATGTATAAATCTAACAATGTATAAATTGATGTATAAAAAGACATATATATAAATATATATAAAAATATATATATATAAATATATATATAAAGATGTATATAAAATATACATAAAAAGATGTATAAATCTATCCTGTGTATAGGATCTATACACAGGAAAAAAGGTGAAAGCAGTCATGGAAGATCTAAACAGGAGGTATTTCGCGTTCACAGATGGGAAGACTGAACTTGTTAGGTCGAGTTGAATGTGTAGATTCAACTCGATCCCAAACAAGATACTAGCAAGCTAGTTTATAGGTATTAACAAACGGATTCTAAAGTTTACATGAAAAGGCAAAAGACCTAGAATAGCCAACCCAATAGCCAAGATGAACAAGTTGGAGAACTGATACCACCCGATTTCAACAAAGCTAACCAAAGTCAAGATTGCACAGTATTGGTGAAAGGACAGACACATAGATCAATGGAACAATACAAAGACCAGAAATAAACCCACACAAGTATAGTCGACTGATACTTGAAAACATATAACCCAGCATAATGCAGGAAGAACAGTCTTTCCAACAACTTGACATCCACAAGCAAAAATCAAACAAAAATCTCATTATAAATCTTACAGCTTTCAGAACAGATCTTAGACCTAAACATATAATAAAACTACAAAACTTCTAGAAGGTAACAGGATGAGGTCTAGGTGACCCTGAGTTTAGAAACCCACCATCATCCATGAAAGAGAAAGTTGATAAGCCAGATTTTATTATCAATGTTTGCTCTGAGAAAGGCAGTTAAGAGAACAAAGAGTCAAATCACAGACTGGAAGGAAATATTTGCAAAACACATCTGATAAATGGCATGTATCCAAAATATGTAAAGAATACTTAAAACTCAACAATGAGAAAATAACAAACCCAATGAAAAAATAAGCAAAAGATCTGAACCAACACCTCACTGCAGAAAATGTCCAGGCAGCAAGTAAGCATATGAAAAGATGTTCATTCATCTTCTCACATTATGTACTTTTCAAAACCTGTACAACTTTATAGTGCAAATACTGAACCTTAAAACATGAAATAGTTTACATTTTGAAATACATACATAGAAGTATATGTGAAATATATATAAAATACAAAAATCACTTAGGAGAGGTCGGGGAATCCCAGGAAAAGGTTCAGACTGTGAGAATCTGTTACAAATGTATGAAGTAACTTCAAGAAGGGGAGGAGGAGGAAAAGGTGCCGACCTAAGTAATTCTGGAAATAAGTGGAGCTTCTAAGACGAAAGCCAAAGGACCTACACACAAGCACTGTGCTCTAGGGCTGAAAGTTCTGACACTGCTGTACTCGTATCTTGGAACTGCGCGATTAAGGAAACAGACGGCTGCTATAAGGAGCCAAGTTTCCCGCTGTTAGAGGGGAATTTATAAATAAGCAAGCAGCAGCTAGAGTGAGTCCTGCTGGCCATGGATTAGCGTTTGAGACGTTAGCATGTTTAGCTTCATACAACTGGATGCACGCAGAAATACTTACAGCCACGCGTATATACAAAGGCTGGAATATGCGCACAATTTCTTTGCTGTCCTACACCTTTCTGAGGGCATAAAAGAAGAAACAACTCCCCAGCAGCACCAAGCACACCTTCGCCCAGATCTTGGCTTCTAACACCACTCTTCAATAAAGGAGCCAGGGCTGCTGAGAGAAATGACCGCTTCCAGGACTGGAGCAGAAAATGTGCAGGATGAGCCTGGAACACTTTGTAGAGCCAGAAAGGAAAGCAGTGCTCAAGACCAAAGACAAAGAAAGCCCTGAGCCCTGATGGGAGCACGGCAAAGGAGCACGAGAGCCCACTGGAAGAGATCCTAGCGGCCAGAGCCAGAGTAATCTGAGCGACGAAAGAAATGAAGTCGAACTGGATTATAACCCAAGGTACAAAGTAAATACCATGAGTCCATACTGCTATAAAAAATGAGGGAATACATTAAAAACTGGGAAAAAGAGATAAACTATTTATGTAGCTATCTCACCATGGAGGATGCGGAATGTAACTCCCAGTTCTTACACGTGGGCTGCAGAGAGTGACATCTTTCTGAAGAGTAAATGTACAGAGAAGGGAGGGGAAGAGTAATTTTACAGTGCGAAACCGGACAAACACTACTTCAGTTTGCTGGCCAAGGTCAACATCCCTAGTTGTAGGTCATGCTGGCATAATGCATCCCTGATACAAGATGACGAAACTGGCACTTTACCTCTGTGGCTTTCCTCCTAAAAACCCACAACCCAGGTCTTACGAGAAAAACACTGGACAGATTTCAGTAGTGGTGCATCCTACAGAATAGCTCGTGAGTACCCCTCAAAGCTGTCAGAGTTATCAAAAACAAGCAAAGTCTGAGAAACTGCCGTAGCCAAGAGGAGCCTAAAGGGACATGACATTAAATAGAACATATTCTTCTGGATGGAACAGAACAGAAAAAGGACATTGGGTAAAACCTGACAAAATCCAAACTCTGGGCTCTGCCGAATCATGGAGCAGCACTGGTCCGCTAGTTGTAACACACGTACTACACCAATGCGAGATGTTCCTAACAAGGCAAATCTAGAGTACAGAGGAACTCTTTGTACTGTCTTCTCAATTTTTCCATAAATCCCAAACTATATGTACTAAGACATGAAATCTATTTTTTAAGTAAGCAATTAAGTTTTAAAACAGTGCTTTGTGGATGTGCGAGCCGTGCATGTAACCTACTCCTTGGTTTCCGCTGGCAGCGGCCCACTTTAACAGGATATCACCAAACCGCACAGGGGAAGGACCTCACTGTTTCTACAGTAAAATCATCAAGTGTATTGTATTCATCAAGGTCTCACTCAAGCTTGCAGACTGACAGGCCGAAGGTTACATCTGAGCTGCCACTGGAGAACACAGAAGCAGAGGGGTGACGATCTCCTTATCCCGGCGTTCCTTCCACGGCACACAGACAGGCCCGCCCTCCCCCTGTAGACAGTCTCCTGTGGGCAACTGTACTTATCTCTTTGTCCCTCGAGCTCAACCTTGGGACTAAAACACGCTGACTTACCTTGAGTCTGTGTCCCTCTTTCCTTTGTTCAAAGTCAAAGAAACTCATTGAACTTTCTACTCCTACACACGAAAGAAACTCCCTCTTATCCAGAAACTCTCTAGAGTCTAAACGTCACTTCTAAATGACAAAACCGTTGTGAAAAAAAATAACCATCCTTTAAAAAAAATTCCAAGAATTAAGAAATGCTTTGCATGTGACATACCACATGGCAATAACGAGATCGCTGTAAACGATGCAAATGACCACAGAGTATTCTGGGGATGGACAGGGTACTGCGGGTTGTAATGGATTCTCCAGAGGCTGGTCCATGTTGTGAAATCTTACTAACTTAACGTAGAATCTTAAAAGGTCATTTGAATGCAAATATTCAACCAATGCTTGAAATCTCTAGAATCTTTTTTCTTTGAAAGAATTCACCTTACACTTTGGGCTACATGGTATCCTAGAGAGAATTTAAAATTTTTGAAATGGATAAAGAAAGAAATGCCACAATGGAGGGATTTTCAGTGCTGCACTTGATGGCCATGTTCTTACTTCTGCTAGCCAGCTTTAACTAAAATCGGAAAAGTACCGCCCAGCAGAGAGAAGAAACTTTCCAAAAGCATGGATGGGCACCAGATTCCTGCTGCAGAAAAACAGGGAGGAGATGGTGAGCAGGAAAACGAGCGGATGTAACAACCAGCAGGTCAACGATGACCTAAAAAATAGCAAACTCCGTAGAGTAAGTATTTACTGAATGAATGAATGAGTGAATAAATAATAAGGAAGGAGGTAAGTATGGATCAAAATCAGGAAGGACGATGGAACACTGTCTCTGCTTTCTGGAGCTCAGACAGTGAAGGTGGGACGGAGAGGACGGTGAAGGCGCTGTCAGTTCTCTACACAAACATGGAGAATCCGCGGTGTCCCAGGGACTCTGGGAAGTGCTGGGGATGACACCCTGTGTTCCACGTACCCACAGCTCTTAAATACGCAGCCTTATCTCTGTGCACATTGATCCCAGGGAGGAAGCCCCCGAGGAGATCTATTTTACCATTTTAAGGAGCAGAAACTCAGCAGGTGAACGGCGGTGGGGCAGGTGTGGGTGTCTTTCTGGCAGAAGAGGCATCTTGGGCAAAGGCGGAGGAAAAAAGCAACATGGCGGGACCTTGCAGAGGCCCAGAGAGGAGCCTGAGACAAAGCTGAAAAGGCCCTGATTGTGAGAGCCATTAAGAACCAAGTATTTAGGTTTTTCTTTTGCGTTCACGGCGAGATGTCCTGTTTCAAAAACACAGCAGAGAAACGGTAAGCTGGGGACTGGCAGCGTGAACAATGACGTCATTAAACGGTCAATGCCCACGCTGTTATTTATGACCTAAAGGGTTTGTGTTACGGGTTCTTCTAGTCTTAGGTTTCATTTTTCTCTTTTTCTGTTTCTTTCCTTGATTTGGTTTTTGGTTATAGCTCTGTTTTTTGTGACCTTAAAAAGGCACCCGTCGGTAACTGCCGGCCTCCTCATTAAACGGGATCTGACAGGCCCCGACGAGGATCGGACAGGGACATCTTCATCTAAGTTTCAGGAAACTCTTCCCAGTAACACTGCAGGGCAGCCTTGTAACATCCTGGGTGACACTTCTAACACCAGTAAAGAAAATCAACTTATATGGACGTATTCTGCTAAATAATCTGTAATTTACGGTGTACCCAGCGGACTGGCATTACTGCTCACTGAGGAGATACTAAGCCAAAATCTATAAATGTCAAAACTGTGGTCGCAGACTTCTGCTTCTGGACAAGATGGAGGATATGCACTTCTTCCTACCTCTCCCTCGGTGTGGCTAAAATCCCTGGGTATCATATACAAAACAAACCCAAGACGACTGCAAAGGTAGATAAAAGAAGGCAGACTGGCTACGCATGCCCTGGGCTCTGTCTGTGGCTCTTACTAAGGATCCCGCACTGGGTGCTGGAGCCTAGAGGTGGCTGAAGCCCGCAATCCAGAAGCACCAAAGGGCACAAACAGCAAACGGATCTCAGAGCTCCATGAAAACCTGTTTTTCTCAGCCGGTGGACCAGGAAAAGGGCACCCTAGCTAGCAGGACAGAAAACTTAAGCAATAACCAACCTAGGCCATGAAAAAAATGCCCGATTCTCAGCCCAGGTCAGTCAGCATCTATGGGGAACCCTAGACCTTCACATCCGCCCAGCCATGTTGGGCCGCACCCTCCCTCCTCGCCGCTGGGGAGCTCTCAGAGGAGGTGGAGTGGAAGATCTGGCCATCCCGCCCCCACCCCCCGTGGTCCCAGGAGCACTGGCCTCACCTGGCCGTAGCAAGGTACCTCACCCCACCCACTCCAGAGTGGGGACGGAGGAAGCTTAGCAGAGAGCCAAGACCTTCCCTACTGCCTAGGGGCACCGAGGCCCCCACATCCATCCCATACTGTCCCTGCGGAGCAGCAACGAGGTGGTCCTCCCTTCCTAGTCAGAGTGGAGCAGAGGTTCTGCGGGGAGAGCCCAAACTTTCACCCCAAAATTAGCCAAAAGGAGGCACTCCTCCCCCAACAGGTCAATGGAGGCTGAGTGGGGACCCAAACCTTGACATCCGCTTGGTTGAGGTGACACCAACCCCCGACTCACCTAGGAAGACAGGGAGCAGCCTGCACTGAGTGTCTGACCCAAGTCTCCCGTTCTCCTTTCTCTCCCTTCACAGCCTCTGTTTCAGACCCTCATTATGTCACCCTTGGACTGCTGGACTATCACAAGTTTTTAACTGGTTTCTCTGTCTTCTAGTCTTACAGTTCATACCCCCTAATGTTGCTAAACAAATTTTTCTGAGACCCAAATCTGATTGTGCCACTGTCCTACTTCAAACCCTTCAGCGCTGCCCGTGCTGTACAGCAAACTGCACGACTAGGATTCCATTCAGCACCACCAACGCCCTTGCCCCTGACCAGTTACCCCCCTTCCTTTCCCTTCAACCCTTCTTTTGAACTCTGGCCATAATGAACTACTCGTTGTTCTCCCAACAGGTTAGGCCTCTACACTTCTCCAAGGACTTCTCCTTGTACATTTTTCTGCCTTCATGTCCGTCCTCGCTGGGCTGTCGCTGGACATCCAGTCAAACAGCACTCCTCTGGGAAGCCTCTCCCAATAGTAGCATATTGTCCCCAGCACACCCCACCCCCAGGTTCTACTCTACTCTTCCATCATTGCTCTGATGAAAAACTGGAGGTATTGGTTTCAATAGTTGCCTTTTTTCTTTTTTCTGTCAGACCACTCTCAAAGGCAAGGACAATTTGCTTAACTCATCTTTGCATCCCTAGTACCCAGCACCAGACCCGACACACCTTGGGTGCTCAAGAAACATTAGCTAACGAGCGTCGGTCTCAGACTATCTCTTCGTGTTGGTGTGTACCTGAGTAGCTATGCCTGTTACTGCATTTATCACACTGAATTCAGCTGCTTGGCGCCTTCTGGGAACTCCCTGTGGATATGGGCAGAACCAAAAGAGAAGCCAAAAGCGTGAAAACGGCAGATTATCTGAAAACGAGGACAAACCAATAGCTGACTTGTTATCAATGGAATTTAAAAGACAAGAGATTATCTCTCTTGTGGTGAAAGGCAACAAATGTCAACCCAGAATTTCATCCCCAGCCAAGTGTTCATTTCCAGACAAACAAGAACGGAATTTTCCATCCGCAGACTCCCACCAACGCATATGTTAAAAAGTGTTTTCTGGGGAGAAGGAAAACAGTTCCATGGGGAGGGTCAAAATGCAGAAAGGAACGGAGAGCAAAACAGAGTTAA
The DNA here is from genome assembly GCF_902655055.1 of Lutra lutra. Classification (NCBI taxonomy): domain Eukaryota; kingdom Metazoa; phylum Chordata; class Mammalia; order Carnivora; family Mustelidae; genus Lutra; species Lutra lutra. The sequence goes on along the minus strand of NC_062295.1, from coordinate 25,718,182 downwards.
AGATGCATGTGCATCCAACGGAGCCCTGACTCTGTGAGGCAGTTAGTGACGATGCTCCCGCCCGCTCACAACTACCGTGCGCAACAGTAACAGCACCTGCGCTGGGAAGGGGAACGGGGGTTGATGAGGTGTTCTCAGGTCCCTGCTTTGCAGTTAGAGTGTAGAAGTATCCTCTACCGTCAGACTGTGATTAGTCGAGGACGCATACGGCCATTCCTAGTGCACCACTACAAGAACAGAAAAGAGTCCGAAATTCCAGCCTATTTAAAGGGAAAGTAAGACCTAATGTGGCTGAGAATATAAAGAAAGTGCAGAGAGAGAGGGACAAGCAGTGTAGGAAGCTGGAGAGGTGCACAGCCCGATCACACTGGGTCCTAAGGTCCCACTAAGGATTTTGGCTTTTAAGTTAAAAGCAAAGGGAGGTCACTGAAGCGTCTGAGCACGAGAGATCCGTATTCTCTAGCCTCGTACCTACGAAAACACTGAACGAAGAACCAGAAAATAAAATTCAGGGTTTGGCTTTAATTTTTAAGATTTGCTTTGTGAGTCAATTAGCTTTGAAGCTACTTTAATTAACATTTCAAATACCAGGTGGCCTTTATTTCTCTGTTCCTTGACGTCCCAGAGCATACTCTTCTGTCTAAGTATTTAAGTCTGACAGACCACAGGTCAGCTGCATACACTCTCACCGCAACCAACGCATGCGAGCCTTTTAACCTGGCACTTGTGAGACTAGAGGAGGTGAAATTTTAATTGAGCAAATCTTGTATTATTAAGTGCTGTTCAGCTAAGAAGCTGTTTGGGAAGCCATGTAAGGTTTTGGGGGAGGATAAAATGTTCTTTCATGTTCAAATTAAGCCTGACTTTAGTCGCATAAAAAGCACTTATATAAGAAGAGGTACTCCACTCTTGGCCTTTATTATCTTTTTGGTATTAATTTATCTTGATTGTGATATAACTCACATGCCACGAAATTCAGCCTTTTAAAGGGTACAATTCATGGACTTTGGTATAGTCACAGAGATGGGCAACCGACACCACTCGGTAATTCTTGAGTATTTCCATCACCCCTGAAGAACACCTGTGCCTGGCAGTGGTCACTTCCCAGCCTGCTCCTCCTCAGTCTCTGGCAACCACCGATCTACTTTCTGTCACTTCGGATTTACCCGGTTTGGACATTTTAGACAAATGGAATCATATAATAGTGCCCTATTGTGTTTGTTTGTTTGTTTGTTTAATCTAGAATAATGTTTTCAGGGTTCATCCATGTCCCCTTTTTTTAAAAAAAGCACTTGTTTTTTTTAAGGGGCGCCTGGGTGGCTCAGTGGGTTAAAGCCCCTGCCTTTGGCTCGGGTCATGCTCTCAGGGTCCTGGGATTGAGCCCCGCATCGAGCTCTCTGCTCAGCCGGGAGCCTGCTTCCTCCTCTCTCTCTGCCTGCCTCTCTGCCTACTTGTGAGGTCTCTGTCAAATAAATAAATAAAATCTTAAAAAAAAATTTAAAAAGCACTTGTTAATGCAGAACTTGAATAGAAAAGGATGCAGAGTCGTCAAGCAAACCTGACTGTGCTATCATCCCATCTCAACAGTCATCCTGTCTGATGTAAAATGCTGGCGTCTAGGAGCCAACCGCAGGAAAGAATTCTCAAGATTATCTTCGTGCAAAAAGGATGGTTTCATTAAGGCAGGCAGACAGGACCTGTAGGCAGAAAGAGCCCCGCTGGGGTGGTGAGGAGTGACTGATCACATATTTTCAAGCTGGGAGGGGGTCAGGGATAGCGTAAGTTTCTGAGAAAGTGGGAAGCCAGGTTTCCAGGACCTTGAGGGGCTAGCTGCTGTTAGGATAATGTCATTTAGTACTGTCTGGTAAAACCGTAGTCAAGAGAGCCTTCAGCTAGGTATCAGGGAACCACGTTTGGAAGATGATTACTAACATGTATCTTGGGGGCGGATGGATAGAGAAAAGACGTTTCCAAGGGGATTTTCGATGTTAAAGAAGATTCACAGGACCCTGGAGGTTGGACTACTGTCAAGCGAAGGCTGCCTTTTGCCTTTAGCAAGGTATTAACATGGGGGCAGTTGAGTTCCTGGAGGACGGTCACCCTGCCTGTCCCGAGTACTTGTCAATGGGCTGTAAGCTGTAATGCAGTTTAGTTTTTTCCTATATTTCTTTGACCTTTGTTCTCTACATCATTACGCACACAACCACTGAGGGCCTCCTGAAGTCATCTCAGGAAAGGAAGCAAACAAGCGGACGCCCCTACAACGAAGGGAGAAGACACTGAGGAGAAGAAGGAGCAGCTGGAAGAACGCAAGCTGGGTTCTGCTTACCCTTTTGTGAGCGATAAGGAGGCAGTTGGAATGTTCGTGCTCACAAGCAATTTCGTAGTCGGGGATCAGATCCACCAAGTCCCGGACAAAGTGCACCACCTCCTCATGCCAGGGCACGTTGGCCATGGTGAGACTGCTGGCTGAGCTCTCTCCACAGTAGGTGACACCCTGCAGAAGCCGTACAACAGTCAGAGATAAGCACGACCTGGAACAAGTGTCAGAGCCAGAAAGGCGTCTAGAGATAATCCACCCGACCCCACCCCTCAACCCAATCCAATCCAACGTGAAGGTGAGGAAAGTAACACTGAATCAGAGATGATAAACTCTGCTTAGCAGCTCAGGCAAGTCGGCAGGAGCTCCCAGGCCGATGGCCTCCCTGCCCTGCGACTGCAGCGCTCAGGTGCCCGGCGTCATGAGGTCACAAGCTGTGCTGTCGGGAACAGCACTGTATTTGAACCAATAACGCATCTTTTCATTCAGATTCCTTGTGCACCGTAATAAGTCAATTCTCAAGGAGCTATAATCTCCTCGACCAATAACGGAGGCGTGTCTGCCACCCACAAAAATTCAGTAAACACCTTATTTACTGGCAAAATAAGATGAGCTCCAGTTTTCCAGCCCCGTTTAGGCTTGATAAGGCTGGTAAGGCTTTCCTGTAAAGGGCCAGCTGGGGATCTCTTTGAAATTGTTCCTTAAGATCACTTCGTAATGCATTTTGTAAGTGGATACACTTAAACACAGATTCGGGCCAAACAGGAAGTACATTTGGGGCTATGCATACATCCCTTCCACACGCTTGCATGTGTAAGTGTGTCTCACCTCCCAGAAATTCCTGAGTCATACAAATGGAGGTAAATTGGCTTCCTGGTCTTTCAAACGCTCCCTGACAGCCCTGGCATATAGGACCCCAAAGTTCCATAACTAAGTTTTTGGTTTTTTTTTTTAAGATTTTATTTATTTATTTATTTGACAGACAGAGATCACAAGTAGGCAGAGAGGCAGGCAGAGGGAGAGGACGAAACAGGCTCCCCGCTGAGCAGAGAGCCTGATGCGGGGCTCTATCCCAGGACCCTGGGATCATGACCTGAGCTGAAGGGAGAGGCTTTAAACCCTCTGAGCCACCCAGGCGCTCCCCATAACTAAGTTTTCTATTTGGTAAGTTACATAATGATACACTCCTAGTAATAAGGGATGTCTTAACTTTGTGGGCTTTTTAATTTTCGAGATCAAACTTTCTTGACAAGTGTTTTGAATATTCTAGATCTGCTACGACTAAGGAGGGAATGACTGAAATAAAGACATCCACTCACACTCTCTCTCACATACACGGATACAGATGTGCACGCACATACACATGGATACAGATGTGCACACGTGCACACACACACATGGATACAGATGTGCACACGTGCATGCACATACACACGGATACAGATGTGCACACACACATACATGGATACAGATGTGCACACGTGCACACACATACATGGATACAGATGTGCACACACACATTCACACATACATGGATACAGATGTGTGTGCACACACACGCTCTCTCACACATACACAGATACAGATGTGCATGCACACACACACACACACACTGTCACACATACATGGATACGGACACACACACGCACGCACGCAGACTGGAGGAGGTAGGGTCCCACGTTATGAAGAGCCTGCGGACGAGCACTGCAGAGGGCCCGTGACCCTGCAGACGGAGCAGCTGGGGGTTGGCCAGAGACTCTGATGAGCTCTGCAAAATGCGCGACTCCAGATGGCCGTTCAGAAAGGTCACTGGTGTGCTAAACCGAGGTGACCTTTGCTGAACACAGACCGGAAGTGACCCAGCTTAGCTGTACTAAACAAGAGCGTCTTCTCTACCAGCCCGACGATTTACAGAATTCATTAAACTGAGCTTGAGATTTAGGTGAATTTAAAAAAGCAAGTAATATGTCAGTTTTAAAAACCTTTAGGTATGGCTGAAAAATTGTACTAAATTTCCCCAAATGTATACAAAACACAGAAATGATTTGCTGGTAGGTCAAATTAGTTAGAGAAATGACTTTATTTCAATTTAAATACAGTTGATGATGTGTGAATTATATGAGCAAGCGTGTACATAGTAGCTACACAAAAGAGTTCACTTTTCATATTTAAAAAAGTTCCTTGAAACAGATTTTAGATTAGATCTTACATTTAGGACAAGGGCTTTGGAAAATATTTGAATATTTCCTGTTCAGCAATAAATCACGAGATGTTAAGCACGGACTTGGTTTGGAACGGCAAAGAGAGAACGAACGCCACAGCTATAGTATCGTGCCTTCATGTGACATTGTTCCGTTCACATGAGGCTTCCCACTTAGCCAAATTCTTGCACTTAGAAGTTCTCATTGTAGCCAGACAAAACCCTCTGGGGTAGGCCACGCGAGCAACTTTCTGAGCCCACCACAGAGCCCCAGAGCTCTCTGTGACAGAAGTGCTACAGGCAGAAACCAGTCCCAGTGAACTGGTCTGTGGAGTCACCTCTGGGAAGTCCAGCCCCGCCGTCAGTCAGGCCCCCCATGCCCCCTTCTCTGCTCTGGCGGCTTCACTCCATCCTGCACTCCAGTCCAACCGATGATTTGCCCCGACGTCGTTCCTGATCACACTTTAGCTAAATTGTCTAAAAGTACTTCATTTTCTGTATCGTAGCCATCTGCCACCTTCTCATCCCAACGCCACCCTGTCCCCACCCCATCTAGCACCAGCACCAACTCTGTCCCTCGCTGCTTTGAAAGGAGAGTGAACTCAAGCAAGCAACGGATGGGCACAATGTGGCAACTGGAAAGCCCTCACTTCAGAAGCCGTAGGTTGAGGAGTAACAAGCGCACCCGAAGAAAGTTCCTGAAGAGCAGGACAACTTACCCATCTCTGGGTCTGCAGTGAAAAGAATGACCCACACCCTTACGCCGCTGCCTTTGGGCTGGATCGCTCTGCTCTAGGACTCGGTCTCTTACTGGCTGCGTGGACGGTTTCCTGGGGATTCAAGGTCCGTCCGAGGAGCCGTGTTGTGCCGGTCTGACTATCTGACACTTCAACTAAGCGGACTGGGTGTCGAAAGGTTCCTGATAATGTTTCTCTCCCTCAGTCTGATGAGAAATGTTGCTTCGTGACTTCTTGCACAATATACTCAAAACATGACGCTCTATCCTAAAAACGTTTCAACAGCTCTTCCCACGAGAAAACCAGCCCCAGCTTCTCAGTGTGGCACAAGGCCTTCCTATGGGACTGCCCCGCTCTGCATCCAGTCTTTACTGGGCAAAATTTCCCACCACGTCTTCAATCTCTGTTCAGGAACCTTTACTGCATCTGATCCCAAACTCAGATCCTGCACACAGCTCTTAGCAATGTATATGTCTGTACACACATATATAATACAGACATCTAGTATACGGACATCTAATATACATATATAACGTATAATTATAATTCCGTCTAAATTCTGAGCTTCTAGGCCTTGTTCTTCTCTGTACCCCAACCGATCTATGCTCCATGGCCTTGTGGTTACATCAAGTCACGTATTCTTTTATATGACATTAAACTCCAGAACCCTCTTCTGATCTAATAAAAATTTCATTCCCATTATTCAGTCTTTAATGACAGGACACGAAGGAACTGATGCCCTCCGGTTCGGGACCGCTACCTGAGTAAGTGGATATACTTTTTACCTTTGTGCAAAGAAAGGGGGTGAGGTCAGGCTACGGCATTTGCTTTACAAAACGCACTCTGCAAGGACTGAGCTCTGCAGACAGATCCAGTGCCAAGAGTGTGAAGGAGGTTTAAATCATCTGACAACAAATAATTACTGAGCACTGACTATTTTCAAGGTGCAATGCAGGGCAGAGGGTAGAAAGACAGTATTTCATTTACAAATGGATTGTGCTAGGGAGTTTCTCGATACAGCAGATGTTTATAACATGAAACACATTTTCACAAACAAGCAAGCAAATAATGATCACTAAGATTCTTAGGCTAGCAAATAAAGGCCTATTTAAGTCTAATGAAGCTAAAATATATGTTCATTTACAGGGAATAAAACAGAAAAATGTTTCATAAGACTAGCAATGGCAGAAAAGAGGGAACCAATATAATAAAGAAATAGCTTCTATTGATTTAGTTTAAATAAACGTGCTTAATGAAAAGGGATCTAAACATTTACTGAACCCAGGCATATATTATCCTACTGAATTCTCAACACAAACCTATTAAAGTGATACTATCATTCTAATTTTAATACTGAGGAAATTTAGGCTCAGAGAGGATCAGTAACCTGTCCCAGGCTACATCAGTACTTTTAGGAGCGTTATCGAAGTATCAGAGCCTGCTCCTCCCCACTCCCCAGAAGACTCTAGCATGTGTGTGTGTGGGGGGGAACCTCATCTTCCTTATTCATTCGTCCGCTGAAGGGCGTCTCCGCTCTTTCCACAGTTTGGCGACCGTGGCCATTGCTGCTATGAACACTGGGGTACAGACGGTCCTTCTTCTCACTACATCTATCTTTGGGGTAAATACCCAGCAGTGCAATTGCAGGGTCGTAGGGTATGATGCCTCCATCGGAAAGGATGAACATGCAACTTTTGTATCAGCATGGACGGGGCTGGAGGAGATGATGCCGAGTGAAGTAAGTCAAGCAGAGAGAGTCAATCATCATATGGTTTCACTTCCTTGTGGAGCATAAGAGATAACACGGAGGACATGGGGAGATGGAGAGGAGATGTGAGTTGGGGGAAATCGGAGGGGGAGACAAACCACGAGAGACTGTGGACTCTGAGAAACAAAGAGGGTTTGGGAGGAGAGGAGAGGGGAGGGTCCTTAGGTGAGCCTGGTGGTGGGTATTAAGGAGGGCACGGATTGCATGGAGCACTGGGTGTGGTGCATAAACAGTGAATCCTGGAACACTGGAAAAAAAAAAAAAAAAAAAAAAAGGACTCCAGCGTGTGCAGACTAGGACAGAGCCCGTACATGTGCGCACGCTCGCACATACCTGGAAAATGCAAGACGTGAACAAGTACTGTGTTTGCTTCTGCAGGGAGCCCCAGGCCTATCGCCGGCCGAGGGTCAGTCTGTACAATCAATCTCACACCTTCAGGGCATTATGTGACCCTGAGGTACTATTAAAGCTTTAGTGCCAAGCCCATGTGAGGGCCAGGCCCTGGGAGACTCCTTGTTTTATGCCAGAGCACAGGTGAAGGACGAGCTTCCAGGCACCACCGTGTACCAGCGGGTAGAGTCCTGATCCATGCTTTCTCTGGAAGTGGAAGGGCTAGTGTTTGTGCTTTAGACCTGACCCAGCGGTGCGGGAGCTACGAAGGACCACCAGGGCGGCCTCTCTTTGTCGAGCCCCGAAGGGACTTCCTTATAGACCCGACAGATGGCTATGCTCCCAAAAGTATGTTTATTTTAACACACTGACTTCTAAGTGTTTTCGGAGGAATCTGAGGTTACTTAGCCTACCACATTGCTAGCTCTCTCATCAGATGTTTTTCGAAGAGCGCTTGTTTTAAAAACCGCCATTTTAGGAAACTTTTCACTTTAACTAAATAAGATGACAACAATAATGAAAATGTTTGGTCAGACGTTAAGCAGTTTAACTTGACTGAACAGGAAAGACTGCCTTCTCCACTACTGATTTCACTTCAGTCACTGGGATTACAGAAGTAACGCACGCTCACTGGTAATTCGCAGAGCAAGGACGCGTGAACAATAAAGTCACTAAGCCTTTTCCTGTCCTTCTTCTAAATACAACACTGAAGAGCCTTATATCCTTCCATACTTATCTTATATATAATATGTGCAAACGTATATGGTTAAAAATATAATAAAGTATTATTCTAGAACTTGCTCTGCTTCCTCAGTGGGCTACACTCTGCAAACATCCCTTTTGCTACTTCAGTTTAAAAGGAAGATACTTCACTAAGTTGTGGGACAAACGAGGGCTGAATTTAACAAAGCACGTGACCCAGTCCTCAGTTGACGCAGCTACTGTAACACAGGCCATTTCTGCCTTGGGTCTTCTACAAAGAACGAGCTGATCGCCACCAGGCTTTCCCCTGATACAACTGTTATCTGTTAGGGTATATTTTATCATTTACGTAAAGCAGTTAAAATTGAGAACAGATCACATATTTCTCCAAAATTTTTAAGTAAGATCTTTTCAAGTGCCTGATTTTACTTCTGTAGCCTTTGTCTTACTTAGTAAGACCATCCATGTCCCAAACAACGTCTCCATGTCAAATGTCGTGTCTCTGGTGCTTTGACCAGGCCCCGCACATGGAGGGAGCTGACAAGTATCCTCTGGACGTGAGGGTCAAACAGCAAAAAAGAACTCTTGTTTGAAAGCAACCATGTCATTACAACACCTCAGCTGTAGCCAAGAGGCTTTATTTCTGAGTTCCAAACTAAAACATGCACCAGAGAAATGACACTGTTTACAAAGTAGCCATCTTTCTTTTAAAAATAATACCGGGTGATTCTTCTCTGTAAACAAGGAAGGAGGGAGAGGAGGAGGGAGGGGGGAGAAAAAAGGTGATCGAGCCAACTTGCTTTGTAATAGAAGTTTTACTGCAACCTCACTGGGAGCAGCATTCTTGAATAATAAGTCATAAATTAAAACCCCATTAATCCCCTGTGCTGGCCAGGTTTTCCTAAGCGGACACATACACCGCAGATGTAGTTCGCATCTCTGCATCATCAGAGCTCTTGCCAAGAGCAGCCTTTTAAAATTAGGAGCAATTTCCAAAGAAAAGAGTGTCTTTGACCTGACGAGAGCTGGAGCGCCGCACACTCAGGCACCACATTTCATCACTCCCCAGCTCCCCAGCCCCCCAGGATACGGCACCCCAGAACGCACGACTCACTAAAAGAGCTGCGGAACTCAAACACCCCCTGAAATGACGCGGAGTACAGCCGCTTCGTGCACATGCACTGAGGATGGAGCTTTCGGAGACCGGCTGAATTTTCCAGTCACTTTTTGTCATTACGTGGATTCTTAGTTGTCCAAAAAACCCCTCTGCCTCGTAACACTCCACAACTTTAACACCGTGGCATGCCGATGACTTCCAAATTCCCGTGGCCAGCCCCGCCTCATCCCCAGAGCTGCGGGCTTATATAAACGATGGCCTACGGGACCTGGACCTGTATACTGGAAAGATCTCTCAAACGACTGCGGCCAACACAGAACTCGTGCAATGACCCGCACACCCCGTCCTCCTCACTGGTCTCTTCCAGCTCAGTAACCTGTTCCAAAGCCACACAATCGCTTCGGCCAAAACCCAGGTGCTGTCCGGATTCTGTCTGTTCCTTCACTCCCCGCATCTCCACGGGCAATGAGCTCTGCAGGTTCTACTTCCAGAATCCATCCCAAGTGCACCCGCCGCTCTCCAGCGGTGTCTCCAACGACCTTCCCAAGCCGCCCCGTCTCTTGCCTTATAACTAGTCTAGCTACTCCTACTCTGAGCCTCTGTAACCCATTCAGGACAGCAGCAGGGTGACCTTTTAACATCACAAATCACCTCACATCCCCTCCAGCTTAAAACCTTTGCCCAGTACATCTACTATTCAAAAAGCTGACCATGAAATTTAGTATAAAACCCAGTTCTTTCCTTGCTTGGAAGTTCTAACAGAACCCGGCCCCATCCCACCTCTGTGGTTCACCTTGTGTCTCCGCCGACTCTGCTGTCCCACTGAGATCACACGGGACCTTTGGACACTACCTGTGCCAGTGGCCCGGAATGCCCTGACCCGAGGCCTCTGTGTACCGCATTGCTTCTTACTATTTAGGAATCAGTTGTAAAAAAGTCCTCTTCTCCTCAGCAAAACCCCCTTATGAAATCTAAAACAGCCAATCACAATATCTAGCAAAATGGTATCTGCCTTTGGCACAGAAATCCACTTACAGGAATCATCCCAAAGAAACAGTGCCAAAAGCAGGCCAGAGACAACCAGACATGACTGCCTCCTGCTGTAAGTACAAATACCAGCGACCAGATAATCGTGAGATGCGACACACACACCTACACGCGCGCGCACACGCACACATCTGATCAATCTTCTCTCGATCTAACTGCCGATTTACAGGGAGTACAGGGGCACAGGAACATGCAGTCAGCAAAATGTAAAATACAGACACAGGAACTAGCCAGGATAAATAAACAAGATGACTGGTGTGGGAGGTGGGACAGAGGAGAGAAAACACATGGAGGAGGAACTAACAGGTTAAAAGAAATTTAAGAGAGAAATAATCCAATTTCAGTCTATGACCCTTATTGGGACCCAGATTCACGAATCCTGCTTAAATAAGAAGAAATAATTGGTCAAGTTTAAAACCTTCTATTTGCGACACTTGCATGACCGTTGTGAACACTATGCAGCTGTGAGAACAGTATTCTGAGTAAGTGTTTAAAACAAGTGTCTGTCTTTTAGAGACATCTCCTCAAACAGTTATGGGTAAGTCATACAATGTGGGGCTCTGCTTCCAAATTACAGGGTAAGGCAGAGAAAATGGGCCGGGGTACACTAGAAACAGGACTGGTCAGGAGTGGACGACTTCTGAAGCTGGGTGATGACTGGATGGAGGGTCATTAGACCAGTCTCACTACTTCTGTTTATGTTTGAAATTCTCCACGATAAAAGTTTATTTTAAAGCCAACCAGTTCCTCACTATAACACTATTTTATTTCTCAGGACATTCATGTTATGATATAGTTTTTAATTATTCATTTTGTGTTGACTGTCTACCTCTCCATAAATATAAGCTTTCTAAGAACAAAAGCTTAGTCTTTACTGTTATTATCCCCAATGCCTAGAACAGTGCCAGGCTCTTGATTAATATTCCTGAATGAATAAATAAAACATCTGGGGCCCCCCATTGAGTTTTTAAAAGATGCTAACTTCACGGCAGCCAACACAGCACCAGGGGTGATACGATGACACTGGCTGGCAGGAGCTTACCTTCACTTCGATGAAGTCGGGATTCCCCAGGGACACCAGCTCCGCGTAGGCCTGGAGTTCGTCCACATTCCACGCTTTCACTAGAGTCAGTCTGTACACAGTACGCTGTTGCTAAAACAGAGGAAAAGCCAACTTTGTTTTTATCTTGGTGGAAGTCACACCTAGGAAGATTTTCAAATTACTTCAATGAGAACCCAGTGTATGCGAAATTCAGCACTAACTTTTGTAAGTCGAAGTTATATTTTGTAGAAAGATGAAAAAAATGTATACAATATAGTAAGATTCCCATAAGCCCTTTAAAGGCACAGATGCTAGCATGTATCTTCTCCCACTCTAACCTCTGACACGGCATGGGGCACCTGAATGTTCCCCGACAACCACACACTGATCTAGATTTAGTAAGAAACTGTAAATTGACCGAATGGTTCGAGACGCTGAAAATCAATTCAAATAACCTTCAGGCTCTCACTCACTCAAGTGATTATGGTAGGAATTTCTAATTACTCTGGTCTTCTCTCCTGCCTTCTCGTCCTTTAATGACCTCACTGGCAGAAAAGGCACATTTCTGAACTGTCAGTGCTGTCATCCGTCAACCATTTAAACAAAGGTGGTACTGGTTCTCTGAGAGCAACTAGACAACAGACATCAAAAGCTTTCAAGTTTATGCCTCTGACTTTGTAATTCCCTTCCAGGACCCCAGACAAATGTTCAAATGTTCAAAGCCTTATTTCAACATCTCAGAACATTCCTTGTAATGGGTTTGAAACCTAAAGCAAGCGTGGGGGGCATGAGCTAAGACTTGCCTCTAACCCACAGTGTACGGCAAAGGTGCTGTGAAGTATGTGCTTATGTGGCCGTGATTACATCCACGTGCAGCAAGTTCCCAGGTAATAGCCATGCTTTAAGCAGCAAGGTCCAAAATACTTCAGAGAAAAACAAAGTGAGGTGAGAAATGAACAAAACGGTATCAACCTCTCTACTTATGTCTGTTTGAAGATTTCTGTAATTAGTGAAAAAGAAGAAACACTTGAGATCTTTAATGAAAAAAATATAATGAACGGTATTAGGCAGCCATACCACAAAATGTTCTCAAAAATTATTTTAAAATACAGTATGTAATGCAAGAAAAGACAGGAATCTTCCAGATCCCTCCTACACTGCTAGAATTCACCTAACAAAAACGGCAGAGAACTGTAGACCACGCTCATTTGTATTTATTATATACACAAAAACCTCACAGAAACTTTAGCAATTAAGATTTGGCACTATTTTAAAAATTCTAGGAATGCAGGGCGCCTGGGTGGCTTAGTCAGTTGAGTGTCCTGCTCCTGATTTCGGGTTAGGTCGTGATCTCGGGGGCGCGGGATCGAGCCCCACATCGGGCTCTGTGCTCAGCGAGGAGTTGGCTGCAGATTCTTGCTCTCCCTCTCCCCTCCCCAGGATCATGCTCCCTCTCTAAAATAAATAAATAAAAGCTCAAGAAAATTCTAGGAAGGTAGGGATGAGTCATTACATGGTTTAACACAGAAAAATCTATGTGGTCATCTTCAAGGATACACAAAGATATTTGATATAACTTAAAAGCCGCCCCTAATTTTAAAGCAAAACAGAATAAACAAAGACCATTTGTAACTAAAAAAAAAACGTATTCTTAACATAAAGAAAACACTCTGCAGTTAACAGTCAATGTCACTCTCAGTCATTTAGGAAATACAGGCGTTCGCATTCAGTTGGACTAACAGGAGGATGCCCACTCCGTTACGTTTATTGACGCTTCCCCCAAACATTAAAAACAAAGCAGTACAGCAAGGGAACCAGAATTACTGGGTACTACACAAAAAATAACTACTTGCAAATGATATAACTGGCTTCTTGGAAACCTGAGAAAGTCAACTAAAAAATTATGCTAAGGAAAAGTGACCAGTTACTAAATAAAAATATAAAATGAACAGCTTTCCTGGCGCAGATCAGTGGAGTAAAATGGGTGCTGGGGCCAGACCGAAACCCAGACCACATACTTAGTTTGCTACCTTTACCCTCTGTTCTCAGTTTCTTTTTTTTTTAAAGATGTTATTTAATTACTTGAGAGACAGCACAGAGGGAGAGGCAGAAGCAGGCTCCCCACTGAGCAGGGAGCCCGACGTAGGGCTTGATCCCAGAGCCCTGGGACCACGACCTGAGCTGAAGGCAGACGCTCAACAACTGAGCCACCCAGGCCCCCTGTTCTCAGTTTCGACTCTATGTAAACCGGGGGTCCTGCACAGGATAAAAAGGGTGAGTCCGCGTAGACCTTAGAACCCAGCCTGACAGCAGTAAGTCCTCAACAGTATTAGCTGCTAGACGCCAGCAAAGACCAATTATGAAATCCAAGCAAGGAAAATTTTACTGACAACCGTAAAACACATGTGTAAAACACCTCGTAATTAGTTTGTGAAGTAACACGGACACTCGAGAAAGTAAACTTTTCCTAGAGACCTAAACAAACACACCTACACGGAGAGCCATGATAGGTTCATAAACACAACGTCAACTGAGCGGGAGTTTAACTTTCCCTTGAACAAACAAACTGGCGATGGCACCAGCGGCTGCAGCAGGGGCGAGCAGGTACTCCGCGCTCACCACAAGCCAGTGGCTCTTTCACGTGCCTAACAGCAGAGCGGAGACTCCAGTATTTTCTAATCGTACAAAATCACAAATCGTACAAACTCGGTTTGATTATTATCTGCACGTGACAGTTATGAAATCGAGGCCTAGAGCAGTTGAATAAATTTCCCGAAGTTACACAGCTGGAAAGCAGCGAGGCTGGGATGTGAACCCAAACAGTACGGCTCTCTCGCTCTGCTAAGCCTTTTCAGAATCATGAAATGAAACAAAGAGAAAGGTGTATGAGACACGCATGTGCGGCGGAGGGGTTGACATAAAGAACACAACCCTTTGGCCACCATCGTTCCCTTTGTCCCCAGGACACCTAATACCCGGAGTCACATCACAGTTGTAGATCCCTGCCTGTCTGAAATCCACATGACGGGAACCATGTTCTTTTGTGTCTTGCTTCTGTCATTGAACATGCCTATGAAATTCCTCCATGTCACCGGAAGTTCACATCTGCTCATTTTCTTTGTTACCCAGCGTTCCGTTATTTGAATATAGAACAATTTACTCACCGTCCCCCCACCGATAGACATCTGGACCATTTCCATTTTTCAGCTGTTACACCTTTATGGCACTGGAGTTTAATTCTGCCTATTTCAGGAAATTGTATGAAATGCTACTATGACGTATCTTCTTTTAGGTCTGGCTTCTCCCACAGAAACCGACCTCTGTGAGAGTGCCCTACTGTGGCATGTAGCTGTCCAGACGTCTTCATTCCCGTGTACTGGTACATCACATGGATATACTACTGGGGAAAGTTGTCTGTTTGCTCCCAGTTTGGGTCCCTTACAAAATAACGTTACCACCAGCATTGCTACACTTAACCCTTGAGATGCACGAGAGCACATATTTTTCTTGGATGCCCTCAGAGCAGAAATGCTCGGCCTCTGGATATGCACTCACGCAAATCCGGACCTGCCAGCCCGGCTTCCAAAGTTACTCCACTTACTTTCACCCGCAGGGTCTCAGAGTCCCAGCCGTCTCTCTCAGTCACAACACTTAGTGTTGTTAGTCTTTAAACTTTGCCACCCCTGTATTGTTTGATTTTGTATTTGCCTGATTACTAAAGAAGTTGATTACGTTTCTGGCCATTTGGATGTTAGCTTTTGTGAAGTAGCTGTTCTGGTGTATTAAATATTTCTTTTATTGGGCTGTCTTTTTCCTACTGATTTTTTTCCAAATTCTTTATATATTCTGGCTACAAGAAGGCTATTATAAATGTCTTGGAAATATTTCCGCACACTTTATGGCTTTCCTTTTCACTTTCTTCATATCTTTGGATCAGGAGAAGTAACTAATTTTCATACCTTTTTATCTATAACATACTTACAATCAAATTGCTAGACAGAGAAGCATTATGGGATTACTGGAAAAGGAGTATTCTTGGACTTGATTAGATTAGTTTATTTCAAATTATCAACTTCACATTCTGGGTTTTGCTGTGTCTGTGGGGAGCGTACTCAATGGAATAATTTCAGAGACTTTATTTAAAGTCTGTTTAAAATTAGTTAAAATAGTTCCTAAGGTCTCTAGAAGAACAAAAGGGCGTTAGACTAGTTAGATTAGATTAAAACAAAAACTATGTGCAGATGTTGCTTGAAAGGTGAAAGCTGGAATTTCCTTTGCAAAGGAAATACTTAATACTGTTATTTTATTCTTCTTTGTTAAAAAAGAAAAAAAAGAGTGTATACTGGATTGTATCCATTTAATTTGAATTAAACTTTTTTTTTTCAGTTTGGGGATTTAGTACTTTTAATTTGCACAGGCTCTAGAATGGTCATTACTACAGAATTTTCTGAATGTGGCATGTTATCTGGTAGGGACAGGTACAGTGTGGTACCACGGAATATAAAAATGAGGATGAAGGTATTTAATTCAGGTAAACAGCTTAGCTACTTGCTGTTTAGTGTTCAATGTTATTTGTAAAATGTCACAATGTGATTTGTCGAAAATGTCAAGAAGTTGGCATGTTATAATTACACGTATTTTCTGTTAACTTTGAGGGTCTAAGACCCCCCCCGACCTGCCCCAGTGGTGCACACAAGCACAGCAATGTGGGGGGGCAGGGAGATATCTGAATGTAATATCACATCAAATGTGGCTGGTCTCTAGCAAGAGACCTCGATGTTTACCTCTAAAATTTAGACCAGATCTTTGTGACAGATTTTAAATTTGTGTTTTAACTTCTGATGTTTCCTAGAGTGAAGCAATACATCAACTGAAAATACATGGACGAAAAACTGAGGTCAAGATACCAAAGGTAAATGTTAAATGCTTATCCAAGGGGACCAAGGGAGAAAAGGATTAAGTACAAAGCAGAAAAGGCCTGAGTAGTCAGGAAGGATGGAGGAAAGGAGCAAAAGTATAAGATGAAAAAAGAAACATGGTCTGGCACAAGGAAGGGTCTGAGTCCATTTCAGCTACTGTCACCACCACTAGCACCAGCAGCGACACAAGTCCCCCTGTGTACACAGGTATCCACCAACAGACACTGGGTCCCTCTCTATGCCAGGCGTAATTCTAGCAGCTGGAGATACAGCAGTGAGCAAAGCAAACAAAGTGTTGCTTGTTGTATGACTTACATTCTATTCTGTAAGTGAACAAAACCAGAATCAGAAAAAATGGGCCACAGTAGTAATACCAAGAGAGCAGAGGAGCTGGGAGACCAGCAGAGGCAAGCGTCCACCGCCGTGGCCTTCTGCACCATCTCCTCAATCTACAAAAACCAAAGTGAACATGGAGCAGTGCATGCTTGTCAAAAAATTAATTCTGAACCGAATGACTTAAAGCAAACAAAACAAAAACTCTCAAAATTAAAACAATTCCTCAATGATGACTATTGTTTCTAAAAACAAAGGAATATTTTAATAAATATTTTAATATCTCTACTAGAAACTGGGCACTCTATCAAACTCCTTAGGAACCATACCTGTTATTGAAATGGTTTTAAACTAAGTTTGGTACTATTTGCCGGAAACAAAACAGAATGTGTCAATCTGATAAGTCAAACAAACAAAGAATGAGAAAATAAATTCAAAGATACAACTCATGATAAACCAAATGAAATATTCTTTACATTCAAGGCAAACTGTTACAGAATTACTCTGAAAATAAATTAAGTAACCAAACAATTTTAACCTTAATGAACAACTAAACATGCAGATCAAGGAAAGAGGGTAAAGGCATGGTTATAAGACTCAGTGAAGGGGTGCCTGGGTGGCTCAGTGGGTTAAGCGTCTGCCTTCGGCTCAGGTCATGATCTCGAGGTCCTGGGATCGAGCCCTGCATCGGGCTCTCTGCTTGGCAGGGAGCCTGCTTCCTCCTCTCTCTGCCTGCTTATGATCTCTATCAAATAAATAAATAAAATCTTTAAAAAAAAATTTTAAGAAGACTCAGTGAAGAAAATCTGATCCAACAGGAAATCATTAAATGAACACTCGTCAAGCCACTAATAATGTTTACTTCCCAAAAAAGGAAGAGGATTGTAGGCTTATTATTTATGTTTCTTCTTAAAGATCCAAACACCATGAAGTGTACTAACACACACGTTACAAAAGTCTCAGGAAAGCAAAGAAAAAATGGCAAAAAGAGTATTTGAAAAAAGAATGCCAATAACTTCAAAAACTTAGTGAAAAACATAAATTCACACATCCAAGAAGCTCAACAAATTCCAAGAAGGATGAACTCAGAGACCCACACTAGGACGCGTGATAATGAAACTGTCAAAAGACAAAGAGAACCCTGAAAACAGCAAGACAGTGATTTATCACATATGAGACTCCTGATAAGGTCCAGAGCCCACTTCTCACATTTCTCATCACCAACCATAGTAGTCAGGACATAGCTGGGGAGGGAGTGGGGGGGGTGTCAATCAGGAATATTTTACCCAGCAAAACTATCCTTCAAAAAATAAAGGAGAAACCAAGCCACTCCCAGATGAAGAAAAGCTGAGGGGGTGCACTGGGAGCAGAAATGCCGGAGGAGAAGGTAAAGGGAGTCCTTCAGAACAACAGGAAAGGACACCAGACAGTAACTGGAAAGCAAATGAAGAAATAAAACTCCAATAAAGGTAACTGCATCGATAAATATAAAAGCCAGTATTACTCTATTTTTGGTCTGCAACTCCTCTTTTTGTTTCCAAATGTGATCTGGAAGATATCTACATAAAAGAATAACTACAGGGTGCCTGGGTGGCTCAGTCATTAAGCGTCTGCCTTCGGCTCAGGTCACGGTCTCAGTATCTTGGGATCCAGACCCGCACTGGGCTTCCTGCTCTGTGGGGAGCCTGCTTTTCCCTCTCCCCTGGCCTGTGTTCCCTATCTTGCTGTCTCTCTCTCTCTCTTTCTCTGTCAAATAAATAAATCTAAAAAATCTAAATAAAATCTAAAAAAAAAAAGTAATTACAAATCTATGTTAAATGGGCACACAGTGTATAAAAATGTAAGGTATGAAATTAACTACATAAACGAGGAAGATGGAGTTGTATAGGATCAGTTTTCGTATGTAATTGAAGTTAATCTAGCGGGAATTCAAACTAAACTTAAAAATTAAAGGTCTTCTCTACTATTAAGAAAATAACTAAAAAAACATGCAAAAAGGAAAATGAGAGGGAATCAAAAGGCACACTGGGAAAAAAAACCAATCAAACTAAGAAGGGCAGTACTGGAAGAAATGAGAAACAAAAAGATGCAAGACATATAGAAAACAAAAATCATACAAGTCTTCATCATAATCACCTTAAATGTAAGTTGACTAAATAAATTCACCTATTAAAAGACACAATGGATTTTTCTTAAAAAAAAAAAAAAAATTAAAGCCTTCTATGCTGTCTACAAATTAGGTTCACTTCAGACCCAAAGATACATATTTGTTGAAAGTGAGAGGATGGAAAAATTAGGTTCCATGAAAGCAGTAAACAAGAGAGAGCTGGGGTGGCTATACTCCTAACAACCAAATAGATTTTAAGTAAAGGTGGGTTAAGAGACAAGAAAGGCCCTTACATATTGATAAGACGGCTCACTCATCCAGCTATAACAATTATAAACATATATGCACCAAGCAACAAGCACACACAGAGGATCTGCCACAAGATTAACAGCCAGTCTCTCATCAGGAGTATGGCCAAACCAGGAGTGCCCACATGAACCTTTGGGGTCCAGCGTTCTTACTGGCACTCCATCACACTTGCTCACATGGCTAATCTTGGGTTTCCAGAACCCTCCTGGAGGTTCAGGATCATATTTTTAGTTATCAGTTCCTCTGGAGATTGGAACTAATAATGGAATTAGTTAAGAAACTAATAGGGCTCCAAAGCCTCCACCATAAATCATATTTCTAGACTGTCCAGTGGCCAAAGCTCCCATGCAAACAAAGATACTTCTGTCAGGTAGGACATTCCAAGAATCAAGAGATCATCTCCCAGCAGTCGAGGGCAAAAGCCATACATCTTAGGTAAAGTTAATTTTTCACTACACGCTAATTGGTCAGAGGAAAAATGAAAAGGGAAAATACTTTGAGATAAATAAAAACAAAACCACAACATACCGAAACAGAGAAACTGAAAAAGCAGTGCTTGGAGAAAAAATTAATAGCTGTAAACACCTACATTAAAAAAAAAAAAAAATCTTAACATTAACCTAAGCTCACACCTCAAGTATCTAGAAGAGTAAATTAAAACAAAAGCAAAAAGAAAGAAAGAAATACTAGAGAACAGAACAGAGTAAAAGAGAGAATGGAGAAATTCTGGAGAAGAAAGAAATCCCAAGCTGGTTCTATGAAAATATCAGCACAACTGACAAACCTGTAACTAGACTGAAAAAGAGAGAACACACAACTAAAACAGAAATAAAGGCAGAGACAATGCTGCCAACCTTGCAGAAGTAAAAAGTGGTACAAGAGAAGACTGTGAACCACTGTATGCCAACAAATTAGATATAACCTAAATTAAGTGGACAAATTCCTAGAAACACACAAATTATCAAAAATGACTCACAGAGAAATGGAAAATCTGAACAGACCTGTAACAAGTAAAGAGATTAGATCAGTAATCAAAAAACTCCCAACCAAAAAAAGTCCAGAAACAGATGGCTTCACTGGTGAATTCTGCCTAACATTTCAAGAATAATTCTCCAACTCTTCCCATTAGCAGGAGAAAAGGGAACACTTTTGAACTCCTCTGAGACCACATTACCTTTGAACCAAAGATATCACAAGAAAAATGTCCAGTATCC
Source organism: Lutra lutra (assembly GCF_902655055.1). NCBI lineage: Eukaryota > Metazoa > Chordata > Mammalia > Carnivora > Mustelidae > Lutra > Lutra lutra. Next base: position 25,697,977 of record NC_062295.1, on the reverse strand, counting down.
CTTATGAACATAAATGCCGAAATCCTCAGTGAAATGCTATCACACCAAATCCAACAACGTATTAAAATATTATGCAGCATGAATAAGTGGGATTTATAACAGGAATGAAAAAGAAACAGACTGCATGAATTCATTTGCATGAAATATCCAGAACAGGTGTATCCTTAGACAAAGAAAGCAGATTTGTGGTTGTCAGCAACTGGGTAAGGAGGGTGGCTTACTGGATATAAGACTTTGTTTTGGAATAATGAAATGCTTAGGAACTAGGTAGAGGTACTAACAACATCGTGAATGTACTAAGTGCCAGTGAGTTCTTCACTTTAGAATGGCTAACTTTATGTTATTTTAATTTCACCTCAATAAAAAATAAAAAGTTCTTGTCAAAATTCCAGCTGCCCATTTTTCGGCCAGGGGGTGGGGTGGGGTGGGGTGATTTTCAAGATGTGTACAGAAATGCATATGGACTCAAAGATCCAAAATAACTTTGAAAAAGAACAAATCTGGGGAACTCATACTTCCTGATTTCAAGACTCACTCAAAGCTCTAATAACCACGACTGTGTGATAGTGACATGAGAATGGACACATGGATCAAGGCAACAGAACTGAGTCCAGAAGGGAACTCACACATTCATAGACAACTGCTCGGACAAGCATGTCAAGTCCATTCAACGGAGAAAGAACAGTCCTGAGACAACTGGACATTCACACACAAATGCATGAGGTGGAACCTCTACTTTACACTGTACATGAAAACTAAGTCCAAATTGATCAAAGATCTATATGTAAGAGTTAAGGAAATGAACGTCTTTCAAAAGCACAAGCAACAAATGAAAAAAATAAGTTGAACTTCATCAAAATGAAAAACTTTGGTGCTTCAGTCTGGTGGTTCCTCAGAAAGTGAAACATACAATTACCATAAGACCTAACAATTCCGCTCCTAGGCAGATACACTTGGAAGAACTGGAAACATAGATTCACATGAAAACTTGAACATGAATATTCACAGCCTGTTATCTGTAAGAGCCAAAAGGCGAAGAGCGTCCAATGTCTGTCAGCTGAAGGATAGACAAACAAAATATAGCGTATCTGTACAATGGAGTATTGCTCGGCTAGAAACACAAAGGGCGGGGTCCTGATGCAAGCAATTACATGAATGACTCCTGAGAACAATCATGCTGACTGAAAGGAGCCAGACACTATGAAAGGGGCGTGGAATTCAATAATGTGACCACAACTTTGTGACCACACTAACGGCCAGCGAATTTATACACTTTAAAAAGGTAAATTTATGCTCTATGAATTATATCTCAACTTTTAAAATAAGAAAAAGATTGAACATCTAAGAGCATCTCAGGAAGTCAGAAAGTGGATGGTAATCTAAATATAGGGAAGAAAAAAGGGGAAATAAAAGCAGAAATTAATGTAAGATAAAATACCTATAAAAATATGGTGAACTATCAGAAGAACTAATATTGTTAAAATGTCCATAATACCCATAGACACCTACAGTTTCAATACAATCCCTATCAAAATCCCAATGGGATTTCACCAAATCAGAAAAAGCAACCTAAAAATTTGTATGAAACCCCAACAGACCCTCAATAACCAAAGCCATCTTAAAAAAGAACAAAGCTGGAGGACTCACATTTCCACTTTCAAAGTTGACTACAAAGCTACTGTAATCAAACCAGCATGGCACTGGCACAAAGACAGACACATCACCCAATGGAACAAAGAGCCCAAAGTAAACCCCGGCATGGACCGTCAACTAACATTTGACCAGGGAACCAAGAATACTCAATGGGGAAAGGACCGTCTCTTCAATCAATGGTGGCAGGAAAGTTGGATAATCACGTACAGAGCAATGATAATGGACCCTTACCTTAAAACACTAACAAACATTGACTCGAAATGGATGAAAGACTTAGACATACGACCTGAAACCATAGAACTAGAGGAAAACCCAGAGGAAAAGTTCTCTGGCGCTAATCTTAGCAGTGACTATTCGGAATGACAACGAAAGCACCAGCGGCAGAACCTAAGACGGATGAATGGGCCTACATCAAACTAAAAGCTTCTGCAGAGCAAAGGAGACCATCCACAAAATGAAAAGACTACCTGCAGAATGGGAGAAGATATTTTACCAACACTTTTCTGATAAAGAGCTAATATCTAAAGAACTCCTACAACTTAGTAACAAAAAACACAAACAATCGGATTTTAGAATGGGTGGAAGAACTGAACAGACATTTTTCCAAAGAAGATGCCCAAATGGCCCATGGATACACGAAAAGATGCTCAACATGAGAGAAATGTACGTCAGACCCACAGCGAGACATCTGCTCGCACGTGTCAGAACAGCTGTCCTTGAGATGGGAAAGGGGGACCCTGTTTAGACTGTGGGTTCCAGGAACCGCTAGTGGAAACGGGAACTGGTAGAGTCACTGTGGAGCGCAGCATGAAGGACTCTCAGGAAATACAAACTACAACTGGCGTATGACCCAGCAACCCCATCTCTGGTGCATGTCCAGAGGAAAGGAAACAGGATGTTCACTGTAGTCAATATACAGAAACAACGAAAGCGTCCATCAACAGAGGAGCAGTTTACGAACACATGGTGTCCACACACACACACACACACACTGGCCTATCACTCAGCCAGGAGAAAGAAGAAAATACTCCCGTTTGTGAGTAAATGGACAAAGAGGGGCCTCAAAGGCATGATAAGAGATGTAAATCAGAGAAAGACAAATACAATTAGTCAACTCTTGGTGACATGGTTTTGAACTGTGTGGGTCCAGTTACACGTGGATTTTCAGTAAATACACACACACACACACACACACACACACACACACACACAGTACTATAAATGTATTTTCCCTTCCTTAACGTTCTTAGTAATGTTTCCTTTTCTCTAGTTTGCTTTATTGTAAGAATATAATAGAATATATAGAACATTCAAAATATGTATTGGGGAATCAAAAGTTAATATGCAGATTTCCCACTGCACGGGGAGATGGTGCCCTGAACCCCTATAATGTTTAACAGTCAACTGTGTGGCATCACTTACACGTGGAATTTACAAAAGCTGACTCATGGAAACAGTAGAACGGTGGTTACTAGAGGCTGTAGGGTGGGGAAGTTGGAGAGTTATTGGCCGAAGGGTACAAACTGGCAGCTGTAAGATGAGTGAAGCTCTGGAGATCTAACGAACGCTGTGATTAATAGTCAACAATATTCTACGTCATACACTTCAAAGTTGCTAAGAGACTAATCTTAAATGTTCTCACCATAAAGAAATAGATAACTAGGGGCGCCTGGGTGGCTCAGTGGGTTAAGCCGCTGCCTTCGGCTTGGGTCATGATCTCAGGGTCCTGGGATCGAGTCCCATATCGGGCTCTCTGCTCAGCGGGGAGCCTGCTTCCCTCTCTCTCTCTCTCTCTGCCTGCCTCTCCATCTACTTGTGATCTCTCTCTGTCAAATAAATAAATAAATAAAATCTTAAAAAAAAAAAAAGAAATAGATAACTATCGGACGTGATGGAAGTGTTAGCTTACACTGCCATGGTTACCATATCATATTATATAAGTGTATCAAATGAACACACCTTAACCGTACAAAATGTCACATGTCAATTATCAATTATAACTCAACAAAAAACCAGAAATGAGCCACAAGTATGGATATTTGATCTATTACCAAATTGCCACTACAGAACAAGGCAGAAAAGGATAATATTTTAAATCAACAGTGCTGGTGGAGAAGATGTTCGTGTAGGGGTTAGAAGCACCGACACTTAAAAAAATGCCTTAATGGATTATAGACTTAAATGTGAAAGAGAAACAGAATATTTAGACGACAAGAATCTCATGACTTTCTTCAAACAGTTCGAGACAAACTCAACAGAAAAGCAAGCCTCATGAAGCTGCACTGCATTAAAATTTGCAACTTCTCCTTATCAAAAGATAGGATAAAAGAAAGAGACAAGCCATAGAGTGAAAAAAGACATTTCCTCATATCTACCATATGAACTTAACTTCTACAAACCAATAAGAAAAAAGATCATGCAAAAGAAATATTGACAAAAGCCATGAATGTCCCTGTATATCCTTGAGTAAGAATGGTTTTTATGATTTAGTGACAGAGAACACTAACTTTGAAGCAAGTATCCTTTACAAAAGAGGGTATCAAATGACCAGTGAATAGAAATGCAAATAAAATCCACAAGAAAACAGTTTCACAACCACCACTAAGACTGACAAAACCAGTTGTTGGCAAGGATGCAAAATAGCCAGTACACATGACTGTTCGGAGAGTGAATTCACACGTTACCTTAGAAACTGTTCGGCGTTATTTACTGAAGGTGAATGCAAGCATGCCCCACGATCCGGCAAGTGTGCTCCCAGATGCACAGCCGACGTCACGGAGCAGATACACACACCGAAACACCGGTACAGGAGTGTCACCAGTAGATGATTCACGACGGCCAAACACTGGAACAGTGTGACGATGCTTCAACAGTAACACAGATTAACTGTGGCACGTTCGTATAATGAAGCAGAACAATGAAGATGAACAGACTAGAGCTACACACAGCACCATGGGTAAGTCTAACACACATGTGAAGTGAAACGTAGTTGAACCTCGAACAACATGGGTCTGTGCTGGGCCGCCTGCATGTGAATTGTTCATGGCGTGGTGCTATAAATGTGCTTTCTCTTACGACTTTCCTAACATTTGCCTTTCTCTAGCTTACTTTGTTATAAGAACACAACACATAATACCTACCCAAAATATGTGTGAATCGGCTGTGTTATTGATCAGGCTTCTGGCCAACAGCAGGCTTTAGTAGGTTTTTGAGGGGTAAAGTTAGACATGGATATTCAGCTGCACAAGGGTCAGCGCCCCAACCACAGCACAGCTCAAGGGCCAGCTCTGTACTGTGATTCCATCTCTATAAAGTTCAAAAACAGGGAAAACCGTCTGACAGTGCTAGAAGTCAGTGGTTACTGTTAGAACAGGGCTAATGACCAGGGGGAGAGATGAATGGTTCAAAAGTGGGAGCTCTGACGGTGCTCTTAACGCTGCTGCGGCAGTCAGAGGTGCGTTTTTGAATAATTCACCTCGCTGTCCCCTTAAGCTCCGTGCACTTTTCTATAAGTATGATATACTCTTATAATAAATCCTATGAGAGGGATGCCTGGGAGGCTCAGTTGGTTAAGCGTCTGCCTTCAGGTCAGGTCATGGTCCTGGGACCGAGTCCTGCATTGCGCTCCTTGCTCGGCGAGGAGCCTGCTTCTCCCTCTGCCTCTGCCTGTTAAGCCTGCAGCTCTTCGAGCTTCTGCTCTCCCTTTGACAAACAAATAAATAAAAACCTTAAAAAAATAAAAATAAAATAAAATAAAATAAAAAATAATCCTATGAGAGATGAAATAAACACAGAATGCCGGGCAAAGACACTCATTTTTTTAAAGCCCTCATATGTTATATACACGAGTGTTCACAGATAAAGTCACATATTTATTTGACTTGAAATATTCCAATGCCTCCTCTACCCCCAAAACACAGCGGTGACAGATGAAACGAGAAATGAAGAGAGCCAATAGTTGTCAAATGAAGATGACAGTCACACGGGAATTCATTCAATTATTCTCTTTTCGCTTACGTGTTTTAAAAATCTGTAATAAAAAGTTTAAAAATACATAATTGTGAGTTAGACAGAATTCTGTTGTTTCTAATTAGGCAGCATTCAGTGCTACACATTCTGGATAAGGTTATTATACCCCAGGACTACAGCGCTTAATTTCCACGGTTTATCTTGACAGTTGCAATTCAAGACGAACTCAAGTCGAAGCTGTGTCAAAACAAGATAAAACGGTCTCCTAAAATATGGTACTGAGTTACTAGTAATCAAAGAAATGCAAATTGAAGCAGTAATGAGGTACCATTTTGAGTTATCAAATTGGCAAAGATTTTTTAAAATAGCGATATCCAATGCTACAGTTTAGCAAGACAGGCGTACTCGCGCACGGACGGTAAAAGTGGAATCCAGTAAAAACACTTCGGAAAGTAACACAGCGACACGATTAAAGAACCAGAAAAATACTCCAATCTGTTGACCCAATAGTTGCACTTCTAAAATGTTCACCTTTGGAAATGATAAAAATTGTGGATAAATACTGATCAATAGGAATGTTCACTCCAGCTTTATTTATAATTATAAACCCTTAAGAACCTCAATCCCAAGAAAGAGCACGATGACTTATGACACAGCTACTTAACCCCAAAAGGCAATGTTTCAGAGCCGTCGTTACGAATCTCGACATAGCAGAGAAACACACTCCTCATACGAGGAGACGCTCCATGAAGGCGTGATTTTCAGGAAGGGGCAGGAAATGGGAGAAGGACTTGTGTTTTCATACTTGTTCCTGTGGAGAGTAACTAGTTTTAGAAGAAAGTTAATGATGAGGGAAATTTTTATGGAAGTGTTGGATTTTTAAAAGGCTAAAACAACACTGTACAGGTTTGGAAGGAAATATAACAAAAGTGGGATCAGAAAACATACTTTTGAACCATTCATCTCTCCCCCTGGTCATTAGCCCTGTTCTAACAGTAATCACTGACTTCTAGCACTGTCAGACGGTTTTCCCTGTTTTTGAACTTTATAGAGATGGAATCACAGTACAGAGCTGGCCCTTGAGCCGTGCTGTGGTTGGGGCGCTGACCCTTGTGCAGCTGAATATCCATGTCTAACTTTACCCCTCAAAACACACATAAACACACACACACACACACACACACACACACACACACACACTTTTTAATAGTTCTGAATCTTGAGATGAGACTGAATCAGCTTAACAGTCTCTTGATATTCCTGATCTCGACTATCCATTATAGCAGATGGCTTAAACCACAGTCTCCCGGCCAAAGACCAGAACGTAGTAAAGGACAGAGAAAAAGATCTGCCTTAGTTCAGCGGCGCCGCAGGAGACCAGGCCTCTCCACTGGGATGCGAGCCGGAGCGCGCCCAGGGTTGAAGGCCCACGTGCCTCTACAAATCACAACAACAGCAAGAAGGAAGGAAGGGCTGGACATCCTCCTGGCAACAGGGCTAACCAGCAGGACGCTGCTGCCTGGGGAAGGAGCAGGAGGAGGGGGCAACCTTGCATGTGAGCTACGTGTGCACACGGAACAGACCGCACACGCAGCCATGAGTTGTAACGCATAAACACACATACAGGCAGAGGGGCTCATCTCTTGAGAAGCCACAAGAAGAGAAAGCTCAGAAGTGCCAATAAATACGTGAGAGCGGGAAAAAATTCCCATTACAGGATAAAAAAATTATAAAAAGGCAGCAATATTTACACTTCAGAAGAGCCTACAAGTAACATGGAGCAGTTTCTCCATTCTCTGGAGCTTGAGGAAAAGTGGAAGGCGTGGCTCTGCCGGCGTGTTAATAGGGGCGAGGAGTCCTCACTGCATGGAAAAGGCCTGTGCCGAGACCACGGACACAGAAATTTACAACATGGCAATGCATGGGAAAGAAAGGAGAATCACAATTTTTTTAAGGATTTTATTTATTTATCTGACAGACAGAGATCACAAGTAGGCAGAGAGGCAGGCAGAGAGAGAGGGGAAGCAGGCTCCCGCTGAGCAGAGAACCCGATGCGGGGCTCGATCCCAGGACCCTGAGATCATGACCTGAGCCGAAGGCAGAGGCTTAACCCACTGAGCCACCCAGGCGCCCTGAGAATAATACTTTTTTAAAAAAGATAAATAAGGGAGCGAGAATGTAAAGAATAAAGACAAAACAAAAATAAATGAAAGAGAATGAATATATGGTAAGGTTTCTAGAGGAAGAAAGAGCTGAGCACAGAAATCATAGGGCCACTCTCTGCTGTCCACGAGAGAGAACATCTAGTCTAAAGCCTCCGCCACGAGGCGAAGGAGAGCCATAGCCCATCTACAGAACAGTAAATACAAGTGGATAAACAACGTCATAAAACTCGGTAAGTAGATCACGTCACTGCCTACACCCGGGAGAACACACAGCCTCCGATCACCGAAGCAACAACATCGACCTGCATGACTGCGCATATTGACAAAAATGTACAGTCTCTGGCGGTGTTCCCACAGGCAAGGTCCATCTACCACCCTGCGGCAGCCGCAAACAGAGACACCCGAATCCAGAGGGAACAGGAGACGGTATGAGGAGGCTCTCAACAGAACCAAAACACATCCTGCAGAACTACTGGAAGTAAATTTGAAAGGATTACGGAATAGCCAGAAACCATACATCCTTAAATTCAATAAACCCTACAGATCTGTTTCTCCAGAAACACTGCTTGTAACAACTCATGAATTTAAGTCCCCAATGTTATATACTAAAGGCTCCCTTCCTGGGGAATTAACTGTCCAAATGCAAACATTGCATAGTTGAGAAATGTTCAGATTGTGCTAACCCACCAATTAACCTCCCTGTGCCTAAACTTGGCTGGGGTGGGGGGATGACTCATTAGAAGGTGACTAAGTCTGTGAAGTAAGCCTATAAAATTTCCTCCCTGGAAAGCTTCACAGTGACAAGATGTGCCTGTGTATACAGAACTCTGGCTCATGTCTGACTCATAGGAAAGTAGCTCTGGAATGACAGCACGATGGGCCTGGAAGAAGGGCAGACAGCACTTGCTATACAGACACTAAAATGCCAAAAATTAAGCCTTTCATCCAAAATCCTTACTTATCTAATTCACATTATTTACCAAATAGTACGTATAACGGACATATGGCCAAAAGGACACTTCAAGTTCATCTCCTGAGCCATCCCACTGCAAAACAGATGAAATGAAAAACGCCAAGTCCACAGCAAAGCTAGCGGAAAAAATATATTGGGACAGCCTTGCAACCAGGGACTGGACCTAGCAGCCTGACAGAGCACCCCGTGAGCAAAAATAACTCCTACTCAAGAAGAGCCTGCAAACAATTTCAGAAGATGTGTGGAAATGTGACATTCCCCAGAGAGAGCTAACATAGCCCCCAATTAGAAAATAAATCCCAGCAGAAGAAAATTAAAGTGATAGTGCAGTCAACTTTAACAAGCAATAAATGGAAGATACGAATCCATAAAGATGGCAACTTTCTCCAGTTAGACTACAAATTCAATGCAATTCCAACCAACACCCCAAAGTGTGTGTGTGTGCGTGGTCGTGCGCATGAACACGGACAATCTGGCTCTAACATACATATGAAAACGTTTCATAAAGGTGCTAAGAATCAGCAAGACAGTTTTTTTTTTTTTAAGATTTTATTTATTTATTTGACAGAGAGAGATCACAAGTAGACGGAGAGGCAGGCAGAGAGAGAGAGAGAGGGAAGCAGGCTTCTTGCTGAGCAGAGAGCCCGATGTGGGACTCGATCCCAGGACCCTGAGATCATGACCTGAGCTGAAGGCAGCGGCTTAACCCACTGAGCCACCCAGGCGCCCCTCAGCAAGACAGTTTTGAAGAAAAGATTGATGAAGGAGGAAGGGTCTTTGGAGGTAAATACCAAGTCTTACAAAGTTACAGTAACCGCACGGCAGTGGACAGGAAGGAAAAATCAATAGAACTAGTAGAAAGTTCAGAGACATCCATGAATGTACGAAAACATGATTACAGCAGGCAGCCACCACAAATCATGGGGCAGGGGATGAACTACTCAAACAATGGATGCTGCTTCAATCAATTACCAACACAGGGAAAAAGAACCCTGTTTCATATGATAATGACAAAAATAAACAGCTAGATATGCACACATACATGTGTGTATGTGCACACACACACAAAGAGATCTTCAGTCCTTAATAAAAAGCATTTGCAAGTTAATGAAAATCACAAACATCTCAAAAGAATGGTTAAGAGCCACAGGATGATTTCACAAAAAAATACATACAAATGGTCAAAAAAATATAGCAAATTGTCTTAATACCACAAATAATTAAGTACACATTAACACAATGGACATTGGTTAAAAAAAGTTCAGGGGCGCCTGGGTGGCTCAGTGGGTTAAGCCTCTGCCTTCGGCTCAGGTCATGATCTCAGGGTCCTGGGATAGAGCCCCACATCGGGCTCTCTGCTCAGCGGGGAGCCTGCTTCCTCCTCTGTCTCTGCCTGCCTCTCTGCCTACTTGTGATCTCTATCAAATAAATAAATAAAATCTTTAAAAAAAAAAAAGTTCAAAGCAGCAACGTTCGTAACAGACACAAATTGGAAACAACCTTGATGTTCATCAAAGTTGAATAAATTCAGGAAGTTCTGTGACCTATTTACAGTGGAATTCTACAGGTCAATGAAAAAAGTTAATTACTGCCACATACAATAACATGGATGAGTTTGATGGGTAAAATGCTACTAAGGAAGCTAGGCCAAATAAAAGTACATATTTAATGATTCAGAACAGTGGTTTCTAGTGGGGAAGGGACATGAAGAGACCTTGAGATTATTAATTATACAGGTGGATTGACTTCATTTCAAGATTCATCAAGCTGTACACTTAATTAGGACTTGTATACTTTAGTGATACAGGTTATACTTCAACCAAAATAAAATTAACATTAAAAATAAGATTTATCAGGGGCACATGGGTGGCTCAGTTGGTTAAGCGTCTGCCTTCGGCTTAGGTCATGATCCCAGGGTCCTGGGATCAAGCCCTGCGTTAGGCTCCTTGCTCAGTGGGGGTCTATTTTCCCTCTTCCTCTCCCCCGGATTGTATTCTCTCTCTCTCTCTCAAATAAATAAATATCTTAAAAAAAAAAAAAAGACTTATCAGAATCCACATAAGTTTTTTTATAAAGCTGAGTAATGACAGAATATTAATATCTGAAGTTGGTAAAAATGTGCAGAAATGACAAGACCTTGTGATACAAACTTCCTACAGGGCAAATTTGGCAATATCTATTTAAAATCTCTGTAATTGTTATTTCTTATCCCAAGAATTTCTCTTGTAGAATTTATTCTAAGTAAGTAATCAGAAATGTGAACAAAGATGTACATAGGTTTTCACAGCAGTATTTAGTAGATAGTAGTGGTATTTAATAGTAGGTATTATTAAATAGTAGTATTTAATAGTAAAAAAAAAAAAACTAATAGCAAACCCACTTCATGAATAGCTATGCAGCAAAGAAACTCAGTGTAATAGAGTATTTACACGAAGGGTCATGACATGGTCTTAAGTGAAAAAAATCAATAACCCAGGCCTTTGCTTTAGTAGAGAATGATGAGCAATTTAAGCCTAAGCCAAGTAGAAGAAATAATAAAAATTAGAGCAGAAATCAATGACAGTGAAAAAGAAAACGAATAGAGAAAAAAATCAACAAAACCAAAACACAGTTCTCTGAAGGGACAAAAAAAAATAAACTAAAATGGATAAGCCTCTACTTAGGCTAACCAAGAAAAATGACAGAAAACATAATTTACTCAGATGAAAAATAAAGAGGGATCATCACTACTGATCCCATGGACAATAAAATAATAATATAGGAATACTCAAATAACACTATGCCCACAAATTTGATAACATGGATAAAATGGACAAAATCCGAAGATCAAATGCACACAGGAAGAAATCATTTGATTAGGGCTATATATATTAAAGAAATTGAATGAACTAATAACCTTCCAGAAAGCGGCAAGCCCAGCTGAGTTCTACCAAACACTGAAGACAGAAATGACATCAATTTACTATAGTCTCTTCTAGAAAACAGAAGCAGAGGCACCACTTCTCAGAATTCTGAGGCCGGTATTACCCTAAAATTAGAACCAGATAAAGGCATTATAAAGAAGGAAAGTTGAGGTCAGTATCTCTCCTGAACATAGGTTTAAAAAGAAAACATTAGCAAAGTGAATCTAACAATGTATAAAAGTAATTACACACGTGCTGAGCAGTTGGGATCTATTTCGTGTATCCAAGGCTGGCTCAGTATTCAAAAACTTCAATGTCACACATCAACAGGGTAGTGCAGAAAACCAGTCGTGTACAAAACCAATGAATGCAGTAAAGTACCTGAAAAGCCAACATTTATTCATGATATAATTCTCAGCAAACTAGGAATAAAGGGGAATTTCCTCAATAACAATAAAGAGTGTCTATCTACAAAGAACCCACAGCTAATACAACACCTAATTGTGAGAAACAGGATACTTTCCCCCCAAGACTGGGAATACGGCAAGAGTGCCCCCTCTTGCCGTTCCCATCCAACAAAGTGCTGAAAGACTCAACGATAAGAGAAGAAAAAGAAATAAAAGGTGTATAAATTGGAAAGGAAGAAATAAAACTGTTTTTATGTGCAGATGATATGGCTGTCTATGCAGAAAATCTCAAAAAAAAAGAGAAAAAGACACAAAAAAAACCCTCCTAGAACTATTAAGTGAGAACAGCAGGATCACAGGGCACAAGACAAACAGACAAGTCACCTGCTTTCCTATATACCAGCAATGAACAACTGGAATTTGAAATTTAAAAAAAAATTTTAAATAGTATGAAAAAAATGAAATATTTACATATAAATCTAATAAAACTATATTCAAGATCAACATCTGATTAAATAAATCAAAGAAAATCTAAATAAAAGGGGAAACAGTCTATGTTCACGAACTGGAGGACTCAATACCGTTAGGATGTCACTTCTTCCCAGCTTGATGTACAGAATCGATACAATCTCAGCGAAAATCTCAGGAAGCTGTTTCACAAACCCCGACGAACTGACTGCAGTACATGGGGCAGTAAAAGACTTACAACAACCCACACAATTCTAAAGAAGAACAAAGCCGGAGAACGCACACGATCCATTTTCAAGATTTACTACGAAGCTACAGGAGATAAGACAGTATAATATTGGTGAAAGACCAACAGGTCATCAGAACAGCTGAGAAATGGACCCAGACAAACAGAGTCAACTGATTTCTAGCAAAGGAAGAACACAGGCAGTTGAACCGAGAAAAGACCGTCTTTTCAACAAAATGGTGCTAGGATATTTGGACGTCCACTGATTGAATGACTGAATGAAAACCTTACACCTATCTCTCTCTCTCTCTCTCTCTCTCACACACACACACACACACACACAGCCCTAAATGTAGGGGCACCTGGCTGGCTCAGTCGTTAAGTATCTGCCTTCAGCTCAGGTCATACCAGGGTCCTGGGATGGAGCCCCACATCAGACTCCCTGCTCGGTGGAGAACCTGCTTCTCCCTCTCCTGCTGCCACTTCCCCTACCTGTGCTCAATCTCTCTCTCCCTCTCTCTCAAATAAGTAAATTTAAAAAAAAAAAAAAAAAACCCTAATGTAGAACGCAAATATATAAAACTTACGGAAGAAAACACAAGAGAAAATCAATGTGACCTTGGGTTTGGTAAGGAGGTTATAGATTCAATACCAAAAGCATAATCTCAGTAAAAAACTCAGTAAGTTCGACTTTATTAATACTAAAAATAACTGTTCTGAAAAAGATGCTGTTAAGGGAATGAGAAACAAACCAGACTGAGAGAAAGTATTCACAAAGCACATATATGATAAATATTTCATATCCAAAATATACAAGGAACTCTTGAAACTCAACAATTAAAAAAAAACTAAGAAATGGGCAAAAGATTTGAACAAACAACCCAAGAAAAAAGACATACAGATGGCAAAAGGGCGTATTGAAAGATGCTCAATGCGATTTACCATTGGAGAATCACAAATTAAAACAACGAGACATAACTACGTGGCTCCCAGAAGTTCCCAAACCAAACAACTGACAAGACCAAATGCTGATGGGAACGCCCTGCAACGGGAACTCTCCATTGCTGGGGAAATGCAAAATGGTGCTACCCCTTTGGAGGACAGCGTGAGCAGTTCAGTAGAGCACTGAACACAGACTTACCAACCAGCAACGGAGCGCCAAGATACTTACTCAACTAACAGAAACCTGCACGCAAATGTTTATAGCATCTTTATCCATAACCACCAAAACTGGAAGCAACCCAGATGTCCTGCAAAGGAGGGTCAGATAATCTGTGGAATTATCCACATCATGAGGTACTGATGATAAAAAGAAATGAGTTACCAGCCATGAAAAGACGTGGAGGAATCTTAAATGTATAAATATAAGTGAAAAAAGCCAGTACGAGAGGGCTCCAGACCACACGATGCCAATTATACGGCACACAGAAGACACAACTCTAGAGTTCAAAGATCAGTGGTCACCAGGGACTTCGGGGAGGTGGAGAATTCTGAAGACGTGACGCACAGGGGAATTCTGGAGGAGTGAACTTGTTTTATCTGATAGCCTACTGGTGGGTCCATGACGATGTGCGGTGATCAAAACCAGAGAACATCACAGCTCAAAGAGAGAACCTTTTTTTTTTATTAAATAGGCTCCATACCCAGCATGGAGCCCAACATGGGGCTGGAACTCATGACCCTGACGTCAAGACCTGAATGCTCAACCAACCGAGCCACCCAAGAACCCCCAGAGAGCATCCTAATTTATATAAATTTTGGCTCTGTCACCTTCTTCCCAAAAACATCAAACACATTCCAATCAAGGGACTTCTACAGAATACATGACCAGTGTTCCTAAAAACTTCCAACGCAACGAAAACAAGGGAAGTCTGAAGACAGGCCAGCCAAGAGAAGTCCATGGGGACAAGATTACTAAGTGCAATGTGGGACCCGGGACAGAAAAGGGAAACTGGAATAAAATGTGAATTTGGTGCATCAATACTAGTTCATGAATTATGACAAATGCACCAGCCAACGTAGCAAGCTGAAAACAGAGAAACAGTAACAGGGGTGCATGGGAACAGTCTGTGTTGTCTTTGTAACTTTTCGACAGCTCTGAAACTGTTCTGAAGTACAAGTTCATTAAAAAATAAAAACCTACTCAAGTGCTTATAACAACAAACAGAAATAACCATCCATTAGCAAACGGTTAAATAACAGCCACACGGGTACAGCTATAAAAGAATGAGGTAAAATTATCTGTATTCAGACCAAGGTACAAAATGTATTGATGAAAAAGGCAAGCTACAGGCACAGTGGAGAGCGAGATCCCATCTGTATTTTTAAAATTCGAGTACAGCTTACATGCGCTACATATGTGGATGAAGATACTCTTCTTGTAAGTAGGCTCCACACCCAATGTGGGGCTCAAACTCACAACGCTGGGGTCAAACATTGAGGGCTCCACCGACTGAGCCCGGCGGGCACCCCAAAGACGCTTCTACAGTCAACAGAAATATCTCTGGGAAACGAGATTTAAGGCGTGAAGGGAGTGGGGTTCGAACAGGGAGGTTTTGGTTTTTATCCTTTTGTGTCTTTTATGAGAGTAAATTTGACAAAGTGATTTTTCTGTCTTAAAAAACACAAACAAAATGGTACATACAATATGATGCCTAAAAAAATACTGGTATGTATGTGCATATATAACCCTAAGCCTAAAAGGACATATACTCTGCAAGTATTGCTTTGGGAGTTTTGGGGAAGCCCAAGAAATAGAAGACGCTCACCTCAACCATGGTCAGTGTGAATTAAGAGTCAAACTGACTTCTTCCTGGTGAAAAGGGACTGCAGGACAGCCCTGCTGATAGGAAGATGGGAGACAAGGAGGAACGGAGGCTTGAGAACACAGACGGGATGGGCTTCGGGCATCCGGATTCCCAGGAGCCAGCAGAGAGCAACAGGTGAGCGTGTCTGGAGGCACATTTGATGAGAAAGCGGGAAAGAGAGCTCAGGAGTGGAAGCAGGGTTGGGGTTGGTGCGGGGAGCACAGACAGATATGCTCGAGCAAGATCACGAGACACCAAGTGAGCCTGAGACGGAAGCTTGCGGAACACCCCAAAGACAGAGTCTGAAGAGAGGCCTAACGGGGGAGAAGGTGGCAAGGAACAGAAAGAAAATGAGAAGCGTGACAGGTTCTAGGACGCCAAGGGCGGACAGACTTTCAGGAAGCAAACGGTGGTCGAGTGAACAAAGCCGGGTTTAGGAGGACGGAGGGCAGCAGCTGCGGACGGGACAGCTAGCAAGGCCCCAGCCCCCCAGAGGTGAGTCCAACCCAGGGCTCGCAAACTCGTCCCGTTTTAGGCTTTGGGAATCAAATGGTCTCGGTGGCAACTACTCTCCTCTGCCACCGTAACAGGAAAGCAGCCATGGACGGTCCGTAACCAGCAGCCCAGCTGTGTCCCAGTGAGACTTCATGACAAAAGCAGGGGTGAGTCACAGCTGGGCCAAGAGCTGCACCCCCCACCCCCATACCAGTCTCTCCTATGCCTGCCAGGAAATAAGTGCTTTCAGAAGCTGCCTCTAGACACGTAGCCGCCCCGCTCAATCGCTGGTTCCGTATGTAAAATTCTACCGCCTGCAGACTTGTATCCTCCTCAACTGTGAACACTCCAGTGAGAACGCAGGGGAATTTCTGAACCACTAATAAGGGAAGGGTCTCAAAAAGGAGATCTAGGTGCCAGAGAAAAAAGGACAGAAAATAAAAGGTAGAGCAGTGGAGAGTTTTGGATTATAGTCAGGAAAAAGAGTTAAAAGGAGAAAACAAACCCAGGCCTTAAAATCAACTTTGGAACCTATTAGGAAACAGGAAATTCTAGTTTTGATAAATTCGGGTGAGATCTGGGAAGTTAAGCCTAAGTAGCTAACTCTGTGTTAAGGAGAACATTTTAAAATCTGATCAACTAAATGAATTAAATAAAATTTATCCCCAGGCTTTTAATTTCAAGCACCCTACTTATTCTCTGGGTTTCTTAAACCAGAATGAAACCTGAAAGTCAACAATTTAGCCATAAGTCAAAGAGGAAGAAAAAAGCAAAGGCATTATTTACTACGCATGAACCCAGACCAAAACAAATTTGCAATTATCATGTGGGTACTGTAGGGGAGTCTGAAAATACTACTACAAGCAGAGAACAGAGAAGCAGAAATTAATTTAACAGTACCCATTACTAATTAAAGATTTATAAAATGTTAATATTCTCTATGAACACAGTATTTATAAGGGATTTCACTGATTCACTATAGTTTGACTTCAATCTAAATTTTGCTTTAAGTGCTAAAGTCTTCAAATGTGACTTTTCCTACTACATGGACTTTTTAGGATATAATCTTCATACTTTCGGTAAAGAACCCAATGTATTCCAAATGCAACTCCACTAGCGGAACCATCTAAAAAAGACCGGCAGGAGGTGGTCCCTGCACTCCTCTCCTCCATCCTGCCCTCAGCCCTACATGCCAACAACTCCAGAAACTGCTGAGCAGGAACCTCGAAATAATCACTGCTTTGCTCCTGGGCAAGACAGAGAGGCCCTTCGCTGTGACAGGTTGCAGGTGCACAAACGCACCGACATCTGAGGCGTTCGCCGGTGCCTTCAGTGTCTGCCAGATGTTTTCCAAGTACATCAAGTCAAAAGAGGGTAACTTTCCACCTGAGCCAGGAACAGGAGAAAAGAGAAATGGACAGTGGAGGTTTGTGAAGGCACTGCGCCAGGTCGGTGTCTCCCACTATCTCGAGACGGGACTCCAGGCTCCAAAGCTAGGAGCTGTGTCCGAAAGACTCTTGAAACTGGTGGAGTGACGCGAATAAACTTGAAGGGCGGCTCAAATTCTATTTATGTGGTTTCTAACATTTCTAACTTGTTAGAGGCAAAACAGCCTTCTCCCCACGTGTGGATGGATGACGCGAAGGTGCAAATGACTGGATGTAAGTGGTATTTACTTCAGTCCAATAGCTCAGACTAGGAAGAAACTAATGGCATCGCTTTTTGTTCCTCCTGTGAAGGCGGCGAATGCGTTTCTGCCACGTGTACCGGCTTCTCACGGGCCGCGTCAGAGCAGCAGGTTAGCTTCCCGTTGCCATAAGTCAAACCGAACTGAGTCTCCACTATCTGCATTTCCCAAGTGCACTAGTAAAGGTCTTCAAATGTCAGTCTGAGAAAGCACTTCCGTCTCTCGAGTTTCAACAAGCAGAAGAAATTCGCTTCTGACCATTCTTTTAATCTCCCTTTCCTCCTAACTCTTTTCATAAATCAAACACAACGATTCTCATAAAAAGGTTCAACTCTAATATCCAAGATGGCAATACCTAAGCTAAACTTTTTAAAATGAGCTTTGAGATGAAAGGCTTTGAATTACTCCACTTGAAAGAAATTAGAGAGGATGAAATCCACAAAGCGACAGGAAGAATGCCTACTGGTCTCTTGGTGACGGAGGACTGATGACTTCTGTGATACCCGTCGGTGGCAGTGGATCACGACCATTTCTAACCCCAGACCACCTCTGACTAACAAGCAAATGTTCCCTTAATATTATCTGGAAATTCAAAATAAATACCAGTAAAAACAAACTGAAAGTGACGGTCATTGTTTCATATGTCTGGGTGCCCTTGTTGTGTCCCCCCATTCGGCAGGTGAAAATCCATGATTTATGCACACTAGGACAAATAATTTTACCCCCGAAATAAGCATCATTAAGTGACCTTAGTTCCCATGTGATGTCCAGGACTATCACTAAAAAAAAAAAGAATCTTACTAAATACACTGTGCTGAATGAGGATAAAGAATATTACTTGTCTTTTTTTTTTTTAAAAAGATTTTATTTACTTATTTGTCAGAGACAGAGGGAGAGAGACCAAGTGAGCACAGGCAGACAGAGAGGCAGAGGGAGAAGCAGGCTCCCCGCCGAGCAAGGAGCCCGATGTGGGACTCAATCCCAGGATGCTGGGATCATGACCTGAGCTGAAGGCAGCCACTCAACCAAGTGAGCCACCCAGGTATCCCAAGAATATTACTTGTCTTAACACATACGTCACAATAATGCAAGAATCCTAAGACACCGTCGAAACCACTGGTCTAGAAATTACAAATAAAACACACCTCTATTTGAGACGCATAAGATAACATCTGTCTGCATCTTCCCCTCTACCTCCATGTTCATGCTCAGGCCTCCTCCACTTCAAACCAAGCAAAAAATAACACACCCCGTCCCGAAGAAATCCCAGAGTTTTGTCTCCCTTCTCCTCCCAAGATACCATTTGCTCTCTGTTCTTCCTACAAACATTAGGCGATCTGCCTTCCGCCTCTACCAAACCACAGAGAATACTTTGGTAATGGGCATTAATAATCTTCCATATGCAAATATTTGGGGACTTTTCCTCCAAATCAGTTGACTTCTTTAATCTTAAATATTTTCTTCTTAAGAAGTTTACTTTGCGGGGCGCCTGGGTGGCTCAGTGGTTTAAAGCCTCTGCCTTTGGCTCATGGTCATGAGCCATGGTCATGATCATAGGTCATGATCCCAGAGTCCTGGGATCGAGCCCCACATCGGGCTCTCTGCTTAGCAGGGAGCCTGCTTCCTCCTCTCTCTCTCTCTCTCTCTCTCTCTGCCTGCCTCTCTGCCTACTTGTGATCTCTGTCTGTCGAATAAATAAATAAAATCTTAAAAAAAAAAAAAGAAGTTTACTTTGCTGTCACCTAGCATTTGAACTTCACACTTTAGTGACGTGACTGCTAGTCACCTATAACCCCATTCTCCGCTTCCTCCTTACCAAGCAGAATGCCTCCACTATTTAAGGACAACAGTACACTCCCCTCAAAGATGGTATTTCCCAACCTCCCTCAGCAGGACGTGCTAAGGGACCAAGTTTTGGCCAACAAGATGTAATGCAAGAGTTACACAAATCATCTTAAGAAGATGTGCCCCTTCTTGTATCTGTCCTCAGATGGCCTGCTCAGAATGAAGGCCAATATGATGCCTGGCGCTCTAGGAAGCATTTTTTTTTTTTTTTTTTAGAGATTTTATTTATTTATTTTCCTAGGAGAGGACACAAGCGGGGTGGGGGGCGGCAGGCAGGGGGGAAGCAGACTCCCTGCTGAGCAGAGAGCCCGAGGTGGGACTCAATCCCAGGACCCTGGGATCGTGACCTGAGCTGAAGGCAGATGCTTAACCCACTGAACCACCCAGGTGTCCCTAAATAAATAAAATCTTTAAAAAGGGGGGGGGGATGAAATCTTGCCATTTGCAAGGACATGGATGGAGAAAGAGAATTATGCTAAGTGAAATAAATCAGAGAAAGACAAATAACATATGATTTTAGTTTTATGTGGAATTTAAGAAACAGACTTAACTAAAGAGCACAAACTGATGGTTACCAGAGGGGGTGAGTGAAACAGTGACAGGGACAGAGGAGGGCACTTGTCCTGATGACCAGTGGGTGTGTACGCACGTGCTCAATCACTGAACTGTACACCCGAAACTGATAGCACACTGTTAACTAACTAGGATGGAAGTAAAACCTTAAAAAAAAAAAAAAAAGTGGCCACAAGAAACACATACCCCAAACACATCAAGAACCATCATACCACGGGGCACCTGGTGGCTCAGCAGGTTAAGCATCTGCCTTCAGCTCAGGTCATGGTCCTGAGGTCCTAGGATCAAGCCCCACATCGGGCTCCCTGTCAGTGGGGAGTCAGCAGGGAGTCTGCTTGTCCCTCGTCCTCTCCTGCTTCCTCTCCCCATCTCTCTCAAACAAATAAGTGAAATCTTAAAAAACAATGCTTTAGTCAGGTCATTGGTTAATTAAACATCATGAAACATCAGTAATACAGTCGTCTTCCAGCTAACAGCAGTGACCTGCTCCTGAAACCTAACATCACACATAAAAATGCCAAAGGAAGCATATTTCCCATTGTTTGAAGTGAGAAAAATTAAAATGTTACACATAAAAATCTCCAAAGACTTTCTTAAAATGAAAAGAAAAGAAGGTAAAATGTCCATAAACATTAGTAACTCTTCTATCAGTCTGTAATATACGTTAAACACTAATTCCGGACTTAACAACTGAAAACAAACAAGGTTGGGTGCGCAGTGAAGTGGCCTCCCGCGGGGTGGGCACCCCCTCGGCCACCTGGTGAGCTTTCAAATCGTCTGCACCGGACGCTGGGGAGCTTCCGGCTGCACCTGGAAGGTCATTCAGGGCTGTCCTTGCATCACCGTTTTGTTTCAAATGCTGTACTATGTTTTGAAAAAAACATGTAAATTTTGTCCTTGTAAATATCAATTGAAAACACTGTAGCGAAGACTCCTGGGCTCCAGGAAGTCTGGATGTTAGAAAGTCGTTGTACTTCGAAACCCCGCCCTACAGGAAGACGGTCTATAGGGTGTTCCTGGATTTGGAAGAGGTTGTCTCTTCCTATAGCCTTCGGGTGATCTGATGATACAGGAGCTGGAGTCAATGGGTAGATAAAATTCTAGCTAGATCTTTAAAGCCACTTAATCATTTTTTGAGCCGCAGTCTGTCACTACTGTTCACCATCATTCAAGCCACAATCTACTCAGGGCTGACCTTAATGTACACCAGGCTTCATGTAAAAGACACTTTCTCAAATGGAAAACAGCTTTGGCCCTGAAAGTCCTCTGCCCAAGATGCATATTACTCTGTGTATTGGTTACTTAGACCGTCAAATTCTAGAAATTTCTACTGAATACATTATCCACTGCCACGGTAACGACCTATATAAAATTACAGCAAATTTGAAAGACAAAATATAAACTGTTCTTCTCTAATGTTATCATAGATTTTATTTTTAATGAAAACTGGAAAACTTGTTAAAATATTATCCACAACCCCACAGTGACACAACTATTATGAATGTCTTTGTTCAACTTAATTTTTTTGGTCAAAAATGTAAATAATTGGAATTTACATTTAAAAATGCTTTTTCACTTTCAAACGACTGGGAGTGGTTTTAGGACCACCAATTTTAACAATTTTTTAAACTCCGGGTATGCCAGGTGCTATAAAGGTGCGGACAGTGAGATCTCTAAGTCCATTTTGCATTTTTTGAGTCAGCACAGATCCCTTGTTGTTGTTTTTTTAAACCACAGTTGAAGAATCCCCAACACTGCCTTTACCTCCTGTCATCCCCCCAGCCCCCGCACTGTGCACTCCTGCAGAACGGAACCTGCGAAGGAGCTACACAAGCTTCTTGTGTCTCCAAGCTCTGCTCTCTTTTCCCACTGAGAATGCACCTTAGCAGGAGTGGGGGCTTTCCAGGAGCGCCGGACAGCCAGGAGACCAGGGCTAGAGCGAAGCCCACTTTACCTCTGTTACCCACCTGTGGCCCCTACAGATTATGCCTTCAGTCCTAACCAGTGGTTAAAGCTCAGGCTCCGTTCCTGCCACCTCCTACAGGAAGCTTCTGATCCCAGAGACTCCTTACAGTCTTACAGTCCCTGCGCGTCTTCCCAGCACTCACCACCTCCTGCTGAAACTGTCCGTCCGTCCCCAGAGGACTGCAATTCCTCCAGGGCACTGGACCATACCCAACTACATCCCCGGCCTCACACGGGACTGGAAACAAAATAAACTCAAAGTAAGAGTCGGCCGAAAGGAGCACCGTAAAAACAAGCCTCTGAAACACTGACAATCAATTGTGATCAAAAATTATTCTAAGAGGCCCATGACCACTGTTCAAGTCTGCGCTAATCTCATTAAGAAGAGCACTGACGTATGGAGCCCGCCCGCACACGACTGCTGTACTCAGAGTTTTACACGCGCCGGGTCACTCACTCCCCAAGCGTCGGTTGGCGCACACGGACACCTCTTACCCCCACCTGACCGGTGGGAAGCAAAGGCTCTCCTGAGGCTCGGTGGTTTACCAAGGTCACAGAGCTGGCGTGCGCCCTGGTACAATCAGACACCTCCCTCACGCTCACCTCCTGAAGACGGGAAAGACACCCCACGGGGTTCCACCAAATACTCTGACGAGACATGATGGCAGAAACAAGCACTGTCAGAAAGCCTCAAAAGGGTAAAAACCAAAAAAGCAACAACAAAAGCTGGTGATGGAATCTGAAAGAAAAGTCTCTGTTTCTCCGTAAACACCGTACCGAATGGTAAAGTAACAAGTTCACGACCGCCGGGGGACGAGTGTGTGTCTCGGGGGTTATTTTGTGTGTTGGGTACACTGTGAAGGAAAAGCAAATATACACAATGTTGATCAGTGCTTAAGATGAAAATACGCGTACATGAGACAATGAACATGTCCTACGTTCTAGAACCCACTATTACCTGGCCTACGTTCTAGAACCCACTATTACCTGGCCTACAATCGAATCTCTGCTCTGCCAGGAGCATTTCATTTCCTACAACGCCTGCTCTGCTTGAGCCGAGCCTCAGTAAGGACGGCAAACACCAAAAAGAAAAGGAATACAAAATGGTATTTATGATTCTTTTCTCTAGAAAAATTATCTTCCTGGGGCAGCTTCCCATGGCTCTCCTTTTAAAAAGCAGGAACACTCTGAAAAGGTACAAAGAGGAAAACAGCCGAAGATCTCCTCCTCCTCAGACACTCCGGTCAAACAGCAGTAAGACTTTTTGTTTACAGAACGCCGCACAGTGTTTAACCCGCACAGTGTTTAACGTAACTGGTTCTCGGCTGACGGACATGCCGTTTGCTTCCAATCTTCTGCTGTTGTAAATAATGTCACAATGAATGACCCTGCGTATATTCCACTTCATGTGGATGTAACTATGTCCCAGGGTAAATTACCAGATACGAACCACTCACTCAAAGGGCACATGCATTTTTTATTTTAATAGACAGCGTAAAAGCATCCTTCAAAGATGAGGTTGTACCAATTTATGTTCTCACCAGAGATGCAGGAAAGCACTTGCTTCCTCACTGACATTTTAATCTATATTTATGTGCCATTTGTATCTCATTTTCCACGAAGGGCGTGTATCTTTGGCTTATCTCCCTATGGGGTTTATCACTCCTTTACTTAATGATTGGTAGCAGCATTTTCATTAAGTTTAGAATAGTTTGGTATTTTAAAGTTTACTAGCTTTATTTACGTTATTTTAAACTTTGATTTAGAAATCTTTTTTCAAAAATATCCCCATCCCAAAACACACTGTCATACAGCTGAGAAATATTCAAGGAAAGAAACAAGAGGGTTGACTAGTATTTTAGATTTTAAAGGCAAAAGACAAGGGATCGTTCCCTTCTTACACTAACAGGTCAGGAAGGAATATAATGATTCACAAAGAAAATAATCCTTAAGAGAGAAACAGAACTTACTTTTCATATGTGATCTTTACACTTTGTGTTTTGAGACTTAAATTTTTTATTTGGAGATACTGCAAAATACATATTATGTATTTTATATATATATGTAAATAAACGTGGCGATGCACAAAAATGCATGCATACGCATGTTTATAAGCGTGTGCATGTATATGTCTAAATATACTTGCTCCCAGTGTTACAGAAACGTGCTCCATTTTAAAACTCAAGACAAGAAAGGACCCTCAGACAATACATACCAAGTAAAGCAACAGAGATTATGTTCTGAAGATGTTTGCATCAAAACTCTTTTCCGAATTTCCCTCTTGTACTGAATTTCTCCTGCCTCTAAAGAGTTACAGTGTTTTTCCTTTAAAAAAAAAAAAAAAGTCATTTCTGGTCTACACATGCAAAGCACCCTTCCCCACCTTGAGCGGGTGCC
The DNA here is from genome assembly GCF_902655055.1 of Lutra lutra. Taxonomy (NCBI): domain Eukaryota; kingdom Metazoa; phylum Chordata; class Mammalia; order Carnivora; family Mustelidae; genus Lutra; species Lutra lutra. The sequence goes on along the minus strand of NC_062295.1, from coordinate 25,673,444 downwards.
ATAGAACGGACCACCTGAAGGGAGCTCTGCCAGGTGCAGGATGGCTAGGGTCCCCACATACCTATACTTGTGGCTTTTGATCCTGGCTGCAGACAGCTGTACACACGCCGCTGACCTTATCCTTGTCAAATTTTCCTGATCACTTTCAACTGATACTCAGTCAGAAATCGGACCTTTCTTTAGAAGGTCTACCAGAGTGTTCGCTGTGGGTGAATCCAGGATGAGCTGCCGCAGTTCCCGCAGATTTTCAGAAATCACTACCTGTCCTTGATGGGCCAGGAGGGCCACCAACTCAGTGCCCCACATTTCCTGTTTGGCACCATACAGACACCTCAGCTAGACAAGACATTTCCACAGAGCAGGGAGCCCCAGCTGGTCTAAGGTGACCCGAAGTAGGGGCCCACAGAATAAACACAGAGGGGTACTGATGGGTAAATGGTAATGTCCTGGCCTAGAAGGTCATACAGGACTTTGTCACCCTCTTGTGACCCACGAAAGCCAAGGGAGCTGCCCCAAGGGCTTCTCAAAAGCCACCTCAACTACTGAATGAGAACATGGGCCGATTCCTGATGAGCAGTCATCGCACGGGTTTCTCGGTCTAAACCGATTTCTCGGTGCCCTGATGATCAATCAAGAAGAGGGACCCAGGGCGGGGGTGTGGGAGTCTCCCTACTGCTAAGATTGGGGCGTCTCAACAGGGGCCGTCAACGCCTCTTCAGGGAGGCCCTGACTAAGCACACAGTGAGGAAGGCACAGGCCCTCTTGGCAGGACGGTGGCACAGGGGGCTTCATGTGGTCCCCCCACAGGCCGCCTCCGAGGGCTTCTTTTTTAATCCTGGGGCTCAACGCCCACCTGGAGACACACAGATCTATCCAAGGGGGAGCCATGATGTTCAGCTCCGCGGACCAAGTCACTGGGCCACGAGCAATGCCTCCCAGAGGCTTTTTTTTTTTTTAAGATTTTATTTATTTGACAGACAGAGATCACAAGTAGGCAGAGAGGCAGGCAGAGAGAGAGGGGGAAGCAGGCTCCCTGCCGAGCAGAGAGCCAGATGTGGGACTCGATCTCAGGACCCTGGGATCATGACCTGAGCCGAAGGCAGAGGCTTAACCCACTGAGCCACCCAGGCGCCCCGCAGAGGCTCTGTTTAAACCAGTGGTGATGGACGTGGGATTACTGCCCGCTACCACACTGGAATTCCTTTAATGCAGGCTTAGGAGCATTTTACCCCTAAAAAGCACTTCACTGGCTTCTGTGAGGTTGGGCCATCAAGTATGCGCTTAAAGAAGCACCGTTCCGAATATTCTGTAATCTGGCACTCGGCGTGGGGTGAAGAGAAAGTCTGAGTCTTAGAAGCAAATACGATAAAGAAGGGGTGGTTGCGGGAGAGGAGGGATCCAGAGGACTTTAGTCCCAGCACTTTCCTTTCTAAAACTGGTGGAGGAAGGAGGTCACTTGAGCCAACCAATTCTCAACCAAAAACACCTCTAAGAAAACAGGAAAACCTGTGACTTGTCTACCCCCTAAAAGACGTTAGTTTCGGCGGTCAGTCATGTGTACGCGGTCAGTCCGTGCTGACCTCACTGTAACGCACGGACACAGAACCCGGCGCGGCCCTCGTCGAAGCGCAGACGGCTGCCGGTCTTCGTCGCGCATCGAGCAGCACTCCGAACGGCGCGTGATGATGTTGATTCAATCCAAAAGTGTTTCCTTCCCGGATGCAACAGGCAACTTACAATTTAACTCGTTATTCAGATCGGATGAAATCGTCCCCCAGCACCAGTGTCTGGGCAAGAGACCATTACAGAGCTCCACAGTGATACTGTTTTCACAAGCTTTTGCAAACCCGTGAAAACCACCTCATCACAGCGCAGGATACAGAACACGTCTCACTGCCCCGGTTCACGGAACACACGAGAGAGGGAAAGGTGGTAAGTTTCTGCCGCGGGACTAACTCCGTCCTCTGGATACGGAGTAGCGGCCGACAAGTCTCCCCGGGCTTGTGCTCTTTCTGTCTCTCTCTCTTTCTTTCTCAAATGAATAAATAAAATCTTTTTTTTTTTAGATTTTATTTATTTATTTGACAGAGACAGCAAGAGCAGGAACACAAGCAGGGGGAGTGGGAGAGGGGGAAGCAGCCTCCCACTGAGCAGGGAGCCCGATGCGGGGCTCGATCCCAGGACCCCGGGATCAGGACCTGAGCCGAAAGCAGATGCTTAATGACTGAGAGATACCCAGGAGCCCCAATAAATAAAAACTTTTAAAAAAGGGGGGGGTTAAAAAAGGAATAGCAAGAAGCCAAACAACTTCACAAACCTCCATTTTATCAATCTCTACCTCATAACAAATGAGCAAAGACAAAGCACAACGATGCACATGAAGGATCAGCAGTTCTAGAACTCAGTAAGCTGCCATTTAACAAACATTAGCTATCGGAACTTTATTATTAAACATAAGAACTTACAGCAATAATGCCCTCTGCAAGGTCCAATGTCTGCCTTACATGTACTTCAATGCTGAACCCAGCCTCCAGTCTCACCAGCAGGGCTGGGGAGGTGCAGACCTGGCTGACCCGGCTGAGCACCCCGGGAATGGCTGGGAGGTGCCGGACAGGGCCCATGTGGGCTTTGTGGGCAGACCCCAAGGAGTAACAGCCCTGGAACGTGGGACACACTCTACAGAGATATGCAGGGAATTGAAGACCTAAGCACAAACCATAAAGGCTTTAAAAAAAAAATGTTTTAACATTTTAAATAAAAGGCTGGGCGGATGAAGATGTTCGGAAATGACAGGAGGGACGGTCGCCCAGCATCGTGAATGTACTAAAAAATCACTGACTTGCACACCCTGGAAGGGAGAATTTCATGGTACACCAATATGTGTCAAGCAGAACGGCAACATGAACGGAGAGCATGTGTGTCCGTCCCGTCAGATCGGAGAGCTGTTACCCAGCGGCTGCAGGCACCGAGGGGAGATGGCAGACTTAAGTGTGGTTACCCGCATCTTTGTCACCTGGAGGTCTTCTGGACCGGCAGAAATCTTCTGAGCCTTTCCCTAGGTTCCCTGACAAACCGGAGGTATCCCCTCACGAAGTGGGATCCATGGGGTCTTTCATGAACCGTGAGCATCTGTTTAACGCTACATAGCTTGCAAGGTGGTGGTCCCTTCTGGGAGCCTGAATGCCAGCACACGTGTGTTCTTATCTTCATTCCATAAATACTTATTAAATGCGCAGCCAGCACAGGCCAAGAATGGTCGGAGGCCCTGAGGGTCCAGCAGGAAACAAGACAAGGTCCCTGCTCTCGCGGCTCCTGTCGGACTGGGGAAGAGCCGGACAGCAGGCGCACACGTCGGGCTGTGACCTGCGCTACGAGAAAGATGGGCGGGAAGAGGCACCGGAACGCTGCTGAGGAGGGCAACTCCGGCCCGCGGGTAGTCAGCTGAGGGCTCTGACAAGGTGATGTTTGAACGGAGTCTCGAGGAAGTGAGAAAACCAACCCCACCCATGTCAGGGAGGGGGCATTACTGAAAGAAATACTCCTAAGAATCCCCAAAGCGTGTCTAAACCAGCAGTCACGTCTAAATCGCCCGTGGCGGCGATTACGGAAACGGACCGCTACACGGGAGGATGTGCACCCGCTCTTAGAGGGACGCACGATAAAGCCACAGCAGACACCGAGTCAGTTTAAAAAGCCAGCAGGGATGGGGCGCCTGGGTGGCTCAGTGGGTTAAGCCGCTGCCTTCGGCTCAGGTCATGATCTCAGGGTCCTGGGATCGAGTCCCACATCGGGCTCTCTGCTCAGCAGGAAGCCTGCTTCCCTCTCTCTCTCTCTCTGCCTGCCTCTCCGTCTACTTGTGATCTCTCTCTGTCAAATAAATAAATAAAATCTTTAAAAAAAAAAAAAAGCCAGCAGGGTCACCTGCTCGTGGGGACGGACCATGGCAAGTGTCCTACGCCAGTCCCCGAAGCACAGCCGCGTCCGGAGCACTGGGAGAAAAGAAATCCGGCTGCAGACGTGAGCACCCTGCAGCGACGCTCGCGGCCGGCACGGGCCCTGCAGAAACCGCCTGCACAGGCGCGCGAGACCCTTCCGTCTACACTCGCGGAGAGCTGGAGACCGCAGAAAACCGAAACGCCCAGCCCTGGGAGAACGAGGGCGACACTGCGGATGGACGGCTCCGCGGCCGTTGCAGTGTCTGAGTAAACCTCGGAGCAGATTAGGAAACCAACTTGCAGAAGCTGCGGTGCGGCGGGCGGGCAGTTACCGCTTCGTGGGCAGTTTGTCCGGGAAGACGGCTCTGGAGATGGACGGCGGTGACGGGCACACAACCACGTGAATGTACTCAGTGCCACTGAACTGACCATGTAAAAACGGGTGAAACGGAATTTTATTGTTTTCAACTGGTCCCAAGAAAGGACAAGTTGCAGAATGGTATTTATAGGATGATACTATAATGTACAGTTTTAAAATATGGAAAACAGCTGTTTGTGGAGTTGTAAATACGGAGTGAAGTATAGAAACAGCACGGGACGATAAACACGAAATAGGCACTGATCGCCCCTGAGAGAGCGGAAAGGAAGCGTAACAGAAACGAGGCCTCCCAGGACCACAACTGAATTTATGGTATTTTGCTTCTCACTGACGGCAGTTACATTGGTATTTACCATCTTACTTGCGATCTCCTCTTAAATGCCCCGAATCAATCCTATACACAAGACTGGTGACAGGGCATGACATTTTAAAATTCAGACGCGAGCACTCCGTGATGTTTTGGATGTTTCTATCTAGATCTTAGGAGGCAGGGACGGTCATTAACCCTGCCTCACAGATGAGAAAGCTGAGCCTACTCAGCCAGGAGGTGGTGGGAGACAGGATTCTAACGCAGGCGTGTTTTGGGATCCCAAGCTCACAACCACCAAGACTAATCGTTGGCAACAACCAAATACACACCAAGAGGGGAGTGAGGCAACACACTCTGGTCATGTGGCAACTGCGTGTCACACCGTGATGGGAGCTAGGAGTGCCGTGGCGGGCAAGAAGACGCAGACCTTCCACGTTCCTGAGTGCCGGGTGTAGGCACCGTGGGACATAAACCAGGGAAGGGGAAGGAGGGAGTCATGGAAGGCTGCCAACAGCAAAGTTAAACTGTTATATCCTTAAAGTAGGCAAAATTAATCTATGGTGACAGAAGTTGATATTTTCAATAAATAGTTTAACTGTGGCATTGTAAATAAAGAGTACAGTTGTAAAAGTACGTATGGTATGATCTCATTTTGTAGGTAAAATACACGCACACACACACACACACACACACACACACACGAGTTAGCGCTCCGGAAGACACAGAGCATTAAGTGTTTTTTATCTTTAACGTCTGGTGGCACACAAGTCATCTTATTTCTTCATTGCAGTAATCTCTATCTCCAACTTGGATTTTAGCAGATATGCTTGGACAATTATATGATGAAAGGGAACACCTTTAGTTTCTTCATTAAATGTTGCTGCTGCTCTTGGTTCAGAAGGTTCACGTTCGTCACGGGAGGATCTAGAGTTCGCTCTCCGCGCTTCATCCTCCCCATCCGACCCACTACACAGCGGCATCTGCCCAACTCACTGCCGCCCACTTCCTTTCGACATCGTCCTTGGAGACCAACTGATAAACCAAGTTTCTTTTTCCTCGTACCTTAACCTTCTCCTTTTCTCTCTCTGGAGCCAAACTGCTTCTCCGAACTGTAGGTAACCTACATACTCGTATGGAGCTGCACCAGACCTTTACCAAATTCTTCCCAGACTTGCTCTCTCCATGCTCATTTCGAAAGCTTCGACACTGGTTCTCCCAAGGCTCCTCCTTTGCTCCTCTCTAGAAGCTCCTGAACAAGCCCACGCCCTGCTGCCTTTGACCTACCAACCTACTGCCACAGGGAGACTGTCCCGTGGACGTGCTCGCATGCTAACGCGGCTGAGGCCCCAGACGTCTGGGCAGTGACCCGATGACCAGATGACCGATGTCGCAACACGGCCCTAAGACACACCACACTCGTCTTTCCCTGACACAAGCTTGGGTAGAGGTCAGGGCTGGAGAAAACCGGTTTACTACACACTTCCTGGCCCCGAGGGAGCCCATCGGTCTGTGGACACTGGCTTCGGAGGCCACTCCTGGAGATCAGGCACACAGTCGCGGTCTGACCGCAAAAATGGCTACAACCAGGGCATCCTTCTCGTCGAGCAAGGAGAGTGAAACGGCATCAACCCAGGCCGCCTGGAATCAACACCCCCGGAGGCCCGTGGAGAGGGCTCAAGGGTTAGGAGGAGGTGGACAGCAAGATAAAGCCTAAGAGAGGATGACAACAAAGAACAGACCAGACCACAGTCCGACGGACTAAGGCTCAAGGCAGACTTCGGCATCAGGGACGGGAGGCGGCTCAGTCAGCGGGGGAACAAGTGGGAACGACGGAGGGGACGCTCGCTCATCCAAAAGGGAGGGAAGCAGGACAATACGCTCTTCCACTGCGTCCAAGATACTCCAGATGGTAAGACGCAATTCCTTTCTCCCTCCGTCACGATGATAACAAGAATGCCCGTTAAACACGACGCACCATCTCTGGCTGGGCCTGACGCGAGAAATGACCCAGTGTGTAAGTGGCGTCTCCAGGGCAGCAGAGGCACCAAGGCTGCCTCCCAAGGGTGAAGAAGACAGGGACCCGGGGCGCCTGTGTGCCTCAGGCGGCTCCACGGCCGACTCTCGATTTCAGCTCCGATCATGACTCAGCCTCCTGAGACAGAGCCCCCTGCGTTGGCCGCAGAGAAGTCACCTTGGGATTCTCTTCCTCCTCTTCTCCCCCCACCCCTCCCCCTGCTCTGGTGTTTCTCTCTAGAAAACAAACAAACCTTTATTTAAAAAAAAAAAAAAAAAAGACAGGAACCTGACTTACTGTTGGGTCCCCACCATAAACAAGTGCGCCAGAACATGACACACTCTTGCTGGCCCCACTGGCCAACAATCAGGAAGTGAGTGACCAGGGGAAAACTCAGTGTTGTTTCCTGCGTGTGTCCCTTACTGGTAATGCACACAGAACACTTCCGGTCACCACGTGTGAGGGGTTTTCCCCCAGTTGGGTGTCCTACAATTTAACTCATTTCTGTCACTATGGCACACTGTACATGCCAGAGACAAATCCAGGCTGTCACCTATGCTTCTGACCAATGGGCCATAGACATCAGAGGTTCCCACGACCCTTCCCCCACAGATTCAGTTAATTTGCTAAAGCAGCTTACAGAACTCAGGGAAACACTTACGCATATTTGCCAGTTTATTAATGGATACAGCTGAGCAACCAGGTGAGAAGATAGGTAAGATCTGGGAACCAGCCCAGGAACTTCTGTCCCCATGGAGCTGGGGTGTGTAACCCTCCTGGTGTGAATGTGTTCACCAACCAGGGAGCTCCCCAAGTCCCCAACAAGAATTTTTATGGAGGCTTCTCACATAGGTCTGATCAATTATTTACTCCATTTCCAGCCCCTCTCCCCTCTCTAGGGAAGTGGGGAGAATTAGCAGAAAATTCCAACCTTCTAATCAGCTCGGTCTTTCTGGTGACCGCCCTCAATCTAGGAGCCACCCAGGTGCCCACCCAGAGTTCCCTCACTAGAACAACGACGGTCCTTGTGGCCTTACCACTCAGGGATCTACCAGGGTTTTAAGAGCCCTATGTTAAGTCTGGGGTCAAAGATGAAATACTCATGCTTCTTGTACTCTTACCACTTAGAAAATTACAAATGTTCTAGGAGTTCTGTGCCAGGAACTGGGTGCAGAAACCAACATATAGTTTCTATTATCGCACACCGAGATGGAAGACTAAGCTGTCCTTAACGGGAAGGTCACACAGAAGTATCAGTAGCATGGAAACATGTTACGACCTGAGTTTAAGGACAAAAGCAACATACTAACTTGAATGATATATATAAAAAAGCACTCCCCAAGGATTAAATGTTAGCAGTAGTTGTCTCAAGGTCGATTTATAGGTAACTTCTTCCCTTGCCTCTTTATATTTCTCTTTACTTTCCCCAAATTTCCATAATGAACACTTAATGTTTTTATGATCAGGGATAAGGAAGTCAAATATTCAATTTTTTTAAAAGATTTTATTTATTTGACAGAGATCACAAGTAGGCAGAGAGGCAGGCAGAGAGAGGGAAGGAAGCAGGCTCCCCGCTGAGCAGAGAGCCCAATGTGGGGCTCAATCCCAGGACCCTGGGATCATGACCCGAGCCGAAGGCAGAGGCTTTAACCCACTGAGCCCCCCAGGCGCCCCCAATGTTTGTTTTTTAATCTGCAAATTGTGGGCCACGCGGACACCCTGATGTCTAAATATTAGACACAAAGCTATGTCAATGTATAATAAGACCTTCTTAACCATGAAACAGTATCAACTCCAATAACATCAGGTCAGAGCACACTCACATCCACAGAAAGAGCGCTAATGTTCACTTCTGATATGCAAGAAAGTGTAATGCAGAAAACTGTTTTTGTTTTTCTTTTCAAATATGAGGTTTCAAGCATATTGCTATCGCTTGTCCTACTGGATCTCCACGCTGGCGTACCAGCGTGCCGGCAGAAACACGTCTGGTCACACCGCTGACCAAAGTCTACTGCCAAAGGCAGGCAGTGCTGTCCTGTACAAGACGGATTTCTCTTTTTTCAAAAAAGGACTGTTTGACAAGTAGCTATTGTGGACGGAAATTGGAGCTAACACATTTTTGTTGTGTTATCTTGATGGAATTGCTTTTTTAGCTCCCCATACTCAAGTACTAATATATTTCTCTCCTCATATTTGAAACGGAACATTCTGACAAAGGATAAAGATCTGGAAGTGTAAACACTATACTTGCCAAGAGTTAAAAAAAAAAAAAAAATCCTCCTACCTTCTTCTACTTTGGGTTGCATTAGCTCATAAATAGGCTGAAAATCTTGGGACACATCAAATTTCTCTGTTTAAAACAAGTAACAAGTAACAAAAAAGTACACAAGTACTAAAAGCCTAAACAAGTACAAAAGATAATAGTACAGATGTGCAGACATTCTAATTAAAACATCTGAGGGGCGCCTGGGTGGCTCAGTGGGTTAAGCCTCTGCCTTCAGCTCAGGTCATGATCTCAGGGTCCTGGGATCGAGTCCCGCATCAGGCTCTCTGCTCAGCGATGAGCCTGTTTCCCCCTCTCTCTTTCTGCCTGCCTCTCTGCCTGCTTGTGATCTCTGTGTGTGTGTGTGTGTGTGTCAAATAAATAAATAAAATCTTTTTTTTTTTTAAAGATTTTATTTATTTATTTGACAGAGAGAGATCACAAGTAGACGGAGAGGCAGGCAGAGAGAGAGAGAGAGGGAAGCAGGCTCCCTGCTGAGCAGAGAGCCCGATGCGGACCTCGATCCCAGGACCCTGAGATCATGACCTGAGCCGAAGGCAGCGGCTTAACCCACTGAGCCACCCAGGCGCCCAAAATCTTTTTTAAAAAATCTGAAAAGTCACTCTTATTTAAAAGTTTTTATTTAAAAACTCAGTGATACCAGATTACAGTCTGACCCTACCTAGTAAGAACAGTTGCAACTAAGTGTTCCATTTGTGAGTGTTAAGCAGCAGTAAAACAGACCTTTCTTGATAGTATCTACTGTATCAATGATATTCAATATTGAGAAGGAAATAACACAGCTACAATTAAGAAAAGTTTTCAGAGCAGCTTCCTGCCACAGATAACAGACATTCTTTCTTAAATGGCGACGTAAACCATATAATAAGAAACAGGGACTCTAATTGCTACAAAACGCTTAGAATGTGGCTGCCCTGATCTGCCAGCACACAGTTTCACATTTTTTTAAGCCAGCTCCAAATCTAGCACGGAGCCCCACACCAGGCTCGAAATCACGACCCGCGAGATCATGACCTGAGCGGAGATGAAGAGTCACGGATGCTGAACCGACGGAGCCGCCCAGGTGCCCATCTGCCGGCAGATCGTCTCAACAGCCCAAGGAACCCTTTCCAACCAGAGCTACGTGGACACAATAATGACGTTGTGTGTAAAAAGCTCACAGGTTAGAAAATACTGCAGAACTTCAAGTTACTGCATTACTCTCAGTGAGTCAATCCGAAGTACTCAGAATGGAAACGGACATGGAAAGGCTTGTGACTTCGAGATAAGAATGCGTTTTGTGGAAAATTCTGACCAAAAGAGAAAAGCAGCAGCTATTAAGCCCATCTAGTAAAGCGCACTTCTGGTCTCCCGCAGCTGACTCGGAACACAGCGCGGCTAACGAGCTCAGACGCGTCCCACGACGCCAGCTCCCGCTGGCTGCCTCCAACCTACACGCATTCCCACTCACAGGCCACACAACGCCCGTCTCGGCCGCAGGTAAAGGCCACAGAGCTAAGCGTGGAGTCCAGAGACCGAGATTTTAGGAGCCCACGAAGCACCCAGCCTGCCCGCCTTAGAAGTCACCCACCCAGCTTGATCATCTATAAAGAGTCCAAGACGATCGGACACCACGTGCGGATTCCACGCTGCCTACAGAACGTCAGCCTTAATCGCCAAATCACCAAACACAGGTACGGATTTAACTTCTCCAGCACAAAAGAGGGGGAGGGGGAGTTTTCAACATCTGAACAGTCCGGAAACATGTATGTACATGTCAGCACTGCAGAGTCCGTTGGATCTCCACCCATTCATGCTCTAAGGATCACTTTGAAATACCATTAAGTGTGCTGCGCTAGACCTCGTGTGCAGCTCAGACAGAAGCGAGGAATCCAGCTGAGGAGAAAAGCAGCGAAGATAAAACAAAAGAAATGACGTGTGTTTATCGATACAAAACCCAAGAGAGAGACAGGGACAGCGTTCTGCCCCTGGGGAAGGCTTCAGACCTGAAGTGCTCATGACACGGAGCCCCGTGGGTCACAAAGAACTTCCGCGGGTCACAAAGAACTTCTGCAGGTCAAAGACACAGAAAGAAAGGGTGACCCAGGCTCTGGGGAGGGAACCCACACTCAAGAAGTGGTGAGCCCATCGGCAGGAAGTACGGCCTTCTGAGGCCGGACAGAGAAGGGTGAAGTGGGTGGCGGGCAAAGGAGAGAGAGGAGGGATGTTCAAAATGCAGATTCTCAAATCCCACTAGGAATAAGAAACTGATTTTTGAAGGTCCTGCGGGTCTTCCCATTATCTGTTGTGTTTGGGTAAAGTGTCGAGAACTGCGGGGCCAAAGCGAGAGGACAGGAAGGCGGATTGCTACGTGAGAACAACAGAGGCAGAACTAACAGAAAATACCAACTATCGAGATACGGGGTTAATGGAAAAGAAGAATCAGAAGGCGACGTGAGGTCTGAAAGAATAGGAAAGTACGTATGACGTAAGAGAAGACATAAGAAAGGGCAAATATGGGCTCCTGGGTGGCTCAGTCAGTTGAAGCGTCTGCCTTCCGCTCAGGTCATGATCTCCCGGTCCTGAGATCGAGTCCCACCCAGGCTCCCTGCTCAGCGGGAAGTCTGCCTCTCTCTCTCTCTTCTGCTTCCCCTGCTCTCTCTGTGTCAAGTAACTAAATAAAATCTTTTAAAATAAAATTGAAAAACAAAAGAAAGAAAGGGCAAATGTTGGCAGAGAAAGCCAAAATCTGGACATTCTGAGGTAGGAAATTTGGTCTTAGAAATTCAAGAAAATTAACCTCATATTTGAACATATACAATATTTGCTGGCACATCTAGGGCTGCTACGAGCTGGCTACTTTGCAACGTTTTATTAATTAACTTCTGGACTGTGTCTCTGTCTCCCTAAATACGTGAAGGGCAAATTATACATATAAGGCAGAGTGTTACAAACTTAAGAGGAACTCAACAAATATTTACTGAATAAGAAAGTAGAAGGCTAAACAAAGGTTGAAGGTTATCTTCTTTTTTAATGATTATTATTTTAAAAAGAAAAGGAAAAAAACCCTCTTCTCCACTTCTTTTCTCTCTCTCGCTCTTTTAAAGATGTCACGGTTCTTACCTTTGCTGCCAAAGCTTTTAAGCTATCGAGGAATCTCTGCCAGAAATCCTTGAAGAGTGGGCGGTCGATTTTCTTCAGGCGATCTTCGGTGCTAGCATCCACACTGACATACAGCTGGGTAACTGGTTTGAGGTTCCTTCGTAATTTAAAAAAACAAAAAACGGGAAAAATTATGCCTGTATCAGGCTTTTCATGATGTAGAATTTACAGCCTACAGGAGATGGGGTAATAAAACATCGCACAGGTCTACAGGCTTCTGCCTCTCCCAAAGGACTGAAGAAACGATTTTCATAATGTGACAGGATGGGCTTGGGCTGTCAGTTGATTATGTCTAACAATGACTGGACGCCATTCTTAAGAAACTGAAAGCATTCAATTACTTAAAATTGGCCCCTCTTCAAACACTAGCTTTTAGTGGAAAACAAACAAAATGAGATCCAGCTTCAGGTCAGGGACCATGAGCCCAGGGCAATTAGAAGGGGTCTCAGACTTGGGTTTCGCCATGAACTCTGCCACTCAAGCTTTATACAGCGGAAACGCCACAGCCGTGTGGGGTCTGTGCTGACAGGCCACCTCCCATCCTCAATTCACTGAGGAAGAAGTTTTCGAAGGACCAAGAAACAACCCAAAAAGCTCAAACCTTTTTTGAGCCTCACCTATGCCTTAGAGAGCCAGAGTGGGTTTAAAGTTCAGCCTTGTGGAGGCGAACGATGACCTAGTCAGGGAGCTTTAAGCAGCGTGAAGCTAAAAGAGCAACCAGGCCTTATAAAGGACCATAGCCCCAAGAAGAATGTGTGCGGCAGGTTAGGCTTCTGTGCCTTCTTGATCAGTCTCCTGACCACCACTCACTCTCCACTACTCCACCTCATGGACTCATTTCATTAAAGTCATTTATTCTTATCTAGTCTACTTGGTAGTTAAAGTCCAGACTGCATGCTTTCCAAAACCTTCCTGTTCTCCCTTCAAATGGGTCCCATAGGGGCTCCTGGGTGGCTCAGTTGGTTAGGCATCTGCCTTCGGCTTAGGTCATGATCCCAGAGTTCCAGGATCAAGCCCCACATGGGGCTCCCCACTCAGTGAGGAGTCTGCTTCGCCCTCTGACCACCCCCTCTTGTGCTCTCGCTCTCTCTCTCTCTTTCTAATAAATTAAAAACAAAAAACAAAAGAGTGTCATAATTCATCTTCTTCGATAAATTTGCAACTAGAACGAAATTTCCCTTTAATAATGCTTTGACCAAGCAGAGAGAGTCAATTATCATATGGTTTCACTTATTTGTGGAGCATAACAAATAGCATGGAGGACAAGGGGAGATGGAGAGGAGAAGGGAGTTGAGGGAAATTGGAAGGGGAGGTGAACCATGAGAGACTATGGACTCTGAAAAAACGATCTGAGAATTTTGAAGGGGTGGGGGGTGGGAGGTTGGGGGCACCAGGCGGTGGGTATTGTAGAGGGCACGGATTGCATGGAGCGCTGGGTGTGGTGCAAAAATAATGAATACTGTTATGCTGAAAAAATAAAAAAAAATTTAAAAAAAAATATCATAAAAAAAAAAATAATGCTTTGACCAAATTCTTCACTATTAGCTTTCCAGAATTTGTATTCACCCCCAGAATTTAATTATGCATTTTTTGCTTCAAAGTCTATGCACTTTTAAAAACTGAAATATAATTCACATGCCATAAAATTCACCACCGAAGTGGTTTATGTTTTTGTATTTATCAGTATCAGCCTAATCAGTCTCTGAATGTTAAGACCTCGAAGGGCAGGAACCGTATTTCTTTTATCCCAGCCGTGCAGGCAGGTCCGTGAAGCTACTTTTTACTCGGTATTGTTGACTTGAGCTAACCTAACGTTTTAGGGCATGCAGGCCAAACCAACGCTTGTAATGATGTGGTTAGTGACATATCGAAAAATCAGAAGGGTCTAAACCCAAAGTTATTAAGAGTGGAGACGCTCTGACCAAAGTTAAGAAGTGATTAAAATACTGGCACACTCATTGCTTTAATCCGTCTCCAACACTGGCATACAAAGGGAATCCTTAAAAGTTCAACCCTGTGTCACGACTGAGCAAAGGACATCAATTACTGAAAACGAAAAACAGGAGCGTCCTGTTAATGGCACATTCGGTCTCATCACCCCTCTTGCTGGGGGCCTCCTTAATAACAGACAAGCTATGCTACCTTAACTGGACTTTATGTCGTACAGAAAATAGAAGTAGAAGAGACTGTTTTCACGGATACTGCTGGCTATCATTATCTGATACTTACAGGACTTGGTCATAAAGCTGCCTAATGCAAAGTGGGAACCAGCGTGACCTTTCACTACGCCTTCATAACTACTTAGGATTACGAACAGTAAATTCCAAAGGCCACAGTTATTTTACAAACTTCCCTCACTTGCAAAAAAGGAAGCCCTGGACACTAACAGTACCAGTAAGAAATTTTAGTCGGTACTAAAATCTGAGATGCTATGATCAAGGAAGTTTGTACATCTCTTACCAAAGAGCCGAGGAAGCATGAAGAGGAGTTAAAGTCCCTGGGAATTACAGGGCTTATTCCTAAGGGACTCAAAACATGAAAAGTACCTTGGAGAAATATTCTGAGCCTCAAGGATCTTACATCTGCCTCGGATTGGCCTCTATTCCCCAGGACAAGCAAGAGGTTCTTGGCACGGCCATTTATCCATCACTATTCTATACAGAGATTGCATCGTTTTTGTTCCCAAAATGCAAGAGAATGCTATAACCTTAAAATAATGATAATAATTTGTGTGTGACAGTCTCACAATGCTGCTGAGAACAATTAAAAAGGACAATAAAATAAAAGGGAAATACAATTCTAAACCCCATCCCCAGTGAAAATACCCAGTGAATCTTGGTAAGATTATTGTGACGATCCTTCACCCTGCTCATTTAAATCTGAATTAAGAACAATCATAAATACAAATGCGCTGACAACTGGACATAAAAATCCCTCTTCCTTTTTTGCCTTTCCATAGAGATTAGCAGGCCACTGGCTTGGAAGGTAGAATGAGAAACAATCTCTACAGCAAGGAAAAAAGGAAGAGATTCAAGTTTGCAAGAAATCAAACAGCTTAGAGAGTAAGTTTGACATTCCTACTGAATAAAACATCAAAAACAAATAACCGAAGTGGTCCAAACATCGACAGCATTAAAACCAGAATCTGGGCTGTTAGTTGCTGCCAAATTATGCAGGAGGAGAAGAGGAGGACACGAAGGGGAAGGATTTACCGAGTATTCGTCAGGTGCTGGGTGCTCTGTGCTTCACCCTTCTCTCTAGTTCATGAAACCTACACAGTAAAACACGGTAGTTGCTACTTCTACCAACTTTAGACACGATGAAACTGAGACTCAAAAGTCTAAGTAGCTTGTTCAAGAATCCACAAGTATCAATACTGACACCCAAGCTGAGATGGGACCCCAGAGCCTGCTCCCCCAGCCCCGCACTGCAACGCCTGCCTCAGACGGTCAGTTCACAGACGGTACTGGCTGGCCCTTTGTCA
The DNA here is from genome assembly GCF_902655055.1 of Lutra lutra. Lineage (NCBI taxonomy): Eukaryota > Metazoa > Chordata > Mammalia > Carnivora > Mustelidae > Lutra > Lutra lutra. The sequence goes on along the minus strand of NC_062295.1, from coordinate 25,657,897 downwards.
AGGAAAGCTTCACAGCAGTGTTTCTCCAAGTGTGGTCAGGACCACCTGTATCAGAAGCACCTGCAAACTCGCGTTCTGGGGCCTCTCTCAAGACTGAATCATCTTCTAGGAATGGAGCCTTAGAAAGTGTATTGTTGTATTAGTTTCAAGAACTTCTCCACATTGATCAAGTAAGTTGAAAACACAAATAAATGGGAAGATATCCCATGTTCATGGATCAGAAGAATTAATATGGTGATAATGAAAATGTCTGTTAACACCCAAAGCCATCTATAGATTCAGGGCAATCCCTACTAAATTCCAATGACCCTTTTCACAGAAAGAGAAAAAACAATCCTAAACTTCCTACAGAACCACAAAAGACTCCAAATAGCCAGAGCAATCCTAATGAAAAAGAAGAACAAAGCAGGAAGCATTGTACTTCCTGATCTGAAACTACAGCACAGAAATACAGTAATAAAAATGTATGATGTTAACACTCACATGAAAACATGAATGACATTAAAGCAAACAGACAAATGGAACAGAATCAGGAATCCCGAGATAAACCCATTTGTATATATAGTCAACAACGAGGGAGCCAAGATCACTCTACGTGGAAAGGGCAGTCTCTTCACCAAATGGTGCTGGGAAAACTGGATTCCTGTATCACTCACAAAAGCTAAGTCAAAATGGAGTAAAGACTTAAATAAAAGACCCCAAACTGTAAAATTCCTAGAAGAAAACACAGGGAAAAGGTCTTTCACCTTGGTCTTGGCAACAGTTGTTGGATATGACACCAAAAGTGCAGGAACAACAACAACAAACAGTGAACTGCACCAAATTAAAGAGCTTCTGCACGACAAAGTCAGAGAGGCAACCTCCAGAATGGAAGAAAATCTCTGCAAATCATATGTCTGAATCAGGTTTCATATCTAAAATATGTAAGGAACACCTACAACTGAAAAGCAAAAAACCTAATCTGATATTTAAAAATGGGCAAAGGACTAGCACGGACATTTTTCCAAAGAAGACATGCAAGTGGCCAACAGGTGCTTGAAAAGGACCTCGACGTCACTCATAAGCAAGGAGATGTCAATCCAAGTACCAGCCCCGTGGGGAATGGCTCTTCTCGAGAAGACAAGAGATGACATGAGCGATGAGGACGCACAGAGGAAAGGGAACCCTGTGCACTGCTGGTGGGAATGTAAACTGGTACAGTCACTATGGAGGCTCCTCAAAAACGCTAAAAACAGAACTACCATATGATGCAGCAGTCCCACTTCTGGGTGTTTATCCAAAAGAACGAAATCAGTATCTTGAAAAGATATCTGCATCCCCACGTGCACTGCAACGTTATTCACAACAGCTGAGACATGGACAAGTGTCTATCACCAGATGAACGGATAAAGAAAATGCCACATTATTCAGCCATGAGGAAAAAGGAAATTCTGTCATTTGCAACATGACGGATGAACCTGGAGGACATTATGCAAAGTGAGATGAGCCAAATACGGAAAGACAAATGCTGCACAAACTTACCTGTATGTGGAATCTTTAAAAAGAAAAAGAAGACATTTTCGATTAGCTGTTTTCTTCCCTGTGTATGGGCCACCACACTCACTTCTTTGTCTATTTCATGATTTTTTAAATAAACATTTAACATTTTATATAATATTATGCACGACTCTGGGTATCAGATACCTCCCAATGCAGGGTTGCTGTTTTTTATTCGTTTGTCGCTGTTTTTGTTGTTACTGAACTTCTCTGGTAAATTCTGTAATTGTTCCTTGTGTTCAGCCTGCTTGGTTAGCTTAGTAGTCTGCTAGTGACTGGCCAGAAACAGCCCTAAGCGCCTTCAACCAGTAAGGCTCCCACCTCCACTGAGGCTTCTGTGTGTCGGGGCAAGCGGAGGCGGACGGCTGACAACTCTGCCTCAGTTTGCTTCAGACATCAACATCAGGCAGGGGTGAGAGCATAAAGCCTTGTCACGTCTCCCTGGCAGGCCCGGCTTCTAGCTTCCCAGGAATACACAGGAGCTTTTCAAAGTTCCCTATGAACATCTCATTCCCCAGCTTTTCCTTTAATCTCTTCAGTCTGCGTCTTGCTTGCCCCAACCATAACCACTGCCTCAGGCAGCTGCGAACTTGAACAGTTGCTGATAACTGGCCCCAACAAGAAACCCTCCCCCTCCCCACAGGCCCCGAGAAAAGCTTCTTCCCTGGACAGGATGAGTGACTTCAATAAAGACAAGCCCTGTGCATGGGCTTCCAGGCAACGGCCACAGAACCCGCGGAACGACGGTTCTCTGCAGCCGGGACTCTGAAGGAGCCCCTGCTCGGTTCCGCCTCCCCTCGCTGGTGTTTCCTGGGGCTAAAGCTATCGGGTTTAGGCTACTGCAGCGCTGGGGCAGTGGGGATGGACTAGGACATATTAAGACACCACGAAGCTTAGGACACAAAACGGGACATATTAACGCATCACAAGAATTACTGCCCCCATTGAGATTCAACCATTTTTCTAGAATAAATGCTCCTCAGACTGTTGTGTGTCTTTGGTTAAGAAAAAGTTGATTCTGACCATGTTTGCTAGTGTTCTCACTGCTTTTGCAGAGCAGCAGGTTCTGTACTCTGTTAATCCAGCTGACATCTATCCCGTAAGCCTCGTTTCTATTCCCCTCACTACCCATCACAGTATTTTCGACATCCACTGTGACTTTTTGAACCCATCAGAAGTAACTGATAAATTACAAACATACTAGAATATTCTATTAATCTCTCCGTGTTGATTTATAGTGTGATTCCAGGATGTTCAGGTATCATGCTCTATATGAATTCAATACTTTGCTGAAACTTGCTATGATGCCCAGCATATGGCCATTAGATGATTAGTCTGCAAGCAAACTTTTCCATGCTCTCGAAAAAAATTATATGCCAAAGTTTCTGGCTCCAATGCTCAATTTCTGTAACACAGGCTAAATTTGTTGCTTTAGTTGTTCAAATCTTCACTACTGCTATTGATTTTAATTTGCTTCTTTTAACAGTTTGAGAGAATTATGTTAAAAACCTACCATCTCTCCTCATAGTTCTTTCAATATTGAGATCATGTTATTGTGTATACAAGTTTTAAATTGTTAAATTCTTTTATGTTCCCAGTAGGTTTAAAATTTTATTAAGAAACATCTACCTTATCTCGAGTAATGATGCCTGTTTTAAAGTACGCTTTGACCAAATTATTACTTAGCCTACCTTTCCAAAAGTGAAACTTCTAAGTGTTTTCATGTATGATCTCGTATACTCACAATGCCACTATAAGATGGTCATGATTATAAAATCCGTTCACAGGTTAGGAAGCTGGGCCCCGAGAAGTTATTTTCTCAGTGTCACTAAGACAGCAAGAGATTCAGTTAGGATTCAAACCAGATCTCTTCTAGACCAGAGCCCAGCTCTTAACACCTGACTCTATTTCCTCTTTTTTAGCCTATCTAGACCTGCATATTTATTTTTTTTAACGATCTTATTTATTAGAAAAAAGGAGAGCATGAGTGGGGGAAGGGGTAGAAGGAGAGGGGGAAGCAGGCTCCCCGCTGAGCAGAGAGCCCAACGTGGGGCTCAATCCCAGGACCCTGAGATCATGACCTGAGCCGAAGGCAGACAGTTCACCCAGGTGAGCCACCCAGGTGCCCCTAGACCAGTGTATTTCTGAAAGGTACTCTATCAATTCACAGACACAAGAGAAGACTATATTTTAAACTTAACATATTTACTACAAACAAAACAGGCTGGGAGGGGGAGAAAAGCTTCTACTCAAAGGATCAGGTGATATTTATAATCCTCATTTAATTGGAAGCTATTTTCTGTAGCCTAAAAAATACAAGAAAACTATTTGAGCTAAAAAATACACAAAAACTATTTTTATTAAAATTCATGCATTTCTTCAAACATTCACTAAGCATCTAGTATGGGAAGAGCTATCCAATTTATAGAGGTTCTCTGACACATATGGTAAATGTCTTAGCAAAAACTAAAAACAAAACATACAGCAAACAAAATCACAGAAATACTGATGGGAGAAGCAAAACAAAGAGCATGCAGTTCACACGCGGCTTCAGTGCTCAACAGTAAATGAGCAAAGGGACAAATCCGGTGGAGGCGGCGAGGTCTGGGAGTTAAGCGCTCATCGTGCCACAGCTCGATATGGAACACAGTTCTGTCTTCTTGGGATCAGCTGCTGGCACACAGACAGCTGTGCATCAACAATATTTACCAGAAGAGAAAAATCAGATTTTAAGTGTAGACTTAAAAATAACATAAAACAGATAAGAAAATAATGAAAAAATGGGGACTCAAGATGAAACTAAGAGTATGTCCGTCTACAAGAGCTACACAAAGTCTATAAGGAGACTCTAAACCCTAAAACACTCGAAAAGAGAGACACGGTCATAGGTTTCAAATGTCCAAGGAAGAACAAATCAGTCAGTTCTCGGAGAATCCTCAGAGAAGCTACTCCGTGTTGCAGAACATCACTCCCAACAGCTTCATCACCGCACAACACAAGGACCTCCCGAGGTCTGCTTTAACAAGGTGTCTCACTGCAGGGCACTGGCATCACAGCCCAGGGCAATCTGCGAAGGAGTAACGTGGCGTGCGCTAGCAGAACGATGGTGTGATGGACCTCTCTGACCGCAGGGCTGAACACAAACACTGCCTGTACAGAATTACAAGGGTCCTAAACTCACTTGTCTACCGGGGCCAAGGATAGAGTGTGTGTCAAGCAAGCCACTTTTATAGGAGAAAGTTCTTTGGACACCAAAACGCAAACTGCATATGAAACACGCTAGAATATTCTTTCCTTACTCAAAGTGACATGCTTCCATTTTCCTTGACCACGTGGTACCTTCCATGGTTTTGTATTTGTTAGAAACGGTGACCGAAATTTCTCTGCAATGAGAGAATGAACCGTGCAACTCCTCTGACAAGTGGCCAGTGACACTCAGCCTTATGGCGGAGACAACAAAACGGGGAACAGTCTGGCAAACTGAAAACCACAGCTTCTTCAAAGGAATAACCATTACCTGGTGTCATACTGTATAATAAGATATGATTCCTTACGCTTAGTGCCTGGCACAGAGTTCCTAAAACCCTTGGCATTTCCCGAGTGACAGAGGTGAGAGAAGCATCTTTTGTTATCCATGCTAGCCCCCTTCAACCACAAAGATTTACTTTACTAATGAGGTGACTCCTGCTGGGCCCCTAGACAGCTTCAGGATGGGGCTGGCAGCCAGAAGAAGCAACCACGTGATTATAGGGTTGGAACTTTCAGATCAACCCCCCAACCTCCAGGGAGGGAGACAGGCTGGAGGTTGAGCTAATCACCAACTGAGAAAGACTGACTCAATCCTGTCTATGTAAACATGATGGGGTTCCAAATGCTTCCGGCTGGTGAACACACTGAGGTACTGGGTGTTGGGGGAGGCGGTAAGACAGGGAGTTACTGTGCCTGGAGATAGGATGGAAGTGTAGTGCCCCCCATAGCGGGTCCCTTGATCTCTTCCATGTGGCTATTCCTGATCTGTAAACTTTATAATAAACCAATAATAGTCATAAACAGTTTTCCCTGATTTCTGTGAGCGGTTCTAGCACATCACTGAGCTCGAGGAAGGAGTCATGGGAAGCCCCGATCTACAGCTCGCTGGTCAGAAGAACCGGTGCGATATGGGACTGCGCCCGGTGCCGGAAGTGCCGCGCTCTTATCAGACTGAGCCCCTAAGCTACGCAGTCTGCCCGGCCCCAGCTGGTGTCCGCAGAGAACCGGAAAGCTGCGGGTGTGGAAAACCCCACACATCCGGTGTCAGAGGGCCGTGAGTGATAAAACCAGCTAAGAGCGAAGTGTTCTGGTATTGGCAAAGCAGCACTTTTTACTTGGCTTCTAACAATTTTTGCCAGAGTGTCTTTTCCAAAAGTCAGAAATTCAGATTTTATGCAAAATCTCTGGATGTTAAGTGTTGCCCTAAAAACACAAACAAAAAGCTTTTAAACATGGTTCAGGACAAATAAAACCTACTTCTGACCAACTGCCAATCTGAAACCTTTGGGCCTCTCCAGCCAACCCATAAAATTATCTTTTTTTTTTTTTCAACTGAGTTCCTAAAAAATAGGGAATCCCAGTGGTTCAAGGTTAACCTCCTTGACCACTACAGCCCGTTGTGCCATACCCTGGACGACAAACACGGCCCTAAATTCCTCCTCTCCCTATATCCATGTCCCCTTGCCCCGCAGCCAGGGGTGCCCTCTCAGCTGGGACTTGCTTTGGCCAATGGAAGTGAGCGGGGATGACCCGAGCAGGGGCTCACGAGACGCTTGGGCATGAAGCTCACCCTCTTGCGCGGCTCTCGAAACCCTGCCCCCATGTGAGGATGTTCAGAAGAGCTAACCGGAAGGTGAGAAGCTACACGAATAGAGGCCAGCGGTCCCAGCCACGGCCGCATAGACCAGCCAGCCCGGCGATCCGCCAACCGCCCATGAACAACACTGAGACCAGCAAAGCCAGCGCACCCAGAATTATGAGCTAAATAAATGGTGGTTACGTTGAGTGATTCGGTTTTAAGATGAGTGACTGTAAGAAAAGGTAACTGACAAGATGCATGCCTGCGAACAACACCACTATAAAACCACTTGCTTTGGTGGAATTAAGAGGGCCTTTCCTCAAGAGAAAAGGCTTTCATGGTCCAGTCACTCCCAGTCCCACTATTAATACAAGTGTCTTACATGATAAAAGCCCGTGTTAACAAAATCACAAGGCTGCAGAGTCTAAGCCTTCTCCACTGCCCAAGGTGTGAGCGTCTGTCCACACCCTCGAGGACCGCGCCCTGTACAACTGCCCTCGGTGGGATAACTGCCGGCACGATGGAAGCCACGCATCGGAGCCGAAGCCACGCGTCGGAGCCGAAGCCACGCGTCGGAGCCGAAGCCACGCATCGGAGCCGGAGGGCGGACTGAAATTCTCTCAAGGAAAAGCGTCACGAAAAGGGAAGTAGCCTGAACTACACCTGCGTGTGGGTCTAGGGAAGGCCAACGGACAAAGTCAAGAAACTCCTCAGAAGGTATAAAGTGTGGGGGATACTGCAGTAACTTGGGGAAAATTTAATTAAAAAAACAACTTAGTAAACCGCCGATCACCGAGAGCGCATCATTATTGCCCAGAGCGCGCCCAGTGATAAAACGGCTGCGAGGGGTTGGCTCGCCGGCTCGGCTGCCTGAGCTGACCCGCTGTACGGAAGCGGCACTACCAACACTACCGGTGACTTCCCAAAGTCATGTCGGTGAGTCTACAGCCTCGTGGTCCTGAAGAAACGGAGACACCCAAGACGACCGGCATTTGGATTCCTCCCAACTCACAGGACTAGCACAGTACGATCTGGACTCAGAAGTACTCCTCCTCCCGCTCTCTCCTGGGCCAGGGGGTTGAAGGGACAAGACGGCACGCGGCTCAACTGAGAGGCCCTCAGGTCAGGAAAGTATCAGCTGAAAAGTAGGGACGCCTCAGGCCCGTTTTCTTTCACTGCTCTATAGCCCAGAGTATCTGAAACTCGTAGTTTCAAATACTGAGTATCAATACTTAGTTAATACTTAGTCACAATACTAGTTGTAACACTTAGTTAATACTTAGTCACAATACTAGTTGTAACACTTAGTTAATACTTAGTCACAATACTAGTTGTAACACTTAGTTAATACTCAGTATTAACACATCTTAGTATCTGGTATGTCAAATCTCAGTGCTCTTCTTCTTTTTCTGAACTTGTCATCACTCTGGGGAAGAGTAGGGGTAGGACAGTCACCTCATGTTTTGGGCCCCTAACGCGGGGCATGCACGTCACAGCCACACCAGCAGGACTGCTGTGCATTAGAGAAAGGTAGACGCGAACGTCAAGCCCTTCAATCCATCTCTGCTAGGGTGTCATTAACAAATTCTTCTCGGATCCTAGCAGTAGTATGGCGGAGCCCAGCCATAACTGTGGATCTCAGCTTTGGGTTTTGCCTCCATCCACACTGGTATTTCAATAAATAACCAAGATACGCCAACTCTTTGAGCTCCAATCCTAAAACGGCTCCTTCCCACACATTCTCTCCTTCGCCCAGTAAGGACAACTAAAGGAGGGACGCATGCCCCTGGACCCCAGCACCCTTGATCCAGGAGCTTCAAGAACGCTTTCCAAATCCACACAAAGGAACTTTCCTTCTCTGAGCACTCTTTCTTTCTTATTACTCACAGGGTATACCCTTCCGTTTCCTAAAAACTCTTATGTTCAACATCTGAGAAATCTGCTGACTTCTCATGCCCCTGCCCCTGCTGCTTCACTTCCTCCTTGCCTCCCTCCCAGTTTACCACGGCCCACACTAAACAACTGGTTTAATCAACGCGTTTGTGTCCCATTTTTCACCGATGGCAGTCAAGACTAGCGTGGACACTGTTGTACCGCGATCCCCGGGCTCCGAGATGAGGCTCACCACCAAGAGTGGGGAAGAGAGACCCAAGAACACTTTCTGAACATTCATGATGTGCAGGCATTTTGCTGGACACACTCAAGCACACAGCCTATGCACCGCCCCGTAACCTTCTTCAGTCCGTGACCACTTGCAAGGATGCTGTGTGCGCAAACAATGAACCATCTTCTCTGGTTACCATTTTGCAGAGAATTACCTACATCCCACTTCTAGCAGATTTATTCTTTTTACATATATATACCTCAGATTTGGGATAAACTCCCTTTTTGTTGTGTGTATATAAATCCCAACACCTATATCAACTCCTCCCTCATAAGCCATCTGAAAACCCAGGGGTTTTAAACCTAAAAAATGTTTAAAAAGGAATGGTAACCCACACAAAATTTATATATTGACATTTTAAAAACATTTCCCTTTTAACTTTACCTTTTTATACGACTTTAAAAAGTAATGTTTTAGCTATCCTTGTGACAATGTCACTGGTTTTCTTAGTACTGCCCATTAGTCAATTTTATCCAACTCTGATGTCCTAGGATGCTAAATTTTAAACTCACTTTGTGCATGCCTGTGTATGATCATTCTTTTTACAAACAATAATGTCTTCTTTATTGAATAAATTGAGAATGTGACACTGTAAGTTTAAGGTGTATAACGCGTTACATTTGTATATTGTCATATGATTGTCAGAGTAACATTTATAACATTACATAATTTAGTACACTATTATTATCTCTATTCATTATACTATCCATTAGGTCTCTATGGCTTAGTTACTACTTGTTACAAGTTTGTACCCTTAAACATCACCAATCTTACACCCTCCATCATTCCCTGGTAACCATCATTTACTTTTTTTTTTTTAATTTAACTTTTTGAGATTCCGCACATAAATGGTATCACACAGTACTTGTATTTCTCTGACTTGCATACCATAACGTGCTCGAGGTCCATCCAAGTTGTTGCAAATGGCAGGATATCCTCCTTTCTTATCGGTCAATATTTTGTGGTGTATATGTACCACACGGTTTTTATCCGTTCATCTGTTGATGGGCAGTTGGGGTGTCTCCATAGCTTGGCTATTGTGAATGATGCTGCAATAAACATCAAAATACTTATCTCATCAAAATCCTGTTTTCATTTCCTTTGGGTATATATCCAGAAGTGGAGTTGCTGGATCATATGGTAGATCTATTTTTAATTTTTTGAGAAACCTCCATATTCCTCCACATTCTTTTCCATGGTGGCTGCACCAACTCACATTCCCATCAACAAAGTATAAAGGTTCCATTGTCACCACATCCTCGCCAGCACCTGTTGTCTCGTCTTCTCAGTGATGGTCATTTTAACAAGTGTGAGGTGGTACCTCACTGAGCTTTCGATTTGCATCACCCTGACAATGTGTGATGTTGTGAATTTTTCATGCACCTGTTGACCATTTTGATGTCCTCTTTGCAAAAATGCCTATTTAGTTCTTCTGCTCATTTTCTGATCAGGTTGTTTTTTGTTGCTAAACCAACCAAGTTCTTGACTTACTTTGGAATGTTCCACATATGTCCGTGAAGTCTGTTTGCTCTGAAGTGTGGTTCAATTCCAGGGTTTCCTTATCAACTTCCTGATCCATCCACTGCTGAGATTAGGGTATCTGGGTCCTTTATTGTCATTGCATTATTGAGTTGTACCTCAAGATCTCTTAGTATTTGTCTAATGTACTCGGTGCTTGGGCGCTGGAACTGTACACACAAGTGTTCTATCTTCTTGACGTGCAGATTCACTTACCATTGTGTGATGGCCTTCCTTGTCCCCTGTGACCCTTTTCGACTTGGAGAGAGGGATGCCCCACCTACCTTCTTTGGATTCCCACCTTCCACCCTTTTACTTTGCGCCTGGTGGTGTCTTCAGAGCTGGAGAAGAGTCTCCTATTGGCAGCATATAGCGGAGTCCTGTGTGGTTTTTGTTGCTGTTGTTTGAAATCCATTCAGCCACTCTGAGCCCTTGATTGCTGGGTTCAATTCTGGGCAGTTATTGATATGTAATGATTTACTAGTGCCATTTTATCTTTTGCTTTCCCACTGTTTCTTTTTCATTCTGTTTCTACCTTTGTAAGTTGGTGGTTTCCATGGTGATTTGCTCAGTCTCCCCTCTTCTTTATGTTTCCTGTCTATGCTCTACATTTTTTGCCTAGTGGTTACCATGAGGATTACAAAAAACACCTCTAGATGAAATAGCCATTTTTTCTGCAGATAGCCATTTATCTTGATTCGCCTATAATTCCATCCTTTTGATGCTCCAGTATTTTAACTATCATGTTCCATTAGTCAACATATAGCACACCGTTTGTTTCTGAGGTAGTGTTCAACAATTCATTAGTTGCGTACCCAGTGCTCATCACAACACGTGCCCTCCTTAATACCCAACACCCGGTTACCCATCCCCCCACCCCCACCCTTCTGTAGCCCAAAGTTTGGGTCCTGGAGTTAAGCATCTCTCATGGGTTTTCCCTCCCTTCCCCTATAGCTCTGCGCTGTTACATTCCACATATGAGTGAAACCATATGATGAATGTTATTCTTCAGTATTTTTGATGTGACAAATTACCTTTTCATGCTGTGATTTTGTTACCAAGTGGTAGCAGGTACAATTATTTTTAATACTTTTCCTTTAAACTTTATGCTATAATTAAGGGTTTAATATACTATTGTAAAAAAGAGTTACAGTCTTCTGGGGCGCCTGGGTGGCTCAGTGGGTTAAGCCGCTGCCTTCGGCTTGGGTCATGATCTCAGGGTCCTGGGATCGAGTCCCACATCGGGCTCTCTGCTCAGCAAGAAGCCTGCTTACCTCTCTCTCTCTCTCTGCCTGCCTCTCCGTCTACTTGTGATCTCTCTCTGTCAAATAAATAAATAAAATCTTTAAAAAAAAAAAAAAAAGAGTTACAGTCTTCTAATTGTCCATTTACCACCTTAATCAGCATTTTGTGTATCTTCATCTTCCCATTTCAGCTTGAAGAGCTCCCTGCAACGTATCTTGTAAGGCAGGTCTATTGGTGGTGAACTCCCCTCAGTTGTGGTTTGTCTGGGAAAGCCTTTATCTTTACTTCATATCTGAAGGATAACTTTGCCAGATATTCTTGGGAGGCAGGTTTTATCTTTCACTATTTTGAAAAAAATCATTCTGCTCTTCACAAGGCTGTAGAGTTTCTGCAGAGAAATCTGCTGAAAGCCTAATGCAGGTTCCTTTGTAAGTTATTGTCTTTTTCCCCCAGGTTGCCTTTTAAATTCTTTACCATTGACTTTTGACAGTTTCAATATAATGTGTCTTAAAGAAGGTCTTTTCACATTGAGATAAGTGTTTTATTAGCTTTGTGGACTTGTCTGTCCAGTTCCCTCCCCAGGTTTGAGAAGTTCTCAGCTCTTATTTCCTTAAATATGCACTCTGCTCCTTTCTCTCTCTCTTATCCCTCTGGAAATTCCCATTCATCTAATGATAACTCTCCTAATGGAGTCTAATAGTTCTCACAGGGTTTCTTTACTTTCTTAAAATCTTAGTTCTCTCTCCTCTTCCACCTGAATCATTTCTAGATCCCTATCTTCCAGCTCATGAATTCTCTCTTCCATCTGATCTGATCTATTTCCAATGCTTTCAAAATACATTCTTCCTTTCATTTTTTGAGTTTTCCAGCTCCAGAATTTCTGTTTGGTTCTTCATTAGAATTTCAATCTCTTTGGTAAAGTATTTTTTCTATTCACTAATTTTATTCCTGAGGTCACAGTATTGCCTTCATAAGTTTTCTTGTAGTTTGCTGAAGTCCATCATAATAGCTAGTTTTGAATTATGTATCAGATTGCAATAGTCCGTGTTTTGTGGATCTGTTACTAGAAAATTGTCATTTTCCTTTTGTGATACCATATTACCATGATTTTTCATAGTGTTTCATGAAAAGTGCCTCTGCCACCACATCTAAAGCAGCAGACACCTTTCTTATTTATGTAAAAGCCTTGTTTAGTTTGATTCTAATAGTTTTAACAGGTTGGTGATGGGAAGCCTTCCTCTTCTCTTCCAGGAGGTGGTGCTGCAGCACAAGTCTTTGGTTTCTCTTACCAGCGCTGACTCCCCACTAAGGCTGGGAGAGCTGTGCATTTAAAATAAAAGGGGGGGGGGTTGCAGCACAGTGGAAGGTGGGGTGTGCTTAGCACCTAGGGCTTTCGGTGTGCCCCATGATCCTCAAGTAGGGGGTTCCCAGAGCTCCATGGGCACTTTCACCTAAATCCCCCGGGGCAGACAGCAGGAAACATACTTTCCTTCAGTTCCGAGTCTGCCTTCCTCCCTTCCCTTTCACTCCCCCACCTCCCAGCCCTCAAGTCACTGTGGTTTCGCAGAGAGAGCAACAGGTTCTCCAGCTCTGTAGCAACGGCTTTCAGCCTCTATCTCCTCTGCCAGAAGGGTGGTGCTGGCTCCCTACCAGACCTGTCCCTGCAGCCTCTGCTACCACCCCTCACTTCACTGCCCAATCCACTCACTTTTGGGTGCACACACGAATGCTTCTCTTGGGTGTCCTGGTGTGCTGTACAGAGGTGCTTTTTTGTTGTTTGGTTATGGGTATCTGATTAGTTGTAAATGGAAGGCAAGAGAAAAAGGGAATGAGGCAGGCCTCCATGACTCTGACATCAATCACTCCTCTACGGTATTTCTTAAATTTGAAAATTATTTTCTCCTTTTTTTCCTGTTATACTTTATTGGTCAGTATTTACAAAACAACTTTGAATTTTAAAAGATCACTGTCTTTTATCCCTCTGTGGAAATTTCCCCAACATTTCACTAGCCATCTCCCAAGAACTCACAGGCACTACACTAGTAACTCGAAGATAAATAAGCAGGGTCACCGGTCTCGAGCAGCTCAGTCTTATGGGGAAAGCACAGGAAAATAAGTAAAATTTAATGTTTTTTGGTGTTATAATACGTGCACAGTTCAAGTATAATGAAAAAAAAAAAAACAAAAAAACAAGTCATTTCCAGGCCAGAGAAGATGGTCATCTGCATCTGGAAAGCTTTCCCTCTAAGTCACCCAAACCAACTCAACATCTTACATGTTAAACCTGTTCTTTATTGGATCCTCTACTGCTCCAGGGCCCCATAACCCTAGCAGTCAACATGGCTGGAACCCCTCCAGTCATTAACTGGTCCTCTTCCACACGGGGCTCTCAGAGCCATGCAGTCTGCCAAGCTGATCTCTACATCTCCATGATGTCTTTTTTAGGGTTCCTCATTCTCACTGTCTTACTTTCATCTTCATGACTCTTACCTAAACAAACACTCTCCTGTCTGGTTGCCTGAGTTCTGGCTCTCCCGTTTTATACCATGCTAGCAAACTGCTCTGCAGGAAGCAAGATCTTTCCAAAGAACAGCGCTTGAAGTCCTCTCCAATCTACCCCCTACCTTTTCAACTTGGCTTCCAGCTGCCAGCCTCTTGCGCACACTCTGTGGTCCAGATGAACTATATTTACATAATGGTATCACAAACACCCTAACTTCCTACCTCTCTCAGGAGGTTCTTATTAAAAACTACAGCTTCCTACCTTTAAGATTCCAATTAAACAGTGGCTTCTCTGAGAAGTTTCACCCTTCTGGAAAAAACACTGCATTCTCTTTTGAATTCCCCCGGCAATTAATTTGTGCCTCTATTCTTTTTACTAATGTTATCTTCCTTAATAGAGTGAATTTTTAAGAGTAGGTCCATCTCTCACCCCTAAAAAACCAATATGTATATGTAATTAGTAATCAATAAGCCCTTTATGAATACATTAAGGCCTTTCTGCCAAACACAGATCCTAGCAGAGTATCTTAATAAGCTGGATGGCTCACCTGATTTCCACAGGGAATTGTGCATTTGTGACCAGGAAACTAGAGATTTTACACTCGTGGAGTAGTGTCAAAAACCTGTTGATTTCCGGGTACATGATGGGTTCTCCCACTAGGGACAATGCACAGTGCTTTACCATCATTCCTTCTTCAAAACGTTCTTCTTTGACACCCGGTACTCCTGGAGAACACAGTGAAAAAGAACAAGCTCTAGAAAACACGGGGAAAGAATAACACTTTCACTTTTCTTAATGAAAGATTTTTAATTTTTCTTTTCTTTTTTTTTAAGATTTTATTTATTTATTTGACAGAGAGAGAGATCACAAGTAGGCAAAGCGGCAGGCGGAGAGAGAGGGGGAAGCAGACTCCCTGCTGAGCAGAGAGCTCAATGTGGGGCTCAATCCCAGGACCCTGAGATCATGACCTGAGCCAAAAGCAGAGGCTTCACCCACTGAGCCACGCATGCACCCCAAAGATTTTTAATATTTTTTTAATTTTTTTTTTTTTAGATTTTATTTATTTATTTGACAGAGATCACAAGCAGGCAGAGGCAGGCAGAGAGAGGGAAGGGGAAGCAGGCTCCCTGCCGAGCAGAGAGCCTGATGCAGGGCTCGATCCCAGGACCCTGAGATCACGACCTGAGCCAAAGGCAAAGGCTTTAACCTTCTGAGCCACCCAGGCGCCCCAAAGATTTTTAATTTTTCTTAATGGTTCTTTGGTTACAGAAGGCAAATTCATTTTTTAAACCATCCAAATAGTACAAAACAAGGGCAAGGGGAAAGGGCTAGAATTAGTAAATCAGAAAGATCAGGAATATCCTCTTCAGTTCAACCCTAACTGAACTATAGGAATACAAGCAGGCAAAGCGAACTCTGTTAGCTAACGATCTGGAATGCGGAACACATCACTTTCCGTAATTTGCTTAGCTCTGTATTCTTTCATGTTGGTTTAAGAAAATGAGCTCAGATGTTTACCAATAGTTAAGTGGATAAACAAAATTTAGTGTAAACGTGCAATGAAATATTATTCAGCCTTGCAAAAGAAATGTGATGCTGACAGGTGACAACACAGATGAGTCTGTGCTAAGTGAAAAGAGTCAACACATAGGGACGAACTTATGATTCCACTAATCTGAGGTCCCTAGAATAGGCTAATTCAGACAGACAGAAAGTGGAAGGTTACCAGAGGCTGGGAAGAAGGAGAAACGAGTGGTTATTTTTTCTTGGGTACAGAACTTCTGTTTTGGATGATGACAAAGTTCTGAAAATTGACAGTGGTCACAGCTGCACAATATCAAGAAAATACCTAATGACACTGAACCGTACACTTTACAATGACCGCACTGGTAAATATTGTGTTTTATATATTTTACGACAATAAAAATAGGAGGGGAGGAAGCTGAACTCAGTATAAGGAAAAGCATCTTCTAGACCCATCATTTCTCCCTTTACTCCACAAGTATTCTGAATTGTGAAACTAAATGGAGTTGGTCCAAAAGTATACAGGAGAGAAAATGAAGAATCCTGAACTTCCCTTTGGCTGCACGCCGGAATCACCAGGAGTGTCAAAAACTAGGTCCACTGCCAAAGACTGTATTTAATCGGGGTGGGTGTAAACCAGGATTACGGGAGTTTTTAAAATTCTTCAAGTGATACTAATGTGCAGTCAAGGTCTAAAACCACGGCATAAACCAGAAGGCCCCACATCTGCTTGCACACTGGACTCACCTGGGAATCGTAACACTTCCAAACTCCAGACCCCAGCACAGACCAATTAAATCCCAATCCTGGGGGAGAAGCGTGGGCTACAGCGGCTTTGGAAGCTCCCCAGGTGACTCCACAATGCAATCAAGCTTGGGGACCGCTGGCACACACCACAGGTCCTCAGCCCTCACCAGACACTGGAACTACCTACCCAAAGCACTTTTAAAAATCCCAATGAGCAGAAAGTAGAAAGACAGATTTAACCAGAACTGCAAAACTGATGACCTGAAACGCAGGAACTAGATAACTGAGCACTGGCTAAGCCCTCAGCATGGGAAATCCTGTGTAGCAGGTCTCAATTCTGGCTGTACCACTCAGCTGGTTTGTGTTCCTTGGTCCAGCCATTCAACCTCTCTATGCCCATTCCCTGATCTGCAGTTGGGAATTTTACACACACAGACACCCCTCTTTTAAAAAATATATGTATGTTTATTTAGAGAAAGGGAGAGTACACAAGCAAGGGGAGGGCAAAGGAAGAGGGAGAGAGAGAATCTCAAGCAGACCCCATACTGAATGGAGAGCCCGTCAGAGGGCTCGATCTCATGACACTGAGATCATGACCTCAGCTAAATCAAGAGCTGGACGCCAACCAACTCAACCACCCGGGCACCCCCATACCCAACTTCTATAAGAAGTCAATGAAATAAATCCCGAGGGCAGCACCAGGCCCAGCACATAAGCATTCCAAAAATGGCAGCTACATTTAATTTAACAAAATTATTAAAATATTTTTATTTTAATAATTACTTGGTGAATGAAACAAATTCAATCCTTTATTTCAAATAAAATGGTAATTCCGCTCAACTCAACATACATTTATTGATCACCTACTATGGGTCAACTAGTGTTCTAGGTAACTTTTCTACAGTCAATTATTTTATAAGTAATTTCTCTATTTAGAGAAAAAACCTCTGTCTTTATGAAGTTTATATTCTTATGAGAGAAAGAAAGTAAACATCAAACATAATAAATCTGTAAATTCTATACCACTGTAGTCCAGTAATAAATATGTTCTGAGATGCTGTAAATGTTCTCTGTACAATCTAACACAGCAGCCGCCAGCCACACGTGCCTCTTATTTTTTTTAAGATTTTATTTATTTATTTGACAGGGAGAGAGATCACAAGTAGGCAGAGAGACAGGCAAAGGGGGAGGGGGAGCAGGCTCCCCGCTGAGCAGAGAGCCTGATGCGGGGCTCGATCCGAGGACCCTGAGACCATGACCTGAGCCAAAGGCAGAGGCTTTA
The DNA here is from genome assembly GCF_902655055.1 of Lutra lutra. NCBI lineage: Eukaryota > Metazoa > Chordata > Mammalia > Carnivora > Mustelidae > Lutra > Lutra lutra. The sequence goes on along the minus strand of NC_062295.1, from coordinate 25,640,550 downwards.
ACCCACTGAGCCACCCAGGCGGCCCCTCAGGTGACTCTTGAGCACTTAAAATGTGGTCAGTGTGACTGATGATGAACCAGATTTTTTATGTTATTTAATTTTCGCTAATTAAAATACAAAGGGTTGGGGCGCCTGGGTGGCTCAGTGGGTTAAAGCCTCTGCCTTCGGCTCAGGTCATGATCTCGGGGTCCTGGGATCGAGCCCCGCATAGGACTCTCTGCTCCGCAGTGAGCCTGCTTCCTCCTCTCTCTGCCTGCCTCTCTGCCTACTTGTGATCTCTGTCTGTCAAATGAATAAATAAAATCTTTAAAAAATAATAATAATAAAATAAAATACAAAGGGCCATATGTGGCTACTGGCTACCATACAGGATATGCTCATCTTTAGTATGTTAGAAAGAGAGAAGCGTGTGGAACAGGAAAGGTGGAGCAGGGTGAAGAAGGTCAAGGACCCAAAGAAGAGGCAGCTGCCTTGAAGACAGGGCAGTCTGGAGAAGCTCCCCGGGAAGCTGAGATCTGACCTGAAGAGATGAGGCTCAGGCCAAGAGAGTAAGGAAGGACAGAGCACTGTAGGCAGTGGACGGCAAAGCAAAGGCCCTGGGGTGGGAGCACGCTGGTCCAAGCAACCTGAGAAACACAGGGAGCACTGCAGGGTTTGGAGGAAGGTGCCATGACCTAAATTTCCCTCCACGTGTTTGGATCGGACTGGCAGCGAAGCTGAGGACAAAGGGGCAAAGAGGCTCCTCTGGTAAAAGGCTATTGCATTACCTCAGCAAGAAATGATGGCAGCTTCTACTGCGATGGTGACAGCCGAGGCCGCAGGAAGAGATCGACCAATGGGCTATAGTCGGTAGGACTTTCTAATGGACTGCAGGAAGGATATGAGAGAAGAGGTAATTAATGATTTCTACAAGCTTTTGGCCAGAGCAACAGAGCTGCCACCACCTGAGACAAAGTCTTTAAGTAACGGGTTTCACAAGTCAGGAACAACCTCTGTTCGATCGTAGAAGGGTGAAGTTTGATGTGTCTGTTCTCTATGTGTGAAAGAGCGTCCAGCGTCCAAGTCTGGAGTCTGGAAGGATGGACTGGATGGAAATAAACATTCCGGCAAACAGATGGTACTTCTATTCTGGGTCTGAGCTAGGGCAGTGAGCGCAGACAGAGAAGTGAACCGGGAGCTAGAAGACGCACGTGTCTAGGGAAAGGAAGAGGGGTCCTCAGAGGACACGACCGAGGAGCAGCTGGGGAAGGAGGAAAGCGTAAAAGCAAAGGATCAGCTGTCACTGTCTCTGAGAGCCTGAACGAAAAAATCAACCCACCCATTCAGACATCGACAAAAACAAAAACCAAGACCAAAAAAGTCCCCTAAGTAAATCTCCTAAAAGAGTAATGATTCTGGGATTTAAAAATTATCTTAATTTTCTCAAAAAGTAAAGTGTTGAGAAGAATATGTAAACCCGTGGGTCTCTCCTTCACAACAGCACGCTTCCACCTCATGGTCACTGCCAGAGGCTATTATAGTGATCTTTCCCAAAACAAGGCCCTCTGGGACTCAGTCACCTGGTTCCTTCACTGTCCTCAAGGAAGTAGGTCAGAAAACAAGACATCCTCTAGATTTCTAATAGAAAAAAGCCCCGGAGCAGGAAGGGAGGCCACGGAACAGCAAACACTTCATTTCAGTAACGAAGCTAAAGAAATATTTTTCACATGGGGAGTGTCTGTCCATCTCTCTCACATATACTCACTCTCTCTCTCTCTCTCCATTCTCATGTTTCCCTAAGCCTTTCTTCACAACTAAACTCTGCCTTCTTATTCTGATTTTTTTTTCCCTTAAGCAAGTTTCTGACATTTCCCTTATCCTGAACAGCTTCCTGATCCTGGACAAACACTATGTCCTCAGATTAACTAGGAAGCCTACTTTATATCCCTCCAAGGTGCCAAAGCAGACACTTAAGATGCCAGAAGTGTCATCCTTCTGTCACAGCAAGAAAACCAAGTAACACAAAATTAACACGATACATTGCTCAGCAAAGGGTATTCGTGCCTAATTCTAAAGCGTGCGGCAATTAGACATAAAATATTCTCTTTCTTTGCATAAACAATTCAGTCCCAGGCCAAAGATCTTCCTAGAACCCTCCTGGGTAAACTCCACCTAAGTCTTTGATGGAGTCACTTCCACCGTGAGGTTCTCATAAATCACCTTCAGGAACAATTAGCAGGTGGTGCTCTCTCGCTCACCACCCCCGTGTCTCTTCTGGACACGCACTTCAGCATACCCTGTTTGTGAAAACCGTCTGTCGGAGACCCTTATTCATTCATTCTGCATCACTTCATGTCTAAGTTAAACTACAGATAAGAGAAAACATGTCTACACCTTCAGCGCTGCGGATGTGCCTGACAAGGACTTGACTGCTGGACCGGTGGGAACCTGACCCAAGGAAACCTCCCGAGCTCCACTCCGGAACGCTTTCTCCCTGCTGTGGGAGCGTTTAGGGGGACAGGCAGCGTTCCGAACAGATGCTGAGCGGCACTGAAACTCTGACCCACTTGTAATCAATATAAAGTTAATTCTGCATGTGTCTGAAGGGAAAGCTAATAAAGGTCATGAGAGAAAGCTATTTTAATGATTCAATTAAATAACTGAAGAGACAATAATTGCCCTCAGAATTGAGAACAAGCACAAAAGGGAAACATTTAAAAAAAAAATCAGAGTATCTTCAAAATCTGTTCAAGGCCGGCCCCTTCGCTAAAGCTTGAACCTCCGAGGGAATAAGCAGCATCACCCACGGCAAGTGTCCTCTCCACAAAAACAAAACCATGAAACACCCTAACCAGACCCGTGGAGAAAGAAAGTAGAAAAGCACACTGAAAACCAAAGGAATCCAAGCCAGAACAAGGGAAATTATGAATGAGTTAAAGCGGAACCTCTAAAGAGACGCTGAGCTTAGGATATCCAGAACGTCACCAACTAAGAAGGAAAGAATTGGCTGTGATTCTCTGAAAACTGCCTATATGTCCCTAGAACATCTCTGTTTAAACCTAAACTCTGTATTCCCACAGATAAAATACCATTAAGATGGAGACTGAGTTACCATTCAAACCCCAACACCAAATTCATCAGCAGTAACCCTAAGCTATAGGACTCATGAACCTATTTCAGTGGTAACGAGGCAAACTGAATTTTCTTCTCCTATAGGAAAGTACAACCCAAATTCTCACCAAGGCAACCAGCAATACTCCATTCCTCATTTTGTTTTGCTCTTCTCAAGCCGCCGAAGGCCCAAGGTAAGAGCACTGGTGCTCTAATGGGGAAACTAATGTGGTGTGGGAGAAAGGGGAACTTTCCTGCAGGGCCTCGGTGGGGAACTCTACCCTGAGTTAAGCCACGTCTCCACACCCATCTCTACTGAAGAGTTCAGCGGCTCAGCATTCGGAAAGGACAGGACCTGTTTTTCTTATACCCTATCCCCTAGGGAAGAAGAAAAGACAGAACACAGAGATTTCACTTAATGTAGGAGGCATTCAGGTTCATAAAAAAAGAGAAAACTTTAGACTAGAACCATTGATAAAGACTGAGCGAAGTTACAAAATCTCAGTGCCTGATGACTGTCTACCATAAAATAAACAACCATGCATCTGAATGGTTTAGATTCTGCCAAAAAGAGAGAAAACATAACCAATATTCTGAAATACTAAAATTTCATAATTTTGCCCACTGTGGTTTGTTGTTGTTTTTTTGTTTTTTGTTTTTGACAGATCACAAGTAGGCAGAGAGGCAGGCAGAGAGAGAGAGAGAGGAGGAAGCAGGCTCCCTGCCGAACAGAGAGCCCGATGCGGGGCTCGATCCCAGGACCCTGAGATCATGACCTGAGCCGAAGGCAGAGGCTTTAACCCACTGAGCCACCCAAGCGCCCCCATTGTGGTATTTTTTTTTTTTTTTTTTTTTAATGAGTGAGAGAGAGCATGAGAGAGGAGAAGGTCAGAGGGAGAAGCAGACTCTCCAAGGAGCTGGGAGCCCGATGCGGGACTCGATCCTGGAAGTCCGGGATCATGACCTGAGCTGAAGGCAGTTGCTCAACCAACTCAGCCACCCAGGCGCCCCCCATTGTGGTATTTTTTAAACGAAAACAATTCGCGTGCTTGTTGAGGGCTGCAGACTACCACCAGTTTTGTAGACCTCTGAATTTTTACAAATTATGTATTTCATCCTTCAATAATTAGAGGTTTTTCTCTTTTAATACTATAGTATCACACCCAGGTTTACTATAATTATTATAGCAATAAGACAGATTTTCAAAAAAGTAATGTTTTGTTTAAGCTTGGAATGAAATTTTAAAAGGCATTAACAAGGGCACCTGGGTGGCTCAGTGGGTTAAGCCGCTGCCTTCGGCTCAGGTCATGATCTCAGGGTCCTGGGATCGAGTCCCACATTGGGCTCTCTGCTCGGCAGGGACCCTGCTTCCTCCCTCCCTCTCTCTCTGCCTGCCTCTCTGCCTACTTGTGATTTCTCTCTGTCAAATAAATAAATAAAATCTTAAAAAAAAAAAAAGCATTAACAAAGAGTTACCATGATCCAAACACTGAAGACCAAGAGAGCTCTCACCCTTCATGAAAACATAAACTACAATGAATGAGAGCTCCTTTATGCCCACATGCCTTCCAACAGAAACCCATTTTCTACAACGCCTACTACTTTAAAGAAGAACTGCTCTGGCACTTTGACGAGTGTTGGTGTACAAAGGTCAACCAGTTCCAACTTGAAAACCCTTGTGGAAAATTTATTGTTGATTAAATGAATAGTTGTGCTGACGTGGTTAACACTATGTCAAGTAATTAAGACGTGAAAAAAGAATCCTTTGGGGAAATTACTAGGGCAAAGTAAATACTCTAGAATGAAGTTGACAGGGGCACCTGGGTGGCTCAGTGGGTTAAAGCCTCTGCCTTTGGCTCAGGTCATGATCTCAGGGTCCTGGGATCAAACCCCGAGTCGGGCTCTCTGCTCAGCAGGGAGCCTGCTTCCTCCTCTCTCCCTGCCTGCCTCTCTACCTACTTGTGATCTCTGTCAAATAAATAAATAAAATCTTAAAAAAAAAAAAGAATGAAGTTGACAGTCATTGTTGAATGGGGGCGGGGAGTCGTTCCCTCTCCTTAGGCATTTTAACCCCAATTCAGGATTCACTTGTCCACAGACAGGCTCTATTCTCTCTCTCTCTCCAATCCTTTATCTATCTTCCCCCTATAAGACAACATATATTTTTTAAAGCTCTTCTGTTTCTTATCACATGGGAACCTAACGACAAACCGTGTGAGATGCCTACAGACTAAAGTAAGTACGAGGTTGCCAATCAGATCCACCTTCTGCACAGGACCAGCCCTTCAAAAGAACAAGGGCTCCCTGAGTTCACCTAACACACGCTACTGACATGAGTAAAGTCAGCCCTATGATTTATTCATCACTGATTTCCATTTAAAGTGAATTTGCAAAAATGCTCCTGTCAGAAAAATAACTACCAAAACTCAAATTGTCATCCTGCATCAAGGACATCTCCGAATGCAAGAGTGAACGCCTCTTCCTCAGCCTGCTTCGTCCTCACACAAACTGCTGGGACACAAATCACACAGGGAGATCGCCAGCTGCCAGCGAATCGCGCATTGTGAGACATCTCGTCCCATCACTAAACGGTACAATGGGTTCCTTAAGCACTAAAGCAACACAAACTTACTAGAATATGAAGATAAATTACTGGCATTTGCCTGGTTCTGATTTAAGATCTGTGATAATTAATTTTATGTGTCAATTTGGCTGAACCACAATGCCCAGATATTTGGTCCAATATTCTGGATATTTCTGAGAAGGTGTCTTTTGGATGATTAACATATAAATCAGTGAACATTGAATGAAAGCAGATTGCCCTCTGTAAGGCAGGTGATTCTCATCCTATCGGCTGAAGGCTTTAATAAAACAGAGGCGACCTTGACCCAGCAAGGAAGGATTCTGCCAGCAGACATGACTCTGGAGCTGAACACTTCCCTAAGTCTCCAGCAACTGGTCTACTCCAAACCCACATCATCACGTGAGCCTGTCCCCCAAATCATCTCTCTCTCCATCTCCACACACACACACGCACATGCACGCACCCCATTCTGCTGTTTCTCCGGGGAACTCTGACCAACACATTATCCAAAAGAAAACAAGACTTTGCCTTTAAGTTTTTTAAGAAGGCACATGATTTGTTGAAGATCAATAATCAGTATTAACCAAATCAACGACGAGTGCTGCTAGTCAGATACCGGAATGTGGAAACTTGGTTCTTCACCAGTTTCATGTAATTTTCCTAAACGCTGATATGAGGCACTGCTTTATCCACAAAAGAGAAAAGTAATTTGTTTAAAAAAAAAAAAGTGCTTGAGACTAAAAGTCAAGATTCACATTTAAATGTTTATCAGCATCTTTGCAGATGTACAAAAGTAAGTCTGCACTTACACAGACACACACAAACTTGCACAGGTCCACATTCCTTAGAAAACTTGTGAAGAATAAAATAAAGGTGTAATTATTGACTGATTATCCTTAATAAATCATTACTGATTAATCTGCATTTGCATTACCTTTCTCAATTTCTCGTAGGAAATAACGGAGCTATAATAAGCTCTATATTTGGTCTTCAGCCCTGGTTCCTGGCACAATGCTCCTAAAACCCTTGGGATCTCCTGAGTGAAAGCGGTGTCTTTGGTCATTCAGAAGGAGCCCCTGTGGAGCACACCAGAGCTAATGAGGTGACTCAGGGCCCCTAAATGGCCTCAGGACAGGGCTGGTCCCCAGAGAGACAAGCGATTAGAGGGCTGGAATCTTCAATCACAGACACCGAGCTCCTGGAAGGGGAGAAGGGCTCCATATTAGGCTCCATTAAAAACTCGTGAGCAGTAAGAGTTGAGCTTCCAGGCTGGTGGGTGCCTCCATGTGCCAGGAGGGTGACGCACTCCAGGTCCCCTGGGACAGAAGCTCCTGCGCTTGCAGACTTTCCCCTACGTTACCTCTTCCTCTGGCCGTCCCTCTGAATCCTCCGTAAAACCCTCTATAAGAAATTGGTGAGTCCACTAAGTGTAAATAAATGTTTCTCTGCATTCCATGAGCCGCTCCAGTAAATTAATCATATCTGAACAGGAGGTAGCAGGAATCTGCCGTTTACAGCCAGTCACTCAGAAGTGCAGGGAACAACCCGGACTGGAGATCGGGGTCTGACGTGGGGCAGTCTTACAGGCCTGAACCCTCACCCCGTGCGGCCTGGTGCTACCTCCAGAGTGTTACGACTGAATCAAATTTATAGGCCACCCAGCCAGTGTCTACTGAGACCTGAAGACACAGGCTGAGGGGTCTATAAATTTAAACACACACACACACACACACACACACACACAACTTATCAGAAGTGCTTTAATCTCAAGAAGGAGTGAACTGACAAATTTCTTCACATAAAAGAATCATCTGATCTTCAAAATGATAATTACTGGGGTTTATAAGGACTCCCACATATGAAGTTAGCACCACAAAAGTGTCTCTATCAACACAACCTTGGTTAAGATTCGCGTTTTACTGTTGCATAGCGAAAGAAAAGGAACACAGAGGAGAGAAGGACTTCCAGGTGGTAGGTGGAGACAGACACACGGATTTCTCAGGGAACCTAACAAATTTCAGTTCAGCATAGGCAGCTATCACTCTAGAAAGCCAACGCTTTGTAAGTCCACCGTATCTATATGCAGCCATGGGCCTCAAAGCAAGGTCTCCAGTTCCACAACATCAACACCACCTGCAAAGATTCAGAAATGCACACCCTTGGGCCCCACCTCCAGACCTACTGAACCAATCTCTGGAAAAGGAAGCCAGGAATCTATTTTAACAAGCTTTCCAGATAATTCTGATGCTCACTAAAGCCTGAGAACTAGTAACCTCCAGTGAAGTATATACCTTTTAATATAAAACAGAACTGAATCAGGAAATTCTAGAAATTCTGAGTGGCAAAATTTTCACAATACTATGGATCACATGATATTAATAGAATCCTTCTTTTTTACAAATCATTTAATCAAAAATGCTTTCCCAATACTACATTACTGATAATATTTAAGATTTTTCCGATGATCTAAACTTTCCTGTCCATTCATTAAATGCTGCTTTGTGCTTACCAAGATAGAACAATATCAAGAATTTTTAGGAAGGATGAGGATACGCTCCCAGGCAAAACTTACAGGCTAAGTGTGCAATATTCTAAATTGTTAAGCTCTGAATGAAATTTTTTTAGTTCTTCCATCATATGGGACATAAAAGTTGTCAGTAAAAACCAAAAAAGCCAAAATGCATGTAATATTTCTACAAAGTTTTCACTTCCCTATATGAAAATTTGCCAGTGGGAACAAAATCCTGTCAAAGAGGCAACTCCTCAGCCAATTTCAGTCACATTAATTAGCATTCCTTTGTAGAGGGCAGATAAATACCTTTAAACTGCTTAATCATGCTCTGATGGTTTTCAATGGCTTCTTTTAGGATCATTTCAGGCTGGTCCATCTTCCACCGCCACTCGGTGCCCACTGGATTGGTGTGGTGCCTGAGAAGAGGAGGCAAGAGTTCTAAAGGACTCTGGAGTGACATCTCAGCGCGTCATCTACTATGTGGTAGCAGTAAAACCATAAAGTCACAGCAATGAAACCATAAAGTCATAACATCAGGGTTGGTTTCCCCCTAAGAGTTTAGCTGTTTAGAGCAGTGTTTTCTGGCTTAGCTCATGAGCTCTGGCAGAGAAGGTTAGTTGGAGAAGTGCCTGGTTGAGACTGAGGTTTAACAGGACAGTCAGAAATGCGCGACCTTTCCTCTCAGTCACCCACCACCAGGCTAACAAGCATCCATTAAATGCTAACAATATTCCTGGAAGAGGTCCAAAACCACAGTAATTGACCCTCTGAGAGGCAGCCCAGCTGAACACCTAAAGCTTAGGATGGATGAGGCATGAGGAGAAAACTGTCACAGCAGCCCCCAGGCCACATGTCCGGCATCGCCTAATGGGATGTTAAAGCCAGTGGTAGAACGAGGTTAGCACAGAAACAGCAAGTCTCAACTGGAGCCCAGCTCCAGACTCGATGAACCTCAACTCCGAAGAGAAAGGCCAAGCAGAAGGGAAAGGTGAACTGATTTCCAAACACAGAAACGCCGTGCACCTCAGTCTCTAATGTAATAGATAAGAAGTCTGACTTTAAACAACAAAAAATAGGAGGCACAGAAAAACAACACATTTCCAACAAAGCAGTCGGCAGAACCAAACTCCTGACACGAGTGCTTGAAGTATGTGACGGGAAATTTTACAACAATCATTACTATGTTAAAAGCCCTAACAGAAAAGGTGGATAACATGGAAGATGAGATGCGTAAATTCAGCAGAGATGGAAATTGTAACAGAGAAAATGTTAAATATGGAAAAACGGGCTTCTGACAGGTTCAGCAGTGACGTAACAGTAACAGTTGTAACAGCTGAGGACAAAGAGTAAAAAAAAAACAAACAAACTTGGAGACTGGTGCAAATCAGCCAACAAAAACACAAAGTTTTCTTTCTTAACAAAGTTTTCTTTCTTTCTTTCTTTCCCTTAAGGGAAAAAAGTGACATAGCGTCCAAGAGCTGGGGGACAACAAGAATAGGCCCAAGATACACATACTTGGAATCCCAGAAGGAAAGCAGAGATAAAGAAGCAGAAGAAATAGTCGAAAAATAATCGCTAAGTTTTTCACAGATAATGAAAAACCACCACAGATCCAAGAAGCTCACAGAACCATCAGGACATTTTAAAAATAAAAAACAACCTAAAAATACCATATCCAAATGATGAAAACAAAAGATATTGAGAAAATCGTTGTGTTAGAGGGAAAAAAGACACATTACATGAGAACGGAGATTAAAAATTACATGTGACAACTCATCAGAAAACAGCTGAAACGGCAACAACACATCTGAGAAGTGTGCCTAACGGAAACAAAACTCATCAACCAGAATTCTACACCCAGTGAGAGTATCTTTCAGAAATGGAAAATTTTGCACACAAAATCCAAGAGACTTCCTTCTCAGCAACCTACATTACAAGAGATGTTAAAGGGAATTGCTCAGACTAAAGAAACATACAGTAGACAGAAACCTGAATCTGTATGAAGAAATAATGAGCACTGGGAAAGGGGGAGGAAAAGGAAAAAATATTTACCTTTTTTACCCTTAATTGCCCTAAAAATAACTGACAGTGTAAGTAAAAAAGGGTAATGATGTACTGTGTGTTCATAACTTACGTAAAAGTTATGCCAACAAAAACCAAAGATGGTCAAGGGGAATAATAAACACTGTTGTAAAATCCTGACACTACACATGCCGTGGTGTGTCATCTGAAGGTAGACTCTGGTTGACTGAAGATGTGCACTGTAAACCCCCGGAGAATCTCTAAAATACTTTAAAGGTTTATAAAGAGTAAGTCAAGACTGGGCATAAAATAAAACCATTTAAAATAATTAACAAGAGAGCAGGCAGGACAATGAGAAACAACACAGAGACTAGAAAACAACAAATGTAAAATTTCATCGAACATACTGACAATCAGTTTCAACACCAGTTAAAGGATATTATCAGGTTAAAACATAAGACCTGAAGAAAAAATAATGGGGGTGCCTGGGTGCCTGGGTGCTCTGTCAGTTAAGCGTCTGACTCTTGGTTTTGGCTCAGGTCATGATCTCAGCGTTGTGAGATCAAGCCCCACGTCAGGCTCCGTGCTCAGCCTGGAGTTGGCTTGGGGATTGTCTCTCTTGCTCCTTCCCCCACTCCCTTTCTCTTTCTCTCTCTCTAATAAATAAATAAATCTGAAAACACACACCTGACCCCCTCTACTTCTTTAAAGCAGAGTTTCTGGTCCTCTCAGGGCTACTTTCCATAACCCAGAAAGGATATTATCATCTCCGTCAAACAGATGAGGAGAAATGGCTTCCGAGATGTTATCCACAATCACACAAGATGGAAGGGATGGAACGGAATGTAAATCCAGCATTCTCACATCTCGGCGTGGATATGGGCGAGAATTGCATACACCACGGTCATTTCCTGAATCTATATATAGCAGTTTGCTGGAGTAGATGAAAAGAAAGCCTAAAGTTCTATGCACTTCTGGATTTTTCACACACCCTTAGACCCGACTATATGGGACCAGCATCACTCAAATACAAAACCACATTAAGATGTTATAAAGAAAACTGCAGACCTACACCTTCCATGAACAGAGACAGAAACCTAAAAAAGTAATACAAATAAAGACGCTAGGCAAACTGAATGCAGGAACACGTGAAAAGGAAAATGTGTCACAACCAGGTAATTTATCCCAGCAATAGCAAGGTTGGCTCAGCAGGCAAAAATCAGTCACTCTACAGAAGCATCTAATAAAACTCAACATCCATTCGTGACAAAAACTTACAGCAAATTAAAAATAAAAGGGAATTTCTTTAATTTTATGAAGGGGATAAAAAAAAAACCCTCATAGCTAATGTCAGAACTTAATGGTGACAGAATGAATGTTTTCCTCTTAATATCTGAAACATTGTAAGAACGTCCTTTCTACTACTCCTAGACAACATATAAATCCTAGTCAGTGAAATGCAGCCAGAAAAGGGAATAAAACTTTCTCTTCACAAATCACATGTTTGTCTACATAAAAATTCAAAAGAATCTACAAAAAACAGACTGGAACTAACGAGAACTAGTAAGGGAGCCTACCAAATGCCTAAGATATGTGATCAACACACAAAAATCAACTCTCTTTATTACACATAAGAATGTGTGGTATTGGCCAAAGAGAGACTCACAGATCAACAAGACAAACGAAACCACAAACGCACCCAACATATGTTATCAACTGAGTTTTGACAAAGGCGCAAAGGCCATTCAAAGGAGAAAGAATAATCCGTTTGGTAAATGGTACTAGAACAACCGATATCCAAAAGCTAGAACGAAAACAAAACAAAAACAAACCACTTCTGTGCCTACCTTGAACGTCCTCAGGAATAAGACAAACTGACAGCGTGCACGCCCCGGTAGGTCTGATGTACTGAGAACACTACTGCTTCACACAAAATACCCATAATCTCATTCTAATTATGAAACGATATCAAATAGATAATGAAATGATATATTGAAAATATATCAAATATATAATGAAAATATATCAAATACAAATTGAGGAACCTTCTCCAAAATACCTGACCAGTATTTTTCCAAAAGTGTCAAAACCATGAAAATAAGGAGAACTAAGGGACTGTCACAGGCTGGAGAAGACAGACACAGAGCAACGAGAAGCAACGTAGGGTACTAGAGTGGATCCTCGAACGGTTTAGAAAGAACAGTAATGGCAAATCTGGCAAAATCTCAACATCTCCAGTTTCATTAATAGTATTTTATCTGTTGCAATTGAGAAGAAATGTTAATTTCTTGGTTGTCATAACTGTCCCACCATCAGGGAAGATATTAGCATTACAGGAAGGCGAATGAAGGGTATACCAGAACTCTCCACACAACCTGTCGCATAAGGAAAGGTTTTCTTCCCTTGTAACACTAACCCTCGTTGAAAACACAGGAAAGAAGTACTCAACTCGTACTCAATACTGATTCACAACTTGATATAACTTGTGTCCAAAATAGGAAATAAAAATGCAAAACATTTGTACAGTGGAGTACTAATTACACAGCCAGCTACAACAACAAAAAAAGACACCTATCTTGACAAGCACTGAGTAATGTATAAAATTGCTGAATCACTTGGGGCACCTGGTGACTGTCGGTTAAGCCTCTGACTCTTGATTTCGGCTCAGGTCATGATCTCGGGGTTGTGAGAACAAGTCCCACTACAGGCTCCATGCTGGGTATCGTGGCCTGCTTAAATTCTCTCTCTCCTTCTCCCTCTGCCCCCTCCCCCCATGATCACACTCTAAAAAAAAATTGTTGAATCATTATACTGTACACATGAAACTCATACAATACTATACGTTCATCATACTTCAATTTTAAAAAAGAAAAAAATTATATTTAAAAAAATTAAACCCAACTTGACTATGGTCTTTTGCTGTTTGTTGATGCGTCGTTAATTGTTTTTCGATGCTGGGTTCTGGGTTTGTTGTTTGTTTCTTTGTTTGTTTGTTTTGTTTTAGGAGGGAGGGGAGAGTGCCTGGAGTGGGGCCCCCGCAGTGCAGGCAGAGGGAGAGACAGAATCCTAAGGAGGCTCCCCCTCAGCACGGAGCCCCACACAGGGCTCGATCTCACCACCCTGACATCATGATCTGAGCTGAAAGCAGGAGTCAGACAGTTAACCAACTGAGGCACTCCGGTGCCCCGGACTCCGTATTTTAATGTGCTGTTCAGGATTCTACACCAGTACTAATGAGTGAAACTGCACTGCGATTTTTGTTTTCCATGCTGTTCTCTGGGCTGGTATCAAGGTTATAGTAGTTTCTTAAAATTATTTTACAAGTGTTCCTTCTTCCTTTTGCTTTCTGGAGAACTCCTTTTCCTTGAATATTTGCTAGAACTTACTTATAAAACCATCTACGTCTGGTTTCCTTCTGATAATGGTTTGTAACTACTGATTCCATTACTATAGTGATTACAGAAGTACTCAAAATGACATTCTTCTTGAATTACTTTTGAAAAATCTAAATTTACAAGGAATTTAGAAGATGGGAACAGGCTAATGATTTCCAGGGATTAGGAGCTGGGAGGACAAAAGAGTAGGTGTAGCTATCAAGAGGTAACAAAAAGGAAAAGGTCTGTATTTTGATTGTGGTTTTAGATATGCAATTCTAAACAGATGATACAATTGTATAGAACTACACACATACACCCATCACACAAATGAGTGCATTTAAACTGGTAAAATCTGATTAAACTCCATAGATGTATTAAAATAAATAAATTTACAAGGAATTTTATTTTTCCAAATTTTCAAATATTAATTAGTTAATAAATTAATGAATATTAATTAAAAGATTAAATCCTTGAGATATCTATAATTACAAATATCATCTTTCATTAGTTAATATTATTTATTCCCTCTCTCCTTTTTTGATCTTACGCATATAATTTTAGATAAAACTTCTACCAATTTCAATTATATCTGATTGATAATATTGCCACACACAATACCACCTAATCACCAGTTCTTTAAGATTTTGTTCTTCAGATCTGTTTATTTGCTGTTTATCTTCTACCAGAGCAAAAAGAGGACATCAAAAAATTAAGGGGAACAGTTTAAGTTCATCTGCCTTAAAACAAACAACAAAGCATATCCAGATCAAAAAAATAAAAAAAACAACAGAGTGAAAAGGTAACCTGTGAAAGGTGCAGATACTTACAAACTAGATAAGGGGTTAATATCTAAAATATACATAGGATCCCATTAACTCAACAGCAAATAATATTAATAATAACTCAATTTTAAAATGGCCAAAGGACTTGACATTTCTCCAAAGAAGACCTACAAATGACCAACAGGTATATCAAAAGATGCTCAGTATCATGAATCACCAGGGAAATACAAAGCAAAATCACAGTAAGATATCATCTCATACCCACTGCTATGGCCATTATCAGAAAAAATAATAAAAATAAAATAAAATAATACACGTTGGCAAGCATATGGAGAAATTAGAATCCTTATGCATTATTAGAAAGGAAAAATGGTGTTACCATTATGGAAAGCTGTCTGTAAGTTTCTAAAAATAATTAAAAAGAGAAAACCACATGATACAGCAATCCCACTTCTGTGTCTTTCTACAAAAGATTTAAAAACAGAATCTCAAGGGGCACCTGGGTGCCTCAGTGGGTTAAGCCTCTGCCTTCAGCTCAGGTCATGGTCTCAGGGTCCTGGGATCGAGTCCCGCATCGGGCTCTCTGCTCAGCAGGGAGCCTGCTTCCCCCTCTCTCTCTCTGTCTGCCTCTCTGCCTACTTGTGATCTCTGTCTGTCAAATAAATAAATAAATAAATAAAAATATTAAAAAAAAAAAAACAAAAACAGAATCTCAAAAAGAGACGTCCACTCCCACGTTTATTGCAGGAGATGTGTGAATAAAGAAAATGCGGTACGTACATGCAATGGAATACTATTCTGCCTTAAAAAGGAAGGAAATCCTGCCCTACGTATGTGACATATGGATTAACCTGGGGACATCATGCTAAAACGAAATAAGCTAGCCACAGGAGGACAAACACCGCATGATACCACCTAGACGGAGTCTACAGAAGAGTCAAACACACAGAGGCAGACAGCAAGATGGTGGCTGCAGGGGCTACAGGAGGTACAAACGGAAAATTGCTATTTAACAAATACAAAGTTTCAGTTACATTAGACTCAAGTTCTAGAGAGCTGCTAGACCATATTACGACGAACCATACCGTATTGTACACTTAAAATTCTGTGACGAGAGCAGATCTCATGTTAGGTGTTCTTACCACAGCAATAATAATGATAAAATACTACTTTGGAGCAAAATTATATGACAATCCTATTACATACAAAGAAGGAGGAAATTTTTGTGGAAGACACAGACCTTAGTAATTACTTTAAAGACAAAGGCCCTTTAAACATATTTCTTTCTTGCTTTCCAAACAGTGATTTAATTTGGCAGATTAAGAGCTGGTTCTGAATCCACATGCACTTTGATATGAATAAATCTCTCAAAGTGGGAGCAAAAAAAGACACAGAATACTGTAAAGCATCCTGCCACTTGTGTGTGCATGTAAACAAAGACACGTACACACCCACAAATCCATTCGCAGGTGTGTGGCATATCTCTGAAAACTTAAGTGACGAGAAGAGAAGAATGAAAAGAGGACAATTTTCACGGTATTATACATTTTGCATTTTCGCTACATACAAGGATGACCTTTCAAACTACATTTAAAATATATTTTTAAAACTTATGTTTACTACTCAAGCAAAACTTTTTTAACTTTCTATGATGAGTGGAAATGTCACTTTCCTTTTTTTTAATTAATTAATTTGTCAGCGAGAGAGAGAGAGAGAGACAGAGAGAGAGAACACAAGCAGGGGCAGCAGCAGGCAGAGGCAGAGGGAAGAGCAGGCTTCCCGCTGAGCAAGTAGCCTGATACGGGACTCGATCGCAGGACCCTGGAATCATGACCTGAGCTGAAGGCAGATGTTTAACCAACTGAGCCAACCAGGTATCCCTCAAGCAAATTTTTTTTAACAGCCTTATTGAAATATAATTTATATACCACAAAATTTCATTTAAAGTGTACAATCCAATAGCTTTCAGTATATTCACAGAGCTGTATATCCATCACTACGAGTCAATGTTAGAGTATTTCTGTCATTCCCCAAAAGAAATCCTGCTCCTCTCAGCTGTCACTTTTCAATCCACACATCCACCCAGGCCCCAAGCAACCACTGACCTACTTCTGTCTCTACAGCTTTCTCTAGTCTAGGTATTTTAAAGAAATACGACCATACTATTTATGTTTTTTGTGATGGGCTTCTTTGACTTAGTGGCCTGTTTTCAAGGTTCATCATGTCATACTATGCATTGGTATTTCATTCCTTTTTATTTCCAAATAGTATTCCACTGGATGGATATTCTGTTCACTCATTCATCAGTTGATGTGTATTTCACTTATTTCCAACTTGGGACTACTATTATTGTTTTGAAGATTTTATTTATTTGACACAGAGAGAGAGATCACAAGTAGGCAGAGTCAGGCAGAGGGGGAAGGGGAAGCAGGCCCCCTGCTGAGCAGAGAGTTGGATGCGGGGCTCGATCCCAGGACCCCGAGATCATGACCTGAGCTGAAGGCAGAGGCTCTAACCCACTGAGCCACCCAGGCACCTCCCAACTTGGGACTATTATTACCTTCTCATGTGTTTATTGGACATCTGTATATCTTCTCTGGAAAACCCTGTTCAGATCCTTTGCTCAGTTTTGTAATCAGGTTATTTGTTCAAGACACATAAAACTCTGAATTTGAAATTTCAAAGTACAAAATTTTCACTTACATCAATAGAAAACAGAAGACAAACTGGTAAATCTGGGCTATCTATACACATAGCACTCAACAACTCCAGAAAATTAATAGAGCAATAATATTTTATCTATCTATAACCATCTGCTACCCATATTATCCAAATAAAGCTACAGAAATTCATTAGGGAAAACCACATCTGCACATCATACGGCAGTTTGAAGAGCTTTCACGTGCATCCTCTCCCCCAAGCAATTAAGCCTCAGAGCAACCTTGAAAGGAAGGTGTTATTGTTTTATTTTACACTTAGGAAACTGAGGATCAGAGGCTATTTTTAAGAACCTGTAAAACGAAATAAAGATAAATAAAACATTCACATAAGCATCTAAGTCTATTTCTCTAGGCCTTTTCTAACATGTGTATTAAATTATTTGTAACTGAGACAGATGGTGAATTCTAATCTTAAAGTTAGTGTATTAGTACTTCTTTGTCAGAAGCTAGGGTTAGTGAAATCTCTCCCCTTACTTTTCTCTAAAATCTCATTAATGACTTCATTAAGTATATCATTTGCTTTTTTAAAAACTGGGTAGGGCTACCTGGGTGGTCAGTCAGTTAAATGTCTGAGTCTTGGTTTTGGCTTGGGTCACAACAGAATCTGCTTGAGATTTTTCTCTCCCTCTCCCTTTTGCCCCTCCTGCTCATTCCCTCTCTCTCTCTCTCTCTCAAATAAATAAATAAATTTTCAAAAAATTAAAATTAAAATTAACACCTGGGTAAACTTAGTGCCTCAGAAACTGAAGGACTGCACTACTGGCTGTAAACAGTAACACAGGAAGAGGTACCACCCACTAAATCCCATTATTTCTTTTGAATCTTGGCCTTCAAAAAAAACAAACAAAAGCAAACACACACACAATTACTCATGCCAAGAATCTTAGGGAGGGTTTAGAAGAGACTGTAAAATGTGATGCAGCGAGGACTGGGACACAAAGCCCCTGATTCCTTCTCCTACAAGCTAAGTACTACGTGATCCCATATGTCAGTCCGCTTGCTCCCACGGCTTTTCTTTGGCAAATGTTCATCTTACAATATTTTAAGTTTCATAAGCACAGACTCTACGACTAAAAAGGAGATGTGCTGCATCATTTTATTCCAACGACATCACATCGCCGCAGTCCTTCTGACTGGAAAAGTCCCTCTGGCCCACTGCACACAAGACTTTTCAGTGGCCACACAACTGACACTTTGGACTGGGTAATTCTTCGTTGTACAGGTTTTCCTGTGCATTCTAAGATGTTTAAGAGCACTGCTGACCTCTGCCTACTTGATGCCAGAAATACCGCCCTCAGCTTTAACAATCAAAAATGCTTCCAGGGGCGCCTGGGTGGCTCAGTGGATTAAAGCCTCTGCCTTCGGCTCAGGTCATGATCCCAGGGTCCTGGGATCGAGCCCCACATCGGGCTCTCTGCTCAGTGGGGAGCCTGCTTCCTCCTCTCTCTCTGCCTGCCTCTCTGCCTCCTTGTGATTTCTGTCTGTCAAATAAATAAATAAATCTTTAAAAAAAAATAAAATGCTTCCAGACATTGTCAAATGGCCAAGGTTTCCCCACAGAGTGAAAAATAGCAATTTTGCTCCGGTTGAAAACCACTGATTTAACAGGATGTCCAAAGAGATATTTTTCAGGTCTGCTTGTTTGTTTTTTTCCTATAGCCCTGGATAACTAGAAAAGAAAATACATGCATTCCCTTTAATAGGAGATGAAGAAGATTTAATATGAGATGATGGTATTATGGCTATATTCTTTCTTAAAAGGTCTTTTTTTTTTATATTATCTATCAACTTAAGTATATACAGACAGAAGAATATCACGGCTGCAATCTACATCAAAATAGTGAGAACCGGGGTAGACAAATGGAACACAACTGGCTTTGTTCATTATACTATTCATCCATCTATATTCAAAAAAACTCTGTAGCCACAGTGTTAAAAAAAGGAACTCCACACAGATCTCAGTAGATAAATAAACAACCTGCTACTGACTACACTAAAGCCTTACAGGTCAAGAAAACAACAGTTAGCTGAACGCCTGGAAAGAAATGCTCGGAGAAAGAGCGCCGGTGAGTCAAAGCACTGAAAAGCATCCCATACACCGGGGAATAAAGAAAGCCTACTGCACACCCAGACAGAATCCATGCTAAGAAAAGCCCTGAGAAGACACTAAACTTTCACCCACAACTGATTTCAAGCTCAGCACAAATAGGAAGTGAAGACAAAGGCAGAGCTGGCAACAGCCTGGCCAAGTTTTGAAGGAATGCCCCCAACACACAGTCAGTCTGCAAAGACTGGGAAAGGGCTTTTATTCCTTTTTTTCTTTCACTCCAGGTGCTCAAGGAGATCTCCATCAACACATTCCCTGGACACTAAAACACAGGCTTCACAGGTAATACCCAAGACAGTACAGAGTCTGTATGAAAATGGTCTTGAAAACTCATTGAGCAAACAACTAAAACCCAGAGTGAGCAACAAAAACAAACCTGAACAATGGGAAGAACCTGATTTCCAGAGTTAACACATCATAATCTCCAAGATGTGCAGTGCTCAAGAAAACGTCACAGAGCATATGAAGAAGCAAGAAAAGTATGGCCTATTCACGGGAGAAAATAATAAAAACTGTCCCTGAAGAAGCACAAACATCACACTTAAATTGCTAGAAAAAGACTAAGTCGACTGTCTTAAACATGGTCAAAGAGCTGAAGGAAACCAAGTAAAATGTCTGAACAAACACAGAATGTCAATTAAGAGATAAAAACAATTTAAAAAAAAAAAGAAACCAAATTTCAGAACTAAAAAGTAAAATAACTGAAATGAAAAATTCACCAGAGGGTTGCAACAGCAGACTGAGCAGGCTTTGAGAAGAATCAGTAAGCTTGAAGATGTGTCCATCACCCAGTCTGAGGAGCAGGAAAAGGAAAAGTGCATGTGGCTTTACGGACCTGTGCGACACCATCCAAGAATATCAACATATGTTTAATGGAAGTCCCAAGAGGAAACAGAGAAAGGGGCACAAAGAATACACGAAGAAATAATGGTTAAAAACTTTAAAAACTTCCCAAATTAGATAAAAGACATTAATTCACACATCCAACAAGCTCAATGAGCTCAAGCAGAATAAATTCAAAGAGATCCAAACCAAGACACATCATAACCAAACTGCTAAAAGACAAAGCCTTCAAGAATCCTGAAGGAAGCAAGAGAAGAATTCATCCCATACCAGGGATGCTAAGATTAACAGCCCATTTCTCAGCAGAAACCATGTAGGTCAATAAGTAGTGAGATAACATATTTAAAATGCTAAAAGGAAAAACAATGTCAACCAAGAATTCCGTATCTAGCAAAACTATTCATCAAAGCTGAAGGAAATACAAGGCATGTCCAGAAGCAGCAAAGCTGAGGGAGTCCACCACTAACAGACCTGCACTACGAGAAATGCTAAAAGCAGCCCTGTTAAGCAGAAAGGAAGGGACACTACATAGACTTGCACCACACAAAAAAATATAGAACATAAAGCTTGTTACAAATACAAAAAAGTCTGTATAACTGAACTTTCTGGACTTTAGCACCTCTTTTTTCCTATACAATTTAAAAAATAAATGTATAAAACAATAATCATAAATCTCTGTTAATAAGCCTATAATGCATAAAGCTGTAACCTGTGACAACACAAAGGAGAAGGAATGAAGCTTTGTATGAGCAAAGTTTTTGAACAGTGTTGAACCAAAGGTGGTATTTGTTCAAAATAAAGTCAATCCCTATTATTTGCTTATGCCATATTTGCAAAAATTACCTACTTCCTAAAATTTATCTGTAACTCCAAAATCAATACTTGAGGTCAATATTTATGGTCATTCATGGTCATTCACAGAGCAGCAAAAAAATCTGAGTCTAGTACATACACCCCAAATGAGGTCAAACAACACAATGTTCTCTTCGCCTTCTTGTTTAAGCTTTTATACTGCAAACGATATTCTTTTGGCAGTCAACTTCATGTCCCACTTTTTGCATTCTGTGCTTTTTCTTAGCGATGTTGCTATTTAAAATAGCTCCCAAGCACAGGGCTAAAGTGCTGTGTAGTGTTCTGAATCACAAGAAACTACGATGTACCTTCAGGGAAAATATCTCTGTTAGATAAGCTTCATTCAGGCATGAATTACAATGCTGTTGGCCATAAGTTCAATGTTAATGAATCAAAAGTATATGTAAAATAAGGCATCTTTACACAGAAACACACAGAGAACAAAGTTACATACTGAGAAGATGGCAAATACATTGTGACAAGAGGACTCCAAGAACTTAATCCTTTATCCCCCTAAAAGTCAGTTTAGTACTTGCTAATGCAGCATTCGTGCAACTCCACAGAACTTAACTGCCACAGATGAAGAAAATTAAATGTAGACTGTTGTAAATTTAAGAGGTTAGTTTTAATCCCCAGAGGAATAACCTCCAAGAAAATAACCAAAACATGTATAGAAAGGGAAACAATAATGGAGTCAAACTGTACATAACCAAAAAACAAACACAAAAGAAGACAGTAATAAGGTGTACAACATAAAGATACAAAATTTACAAAAACAAAGAGCAAAATGTGAATGGATTAAATTATCTACATTAAAAGCCAGAGACTGGCAGAATGAATTAAAAAAAAAAATCCAACAACATACTGCCCAAGATATTCACTTTAGATCCAAAGACACAGACAGAAGTGAAAGGAAGAAAAACATTTAATGCAAATAGTAATCAAAAAAGACTTGAGGTAGCTATACTCATATAACACAAAATAGACATTAAGTCAAAAACCATTAGGAAAGAAAAAGAAGAACATTATATATTGATAAACAGATCAATCCATCAAGAAGATATTAACAATTATAAGTATATACATACTTAATAAAAGAGCACCAAAATACATGAAACAAAAATTTATAAGCGAAAAGAAAAATACAGTTCTATATTAATAATTATAAAATTCAAAAACCTTATTTTAAATAACAGAACTAGGCAGAAGATCAAAAAAGGAATAGTGCATTTGAACAATATGATAATCCAATACTACCTATGACAAATACAAAACAAACCCCCCCAAAAAATTCACATTTTTTTCAATTGTACATAGAACATTTTCTAGGATGCACCCTATGTCAGGCCATAAAACAAGTGTCAATAAATTCTCAAAGACTGAAATCATACAAAATATCTTCTTCAACCACGATGGAATAAAAGCAGAAATAAAGAACAGAAAGAAAACTGAAAAACCAACAGATAAGTGGAAATTAAGCAACAGTTTTAAACAACCAGAGAATCACAGGGAAATTACAAAATACTACAGATGAACAGAATTTTGCTAAAACAGTGCTCAGAGAGAAATCTGTACTTGTAAACACTCACATGAAAAAAATCAATAACCTACCTACACACCATAAATACTAGTAAATGAGAAGGAAACTAGGCTCAAGGCAGCAAAAGGAAGGATATCACAAAAATCATAATAGGAACAAATGAAACTTGAGAACAGAAAAACTTAAGAGAAAAATAATGAACCCAAAAGCTGGTTCTTGCAAAGATCAACACCAATAAACATTTACCTAGATTGAGCAAAAAAAAAAAAAAAAAGACTCAAATCAGTAAACTCAAAAATGAAACAGTACACCATTACCAATCTTACAGAAATAAAGGATCATGATAATACTATAAACAACTATATGCCAACAAATTAGATAAACTAGATGAAATGAACAAATTCCTAGAAACATACAAATTCCCAAACTGACTCAAGTAGAAAAGGAAAATCTTAACCAAATTATGACAAGTAATTGAATCAGTATTCAAAAACCTCTCCACAAAGAAAAGCCCCAAAACAGGTTTCACTGGTGAATTCCTCTAATCATTTTAAGAATCAATACCAATTCTTCCCAAACTTCCAAAAACGTAAGAGAAGGGAACACTTCCTAACTCGTTCTATAAGATTAGCAATATCCTAATGCCAAAGCCAGATAAATCCATCCTACGATAAATTTATTTCTCACAAAGGTGTGAGTTTGTAATTCTGAAGTCCTTCACATGCATATAACCTAAGGTTGAAGTTACTAAGTTGTAGATGATGAGGGCCAGGCTGGGTTCCTGACTGTCCAAGAAAAAAGTTACAAAAAAGCACAAAAGGAATAATAGAATGAACTCTATGATACTGATGGGAGTTGAAGATACTAGTAAAAACTCTTAGTTGTGTATTTTAATATACATCGAGAGATACAAATACATTTTCTACTTCTCTCTGCTGAGAGGCCCTGGAAGCATTAATACCCCAATATAAAGGAGAGTATCAAGCATCCAAATTTCAGAATCTAAGTATCATTCTTCAGTAAGAGGAACTAGA
The DNA here is from genome assembly GCF_902655055.1 of Lutra lutra. NCBI lineage: Eukaryota > Metazoa > Chordata > Mammalia > Carnivora > Mustelidae > Lutra > Lutra lutra. The sequence goes on along the minus strand of NC_062295.1, from coordinate 25,617,087 downwards.
GTTCCTTAGAAAAGTGGCTGACCCCAAAGCCGGGCAGGAAAAACACAAGCTGGACCTGGAACCTCTTCTGGAATCAGATAATACGCAAGTGTTTGTTATAAATGCAAGAAAAGACACAGAAGCCAACCCAACAGAGCTACTAATGGCCAAAGCTAGAAAAATATGAGCAATGAAGTAAATAACAGTATTGGATTTTGAGTCCAAACTAATATAATAATAAATTTTAAAATGAGGGAGAAATGAGTCTTCCTTAAAGAAGCAGTCCAATTATTAAATGTAAAAAAAAAATCAGTGGAACACCAAAGTAATAATTTGTAATAATCCACCAATGAATGAAAAATTTAGTGGGCAAATGCTTAAAGAGAAACAGCATATTTGCATAGACTCAAAGTATCTTCCCAAATATTTATTATTACACAAAGGGGGAAAACGTTAAGGTGTAACTTTACACTTGAAAGCCTAGGGGCGCCTGGGTGGCTCAGTGGGTTAAAGCCTCTGCCTTCAGCTCAGGTCATGATCTCAGGGTCCTGGGATCGAACCCCGCATCGGGCTCTCTGCTCAGCAGGGAGCCTGCTTCCCCTCCTCTCTCTCTCTCTCTGCCTGCCTCTCTGCCTACTTGTGATCTCTCCCTGTCAAATAAATAAATAAAATATTAAAAAAAAAAAAAAGCAAGCCTTGCAGACACCCTCTTAATGCAATGATAAAGCTAACACCACCGGAATAGGACAGAATGTTATCATGTATCCCTTGAATAGGACCAGCTGAGAAGGTCATATCACTCCTATGGTAGTTTTCCCAAAATCCATAACTTCACTCTAACCACGAGAAAACATTAGACAAGATTTGTGACCAGCAGTCTTCCAAGGTGTTGAGGTTATGAAAAACAAGGATGGACTGAAGAACTGTGACAGGCGACAGAAACCCAAAGAGATCTAACGACTATATGTGATGAGGGACCCCAAACTGCATCCTGAAAGAGAAAGGGTGTTAGTGGGAAAACTAATGAAACTCAAAGTTTCTAGTTTAATTAGTAGCACTGCACCAATGTTAATTTCTTTTTTCATTATTTTTGATAATTGTTTTGATAACTGTTCCATAGTTAATGTTAATGTCCATAGTTAATGTTCCCTAATTAACATTAGGGAAAGTTAGGTGAAAAATATACAGAAACTCTACTATCTTTGCAAGTCTTCTGTATATCCAGAATTATTTCAAAACAAAAAGTTTATGCCTGTTAAGACTTTAATGACAGAGCAAGAGTCTTATATTTTAAAAAATAAAAACAGGATAAAAAACAGAAAGTAGAGAATGATTTCAACCATGTTTTTGAAAACATAAGAAGACTCGGCGGGGGATAAAAGAGAAAGAAAGCAAATGCTCCAAGGTATTAACAGTGATTTGTCTGGATTCTGGAATTACAGAGAGTTGTTTCTCTTTATATTTTATACCTTCTAGTATTTTCTAAAAGTTTCTATAGTAAGCATGGATAACTTTTATGATCAATGATATAAAACCATTTTTTTTAAAGATTTTATTTATTTATTTGACAGACAGAGATCACAAGTAGGCAGAGAGGCAGGCAGAGAGAGAGGAGGAAGCAGGCTCCCCGCTGAGCAGAGAGCCCGATGCGGGGCTCGATCCCAGGACCCTGAGATCATTACCTGAGTCGAAGGCAGAGGCTTTAACCCACTGAGCCACCCAGGTGCCCCTAAAACCATTTTAAAAAAAAAGAATTACAGCTCTTGTACCAATACGACAAATTTTAAAAAGAATTATAGCTCTTGTACCAATGGGATAAATGAAGAAATGGCATAGACTGGCAAGTATTAAATCATTTTGTTTGCTAAAGGGTGAAATATTAAGAATGTAAAACGAGGGTGCCTGGGTGGCTCAGTGGGTTAAAGCCTCTGCCTTCGGCTCAGGTCATGATCCCAGGGTCCTGGGATCGAGCCCTGTATCGGGCTCTCTGCTCAGCGGGGAGCCTGCTTCCCTTCCTCTCTCTCTGTCTCTCTGCCTACTTGTGATCTTTGTCTGTCAAATAAATAAATAAAATCTTAAAAAAAGAAAGAAAGAATGTAAAACAGAATTCGGCATACAAGTGGATACAGTGAGTTAGAGAAAGAAGAGCTTTTCAGCCTAAGCCACTGGACAGCTAATGGTGCCATAACAAAACCAGAGAAGGAGGGTCACAGACAGCATAATAAATCCCACTGTGGAAGGACCTGGGGATCAGCGGAAAGAAAATATCCAACAGGCAATTGCAAACAGAGAATGAAAACTCGGAAGGGAGACTAGGGCCAGAGACGAAGAATACAAAAGTGACTCGGTCAGTTAAGCGTCCAACTCTTGATTTTGGCTCAAGATCCCAGGGCTGTGAGACAGAGCCCTGCAGCCAGCTCTGCGCTGGGTGTGGAGCCTGTTTAAGATTCTCGCGCGTCCAGGGCGCCTGGGTGGCTCAGTGGGTTAAGCCGCTGCCTTCAGCTCAGGTCATGATCCCAGGGTCCTGGGATCGAGCCCCGCATCAGGCTCTCTGCTCAGCGGGGAGCCTGCTTCCTCCTCTCTCTCTCTGCCACCTCTCTGACTACTTTGTAATCTCTATCAAATAAATAAATAAAATCTTTAAAAAAAAAAAAAAAGATTCTCGCTCATCCTGTCTCTCCCCATCTCTCCTCCCCTCACCCCGCCGACCCTGCACCCAGCTTGCAAGTTCTCTCTCTTAAAAAAAACAAACAAACAAACAAAAAAAACCAAGAATATAAAGGTGTCAATCTACAGGTATTTAATGAACACATAGAGAGGGTTCACTTCTCCTACCACTATAATGCAGAGCAATAAAAGAAAGCCAAGGATGAAATCAGAGAGAATTAGGCAGAGAATGTGCCAAAGAGCTAAAGAGGAAATTAAAAAGTAACTGACAAAGGACTGGGAGAAAATACAAAAGAGACTGGTGTGTCTGATAAGGGGTTAATACCCAAAATATATAAAGAATTCATACAACTCAACACCAGGAAGCAAATAATCTGATTTAAAATCGGCAAAGAACCTAAACAGACACTTTTCAGAAGAAGACATCCAGATGGCCAAAAGACACAGGAAAAGATGCTCAGCATCACCAGTCATGAAGGAAATGCACATCAAAACCACATGAGCTATCACCTAACACCTGTCAGAATAGAACAAAATAGACAAGAAATAACAAGTGTTGGCAAGGGTATGGAAAAAAGATCCCCTTGTGCACCGCTGATGGGGAATATAAGTTGGTACAGTCACAGTGGAAAACAGTATGGAGGTTACCCGAAAAATTATAAATAGAATTACCATATGATCCAATAATTCCATTCCTGGGCATTTATTTACACAAAGAAAACAAAAAGATGTATGTATGGCTGTTTACTGCAGCATTATAGTAACCGTGATATGGAAGCAGCCCAAGTGTCCCCTAATAGATGAACGGATAAAGAAGACGTGGTACACGTGTGCAATGGACTATTACTCAGACACAAAAAGAATGAGTCACTACCGTATGTGACTATTTGGTTGGACCTAGAGGGTATTATGCTACATGAAATAAGGCAGACAGACACAGACAAATGTACCATACGATTCCACTTATATTTGTAATCTAAAAACAAATGAATAAACAAAGAAACAAAGAGAATCAGAACTATAAATACAGAGAAATGATGGTGACCAGAAGGGGACAGGGATGGGAGATGGGCAAAATGTGTGAGGGGGGGTGAGAGATAGAGGCTTCCAGTTACTGAATAAATACGTCATAAGAATAAAAGGTAGAGAATAGGGAATACAGTCCAGTGTACTGTCACAGTGTTGTATGGTAACAGATGAGAGCTGCCGTCATGGTGAGCACAGCGCAGGTCATAAACTTGTAGAATCACTACGCTGCACCTCTGAAACTATCATGTATGTCAACTATATTCAAATTTTGAAAATTTTTAAAAATAATTAACAAATCAAAATCTATGGAATGTAGATGAAGAAGTATTTAGATGAAAATTTTTGATTAAAGACTTATAGAAGACTAATATTAATGAGTTAACAATCTAAGTTATAAAAAGAAGAGGGGGCAAAAAAAATAGTAGTAGATTACTGAACAAGAAAACAAAGATATAATGTAGAGGATTCATGAAAGACAAAAAATTGGCAAACCCTTGATAAAACTAATCAAGGAAAAACAACCAAATGCATGAATGTATTAGGAATGAAGAGGGGGGTTAATTATAGAAACAGCAGAGCTTTAAGTAAATTTGTGTGCAATGCTGAACAGAAATTGATTATTACAGATGGTTACATATTTGGTCACCACAGCCATTCATTTTTACTTACCGCCAACAGAAGACACATTTATTTGCACAAGCCAAGCTTGGGGTAGTTTCCATGCAACGATGGCTTTCAATGCCATAGAATGTATGTTTATAGCAACCTCCTCTCCCTCGGAGCATCGACTGTGAAAGTGAAAAAACAAATGATAATCTGGATAAAATCCTCAAGGCAAGGAAACAGAACACCAAGTACATCATATTTAAGAAAAAATGTGCATTTCATAACCATAAATACCCCTACTGGTATCGGCATGACGCAGAAAATTAACATCATAGTGTTTTGATGGTGCTTTGGGTTTTGATGGTCCTTTAAGTTTTCTGAAACCCAGTGAAATAAACCTATGATTCATTAACTCTGAAAGATCTATAGAGAAGGCCACTGATGCTTGCACTTTCAAATCCATTCAACTGCCTCCAATAATATTAGTCCAATAATACAGAAAACCAAGGGATAGGTACGATAGGCTCCAAGAGGGCCGCAGCACTCATATGAAAGGGTATCTCTGCTTTGAGTAAGGGAGGGTGGATAAGGGAATGCATCCTGAAGTATATTCTGTGTCAACTGAAGGGCAGAACTTGAACATACTGAGACTGTTAAGGGGACAAGCAGCATGAACGTAAAAGACATATTTTTCCCAAAAAGGACACTATTTAATATATGAGTCGTAAAACCACGGTGAGTGTAGTAAGAATGAAAAGTTGAAGAAATAGTGCAGATCAACTTAGGGTTAGAATCACGAGATATTACCAAGCTTTCTGAGGTCTCATCAGAAAGATCCATCTAGAAATTCTGCAAGACAGGCTGGATTTCAGTAAGAGCGAAATCTGGGGGGAAGCTATGCAAATAAGGTTATGGTGACTTGGCTCCTATTAGTGGAGAAAAGAGGAAGGGTGCTAAGGAGGTATGCTCAAAGGCACTTCCCACTGGAGGGTCAAAACAGAGCTACCCAAGGTAACTCTGATGTTGACCCATCTCAGCTGCGACTGAAGTGTAACTGAATTAACAACAGAAACAAACAAGGAGATGCAAGGAGCCCGAGTGTGTGTGTGTGTGTGTGTGTGTGTGTGTGTGTGTGTGTGTGTGTGTGTGTGTGTGCGCGCGCACGCGCGCATGTGTGTGATATATATATACCAGTGTGCTAATATTATAATCCTATCCACAATGAAAGAAAATTACCAAAAAATCTACCAGCTTGATTACTATGTTGGTTGATCACAAAGTCTTATTTTTTGCCCTGATAAAAAAGGTTCCCTTGTCCATCTCACTTGGTACTTGCATAACGAAAAGTAAGAAAAAAATACTGTTCAAGGTAATGACAAATTCTCTTTCAACTTCCCAATAAAATATCCAAAAGGCAAACAAAACATTCAAATCCTGCAAACAGCACCGGAAACTAAAAATAAAAGTCTTCCAAATGCCAAAGTCTGAGGGAAACCAGCACTAAAGGAGAAACGAAGTTGAGGACCTGAAGATTCCATTATTTACAGAGAAGGTAATGAACCTCAAGGACGGGTGTTGAATGTACAAGAATGAGTAAGACCGAGCCCCCAACCATGATCCAGTATGAGGAAATGTCAAGTAAAGAGGCAAAATGGGGGGCGCCTGAGTGGCTCAGTGGGTTAAAGCCTCTGCCTTCGGCTCAGGTCATGATCCCGGGGTCCTGGGATCGAGCCCCGCATCGGGCTCTCTGCTCATCGGGGAGCCTGCTTCCTCCTCTCTCTGTGCCTGCCTCTCTGCCTACTTGGGATCTCTGTCAGTCAAATAAAATCTTTAAAAGGGGGGGGGGCAAAATGGGTAATGCTATGGCAATAGGGCATTTGAATCGATCAAGAGTGTCCTGCAAGCAACAGAAACGGACTGTGGCTGAAAAGAAAAGGGATTTATTAAAAGGACCCCACAGCTCCCAGAATCTTTAGAAAGGCAGGAGTAGGGCCGGCCGGCAGCAGGACCAGCCCTCACTCCCTCAGACGCCATCACGCTCGGGACACACCACCAGCACCAGCCCTGCAAAGCAGAGGATACTGCCATGAGCCCAAGCATGAGGTGTCCATGGCCCAGGTCCTTGTCCTCACGCACCTCACACTCCCAGTCTCAGGCAAAGGCAAGCACCACCCTACATGATACCGTTACACCCACCGCCAGCCCGAGATACCAGGCAACAGTGTCTCTCCTCCTCGGCTTCTGAAGCAGGCAGTGGGTCCTTGCACTCAGCAAAGCTAATGTCACAGGAATTCCCCAAACACGAAAAGGCCCAGATGCTGGGCAAGCAGAGAAAAACCAAGTGTCCACCAGGTGTTACCGGAGCCCACGAGATGGACACCAAGCCAGCTGGCCTTGCAGGAGCAGAGGGAACTTCCCAGAGGGGTGCTGTGCACACTGAATACCGGAGGGCTAAAAGGATAAAGGGACAGTGGCGCACAAGAAGAAGGATGGCGCGCTGTTTTTTCAGGCGCCGGGGGGGGTTCCGTGGGTTGAGCCTCTGCCTCAGGCTCGGGTCATGGTCTCAGGGTCCTGGGTCCGAGCCCCGCATCGGGCTCCCTGCTCGGCGGGGAGCCTGCTTCCTCCTCTCTCTTTGCTTCTCTGCCTACTTGTGATCTCTGTCAAATGAATAAATAAAATCTTTTAAAAATAAAATAACTATTTTTTCTGTAAGTTTTATAGCTTTAGTTTAGTTCATGATCCATTTTCAGTTAATTTTCATGTAAGATGTGAAGTTTATTTTTTCAAAGATCTTATTTTTATTTATTTGACACAGAGAGAGAGGGAGGGAGGGAGGGAGGGAGAGCACGAGCAGGGGGAGGAACAAAGGGAGAGGGAGAAGCAAGCTCCCGCTGAGCAGCCGTCACACTAAGCTTTAATATCAAGGTGTAGGATTCCTCCCACTTTATTTCTCTTCCTCGACACTGTTAAAGCTATTTTAGGACCAGGACCATTCCCTGCAAATCTGAGAGGAGGTCTGTCTATTTCTACAGAACCCTCACCGGGATTCTAGTAGGAACTGCATGGGACGTGGAGACCAGTCTGGGGAAAGCGACAGTCTCCCGTTCTGTGTCTTCCAACCTACCAACATTTACTGAGATTTCCATTGAGGTTTCCATTCACATGTACACGCGTTCAGATTTTCATCGATTTCTGCTTCGTTCCCTGTCCGCATTTCCGGCGTAAGCACTCGCCGCTGTAACCCCTCGGAGCCCTGCCTCACTCACCTCCCACATCTGGTTTCTCGGTACTGTCATTCGCTTGTATGGATTTTTCCGTTTCCTCTGCAAGTTCTTCTGTGGCCCAAGGCTTTCAGAAATGCACTGTTTAATTTCCATACAGAGATTTTCTTTTGTTTCTATTATTCATTTCTAGCTTGATTCCATTACGGTCAGAGAACAACCTAATGATTTCAATTCTTGTAAATCCACTGAGATTTGTCCTTTGGCCGAGGACACGGTCTGTCTTGGCCGGTGCTCCACAGGCACTCGAAAACGTGTATATTCTGCTGTTGCTGGGTAAGATGCTCTTTATCTGTCTATTAGTTACTAGTGTTGCTGAGATTTTCTATGTCCTTGTGATTTTCAGTCAAGAGGTTCCGGCAGATGCTGAAAGGGGTTCCAAAGTCCCCAACTACAGGGGCACCTGGGTGGCTCAGCCAGTAAGAATCTTGACTCTTGGATCAAGCTCAGGTCATGATCTCGGGGGTCGTCAGGCTCTGCACTCAGCAGGGAGGCTCTCCCTCTGCCCCTCCCCCCACTCACATGTGTGCTCCTTAATAAAAGGTCCCCAGCTGTAACTGTGAATTTTTATTTTTTTAAGGTTTTTCCATTCAACTACATCAGCTCTAAGCCTCCAGTGTCTGATGTAACCTCATTTAGTGTGGATTATCCTTTCATTATTATGAAACGTCATTCTCCGACTCTAGTATGTTTCCTGGCTCGGTGGTCTGCTTAATCTGACTTGATAGAGGCAATCCTGCTCTCTGGGTTACTGGTGGCGTGCTACGAATCTTTCTATCATTTTACTCAACCTGCCTGCGTCACTGGGTTTGAAGTGAGTTTCTTGTCAATGTATTCTGGGGTCCTATGTTGTTGTTTCTTTTGTTTGTTTGTTTTTTAAGATTTTATTCACTTATTTGACAGAGATCACAAGCAGGCAGAGAGGCAGGCAGAGAGAGGGGGAAGCACGCTCCCCACTGAGCAGAGAGCCCGATGCAGGGCTCAATCCCAGGACCCTGAGATCATGACCTGAGCCAAAGGCAGAGGCTTAACCACTGAGACCCCCCGGCGCCCCAGGGGGTCCTATGTCTTGTACCTGCTCCGCAGGTTCATGTATTTAGAATATTTACATTTGAGGCATGCCTGGGTGGCTCAGTGGTTAAGCCTCTGCCTTCAGCTCAGGTCATGATCTCAGGCTCCTGGAATCGAGCCGAGTGGGCTCCCTGCTCAGCGGGAGGGAAGCCTGCTTCTCCATCTCGTCCTGCCGCTCCCCCTTTTTGCGCATTCTCGCTCTCAAATAAATAAATAAAAGCTTCAGAATGTTTACATTTGAAGCAATCACTAATTTATTAGTCCTCGGGTCTGGTATTTTGTTATTTGTTTCCTGCTTGTGTCCTTTTTGTTCTCATACCCATTACTCTTTTCTTGATTTCCTGCAGGTTACCTAACACTTTTAGTATTCCATCTTAATTTATCTTGGGGTTTTTTTCTTTTAGTGTATCCCTTTGTCAACTCTTGTCAGAGTTGCTGGCTGCTCTTTGCATAGTTTTGTAGAAGTTATTCTGAGTCTTGCATATATACAGGACTTTTGCATATACTGCATATATCTGTGTGTGTGTGTGCGTGTACACTTACATATATATACGTGACTCTCAGAGTCGGCTGCTACTAACATTTTATACCTCATGTGAAGTGTGGAAATATCACTTCCAATCCCTTTAACTTTTCCTCTTTTAAATGAAATATCATTGCCCTGAGTATTACATGGTACTTTAATTTGTTTCAATCATCAAATATGATTTCTAGAAATCGTCAGGAAAATGATCATCTCCTGCACATACCCATATTTCTGATCTTTCCATCATTCTTCCTGACTTTGTGCTCCAATAATCTGTATCATTTCATTAGAAGAACTTCCTTTAGCCAGTTTTTAAGGGCACATTAGCAAACAACAAATTCTTTGTTCTCAATCATGTATGTCTTTATTCAATCTTCATTCTGGAAGGACAGTTTTGCCAGATACAGAATTAATGCTCATCACGTATTTTCTTTCAACATTTGAAAAATGTGTACCACTTCCCTCTGGCCTCCATGATTTCAGATGAGAAATCTGATGCCAAATAAATACTAATACATCATTTTTCTCTAACCTCTTTCAAGATCTTTTCTTTTTTACTTTTCAGATCATTAATTCTAAGGTATTATGATGTGGATTACTTTAGTTTTATCCTGTTTGTGGTTTGCTCTGTTGTTCAGATCAGGTAAATTCTATCGAGCTATGCTGTTTATAGATCATACTACTGATGTGGTAAGACCCCTATCCTCTGTCATCTCCACTCCATTAATGAGCCTCCTTAGGTGGTTTTCTGTTGCTAAATTAAGGATTAGGAAATGTGGGGTCTCAGCCTTCCTCTTTAGACAGACAGATGTAAAACATCCTACTGCCCTATCGTTCTTCCACTCCTGGAGTCCCAAACCAGTTAGCCTTCCTCTTACCATATTTCAAAGTTCTCATCTGGTACCTCTTGTGTTTTCCTGGGTTCAGAGTTATGCGTAGTAGGAAGGAAGAGGGAGAAAGGGGTTTATACCCCTTGTCCAGACCACAAATCCTCAGATAACACATTCTGAAAGGAAGTGCTCTCCCATCTGAAAATTAGTAAATAACGAGGATGGAAAAGGAAAAGACCTGAGGGTAATACACACTTAGAATTAAATCTATGTTATAAATCTAGGGGCAGAAATTATAGATAGCCTCAGAGTTAGGAATCCATGAATTCCTGGCCTCAGGGCAAATGAGAGCCCAAGAACATAGAGCCGCAGCCCAGCAGAGCCGCACTGAATGAATGCAAGACACCATCCCCAGGCAGGCTTTATGCACATCAATCTGGGGACAGGGGTGCAGGGGGAGGAATGGAGATGGGGTGTTGGGAGACAGAACTCCATGGGTCTCTCTCTGAATTCATGCAAGCAGCACTGACTGCCTTTATTCTAGACTATCTTTTCAAAAAGGTTTGTATAGTGAATGGCCTTAGAAGATACAGTGTCTCTCTCTGGAGCCAATTATATGTGTGCTTATTGTCCAGTATAATAAGATGTCCCTCTAGGACAAAGGTCAGGCAGGATTACTGTCAACTCTAAGAGCTTCATGTTCCCTAAACTTGGGGTTCCTCTCTTATAGCACATACAGAGATGTTACTGGCCCTTCCAGAGCTGCCCCAGGGGCACCAGGGACTCCGGAACCTGAGTAAATAATGACATTCTGGCTATAGCTATTATCATCATAAACTGCCCGTGCCTTCTGCCAGCATCCATGACCCTGTGGCCAGCTAACCGGCTATACACAAGTGGGTAAAATTTCAGACTCAAATTTTTGTCAGAGGATGGAGAATGCAACGCAGAGGTCAACGAACGCCAGCGATGGGACAAAACCAGTCTGCTGCTGGCTTCTGCAAATACAGGACTGCTGGAATCCTGCCCCCCCCTCCGTTGTGTACTTACTGCCCACGGCTGCTCTTCTGTGACGGCAGAGCGGAGGAGCTGCCGCACAGACAGTGCGACCCACAGAAGTTAAAAAGTCACTATCTGGCCCTTTAAGAAAAAGTCTACTGACCCCTAACTCTGGTATTTCTTTCCTACTCTAGAGCAAAATAAATTCCAAATGATTAAACCTTAAAAAGTACAAACAGGAGGTGAATTCAGGGAAGACAGAGGAGGACGACCCACCAGGAATCAGTCGCCCCACCTGGACCACCGCACTGGCAGAATCTGTCTAATGCAACTACTCGGAAACTCAAGTCGGTTGAAGGGTTCCAAGTTCCAGGAAAAGGCTTAGACAGTTCCTTTCAGCTCTTAGCACAGCAGGAGCTACCCACCCCCAGCCATGTGGCAGACAGCTACGCACGCGCTCCTGAGGCAGCTTGCACACCATTTGTGGTGGCTAGGGTAGGCAAAAAGGACCCTGTCCTGCAAAATACTGGGTACCTGTGCTGTGACTGCTAATTGTAGCTTCTGATGGCAGAGGTACGAAAGGCATAGAGCCAGTGTTGCTGCGCTGCTCCCCATCTGGATTTTTGCAAGGCTGAAGTGACTTCCAGGAGACTGAAAGGGCCTCTACCTATTCTTATTCCCCTCCACTTTACACTGTCACCTTTCATGGAACCAGACATTAAAGACTAGAATATTCACATACAGTGGAACATTCAGGGAGAAACAGAAAGTTACTCTCCATGCCCAGAGAAAGGCTCAGAAAAAGATGTAAGACATTAAATTTACACCTCAGCCTGATCCTTATAGAGAGAGCCTACAAAACTCAATAAAACAAAAACAATAATAAAAAACAGCAAACCCTGTGGAAGGGAGAATCTGATTTCTAGAGTTACCACATGACTAGATTCAAATGCCCAAGGGCATACAAAGACATCAGAAAGTATGTCCCATTGGAAAGGAAAAAAATAATTCAACAGAACCTATTCCTGAAAAATACTTTATGGCAGATATATTAGACAGGCCTTAAAAACATGGTCCTAAAGTTTCTCAAAGAACCAAGGGAAGATGTGAAAACAAAACAATGTGTGAACAGTATGGAAATAGTTGGGGCGCCTGGGTGGCTCAGTGGGTTAAGCCGCTGCCTTCGGCTCAGGTCATGATCTCAGGGTCCTGGGATCGAGCCCCGCATCGGGCTCTCTGCTCAGCAGGGAGCCTGCTTCCTCCTCTCTCTCTGCCTGCCTCTCTGCCTGCTTGTGATCTCTGTCTGTCAAATAAATAAATAAAATCTTTAAAAAAAAAAAAAAAAAACAGTATGGAAATAGTAATAAAAAGCTAAGAAGCCTAGAGAGAAACCAAAAAGAAATTCTGGAGCTGAAAAGTTTGATAATGGAAATGAAAAATTTAATAGAGGGATTCAAGGGGAGATTTGAAGGGCCAAAGAATCAGCGAACCTCAAGATAAAACAGTAGAACTTACCAAGGCTGAGGAGCAAAAAAAAAAAAATGAAAAATGAAGAAAAGCAAAGAGAGCTCAAAGGACCTGTGGGACACATCAAGTGGAACAACATGCACATTGTACATGTCCCAAAAGAAGGGGCAGAGAGAATATATAAAGAAACAATACGTGGACAATCCCCAAATTTGATGACAGACATGAAGGTAAACACCCAACAAGCTCAACAAACTCCAATAAGATGAACTCAAAGAGATCCACACCAAGACACATCACACTCAAGCTTTCAAAAGACAAAGAATAAACCTTGGAAGTGGCCAGAGAAAAGTGAATCATCACGTACAAGGGGTCATTCATAAAATTATGGGCAGATCGCTCGTCTGAAACTTCGGAGGTCAGAAGGCAGTGGGCCAAGATATTGACAGTGTGAAAAGAAAAAAAACCGTCAACCAAGACTTCCATATCTGGCAAAACCATCCTTCAGAACGGAGGGGAGAAATCAAGACATCCCCAGACGAACACAACCTGAAGCGGCTCGTGGCCACCAGGCCTGCTCCGAAAGAGATGCTCGAAGGGTTCCCGCAGGAAGTGAAAGGGGACCACATAGTACCTCCAAGCCATATGGAGAAGATCCCAATAAAGGTAACTATGGGGACAATTGTGAAAACTACTGTTACTGTGTCAATAGTTTGTAACTTTTGTTTTCTGCATGATTTAAGAGACTAATACATTTAAAGAAAAAAAATTATTAGTATAGAACTAGGATTTTGCAACTTTGATTTGTAATTCCAAATCTTATTCCCTACATAATTTAGGAGATAACTGCATTAAAGGAATTACTAGTTTATGTTTTTCTGCTCACAAGGTATAAAGATGTAGTTCTGTGCCATCAATTAACTGAAAGGGGTGGGGACCGAGCTGTAAAGGTGGAATTTTTGCATGTTACTGAAGTTAAGCTGCGGTAACTTTAAAATAAAATGTTACATCAATGTTAAATGTAATCCCCATGGTAACCACAAAAAAAGTAGCTATACAATATACACAGAAGGAAACTAAGAAGGAATTTATACATTTCACTACTAAAATCAACTAAAAAAGACAAAAATGTAGGGAATGAGGGACAAGAAAGCAATAGGGGATATAGGGGAAAAAAGTATAATGACAGAAGTAAGCCCCTCCTTACCAGTAATTACTTTAAATTGAAATGGATTAAACTCTTAAATCAAAAGACAGACCTTGGCAGAATGGATAAAAAGACATGATCCAACTCTATGTTGTCTACAAGAGACTCACTTTACCTCCAAAGACATAGATAGGTTGAAAGATAAAGGTTGGAAAGATATTCCATGCAAACAGTAATCAAAAGAGAGCAGGAATGGCTATACTATTAGCAGACAAAATAGATTTTGGTTACAAGGGACAAAAGACAAATCAAATCAAAAAAGATTACAAGGGACAAAGACATTATATATTAATAAAAGGTTCAAAATAGCAAGAATATATGATAATTATAAACATTTACACACCAAATGACCTATCTTCAAAATATATGAAGCAGAAATGAGGGGAGAAATAGCTCTACAATACAGTTGGAGACTTAAATATCCCACCATTCACAATGAAAAGAACCACAAGAGAGAAGACAAGGAAGGAAACAGGACTTCACGCAGCAGACCAACTAGATCTAAGACATACATGTAGAACACTCCAGCCAAAAGCAATAGCATACACAATCTTCTCAAATGCACACAGGATATTTCTAGGATAGACTGCAAATTAGGCTAAAGATTAAGTTGAATGGATTTTAAGAGACAAAGATCATACAAAGTATCTTCTCTGACCACAATGGGAGGAAGTTAGAAATTAGTATATAAAAAAAATTGGGAAGTTCACGAAATTGTGGAAATTAAACCACACACTTTTAAACAATCAGTGCATCAAAGAAGAAATCACAAGAGAAGTTAGAAAATACTCAGAGATTAATGAAAATGAAAAAACACACACACACAAAAACAAAATTTAGCAGTGCTGAGGAGGACATTTATAGCTACAAATGCTTATATTACAAAGAAAGAAAGAGAATTCAAATAAACAAGCTAACTCTACAACTTAAGCAATTAGAAAAAGAATAAACAAATCCAAAGCTAGCAGAGGGAAATAATGAAGATGAGATCAATAAAACAGACAATAGAAAAACAAGAGAGAAAAATGAAACAAAAAGTTGGTTCTTCAAAAAGATCATCAAAAATCAACAAACCATTAGCTAGATAGGACTAAAAAAAGATAGAAGACTCAAATTACTAAAATCAGAAATGGAGTGGGGACATTACCACCGATTTTACAAAAATAAAATAGATCTGAGTACTATGAACCAATGCACCCTGGGAAACTGGAGACGCTCGTTGAAATGGACACAACATCTACCAGGAAGTCACAAAGAAACAGAAAGCCTGAACAGACCGATCACCAGTAAGGAGACTGAGTCAGTAAACACCAATGTCCCAGCAATGACAAGCTTCACACCTGATTCCTTCATTGGATGAATTCTAGCAAATATTTAAAGAAGAACTAATACCAATCAAAAATGGGCAAAGGACCTGAATAGACGTTTCTCCAAAGAAAGTATACAGATGTCCAATAAGCAATGAAAAGATGCCTGACCACACTAACAGGCAGTGAAACGCAAACCGGAACCACAGTGAGACACACCCATTGGGACGGCTACTCTCAAAGAACAAAAACAAAACAAGTGTTGGTGAGGACACGGCAAAACTGGAACCCTGTGTACTGTTGGTGGGAATGAAAGATGGTACAGCTCCAGTTTAAAATGTTATGACCGTTCCTCAAAAAATTAAAACTAGAATTACCATAAACCCAGAAATTCCACTTTGGGGTCTGTACCCAAAAGAATGGAAAACAGGCTCTCAAAGGGCTATCTGTACACCTCCCTTCATAGCAGCATTATTCACAACAGCTAAAATATGGAAGGAACCCAAGTGTTGATCAACAGATAAATGGATAGCAGCACCTGGGTGGCTCAGTTGTTAAGTGTGTGCCTTCGGCTCAGGTCATGACCCCAGGGTCCTGGGATCTAGTCCCGGCTCAGGCTCCCTGCTTTGCGGGAAGCCTGCTTCTCCCTTTCCCACTCACCCTGCTTACTGGCATTCTCTCTCTGTCAAATAAATAAATAAAACCTCTAAAACAAAACAAGTGAACAGCTAAAGAAAAATGTGGTATATATGTACAGTGGAATATTATTCAGCCTTAAAAAGGAAATTCTGACACATGCGACATGATGAACCTCGAGGGCATTATGCTAAGTGAAATAAGCCAGTCACTAAAAGATCTGCACTCTATGATTTCACTTATATGAGATACTCAGAGAAGCTGAAATCACAGAGACAGAAAGTATAATTTAGGTAGTTACTAGGAGCTGTAGGGAGGACAGAGGGGAGTTATTGTTTAAAAGGTACAAAGTTTCAGTTTTGCAAGATCAAGAGTTATGGGAATGGATGGTAGTGACAGCTGCATTAGGAAAAAGTATTTAACATGACTGAACTGTTTTAACATGATGAGGATGGCAAACTTTGCTTAACCGAATTTTAAAAATTAGCTTTAAAAAGTAGTATAAAGAAAGAAGTGATTATTTTCTAAATCTCTGGGTGAGAAAGAATTCCATAAGTTAAAAAAAGAAGAAGAAGAAGAGGGGAGGAGCAAGATAGCGGAGGAGGAGGAGACCTAAATTTCATCTGGTCCCAGGAGTTCAGCTAGACACTTCTCAAACCATTCTGAACACCTATGACCTCAACAGAAGAGTGAACAGAAGAACAGCAGCAATTCGATGCATAGAAAAGGAACCACTTTCTGGAAGGTATAGGACACGTGAAGTGAACCCGAGGCAGTATCTGAGAAGACAGACCACTGGGGGAGGGAGCCTCTGTCAGCCGGCCCCCAGCACATGGAAGAGCAGCAGAGCACAAAATCAGAACTTTTAGAAGTTCGGCTGAGGGACATCGCTCCTGTGGTTAAGCAGGGGGTGGAATCCTCGCTGGGACAAGTGTGGTCTCAGGACCCTTGGGGTCACGGAATGACCAGGTGTCTGAGTGTGGCGGAGCTCCCAAGTATCAGAGCAGGGAAGCGGCTGCAGAGACAGAACCCTGGAGGGGGCTCTCAGGTAGGGGCTGCCATAAACCATGATTCCCTGTACAGTCGGGCCACTGCTCTTTGAGCAGGGACCCCGCACGTGGCAGATGCAGGGAGGCCCCCCTTTCTTCCACCAGGAAGAGCAGCACAGGGGCCACACTGCAGCAATCTGCTGGGTTTGGAGACTCCAAACAGGGCCGTGCGCCAAAGACAGAAATGCTCGGTCACAGGCCAGGTGAGCTCAGAGTGCGGCCAGAGACCAGGGAGATGGGGGGATTGACTGCTTTTCTCTGAGGAGGGACCGAGGAGGGGGACCCAGAGTTCTCAGCTCCTCCGGAGCTGGATTGGGAGGCTGCATCTCCATTCTCCTCCTCCAAAGTTGTAGGGAAAGCGCTCAGAGAACAAAAGCTACCAAGAGCAAATCAGAGCAGATAACTTAGCCCGGCCCCTGGCAAGGGCGGTGCAATTCCACCTCGGGGAAAGTCACTTGAGAATCACTGCAACAGGTCCCTCCCCGAGAAGATCAGCAAAAACATCCAGCCAAGATCAAGTTTACCAATGAATGAGAACTGCAAAATTCCAGTGCTGGCGGAATACAGCACAGAGAATTCATGACGTTTTTCCCCCATGATTCCAAGTTAAATTTGCTTAATTTTCTTTTTTTTTTCCTATTTTTTAAAATTGTTCCTCTTTTCTACTTTAACCATCTTATCAATACCTTTTTTTTCTTTTTATTTATCCATTTGAGAGAGAGAGACTGAGAGAGAGCACAAGAGGGGAGACGGTCAGAGGGAGAAGACTTCCCGTGGAGCTGGGATCCTGATGTGGGACTTGATCCTAGGACTCCGGGATCATGACCTGAGCCGAATGCAGTCACTTAACCAAATGAGCCACCACCCAGGAACCTTTATCAATACCTTTTTTAAAATCTTTCTTCATTTTCATTTTTATAATCATATTCTATCCCTTCATTGTATTTAACCATATTTTACATATTATATATATATGTATATATATATATATATATATATATATATATATATATACACACACACACATATATGTTTTTCATTCTTTAAAATTTTGGGACACAATTTCTTCTAAAAGACCAAAATATACCCTAAATCTAATGTATGGCTTTATTCTAGCCTCCTGCCTGATTACATTCTCTCCATTTTTTTTAACTTTTTTCTTTCGTTTTTCAACAAACTTATCAATTCCTTCTTTAAAATATTTTTAAATTTTCATCTTTGCAGTCATACTCCACCCTCATCATATTTACCTTTATTTTTGTATATATATGTATGTTTTCCTTTCTTTAAAACTCTGAGAGGCAGTTTCTGCTAACAGACCAAAATATTCCCAAAATCAAGTGTGTGGCTCTGTTCTCTTCACCAGCCAGACCGTATTTTTTTTCCTTTCTCCCCCCACCCCAGGTTTCAGGTCTCTTCTGATTTGTTTATTTTAGGGTCATTGTTACCCTTTTAGCATTTTGTTCTCTCATTCACCTATTCTTCTCTGGATAAAATGACAAAGTGGATGAAACCACCTATAAAAAAAAGAACAAGAGTCAGTATCAACTGCTAGGGAAAATAATCAATACGGACATTAGTAAGATACCACAACTAGATTTCAGAATGACGATTATAAAGATTCTAGCTGGACTTGAAGAAAGCATAGAAGATAATAGAGAATCCCTTTCTGCAGAACTAAAAGAACTAAAATCTAACCAAGTTGAAATACAAAAAGCTATTAATGAGGTGCAATCAAAAATGGAGGCTCTCACTGCTAGGATAAATGAGGCAGAAGAGAGAATTAGTGACACAGAAGAACAAATGAGAATAAAGAAGCTGAGAAAAAGCGAGATAAAACAACTACTGGATCACGAGAGAGAATTCAAGAGATAAGTGATACCATAAGATGAAACAATATTAAAATAACTGGGATCCCAGAAGAAGAAAGAGAGAGGGGGGAAGAAGGTATATTGGACCAAATTATAGCAGAGAATTTCCCTAATTTGGAGAAGGAAACATGCATCAAAATCCAGGAGGCACAGAAAACGCCCCTCAAAATCAATAAAAATAGGTCCATATTCCCATCATCTAATAGTATAACTTATAGGTCTCAGAGACAGAGAGAAAATCCTGAAAGCAGCTGGGGGCAAGAGGTCTGTAATCTACAATGGCAGAAATATTAGATTGCCAGTAAACCTATCCACAGAGACCTAGCAGGCCAGAAAGAACTGAGATGATATATTCAGAGCACTAAACGAAAAAAATAGCCAAGAATACTACATCCAGCTAGGCTATCAATGAAAATAGAAGAAGAGATAAAAAGTTTCCAGGACAAACAAAAACTAAAAGAATTTGCAAACGCAAAAGCAGCCCTACAGGAAATGTTGAAAGGGGTCCTCTAACCAATGAGAGAGCCTAAAAGTAACAGACCAGAAAGGAACAGAGACAATATACAGTAACAGTCACCTTACAGACAATACCATGGTACTAAATTCTTACCTTTCAATAGCTACCCTGAATGTAAATGGGCTAAATGCCCCAATCAAAAGACACAAAGTATCAGAATGGATTAAAAAAAAAAGTATCATTGATATGCTGTCTACAAGAGACACATTTTGGACGCAAAGACACTTCCAGATTTAAAGTGAGGGGGTGGAAAACAATTTACCATGCTCGTGGACATCAAAAGAAAGCTGGGATGGCAATCCTTGTATCAGACAAATTACATTTTAAACCAAAGACTATGATAAGAGATGAAGAAGGACACTATATCATACTTAAACGGTCTGTCCAACAAGAAGATCTAACAATTTTAAATATCTATGCTCCTAACATGGGAGCAGCCAATTATATAAATCAATTAATAACAAAACCAAAGAAACACATTGACAATAATACAATAATAGTAGGGGACTTTAACACCCCCCTTCACTGAAATTGACAGATAAGCAAAAGATTAACAAAGAAATAAAGGCTTTAAATGGCCCACTGGACCAGATGGACATCACAGATATATTCAGAACATTCCATCCCAAAGCAACACAATACACAATCTTTTCTAGTGTACATAAACATTCTCCAGAATAGATGACATCCTGGGTCACAAATCAGGTCTCAAACAACACCAAAAGATTGGGATCATTCCCTACATATTTTCAGACCACAATGCTTTGAAACTAGAACTCAACCAAAAGAGGAAAGTTGAAAGGACTCAAATACATGGAGGCTAAAGAGCATCCTACTAAAGAATGAATGGGTCAACCAGGAAATTAAAGAATTTAAAAAATTCACAGAAACAAATGAAAATGAAAACAACTGTTCAAAATCTTAAGGTGGTCTTGAGAGGAAAGTATATAGCAATACATGCCTTTTGCCACAAGAAAGGTCTCAAATATACAACCTAACCCTACACCTAAAGGAGCTAGAGAAAGAACAGCAAAAAAAAAAAAAAAAAAAAAAAAAAAAAAGCCTAAACCAAGCAGGAGAAGAGAAATAATAAAGATCAGAGCAGAAATCAATGAAATAGAAACCAAAAGAGCAGAGGAACAGATCAACGAAACTAGGAGCTGGTTCACTGAAAGAATTAATAAGATGATAAACCCCTGGCCAGACTTACCAAAAAGAAAAGGAAAAGGAATTAATTAAAAATTTAATAAAATCATGAAGGAAAGAGGAGAGATCACAACCAACACCAAAGAAATAAAGTTAAAAGAATGTATTCTAAGCAACTATACATCAGCAAATTAGACAAAAGAAATGGATGCATTCCTAAAGATGTATAAACGACCAAAAGTGAACCAGGAAGAAATAGAAAACCTAAACAGACCTACAACCAGTAAGGAGATTGAAGGAGTCATCAAAAATTTCCAAACAGGGGCGCCTGGGTGGCTCAGTGGGTTAAGCTGCTGCCTTCGGCTCAGGTCATGATCTCGGGGTCCTGGGATTGAGTCCCGCGTCGAGCTCTCTGCTCAGCGGGGAGCCTCCTTCCCTCTCTCTCTCTCTCTCTGCCTGCCTCTCTATTTGTGATTTCTCTCTGTCAAATAAATAAACAAACTCTTTAAAAAAAAAAATTCCAAACAAACAAGAGCCCAGGGCCAGATGGCCCCCCAAGGGAATACCAAACATTTAAAGAAGAACTTAACACCTATTCTATTGGAACTGTTCCAAAAAATAGAAATGGAAGGAAAACTTCCAAACTCAATTTATTAGGCCAGCATTACCTTGATCCCAAAACCAAACAAAGACCCAATCAAAAAAAGAGAATTACAGACCAATATCCTTGATGAATACAGATGCAAAAATTCTCACCAAAATACTAGCCAATAGGATCCAACAGTACGTTAAAAGGATTATTCACCACGACCAAGTGGGATTTAGTCCTGGGCTGCAAGGTTGGTTCAACATCTACAAATCAATCAATGTGATATAATACACTAATAAAAGAAAGAACAAGAACCATATGATACTATCAATAGATACTGAAAAAGCATTTGACAAAGTACAGCATCCTTTGTTGATCAAAACTCTCCACAGTTTAGGGATAGAGGGCACATATCTCAGTATCATCAAAGCCATCTATGAAAAATCCACAGCAAATATCATTCTCAATAGGGAAAAACTGAGAGCTTTTCCCCTAAGGTCAAGAAAATGGCAGGGCTGTCCACTATCACCACTCCTATTCAACATAGTACTAGAAGTCCTAGCCTCAGCAATCAGACAACAAAAAGAGAGAAAAGGCATCTGAATCAGCAAATAAGAAGTCAAACTCTCACTCTCTGCAGATGATACGATACTATATGTGGAAAACCCAAAAGACTCCACTCCAAAATTGCTAGAACTCATACAGGAATTCAGTGAAGTGTCAGGATACAAAATCAATGCACAGAAATCAGTTGCATTTCTATACACCAAGAACAAGACAAAAGAATAAGAAATTAAGGAGTCAATCCCATTTACAATTATACCAAAAACCATAAGATACCTAGAAATAAATCTAACCAAAGACGCAAAGAATCTGTACTCAGAAAACTACAGAATACTCATGAAAGAAATAGAAGACAAAAAGAAATGGAAAACCATTCCATGCTCACGGACTGGAAGAACAAATACTGTGAAAATGTCTATACTACCTGGAGCAATCTACACGTTTAACGCAATCCCTATCAAAATGCCATCAACTTTTTTCAATGAAATGGAACAAAAAAATCCTAAAATTTATATGGAACCAGAAAAGACCTGAATAGCCAGAGGAAGGTTGAAAAAGAAAAGCAAAGTTGGCAGCACTACAATTCCAGACTTCAAGCTCTATTACAAATCTGTAACCATCAAGAAAATACAGTACAGGCACAACAAAAGACACATAAATTAATGGAACAGAATAAAGAGCCCAGAAATGGACCCTCAACTCTATGGTCAACTAATCTTCGACAAAGCCAGAATGAACATCCAATGGAAAAAAAAAAAAGTCCCTTCAACAAACTGTGTTGGGAAAATTGGACAGCCACATGCAGAAGAATAAAAATGCACCATTTCCTTACACCATACACAAAAATAGACTCAAAATGGATGAAAGACCTCAATTTGAGACAGGAATCCATCAAAAACCTTGAGGAGAACACAGGCAGCAACCTCTTTGACCTCAGTCGCAGCAACTTCTTCCTAGAAACAACTTCAAAGGCAAGGGGAGCAAGGGCAAAAATGAACTACCGGGACTTCAAAGGAAACAGTCAACAAAACCAAAAGATGACTGACCGAATGGGAGAAGATATTTGCAAATGACAGACTAGATAAAGGGCTAGTATCCAAAATCTGTAAAGAATTTATCAAACTCAACTCCCAAAGAACAAATAATCCAACCAAGAAATGGACAAAAGACATGAACAGACATTTCTGCAAAGAAGACAACCCGATGGCCAACAGACCCATGAAAATATGAAAAAGTGCTCCACATCACTCGGAATTGGGGAAATACAAATCAAAACCACAATGAGATACCACCTCACGCCAGTCAGAATGGCTAAAATTAACAAGTCAGGAAAAGACAAATGTTGAAGAAGATACAGAGAAAGGAAAGGTGGGAATGCAAGCTGGCGCAGCCACTCTGGAAAACAGCGTGGAAGTTCCTCAAAAAGTCGAAAACAGAGCTACCCTATGACCCAAAAATCGCAGTACTGGGTATTTACCCTAAAGATACAAATGTAGTGATCCGAAGGGGCACATGCACTGGAATGTTTATATCAGCTACGTTCACAATGGCCAAACTATGGAAAGAACTTAGATGTCCATCAACAGATGAATGGAAAAAGATGATGTGGTGTTTATCTACAATGGAATACTATGCAGCCATAAAAAAAAAAAAAAAAAAAAAAAAAAAAAAAAAAAAACACAAAATCTTGCCATTTACAATGACAGGGATGGAACTAGAGGCTATTATGCTAAATGAAATAAGTCAATCATAGAAAGACAATTATCATATGATCTCACTGATATAAGGAGTTTGAGAAACAAGACAGAGGATCATAGGGGAAGGGAGGGAAAAATGAAACAAGATGAAACCAGAGAGGGAGACAAACAATAAGAGACTCTTAATCTCAGGAAACAAACTAAGGGCTGCTGGAGGGGAGGGGGGTAGGATGGATGCGGTGGCAGTGGATGGACACTGGGGAGGGTATGTGCTATGGTAAGTGCTGTGAATTGGGTGAGACTGACAAATCACAGACCTATATCCCTGAAACAAATAATACATTAATGTTAATTTTTTTTAAGTAAAATAAAATTTAGATCTTATTTTTCTCCTGCTTTTAAAAAGAGAGAGAGAAGAAAACACAAAGGCAACAATAAATGGATAAAAATGAATAAAAATGAAGGAGCAAAGAACAGACTAGGAAGAATATTCCCAATAATGACAGATCCAGACTTCATTAATAGTTTTACAAACAGTTCATAGGAAATTACAAGAAAAGATAGTAAACCTTTTCAGTTGGTAATGTCATTTCTAGGACTCTAAGGAAATAATGTAAATGCTAACAAAGCTTCATACAAAAACACATTCTTCACATAATTCGTTATATTAGTGGGGAAAAAACCCACATCATCATCAGATAAATGGCAAATTAAATTATAGCACTTTCATTTATAATTATGTAGTCTCTATGCTTAGAAAAGACTTCAACAGGAAAAAGCTTGTGACAATGTTCAGTGAGAAAAACTGATACAAAACTTCATATACAATATGATTTCAAACATGTAAAAATATACATAAAGGTGAATAGTAGAAAAGGCTGAAAGAAAATACACTTTAAGATTTCTAAGGTGGAATATAAGTTTTATTTTATTTCTATATTCTTCTTTATTTTTTTTTACAAAGACACCTTTTACAAAAAACACCTTTTTTACAAAGGTGTTATTAAAAAGTAGTTTTGTTAAGGACAAATGATTTGAATAATAAAGACGAAAAGCATCATCCACAAAGCCTGTGAACCTTTTCACTAAGTATAAGATCCTAAGTTTAAGCACTGATTATGTTCTTTCACCAGAATGTGACAGCTTTCGGAATGGCCGTCTGCATAACTCATCACCGTGCATCTTGCTTCACACTATTCTCGAGGCTGAGAATGTGCTTTTTCATCACTTACTTGTGGCTCAGCATTTCAGTAAGACTCACAGACACTCCCTCTCCCACAACTCACTGTGTTCGTAGAACTCACTGCAGGGAACAATCATGTGATTTACTGGGAATTTTTCATCGGAAACCATGAAACCAGAAGACAATGGAGCAATATCTTTGAAGTGCTCAAAGAAAGGCCATCAATCCACAATTCTATATGCTTACAAACAAAGAATGAAAGCAAAATAGGACATCCTCAGGTAAAGAAAAACTAAGAGAATTCATTGCCAGCTCACCTGCTCTGAGCCAGACTCAAGGAGATTAAAGAAGAAAGAGGGGGAAAGGGGGCGCCTGGGTGGCTCAGTGGGTTAAGCCGCTGCCTTCGGCTCAGGTCATGATCTCAGAGTCCTGGGATCGAGCCCCACATCGGGCTCTCTGCTCGGCAGGGAGCCTGCTTCCTCCTCTCTCTCTGCCTGCCTCTCTGCCTGCTTGTGATCTCTCTGTCAAATAAATAAATAAAATCTTTAAAAAAAAAAAAAAAAGAAAGAAAGAAAGAGGGGGAAAGGATAGTCTGCAAGCAGAAAGCTGGGATGGCTAAACTAACACCAGACAACTGAACTTCTAGACAAGAACCCTTACTAAAGAAAATGAGGGACATCACATACGCTAAAAGGGCAGATTCACCAAGACATAACCATCCTAAACGTATATGCACCAAACATCAGAGCTGCAACGTACGTGAAGCAAAAGCTGATAGAAATGAAGTGAGAAAGGTGAGTCCACAATAAGAGCTGGAGTTTTGAACACTCCTCTCTAAGAAAGAGAGAAAATGACAGCAAAACCCAGCAAGGATATAAAGACTATTACCAAGTCAACTTCTGATCTGGGCTTGGGTTTACTGGTGTTACTTGGGGCTGGGCAGAGGGAAACCGGAAAAGACATACAAAGGAAGAGACAGGAGAAGACCCTTTCGCCAGGCTGAATCACAGAACCGGCGAGAGCAGGCCCCTCACATCCCCATGGCCTGTACTTCTCTCAGCACAGCCAGTGTCTGCTGAGTGACCGACCGTGGTACGGCACTTCACATTGCCATATCTCCTACTCCCGGGACGCGTGACGTGTGATTTTTCTATACTACCACTGTTTTAACAGTAATAAAGCCACATTCACAATGCAAAGTGGAAGTGCTATGATTCAGGACATGTGGCATATACAATGTACGTATCTATGTATACACTTATGACAAATATATATACCTTTTCCAGATTGCAGTGGTAAAGACGGGAAAGTACACTGTCAATTAAAGTGACCACCAAAAAGGCACGCCCTCCTCCTCCCTCAGTACCCTTACAAAGTCATGTTTCCTTTCTTTCAGCCAGGACTCCACTCAGATGACAGAGGTTTAGAAAACGAAAATGGCAAAGCCACAGAGCACTTGACAGAATGCTTGCCAGGCCCTTAAGCTTTCAAGGAAATGCTCCCTGACCCAGAACTAGAAAAAGAATCAATCACATTTCCTGTGCTTTCCTCAGAGTTCCCATCTAAACTCCTGTCTGCAGGATGACAGATGCCACAAAGGTATCTAAGACCCATCAGATCAACAGCAAACCACGACTACTTCCTTCTAAGTAGCCAGTACATCTGGCTCAGGGACGTCTTGTTGCTTAACACGCTGGTCCACAATTCAGTGGCTTAGCACAACACCGATCTATTACTGTCTCTGTTAATTCTGTGGGTCAGTTGGGGGCTCTTCCCACCACCTATGGTGCGTCCCGGAGTCACTCGTGCAGCCGCAGCGAGAGGTGGCTCAGCGGGGCCGCACGCCCAGGAAGACCTCACACAGACGTCTGACACGCGATGCTGGTGGACAGGCCTTGCGCATTCACTCCACTGGTCTAGACGGGCTTCTTTCAGCATGACGGCTGGGTGCTCAGAGGAAACCTTCCAAAAGGACAAGCCTCGATGTCCACGCACTTACCAAGGCTCTGCTGGCGTTGTGCTCTGCTGGCCATTAGCCCATCTGGCTAATGGCCCATCAGCCCAAGCAGGTCACACAACCGCCCCCAGAGCCCTGTGAGAAAGGACTATGAGAGTGTGGACACTGAGTCATGGTTCGTTGAAGGCTCCCCAGTCCGTAGACTCCGACATCGTTTATACTAATTACGTTCACGCCTAGTCTGAAGGCAGAAATGCCTCACATCACAATTCATTAGTTTTCAAAGAGCTTTCACACTCAATATAGCGGCTAATAGCTCTAGATCAATTTTTGGCTTATTATAACAAAATCCCTTTAATATGTGGTGATTACGGCAGCTTTCTGGGTAGACAGGCAAATATACTGATTTTAGATATTTAATATATGCTTACTTAATATATGATTACCATATTCTGTGCTAAGTGAACCAGAGGAAAACTGAATGATTGATTTCATCGTGTTATCTTTTTTTTTTTTTTTTAAGATTTATTTGACAGAGAGTGCACACACACAGGGGGACATGCAGAGGGAGATAGAGAAGAGATGATCTCAAGCAGACTGCCTACTGAGCACTGAGGCTGCTACCGGACTCAATCCCACGACCCTGAGATCATGACCTGAGCCAAAATCAAGAGTCGGGGGTGCCTGGGTGGCTCAGTGGGTAAAAGCCTCTGCCTTCGGCTCAGGTCATGATCCCAGGGTCCTGGGATCGAGCCCCGCATCGGGCTCTCTGCCCAGCAGGGAGCCTGCTTCCCCCGCCTCCCTCTCTGCCTACTCTCCGCCTACTTGTGATCTGTCAAATAAATAAATAAAATCTTAAAAAAAAAAAAAATCAAGAGTCAGATGCTTAACCAACTAAGCCATCCAGGCACCCCTGTATATATGTTTTTTATATAATCCTAAAATGTTTATCTTGAAAAACATAAAAGCTTATTAACCTACTAAAAAAAATGTTTTTTAAAAATTTTTACACTGAAATCTAATTGATATATATTAACAAAGATCGAATTACTACCATAGTCACACAGACATACAATTTATTACAAAGAACTTTAGAACACATATTTGGAATGTGCGTTCTTAATGAGATGAATTCTACTGACAGAAGGAGCTACTATGAATCTTTTTCTCTTCTTCAAAATTATGGAGGATCCCAAAGAACTTTTATATATGTGGTTTGTATCAATCAATCTTAACATAATAGAAATCAGAACCAAGAAATGTTTAAATTATCTTTACATTATTTCATTTAAGATAATAACAAGCCTATTATAGGTTCACAAAAAAAGCACAGTTTTATGACAAAAAAATTTCTTTCAAGACAAAAAAAGAAAAAACAGTTGGATTTTTATACGTATCTACATTCCAACTATTGTGATACATTGTTTTGGTTACAGTATATGAACAAGATCCACAAAGACATGCAGCTGGGAAAAAAAGGAGTGCTTTAATAGCTTTTTCAGAAAATTGTGAAGGTTCTACTTTGATACTATACCAAAAGTCCACAAGTTTCATTAAAAACTGACTGCATTATGGAATCTGGAAATATTAATGAACTTCTCATCTTTTGTTACAGTAAAATCTATTTGTCTATCTTGCATTTTGAATTTCTCTTACAGCATCATGCACTGGAAAACAAAGGTTCACAAAGTTAGGCAGATCTTCCAAATATTGGCACATTTCATTACATAGTATTTAAAAATCACACTTTTTAGTATCAGAATTGATCTCATCATTAGACCCTGTAAGTATTGGGAAACTGCCAAACTTATGACATTAATACAAGTTTTCTAAAATTCTAGTTTTCATGTTAAGGCTCAAATTTATTACTGGCAATAAATATTTTTAATGGCTTTCCTTGAAATGTCAGGATCATTTTGATTATTTAAAAAAAATCAAAAACAAAAACCGTTGGCCAAATACCTAAGCCTGAATAACCATTCTTCATTGTTTTTGTATGTTAAAATGGCATTCTGTGGACACAGCAACCTCAGCCGACCTGTAACACTGCTCTCCTAAAGCGACTGTAACTCTGGTGCGCAACCCAAGTGCTCTATGCATCTCTCCACTTCTTCATACAGAACACTAAACAGACAGGTATTCAAAGGTAGAGATCTTATATAAAAAGTTCTAATTTCTCCTACTTTATCAAGGTAATTCTTAAGTATAATTGACAAAAATTTTTTATTTTTTTTATTTTTTTTTAAAGATTTTATCTATTTTTTGACAGACAGAGATCACAAGTAGGCAGAGAGGCAGGCAGAGAGATAGAGAGAGGAAGAAGCAGGCTCCCCGCAAAGGCGAGAGCCCGATGTGGAGCTCGATCCCAGGACCCCGGAACCGTGACCTGAGCCGAAGGCAGAGGCTTAACCCACTGAGCCACCCAGGCGCCCCGACAAAAAATTTTTTAAAAAGAGTGACTGTAACTTGACTACCAGTACACTTTGGTTTGCTGCCTTAATTCAAACTGAGAAGTCCACTTTCTTAACCATCACTGCTCTTGTACCATCAGTTGAAATGTCCACACAGCAAAAAAGACAAGTAACATCACAGCGTTATTATGATGAAAACAGTTTTGATCTCTGGGACTCCACAGGATCTGCAGATCACGCTTTAAGAACCACCACTGTAGCTTTAACAGCAATAAGAAATCATGTCAGTACCAAAAACCAAGATTTTTGTTGAGGGGGGAAAAAGTGTTACAATTATAAAATCAAATCAACTGAAAACTAATGTTAAAACTGAAATGAGAGTTCAACTACTTTGGAAAACTATCCATAATACTTACTAAATCTCAACATATGCTTAAGCAATTCCATGTCAAGGTGTACACCCAAGAAAAATGAGTGTTATGTCCAAAGACTGTACAGGAGGTTAACAGCACTGACTTCATAGGAGCAAAAACAATAGCAAAAAAACTAGAAACAGTCCATATGTCCATTGACAGGTGAGAGAATAAATAGTGACCTATCTATATAACAGAAAGGATCCAGGAAGAAATGAAATATTGATTCACACAAAAACATGGAAGAACCCCAGTAATTATGCCAAATGAATGAAGCCAGATCAAAAGGAGAACATAATGCATAACTATATTAAATTCTAGAAAATACATACTTATATACACAGAAAGCAAATCAGTGGTTTCCTGGAGACAGGAATAAAGAGACAGACGGATTACAAACAAGAACAAGGAAATTTGGGGGTGTTCATTACCTTCATTTTGATGATGGTTTCACTAGTACATATATATGTCAAAACTCATCAAAATTTACATGCCATATACAATTTCTCGTATGCCAATTATACTTCAATAATGTCGAAAATATTTTAACTTAAAGGGGAGGGGCTCCTGGGTGGCTCAGTGGGTTAAGCCTTTGCCTTCGGCTCAGGTCATGATCTCCGGGTCCTGGGATCGAGCCCCGCATAGGGCTCTCTGCTAGGCGGGAAGCCTGCTTCCCCCTCTCTCTTTCTGCCTGCCTCTCTGCCTACTTGTGATCTCTGTCAAATAAATAAATAAAATCTTAAAGAAAGAAAGAAGGAAGAGTGGGGAGGGAGAGAGGAGAGACCCAGGAGTCAGCTAGAAAAGTTCCCACCAGACAAACTGTGGACATTTAGGTCCAACAAAGAAAATGACTGTGATGGGCTGCACTGAAGAAAATAACATAATAGTATTGAAAAACAGAGAAGAAAATTTGTTACCATTTGAGGCAGCTAGTAAAATAACATCGACTTTGAGAACTGGTACCTAAAGTAAATTAAGCATTTTTTCCTTACTTGCCAATAGGAACTATATTTCCGAGTAACCAAATACCCACAGTTAATAAGAAAAGCAAATTCTTCTTTACAGAATAATGATAGCCAATTAACACAGAAGAAATAACAAAACTGAAAATATTATTATATAAAGCCTAAATATGTATTCTCTCAGACAAGTACTATCAAATGGTATTACCAAAAAAAAAAAAAAAAAAAAAAAAAAAAAAAAAACCAGTAGTTTAATGAAGTTGAGAAAAGGCTAGAGAAATGTATCTCCAATACGTATATATATTTTCACTAAAATTAGCAAACTATGCTATATTAGTTTCAGGTGTACACTACTGTGATTGGACAGTGATTACTCAGTGCTCATCACAGTAAGTACTTTTAATCCCCTTCTATGTCATCACCTCCCTATAGCAACCAATTCATTCTCTGTATTTAAGTGTCTGTTTTGTTGTTTACCTCTTTGTTTTGCTTCTTAAATTCTATATGAATGAAATCATACGGTATTTGTCTTTCTCTGACTCATTTATCTGACTTAGCATAACACCCTCTAGATCCACCCATGTTGTTACAAATGGCAAGATTTCATTCTTTTTACGGCTGGATAATATTCCATCATATATATACATCACAATCTTTACCCATTCATCAGTGGATGGACACTTGGGCTGTTTCCATAATCTGGCTATAGTCAATAATGCTGCAATAAACATAAGGCGAATACATCTTTTCAAAATAGAGTTTTTGCATTCTTTGGGTAAATACCCAGGAGTGCCATTACTGGATCATATGGTAGCTCTATTTTTAACTTTTTGAGGAACCTCCACACTGTCTTCCACAGTGGCTGCCCCACTTTGCATTCCCACCAAACCTGCATGAGGGTTCCCTTTTTCTCCACATCCTTGCCAACATTTGCCGTTTCTTGTATTTTTTTATTTTAACCATTTTGACATGTATGAAGTGATATCTCATGTGGTTTTGATTATGTTTCCCTGGTAAGTGATGTTGAGCACTTTTTCATGTATCTGTTGGCCATCTGGATGTCTTCTTTGCAGAAATGTCTGTGCATGTCTTCTGCCTAATTTTTAATTGGATTATTTGGGGGTTTTTTGGTGTTTAGTTCTTTAAGTTCTTTATATATTTGGGATATTAATGCTTTAGCAGATATGTTATTTGCAAATATCCTCTTCCATTCAGTAAGTTGTCTTTTAATTTTGTTGATTGCTTCCTTTGCTGTGCAGAAACTTTTTATTTTTTAAAAAATATTGTTTATTTATTTGACAAAGAGACCAAGAACACAAGCAGGGGGAGCAGCAGCGGGAGAGGGAGAAGCAGACTCCCCGCTGAGCAGAGAGCCTGATCCCAGGACCCTAGGATCATGACCTGAGCTGAACGCAGAGTCTTTTTTTTTTTTTTTTAATTTTTTTTCAAAGATTTTATTTATTTATTTGACAGACAGAGATTACAAATAGGCAGAGAGGCAGGCAGAGAGAGAGGAGGAAGCAGGCTCCCACTGAGCAGAGAGCCCGATGTGGGGTTCGATCCCAGGACTCTGAGATCATGACCTGAGCCAAAGGCAGAGGCGTCCCTGAACGCAGAGTCTTAACAACTGAGCCACCCAGGTGCCTCCAGACAAACTAATTTTTAAACCAAAGACTGTAATAAGAAATGAAGGACACTATATTATGATAAAAGGGTCTATCCAACAAGATCATCTAACAATTGTAAATATTTATGCTCCTAACTTGGGAGCAGCCAAATATATAAACCAATTAATAACAAAATTAAAGAAACCCACAGATAATAATAATACAGTAATAGTAGGGGACTTTAACATCCCACTCACAGCAATGGACAGATCACGTAAGCAGAAGATCAATAAAGAAACAAGGGCTTTGAATGACACACTGGACCAGATGGACTCAACAGATATGTTCAGAGCACTGCATCCTAAAGCAGCAGAATACACATTCTTCTCAAGTGCTCATGGAACATTCTCCAGAACAGATCACATACTGGGTCACAAATCAGGTCTCAATTGGTACCAAAAGACTGAGATCACACCATGCATATTTTCTGAGCACAGTGCTATAAATTTTGAAGCCAATCACAAGAAAAAAATTGGAAGTACCACAAATACATGGAGGTTAAAGAACATCCTACTGAAGAATGAATGGGTCAACCAGGAAATTATAAAAAAACTTTAAAAAATACATGGTAGCAAGTGAGAATGAAAACAGGGCAAGTTCAAAACCTTTGGGATGCAGCAAAGGCAATCCAAAGCGGTAAGGATATAGCAATACTAGCCTTTCTGAAGAAACAAGGAAAGTCTTAAATACACAACCTAACCCTACACCTTAAAGAGCTGGAAAAAGAACAACAAATAAAACCTAAATCCAACAGGAGAAGAGAAATAATAAAGATTAAAGCAACAATTATATATAGAAATGAAAAAAAAAGATTAAAGCAACAATTATATATAGAAATGAAAAAAAAAAACAATAGAACAGAACAACAGAACAATAGAACAGATCAACAAAACTAGGAGCCAGTTCTTTAAAACAGTAGGATTGATAAACCCCTAACCAGCCTCATTAAAAAGAAAAGAGAAACGCTTTTATTTAAAATCATAATAATAAAATAAATAAATAAATAAAATCATAAATAAATAAATAAATAAAATCATATATTAAGATGATAAATAAATAAATCATAAATTAAATAAATAAATCATAAATTAATAATAAATAAATAAATAAAATCATAATAAATAAATAAAATCATAATAAATAAATAAATTAAATAAAATCATAAATTATATAATTTATAATCATAAATAAATAAATAAAATCATAAATAAAATAAATAAAATCATAAATTAAGATGAGGGATCACAACCAATGCCAAAGAAATACAAATAATTCTAAAATAATATTATGAGCAATTTTATACCAACAAATTGGGCAAACTGGAAGAAATGGATAAATTCCTAGAAACATATAAACTACCAAAACTGAAAGGAAAGAGGAAGAAACAAAAATCTGAAAAGACCCAGAACCAGCAAAGAAGTTGAATCAGTAATTAAAAATCTCCCAACAAATAAGAGTCTAGGGCCAGATGGCTTCCCAGGGGAATTTTACCAAACATTTAAAGAATTAATACCTTTTCTTCTGAAGCTGTTCCACAAAATAGGAATGGAAGCATAACTTCCAAACTCATTCTATAAGGCCAGTGTTACCTTGATTCCAAAACCAGACACTAACCCCACTAAAAAGGAGAATTAGAGACCAATATCGCTGATGAACATGGATGTAAAAATTCTCACCCAAATACCAACTAATAGGATCTGACAGCACATTAAAAGGATTATTCACCATGACCAAGTGGGATTTATTCCTGGGCTGCAGGGGTGATTCAACATCCACAAATCAATATGATATACCACATAAATAAAAGAAAGAACAAGAACCTTATGATCCTCTCAATGGATGCAAAAAAGCATTGGACAAAATACAGTGTCCTTTCTTGATAAAAACTCTCCACCATGTAGGGATAGAGGGAACATACGTCAATATCACAAGAGCCATATATAAAAGACCCACAGAGAATATCATCCTCAATGGGAAAAAAAATCCTGGAGGAGAGCTCAGGTAGCAAACTCTTTGACCTCAGCCACAGCAACTTCTTGCTAGACATAGCAAAGGAAAAGCAAAAATGGACTATTGGGACTCCGTCAGGACAAAAAGCTTTTGCACAACAATGGAAATAGTCAATAACATTAAAGCGCAACCTATGGAATGGAAGAACATATTTGCAAATGTCTTATCAGATAAAGGGCTGGTATCCAAAATCTATAAGAATTTATTAGACTCAACACCCAAAAAACAAAGAATCCAGTCAAGAAACGGGCAGAAGACATGAACAGACATTTCTGCAAAGAAGACATACAAATGGCCAACAGACCACTGTTGAGAAAAAGTGCTCCACATCACTCAGCATCAGGGAAATACAAATCAAAACCACAATGAGATCCCACCTCACACTGCCAGGATGGCTCAAATTAACTCAGAAAATAACAGATGTTGGTGAGGATGCAGAGAAAGAGGGGCCCTCTTACACTATTGGTGGGAATGCCAGCTGGTGTAGCTGCTCTGAAAAGCAGTATGGAGATTCCTCAAAAAGTCTGGGACGCCTGGGTGGCTCAGTTGGTTGGACGACTGCCTTCGGCTCAGGTCATGATCCCGGAGTTCCGGGATCGAGTCCCGCATCGGGCTCCCAGCTCCATGGGGAGTCTGCTTCTCCCTCTGACCTTCTCACTCATGCTCTCTCTCACTGTCTCTCTCTCTCAAATAAATAAATAAAATCTTTAAAAAAAAAAAAAAGTTAAACAGAGCTACTCTATGACCCAACAATTGCACTAGTAAGTATTTATCCAAAGGATATAAAAATGCTGGTTCAAAAGGGCACCTGCACCCCAATGTTTCTAGCAGCAGTGTCCACAATGAGCAAATGTCCACAAAAGAGCCCCGATGTCCATCAACAGATGAATGGATAAAGAAGATGTGGTATATAAATGTGTCTCTCACACACTCACACACACACACACACACACACACACACACACACACACACACACACACCGGAATATTATACAGCCATCAAAATGAATGAATCTTGCCATTTGCATGCAATGATGTGGAGACAACTAGAGAGTAGTAGTATGCTACGTGAAATGTCAGTCAGAGAAAGACTAATACCGTATGATTTCACTCATATACAGAATGTAAGAAACAAAACAGATGAACAAAGGGGAAGGGAAGGAAAAATAAAATGAAAACAGAGGGAGGCAAACCATAAGAGACTCTTAACTCTAGGAAACAAACAGTGGGTTGCTCGAGGGGGGAAGGGTGGGGGGTAGGGTAGTTGGGTGATGAGCATTAAGGAGGCACTTGGATGTGATGAGCACTGGGTGTTCTATGCAACTGACGAATCACTAAATTCTACCCCCGAAACTAATAATAATAGTATGTGTTA
Source organism: Lutra lutra (assembly GCF_902655055.1). Lineage (NCBI taxonomy): Eukaryota > Metazoa > Chordata > Mammalia > Carnivora > Mustelidae > Lutra > Lutra lutra. The sequence goes on along the minus strand of NC_062295.1, from coordinate 25,582,071 downwards.
CCTAAATTGTATTTAAATAAATTTTTTTTTTTAAATATACCCCCAAAACAAAGAAACAACCAGATAAATCTGGAAGGTTGAATATTGTGCAAAACTAGCCTAATTAAACAAACCAGTATCATTTAAATAAAAAACGTCATAGACAAAACCAGATGAAGCGGGAGGATTCGCAGGTCTAACTGTCATTTGGGGGCTAATTCGGGAAATATGAGTGTGTTCTGGGTATTAGATCAGATGAAGATTTACTGTAAACTAGAGATTCTCCGCCAGGAAAAAAGAGGTCATAAAACGGTATGATTTTATCATATATATACTACGAGCTCATGCAGGCTAAAACGAACAATGTACAGGGAAAGCTTCTGTATTAAGGTGTATTAATGTATTACATAGTGCTGAGCCTATGGTGAAAGGATGTTTTACTTTGTTTTTATCTCTCCCCAATTTTCCCATTTTCTACAACGCACGGACAGTGTCTCTACAATCGTAAATGACGATGTCTGAGATGAATCTGAACATACGTTTCAGTGTCCTGGGCACACCAATTGTGTTATGAATTAGAAATGGAGAACTGCTTTCAGAGAGGGCAAAGAAACGGCTTTGGAATCTGGAGTAGTCAAGCTACTTCCCCTTTATTAGAGAAACAAGGAAAGCTCCTTTGGGGAGTTAGGAAGGATGATGGAAAGGTCTGGAACTGCACTACCCAATGTAGTAGCTATCAGCCGCGTGTGGCTATTTAAGTCTAAACGAATTCCGAGTCAATAAAATTTAAGATTCAATTCTTTACTCACACCAGCCACATTTCAGAAGTTCGAAAGCCCCAGGGGGTTGGCGGCCAGGCATCAGGAACGAGCTAGGTGCGAGCTGGGTGCAGGGTACGAGGCCGGTGCGCCGAACCGTGTGGCGCGGATACGGAACTAGCGGGGCGGAGAAGGCCCACTGGAGAGCGCTACAGAGGTGGGTGCAGCTGTGTCTCTGCTCCCTGCTCCCCAGGACCCACTCGCTCCACTGCTCACACCCCTCGGACGCGGAGGCAGCTCACCGGTTCCCCGGGGAAGAACGCCTCCACCGGATCCCAGAGGAGTGTCGGCCGGCCCTGCACGCCGGTTCCGCAGCTCTCCCACCAGCTCGGGTTCCAGGCTGTTTTCAAGGACGTCTGTAGAGCAAACAGCCTTGGAAGATAGGTATCTCCCTCTAGGGCGGAAGGCAGATTTGGTTCCTGTCCAGGGTAATAAATCAGTGTCTACCCCCAGCTAAGGGGTGGGAGGGTTTGCAAACAACGCTCTCGGGACGCTGGGAGTTTCCTAACTCAGGGTTCCTCAGTTCTAGCGAATCCACTGTCACCCCGCATTCACCTGGGCCCACTTCCACGTCACCCTCACGGCATCTGGGGAACAAGGGAACCAACACCAATGTGACATTCGTTCGAGCTGCCGCTGTGCTTTGCCTTGACCCAAGGGTCGTCTGCCAGGCTCACTTGTTAGCTTGCAGGTAAGACAGAAGAGCACACTTGCCCCAGGTTTTAAAAGTTCACACAACGACCCGGCTCCTTTGAGCTCCTCATGCCACATGAACAAGTTCTGTCAGGAACCAAGGGGATCTCTGGGGCATCTCTTGGGAGCCATGGACAACAGGTAAAAGTTAAGAGAAGAGAGCAGGAGGGGCAACGGCAGGCCCAAACGCTTCCCCGGCACACTGGACCCCCACTTGGTCAGGAAGCAGCCTCTGGGGCATTCGGTGAGCACAAGGGAAATGCGACCGGCCCAGTCGAAGGAGAAAATTATAACTACCAATCGCAGTGGGTGAGCAGGTGCCAACAAGGACGGTTGTATCTAGGCAGACTAGCCTCCCCCGCTCCTCCAGCTACTTCCAGAAGACAGGCCGGCGACAGGTAGCCTTGTAATTGCATCCTCAGGTCCGAGATCTCGGAACGGTGCTCCCCCTTCTCGAGGACCAGGTGAGCGAACGCAGCCTCCCTCGCAGGAGCAGCAGCTTCGCAACACACCAGGCGGAAGTCAATGTTCTGTCCGTGTTACTGTTGGAGAGAGCAAGCAGGGGCCAGCAGCCCCGCACCACACTTCTCGGACTCCCTGGTCTGAAGGAACTCACCAAGGAGACGCACTTACGCAAGATTCAGAAGACAAGGAGGGACTATGCCTCCTCTCTGGCAGCTGCTGGCAGGCACGAGGGCAGACCGCACACATCAAGCCTGCAGTGGCTCCCCAGCAGGCTCCAGGGAACATTCGCTTCAGTGCTGCGGCGCTCAGGTCACAAGCAGTGTCCTCTGAGGCCAGCGCCTTCCGACCTCCTCAAAGCCAGAAGCAATTCTCTCTGACCTTCACCCTCGCAGGCCTCTCAATGGTTCTGTAAGCATTTAGTTCATTTCCTTTATTAAATCTGTTCTCACTACAATCCCCAGGGCGGGTCCGTTTTCCTGACCAACACAGACGGGCAAGATCCAGCGGGTGGAGATCACTGAGGAGAGCATCGGCCCACCGTGCACAAGGTTACAAGAGAAGGAAAAGGTTGAGCAAGTGGGTCAAAACGATACGAAGTAGGATCCTTCTCGGGTTCAGGGCTTTATTCTACTACCCTCTGATCTAACAAACATCGACCACGCGACTATCACACACCAGGCTCCACTCCCGCTATCGGAAAGAAAAACAGACTCGCAGGTTGGGGGCGCTGCGAGGACGAGCGGGGAGAAGGCTCGTGAACAAAGGTTCAACCTAGTAAATGGCAGGGAGCGCTCCGGGGAACCGCAAGCAGCACAGGCCTCTCTGACAAGCTCTCCGAGCCGAGATCTAGGGGCGCAGCCCGAGAGCAGAGCCGGGAGGAGCCGGGAGGAGCCCCAGCTCCGTGCGTTCAGGGGACTGTGGGGAGGCGAGCGTGGTGGGACTGAAGCTCTGAAGACCAGATTGCACGGGGCGTGGGAGGCCACGGGAAGGACTCGGGCTTTTATTGTGAGGGAGACGGGAACCCCTGGAAATTCTGAGTAAAAAGTGACAGGAACTGATCTATCTGGGAACAGACGAGAGTGAAACCAGGAAGGGCACTAACATCCCTGAAATAGTATAAGGAACCCAGGACAATGGCTCGCACCAAGGCAGAGCAGTATGAGCGGTGAAAAGCATTCACATTCCGGATATATCCGAAAAGAAAATGTGCTTGGGGATGAGAAGTGGGACGGGGGAAAAACAGGGGAGGAAAAATGACCCCCCGTTTCCGACCCGAGCAAACGACAGAACCGCCATCAGTTGACAGTAAAGACTGAGGGAAACAGAGTCGGGGGTGAGAATCAGAATTCAGTATCTGATATGCTAAGTTCAAGATGCCTGTTACACACCCGGATTGGTAACAGAGAGCAACCATAACCCCGAGAAGGGGGCAGCTAGAAGAGGAGCCCGCTCCGCACACCAGCCTGGCTAACGTCAGGTAAGTGGACGGGCAAGGCAGAGCAGGGGGCTCCCTGGAAGCTGCTACCAGAGGGGAAAAAAACTAGATGCAGTCAGTGCTGGAGAAAACCTGAACCTGGGAGGGTAGCCGTGAAAACGCCCTGGGACAGAGGTTCTCAGCGGAGCCAGCGCCACCCGACGGGGTGAGGAAAATGGCGGAAACAGCGCCGTCACCGACGCGTTTGGGAGGCACCAGCAATGGGCAGGCGGAGCCGCTGCTCAGGGTAAACCCCATAGAAAAGGGGGTTCTACTTCCTTTCAGAGGACTCACCAGACTCCATAACTGTGAAAAACCTGATCATAATTATCTGAACCTAGATTCCAACTTCATTTTGCTAATAAAATATTTTTTGTACAATTTTAACATACACTGAATTTTCCAGGAACGCAGCTACCATGTAATTTTTTTAAAAATTAAAAAAAAAAAAAAAAAAGAACATTCTTGGAACACCTGGGTGGCTCAGTCAGGTAAGCCTCTGCCTTCGGCTCAGGTCATGATCCCAGGGTCCTGGGATCGGGCCCCACATCGGGCGCCCTGCTCAGCGGGGTCTGCCTCTCCTCTGCTGCTGCCCCACTGCTTGCACCTTCTCTCTCTGACAAGTAAATAAAATCAGAAAAAAGGAAGAAAAGAGAACACTCTCTCCTATGCAAAACTTTCTCCAAGAAATTTCACCATTTTGAAAAACCGTGGCATAGAAAATAATGCAGTTTTCTAATATTTAAGTCACCAGCAAAACACCTGCATCTGTGTTACCTGTAGGTGTCACCTACAGATACATTGCAGGAGAGACCAAGATGATCTTGGTAGACTGAGCACCAAATATTAAATAACAGACACGTCATATGCCGGATTCTCACGAATCAAAGCTGTTTTAAAATTATGACAGTCATCTTACACATCGTTAGTTTTTATGGCATAAGGACAGGTATCTATCTTGTAATAATTATTTGAAATTAAACTTATTTGGGGGGGGGGTGGCTGCCATTTTAAAATCTTACTCTGAGCCTGTCACCAGAGGTCCAGCACAGTTTTCTCGGCCACTCTTACTACATTTTCTGCTTCCAACTCATCCTCGTTCCTACTGACACTTAAAGATTTTGTTACAAATTGGACACAGACTGTAGCTCTCAACAAGATGTGGAGTTTCAAGGCAGGAATCTTCTATGACAATTTGTCTCCACTCCTCCCAAATGACAACATAGAAGACTTTTCTTTCTCAACACTCACAAATGGGATACCACTCATTTACAAGTACATCTACATTTTTCTAATTTGATAGTCTACAATTGATGGGTATGTAGCCCTATTTCAATTAGGGTTACTTTCCTCCTTCTGTTATTATACCTAAATAATTCTGGCTGCTATTACCTCTTATACAGAATAACTTCTGTTTATCTCTCTTCAATATAAACTTGTCCATTATAAGCAGGTAGAAGTAGCTCCTATTTTACTATGCCTTCTAACAAAGTAGTGCCTAAGCATCTTGTAAGAAATACAAACTATTGGGCGCCTGGGTGGCTCAGTGGGTTAAGCCTCTGCCTTCGGCTCAGGTCATGATCTCGGGGTCCTGGGATCGAGTCCCGCATCGGGCTCTCTGCTCAGCAGGGAGCCTGCTTCCCTTCCTCTCTCTCTGCCTGCCTCTCTGCCTACTTGTGATCTCTCTCTGTCAAATAAATAAATAAAATCTTTAAAAAAAAAAAAGAAATACAAACTATTTTAATATAAAGTACTTCCTTTTCTCTGTCCTTACATCACAGCTAGAAGAGAACACTGACTTTCAATTACGTACGTGAAATTATATTTGTAAATCTGTGAATTTAATCTAGAATAGTAAAAGGGAATTATAAAACACTGGTTATAAGCAGAAAGCACTGAGTCTGACATTACTGAAAATCACTGGATTGGAAGAGACAAATACTGGATGTTAAAAGGGTTTAAAAAAAGAAAAAAGACAGTTGAGCACAAGAATATGCTGAATGACAGAGAGTGTCAGTGTCACCAGAATGTCCGTGCCCCTATGGGTGAAGGCAGAAAAGCAGCAGTGAGGAAAGGTTTGAAGAGTTTCTCAAACACTCATAGGCAGTAGCGACAGGACTAAGGAGCAGACAGCACTGAAAACCGCTCGGAGGAATGCTGAGAAGACACAATACCCGAAAACAACGGGGGCTGGGGCAGCGGGCTCCTTATTAAGGAGGGCCACCAACGCACGGAGGCGCCAAGCAAAGGTCAAATGCGGACTATGACATCGAGGGCAGGGCCCTTCTGGGAGAAAGGTGAAGACAAAAGGTTGCTTCCTCGCCAGGTACAAGATGAGGCGGGAGTCACGAAGGACGGGACACACAAAAATGCGAAGTAAAAGACAGACATCAGGAGGCAGTAGTGAGAACGGAGGGTAGAAATGTTTAAGAACAGGAATAGAGAACATAAAAAGCCAAGCATGCCTGGAGAAGAAAGTCTGGTTTTACTCAAAACGGCCAGGTGTGGGCTAACCAAAACTGCAAGCATAGATCTTTGTGGGCAATACTCTTTATGGGGACAAGCCAGGTTGAGAGAAAGCCTGGAAGACGGCAGTGGCGGTCCCACGACACCGAAAGCCCAGCTACCAGAGGCCTACAGCAACTCCACCCCTGGCAACGCGGCCGCCAACAGCAGTGGGAGAGTTAAACCATACATGCGATGAAGAACTAGTATCCTGGGGCACCTGGGTGGCTCAGTCGGTTAGGTGACCACCTTCGGATCAGGTCCATGATTCCAGGGTCCTGGGATGAAGCCCAGCACGCATCAGGCTCCCTGCACGGTGGAGAGTCGGCTCCCCTCTGCCCTTCCTCTGCTCATACTCTCACACTCTCTCTCGCTTTCTCTCAAATAAAATAAAATCTTAGAAAAAAAAAAAAAAAGAACTAGCATCCAGAAGACATAAACGACTCTTACAGCCCAACAATATAAAGGCAAAGAACCTAACGTTAAAATGGTCAGGGATCCAAATAGACATTTCTCCAAAGAAGATTCCCAAATGTCCAATAAGACACATAAACAGAGTCAACGACATGTGTCATTAAGGGAAAAGCAAATGCAAACCAAAATCACTGTGGGATAACAACTTCACACCCACGAGGATGACTATAATCAAAAAGAGGGAAAAGAACAAACGTTAGCAGGTTGTGGAGAAACTGGGACCCTTGTACAATGCCGGTGGGAATATAAAATATAATGGTACAGCCACTTTGGAAAACAGTTTTGCAGTCCCTCAAACAATTTAAACATAGTAACCATGACCCACAAATTCCACTCATAGGTATATAACCAAAGCACAAAAAAACACATCCACATAAAAACTTGTACATATAATGATGTTCACAGAAGCATCATTCATAAAATCCAAAAAGTGGAAGCAAACCAAATGTCCACCAACGGATGGACAACACCAAAAATGGGCTATAGCTATACACAGACTATTACTGGCCATAAAAAGGAACAGAATACCGATATATATTATCACACGCATGCACCTTGAAAACAGGATGCTAAATGGGAGAAGCCAGACAGAGAAGGCCACATAATGTGCAAACGTCCAGGTGAGGGGAATTTATGAAGATAGTAAGGAGATTAATGGGGCTTTAAGGCTGGGAGGAGAAGGGAGAATGAAGCCGGACGGTTACTGGGTGCATGAGTTCTTTCAGAGGGGACAAAAATGTTCTGAAGTCAGACCGTGATAATATTTGCACAGCCCCGTGAATATACTAAAACCCATTCAACTGTGCACTTTAAATGCGGGAGCTGTATGATAGGTAAATTATGTTTCAATAAAGCTGTTTAAAAGTGCCATCTTACTTGGACCCATGGGTTGAATTTATGGAAGTGACTGAGTGCCAGCCAACCTGGAGAGCCAATGCCAACGAAAGAAGACACTACTTACAGCTCTCAAGACAAGGGGGACACCCACACCACACAGGGTGACAGAGAAGCAGCAGGTTTGCCCAGGAGGCAGAGAGAGGAGTGAAGGGAAAGCCTCGGCCAGAACTTTTATTGGGGTTTCTGCAGGAAAGGCAAGCCAGAACAGAGTCAACAATGCAGGACTGGCTTATTGGAGTGATTCAGGCTGTAGCGCTGTCTCTAGTCCTGTACCTGGCCCTGGGATAATGCAGCACAGGGAGAATAAGGGCCTGGTGTGTGGGTTAGATAAGGAGGTACCCGAAGGCTGAAGATTCGGGATTGGGTGATTTGCACATGAAAGGCATACTTCAGGCAGGCTGTTGTTATCTTTAGGAATTAGCTCTGGCCCTGGGAGGGACAGTTTCTCCCCAGGTCTGTAAGGCCCCCAAAAGCTGGAGCATCGAGGATACACTAAGAAAATACAGTTAATCTAACTGGCCCTGTGATGAATGGATGCCAAAGAGACAAACACAGAATCTGAGGAGATAGAATAAACGCATACAACAGAAATTCACAGGGTGATTCTAGAATTTATATGGAAACGCAAAAGAACCAGAGGGGTGGAAACTATATTGGAAATTAAAAAAAAAAAAAAAAAGGGGGCAGAGAACTTACACTGCGTGATTTCAGACTTATTACAAAGCCACAGTTATTAAGACAATGTGGTATTGGCAAAAGGATAGACAAAGACACCAATGACCAGAATAAGGAGCCCAGAAATGGGACTACCCATAGACAATGACTGATATTTTACAAAGGCCTAAAGTAATGCAATGGTTAAAGGAAATTCTTTTCAATATCCTCATGGGGGGCAGGTAAAGGAGTAAGTCTTGACCTTTGTCCCACACCACTCATAAAAATCAATTCGAGGTGAAATCAAAGACCTAAAACATAGTTTAAATTATATATGAAGCTTCCACACACACACAAAAAAAGACACAGTATCTTTGTGACTTTGAAGTTGGCAAAGATTCCTTAATATATAAAAAACACTAAACAAACAAAAAACTAAAAGAAACAAAATGCACTAAGCATTAAAAAAAAAGACAAATTGGACTTTATTCAAATTTAAGACTTCAAAAGATACCATTTGGGAAATGTAAAAAGGGAGCCGCAGATTAGGAGAAAATGTTCACAATGCATATTGGGGGAAACGACTCATTTCCACAACAGAAAGGACTCCTACAAATCAACAATATGATGTTAAACAACCTAATTTGGACAAGAGACACTTGACAAATAGAAGAGCCCATGTGCGCATGAAAAAAGGCAACCTCATCACCAGCAGTCATCTGCAACATGCCAATTAAAGCCACAATGACAGCACTTTACACTCACTAGAATGGCTAAAAGTAAAAAGACTTTCAATATCACAGGCTGGTGAGATCATGTTCCAACTGGAACTTTCAGAAATTGCCAATCCAAGTACGAAACAGTACAGCCACACTGAAAATAGACTGGGAGTTTCTTACGAAGGTAAAATATATACCTACCCCACAGCCTAGCAGTTCCCACTTTGGGATGTGGACCCAAAGGAAGCCGAAATATATGTTCATAACAAAGTGTTGTATAGGAAGGTTCATGGCAGTTTTAGTCGTAATAGCCGAACACTGAAAGCAAGCCACTGCCTTTCAACAGATTAAACACTGTGGTGCTTCCACATTATTGAACGGTACTCAGCAATAAAAACAGGTAAATTACTGACATGTACTACAACACGGACGACCCTCAGAAACCTTACGTTGAGTCTAAGAATCCACTTGCCAAAAAATGCACATTATGATTCCATTCGTATGAAATTCTAGAACAGGCAAAACTAAACTAGCGACAGCAACTAGAACGACTGTTCCTGGCTGTGGGGGGCGCTGCCGGCTAGATACGGACACGGTGAACTTACCAGGGTGAGGAACATGGCCGGTATGTATCTTAATTTGGGTGGTGGAGAAGGGTTTTTTTTTTTTTTTTTTTTTTTTTAAAGATTTTATTTATTTATTTGTCAGAGAGAGAGAGGGAGAGAGAGCAAGCACAGGCAGACAGAATGGCAGGCAGAGGCAGAGGGAGAAGCAGGCTCCCTGATGAGCAAGGACCCCGATGTGGGACTCGATCCCAGGACGCTGGGATCATGACCTGAGCCGAAGGCAGCTGCTTAACCAACTGAGCCACCCAGGCGTCCCGAGAAGGGTTTTTTTTTAACATCCATCAATATGAGCTGAACTCGTTTAGCAAATTTGTTCAAAGTCGTTACATTAAACGTAAATCATTCTTTAAAATGGTAAAATTCATTGGCTGCGCATCGTAGCCATACAAAAGTTGCATGAAACAGAAATAACATTTAAATAAAAATAAATACCTTTGTCCACCTACAAAGCTTCACCCCGGAGTGGCTCCCAATCAACTGATACCCTAAACAGAAAAACAAAGAACACAACATTGAATTGGTTCAAAGCCTCATATTAAAAGGTGATTAAAAAACTGTAACAAAATCATTTTTCTTTCCTTAAATGACGGCAGAGGCAAAAATCCAGTGGCAAAACACAGGTTTAAAGGTTTACTTCACCAGGATGATCAAATACATTAACAGGTATATGCATCTAATAACACAAACTAGAAATACACAAGGGGCCAATCCAAAATCACAGAAACTTTTCACATCTTTCCGTATCTAAGAGATCCCACAGACAAAAGCTCACTTGAGTTCTAAGACCTAAACAACACAGTAAAGGTGACAAAGAACACAGAGTACTACACGCGACACCTACAGAATGACACCTACAGAATGCACGTGCTTTTGGAGGACTCAGGGAAACTTTCTTAAAAACAAATACAAGGGGCGCCTGGGTGGCTCAGTGGGTTAAGCCTCTGCCTTCGGCTCAGGTCACAATCCCAGGATCCTGGGATCAAGCCCCGCATCGGGCTCTCTGCTCAGCGGGGAGCCTGCTTCCCTTCCTCTCTCTCTCTGCCTGCCTCTCTGCCTACTTGTGGTCTCTGTCTGTCAAATAAATAAATAAAATCTTAAAAAAAAAAAAAATACAAAAAACACATGCTGGGCCGTAAAGCAAAAGCAAGAACAACAGACTGGGGAACTTGCGACTGTAATCTTTGAAAAAAGATGAAGAATCAGACGGCCAAAAGAAGACCGAAATAAGGAAACACTGCCCCAAGAAGTGGAAGATAAAATTCCAGGACCCATAACCTAACATGAATGCTCAGCACCACTCCATAACCCGGCATTTAGAATTCGTGAGCCACGGAAGACATCAAAAGCGTGGAAATGCCATGCCAAAGTGATCACATTTCCTTGTGTAATGGACCAGAAGAGCAAACAAGTAGAACATTCTGATTTCAGGAAGCATTTAATAAAGTTTCTCACAAGGCTTCAAGCAACAAGCCACACTTAGGAGTCTCTGACACAAAAGACTCTTGACTTGCAGACGAATGAGGCAAAAGGAGAAATCTAGTCTGGATGGTGGCATAAGTGGCTCCGTGGCTGGTTAAACACCCATGTTCACAGGGTGATGATTCACGGAACAATGTCAATGTGGATTACAAGTCTCTAGCGGCAATATTACACGGCTTTATCTTTTACCCTCTTCCACCTGCACGTAAACATCCTGCACATCAATAAGGCTCTCCGTATCTATCTGAAGACAGAACTGAGTCCAACGGAGTGAGTAAGCTCAGACACAGAACGAGCATTTAAAAGATTCCCGGAGAAAATTCTAGTTCTTCTTTTGGATTTCTATATTATATGTTCCTGAGACCATCATCATAAAAATCACGGTCTATTACATTAGTTCTTCGTATTCTCCTCTTCCAAGATACACAGGGTTTTACAAAATGTTCATTTAGACGGGTATGAAGAAGACTGCAGAGTACAGGACGGACAGACTGCGGCTGACCACCATGCCAAGATAAGCCAAGGGTCTGCAGCCGCTAAAAATCATGGTGCACAATTCTGTTCTAACCAAGATCAAGTGACAGAGGATTTACTCTCCCACCTGAAATGCCAAAAATAGGACAAAATATATGAACCAACAGTTTCCAAGACATGAAACATCAGGCAACAAGGGACAGTAATAGGCAGACGGGAAACACACAAGATGAGTCCTACCGTTCCCAGAGCTTACCGCCTTGCAAGTTTCCAGGTCATGCCACGGGAAGGGGCAATCCGAGAACAGCTCAGTACTCTCTGAGGTGAGGACATGAAAGCAAGAGTCCGGGGAGCCCGCATGGCTAGAGTTTGCAGAATGGAGTACCAGAGAGTCAAGAGCTACGCAGAGATTCAACCCAAGAATCTGCAGAGGATTCCCAGAAATATCTAGCTGAGGACTGCCTAGTGCAATAGTGAGAGAAAAACTCATGGAGAATTGGAAAGAATCACCTGGAAGGCCTAGAGGTACACCTGGCACTCAGCTGGCTGGGAACTGTCCCTGGTCGTACCAGTCAGAAGCTTAAGATTCACAAGGCACTGACGCCCTGATAATCAGAAGTAATTAGCCATATAGTGGGTAAGCTGTGGTCTCACGTGACATGTCATAAAAGCCAGATGAAAAGGCTCAAACTGTTTCCAAGTAACTGCTCTTCATCTTAGAACTAAGCTTGAGAATGTTTATGGGAATACAAAAATATGTAGCACCAATAAGGTAAAATTAGATCTGGCATGCCATCGAAGATTACCAAGCATGCAAATGACCAATGAAGAAACAACCCAGCAACTGAACTGATCCAGAAATGACACAGGGGTTGGAAGTACAACAGTTGTTAATGATAATTTGTAGGCTCAAAAAGTTAAGTAGAGACATGGAAACTATAAAAAGACCCAAACTCAACTTCCACAGATGAAGACTATAAACCCGGAAGCTGAAAAACGCACTAGATAGAATTAATGGAAGAGCAGACATCAGAGAAAAGAGATTACTACATCAGACCCAAAGACACAGCAACAGAAGCTATGCAAAAATGAAAGCTAGAACAGAAAAAAGAATTTTAAATGAAAAGAGTGTCAGTGAGCTATAGGTCAGATTCATGAAACTGAAGTCCCCAAGGAAGAGGAGAGGGAGGCAGTGACAGGAAAATTTTTGAAGAAATAATGGCCAAAATTTGTCCAAATTTGATTAAAACTATAAAATCCACAGAACCAGGAAGCTCAACAAATCCCAAGTAAAAGCAACATGAAGAAAACTATGTTGAAACACACTGTAACTGAATTGCTCAGAATCAGTAATTAAGAGAAGATCTTAAAGGTAGCCCACGGGTGAGAACATCACATCCAAAGGAACAAATGAAAGGCGGAACACAAGCTTCATCAGAGGCAACGGGCGCAAGTTGACACCTGGAAGGCGCCAAAAGAGAAAAAGGCGTCCATCGACAATTCCACACCCATCAAACAACAGCCTTCAAAAATGAAGGCAAAATAAAGCCTCTTTCAGAGACACAAAAGCTGAAATAATTAATCACCAAAAAGCCCACATGACACAAAATACCAAACGAAGCCCGTCAGGCAGGAAGAAAGGGCTGCTGGGCAAACACCGATCTACGCGAGGGAACGAGAAGCACCAAGAGTGGTACCTACCTGAGTCAGTTATGTAAGACTGCTACTAATCATTTTAATTAATTCAATAAATTTACATAAATAATTATATAAGACGGTTACTAATTATTTTAATTTAGTTGAGTCGATGACTGACTATTCAAACCAAAATAACAGCGTAGTGTAGGTTTACAACACACGTCAAAGTAAAATGCGTAGCAATTGCTTAGAGGCTGGCCAAGGGGCAAGAGACGTTATTCCTGAAGCCACTTCTCCCCCAGGAAGCGGTGTATCATCTCAAAGATACACTGGGACAGGACAGAGACACAGCGTAGAACCGCCAACAACCACCAAACGACAAGACAGTGCTGTAACTGATGAGCCAACAAGGATGTAAAACCAAATCATAAAAAAGTAGTGTAAGGAAGGCAGCAAACAGGAAAGAAGGAAATCAAAGAACACATGAAACAAGTAGAAAACAGAGAGCTAGAGGAAAGATTTGAACCTATCATAAAATCACTCTGAATAGTAAATAATCTCAACCTCCTTATTAAAAGGCATACTACGTATACCTAATATATATATATGCAAGCACAAACATGATACAAAGATATATACACATGACCTCAATATTCCTGTCTGTCTCCTCTAATAGGCTGATGGCTCCTTGAAGGGGATACTGTATGTTTGTCTGCCTTGCCACAACTATTACACAAAAGCTTCTCAGTAAATACAGAAAGACTCGAGTGAGGGGAGGAAATCAGTCTACTGACTCCCAACTGACCACTCTTTCTTCCTCAGGAAATCAAAACTATTATTTGATCTCAAGCTATAGCCTCCTCAGTAAGTGATGACCACAGAAACCCAGACATTTGCTACAGAAAACACTTCTAATCGATCCAGCCTCATAGCAACACAAGCTTTTTCCTGCATTTAATAACTTCCACTTAATAAACGACGATACGTAAGAAGCCCGCGACGGCATCTTCCGTCTGCACACCTGAGCCACACGGACGCTAACAACCCAATAAACCAGGCAGAGGGGAAACGTGCCGGCCCAGCAGGCCACACACCAGTGATCCGTGGGAACAAGAGGGGGGTCCCTCGATAGTTACGTGGTGACACAGCTGCTGGGCTGACCCCAGAAGGACCTCCTAACCCTCTTCCCCCGTGGCAGTCCCAATCTAGGCTTCCTCGTCTAGGTATGAAATCAGAAGGCTGCGAGGGTCTTCCTGGGACCGCACCGCCCGAGGAGCCACACCTTGTCTAGTGAGGGCCTCCCGGAGAGCGGGGGTTATCATAGCTCTTCGTTCGCCGGGGCCGTTCTTCCCCGAGCTCCTGAGCAAACCGCTCTTCTCCTCTTGCTGCTCCTTCTCTCTCTGCATGAAAATTAAAAGAACAAGTCAGCACAGGCAAGGGCACGAGCACCCACGACCACACAGCGGCGAGGACAGGGCCCTCGCGAACCCCGGCCCCCAGATCCGGGCTCCTCCAAAGCGACCGTGTTCCCAGTCAGACGGCGATCGAAGAACTGCCTGCCTCATTTTTCCTTTTTCTTTCCAAAAAAGTCACACACACACACACCCCAACTGTAAATCAACAGCCCCGCATCCGGCTGCTAATCATCCTCAGCGATCTGAGGGCAGACGGCTGCTGAGATTCACCCGGTCATTTCTCCGAATTTCAATTTCCTCACCTGAAAAGGGAGGAAGGTAGCATCTGGGGAGCAGGGATGTGCTAAGATTAAAAGAAAGAAATCACCAGGCACTACGCCTGATGCTAACAGACTTCAGGAAGATGTAAGATGCTGGTTATTATATCTGCAAAGCCCCAAAACAAGTCAAAATAGTGCTCTGAGCCATTTGTCGGAGACCAAATTACTCCTCCACCTGTCGCCCTGATGGCTCCTTCTAGAAGATCCTGCGGGGAAAATGTGTCTTCAGCGAAAAAAAGAAATCTGAAGGATAACCCGAGACTGACTGTGGCCCCCAGAAAGCTCAGCAGCACACTGACGACGCGTAAAGCCTCACGTCACGCTTGTCGTGGATTCGCTGTACGTGGCTTCTCAGTGCACGATGACCTTCACCCTTTAAACTCGTTTCTTCCTCTTTTTAAATCTTACCATATACACGTAATTTTAAATTCTCTCGATGTCTTTTCGCAAGGTGGTGGAATGCTAATCGGTAATTCCGAGGAAACACACAACGTCCGTGTTACCTGTCAGAGGAGAC
Source organism: Lutra lutra (assembly GCF_902655055.1). Taxonomy (NCBI): domain Eukaryota; kingdom Metazoa; phylum Chordata; class Mammalia; order Carnivora; family Mustelidae; genus Lutra; species Lutra lutra. The sequence goes on along the minus strand of NC_062295.1, from coordinate 25,566,924 downwards.
CCTTAGCGGGTCTTACTAGGAGATGCAGAAATTCAACATAATTCACCCTGGCAGCGGCCCCACCACCAAACCCATTTCCAGTGCCCAGTCCCTAGCAACCAGTAAGCAAATGCAAGAGTAATATCCTTTCTGCCTAAAAGTGGAAACACCTCAGAGACCACAGGGCGACTGAAATCCGCAACCAACTGAGACAGAGAGGAGGATGGTCCGTGTTTGAAGCTGACGGGGACTCGCTGTATCATTTGTCTACTTCTGCGAACATGCAAAGTTTTCTGTGCAAAAAATGTAAAATGGATTATAAATTTTTAGAAAGAAACAGAAAGGCCTGTAAGCCAAAGAAATTTGGAGTTGATTTCTCTACCTTCCTTCTTACTTCAAGGACTTGCTCCAAAACTGGAAGTCAGTGAAAAAGTACTTTAGAGACTCAAAGGGATTAAATGAGAAACAATGAACCCAAGTTAGCTCTACCCGTCCTAAAGTCAGCGTTCCCGGTTACAAAATATAATCCAAATGAAAAGCTAATGAACAATTTTGCTTCTGTTAATACAGTCCTCAACTACACATTTTCAGATAGAGCTGAAAAAAATTTATAAATAAGCATCAACAATTTTCTCATCCATCATAAAATCCATTTAATGCTGGGTATTTTATTTAAAAAATTTAGAAGTTTCAGTTAGTCTTTTAAAACATTTAAAATCAGGGGCACCTGGGTGGCTCAGTTCGTTCAACCACTGACTCCTGATTTTGGCTCAGGTCACAGTCTCAGGGTTGTGGGATCCAGTCCTGCGCTGGGCTCAGCACTGAGCACGAAGACTGCTTGGGCTTCTGTGTCCCTTTCCCTCTGGCCCTGCGCCCTCTACTCTCGTGTTCTTCCTTGCTCTCTCTCTCTCTCTCAAAAAAATAAAAATAAAAATACAATATTTAAAAATAAAAGGATCCTCTGGCTTTTTTTTTTTTTTAAGTCTATTTCCAATCCAAAAGCAAAGATGTGAGCTTAATAGGAAGTGTTGGTACAGCAAGATGAGCTGACCTTGACAGCGAGTCAGTGTCTCTGGGTCACTGCACGGCAAGTTACTAGAACTCCCCACTAACCACGCGAGAAGGACCGGGAGGTAGCAGTATCTGCTCTCCAAAACCTCTGTCTCCACAAAACATCACCAGCTTGTCTGCTTACCCCACAGGCCACATCAACACAAAGCTGGACTCAGAGCTCCAGAGACACCCACTTGTGGTTAAAAAGACACACTCTGACCCTATGAAATGCAGACTCCTAAAACGGTGATCACGGAGGACGATCCACGTCCCACTACTAGAGAAGTCGTCCAGGAGAAAATATGAGTGTAGCTACTGCATTTCAACCATTTACACACAAAATTTAGATGGGAAAGCAATCAGAGGCCACGATGAAAGGTCTTGAGCATTCAGGACAAACATTCACCCTTCTCTGTCTCTGTGGCAGTTCAGTCCCCTGCCTTCTGTACGCAGCAGTCACACTTTATTTCTGAAAAGAAAGGCCCTGGTTCAGAACAGTCCCCGGGAAGGGCAAAGCACCATTCAAATTCTAATTCTAATGTCCTGGGTGTGGACACTGTTCACTGTTCGCCCAGAATACAATAATGTAACAAACATACGTGTGTATGTACGGCGGTTACACAGCCTAAGCCAAAGCAGTGAAAATTCCACGGCTGGCCAACCTTGATTCCTCCCTCCCCCGGACGCCCCACTGGACAATGAGTGACCAGTTCTGAAGCTTCACTTCCCACAGATTGGCTCAGTCCATCCACAAGGCCCTGGTCTCTCCGAAGGACAGGACAACTGTAAAAGCTAGTCTCTCTCCCCGTCTCCAACCTGTAATTCCATCCCTTTCCAACCCCCACACCCACCACACCTGCCCTGAAAGAAAATGCACGTCCTCTCCAAGCTGCTGCTTCCCGACAAGCAGAGAGGAAAGCTGCTTATAAGCTAACTTCCTAGGCATTTAGGAAAATTACTATAACTAAGTGAAAAGTCCTTTAAAAACAGACAAGACTATATTATCTTACATAGTCTTGGGAGCAAAAGTGTACTGATTCCTTTTTAAAAAAGAAGAGACTAACAATATCAGCTAATTCATTTTCATACTGTCATCCCAGAAACCACGTACCATCCCAATTATCAACTAGGAAATAAACAAGCCAAAAAAAAAAAAAGTCATCCGTTAAAGATTTGAAGGTAAAATTCCACCTAGCCAGGTGCCAAACAGATGTTTTGCCACAAACAAGTATTTCATTACCAAAGTATACAGAGGTTTCTTCTGGGGGAAAAAAATCTGTTTTAATCTGTTTATTTTACTGATCCTTGCTTTATCATCCAGTGACTCCCTCCCTCAACAAGCCACGCAGGAAGCCGTCACCAGGTCTCCGGAGAGGTCGTTCTCCTATATAGTCAGCGGGCTCAAGCCTGGGGCCTTGCTGGCCCAGGGTGGCTCACAGCCAATGTCTGGCCGAACAAATGAATGCCTCAAAACTTGAGCACAGCTACTGCTAGCTCGAGAAATGCCCATCTCACTTCTCTCCATAAGGATTCTAGACCTGGCAACTGTCGATACTAAAAACTCTCCTTTGGGTACCGAAACTAAAACTCCTTCTGCTGCAATTTAACCCCACTTCTGTGGGGTCCTATTTCTTTAAGAAAGGAACCCCCTGGGGCGCCTGGGTGTGCCAGCCCTTATGCGTCTGTCCTGCACTGTCCTGGGATCAAGCTCGGGCTGGGTTCCCTGCCTCCCTCTGCCTCTGCTGCTTCCCCTGCTTGTGCTATTTCTCTCTCTTCCTAACAAATAAATCTTTTATTAAAAAAAAAAAAAAAGAAAGAAAGAAAGAAAAAGAATTCCAGAACTCACTGTTCTAGCGCTCCTGGCTACAAAGGCCATGGTAAGACAGGTTGGTTTAAAGGCAGTGTCTTGGGGTTGAAGGGCTGTGTCACCTGTGTTTCTGGGTGAATTAAATACCCAAATCCTTAAAATTAATAATGAAAGGAGAACAGCTGCATGTTATTCCGCTGCAGTCCTATGCAGCTTTGTAATCAGAACTGGACACACCGAGATACCTCTGCAAATTGAAATGCTTCTCTGGTAAGTAATTACCATTTATTTCCAAAACGAACGATACTGATATCACTGTTTGTCTGCTTAACCGGAACATGCTGTGGGGAGCATTTAACAACATTAATTTACTGCAGGGAAAAAAAGGAACATTCTGCTCTATATTTATAAATCACAACCAAGAGAAAAACAAAAAATAAACAACCTAAGAACTGCCAGGCTCTGGCTAACTCCTTGGGCCCTCCCAAACTCTTCAGATTCTCTTCTAAAAACCACTGTTCCCCTGGAGGATGAAAGAGAGAGACAGAGTCTAGCCTTGACCCCACTTTGGATAAACTGCTGTACTTCTCTACACCTGCTTCCTGCCCTGTAAAACGGTAAAACGGAGACGGTAACAGTATGGATATCAGGGTCCATGTGGGGACCGAATGAGACAATCCAATGTGTACTTCGGTCTCTCCTAACATCCTGAACGTGTACTGGACCTACCCTCTTTCCCCACAGCCCTAAACTCTCCATCCTATTCAATCGAATCGCACTGCTTCCCAACGCCTGTCGTTTAAAGGTCACAGCCCCACGACAGAGAATGAAAAGGCCTCCTGTGTCTTGCCCCTGCCTCGCCCTCCTTCTCTCTTTCACTCCACACCTGCCCACCCCCCACTCGAAACTCTAGACACATCACACTGTTTAGGAGTTCCCCAAACATGCTGTGCTCCCCGGCACGCCACCCCTCTGCTTCTGCATCTACCTTCCTGAACTTCCAACATTTCACACGTTGGCTCTGGATCGTGGACATCGCTGCGACCCCTCGAACTCTCTTCAGTCCCGGAACTACCGTCTTGGATCCTGCTCCAGAAGACGGGAGGCAGAACACCATGGCGGTATACCAGTCAACCAAACTCATGCTGTTCGAAGACCTCTCATACAAAAATGGTTCAGGTTACCCCGTACACACCACAAGGCAGGCAGCAAAATCCAGTGTGCACATGAGTGACCTCTGCCTTCACAACAACTGCTTGTGAAGTTGTTATCTCCCACCTGAGATGGGAAAACAAAATGACATAGTAAAATGACATGCCAACAGACACACCGGCTGAGACAGTGTGACTCCGTGGGAATCGGGGACCGTTACTCAAAAAGAGGTCCTACCACAGGAGTGCTCTGGCCCAACACTCACCAGTGCTCGCACTCGTCTACAGGAATAGCGCTGGCAAGTCAGTGCGCGCTGGACAAGAATCAGGCGGAACTAGCACCTCGGGAGTGCGTGCGAACGGACGCCGAAGAAAACGCCAAAAAGTAGAGCAAAAGAAAAGCCAGGCAGTAGTACCACCCACCACTGAGTTTACATCATGCCCAGTATAAAACGGAAACACAAGGCGTACGTGGAAACCCTGCCATCGCTGAGATGAAGAACGGAAACCGCTTATTTTCACGTCACACGGAAGTTGGAAAAACATTTGTATTTATTTTTGCCCCAAATCTAATGACGTCATGAGGAACTTCTTATGAGAAATCTAAAATATCATAAATCAATCGCTTAAAGTTCATAAAATCCAAAATCATGTCATTTCAAAAAATAATTGACAGAGCTGTCCAAAACGTCCATCTGCTCTCTCCAGCGTCCTCTAGCGGACAGAAGGTGAAAAGTACAGGAAAAAGGGACCCACGAATGACTCCGCTCTTAACGGTACACTGGGAATTTGCTGAATTAGAGCTTAGTGTTCTCAATACACACACACGCACACGCACACACGAGGTAACTGTAAAGGAAGGACTTGTTAACTGTCTGTGGTAATCATTTCACAATGTACACATATATCATCACATAATATACCTGGAAAAAATCAGTGTGCAACCTGAACATGTAAAATTATTTATCAATCATACCTCAATAAAGCTAGAGAAAAAAATCATTCCAAACTCTTCACTCACTACAAATAAAGTTTAAATATCTCCTCTTAGCCTTACAGAAAAATCCAGAAATCTATCTAAATCAGGTATCTCATGCACAGAAATCTACCCTGTTTTAAGGCCATTTCGCCACTGAGGAATTACTCGGATTCTTCATTAAGAGTCATAAAATTATACATTTGCTTTGACCCGGTGTACCAATATGGGGAAAATATAACCTAAGATAATACCAATACATTTTTTAAAGTAAAAACGGTCTAATTGTGCTAATTGTAACGGTGCTAATTGTAACAGCAGAAAACCTGAAAGGGACTGGCCGGTCAGCTGTAGGAAAATGTACAAAATGTCTAAGCAATCTCGCTTCTCACTTTGATGTGTGTCAGGCTGGGAGTGGGACGCACGGTCATGTGTGTTCTCATCTGACTCACATGCGTGAGGGAGGCAGAGGGCGCGGGCCCTGCTCTGCAGACAAGGGGATTAAGGCTGGGAGGGTTAAGCTGTGCTCTCGGATCACTGAGTTACACACTCGCTGGGCCAAGGCCTGAACCCACACTGCACACACATGTCATTCTCCACAGCCCCTCTGCCAGGGCTTCCGAAACACAGAGCTTCCAAAATCAACAGAAGCAACCACGACACAGGCAAGTATTTAAAAACGAGCAACAAGAACGCTCAGCAATCTTAAATCAGGACAATAATTCTAGATATTACAGCTTAGAGTTGTACATCAACAAGAATTCTTTTTTTTTTACAGAAAAAGCTGAATGAGCCAATATAAAAATGGATACCGGACGGCATGTACTAACAATTGTGGCCCTGCCGAAAGGAAGTCTGGCCTTTGCCCCCAGTTCCTGGAAAGTAACTTCTAAACTCCTGGAATTTCCTGCGTGAGAGCATGTCTGCTATTCACGGTGGGCCCCTCGGACCACACCAGACTGCCAGGGGTTTCGGGGGAGGCAGTGGAGACAGAGATCAGCCATACGGGCAGGGAGTCGGTCACGGCTACGTGCTGAAGCCCCAGCAGAAACGGGACAGTGAAGCTCAGATAAGCCTCCCGGGTTGGCAACACCCAGGTGCACCGTCACGTTATCGGTGCTGAGAGGGCCGCACATCCTGGAGAATGAGTGAGTTCTTCCCAGACTCTGCTCTGTGCATCTCTCCCTTTGGCCAATTTTCCTGTTCCCCTTCCCAGCAACAGACCACAACCACGAGGATAACAGCTTTCGGGGAGTTCTGTGAGTCCTTCCTGCAAATTATCAAACCTGAGGATGGTTTTCAGGAACCCCCTCGCCCCCGCAGCAAACTTGCAGTTGGTGTCAGAAGTGAAAGCAGTCATGGGGACGATGCCCTCAGACCTTGTGGCTTATCGAATACCAGGCAGACCCACAAAGAAATCGTTCACAGGAAAACAAAACAGTTCAATCTGACTCAAAATGAAAGAAATACAAATTAAAATCAGGTTATTATTTTTCACCTGTCAGGCTGGCAAGATAACCCCTGTGGGTTGGCAAAGATATGGAGAAATCTCATCTCTCCTATAAGAATAAAAATAACTTCAATTATTTATAGGATAATTTGGAAGTATCTATTAAAACTATAAAATCCCCTTTGATCCAGAAATTTCAACTTTATGAACTTATCGCGAGACAACTTTATACTGCCTACAAAACCTGTAAGAGCAACAGTATTCAAACACCTACGTGTTAACCTGCAGGAGGCGAATACACGATGGGACACGGTCCTGGGCCACGACGCAAACGTGAAAACAAGGTGGGCAGGTCTCTATGCCGGCCCCGGAGAGCTGTCGAGTTAGAGGGAAAAGCGGGCTGTAGACCCGCGAGTACAGAAGGATCCCAGCTGCGTAGCCAGAAACACACAGTCAGACCACACGCAGGTGTGTTTGTCTCGCCAGTGAAACACCCGGAAAAACAGTGCCGACCTGTAAACCGCGGCTCCTCTGAAAACGAGACTGAGGAAGAACAGGGACAGGGAGCCGCGCTCTTCGGATTTTTAAACACATGTAAACAAGGTATCAAGTTAAACACAACTCCAAAGGGAGGGTCAGATCAAGTTACGTGTTTTCAAAGGGACGATCTGAGAAGCAGCGACTTGGGACGGGGACGGGCGCTAAGCCTCACACTCCCCGTGCCGAGCACTGGCCGTTGTCTGCGACGGACGGATCACGAAGGTCTACCCCCGAAACCGGTGATACGCTGTATGTTAACTAGACTGAATTTAAATTTAAAAAAAAATTTTTTTTAAAAAAAAAGGGTAGAGCACGTGGGGTAAGGACAGGGGACTTTTGAAAACCTCTTCAGGGAGTTTTGGGAAGGTGCTCTGAGCCCCCCCCATTCAGAGAGGCTGGGGGTTGGTGCCTACCTCCTGCCCCAAGCCCCAGGAGAGGCTCCCACGTGGCCCTCGAGGAAGCTGCCGCATATGCCCCGCACTCGGAGGGCATCACTGAGCAGTGCAGGGCTCCTGCCCCGAAGTCCAGACACCAAGACACTGGCCGGCTTCCTCAGTGAGTGAGCACGGCTGCGGGGGGAGTCGGCCCGTCCTCCTAGAACGAGGAACTCAGGAGCCTCCCGGGGAGCGGAACGGGGTGCGGTGGCGAAGGTCTTCCATGCAGACCAAATGGGAACTACGGAGAACAGAGACGGACCTCCGAGAGACGAAGGCAGAGCCACGGGGCGCGGAGGAGGGAGTAAGCCACCATCAGAAGCACACGTCTCGGAGGACGCTTGGTCCGTGCAAGGAACCTGGTCAGGGGCCGCCATGGACAATGTCCCCAGAGAAGCAATGACAGTGCTGCTGGGAGAAGAGTCAACTGTAAACCCGAGGAGGGGGACAGCACAGAGGCACCTCGTACCCGAGGAGGGGGGAGAGCACAGAGGCATCTTAGGCCAGTGCCACGGAAGAACTTTCTACTTCTCCGTCTCCTGCCTCCCCAACCATTCCCCAGACCCTAGGCAGATCCCAAACAGCAGCTGGCAAACAGACCAGAGAGCAGACAAGATGGAAGGAGTTTCACCTTTGAATTAAATTAGAAACTCTGAGTTTCGTTAGTAAGACTAGTTATATATTACACAAATTGGGCATTGTACTGCCAAATTAAGACTTTGTATCTTAGGGGCGCCTGGGTGGCTCCATGGTTTGGTTAAAGCCTCTGCCTTCGGCTCAGGTCATGATCTCAGGGTCATGGAATCAAGCCCTACATCGGGCTCTCTGCTCAGCGGGGAGCCTGCTTCCTCCTCTCTCTCTGCCTACTTGTGAACGGTCTGTCAAATAAATAAAATCTTTTAAAAATATATTTTTATAATGGAGATTTAGGTGCATATGAAACAAAATTAAAATAAATACTCCAAAAGCTGACAGTGATTTTTCTGGAGCAATAGAATTATTGATAGAATTTTGCCCTTTCTCTATTTCCTAAATTCTATTATTATAGATATGTTCTTTTATAATGAAAAAGTTTAATAGGCAAAATTAAATAAACGTTGAATTTTTTTTTTCAATTACCATTTGTTATAGTATGGGACCACCCTGCATAAAATTAGAGTCCTCACGTTTTACAGAAGAATTAAGTTCTTAATCCTTATATAATTCAAAACTAGCAAAAAAAAAAAAAAGCTAGCAAAGATAGGGGATGCCTGGGTGGCTCAGCGGGTTAACCATCTGCCTTTGGCTCAGGTCAGGATCCCAGGGTCTGGGATTCAGTCCCACAGCCGGCTCCTTGCTCAGCAGGGAGTCTGCTTCTCCCTCTGCCTCTGCTCCCATGCTTGTGCGCTCTCCTCTCGCTCTATCTCTGGCAAATAAGTAAATAAAATCTTTTTAAAAAATGGGAGACAGTCTTATATGGCAATATCATAAATAGTTTATGATTCATTTGATAATTAGATTTTTCTTGTTTTGTTTTGGGAGCATGGAGGGAAAGTAGGTCCTCATACTTACCATTTCAAATCCTCAGGAAAGGTGAAGGGTACAAGGAAGCCCCCCAGGCCCCCCACCCAGATCCACCACTTCCGCTCCACCGTTACCTGGCTATCCATCCATGTGCGTGCACGCGAGCGCATGCGCACACACATGCGCACACACACACACACACACCCACAAGACACACACGTGTGCAGAATGAACCACTTGTGGTTCAACTACCATGTGGTAGGCACCGTGATACTTTACCCTTAAATACTGTGAATGCATCTCCTAAAAAAGGCAAGACAGAACTGTAGAACTATAATATCATTATCACAACAAAGGGAATTAATGAAGAGCCGATATTATCTACTTCAAAAAATCCATTTCAAATACTCTCAAGTGTCCAGACAACGGCTTTTTCTCTTCAAGATCAAAGATCGTACGATGCATCTGATTATGTTTCATTTGTCTTTGTAAACCTTAAGAACTGTCCCCACTCCACGTTTTGTTGTGTTCATGATGCTGACTCTTTATTTTATTTCTGGGGGCACCTCGGTGGCTCAGTCAGTTAAACGTCTGCCTCGGGCTCAGGTCAGATCCCGGGGTTCTAGGATCAAGCCCTGCATCAGGCTCCCCGCTCATCAGGGAGCCTTCTCCACCTCTCCTTCTGTTGCTCCCCCTGCTTGTTCTCCTGCTGTAAAATAAATAAATAAAATCATTTCTTTAAATTTTTTTTTTAATGTAGGCTCCACACCCAACACGGGCCTTGAACTCACGACCCTGGGATCAAGAGTCCCATGCTCTACACACTGAGCCAGACAGCCACCCCAGACATCGACTCTTTCTAGAGTCCGGCCAGCTGTCTCCAAGACTATCTGGCGTTCTGGGTTTGTCTGTTCCCCACGATTAAACTCAGGCTCAGCATTTTCGACACAGAAGTAAAAGACGATACTGTATACATCTTACCATACCCATCCTATCAGGAGGCACACGAGGCTGGTTTAATACAGATGACAAAGCTGAACTTGACTGTGTGTGGAATCCAGGCACATCATCTCTTCCCGCCACATCCATGTGTTCACTAACTGGGAAGCTACACTGAGCTTTCACGTCCAAACATTTACTGGGATTTCCTTCACTCCATTTGTAAAGGTACATTTTATCCTTTGTAAAGAGCAAAATATCTGAAAGGGTATGTTCCCCCCACTGATTTATTTATTTTTGGTGCATCTAAGTGGGTTAGTTTGGGGGATATTTTGAAACTATGTGACTATCTGTTCCCCAAAGGCATTTCACCCAATCCTTGCTTAAATCAATTATTACACGGGATTGAAAACAAGTGATTTTCTAATTCGATCATGGCTTCTATATTTATTACCTGAAAACCTTCTACAAAGACATTCTCCTGTACCTCCTCTTTGTTCAGTAGCACAACGACTGATTTTCTTTTGACACACTAGAATCCACATGGTCATTATATAATCACTGCGCTCATCTTTGATGCCCAAAGTGTCCCCAGTTTGGCCTGTGGGAAACTCTTTGAGCTAGTTCTTACGTCCTTTGGACGTATCTCCGTCAGTCACTGAGGATCTACTTTCCCAACGAGATGTCCCAGGCCCATGTGACTCTCCTTTCCTCAACCCTGGAAGAAGTCATTTTTCCAAGAAGTCCCGGTTCCTTTAAGTGAAGGAGGACATTTAGAAAACCAGATTCGAGCACTCACTACCTTGGTTTCCAGGCCTGCGGCATAACAGAGCACACATCTGTTCTCTGTCCCCAGTTCCTGGCAGGGAGCTTCAGAAAACCTTGGCATTTTCTAAGTGCCAGAAGGGTCATTGTTATGCAAATGAGGTGACTGGACTGGGGGGGGGTGTCCCTAAATAGCTTCAGGATGGGGGCTGGTCATCCAAAAGACCAACAGCTGGGTGCAACTTTGGGCCAGCTGGATCTGCAGGGCAAGAAATAGGAAGGGAGGTCAGCTGGAGAACGGAGAACGAGTTCAGTCCATGGCCAATAACCTACTCAGCCGGGCCTATGCAATGAGACCCCAGTAAGAGTTCCGGATATGAAAGCTCAGCACAGCTCCGTCAGTGAACACGGGGTGTGGCGGAAAGGGGCGATGTGCCTGGATTTACAGAAACTCTTGAGTCTCTTCCCCATCCCTCTGCTCTCAGACCTTGCTCTATGTGTCTTTTCCAGTGGTTGTTTCTAATTTGCATTCTTTAAAACTGTCATTGTGAGTGCTTTCGGTGAGTTCTGGGTCATTCCAGCAAGTTACTGAAACTGGGGGGATCACGAGACCCCCAAATTTATAACTAGTTGATCCGAAGTACCAGTGATTCCCCAAAGTCTACTTGAGATTCTCTCCCTGTCTCTCTGCCCCTCCTGCTCATGCTCTCTTTCTCAAATAAACAAATATATCTTTAAGGAAAAAAAAAAAAAGAATATGAAAGGTTCTTTCTACAAACACAGCTATAAATACTATTTACACACACACACTCAAATTATAAATGTGCAAATGTGCCATGACAATAAACACATTTTATTTTTAAAAATCGGACGTTCAGGTCAACTCCCAAATCAAATCCAACACCACATGAAAATCACATTAATGCACGTGAATCCGCTTTATCAATTTTTTTAAGTAGGCTCCATGCCCAGTGCGGAGCTCAACACAGGGCTCAAGCTCACGACCCCGAGATTAAGACCTGAGCTGAAATCAAGAGTCGGATGCGTAACCAACTGAGCCACCCGGGTGGCCCCCGCCTTACTGCTTTCCACAGCTGCACAACAGTATCTATACAGTGTGGATAATTCATGCTTTTTTAACCAAGATCTGGCAGTTGTTCGCTACACATGCTTACAGCTAGCCTTGTGTGTTCGCTGTTTTGTACTTGTAAACCTGGATCTGCAAGGCAAATCACACATCTGGGCCTGCTGGATCGTGCGTAAATGCACGAGAATTTGGTAGACTACCAAAAGCCCCCCCGCACAGGTTACGCCACTCCAGACTCCCATCACCAAGCTGCGCATACCTGTTCTCCCCGAGCCTCACCAGCTACGTGCACTGTCCAGTTTCTGAACATTCGCTGTTCTGGCAGGTGAGAAATCTAGGTCGGTGTGGTTTTAATGTGCATGTCCTTCATTTTAAGTGAATCTGAGCATTTTTCATATGCTTAAATACTATCTGTGCAACTTTTTTAGAGACTTGCCTATTCGAGGGGGTTGGACAATTTTTTCCATGAGGTTTCAGGTCTTTTTTCTTTCAACTTCTAAGAGCAATTTGTAGAGTAGAAAAATTAACTCCTTCTTTATTATATAAAAGGCAAATACTTTCCCCTCTTTATCATTTGTCTTTTGACTTGCAAAATCTTTTTTAAAAACCATTGGTAAATTCAATCTTTTATTGCTTCTAGATTTTTAAATTTACTTTAAATTAACATATAATGTATTATCTGTTTCGGGGGTACAGGCCTGTGAGTCATCACTTACACACTTCATAGCGTTCACCATAGCACAAACCTTCCCCAGTGTCCATCACCCGGCCACCCTATTGCTTATAGATTTTGAATCATACAGAAAACCTTCCTCCACGTTCAAAATAATGCATCTAAATCAACTCTGTTATTTATATATTTTTTCAACACTGAGATCTCTGACCCAATGTAATTTACCCCAACACACATAAGAGGCAAAGCCTATTTTAAATTTTCACAAGTAGCTATCTAGTTGCCAATATCATCTCTCTTAAAAGTGTGTTTTTCCCTCAAGGAAAAAAGATACCACCTTTTTATATACGAAATTCCCATATATTTTGGGGCCTATTCCTGAAATTTTACTCTGTTGCATGGATCTGTCTAAAAAGGAGCCAAAACAGTTTTAATTAGATACCTCATAGTAAGTTTTAATATCTAGTAGGACTGGTTTTTCTCCTTACTATGCCAAGGCTTTCCTCACCACTCTCACATGTTTATTTTTCCATATGAATCAATAAGGCCGGCTCCAGGGAAAAAAAAAAAAGTTATTGAAACTTAATTTTTTAATGGGATTTCATCAAATTTGTGTATTAACGAGAAACGGCATCTTTAGAACAGAGTCACCATATCTACAAACAAGAGGTGTGACTATTCAAGGCATTTTTATATCTTTCAGGAATGTTTTCAGTTTTCATCAGAGATTTAGGACATTACTTTTCAGGATTATTTCTATATCCTTATTTACCTTTTATATAGCTGCTGGAGAGGAATTTTCTCTTCCGCCAGGGCTTCTAACTGGTTATTGTTTGGAAATATATTATTATATCCTGTCACTTTACTGATTTCTTTCATTTGAGGTTGTGTTAATTTTATCATTGATTTTCTGGGATTTTTCCACGGTTTTACCTCTTTTGTTTCTAACACTTATGCACTTGCTACATTTGTAGTAGGATATTCTCACTTCCCAAAACTTATATATAAATCGAGTCTATATGATTTTCTACTCTTGTGTATATTACACTATTTCAATTTCAGATCACTGGAATCTGTGTCAAATCCTACTGCACCGTCCATTCTCACGTTCATCTCATCACGACAATGACAAGCGAAACTAACATCTCCCGAACTCCTAGGGCCTCCACCTACGCTGATCTTAGCCCCAACAAACCAAGGTGCTGTCCCTAAACCCAACACGGCTCAGTCTCTGGGACAGGGAAGCACCTGTAAGGGAGGTCCCCCTGGAATCCCAACACGATCTCTTCATGCTGCTCAACCCGTCTCTCTAGCCACAGCACAGAATGAAGCCCCTGTAACCATCTACCCTTTCCTCAGCTCCTGCCCTGGGAGCCAGGTGAGCGTCCCAACTCTTGATCCAGGCTCAGCTCATACTCCCACACTCTCAGGGTCCTGAGATCAGCCCTACCGGGGCGTGGAGCCTGCTCAATGGCCTCTCTCTCCGCCCATTCTCTTCCCCTGGCCCCGCTCGTACTCTCTACTCTAAAAAACTTAAAAATTTTTTCAAAATTGTTAAAAGATGGCAAAGAAGTGTAACACTGTCAGGAAGAAGGCCAAGAAAGACGACTCAGATGGAGTCTGAGCCAGGTGGCAGCCAGTTGCAGGGTCCACACTGCCTCTCCCAGGGTTACGCTACCTTTTCTCTCTTCACGCAGCTCACGATCCTGCCGAGGTCCTCAACATCAACGACAGGATTCAGATTCGGACGGTCTTCGGCACCGGACTCGTCCTCACTGGTGCTCTCAAAGGGCTCTTCCTCCTGGAACATCAACGCATCAGAAACACACTGTTCAAAGTAGCAAAGCTCCCAGACTGTGAGTCCCTGGAGAGATATGAGATGTATTAGGCCAGAGGTCAGCAAGCCAAGCCCCACAAGCCGAATGCAGCTAGCCTCAGGCCCAATCCAAGGGCAACCGTCACTTTACACATCATCTGTAGCTACTTTTACACATCACCGTGAGACGGCGGCAGGATTAACAGCTGCAACAGAAACCATCCGACCCATAAAGACGGAATATCTACCAGCGGGCCCTTCACAGAAGAAGTTTCCTGATCTCTGTCTGAGACACAGAAGCAACCAGGCTTAGTGAGGAACTAAATGCAGGAATGAGGAAAAGGAAGGACTTAAGCATGGGTTTCAGGTTTCTTCTAGAAGTAATTGAATTGGTGGTGCCGTTCACTGAAATGAGAAAGATGTGGGGAGAAACAGACCAGGAGTAGAAATGAAAAGCTCCATTCTGAATGTGTAAAGTGTGAGATGCCTCAGACATTCAAGCAGAGATTTTTAAAGAGGATGCACAGACGGGAACAAAGTCAGGGCAAACCTCAGGGCTGGAAATATAAACCTGGGACTGGCCAGCACACAGACAGAACACAAGGCCACGAAACTGGATAAGCTCATCCAGGAAGAAAGTACCAACAAAGAACCGCACACCAAGCCCTGAAACACTGCACCACGTAGAGGTTGGAAAAGGGAGGACGATCCCAAGTGAAAAAGAAAGCAAAGCATGAGAATGATATGGACAGTCAGGAGGAAAGTGATTCAAAGAAGTCAGTACCAAACACTGTTGAGAAGTCAAGTAAAATGAAGACACAAAAATATCCTCGGGGCCTGACAACACCATGTCCTGGGGCCTGGGAAAGAGCATTCGCTGTGGAGCAGAGAGCCAGTCTGGAGAGCCAGTCTGGAGTTGGGGGGTGTGACCTGGGACTTCTGCTCCCAGATGCCGGGTGGAGGGCACTGAACACCCCCACTCTGGAAAATAACACGGGGGCACCTGATGGCTCAGCTGGTTGGGCGTCTGCCTTCGGCTCACGTCATGGTCTGGAATCCTGGGATCAAGCCCCCCATCAGGCTCCCTGCTTGGCGGGGAGTCTGCTTCTCCCTCTGCCTGCTTTTCCCAGAGCCTGTGCGCACTCTCTCTCTCTCTTCCACTCTTGTTCCATCTCAAATAAATAATTATTTTTTTAAAAAAAGAAAAGAACACTAAATAACAGAGTATTTTAATAACACAATTTTAACAGTGTCACTGAGTTGGCAAACATAGGATGAATTCAAAGAGGACAAATATGAACTAAAAAGGGTAGAGGTAAGTAAGCGAGAGGCGGAACGGAGAGTATCCGCCGGCCTCTAGAGAACCTGACAGCCAGACAGGACCAGGGAAAAGCAGGCAAAGTCGAGGAGATGATACGGGGAGGAGAGACTAACACAGAAGACCAAAGTCAAAGCTGGCACCCTACGAGGCTGCATTTCTCATATACAGATAAATTAGAAATAAATATTCTGTGCAGGAGGAGAAAGCAGAGAAGACAGGCAGAAAATCAGGGGGGAAAAACAGAGCAAAGAAAAAATAAAAGGATATTCCAAAGCTTCTAAAGTTTTGGGGAGGGGTAGAAGAGAATCTTATAATAAAAATTCAGAATCAAATTAAACTGAAGTTCCCAAAAGCAATACTCTATCTAGAAGAAAGTTGATCAATGTGGCCAATTTTCTGGGGGAAAAAATGAAATTTACTCTGATCTAGAACTCTACTAAGTGAAGCATCAGTTTACTCCAAGTGCACAATAAAGAATACAGACATGAAAATTCTGAAAATTTCCTTCCAAAACAACCCTCCTCACACCCTAGAGAATGTGCTCCAAAATGAGAGTCAGCCAAGAAATAGGAAGACAGAAGATACCAGAACCAGGGACTCCAACCCAGGAAGCCAGTCAATGGAAGGACTTCATCCGTACCAAGTCTTGGAGAAGAGCCATGCATCCAAAACCATGGAGGAGAAAGGAATCATGAGAGCCCTCCAAGAAATCAATAAAAACTACAGGATACTGAAAAATAATTTTCAGTTCCACTAGAATTTTGGAATGAGTCAGTGACAATCATAGAGAGATCAAAGCAGATGCAGCCACTACCTACGGGAAATAAGTGTACAGGAACGAACACGGGACACCACAGAACACAGACGGGAGGAGCACACGCGCAGTCAACAGATACGGTCTGGCCAGGAAGTGAGATCCAACCGCACAAAGAAAATGAGAGGAAGGGAAGTGATACCATTTGTGTGTCCGTGTGAGACAGAGACAGAGACTTTGAACTGCTTTAAAAATCAAGAAACAGCAAGAAGAGCCTATTATTTAGGAATACAGAGGTAAATATCTGATGAAAAAGCTAGAATTAAAAATGACTGCCCTGGGAAAGTAAGAATTAGAATAAGGCAAGAGAGTATAGTTTGTTTGTTTGTTTGTTTGTTTGTTTTTAAAGATTTTATTTATTTTATTTTTTTTCAAAGATTTTATTTATTTATTTGAGAGAGAGACAGTGAGAGAGAGCATGAGCGAGGAGAAGGTCACAGTGAGAAGCAGACTCCCCGTGGAGCCGGGAGCCCGATGCGGGACTCGATCCCGGGACTCCAGGATCATGACCTGAGCTGAAGGCAGTCGTCCAACCAACTGAGCCACCCAGGCGTCCCTAAAGATTTTATTTATTTATTTGACAGAGATCACAAGTAGGCAGAGAGGCAGGCAGAGAGAGAGGGGGAAGCAGGCTCCCTGCTGAGCAGAGAGCCCGATACGGGGCTCAGTCCTAGGACCCCGGGATCATGACCTGAGCCGAAGGCAGAGGCTTTAACCCACTGAGCCACCCAGGTGCCCCAAGAGAGTATAGTTTTTAATTATAAGCCTAGAAGCACTATTTGAGGGTTTAAACATACAAGTGTTACTTTTGATTTAAAAAAAAAATTTTTTTATCTAAGTTTGTTTAAATGTCAAGACCCGAGGCTGGTATCAGCCAAAATGGCAGAGTAGGTAACTCCACGGGGCTGTCCTCCCACAGAAACAACCAAAAGTTAGGATTTAACTCTAATTCCCAGAGATCTGACAAAGGTTTACAAGAACCAAGTAAACACTGAATCGAGAAAAAGGAAGCTTGTGGTGCCTGCATGGCTCCGTCGGTTGAGCGTCCAACTCTTGATCTGGGCTCAGGTCATGGTCTCAGGGTCCTGGGATCGAGTCTCGCATCAGGCTCCACACTCAGCAGGGAGTCGGTTTCAAATTCCCTCGCCCTCTCCCTCTGCCCCTCCCCTCCTCGAGCCCAGGCACACAGGCTCTCTCTCAGAAATGAATAAATCAATCTTTTTTTTTTTTTTTTTAAGATTTTTTTTTTTTTTTAAATTTATTTGACAGAGAGAGATCACAAGTAGACAGAGAGGCAGGCAGAGAGAGAGGGAGGGAAGCAGGCTCCCTGCTGAGCAGAGAGCCTGATGCGGGACTTGATCCCAGGACCCTGAGATCATGACCTGAGCCGAAGGCAGCGGCTTAACCCACTGAGCCACCCAGGCGCCCCTGAATAAATCAATCTTAAAGAAAATTACCATATGAGCTCTCTGATATGAGGGATCTGAGAAGCAGGGCAGGAGGTCGTAGGGGTAGGGAAGGCAAAAGTCAAACAAGATGGGATCAGAGGGAGACAAACCCTAAGACTCTCTAAATCTCACAAAGCAAACCGAAGGCTGCTGGCGGGTGGGGGGTAAGGATGGGGCGGCTGGTGGATGGGTATTGGGGAGGGTGTGTGCTATGGTGAGTGCTGCGAAGTGTGTAAGCCTGATGACTCACAGACCTGTACCCCTGAAACAGATAATACATATGTTAATAGAAATAAATGAATCTATCTCTTTTAAAAAAAGGAAACTTAAAAACATCCAAGGAAATCTGCCACAACAGTAGCTGAAAACAAACTGAAGAAACAGGTTTCAGAAACCACGCACAATAGACAGTTTTCACCAAGTCACTAAACAAACAATTACCACCCAACAAACTACAAAAATAAACCCTGAGCAGAGGAAAGAATCTGATTTCCAGAGTTAACGTATTACAATATTCAAAACTTGCAGCTTTCAACACAACCAGCACAAAGAAGGACTAAAACAGTCTGGCCCACCCAAAGGAGAAATCGACCGAAACCATCCCTGAGGAAACGCAGACTTCCCCAATAAAGACTTCAAGTCAATGGTCTTAAAAATGCTCCAAGGGGGCGCCTGGGTGGCTCAGTGGGTTAAAGCCTCTGACTTCGGCTCAGGTCATGATCCCGGGGTCCTGGGGTCCTGGGATCGAGCCCCGCACCGGGCTCTCTGCTCAGTGGGGAGCCTGCTTCCTCCTCTCTCTCTGTCTGCTTCTCTGCCTACTTGTGATCTCTAATAAATAAAAATAAAATCTTAAAAAAAAAAATGCTCCAAGACCTGAAGAAACCCAGAACAACGTCCCAATAGAGAACATCAACAAAGAGACAGAAATTATAGAAAGGAAACAAAGAAATTCTTGCTCTGAAAAGACTAATAACCGAACTAAAAATGTCACTAGAGGTTTTAGCAGCAGATCTGGGCAGGCAGAAGCAAACCAAACGTGATCACGGATCAGCTGGAAACGGGCCGATCTGAAAACAAGCATCCCAGCACCTAGAAAAGGGGCACTCTGAAACACGGGACCGAGAATGTACTCAACACCAGTGTGCCACATCCTTTACAACAGTTAATCGGTTCGTCGTATATACGTGCATTTTACCTCAATTTTATCAAACAGTGTAGAAACATATTAAGAACCAATGGGAGGGGCGATAAGCAAACACAAGCAGAAAGACTAGCTAGAGGGGCGCCTGGGGGCTCAGTGGGTTAAGCCTCTGCCTTCGGCTCAGGTCATGATCTCAGGGTCCTGGGATCGAGTCCCGCATGGGGCTCTCTGCTCAGCGGGGAGCCTGCTTCCTCCTCTCTCTCTGCCTGCCTCTCTGCCTGCTTGTGATCTCTGTCTGTCAAATAAATGAATAAAATCTTTAAAAAAAAACAAAAAGACTAGCTAGAAAAGAGAACAGGAAATACAAACAGCAGCGGACACATACAGAATGAAGGAAACATTTGTTTCTTATTGGCTTTTCCTGTTCCTTTGAACACGATGACTCCAAGGCCGTGTTCATCAATCTACAGAACAATGTAATGGTGGGAAGAGACAAACAAGAGACAGAAGGAGACCCAGAAAACACAGAGAAAAAGCCCTTGATCCCAGAGCACAGAGTGGCTTTGACAGGAGTCGGTCAGGCCCACGGTGTCCTGCGGCACAAGAGACGGGGAGGGAAGCGTTACAGGAGATCCGGCAGCTTCCCATGATAGCTGGAGGAACACGCAGGGAGAAAAAGTACTGAACAGCCAGTCCCCTGGGAGAGCGAGAAGGGAACTTAAACAAGAACGCTGGATGCTGCTGGGCAGGTCTGAGTGCACACATGGGCCTCGAACCGGGGTCAAGGAGCAGGCAGCCGGCAAACAGGTGGGCAAGTGGCAGGTTTCAACCTGGTCTGGGGTTTGGCTGGTCAGGTTAGTAGACTGGAAGGCAAGGCAACTGGAGATCGTTCGTAAAAGAATGAGCATAAAACCCAAACTGGCAAAGGACAGAAGCGGCGTAAGCAGTTTTCATTATCCAACGGAAAAGGTATGAAACCAAAAGAATTTTAAAGTAGGACACGTGAGAGACCAGAGGCGAGGTCATGGGAACACGAAATTTCAGAGGTGACTGTGGAAGTGAGGGGCCAAGGTCAGCGAAGGCAATGGCTGCTGGAGGCGTGAAGGCCAGGCACCTGGCAGGCAGGACACTGCGTCAGTCACCCGCACGAACGGCTTTTCCCCAAAGGGGAATGACAGGAACGGGGTGCAGAGAAAGTGAGTCAGAAAGTACGGTGGTTCCTGAATGACGCAAGTGAGCAGGTGACCAAAGGCAGACTGACAGCCGTGACAACAGCGGCAGTGGAACCATCCAGTGACACGAGCTTCCGAGGAACAAGGGTCCCTGAACAAGGACCGGACACATGTTTAGAAAGTGAGGGACAAAGAGAGGAACCAAGGGTGACGGGCAGCCTTCCAGTCCGAGTGACTAACGCAGCCGTCCAGCGAGAGAGTCGGGAGGAAGACATGCTTAGGGGATACGAGGTTGGGACACACGTAACCTCAGCCTCAGCAACAGGAGAAGCCCCCTAGGCTGGCGCGCGACCGCTGCAGCAGAGAACCGGGAGGGCGCGGCGCACACGCTGGCAGCCCTGGGAAGGCCCGCCTGTCGCACACGCTGCCCCGGAGCCACATCTCCCTTCTAACCAGAAGCCAGGGACGGCGTTTCTGGGGGCAGAGGTGAGGCCCAGCGAGCACCCCCACACACAGGACAGCAGCGAGACCCGGACACGGGGGCTGCGTACCGCGGACGATTCGCACTGGCCTCTCTTGCAGCTGCCGTCACAGGGCTTCTTCCCTCCTTTCTCGAGTGTCTGCAGCCGAGCGAGGAACTTGGTCTTCCAGGCTCTGAAGTCGGCCTCGATGCTGCCGTGTGTGCTGTTCGCCACGTCACAGTCCCCCTCCCCTCTCGCCACCACGCGGTGGGCACCAAGCATCCAGAGCCACTTGTCAACGTTCTTGCCAACCTGCGAGAAGACAGAGGAGCTAAGACGCGGTCCTCGAACTAACAGGCCAGGAGCTGGCCCTGTAAAAGGCCCGAGTTCCTCCGGGACGCCGTCACCCACCCCGTCACCGACCCCGTCACCGACCCCGTCACCGGCTGCTGCCGGAAGAGGAACTTGGCCTCAACAGGCCCTCCGGCCCCAGCCACAACCTACAAACACTACACTGGCTACAGCGGACAGAACCTGCAAAAGACTCTATAAACAAAGGAACAAACCCCTTTACTAGGGTAAGGGTTGCTGCCTTAAAAAACTGAAAACTACTATTCTAAGTCAGGGTCAGAATAAAGTAACTCGTTAGCAAAGAAACTTTGTTCCAAAAGGTAGCAAAGCCCATGTTAATAACAAAGGGCCACGCAGTCCGTCTGGCCAGACTCAGACCTCAGCAGCTCCAAACTCCGGCGGGCTGCAGGCTGCAGGCAGCAGCGACTGAGCTGGCACGGCGGCTGCCGAGCAGCACGGTGAGGAGTTCAAAATCCGAACGGGCTTCCTGAGGGGCCAGGCACTACACAGAGCGTGTACACGCCTGAACTGAACCGGTTTGGGGTCTACTTCCTTCGAAAATATGGTCAGAAACACACACCTTGTTACAACTGAACGACAACAAGCTTAAGGAAAGACCTGCACCTGCACCTGCACCTGCACCTGCACCTGCACCTGCACCTGCACCTGCACTCACGTTCTCTCGACGACACGTGGGCCAGGCAGGGCCCATGTTGGGAAGAGGTACAAGTACCAAAGTTCTAGTAACTGTTAAGAACCACAAGAAACAGGGGCGCCTGGGTGGCTCAGTGGGTTGGGCCTCTGCCTTCAGCTCGGGTCATGATCTCAGGGTCCTGGGATCGAGTCCCGCATCGGGCTCTGCTCAGCAGGGAGCCTGCTTTCCCCTCTCTCCGCCTGCCCCTCTGCCTGCTGCTTGTGATCTCTGTCTGTCAAGTAAATAAATAAAATCTTAAAAAAAAAAAAAAATTAACAACTAAAGCGTAGTAAGTCAATCAGAGAAAGACAACTATCATATGATCTCCTTGATATGAGGAAGCGGAGATGCAATGTGGGGGGTTTGGGGGTAGGAGAAGAATAAATGAAACAAGATGGGATCGGGAGGGAGACAAACCATAAGAGACTCTTAATCTCACAAAACAAACTGAGGGTTGCTGGGGGGAGGGGGGAGGGAGAGGGTGGTGGGTTATGGACATTGGGAAGGTATGTGCTGTGGTGAGTGCTGTGAAGTGTGTAAACCTGGCGATTCACAGACCTGTACCCCTGGGGTTAATAATACATTATATGTTAATAAAAAAAAAAAAAAAAGAAAGAAAAAAAAATCAATGATTAAAAGACAACGAGCTCGGGGCGCCTGGGTGGCTCAGTGGGTTAAAGCCTCTGCCTTCAGCTCAGGTCATGATCTCAGGGTCCTGGGATCGAGCCCCGCATCGGGCTCTCTGCTCACCAGGAAGCCTGCTTCCTCCTCTCTCTCTGCCTACTTGTAATCTCTGTCAAATAAATAAATAAAATCTTAAAAAAAAAAAAAAAAAAAAAAAAAAAAAAAAAACCTCATTAAAAAAAAAAAAAAAAAAAAGACAACGAGCTCAACTGTATTTAGGGTTAGCTTGAGCCATAAAGGTTGTTCAACAACAGAACAGGCGGCTGAGAAAGTCCAGAGAATCAGTGATCTTCATCCCCAAGGTCCTGCCTGGGGACAGCACACTGAACACGGTGGCCATGAACCCAGGCCACTATGACATCAGACAATAGGAGGTATAAGCATTTTATTCAATAAAACTTTACCTGGGAACCTACTACACCCCATGCGTGGATACATATATGTAGCAATTCTCCCCAAAAAGAGTAACACAGGAAGTTTATTATTAAACACCAAAGTTTGGGGACGACGTCACATACACATGTGAATGTGTGTGCGTGTGAATTTTTTTTTTAATTACACTAGAGAATTTATCCCCATATATCAACACATACCCACCTTGTTGAAGTGGCTCGCATAGGCAGAATTTCCCAGGCCAAACACAGCGTACCTCATACCCTTCAGGTAAGTTTTGCCAAATCGAAAATCACTGGCTGCTTCCTCCAACCACTTGCAGAACCACACTGCACTTTCAGTGGGTCGACCGTCAGTGTACGTAGCAACCATGAAGGCACAAACGTTTTTACTAGTAACCTAACAAAAAAGTAATTATTTCAGATGAGTATTTAACATACAACTTATCAGTAAGAAAATCCCTTTTTGAAAAGCTGACAACCATGGGCGCCTGGGTGGCTCAGTCGTTACGTGTCTGCCTTCGGCTCAGGTCATGAGCCCAGGATGCCGGGATCGAGCCCCACGTCAGGCTCCCTGCTCAGCGGGGAACCTGCTTCTCCCTCTCCCACTCCCCCTGCTTGTGTTCCCTCTGTCGCTGTGTCTCTCTGTCAAATAAACAAATAAAATCTTTTAAAAATAAATAAAATAAAAATGCTAACATCCACATGAATACTAATCTCTAAGGACAAAGGTGCTTTCAAAACATTATTCATTTTCAAAAGCGAAAGAAAACAAAGCAAGGACACCACGCATGGGGAGAAAACCCAGTCTCCTGCTCCTGCCAATATACTCCCCAGGGCCCCTAACGATACACTCCATTCCAATTCCCAAGCAGTAGTTCCTATGGTCTCCAGTTGTCATACAGGAACAAAATCCAAATCAGGAAAAAACACAGGAAGAGGTCTTTAAAATTACCTAAAAAATTAAAGCAACAAGACTTTTTAAATGTCAAATAACTTATTCACTCGGTACCGTCATCCACATGGGGAAACAAAATACGCCTCCGTCCTGCCGGCCACGGTTTCCATCTCTTTGAATGCCCCTTAGAAATTCTAAGCCACGCGGTAGGTTATAAGCCATCCATTATTAATAATAAAGTCTGAAAGGCTGCTAATAATTTTTCACAAGTAATTCTGAGCAGATTCAAGGGCGCTCATTTGCACCCCACTATTCTCTTACGGGAGAAAGAAATGGCCACAGCTGGCAAACGATGTGCCACCGGCCCAGTCCGGCCCACGGCTTGTTCTGTTCTGTTTCATACAGTGTTATCGGGACACAGCCACACTCATCCATTACGTATAGCCCACGGCTGCACAAAAGATGATGTTTGCCATCTGGTCCGTCCTAAGAGAAGTTCATCGACCCCTGCTCTAAGAGCTTCAGAATCATCTGGAACACCTGTCAAATTACCGTCCCACATCCAGGGCTGGGCTGCATTTCTAGCAAGTTCCCAGGAGATGCTGATACAAGGACCACACCGAGAACCCCTACTGTAAGGAAACTCCCCTGAGCACAGCTAAAAGGAAGGGGATTTCTCAGGTGCAGAAATTACACCCATGCAGATGTTAAGTAACGCAGGGACGTCACACAGGTAATAGATTTCTCTGACTTCACAATCCATACTCCTTCTGCTACCCAAGTGGCTCCGACCTCTTAGCTCACACGTGGTTCATTGGCCCAGCACATGCCACCAATCACCTTCGGTCGACTACGAGGTCGGTAGCAGGAGGGAGGAGGGAACGTCAAACCACCACCCTTCCCCACCCTTACTCCTGCCACAGGGAAGACCTCACGCCAGGGGGACGGGTCCCACACCACACACTCAGCACCTCTGACACTGCACACTCAACCAACTCAAATTCCTCAGCACGAAAATTAAATTTATTCTGAAGATTCTACTTATCCCGGAACACAGGCCAATCCCACTTGAGAGTCTGGACTGAAGGAAAACATGACCCAATCACCAACCTCCTCTACTAGATGATCATCTGGGTCATAGTCTTTCAGATCGACGACTGCCACAGGCAGATCTAGGGAGGTAACCGCTTCAGCAAGACTTGCGGCAAATCCCTAGTAGAGAACAAAAAAGAGAAAAATCACATAAAGTCCTCAAGAAGCTAAAGAAGCAAAGCACAGTCTTCACTTACGCCGGCTGCCAAAGGAACAGGCATTTATTGTGAGGAGCCTTTCCACTGACAAACGTTTAGCATCATCAACACAAACACTACTCCCACTTCTTCCACTTCCGCAAGTCAGCTGTTCGGCTGTGCGGTTCTCACTCTGTACGGACACGTCCGGCACAAAATCTAAACGGGCTTTTGGCGATCCGGTGCCTTGCGCCATAGAATAGACATCCGGTGATAAGAAATCCTGGAGGGAAGAGAATGTGACGTAGGAGGAACGTGACACACTTCTGGAAGACAGAAAGCAAACAGAAGCAGGTTGACAGAGCAGAAACCCCGAGGGGAGAGTCCCGATGCCTGACAGAACCCCGGAGAGACTCTGGGCTCAGAAACAGCCACGACGGTGGAGCCAGGAGGGAAGCCCGGGGCAGAGAGGAACCGAGCAGCAGTCTGTAGACGGGACAAATGCGCTCCAAGCCCAGGCAGCGTCCGCCCTTCACCCCCCGATAAAACACCTGCTGGCTGACCGTCGGCTCCCCACCTCCCAGGACGGAAGCGAGGCCCACCGAGCGTCTGTTACTTTAGTGGCATCTACCATGCAGACCGTCCTGGGCGGTATCACCCAAGAGCGACAATACGTGCACAGTCCCTACAGCGGGGAGCTCGCGTTCTAGCGGACAGAGACGAGCAGACGTGGAAATGAGAAAGGACACAGTTGGTCAGGTGATGACCAGCGCTATGGAAGAAAGTAAGTCAGGGCAAGAGGGCAGAAGACAGGGAAGGACAGATATGGGGACAATTGTTATTTTACACAGGGAGGGTCAGGACGGGTGCATGAAATAAAAAATAAATAAATATTCAGTCTTTCTCCCTAGTTCCTGGCACAAAGCTCCTAAAACACTTGGCACTTCCTGGCTCTGGTAAGCTAATGAGAGAACTCATGGGGAGGCAGGCCCCAGGTAGCTCCAGGCTGGGGGCCGGTCACCACAAAACCAACTATGTGATTAAAGGCTTAGAACTTTCACCACCGTTGCTCCCAGTGAGTTCAATCGTCCATGGCCTAGGATTTGAAATGTCCAGTAAAACCCCCACCTGACAGGACTCAGGGAGTCTGTGGGTGCTGCTGTGCTGAAGCGATGGTGGGCACAGAGTGCACATGGAAGCTCCAAGCCACCCTCCCCACCAAACCTTGCCCTATGCGAGTCTACCATTGTCTGCGTCTGCCTTGTATCCTTCCTAAAACTGGGAAGCATACTTAGTCGAGAGATTTCCCGATTCTGTGAATCCTTCTAGGAAACGATCAAACCTAAGGAGAGGACTGCGGGGTCGACTTCATAGCTGGTCCAGTCACAAGCACAGGTGGCCCCTGGGACTTGGGACTGGCCCCTGAAGCGGAGACAGCCATGCAGACTGCGTCCTTACACCCGTGGAGTCTGACGAAAACTCTGCATTGTTCGTGTCACAACTGGACGGCAGGTGTGGAGAAACGACACGTATGTGGTGCGACAGACTTGAGCCGAGCCTGAAGCATGTGGGAGACAAGCCACGAGGCTGCCCCACGCAGAGCAACGGTACATGAACAGGCCCACAGGAGGGAGCAGGCTTGGCAAGGAGGTCAACAGGACTGGAGACGTGAGGACCAAGGACAGGAGGTAAAAGAGACGGTGGAGAATCGGAGGCGAGGGCCTGCGGCCACTGGGAGGGCTCGGATTCACTCTAAGTGAACGAGGAGGTCAGTGCTGGGTTTTAAGCTGAAGGGAACGTGATTTCACGTAAGTTTTCGAAGTTGCCGAGCTGAGAGGACACTGAGGCCAGGGGAGGGGCTGAGCAGCACTGAATGAAGGGGACCGGCCAGCAGGGAGGGGACCGCAGTGACCCAGACAAAGGCAGAGGGTGCCGTGAGCCAGAGTGCTGAGACGCGGTCGGCAGCTGGATCCATTCTGAAAGTAGAACAAACAGCATTTGCTACAAAGGGCATGCGGGTAGCAGGAAAAAGAAGAGAATTCAAAGACTCGTTGTTGTTTTAACTAGTCAACTGGAAACAGCTGGAAAGATGAAGTTGCCGTTTGCTGAAATGGTAAGGGTTCTACGTGGGGAAAAAAAATGGGAGTTCACTGGGATGCCTGGGCGGCTCAACCAGTTAAGCCTGTGCCTTCGGCTAAGTCATGATCCCAGGACCCCGGGAAGGTCAAGAAGATGAGGAGAAGGGGCGCCTGGGTGGCTCAGTGGTTAAAGCCTCTGCCTTCGGCTCAGGTCATGATCTCAGGGTCCTGGGATCAAGCCCCACATCGGGCTCTCTGCTCAGCAGGGAGCCTGCCTCCTCCTCCTGTCTCTCTCTGCCTGCCTCTGCCTACTTGTGATCTGTCAAATAAATTTTAAAAAATTGAAAAAAAAAATCTTTAAAAAAAAAAAAGAAGAAGAAGATGAGGAGAAGTCTGCAAATGGTGAGGAAGACTAGCCTTCGCTGAGGAGGAGAGAACAGCGTCAAGGCAGACGAAGAGTGAGAATTACTGAGCAACACGGAAGTCACTGGGAACACGTCAGGATGTGCAAGCCTCACAAGAGCGGCCCAAGGCCAACAGGCAGAGGAAAATTAGAGAGGTGAAGTTAGGGGCGCAGACGCTTTCAAGGAGCTTTATTCTTAAGAAACAAAAACAAAAAAAACTGACGTGGTAGTAGGAGGGAGATGTGTGGCCAATAGGAAACGTGGCTTGCCCCGACCCACGATGCACAGGAAATCTGTAATTAGAGAGCACAAACCCGTGCACACAGTACCAGAGAAAATCCACAACAGCTACGCCATCGGTCTCTCTTCTATACTAACAGAAAGCCGCGGATCACTAAGAAGAGCTTAAGAACAAGCAGCAGGAAGGAGAAATAGCAGCAACAGAAAAAGTGAGAAAGCAGACAAATCGGGAAACAGAAAAAGTAAATTCATTGACATACACTCTTTTTTTTTTAAGATTTCATTTATTTGAGAGAGAGAGAAAAAGTGAGCACAAGCAGGGGGAGCCACGAGGCAGAGGGAGAAGCAGACTCCCCGCTGAACAGGGAGCCCAATGCTGGGCTCGATCCCAGGACCCTGGAATCACTACCTGAGCCAAAGACAGATCCTTAACCAACTGAGTCACTCAGGTGCCCCTACGGAGTCATTTTCTCAAATTACTAATAAGATAATATGAAAACTGAAAAAAAGTGGTGTTTCTGCAACTAAAAACATAATAGAGAAAAATTAAACATTCAAAAAAGAAGGTCTGGAATTGAAATCTCACAACCCAGAGAAGAAAGAAAAAGTTACAAAAGAGGAAAGATTTAAGACAAAGAAGCCATCCAAAAGCTCTAACATTCAACCAACAAGAGTCCCAGAAAGAAAAAAAATTAAATAAAATGGAGGGGGAAAAATTTTTCCCAAGAAATCTTAACAGAAATGCTCACAAATCCTCAAAAGAGCCCAAGTGTCCAGCACAACAGCTAAAAAAAAGAGCCAATTTAGACACCGCCTCAAAAAAGTTCCAAACACAGGGGTACTTGGGTCACTCCATCGGCTAAGCGTCTGCCTTGGGGCTTGGGTCATGATCCTGGGGTCCTGGGATTGAGCCTCACACTGGGCTCCTTGCTCAGCGGGGAGCCTGCTTCTCCTTTCCCTCTGCTCGTGAGCGCGCTCGCTCTCTCTCAAAAAAACAAGTAAAACCTTAAAAAAAGTTTGAAACATCAAGGACAAAGCATTGATTCTAAAAGCTTCCAGAAACAAAAGAAGTTACGTCATCGACAAAGGAATGAGGAGACCAGCTCTGATAGTAAGGTGACACCTTCGAAGTTGTAAGGAAAAGCTGATCTCCCCTACCCAGACATGAACCCGTTCAGTGTGAAAGCAGAGTAAAGAAACTCCAATGGCTCAGCTTCAAGGAGGGTCGTCTAACCCATATCAGCAAAGAGGTGGCCCGCAATAAAGCCAGTGAGACCTGAGGAATGTCTGTGTTAATTACTATCAGAATCGGTAACTTTAACATCGAAAATCTAGAAACACAGCACACACAGGTTAAAAAAACAGCCATCACAGGAACCAAAAATACGGAACAGCTCAGAGGAGATTCACTAGAGAGCACTTTTCATTATGAACCTTCCTCACGCCTGGACGTGGGACAACCCGCGAGTGCAGATGTGATCTTCTAGAAAACATTAAAAACACACACGAGAGAGGCTATGAATGAGATCTTCTATAAATAACATAAAAGGACTTCGTTTCGGCTGCTCAGATGCCTTTTTCACCTTCCTGCCGGTTTCCTACCTCTGTTGCTTACAGCTGAACTTGGCATTACGGGACCCTCAACTAAGAAGTGGAACATAGACCCTTCGCTGCACTTCAGCAAAACCAAGAGATACTACTCTGCAAATGTCCACAGGAGGGCAGTGCACCCCTCTTCAGTCCAACAAAAATATCTGGACACTGACTTTTTTCTTAAACTTCATTTTCACGTCCACCTTAGAATCCTCTGACCAGTTGTGGCCTCCCTAACGAGGAAGCCGGCAGTGTATGCGTCTGCAGCACGTATCTACTTTAAACACTATTCAGTATCTATGGTCAACCACTTAACGCTATTAAACAAAATACACTTTACTAAGTGGACGTGTGAAGTTGTGAAAGTCAGGCCGCACCCGGGACACCACTGCGGACATGGTCTTTTCACTGTCCCCTACTTCTACGCGCACCATCAGTAACAGGCTTAGACCTCCGTTCTGCGGAGGCAGAGGTAACCTTCAGAACGGAGACCCTTCGCCACAGTGACCACCTGACACCACCAACCCGCTGGAACTGGGCCCAAGGAATAAAAACCCACCTAGCACCCCAGAAAGGAAAAATGTAAACTGGAAAAGGGAAAAAAGAAGATGAAAAAAAATTAGAAGACCAATTCCGTTCGCTGTTAGTGGACACTTTCAAGGCATCTTGTACAAGATCAGGAAACCCAAGGAAAAGCACCGCATGAGGTTCTCACCTTCGCGGTTCCAGTCTGGGAACCATAGAAAATCTTCACTCCGGACACGGACACCTCCTTCCTTTGAAGAGAGATAGAACCTTCTGTCCCCAAATCCCGGCTTGCTTTTGGAACAGATTTCTCCTGGGAGCTCTTGTCCTTGAAGACAAACAAGTACACAAAGTCCATCAGGTCCAAATCCTCTCCCAACTTCAACAGGGATGAAAACTAGCAGACACCTACGGACTTTACTCTTCTCCTGATCCCTCTGGTGTCCTCCTCAATAAAGACCAGTGGGTATACAGTTGGATCCCTGAAAGGCCGGACCCAGGCTTGTTGAGACTATGAAGACCCCACTCCCTCCAGGAAAAACCGCGCATACACCCCGGTGAGGCGGGCTTCAGCGAAGGGACAGCAGGAACTACGCACTGATCCTGAGTTAGGGGTGAGGAAGGAGGAGATACCTGCCCTTTGGAGACACGGAGGAGATTCTTTTTTTACAAGTTTACTTTTCAACTACGGAGTCTTCCTGTAACTCGAGAGCGAGACACCCACAGCCCCTCAAAACATACGTATTTAACTTAGTCCATAGTAACTTGGACTCTAAAAACGAGAATAAATTCTTTAGGCATAAAAAAAAAAGTCTAGACACCACACGGAAAGTGCAGGCTCCTCTCAGCTCTCCCGAACCCCGAGAGAACCGGCCCTGATGCCCTGCGCGAATCCGGCCCCTCTGTGCTCCCCGTAAGAAGGAACCGCTTACCCGCCTCCTGATGACGATCTGGAAGCAAATCCACAGGCTGATGCCACAGGCCAAGCCCACGTACACGTAAAACCTGTTTGTCCACAGCGAGACCCAGGGCGACGCGGAGTCCCAGGCGCCCGCGGGATCTGCATCGGAGCGACACGCACGAGTGACCTGACTGGGAGCGCACAACGCGGCTCACCCCAGCCGCAAGGACACAAACGGAACCCGACCTTCGCCTTCACGGACCGGGTCGGACACCAACAGAAGCGGCGCGGCCCGCACCGGGGGCGGCAGGACACCGCACGGACGCGCGCACGCGGGACACGACAGGACACCGCACGGACGCGCGCACGCGGGACACGACAGGACACCGCACGGACCGCGCGCACGGGGAGCGACAGGACACCGCACGGACGCGCGCACCGGGGGCGACAGGACACCGCACGGACGCGCGCACGGGGAGCGACAGGACACCGCACGGACCGCGCGCACCGGGACACGACAGGACACCGCAAGGACGCGCGCACGCGGGACACGACAGGACACCGCACCGACCGCGCGCACGGGGAGCGACAGGTCACCGCACGGACGCGCGCACCGGGGGCGACAGGACACCGCACGGACGCGCGCACCGGGGGCGACAGGACACCGCACGGACGACGCGCACGCGGGACACGACGCTCGGAGCCCGCGACGCTGACACCCCGCGCGCGGCCTGCGCGGCGCTCCTTCCAAGGAGCTTCCCGCCTCGGACACCCCGCCGCCCGCACGGGGTCCGCCGCCCTCGCACCGCCCCTCCCGCAGCGCGGAAACAGGCCGAGCCTCCGGGTGGGACCCGCACGCGGGACAGAGGACGAGCCCGGAAGGCGGGCGGCGGGGTCGGGGTCGGCGCCCCGCGAGGGAAGCGCCGAGGGCCCGGCGCACGCGGGGAGGAGAGCCGGCGCTTCGCCCGCGCGGGACTCAGGTCGGACGCTTGGTCCCCTCCAGGCCCATCCCGAGCCCCGCGGGGGCAAGCCCGGTCCCCCCCCCCCGGGGTCAGCGGTCCCCGCCGGCGGCAGCAAGCGCCGAAGCACGGGCCGGAGCGCCGCGCTCCGCGGGGAAACACACCGGGGACGCGGCTTCCTCCCTCCTCCCGCCGCACTAGTGCCGCCCGCCGGAGGGCCCTTACCCATGCTCCTCAGAGCCCGGCCCGCGGCGCACAGACCCCGGGACCGCAGACCGGGAGAGCCCGGCGCCGGCGCGCGGACACGGAGGCCGCCGAACTACCCTGAAGCGCGGCCAACGCGCTCCGACGCCTCAGCGCTGGGGGCCGCCATGCCGGTCGCCGGGGTGTCGGGATTGGCTCCGACGGGAAGGGGCGGGCCCCGAGGGAAGCACCGCCCACGGCTCCGGGTGACGCTCCCGAATTGGTGCGGAGGCGCAAGGGGCGTGTCCAGAGGGGGCGGGCCAGGGAGGCGTGGCGCCGGGGAGAGACTCCAGCGAGAGACACGATCCCGGAGAGAGCAGCGTCCGTCCGACGGCGTGCCCGGCCGCGGCCGGTCCTCGGTGGGAACGCAGCGACCACAGAAAGGGCTCGTTTCGGGGACTGTGGTTGTGGACCGGCGATTGGCTGATCTTGCCGGGCGCGCCTGGAAGGAGTAGACACGGACGCACTTAAAGCTAACGCAACTGGCTGTAATTTACCCCAACGAAAAAAGGGGGAGAAGGACACAGGACCGGCAGAGCGTTGATCATCGTTGAAGCGGGGCGACGGGCTCGCGGGGATTCGTCATCCTTTTTTCTCAACTTTATCTTAGTTTTCCCGCAAAAAAGAGTTAAGGTAGGGTGGCCCCGAGCTCTGCGGAACCAAGAGGGGCGGACGCTACGTTTCCGCCCGGTTGCGGAAACAGCCCGTGCACTACCCAATCAGGGCGGCGTAGCTCATTGGCGGAAGTGTATTATGTGAAGGAAGAGAGCCTCGCTTGTCGGCTGCGGAACGACGTCGTAAAGGCCGCAGCGCGCATGCGTTGTTGCTCCCTTTCCCCCGACTTCCGGCACGCCCGACGCCTGCGCAGTAGGTCAGCCGGGTGTGGGACGGTGGCGGATCCGCGAGGCCCGGGTCTCCACAGCGAGCGCGGGTGGTCCTCAGGCCGGCGGCCCGGCGGGGTCTGCGCGCGGCGGCCATGTCCATCTTCACGCCCACCAACCAGATCCGCCTGACCAACGTGGCGGTGGTGCGCATGAAGCGCGCGGGGAAGCGCTTCGAGATCGCGTGCTACCGCAACAAAGTGGTCAGCTGGCGCAGCGGCGTGTGAGTGCCCGCGGCCGGCCGGGCGGGGCGGGGCGGGGCGGGGGGGGCCGGTTCCGAAGGGCTCGTGGAGCCGCTGGTGTCGCCCCTGGTGTCGCCGGGGTCGGCCGGGTCCGCGGGCGCAGGGTCCCCGCCGCCGCCGTCGGGCACCGGGACCCCCGCCCGGTTCGGCGCCTCCGGCTCGCGCCCGGGGAGGAGCGGGGCGGCGGCCGCGGTTCGGGGTTCGGAGCGCGCGCGGGGGGCGGCCGGGTGGGTCGCGGCGTCCGGACGTTGACGCAGCGCGTGTCCCGCCGTCGGCAGCGAGAAGGACCTGGACGAGGTGCTGCAGACGCACTCGGTGTTCGTGAACGTGTCCAAGGGGCAGGTGGCCCGGAAGGAGGACCTGCTGAGCGCGTTCGGGACGGACGACCAGACCGAGGTCTGCAAGCAGGTGAGCCGCGGCCGCCGCCACGTCCTCGCCGCGCGGGCCGCACCGGCAGGGCTTCGGCCGGGTCCGGGACTTTGCTTTGAGCGGGGCGTGGCGGGGGCTGGGGCTGCCTGAGCGGGTCTGCGCCGGGAGCAGAGCGCAGCGTGACCCGAGATGAGTAGGGGTCGGACCGCAGTGGCCCGAGCCCCCAGGTGCCCCCGCAAGCTCTGTGCGGTGGCGTTCGTGTCCGGTGGTCCGCGTGGTCGGCGCGGTCCCCGCCTGTCCCGGTCCCCGCCTGTCCCGGTCCCCGCCTGTCGCAGTCCCCGCCTGTCCCGGTCCCCGCGTGTCGCAGTCCCCGCCTGTCCCGGTCCCCGCCTGTCCACCGGCAGTGCCGCTGCGGTCCTGCTGGGCCCGTGCCTGGTGTCCCTGTCGGCTCTGGGACGTCTCTTGTACCCGGATGTCAGACCTTTAGCCGCTGTCCCCGTTGTGTGCGGCCCCTAGTCCCCGCAGACTCACTGTTGGAGTCCGCTGTGACTGTCCCCCGTTCCGCGCGCAGTGAGGCTACGCGGCGCTCGTCCTTCCCCCGCTTCCTGAGCATTGTCCGTCCGGGCCTGTCCTTGTCACTGCAGGTGGCAGGACTCGTCTTCCCACGGCCGAGTCCCGTCCCGCGAGCCTGCGCCCTGACGGACGGGATACGGGCCGCCCTGCCTTACCCGTCGGGGCGCGGCTCGGGTCTGCAAGGCGGCCGCGCGGGTCCTCAGGACAGTTTGCTCGCGGCGTTGCGCTGTGCGGGTCTCGGTCTCGCGGGGTTTCCGCTGCTAACCTTGCGAGCAGCCCCGTCCCGTCCCCCCGTGGCTGCCCCAG
Source organism: Lutra lutra (assembly GCF_902655055.1). Lineage (NCBI taxonomy): Eukaryota > Metazoa > Chordata > Mammalia > Carnivora > Mustelidae > Lutra > Lutra lutra. The sequence continues at coordinate 25,532,832 of NC_062295.1, read as the reverse complement.
ATTTCGTGCCCGCCGGGCTGCGAACGGCTCCCCTCGAGCGCGGCGCCGCAGCGCTGGTCTCTTGTGTTCGGGTTCTTACTCGCGTGACTCCGACGGGGCGGCGGCGACTGACGTTGGCGCTGCCACGGTGACCGTCTGTCTCCTCGGGAACTGCCTGTGAGCTTCTCTGCGCTTCTCCGTCGCATCATTTGGGGTTTTACGCTGTGGCCCTTTGCAGTAATCCAGGACGCGCGATCTTGCCTCGCCCCGAAGTTAAGTTTTCTTCTGATCTGCTGCGCTTTGTCCGTTTCTGTATTTCCAGCGTGACGTACCTGAAGGTATAATTTCTCTTCGAGGTTTTCACCGCTGACGACTTGTGCCGTGTTGCCCTTTCCCCTGTCCCCACCTAAATATGAGATCTGGCGGCACAGGTTAATCCAGGGTCTCCTGCGGGCGCAGCTCAAAGCCCGACTGGGGCTCGTTCCTCCCCAAGTTGTTGATTCCTGTGCTTAGTTCACAGGTAACCTACAGTGAAAACTTTGTTCTTTTAAATCTGTTGGGTTTTCTAGATTTTGAGTAAAGGGGAGGTCCAGGTGTCAGACAAAGAGCGGCAGACGCAGCTGGAGCAGATGTTCAGGGACATCGCAACCATCGTCGCCGACAAGTGTGTGAACCCTGAGACGAAGAGACCGTACACGGCCATCCTGATTGAGAGAGCCATGAAGGACATCCACTACTCGGTCAAAGCCAATAAGAGTACAAAACAGCAGGTGAGTGGTTTTCAGTGTCAAAGTATCCAAATAAACGTCCGTTTCCTCCCGAGAAAACATTGAAATGGTCCGGAACACGACACTACTTAGAAGCAGTGGGGCAGAGGTTTTGGGGAGGGCAGGGAAGTGAGGGGTTATAGGGAGGAGGAGTGGAGTTCTATTTTAACAAAGCACAGACGTACTACGGCTCTCCTCTTTCTTTCCAAATCAGTCTTTTAGAGATAAAACTTGGGTTTTTTTAAAGATGTATTTATTTATAGGAGAGAGTATGCGCACGAGCTGGGGGAGGGACAGAGGGAGAGGGGGAGGGTCTCTAGCAGACTCCACACTGAGCGAAGAGCCCACCACAGGGCTGGATCCCACAAACGTGAAACCATGACCTGAGCCAAAGCCAAGAGTCCGATTCTTCACTGACTGAGCGGCCCAGGCACCCCGGAACTTGGATTTCTAAAGAGTCATTTCAGCTCTGTATTTTGTATTTTTTTATTTACACATATTTCATGTGCCACGCAAAAAAGTCATCTTTTTATAGGGTGTAATTCAGTGGCATGTTCACAAAGTTTGTGCGTCCTTCCCCGTCACCTAGTTTGAGAACATTTCTGTCACCGCCCAGAGGAAACCCTGTCGCCATTAGCAGTCACTCCTTTCCTGCCTCTCACAAGCGTTTGGCAAATTTTTGTCTCTGCGGACCTTTCTGTTCCAGACGCTTCGTAGGAATGGAATCAAGCGGCCTCTGAAGGTTCATACCTGTTACCGTACGTCAGTGCTCATTCCTTTTTAGGACTCAGTAGTAACCGTTGTGTGGAAATACCGTGTTTTGTTGGTGGATATTTGGGTGGTTTCTACTTTTTAGCTATTCTGAATAACACTGCTACGAAATCCTGTGTGTACGTTTTTGTGTGTACATGTTTGCGTTTCTCTGTACCCAGAAGTGCAATTACTGGGTCATACGGTGGCTATATTGAACTTTGAGGAACTGCCGAGCCATTTTCTGAAAGAGCGGAGACATTTTACATTCCCCACAGCCCGTGCTCAGGGGTTCCAGTTTCTCCACGTCTTTGAGGATGTTTGTAATTAATCCACCTTTTCTACTAGAGCCGTCCTGGGTGTATCTTCTGGGTTTGGTTTGCATCTCCCTGATACCTGCGATTTCAGCATACTCTCATGTGGTATTGACCCTAGTCCTCAGTGGAGAAAGCACGGTCTGCGTCCTTTGACCCTTTCTTAACGATCTGTGTCTCATCATCCAGTCGTAAGCATCCTGTACGTGTTCTGGATGCTGGTGCCTCATCAGACGTGCGACCTGCGTGTGTCTTCTCTTCACTGGGTTGTCTTTCCACTTCTTGACCGTTTTATGAAACCCAAAGGTTTGTCTTCGTTAAGTCCCAATTTATCACTTTTTTCCTACAGTTGCTCCTGTTCTCTGTGTCCTAAGGACTGTCGCCCGATTCAGCCAGATAGAACCTGCTCGGTTCTGAATCCCTTACAAAGAAATGCAGCAGAAGCAGCAGCGAAATGGCCCTCGTTGTCCGTTTTGTCTCCCTAGGCTTTGGAGGTGATAAAGCAGTTAAAGGAGAAAATGCAGATCGAACGTGCCCACATGAGGCTCCGGTTCCTTCTCCCAGTGAACGAAGGGAAGAAGCTGAAAGAAAAGCTCAAGCCCCTGATCAAGGTCGTGGAGAGCGAGGACTACGGCCAGCAGTTAGAGATTGTAAGATGAACACACTCTTGTTCCCTCGCTTCCGTCTTACCACAGTCGTCCGTTCTGTGGTCCTAAGCGCGTAACAGACACTTCGAGGGTGTGAACGATAAGACATTGCCAAGACCTCTGACACAGAATAAAGTAAGAATGTCAAGGTCTAAGTAAAACTAAGTTGTAGTTCAGCACACTTGGGATTTTGTTGTTGTTAAGTCCGCGCTCATTTTGGAGGAGAGACGGTTTTACAGGGAGTGTTCTGTTAGGGAAATTGGAAATAAGACTAAAAGTTGGGCAGTCTTATTTACCACAGAATTTTTTTTTCTTTTTGAAGATGCATTTATGTGAGAGGGTTTGGGGGGGCAGAGGGAGAATCTCAAGCAGCCTCCCTTTTCAGTTCGGAGCAGACCCCCCTCAGTCCCACAGCCCTGAGTTCACAATCAGAGACAAAACCAAGGGTCAGATGCTCAACCGCCTGAGCCACCCAGGCACCCCTTACCACAGGGCATTTTGTAGAAGCAACAGAAACCTTGCATCTTAGGTCCTCACCCCACGCTGTCAGACACAGTATAGGGTCTGTTGTCTGCAAATTCATGCCTTGAGGTTCTGCAAGAGTTCCCACGTAAATGAGCTCTGGACGGATCGTTGCGTGTCCCCGCAACGTGGAACAGCACGGCTGACATTTTGAAGTTCTCAGACCTTTTCAGAACTTCACATGTGATTTCTAAATGGGCCTTCGAGCTTTTTCTCCTTCAGATGTCCATAAAAAGCGGTGCTTTCGCAGAACTTTAAAGGTTCATGCTAAATTTCAGTGCAAAAGAACCATAGTATTCTAGTCCAATTCACTTTATAGCCAAGGAATCCAGAGACGTCCTCAGGCAGGGAGCGGACGCCTGTGCCCGGGGCTCACACGCGCACTTAGAGACAGAGGCTGCTCTGGCTACCTGCATCCAGCGACTGGCGTACTAGGTGTTTACCCAGAGGATACAGAAACACTGAATGAAGAGGTACATGCACCCCGATGTTTACAGCAGCAGCAGCCACAGCCACACTACGCAGAGAGCCCGAGTGTCCATCAGCTGCTGAAGGGAGAAAGAGGTTGCGGTGTCCATGTGCAGCAGACCGTGGTGCAGCCATCAGTGCAAACGAGACGGGCCATCTGCAGCAGCGTGGCCGGAGCTAGAGACCGTCACGCTGAGCCAGATGAGTCCGAGAAAGTCAGATACATGATTTCACGCACATGTGGAATCCAGGAAACAAAACATGAACGTGAAGGGGGGAGAGAGACAACAGCGGAGGGAAGCAAACCATAAGGGACTCTTGGTGAGGAGAGAAGACAGACAGGGATGATGGCGCTGGATGAGGGTGGGTACCGAGGGCACTTGTTACGATGAGCGCGAGATGTTACTGTGTAAGCCGTGAATCCCCGAATTCTGAACCCAGCAGTGCACTGTGCTGACGAGAATTTAAATAAAACCTGGGGGGGTGGGGGAAGACAGGCTGGACTCGAACCCGGTCCGGTGCCGCTGCGTGGTCTTGGCTCTTGCGCTGTAGAGGCCGAGCAGCAGGCACACTCGGAAAGTGCGCGTTTGTCCCCGGGACGGTGGTGCTGTGTCGCTCTGTCTTCCCGAGGTGAGCAGCTGTGTTGGTGTTTCAGGTGTGTCTGGTTGACCCGGGCTGCTTCAGGGAAATCGACGAGCTGATAAAAAAGGAGACGAAGGGCAGAGGCTCCCTGGAAGTGCTCAGCCTGAAAGACGTGGAGGAAGGAGAGGAGAAGCTGGAGTGACGCCCGACAGGCTCCGCAGCTCAACACTACAGCGCGCTCTCCCCTCAGTCCCTCCTCTCTGGTCCGCCAGGCTCGTGCTCAGACTCTGACATTGTCTGTCCTTGTGCTCATGTGTACACAGACACACCCTTCTGATAGGTAGTACGCTGCGGGGCTCGCTCAGTTTTAGTCATAAGGTGGGGTTTCGGGCAAGAATGAAAAATCCAAGATGGTGAGGGCAGAGGAGCGTTTTGCTGCTGTCTCGTGCCCCGGACTGTCCGGCCTGCCGGTGATCCGAGGCAAGTCCGTGGGGAGACAGACTTTGTACGTTATAACAGGAGACATCTAGGAGGATATGACAAAAAGGAAGTGTTTGTTGAAGAAAACCTAACGTCCTATTCTGACTTAATGAGACGTGTGGCCTAATCCATAGCTTGGACGATGACCCTGAGTATCCGGAAGTAGCTTTGGGGTGACCCAGGACTGAGCGGTTCTCACTGACCATGCGGTCATAACCTTCATGATTCCCGGTAAAGAATAACATAGTATCATCGGTTTCTGACCCTTAAAGTTTATAATATATGTTAACAGAGTGGAATTACACGTAATCAATAAAAGCACTCTTTATTTTTTAATGAATGACGGCGTGTGTTTCTAGACCGCTTCCAGGCTCCCTCCCTTTCCTCTGCCCCTGTGTAGTGCTCCGGGGAGTTCTCAGCAGGACGAAGTAAGTCCCGCGAGGGGCGCTTAGAACAGGGCCTGTTCCGACGGACACCAGATAAGTCTTCGTGATTTGGGAAGTAATTGAATACAATTATTTTGGTACATAAACACTTAAATGGACAATATGCAAGTCTTCTAAAATCTACTTCAGAAGAGATGTTGTAGAATACAAATTGGGGTTTCACTCAAAATTAACGTGGTTGTATTTTGTGGACGCAAGTTTTTAACTGAAGGAGTTTGTATTTGAACAGGCCCAGACGGGTTTTATAAGTACAACAGTTCACTGCTAATGCAGCTTCTCAGAAATGGCCCATTTAAAAATAATTAATGGAAATTGCAAAGTCAAACTCCCTCACAGTGTCAGAAGAAGTGTTCCTGCTGGGTGTCTTGGGAACACACTTTCTGTCACGCTGGAATGAGTTGCTGCTCTGCTGCTGGTCCTTGGGGTGGCATTCTCACTGACTTCACGCACCCGGTGAAGTTCGTTGTTTCATGAAGATGGTCTAAACTTGAAGGCCCAGAAGATAATTTTTAGCCAATGAGGTTGACACTTTATCTCCAGCTTCGACAGTGTTTGAGGTTGAAAATCCTACTCAGTGGGAATGTTCGTTTAGCTGCATCTTGAGTAGGAAGGTTCAACGGTTAGATAGCCCCTTCAGTTTTTCTCATTCATCTAAAAAGCTGGAGCCTTAAGAAATGTAAAATGTAGATCACATAATGAGTCACACTTCTGAGCCTATAAAAAGTAAGTTTTTACCACATATTAATCTCATTACTCAAAAGTAGTTACATGGTTGTGCTGTGTTGCTTAAAACAACAACTTATTTATTGGAGAGAGAGGCGGGGGGAGAAGGGGGAGCAAGGGAGAGGGACAATAGACTCCACATTCAGTGCAGAGCCCAACGTGGGGCTCTATCCCAGGACCCCAAGTTAATGACCTGAGCTGAAGCCACGAGTCAGGCGCTCAACTGACTGAGCGACCCAGGCACCCCACACTGTGTGACGTTTGACCAGAAATTACCAGGCGATTGGTAGAGGGGACGCATCCTCAAGGTAGTCACCATGTTAGACCCGGTTTCTGAGCAGGAAGCAGTGTAACACCCCAGAAGACATTTTAATGTAAAAGTTAGTCCTTCTCCTTCAGGAATCGCAAGTAAACAGTGTAGGGACAAAGTCTACCGCAAAACACAGAATTTCTAACAAGTTCACTTCTAAGTTCTCGTTTCCTTGGCCTGGGTTTCCATTCGCTGCTTCTCAAGGCTCCACTTTGTCCTCATAGATACTCTGATTTCCGAAACAGCTGCAGAATCCGTGAAAGGCAAGTGCCTCGCAGCTCCCTCCCCTCCAGCCTCCTGCCTCCAGCCCCCACGCTCACACCACGCACTTCCAGACGCCATCCTGAGCAGGGCGGGCGGGGGGCCGGGTAATTCGCCATTTCTGTTTACTCACCGTAATACCCTGCCCAGGGCTCCTGGGTGCCTCCCGTTCTCAAATGTGTTTGCAGGAAAACAGTTTCCTCTTCAAAGGACCAAAGAATGTCAAATGACAAACTTCTCTCTCTTAGACCTCTCTTAGAGGTCTTCGTTTTACAAATTCATCACAGCTGTTGCATTTTCTGATTCCAGCTCTCTACAGTAAGAAGTTCCACCTCCAAGTTTTGCAGAAAAATGAGTGTACTCAGAGCTTTTCAGAGAATTCTGAGCAATTTCTCTACCAAATTTGCTCAAACAAAACAATGACAATGGCTGAACTCTCCCTGCATGTTTGCTAATTCAGTCCTTTCTGTATTACAGCTGACCCTTCAATGGCTCAGGGGTTAGAAGTTCGGCCCCTGCCCTCCCCACCGGGGGAAGCGAGGAGTCCAAGATCCATATAACTTTGGACCCCCAAACACTCAACCACTGATAGCGTACTGTTAACCAAAGCCCCAATAACAGAATGAGTCAATTAACACATAGTTTACATGTGTGTATCATATACTGTATGTTTATAATAAAGTAAGCTAGAAAAAGAAAATCATAAGGAAGAAAAACACATTTACAGCACTGTACTGTCTTTACCAGAAAAACCCGCATAGAAGTGGACCCACACGGGGCAACCCGAGATGCTCAAGGGTCACCTAAACAAACACAGAGCTTTGTGTGATTCATGTGTCTTGGGGACCCGCTCGTGACTTTGGCTCTTCCGGTTCAGCAGTTGTGGAAGTGCGGTCCCCTGGCCAGCAGCATTAGAACCTCGTGGGAACTTGTTAAAAACACACATTCTTGAACTTGGCTCCAGACCTAACGAATCAGAGACCTGGGGGCAGGGCCCAACCGTCTGTTGCAGCGATCTCTCCAAGTGATTCAGATGTGCACTGGAGTTTGTAAGTCAGTATTTTAAGCCAAGAACAAGCATTTAGATTGTTCAGAGCTCAGATGGGGACATGGGAAAGCCGAGAAGCCAAATGCATATGAAGGAAAGACTTTCATTCCTGCGAGCTTTCTGCAACAGATTTTCTAGAAACTTGATGACCATCTGGGGAGGCTAAAGGAACTAAAAGAAAGCATCAAACAGATTTGTTTTAAAGCATTATAGGAATAGAAGAAGCCCCGAGTCTGAAATGAATCTGGACAAACGGAAATTTAAATCTTACCAGTTGCGTCAACTTGGTACGTGGCGAGTGCACGTTCAGTGTTTGTCAAACCCGCGACCCTTCCATCGCTTGTCTAGAACCCGTCACTCCATCTCTCCGGAGCTGGGGCACAGGCGTGCGAGAGCATCTGGCTCCGGGGGCCCCAGGTCCAGTCGCTCGCAGAGAGACAAGTGACAGTGGAACAAGAAAGGAATTTATTCCAGTGAGTCCGGCACTGGGAAGGCAGTGGACTAGCGTCTGAAAGACTGTCTTCAAGATGCTGAAAATATTCCAGGTTGATAGGGAAAAGGGGGGGTAAAGGTCGCTGGGCTCCTGCAGGCGGCCGTAAAGGTCAGGTCATCACTGTCTTGGGGTCAGTCACAGGTGGGGTCTGGCTGGCTCAGGGCCGTCTTTGCTGGAGCGGGTAGTTTCACTTCCCATCAAGGGATGCTTTGCCTGCAGGCTCTTTTGCTGAGTTCAGAGATACCTGGAAAGACCTTAATGCATTAGAAGGTTTGAAGTCAAAATGGAAGTGGTTGAAATCCTTGGTTTCCACACATGGAGAAACTTGCAACCATAGGTGTGGCCTGGCCGCAGACCCTACTAAGAAGACGCAGTCGTCCCTGTGAAAAGCTTAGAGTTGGGAGTGAGGGTCAGGTCTTCAGCCGGCGGCTGGCCCTGGAACACAGGGTTTCAGGAGCTACAGGGCCACCATCCTTCTCTACAAGGACAAAGACCCGAGAGAAAGGAGCCCTTCTGCGATGGCCGGAAGGACGCGTCGGGGGTGTGTTTGCCAGGCTCCCAGCTCCTTCCTGATCCAAGTTCAAGGTCCTCCTGGCTCTGGTGGCAGGTCTGACTGTGGGATCCGCAGAATGTCCCTGGACCCTCCCTGCCCCTCCCTGCTCCTCCCTTTTCGATTCCTTTGCAAGACTGAGCTCTAGTTGGTTTCTGTGACTCACGACCAGGAAGGCTTTGCTCAGACATGTGAGCAATCACCCAGTTTCACCCAAGGTCAAGGTCTGCGTTTGCGGAAGGAGGCCCACAACTGCTGCTTCATTGATGGGCGATGACCTAAGTGAGACAACATTCAGAAGAGTGTCTAGAACACTGTGGGCTCAGTGAACCGCCCCTTCGAGTCATGAGCCTGAGCTCCATACTCCCCTCCCTGGTCCGGCACAGGAGGACCGGGTGGCTCCCCGCACTGACCCGAAGCCGGGGTGACCACAGATCACTCGTTCTCACTGGCAAGGACATGTGGACAAGGTGCTTGCTGGGGATTTATTTCACTATCTGAAAACACTGCGTTTTGGAAAAGCTTCTTTCCTTTTCTGTGATGACTTTGCCTGGGTCTTTCAGAACAAACCTTTAAGACAACAAACACAGAGCTTTTGCTTCCTTGATCCACAACAAATCCATAGACAATGCCAGGTGCTGGGGACACAGCCGCAAGCGAGATACAGAAAACACATCAGGATACGTGCAACGGGACGGATGCACGTTGCACTCTGCTGTGCTCAAGTCTGTTCCACGGACTCTCAAAAAACACTGAGAAATCAGATGTGCCTGCTCCCCTCTCCCTGTAGGAAACACTGTAGATGCTGCTCCACTCTAAAGATTTACCGGGGGGGGGGGGGGGGGGACGACTTTGATGCTGCAAATGTGAATTCCATTTGCATCCACACCAAGAACTGTGTGGTTTGTATTTTCCTGTGAAATAATGAATTGTGGCAGATGTTAAAATACAATTTCTACCGAAATGGGAAGGCAGAGATAAAATACGAGGGAGATTTCTGGTTTTGCTTCCAGGCAAAGCGTCGAGACGGACTTTCTTTACATTTTACTTACGTGTGTATTTCCCCAGTAAGTCCTGGCAAGAGAGAGTGGGAGGTGTTCTTGCAGCAGATGCCGGGGTTTCTAGAATCATCCCTACCCAGATGCGCCCCAGCATCCCCCCGAGCTTGGAGGCACAGAGCCCGCCAGTCTGCTCCGAGTGCCCCGGGGCGGCCTGACCCGCCTCGCAGACAGGGGGAGCTGGGCCGCTCGTCGGTGTGCCACGTGGGGGCTGGACCACACTGGTCCCGGCAGACCCCAAACATCCAGACTCGGAACAGCTTCAGAGAAAACTAAACTTCCCAAAGGGAGGCGCTCTGACAGTTCACCGGACTGAAATACGCATTGCAGAAGTGCACGCGCCCTCCGAATTCGCACGCGCGACCCTTCTTCATCCGGCGGGCCTGAGCCTGTAGTTCCCAGCCGGCCGGCGCGGGAGGACAACGCGGGAGGACAACGCGGGAGGACAACGCGGGAGGACAACGCGGGAGACCTTCTCGCGGATTCTGGGACCTGAGGAAAGACGAGGTTCGCACCGCGTGTCTCACACAGACCGTGTCCTACAACGTGGAACAAAGCACGAAGCCTCACCAAACCCGGCCCCAGACCTAGCGTGCAAAATGCTCGTGAGAGAGAAGAAAGGCTTCAGGAGACGGTGGTGAGGAAGCCGGGAAGGAAGACCCGGCGGACGGCGCGGAGGGAGGGTCAGCTACAGGCGGGATCCCTGTCTTGCCATCAGGAACCGGCCACCGGGCCCGAACACCCCTTGACCCGCGGGGGTCTCGAACACGCTCCCTCTTGGAGGCAAAGGCTCCACTCGCGCGAGGCAGCTGGCGGGGGAAGGCGGTGGTGTCGTGGCCACAGTGCCCGGGCAGCTACCAGAGCAAAGCGCCCTCAGACCTGTGCACCACAAGCCCAGTGAGAAGTGCTTTGGACAGAAGGACCCCACACGCGCGCGTGCACACACGCACACGCACGCGCACAATAAAACGCCAGTCTCATGAACTGATATCCAGCCCCCCTACGGAGACACTCTCCCATCTTCTCTGTCCTATTTAATGCTTCTCATTCTAAGCACAACCCTTTAAACGACCTTAAAACCCGCCGGCAGCGCTCCTCCCCGCAGTCTGACAAGCTCGGCCCACGAGTTTCCTCATGCATTTGCAGCGCACAGGGACCGGCCTTCTCCCAGAGAGATTTCCCGTCCCACCTTTGCTTGGACGGCAGAGGAGGCCAGGAAACACCAGGCTTCAGCAGAGCACTGTCTTCACTGACGATCTATGTCTTATCCTGAGACACCAAACTGTTCTCAGTCCAAAGGGCCCCAGCGTTTGACAAAAGTGCCGGTAGCCAAATGCATAAAACCTCGGGGCCCAGTACGGAAGCATAAACGAGTCTCTTTCCTATTTCAACTTCTAAGTAAGCCTCACACCCCTCGTGGGACTTGAACTCATGACCCGCATGTTCAACAGTCGCTCACTCTACCGACTGAGCCAGCCGGTGCCCCCCATTCCAATTTTTAAAATTCCACTTGAACATGTCAATTGTCTCAATATTACATAAAGACAGAGGCAGGAAGAGAGGGAGCAGGAAAACATAACAAATGGCTCAAAAAAAGAACAGAAAACAGAACGCTGGCCAGAGGGTGACAGATGCGTAGAGATGGAAACAGACAGATACCTAAGTATCCTTGTAAAATGTGGTGACCCCACTTGCCTGAATTTCTCCTCTCTTACTAAATTAAATAGCGTAAGAGCCCCCAATCCAGAAGCACATCCCACTTTGAAACAGTTCGCCTGTTTCGAGCCTTTATGTACCGCAGGCGACATCCTGACACTGTAAGAGAGGGAAAGACACCGTTCGTTTCCTGGACAAACATGCTCCAGCAAGGTACGACATCACTGTGACGTCCTTCAGGGGCTAAGTCCACATTAATTTATGCAGACTCGTGACTCACCACCAGGAGAACCTGGATGGGTCACGTTCATTTGCTCCTCCAAGAGCCCGTCTAGGCCGTCAGGCTGGGTGCTGGGCCACTGGAAATACAGAAATAATTGAGATGTGGTCCCTGCCTCAGTAGAACTTATGGTCTGTAATGGGGGATTTTATTTTATTTTATTTTATTTTTTCTTATTTATTTTTGGGAAAGAGAGAGCGAGCGAGCCTGAGCGGGGGAGAGAGGAACAGGGGGAGAACCAGGCTCCCTGCTCAGCAGAGAGCCCGACGCAGGACTCGATCCCAGGACCCTGGGATCATGACCCGAGTCAAAGGCAGACCCTTAACGGACTGAGCCACCCAGGAGCCCATGTAATGGGGTATTTTTGGAGTCAAGTGATCTGACATTATAACGCTGGAAGCACGGAATGTTACGAGAACCCAGGAAGGAGAGAGAGAAAGTCGGGGAACACACAGTTAAAACTAAAGCCCTCAGCAAATGCACAAGAAAAGAGGTGTGAGAGGCAAGGTGGTGGCAAGGACAGCAAATGGCTTGTGGGACTGGGACCCCGGCTATGTTCAGAGGAGTGGGGTCCAAGGAAGGGGGCCGAAGATAGGGTGTCCTTCCTGAGGAAGGGGTCCAGGGGTCCAGGTGTCCAAGGGTCCAGGGAAGGGGCCTGACCATACACACACACATTAGGAGCCACTCGAAGGACTGTCGCCTTGATCCTAGACAAGATGGGCTGTCACTGAGGACGTACAAGCAGGGAAGTGACATACTGGACATCATACCGACAGACAAATTGGGAACTGAAACTGAATTCAGAAAAGAGCTTCTGCTTCGGATGCAGCCCGGTGTTGAAGAGAGGATCACGCAGGACACGCCTCCTCATCAGATACACTTTCTTATTCAGTGGTAATCCAGGGAATTCTCGACACCCCTTTCTTCCAAGAGCCCCTCACTAGGCTGGGGAGAACAGCCCCACGTCAAAGCATGTGTCTACTGGCCCTTGGGGAAGGGAATTGCAAGGTTGATGGAACACAGAATTTTCCAGGATTCAGGGTCTCAGGTCTCCCCATGAAGGAACCAGTCTGCCGGATCTTCCTGGTTACGAAACCGTGTTCCTGTGGCTTCAGATGTCGTGAATATGTGAGATTCTCCTGTCTGTATCTTGAGTCGGATGGCTCTTCTGGGCTCCAGTGGCCCCTTGGACAGCTCCACTTAGATGCACCCCTGTGTCCCCCTGAGGCTTCCTTTTCCCTCCCTTCTACCTGTTCCTCCCCTGTGTTCCTCATCAACCACACAACAGTCCCAAGTCAGAGACCCCAGTATGTCCACTGCCTGGTCCTCACCCACATCCAGGCGATCGCAGCACCTATCAACCACACTTCTTTCTTTTTTACAAGATCATAGTTATTTATTTGAGAGAGAGAAAGAGAGAGAGAGAGGGCATGAGCATGGGGACAGGCAGAATGAATGGGAGAAGCAGACCCCTCTCTGAGCAGGGAGACCACGGCGGGGCGCAATCCTGATCCCGTGACCCTGAGGTCATGACCTGAGCTGAAGTCAGATGCTTATCCACCTGCGCCAGCCAGATGCCCAGATCCCACTTCTTTATGGCATCTCTCTTGTCTATGTGAACCCACACATTACCATTCAGCACCTCGATTCCTGATACACACTCCACCCTGGGCCGCCTCGCCCGCCATCGGTCTGCACAAGGCCAGCAGAGCCGTCTTGTGTCATCTCCTCTCAGAACCCTCCAGAACCTCCCCACAGAGCTAAGATGAAGACCAAACAGATAACTGGGTTACAAGGCTTAATGTTTTGTTCCAGCTAAGAGTTGAAGAATCATTTAATCCCCTGGAGGAACATTGGGGATGGAGACCAGCAGGCCGCTGCGATTGTCCGACAAGAGAGAATATCTTGGTCTGGCTAGAGCAGTAACAGGAGAGATAGATAGGAAGGTGAGTTCTGCTGTGAGAACGGTTACATTTATCTCTTCATCCAATAAATGTTTACCAAGCACCCACTAGGTTCCAGAACATGACAGTGAGCAAGACATCATCCCTGCCTTCAGGAAACAGATAGTCTAATGGGAAATGTGCAGATTAGACACATTCTCACACATAAGTGCATAGTTACTGCTGTGACTAGAGTCAAGAAGGGACAGGTGACTAGTGCATGCTGCAGGGACACAGCCTCGGGTGTGTCTGCATGCCTGTGGATAGGTGCCGGTGGGAAAGTCCTCCCTGAGAACATCACATCTAGGCTGTGACCTAATGATGAGAACAAAGGAGCCCCATGCCACAGAAAGGGGCGTGGGGTGGGAAGGCAAGCTAAGAAAACAGCAGGTCCAATGGCCCGGAGGTGGAAAGAAGACTGAAGTGCTTTAGAAATAACACAAAAGTCAGAGCTACTGAAAGTAGCCAGTGTGAGGGAATGGCAAAAGGTGGGGACAGAGGGGTGGCTTGAATCCAGATCAGGTAGGGTCTTACAGACCACGCTATGGGCTTTTAATCTCACTTTCATAAGGTGAAAAATTAAGTTTTCATAGATAGATACTATGCTCTTGAGTCGTGTTTTTGTGTTCTTAGTTGTTTGTGGTTGTTTCTAAACTAAACCCCACTTTTTCCATGTTGCGCAACAGGGCACATTGTCTATGTCCCTTCCAGTCTGGTTGCCTCCCGTGGGTATGTTTCATCTGCCAGCATCCTCCTTAAAACGCAGAGCTGCACACTAAACACCGCGTCCCTCACGCGGTCTCGCCCCTGCCTCGTACAGAATGCTGAAAGACCCTCCGTTGCCTTTCTCTTAGGGAACCAATAAGTCTGTTATTTCAGGGTAACAGTGCAAATGCAACTCATTTTTGTGATAATTTTATCACACTTTTATTTTAAGCCAGAACTATTGAATTCTGTACCTGTAGTATTAGGTTTTAAAATCTAACTTTAACTATTTATACTGATCTCTACTGATTTTCATCTTGTTGGATTCAACCTACCAATTTTCATTATTCATTCATTCTGTAAATATTGGTTGAGCACCTACTATGTGCCACTAACTGTTTTAGGTACTGGTGAAAGAGCAGTGAAAAAAAACCAAATTTTTCTGCCCATTCCAAGGGAGGAAGATGAACAAAACAAAACAAAATAAAAAAAAAAGAAGAAAGAAAAAAAGAAAAGGAAAAAAAAAGGAAAGAAATGGGTATAAATATGTTATGTTAGCTATTGATAAGTGCTAATATTGCTCACTCAAATTCCAGAGTTTATATTTGTGCTTAACCTTGTGATGAAAATCCAGGACATGTCTAGGAGTGTGTGGCCCTCACATGCCGTTGGTCCGGCACGTGGTATGAAAACAAGGCCATTGCCTGGTTTTCCATTGCTAGATGCTCCAAACTTTCTCTTGGCTTGAAAGGGATGCATTGCACAGACAGATCAGAGAAGGAAGTTGTGAGAATCCACTGCATCCCATATAGGTCCACTCAGGAAAACACATGCACAGGCTAAATCACAGTTCCCTGTGCCACAGAGTTTGTTTTTAAGCAGATATTTTAAAGTTATCTTTAAAAATCAACAGAAATAGTAGACTAGAAAGATCAGACAGATCTTACAGATGAAAACAACTAGAAAAGCTAGACGAAACAATACTTCTGTGGGCGCCCGGGTGGCTCAGTCATTAAGCATCTGTCTTCAGCTCAGGGCAAGGTCCCAGGGTCCTGGGATCGAGCGCCGCATCGGAGCCCCGCTCCGCAGGGAGCCTGCCTCTCCGCTCCTCCGCTGTTCCCCCTGCTTTTCTTTCTCACTCTCAAGCTCGCTCTCTCTCTCAAACAAATAAATAAAATCTTTAAAAAAGAAGAAAAATTAGGAGGGGAATTAAGGAGTCATTAAAGAGAATGGACATGAAGGCACAACATAACAGAACTTACGGGACGCAGTAGAAGGGTTCAGAGGGAAATTTACGGCCATAAAACCTTAAAAAGAACCGAGATCTCAAATCAATAATGTCAACATCCCCTGAAGAAACCAGAACCAGCAGAGCAAACAAAGCCCAGAGCAAAGAGACGGAAAGGGGGTGCCGGGGCGGGGGGGCGCGGCCAGTTGAGCTGCTGACTCTTGATTTCGGCTCAGGTCAAGATCTCGGGATTGCGAGATGACTTCAGCTCCGGTCATGATCTCAGGGTCCTGGAATCGAGCCCCACATCGGGCTCTCTGCTCCTCCCCCTCTCTCTCTGCCTGCCTCTCTGCCTGCTTGTGATCTCTGTCTGTCAGATAAATAATAAAAAATAAAACATAAGAAGGAGGAAGAAGACGACAAGGAGGCGGCAGGGAAGGGGCCGCTCTGACGCCCGCCTGCGCACGGACGCGTGTGTAAAGTCTCTGCACACGGTCCGTCTCTTAACCCCCAGACCCCCGCGAGCCCGTGAACACTGCCGTGCACTGACACTCTGGGACCGGGACATTCGTGGGAGCAACCCCAATTGTCCAAGTGACTGAGCGGGCACCACGCAGCACGCGCGTGCCATGCGGTCTGGGACAGCAGGAAATTCTGACATTTACTGCGAGATCGCAGGCTCCGTCACCGAACACCAACCCTGCGCGGGCCTGCTCAGAGGCGCTGTTTGTGACACCTGAAACCACGGGGACAGAGTGGAAAGGTGCTTGGCAAGGGCTGGGAGAGACAGTGTCCAGCGGGGGGACCGTCACGGGGTCCCTGGTCGCTGCTGCAGAAGGGCAGGTGACCTGGCTTCGCCACCCCAGCGGGACCCCGGGACTGGACTGATGTGGCTCGTCCGGGAAGGCTCCCGCGTCCCGGACGTGACAGACTCTGGCTCTGCTCGGAGCTCGGGCCACAACCTGTGGAGAAGCTCAGGCTCCCGGCCCGGGGACCGGACTCCGCGGGCGTTGAGGTGACATGTCCTGCTCGGGGACATGCTCCGCTCAGACGGTCCCAGAGCTCCTCCGGCGTGCGGGGTCCCGGGAACTCGTGCTGCAGGGATTGGCATGGACCATGTGGGGATGAGCTGGGGGCCCCGCGAGCCCCGGGGGCCCTCAGGGGCTGGCCACGCTGGGCCGCAGAGACGCGGCAGCTCCGCCGGTCCCCGCGGGTCTGAGGGGCCCGGACAGCTTGGGGACACAGCAGGCCCGGGGGCTGTGGGAAGACCTGCCGATCCGGAGGAGGTGAGGCAGGTCGGCCATTGGGTCGCCCCAGACATTTGAGAAGATGCTCTTGCCTTTGAGAAGTTTTCTGAATAAAAACTTCTAAAATGGGAAATAAAGGGACGCGCCCCTCGCACGATCCCCACACAGCATCCAGCGGCAACTTCTCGGGCGCCTTGCGGGGAGGCAGCGGAACACGAAACTCAGGAAGTCCCTGTCCTCACGAAAGGACACAGAGCAAACAAGTGCGCTGGTCTCAGAGCAGGGCCGACGTCCCTTGCACTCCCCCCAGGGACACGCGGAGTCCATGCCCTTCCCCTTGAACCTGGGCAGGCCTGTGACCGCCTCAGCCAGTAGAGAACGGTGGTTCATGGCTGTACGGGACACACAGACCAGGTGGAAAGCCCCCATGGGGACATTCCACTCACAGTCCCCAGGGCCATCTTCCTCCAGCATGCGGGAACCAGACGTGTGATTCTAGCCCCCGTCATTGGTGTCACCCCAATGGAGACCCTAGGCCTCATGGAGCAGAGACAATCTTCCTTGCTGTGCCTTGTCCAAATTCCCGACCCACAGAATTCACGAGCACGACAAAAGGGTTGTTACCTCTTGAGTCTGGGATGGTTTGTTAAACAGCAAAATCAGCTCAGAGCAAGTTAGCATATAATGCAGTGTCGGCCGTAGGGGACGTGAGTGTTCCCCAGAAGAGCAGAGCTGCGTAAGGCCGTAATGAGGCCCGCGAACCCGATGAGAGGAAACCGCGAGCAAGAGTGAGGGGCAGAGACACAGAACAGAAGATCGTGGTGTCTGTCCTTGAGGTATAAGCCTGCTCCCTACCAGCCCCAGGCCCACAGCTTCTCAGGGTTAGGGTCAGGGTTAGGATTGATGCGGGGCTTGATCCCAGGACCCTGAGATCATGACCTGAACCGAAGGCAGAGGCTTTAACCCCCTGAGCCATGCAGGCACCCCGTAAATTTATTTTTTAATTTACTTTTTTGGCACATGGCATTAAATTTGAAAGGTACAAGCGTTCCAGAGCAAAAAGTCTCCCTCCCACTCCTGGACCCGACCCACTCAATTACCCCCCCTTGATGCAACTCTCCTACCGGTGTGGGGGAATTTTCCGGAAATGGTCTCAGCATTTACAACCAAATGAGAGCGAACTACACCATCTGCATTTCGATACGTTCACTCACATCTTGGAGTTTTCTCCATGTCATTACATGGAGACATGTTTCTCATTCTTTAAACAAACCAAAATATAAATTAAATAATTTTTTTGTTTCTGTTTTTGTTTTGGTTTGGTTTGGAGCAATTCTAGTTTTACAGAAAAATCGTAGACATGGGAGTTCCCATAAATCCTGCACTCAGCTTTTTACTATTTATTTATATTTTAATAAAATATTTATTTTTTTTTAAAGATTTTATTTATTTATTTGACAGAGAGATCACGAGTAGACAGAGAGGCAGGCAGAGAGAGAGAGGGAAGCAGGCTCCCTGCTGAGCAGAGAGCCCGATGCGGGACTTGATCCCAGGACCCTGAGATCATGACCTGAGCCGAAGGCAGCGGCTTAACCCACTGAGCCACCCAGGCGCCCAAAGATTTTATTTATTTATTTGACAGAGAGAGATCACAAGTAGACAGAGAGGCAGGCAGAGAGAGAGAGAGGGAAGCAGGCTTCTTGCTGAGCAGAGAGCCCGATGCGGGACTCGATCCCAGGACCCTGAGATCATGACCTGAGCCGAAGGCAGCGGCTTAACCCACTGAGCCACCCAGGCGCCCCTATATTTTAATAAAATATTTAAATATTTTCTATTTATTTTTATATTTAAGGTATTATATATAGTGTATGATATATAATATATGTATTTATTTTTATTTTTATATTAATACCTAACAAAACTACGTTGTCAAAACTAAGAAGTTATCACTGGAACGAGGCTCTTAACTAGACTACAGAGTTTCTCCGGGTTCCTGCTTGTCCGTGACTGTCCTTTTCCTGTTTCAGGACATGGCCCAGGGTGCCCGTAACATTTCATCTTTGTGTTCCCTAAGTCTCTACTGATCAGCGGCAGTTTCTCAATCTTTCCATAATTTTTATGACCTTGACACTTGGGAAGAGCCCTGGCCAAGTGTTGTGCAGCACGTCTGTCGGTTTGGGCTTTTCGGAGGGTTTCCCATGGCCAGAACAGGTTCTGGGTTTGGGGGAGAACACCAAGGGGTGAAGTGGGGGGATGGGGGAGGGAGCCCGACGGGGGGCTCCATCCTGGGACCCTGGGATCATGATCGGAGCCGAAGGCAGATGCTTCACCCACAGAGCCCCCCGGGTGCCCCTTGAGCTCCTCATAACCTCCAAATACAGGGTCATAATGATTGTTTTAACCAATCATATGTCTTTCAAAGGAATGGAGAAAAACACACACTTTTACAGTCCTTTATCTTTTCCTGCTGCTTCCCCATTTCCGTGGCTCTCCCTTCCTCCGTGTGGATTTGCATTGTCACCTGCTGTCATCTGCTTTCAGCTCGAGGAACGTCCTTGTGCCTCTCAGAAAGCAAATCTGCGGGCGGTGGGTCCTCCCGGGGTTCGCTTACCTGGGAGTGTGGACGGCTTCGGGTCAGAAGGACGATCTTCATGTGGGGGTCTTGGCTGGCCGCGCTTCCTCCCCTCTCTGGACGTGCCACCCTTCGTCTTCCCGATGCCGCTGACTGTGTCACGGTCCCCCCAGGCCATTCTCTCTCTTGTTGCTTTCAAGATCTGCTCTTTGTGGGGCGCCTGGGTGGCTCAGTGGGTTAAGCCGCTGCCTTCGGCTCAGGTCATGATCTCAGGGTCCTGGGATCGAGTCCCGCATCGGGCTCTCTGCTCAGCAAGAAGCCTGCTTCCCTCTCTCTCTCTCTCTCTCTGCCTGCCTCTCCGTCTACTTGTGATCTCTCTCTGTCAAATAAATAAATAAAATCTTAAAAAAAAAAAAAAAAAAAAAAAAAGATCTGCTCTTTGTTTTTCCAGGTTTGACCATGATGGACTCAGGTGGGGATTTCTTTGTATTTATTCTGACCTGGATTCATTGGGATTCTTGGATCTATAATATTTATCAAGTTGGAACGTTTCGGCCATTATTGCTTCAAATACGTTCCTGTCCTTTTCTGTCTCTTTTCTTCTGTGCCTGTCATTTCCCTGTGTCGTTGTGGTTGTGCTGATCCCAGGTCTCGAACCTCTGTGCACTTTCCTTCAAGCTCATCACTGTGTTTTGTTTCTCCCTCTCTAGTGTTCAGGACTGGGTAGTTTTTATGATCTGTGTTCAAGTTCACTGAATCTCCTACGAGTTCGAATCTACTGTTAAGACTGTAGTAAACATTTCACTGAAATTATTGCTATTTTCAACTCTAGAATTTTCACTTGGTTCTTTGTTATATTTTTTCATTGTTTTTATTGAGATGCCCTGTTTTTAGTTGTAATTACATTTTACTCCAATTCTTCTATTATATTTTCCTTTAATTCTCTGAGCGTGGCCTTGAAGACTTGGCCTGCTAAACCCAACATCTGGGTCCACTTAGAGACAGTTTCCGCTGACCGGCTTTTCACCAAATACGAATTTTATTGTGTTTGCGTACACACATCACACTTTTTTGTTGAGAACAGGACATTTTGGATAATATATTGTAGCAACTTGGAATTCTGAATTCTCCCCCAGAGTTCTATTGTTTTGGTGTTTTTTTTTTTTGTTTTTGTTTTTTGTTTTTTTAAGATTTTTTTTTATTTTAAAGATTTTATTTATTTATTTGACAGGCAGAGATCACAAGTAGGCAGAGAGGCAGGCAGAGAGAGGGAAGGAAGCAGGCTCCCCGCTGAGCAGAGAGCCCGATGTGAGGCTCGATCCCAGGACCCTGGGATCATGACCTGAGCTGAAGGCAGAGGCTTAACCCACTGAGCCACCCAGGCGCCCCTCGCATGTGGTCTTAATAATACAGAGAGATGCCATGAGCCCTTGGTCCAGTCTCCCCCATTGGTGATGTCTTGTAGAACGATAGTATAACGTCACCGCCAGGATGTTGACATTGATGGTGAAAATCTTCCCTCAGAACGATCCCTCCCGTTGTTCCTTTATAGCCCCACCCACACCCACCCCTCCCTCCCTCCTCCGCTGCTGGAAACTATTAAGAAATGTTTTCTAATTCTGTAATTGCCATTTCAACAAAGTTACCCAAGAGGAATCACTTGTGTCCCTTCAAGACTGGCGTCTCTTAGTTGGCATAAGGCCTTTGAAATTCACTCATTGTTGCCGTCCTGATCGTTCCTTCCTTTTTATTCCTGAGTAGGGTTTCGTGATGCGAATGTACCTCAGGGCCACGGACTAGATTTTTGTGACACCTCGAAATTCATGCTGAAACCTAATCACCCGTGATGGTACTTGAGGTGGGATATCACTTGGCCCTCGGGAGGTGATTCGCTCATGAGGGCAGAACCCTCAGGAGCGGGATTAGTGCCCTTACAACAGAGACTCTGGAGAGTTTCCTTTCCCCGACTCACATGAGGACAGGGCAGGACGACTGTCCCTGCGTGAGGAGGCAGGCCCTCACCAGGCACCACATCTGCTGGAGGCTGGATCTCGGACTTCCCAGTCCTTAGAACCTTGAGATGGTCGTTTCCATTGCTAACAAGGCACCCAGTCCATGGTCGTGCGTTACAGCGGCCGGAGCCAGACGCACAATTCGCTTAACCGTCTGAAGACCGTCTGCGGTCACCTCCAGCTCGGGGTTATTATGAATAAAGCCGCTGTGAACACTCATGCACAGGCTTTTGCGTAAACGTGTGTTTTTGATTTCTCTGGGATAAATGCCCAAAAGTATCCCTTCTGGGTTGTAGCTGGGTGTTCAGCTTCAGGAAGACGCCGGACTCCCGGAGCGGGCGCACAATTGTACGTTCCCGCCGCCACGCCCGCGCGGCTGGTTTCCCTTCGCTTGTACCAGCGTGTGCTGTCGCCGCCAACCATTCACCCATTCACGGTTCAGACGCGTGTGTAATGATGCCCTGTTGTGGCTTTAATCTGCATTTCCCCAACCCTGACGGTGTCAACCATCGTCCTCCTGCTCACACGCGGTCTCTTCAGGGAAGTGTCTGTTCGCGTCCTCTGCTCATCTGCTCATTAATTGGGGCTGACTTTCGTATCGTGGAGGTTGGAGACTTCTTTGCGTGTCCTCAATCACTGTTCTTTGCCAGGTGTGTGCTTTGCAAATATTTTCTCCAAGTCTGTAGCTTGTCTTTTCACCCTTTCCACAGTGTCTTTCATGCACCGAGAGTCTTCCATCAAGATGAGGTTCGATGTGCCAACCTTTCCTTTTATGGATTCTGTTCGCAGGGTCACGTCTAAGAGCTTCAAGTTAACTTTTGCACGACATGTGGGCGTTAGGCCAAGGTTCATTTTTGTTTCTCTTCATGTCCAGTTGCTCCATCACCGTTGGCTGAAAGGACCCTCCATCCTGTGCTGAACTGTTTCTAGCACCTTTGTAAAAAAGAAAAGAGAAATCCCATGGGCGTCCTGGTGTGGGTCTACTCCTGGGCTCTCTGTTCTGTCTGGTACCCGCATCTGTCCTCCCACCAGTACGATGCTGTTTCCATAGCTATGTAGTGAGTCTTAGTACTAGCAGTGACTCTACCCCTTGTATCCTACCGTAAGATTTCTTAGGGGTGCCTTGGGTTGGCTGAGCGTCAGACTTTTGGCTTCAGCTCGGGTCAAGATCTCAGGGTCTTGAGATCAAGTGCCACCTCTGGCTCCACACTCGGGGTGGGGCAGTCTGCTTGAGATTCTCCCTCTCCCCTTGTCTCTGCCCTTCCCCTCACTCACCCATGCACACCTGCTCTCTAAAATGAGTACATAGGTGGCTCAGTGGGTTAAAGCCTCTGCCTTTGGCTCAGGTCATGATCACACGGTCCTGGGATTGAGCCCCACATCGGGCTCTCTGCTCAGCAGGGAGCCTGCTTCCTCCTCTCTCTCTGCCTGCCTCTCTGCCTACTTGTGATCTCTGTCAAATAAATAAATAAAATCTTTAAAAAAAAATAAAATAAAATGAGTACATAAATCTCTTTAAAAAAGATTAATTTAGGGGCGCCTGGGTGGCTCAGTGGGTTAAGCCGCTGCTTTCGGCTCAGGTCTTGATCTCAGGGTCCTGGGATCGAGTCCCGCATCGGGCTCTCTGCTCGGCAGGGAGCCTGCTTCCCTCCCTCTCTCTCTCTCCCTCTCTCTCTGCCTGCCTCTCTGCCTACTTATAATTGCTCTCTGTCAAATAAATAAATAAAAATCTTTAAAAAAAAAAGATTAATTTAGGGTGCCTGGGTGGCTCAGTGGGTTAAGCCTCTGCCTTCAGCTCAGGTCATGATCCCAGCCAGGATCCTGGATCGAGTCCCACATCAGGCTCCTTGCTCAGCGGGGAAGCCGGCTTCTCCCTCTCCCACTCCCCCTGCTTGTGTTCCCTTTGTTGCTGTGTCTCTCTCTGTCAAATAAACAAATAAAATCTTTTTTAAAAAGATTATTTTAGGGGCGCCTGGGTGGCTCAGTGGGTTAAGCCGCTGCCTTCGGCTCAGGTCATGATCTCGGAGTCCTGGGATCGAGCCCTGCATCGGGCTCTCTGCTCAGCAGGGAGCCTGCTTCCTCCTCTCTCTCTGCCTGCCTCTCTGCCTGCTTGTGATCTCTCTCTGTCAAATAAAAGAAATAAAATCTTAAAAAAAAAAATAAAAAAATAAAAAGATTATTTTAGATATTCTAGAGCCTATGCCTATTGTTGTAAATTTTACAACTAGCTTGTCTATGTCTACCAGACAAATCCTTGCTGGCGTTTTGACAGGAATTGCCTCAAATCTCCACATCGCTCTGGCGAGCACTGACCTCTGAGTCTTGCAGTCGTGAGCACGGTGCGTCTCCCCGTTTATCTGGCTTTCACTTCTCCCATCAGCTCTGTACCCACTTTGTAAGCTTCATACTGAAGTATATTTAAGTGGTTGTTAATGCTACTGTAGTTTCCACTTGGTTTCTATTTTTTGTTCAACACCAGACATTTTTTTAAAAATATTTTATTTATTTATTTGAGAGAGAGAGAGAGAGAACGAGCGGGGGGAGGGGGGAGGGAGAAGCAGGCTCCCCGCTGACAGGGACCCCGGGATCATGACCTGAGCCAAAGGCGGATGCTTAACCACGGAGCCACCCAGGCGCCCCGAACACCAGACATTTCACATGACAGATTATTGCAGCTGTGAATTCTGCTTTTTTTCCCCCTGAAGTTTGTTGTTACTGTTTTATTTTTTAGCAAGCTGCCTAGACTCTTTGGAATCGCCTCCCCATGGCACACACTCATGTCTCCACTTGCTTTTTAATTTATATTTTCACTTTTTTGTGAAATAAAATCTGCCTAGAAATTGTCCCTGAGCCTGTCTAGTAGAGGGTCAGGTCATGACTGGTTGGAGATTCTGCTCAAACACCTGAGCCAAAGAGGCTTTCGCCCTTTACCGACGGGCCTGGGAGCAAGTGGGGGGGAAGCTGTTCAAAATGTCCATTTTCAAGTCTTTCCCAGCTTTTCCTCTCCACCGCAGAGCTTGAGGCTTCCTGGGTCTCCCCTGTGTAAACACACAAGCCCCCATTCAAGCAGGGATGCGTGGGAAGCTTGGTCGCCCTCTCTGGTTCTCGGTCTTCTGGGATTTCCCTGGTAAATTCCTACAGAGGCCACTGGTCTGCCACCTGCCCCGGGGGGTCTGCCACCTCAGGCTACCACTACTGAGCAACAAATCCTAAACCCAACCTCCCACCCACCATGTTCTCCTGCCTCCTCATGGGCTCTCTGTCCACGCCCTGGTCACTAGAGCTGGCGACCAGAGGGATGCGCACGGTCGTTTGCTCTAATAAGGTAAGTGTGTTGCAGGCTTACAGTGCTGGGGCTCAAGATCACGAAGGTGTACTCCGGAGGGTCCCCTCCAGAAACCACACCCCCCCACGCACCTGGCTTCCTCCGCTGGCTGCCAGTACGTTCAAATTCTGGGCAGACCACCTCTAAGACTGGCTTCGCTTCGCCTGCCTGGCCTAGATATTTTTTTTAATATTTTATTTATTTATTTGACAGACAGAGATCACAAGTAGGCAGAGAGGCAGGCAGAGAGAGGGAAGGAAGCAGGCTCCCCGCTGAGCAGAGAGCCCGACTTGGGGCTCGATCCCAGGACCTCAAAGTCATGACCAAAGCCCAAGGCAACTGCTTGACCAACTGAGCCACCCAGACGGCCCTATGGCACATTTCTCACACCTCAGAGCTCCGGGCTCGGTTTTCCCTCTGGGTACGGCAGAGAGGCACATACATGAGTGTGGGTTAAAACGAGTTACTCCCTTCCCTTGCTCTCCTGGCCTCCTGTGCACTGGGGGGATGTGGGTGGGGTGGGGGTGCACACGGGTGGAGGGCTGGGGACAGGAAGCGCACCACTGCTCCCCCCTCCCAATGCCCTGCCCCGTGGAATCTTGGCTTTTCGCGAGTAGCCGGACGGACATCTTCGAGGCAGGAAGCAAATCACGGGCCTGCCCTCCTGGACCAAGCTCTTCCTCCTGGAGGACTAGGGACAAGCCAGGACCTCTCTCCGGTCCACGGCAGCCTCGGAGCGTGGGCCACAGTCAGGCAAACTGGGGAGAGGCACAGGTCCCAGACTGGTGGACCTGGACCAGAGGGGCCGGGAACGACCGCGTTGCCTGGAACCAAACACCGAGGCACTGCGGAGAGTTCAGTCTGGGGCCCAGTGCACGGGCTCAGTATGCCAGGGCCCTGCTGGCAACCACAGGGGGCGCCACCGCAGGGGACCTTTTCTTTAGGGGATGTTTTGGTTATCGCGGTAACAGGGGCCTGTCCTCGGGTGTGGGGGCCAGCCACAGGACAGTGCAAAGACCTGTCTCATTCCCGAAGCATCTGATCCGTCCTTCATGTAGGGATGAGACATGCTCATAATCCTTGGAGCCTGGGACCCAACTCTATTTTGCCCAAGTACTTTTAAGACACACACTGTACTTTCTGGGAACACAACTAAACTGAGGGAAATCGAACAAAAATCCCATCTCCAGCCCCGCTGCAGGCATTGGGGTGGACCGTCCGAAATCCTCCTGTCACTCTCCTGCACAGCCATCCTCTCGCAGGCCAAGATCTAATCCCACTGTCCTCACTTCCAGGGTAGTTGTGCCCAGACCCTTACTTAAGACGCACCCAAGTTCATGATATGTTGCTTCCCTTCACTTTACTTTTATATTTTGGTAGTCTCCTAATTTTTTTTTTTTTTTTTTTACAGATTTTATTTATTTACTTGACAGAGATCACAAGTAGGCAGAGGCAGACAGAGAGAGAGAGGAGGAAGCAGGCTCCCCGCTGAGCAGAGAGCCCGATGTGGGGCTCGATCCCAGGACCCTGAGATCATGACCTGAGCTGAAGGCAGAGGCTTTAACCCACTAAGCCCCCCAGGCGCCCCGGTAGTCCTCTATTTTTAAGTTATCTGTTGGCAAATGATATGATCTCTCTTTGCGGGAGAGTAAAATTTATAAAAAGAAAAGCTTAGGACTGATCAGGTTGAGCTCAAGGTGCCAGTGAAAGCAAGGGGTCCCATCCTAGGTAGCAGCGTTCATCACGTGTGCCCACGCGGGGCCCTGTGCCAAGGTTGTGGATGACCCCGCCTGTACACGGATGCGGCTCGTGAACCAGGCACATGGTCATGGATGTGGTGGGGTGTAGACAGCTGGACTTGGCTGAAGGACAGAGACTCAGGTGTCTTTGGGAGGAAGTCTTCCAGATTCAGGAGGTGACCCAGGAGCCAGGCTGGAGATGAAGGGACAGGGAATGATGTTTGACCGAGAACCTCAGGGCACAAAATGTTTTCATTGGAAGTATCTTCTCTAGCCCCTTCTGTGTGCCTCTGTGTTTTGTTTTGTTTTTTAAGGATTTTATTTATTGGGGCACCTGGATGGCTCAGTCATTAAGCATCTGCCTTTGGCTCGGGTCATGATCCCAGGGTCCTGGGATCCAGCCCCATGTTGGGCTCCCTGCTTGGCGGGAAGCCTGCTTCTCCTTCTCCTACTGCCCCTGCTTGTGTTCCCTCTCTCACTCTGTCAAGAAAATAAACAAAATCTTAAAAAAAAAAAAAAAAGATTTCATTTATTTGCGAGAGTACAAGCAAGGGGAGAGGGCCAAGCAGGGAGCCCAACACAGGACGCGATCCCAGGACCCAGGGATCATGACCTGAGCTGCAGGCAGACGCTTAACTGACTGAGCCACCCAGGTGCCCCAGCCTTTGTATTTTTTTGGATTATCTTTTTTTTTTTTTTTAAGATTTTATTTATTTATTTGACAGAGAGAGATCACAAGTAGGCAGAGAGGCAGGCAGAGAGAGAGAGAGGAGGAAGCAGGCTCCCTGCCAAGCAGAGAGCCCGATGTGGGGCTCGATCCCAGCACCCTGGGATCATGACCCGAGCCGAAGGCAGAGGCTTTAACCCACTGAGCCACCCAGGCGCCCCGGATTATCTTTTTAGATTAATAGCTACTTCATCTTCCAAACGAAGGTGTGGTCAGTGTGATTTCGAGACGTCCGGCTCCCAAGCTCTGAGACCCGGACAGACCGCAGCTTTCTCAAAACAGCGAAACGAACCCTTGACTGCTAGACTCGTGGCGTCCAGACCCTAAAACCTGTCCGCCGTAAGGCGCTCACAAATTATCCAGATCAGTGGTTTTGAAACCGCGGGCTACCCTCCATCAGCGGCCGTGTAATCAGTTCAGTGCTCAAGCTCGGTTTTTAAATTAAATGGAAGAAACTCAACTTTAAAAATACCGCTGTGTGCCATGACGTCCGACTTCCTTTCGGGCATCGGTTCCCATCCTCGCTGAGTGAGAAGCACCGCGGCCCCGGAAGAGTCGCCTTGTGTCGTTCCTGCTCATCCACCCCCACGCGACCCGTGGGGACCCGCCGGACTCACTCCTGCACGCCGGCCCTCGGCTCTGCCTTCTAAGCAGCACGCACAGCGCGCCACACACTGCTCGAGGCACTTGGCATGGATCTGCCGCGTCCTCGCCGCACGCCATGGGTGCCGTTACCCTTACTTTCCAGGTGAGGAAGCGGGGCCGCGGAGAGGTGAGGCTGCTAGGCCCAGCCTGAGCCCCCCGCATGTGGAGGCTGGAGCCGGGGCTCATTCTGGCCACGTGGGACGTCCAGTCTGAGAACTCTCTTCCTAAACCTGACCCTGCAGGGCCTCGCTAGCAGCAGCCTGGAGGAATCCTGTCCTCAGGAGGGGACAGAAGTTCCCACAGGCTTCCCCTTCTCCACCCAGCAAGGAGCCAGGGCCCCTGGAGCACAGCCTCTGAGCTCTAGGGCCTCTTCCAAGGTGCCATCCGTGTGCGACCACCTGGGGTCTCAGGGCCATCAGCCTCGATCCCGACAAGCCTCTGCAGCCCGTCACTACCTGCCATGAGATCACAAGTACTAGTTCACGAACGTTCTCGCCAACTAGAAGGACGTGCCAAAAGGACAAGCATTTCGTCCAGGCACTACTATACCTCTCGCTCCCGGAACAGGGATGGCATTTCAGAGAAACCGCAGAAGAATGTGTTACTGAGTGAGCAAGAGTTGGGAGGGGAAAGTCTGCAGAAAACCAGAAGCAGAGCTCATCCCCTTTCCCTTCGGACAGGGCACCACACCTGCCATCTGTTCCTGCGACGGCTGACCCACTCCGGTTCACGCATCACCCACAAGTAGCCAAGGGAAGGAGTCTGGAGGCCTCAGGAGGGAAGAGGAAGGAAAGAAGGCTCTTAGAGGGGAGTTTCTGTGAGCAAGTTCACAACGAGCCCGACCAGACTCCACGCCGCCCCCAGGTCTGTGCGTTCATCCTGCGAGTTTCCGCTTTCTCCGTGCTCTGGGCTCGTCTGCGATCAGCACCTTCAGGCTCTGCGCACCCTCTGGGACATGAAGTGGTTTCAAAGCATTATCTGGGCCCTGGCGTGTCAGATTTCACACACAGCGGACAGGAGACACGAGCTCTCCTCGTCCAGGGGCTCTCGCTCGTCTGTGCTGCGTTGAACCAGCAGAGCACACGGACCACTGGGGACAAGGAGGGAGCAGAGGGCGGCAGCGCCTGACCCGGGACAGAGAAGGCTGGAGAGGGGAGGGAGGTGGAAACAAATGGGCCTGGGGAGGTGTCCTGTCCCTCGGTGTCTAGAAGCTGACCCCTACGACCCTGTACCTGCTGGGGAGGGAGGAGAGACCCCAGAGCCCCTGCCCCCTGCAGGAGGGAGGAAGTCACTTGGTGACCACGATCTCCTCCACGCATCGCTGCAGGGGACGCGGTGGCCGGTGGAGGCAGCCTGGCACACGGGGGGGCTCTGCGGCAGGAGGCAGCGCGGCCGGAAGTCTGCTTCTCCTAACTCAGGCCAAGTGCACCCGAAGGGGGTCTTCAAACGCCCACACCTGCGCAAATGCTCCCTCGCGCTCTGTTCCTTCCTTTACCTACTTCTGGGCAGGATTTGGGCCACGTCCGTGAGGACCTGTCGGTCCAGTGCATGAAAGGAGGTCCCGCACTCGGGGAGACGAGCCGGGTGCTTGCTGAGGCCAGCTTAGTGGGAACCGCAGCCACCCCACATCCCGAGGATGGGTGACCCTCGGAGGGAACAGCTTGCGAGACGGCCTCAATGACTTATCGCAGATGTTCTCGCCTTAGGAAACACCCAGCAGATGGCAGGAAACGGGAGACACGGCAAATAAATTCAGAGGTTTTATTCTGTAAAGCACATATGCACATACTCCAAACACAGAAAATTAACCTGGAGTGAACGCCGTAACAGATCAGCTACTGACCATCATGCAGAAGGTAAGCGAGATGGGTCTGTGGGCCCTCGCAGCCCCACGGTGCCTGCAGGAGGGCTGGAAACCGGGATGCGGAATCCCCACAGACCGCCAAAGAAAATGCAACCCAAATGCAGGCTCCTAGTGACGAGAAAAACTTACAAATAGAATCAAAACTGATTCAAGTCATACAGTGAAAGGACAAAAGGAGAAAGGAAAGAGATCAATATGATCTGAAACGACCACTGAGAGCTGCTGACCCTGACTGGGCCTCCGGTCCAAGACGCCTGAGAACGCCCAGGGCTCCCATGCGGGGTCACTCGCAATGGCACCTGGGCCCCGCTGGGACACTCTTCTGTTCCCGAGGTCCCCCGGGCGAGACGTGGCGGAGGACCAGGCCTCGTCTGCAAGCTCCCGGATGGGACAGGACTCCGGACGTCCCAGAGCCCACGGGAGTCTCTTCGGTGCCTAGACCTCTGCACCCAGGTCCACAGCCTCTCCGCTTGCCCACCCTCCTTCAGACCCCTGACAGACCCTGGGTTTCCGTAAGATCTTTGAGAAATTACCTGCCAGAGTGAACGCTGGATTTTAAAGTGTGTGTCCTCCCCTCGTGACAAGTCATACTGTCCAGGCATTTTTGGCACTTCCTTCCCTCATGCCTAAGAGTCCCTCCGCCCCTGGCTACAGATTCCAGCCACTCCCTGTCATTAAAACAAGGACATTCATATTAGCAACAGCTGGATTGAACACGCCAGAGAAACGGACTCTTTTCACCTTTCTCCCTTCATGGTACTCTGCCAGTTACAGACCTCTCCCTCTAACTCCACCTCACTGGGATTTCATTAATCCAGTAGCAGCTTAATCTAAAATCTGTTGGTCTTGATACTAATGTTTCTAACGGTCAAGCCAAACGGCTCTCTCTCCATCTTGTCTCGTAAAAGTCTCACAGTCTCTACAGAGAAAACTAAATACATGGGTTAGCCACGCGTCACGTAAGCAACTCAGAAAGACTGGATAGACGAGTACGATTACGGTGCTTGAGATGTACGAAAAGGAAGAAAAATGGGGGGATATTGACATATTAAGTTACTACAGTGATTACTTTAATAATCTTTGTTAAGAGCCCACAACTGCCTTCCATTGCAGAATGCCTGGGACCACATGTCTGAGGCCAATTATTTTAGGCGCAGGACTGATCTGCAACTCGGAACAGACTAGAGACTGACGCCCAGGGCCGCGGCCGAGGCTTTAATTGCCCTTCGGCTCCGCACCTCTGCTTGGGGGACACAGAGGTCAGTCACGACAATGTGTTTTTAATGCAAAGAGCTATTACAAAAAATAGTAAGAATACAAGTAACAAGAAAGGACTAGGAAAAACCACGCAATTTTTTTTTTTTTTTTACAAGATGGATTAGAAGAAAAAAGAGATAAAGGTCTAGATCATCAAAGTGCCACAGGAAAGAAAAATGCTTTTTGTTTTCCTCAGACACGGCAGATCAGAGCTGCCTTCCTTCCGGTTCCACCGGCACCACGACACGCCCCGGATCTACCAGCTGCCACTTCCTTCCGAGACATGCTCACTGCAAAGACATAGATGCGAAAAGTAGAAGGAAGAAAACCTACTCCCTCTTCAAGGAAGACAAGAAACTCCTGCACAACTATTAGGCTCATCAGCTTTCTCTTCCCAAACTGCCGTCAGCATTCCAGCAAGCAGAATAGCTAATTTCTACTCTAGAGCCATTTACTTCATTTTTAAGCTCTTTTGAGTGAGGATGCTGCTTTAACTTTTATTCGAGGAAAGGACAAGAGAGGAGAAGACAGTGGAAGATTCTGTGCCAACTCGACTCACACCAGACCAGGTTCCTCACCGTCCGTATGGAAAATGAAACTTAGATCTTTACCATGTAGGTGATTTTTCAATAGTTAACTTCTTACTCAAGATGAAAGCACAAGTCTGTCCTAACTAGAGTAGTATTAAAATGTGACTATTTTACTTTTCCTTTCAAAGAAAAAAAAAAAAACAAAACAAGAAACTAAGAAAGACAGGCATGTTTCCTTGCAAGCAAAACGGAGAAAAAGGGATTACTGTTGTCACCATGATTATTCAGCCACAGACACGTAAAATCCACAAAGCGGACTGGTGGCTTTGGAAATGCAGCATCACATCGAAGGTGCAGACAGTTTCGAACATTCTGTACACACGGGCTGAGACAAGGACCGAAGAAACCTCAACCCCGCCAGCAATGAAACGCCCGTGACCGCGGGGAAGACAGCATGGTCTGCTCTGCTGCAGCGAGCTCCCCGTCCTCCCCAGTGGCGCAGGCGCATCCCACCAAGTCCGCGGTGGGGCTGAAGGCTTTCGGCTGCACCCAGTGCGAAGCACGTGCATCATCGGACCAATTTCTGAATAGATTTTTATAAATATATACAAATCAGTTACAGGCACTTGAAATGTCTTTGGCTGGAATAACCCAACGTTGCGAGATAACATATTCACAGAGTGTCCAGGCCCAGGCTGGGTTCAGCAGGCAATGATTACGTTCTCTCAGTCTCTCTTAGAGAACGGGCAGTTGTGGGATTAGGCATCGGCCAAAGCCACCTGAAAGAGAACACGATGAGCGATCCCGCCACACAGCAGAGCCCACGTAACTCAGTCCCACCAGCGCCCTCACTGGGTCCGTCTCCAACCAAACACCGGGAGCTACATGGCAGGCATCTAGCAGGCAGAGGAATTGCTAACTCCCTAAGAAAAAAGGAGCTCACTTAGCGGGGCATGAACAGCAACCCTAAAGTCTCCGCAGCGAGCGGCCGATCCAGCGGAACCCCCTGCCGAGACAGAGGTCGTGGTTTTGAAACCGCGGTCAGGATTCTGCGAGGTGGCTCCTCAGCTGACAGAGGCAGACGGGAAGCAGCCCTGGCAGGGTCCGCTGCCCCCACCCCCACCCCGGGGCTCTGAGAACAGTTCCCAGTTCCCAGCTATGCAGTGGGTGTGTGGCTGAAAATCCACCACCACGGTCTAGGCCGAGGGCAGACCACTGCAGATACACACAGGACCTAAGCTCTCTGCAGGAGATGAGCCGCCAGCCATAGAGGGAATCAGGACCACGCGGGACTTTCAGTCTGCAGAGACCCCCAGCAACAGTGCTGGGCCACACCCGTCCACTGCTCACCTTCTCAGGACAGAAGTCGGGATTGCTCTGACGCAACTTGCTGGGTCTGCCTTTGATGACGGCGTAGCAAAACATGGTTATCACCATCACGAAGAGGAAGTAACTGGTGTGCATGAGATGCAAATTTATTAATGAACGGTCGTCCTGAATAAAGAGAACAAGCCAGAAACATCGCACTGAGTTGCTGGAAGACGTCACTGCTAGGATTCTGGAAACGGGTTCATAACCTCCAGACTCACCTCAACTTGAATTCTTAACTGGAAGGAGGGAGGGTTCTCTTCCTCTTCTAAACTATTAAAACCAGATCTAAGTAAAGACACTGTTCCTGTGGCCACCCACTTCTTCCTAAGGCAGCCCCTGCCCCAGGACCCCCCGCCCCCAGGAAGCCCCAGAGACCCAGGGGCTTTAACCCTTACCCTTCTCCTCCATCCCTTCCTCTGACAGCCCAAGCCTGTCTTCCCCAATCCTCCCTACTCTCCCGCCAAGAAGGCCTCTCCCCACGGGCAGCTTCCTTCTGTCTTGTCCTCACTTTCCAAGTCCCTGATTCACTCCTCTTTGACCTCCTGCACGTGGTCACCGTCACCAGGCCTGCCAGGTGCCGCACGCCAGCCCTGCTTCCACCCCCTTTTCCTTCACACACACGCACCCACACGCACACACCTCCAGGCCTCAAAACATCAGCCTTGGGCCCTTGGGCTCCAGCCCACAAACGATCATCGGTTGGGCAGACCCGTCTCCCTCACGCACTGCTGTGCAAGGCCCTACAGCCCAAACGCACGAAGTCCGAAAGCCTCGGTGAGGCACCGACGCGTCTTCCGGACCCTGGCCCCTGCCCAGAGCCCAGCCTGGCTCCGCTGCTCAGTCCCGCAGCCCCAGCCCACCAACTGCTACAGCTTGACAGAAGAAAGAGAAAAGAATCAGGCCAGAAGTCTGGCTACCATATACCGACAGGAAGAAAAGTGTGGACACTTAGAAAAATCCGTGCAGTCCGTTAAAAGCGGGTTCAAGGCTGGGCAGGAGGCCGAACGTGCCCCAGCAGGCGGGTTACAGCGTCTTCCTCCTTGTTAGGTAAAACCCTACCAGCCCTCAGTATCTCGCCAAAGACTCTTCTCCTCCGATTTGCTTCCACCTTCGTGAATTCCACACGATTTACCATTTGTGTTCACACCAACCCAATACTCCCGGAGTGACCGTGGGAGTGAGCAGATACGGTACGCGTGTCCCTGGAACACGACGGCCGCGTGACAAACGTAACCGCTGGTGACCAAAGCAGAAAACGAAGAACAGATGCGGAGCGTCCTTAACAGACGGGGTGGCAGCTCAGCCCGGGCCCCTGCTACCAGCCCTAGTCTCCTGGCCCAGGTGGAAATCTAGAAGGGGACGGGCTAAGTGCACCCAAGGAGGTAGAGAGGGCCTAGGTGACTGTCCCCAGATGCAGGGAGACAGACGGATACACGGACACACAACTTCTCTCACTTACATCCGGAACAATAACTGTAAGCTTGGGATTCAAAGCGTGATAGACTTTTCCAATGGCCCCCTTGTAACACCAGAAAGGGTTGTAATCCTGAGCGTATTTTGTGTTGGCGTCTCTCGCGGTCGTGAAGATCTTGTACCAGAGCGTGGCGTTGCTGTACGTGTCGGGAACACAGTGTGGTGGCTGTCTGCGGGGAAGAGAGCACAAGACAGGGCTCAGCGGCCTGACGCCCTCACCCGGGCCTCCCCCACGGCCCCGGCGCCGCACTGAGCATGGCGTCCCGTGTGGAGAAGAGAAAGAAGAGACATTTCTTTAAGATGAAGACCTTTACGCTCTTTTCAGCTCATAGGCCTTTTTTTTTTTTTTTTTTAATTTAACAAACACCTAACAGAGTAAGAAGCAGGCGTCCGACGCTTCCAAGTCTGCGTGTTAAGATTTCTGGCTTCACAAGTCAACCAAGCATGGTTCTCTTCCCTGTGATGTAGCCAAAGAGAGGCCTGGTCCTTTTAGGCCCATTTTTGTAAATTATCTAAATTCTCAGTCACAACTGAAAGTTTTATACACAAACTTCTCCAACAGCAAGTAACATTTAACTTATCTGATCTTGTCCTACAAACCTCCGAATGTCTAAAACAGATAGATCCCAGAGTAATTATTTTTTGAGAGAGAGCAAGAGAGAGAGCGCGCGTGCACGTGCACAGGGGGCAGGCAGAGGGGGAGTCTCAAGCAGACTCGATGCCCAGCGCCGAGTCCGACGTGGGGCTCCACCTCATGACCCTGACATCATGACCTGAGCCGAAATCACATCACATGTCAACTGACTGAACCACCCAGGCACCCCCCAGAGTAATTCCTCTTTAAAAAGAATTCATCTAGGGACGCCTGGGTGGCTCAGTTGGTTGGACGACTGCCTTCGGCTCAGGTCATGATCCTGGAGTCCCGGGATCGAGTCCCGCATCGGGCTCCCGGCTCCGCAGGAGTCTGCTTCTCTCTCTGAACTTCTCCTCGCTCATGCTCTCTCTCACTGTCTCTCTCTCAAATAAATAAATAAATAAAATCTTTAAAAATAAATAAATAAATAAATAAAAAGAATTCATCTACATTGCAGGTTAAAAATAATTAAATAAAAAACCAGAATTCACCTTAGAATCCTCTTAAGCAGGCTACATCTTACACATTTCACGTACTTACAGATCATCATCTCCATTATAAAGAGGCAAAAAACCCCAAACCTTAAAACGTATCCACGGTGACATGGACAGCTGCTCAAAACACGAGGCGTAAGTTTCAGCAACAGACAGTTTCATGGAAAGATTCATTTATGCTCTCGGTCGCAGTGACTAAAGCTTCATCTTTCCAGAGGCTTCCTCGTAAGCCATGCTGGTGACACATCAGCTCCTACTTACTCGGTGGGACACGCTTGCGCCGACAGGACAGGCGGCCCAGCACGGTACACAGAGCGGATGTTTTCACTCCCTGCTCAAGCACTCACTCACTCTCAGATCCTCAATGCCAAGTTCTACCTTAGGATTCCAAACTCAACTCAGATAACCCTTCAGACGGGCCCGCCGGGACAGCCGTGTCCAGTCGTTTACCACAAGCTTCCCCAAGAACCTGCCCAAGCGCCCCAGTCCCACTCCTGGTAAACGGGGCTTCCGGCGCACAGCCACCGGGTTCCGGAAAACACTTACACGGTGACGGGG
Source organism: Lutra lutra (assembly GCF_902655055.1). Taxonomy (NCBI): domain Eukaryota; kingdom Metazoa; phylum Chordata; class Mammalia; order Carnivora; family Mustelidae; genus Lutra; species Lutra lutra. Next base: position 25,497,174 of record NC_062295.1, on the reverse strand, counting down.
AACACACCAGGGTTGGCTGTGAGGGTCATGCACGTGGTGAACACCACCTGCTCGCAGTGACTGTGAAGGGCACAGTCGTCCGAACTCCAAGCTGTTGGCAGGGTAAAGGTAATGTTGATCTCTTCATGGGCTTCCCTGCCTACGAAAGAGAAATTGTGGGGGCAGGGAGGGAGAGCGTTGGTAAATCAAGGTAGGAACTCATCTATGTATTACGCTCTGGTATTCCAAGGAATCCTGGAATCAAACTCACCCAGGAATCCCCTATCAGCGGGACATCTGCCTGTGCGGGACTTCAGGAACTAGAGCTTGGAGCCGGACTCCGAGGCCTGCTCACCAGGGGATCCAGAGTGTGGCAAACGGAAAGGAGCCACCGTTAGCCAGGGCCCGGAGATGCCAGGCAACAAGGGCCCCCAGTGCCCAAGGTGGAAATTTGGGGGCTGGCTGAGTTACTACCTCCGCTGTTTTAGCACCTGTACAGCACTCGTGCCATTTCCAAATCGCTTTTATACGTATCACTTCACATAAAACACACGCCATGCCACAAACATGACCAGAGAAGCGTTACTGTTCCCTTCCCTATGTGAGCAGACCAAGGATCGGGCGGTCTACCAGACTTCAGGAAGGTTGGGAACTGATAAGGGATAAAGAAGCTTCAACGAAAACCAAGGTCTAGGACCATAGCAGAAGGAGACGGTCCACCCGCTCCCAGAGTCACCTTCCCTCTCTCCTGTGGGAACAGCTCTCAGCCGGAAGAGCCAGCAGAGATCGGCCAGGCACTCCCAAGTTCCTCCAAGGACGGAGAGGCCCTTGGTAACAAAGAACCAAAGACTATTCTTCTAAGGTCTGGGCCTCTGTAGGAAGCCTTTCCTAGTCACTCCAGCTTCTACTACGTCCTCAACAGTCTGTCATGGTCAGAACCCCCGACTGGTCCAACAGCAGGGCTCAATGTTCTACTGATGGTTATTTTCACTATTTTTTTTTTTTTTTTTTTTAATTTACTTAAGAGAGAGGGAAAGGGCACAAGCAGAGGGAGGGGCAGAGGGAGAGAGAGAAGCAGACTCCCTGTTGAGAGGGGAGCCTGGCACTTAGTATAGCATCTCCTTTGTGCCAGGAACTATTGTTAAGTGTTTGATAAATATTAACTCATGTTATATTGTCTCTTCCGTGATCCTAAAATTCCAACAGACAAGACCAGGTCTTGGGCTTTTTCTTGTTCTTCCCAGCAGCTCGCACAGTGCTGAGCTAATGTGGGTGCGCATTCGAAAATTCGTAGACTAGTAACAATATTTGTAGTATGTACTGAAAACTCTACGATGAAAAACCTGAATAAAAATTTTGTGTTTGTAAAAATTAAAACTGGAGCTCGGCCTTAAAGTCTCCTCTCAGTCGCTGTGTTGAGAGCCTACTGTACACCAAGCACTTTAGGTGAAGACGTAGCACAAACAGCTCCTTCTTGACTTCATTTAGCTCCAAGTCAAGAAAAGAGGACACGTGTAAAAACAATAATCTGACGAGTAAAAACCACATACCACTGATACTCTGTCTTGGAAGTTGCTGCCTCAGAAAATCTGAACGGAAAAGGGTGACACTCACATACCTGAAAGTCCAATCTGATGGCCCAGAATGGTGGAGCACAGATGCGTGACATTGCGGGAGTACCCTCCGAAGGGCTTCAGCGGGTCCAAGGTCAGTGTGATGGCCACTGAGATGTTCAGTGGGCCCGCGTCCTCCAGGGCCTGTGGGGACTGGGTGGACGCTCTGGCCTGCCCGCTGGCTGCTGTGCTCTCCGGGGTTGTGGTGTCGTTTGTGAGGTGCTTCAGTGTTTCGTTCTCGGATACACACAAGTCCAGATCGTTGAACCGCAGCAGAAACGTATTCCAGTCCTGCGGTGGGAGAAAACAGAGGTGTAAGGAAAGCAAGTAAGAGCTGTCTGAAAGCGCTGCCCCTGGCACCCTACAGCCAGGACCCCTGGGTGGGGTCAACAGAGCCACAGAGCTAAGCACTGAAAATAACAATGACAATACAGCCATCAGCCTCTGGCACTGGGATAACGGTGCTGGTTTTCCAAAGCACTCTCACATTCACAATCTAAAATACGAACTCTTCACTGGCATGAGATATTAAATAAACTAGGAGATTAAACCAGCTTATTCAAGAAAATGTGTAAAAAAATAGCATATTATACTTAGAGAAAATGATCTACTTGAGAACAAAACTTGAAAAGAAAGCTTGACTGAAAGTAGTAAAACATTAAAAGCATTAATCCAAATTCACTTAGCAGATGTGGTTAGTTACTTGTTTTTTCTAAGATTTTACTTTCAAGTAATCTCTACGCCCAACGTGCAGTTCAGACTCACAGACCCGAGATCGAGTCGCCCACTCCCCTGACAGAACCAGCCCGGTGCCCCGTGATTAGTTGTTTATTTTTTTACATGAGGCTGCCTGGGGGTGCCTGGCTGGCTCAGTCAGAAAAGCATGCGTCTCCTGGTCTCCGTCAGGGTCGTGAGTTTGAGGTCCACGTTGGGTGCAAAGGTTACTTAAATAAAGAAAACTAAAAAAAAAAAAATAAATAAAGCTGCCTTAAAATAATTCCTGGAGAGGTCAGTTCACCACAGTCGATACCAACACGAGTGTGGCCCCCTTGTCATGGCCTTTGAATCATGACCACCTTAAAGCAGAACTTAAAAAAGGAGGAGAAAAGATGTTTTCTGGCGTCTCTTCACTTCTGTATTGGCGGTTTGAATACTAAGCAGTTTTAAATACATACACAGCTGCCTAGGTCATGGTTCAACCGAAACCAACAATAATAAAGTACTCACTGGGTTCTATTTTAATTTAATTTTCACAAAAAAGCAAAGATGAACTCGGGCTGGAAGGGCAGAACACACTAGCCCCAGCTGTGACGCTGACTTCCTTCAGGCAACGTTAGTGTACAAGAAGCTGTCAGATGTGAGGACTAACCCAGTTACACTTCGGTCACTCTAACACTAGCCTTGCCTGAAAGTGCTGCGCCACGTCCCTGCACGAGGAGCAGGGGAGGGGAGGGGAGGGCAGGGCAGGGCAGGGCAGGGCGCCGCCACAGCAATCCTGGAGATGCCAGCGAGTCCACCCTTAGAGAAGCCAGTCCATCAGTCTGCGGCAGCCGGTGCATCAAACTACACTCCCCCCAAACCCACGGAGTCGACCGACCACTCAAAAACATTGGGGCTGAACAGGAACATTCTAGTACATTCCTTCATATTCCAGACATGAGGGAATTGAGGCTGAGGGCAGCTTTATGGACTCTCTAATTCCATAGTGAACGGCAGAAGCAGGATTAAGTTCTTTGATTCATAGCCCCGAACTTTTCCCATATTCCTAAGATCCTCATTTGAAAATAAAATCACGGGGCATCTGGGTGGCTCAGTGGGTTAAGCCGCTGCCTTCGGCTCAGGTCATGATCTCAGGGTCCTGGGATCGAGCCCCGCATCGGGCTCTCTGCTCAGTGGGGAGCCTGCCTCCTCCTCTCTCTCTCTGCCTCTCTTCCTACTTGTGATCTCTGTCAAATAAATAAATAAAATCTTTAAAAAAAAAAAGGAAAGAAAAGAAAGGAAAGAAAATCACGAAGTCGATTACGACCAAAGTTCTGCACCAGCTTGGCACTGCCTTCCTGCAGACCTCGAGTCCATTCTGAACAGACAGCCAAAGCCAATGCCAGGCACCATTCCGGTTACTAAGGACTAATCATCCAGGCTGCCTTAACCACTTGTGCTGGCCAAGTGCTCAACGTGGCGTTGGGCTCTGAGGGAAAGCAATGCAGGATGCCGCAGATCCCCGGTTGTGACTAGAATATTCGTTTTCAGCCCTAATGTGGGCACAGGCTATCTGCACGACCTTTAAAGACTCAGGCAGAGTCAGGGCAGAGGGAGAGCTGAGCCAGCCTGTACACTTGTTGGTTAGAAACGGTTTGAAAGGGTTTCATGGCAGAAATAGCTAACACTTGTCACTTAAACTGTGTGAAAAAGTTCACTTGTGAAGGGGACCCCTCCTGCCAAGGTATTCTCGGATCTAGAGCACAGAGCAAGCCAAGCCCCCCATTACACCGAGGAAGAACCCTCCTCTCCTGCACAGGGCGCACACAGGCGGGCACAGCGCCATCCTAATCCCCACCCCTGTTCCCGCTCCCACCAAGGCACGCACCCCAGAAGAAAAAGGTTAAGAGAAGGCACCCCAGGAGTCTACTAAGGCAGGAACTCATTTGTCCTAAAAGAAACCTGCAACCACCAGTAATTTACCATACCTTTAATTCAGCATAATTCCTAACGTGTCAAATACATTTTGTAATAGGTACATTATCATGCAGCTCCATTAAATAAGAACTGTTAACTTTGTGTTGTTTTCTTTGAATATGCAAAACCACATCTTTTAAAATCCGTATTATGAGAGTTCAAACTATTACCTGCCTAGATGAAGGTTCAAAGGGCAACACCCTAATAATTTACTTAAACTGACCACAGTGTAAAATCTAGAAGGCCAGTTTGTAGAAAACGGAAGCTCTGCTTAATAAAAACAAATATATTTGGAAATAAGATCCAGCTTTCTTTTCTTCAGTGTCCCTTCTCAGGCAACGGAAAAGCACTCAGTACAGCTACTAAAACTCCGTGATGACATATGGCTTCAAAAGAACAAATGTTTACAGTTTTTTAAAATAGCAATTAGCTAATTCGAAACTTTAATAAATTTGTGATGATTTATTAAGTTAATAATAGCAAGCATGTTAGTCCTCTATGTCCTTGACACACGCTACAATATACTTCCAAAACGCACGTGTCATTGCTGAAGCAGTCTAACTGAAGCTGGTGCCATTACTTAAATCAACGGTTGTCTGACTAGACACAGTCACAGTGAGCCACAGGGAGATGGAAGACGGATGCTGGGAAAAACGCTGCTTTCTCACTGCGTTCGAAGGAAAGGTGTGTGGAGAGCCCAAGGCTGTTCCCTTACTGTGTAAGGTCTGGCCAGCCCGAGAGGAGGACTTGGAACATACGATACCTCCGCCATTTCCGGGGACTTAATCTCCTTGATTTTGAAGAAATAGCCCAAGGTCAGGAAAGCTATCGCCATGGCGCTGACACTGATCATGAAGACCACGAGGGGCGGCCGACTGCTGATGTACAGCTTCAGGTTCTCCAGGGGGTTGATGCTGAACATTATTCTCATCAGCTCCACCTGAAAGGGACGAATCATTAGACTCATGGACCGTCTCGCACAAAGAAACCCTATGATCCCCACTGTTGGTTCCGTCCCTGGTGCTGGGCGCGTGAGGAGGTCACTCACTACGGAACTTGAGAAATGTCGGATCACAAAGCTACTGCAAAGACTAGAAGGAAAAACACTAAAGTGAACTGTCACTATGTCACAGTGGTAAGATCTTAAAAGCTACGCATTTTGGGGCGCCTGGGTGGCTCAGTGGGTCAAGCCTCTGCCTTTGGCTGAGGTCATGGTCCCAGGGTCCTTGGATCGAGCCCCACATCGGGTTCTCTGCTCAGCAGGGAGCCTGCTTCCTCCTCTCTCTCTGCCTGCATCTCTGCCTGCTTGTGATCTCTGTCAAATAAATAAATAAAAAATCTTAAAAAAAAAAAAAAAGCTACGCATTTCTCTTCTTCCGTCTGAATCTTCTAATTATTCCATGATGAACACCTGCTGTTCCCATAAGGCCCACTGACAACAGCACCAGCCGTTTTTCACTTAAGGTAACGCTGAAGGAGGTCCCTAACACGACACAAACACAGGCCAACACGCACAGAAAGCAAGGGAGGATGTGCTCATTCCCTACCACTGGAAGGTTCAACATTCTGCCCTGTTCCCTGCCATCCTCACGCCCATCCCAGCAACTGGCACGGAGAGACACGTAATAAATGTTTAACTGAACCACTTCCCTGCTTAACGCCCCCCTGAGGCTTCCCACAGGGCCTGGGAGAAGATGAGGGACCCACATGGCGCACAGGTTCCATGTTCCAGAAGCCCTACCAACCTCAGTGACCGTAGGATCGGCAACTTCCGTCCTCCCTCACTGGGCTCTGGCACTGGCCTTCCGATCTCCTAGGACCAGCTTGTCACTTTGTGCAAGGAAGTCAGCAGGGACTGACCTGGGGACCACACTGGCCCTGCAGATCAGTTTGCGGATCGGCCTTCCTAACAATACTGGCTTCCAGTCCGCGAACCTTCCCACTTACTTCGGTTTTCTCTAATAAACAACTTTTGTAGCTTCCAAAGTATACCTCTATACTTCCTTTGCCAAATGTATTCCTAAGTATTTTATTCGTCTTAGAAATTCTGAATTTCCTATATGAAGCCATTTCCCCTCAAATCTCCACATGCTTACTCTTTTTTTTTTTTATTAAAGATTTTATTTATTTGACAGAGAGAGAGAGAGAGAGATCACAAGTAGGTGGAGAGGCAGGCAGAGAGAGAGAGAGAGGAGGAAGCAGGATCCCCACTGAGCAGAGAGCCCGATACGGGGCTCGATCCCAGGACCCTGGGATCACGACCTGAGCTGAAGGCAGAGGCTTTAACCCACTAAGCCACCCAGGTGCCCCTGCTTACTCTTCTTAAAGTGCAGGTTTCCACTCAGCGGTCAGCCAGCCCCTCAGAGAGGCCTTCCCTGACCACCTGAGCCCACGCCTCTTTCAGACGTTCAGTACCGGTCGAGAGGACAATTAGCTCTGTACTGGTTTGCTGTCTCTCCCTGCTGGTCTCTGAGCTCCGTGATGGCAGAAATCTTGCCAATTTATTTTTTTTAAGATCTGTATGTTTTAACAGATATTGCCATATCACTCTTTTTTTAAAGATTTTATTTATTTATTTGACAGAGAGATCACAAGCAGGCAGAGAGGCAGGCAGAGAGAGAGAGAGGAGGAAGCAGGCTCCCCGCCGAGCAGAGAGCCCGAAGTGGGGCTGATCCCAGGACCCTGAGACCATGACCTGAGCCGAAGGCAGAGGCTTAACCCACGGAGCCCCCCAGGTGCAATCTTGCCAGTCTTATTCACTGCTCTAGCCCCTGGTTCCTGGCCCCAGAACGGGAGCTAGCACACAACAAGCAATTCTATACACGAATAGACGACAACACTAAAAAAAGCAACTAAAAAAAAAAAATCTGTAACAGCTTTTAAGTTTGAGAGAAAAAGCTGCATCAACTCGCCCTGAGAAGGAACAGCGACCACATGGGTGCAGTGAGCCAGGCGGTGTCCTCCCTCATCCTCACCAAGAGTCCTTTGAGATGTAAAATAACATCCTTTGTGCTCCTCCCAGAGCCACATCCCCCCGTGTTCCGTGTACTTTTACTACACACACACACACACAATTACTGGCACTGCACATGGAAACTTGTGGAACACGATACACTGACTATATTCTGTCGCTAGACTCATTTACAAGGTTGGAGCTTTATCTCTGCGGATCGCGTCTGCCGGATGCACCGGCTACCCCGTGTGCAAGTGCGGCTGAGCCCTGGGGTCCTCCCAGTTTCCCACACCAGGCCCTGCAGCTCGCACAAGAGGGGCCCTGGGCCACAGGGCAGGCCCCTGGGCCACGGGACCGGGTCACGCCACACAGCTCTCCAAGGAGGTCCTACCGGCAAGAGAAAGGCTCAGGCTAGTCCCCGACCTTAGGAGCAAGCTTACTGACTGGGACCAATAAGGTCGCGCGAAATGCTACCTCGTTATTTTTTAATTTTTATTTTTGTGAGAGAGCACGCGCGTGAGCGTGAGCAGGAGGGGGGCAGAGGGAGAAGCAGACTCAGCTGAGCAAGGAGCCCAGGGCAGGACCCTGGGATTGTGACCCGAGCGGAAGGCAGAGGCTTCAGGACTGAGCCCCCAGGCGCCCTCCTCACTATTTAAATTGCATCTCCCCAAACCGTTTCCACTGCTTTCTCGGCCATTCAGGCTCTTCCTAGGGAAACTGCCTCAGTCTTTCGGCTACTTACCAGCCTTTCGTCCATTTCTCACTAACGCTCAGGAGTTTTTATATTCTGGAGCCTAAGCCTTTTCCAGTTTTTCACGTTACACATAACGTAATGTACACATACGTTATGTATATGTTACATATATACGTATTATACATACGTATACATTATACCTGACGACTTCTGTGGACTTTAACACCGTTTATGGTACCTTTTACCATATGAAAGGTTCTTGTAGTTTTTCTTTTTCTTTTTTTTTTTTAAAGATTTTATTTATTTATTTGACAGAGAGAAATCACAAGTAGGCAGAGAAGCAGGCAGAGAGAGAGAGGAGGAAGCAGGCTCCCTGCTGAGCAGAAAGCCCGATGTGGGGCTAGAACCCAGGAGTCAGGGATCATGACCTGAGCCGAAGGCAGCTGCTCAACCCACTGAGCCACCCAGGCGCCCTCTTGTAGTTTTTCAACAACTCTCTTGATATATAATTTACATATAATTCACCCATTTAACAGGTACAAACGAACTCACAAAACTGGGCAACCTTCACCATAATCAATTTTCAAACATGTTCATCATCTCATAAAGAACCCCCCACGCTTTGGGAGTAACCCCCATCCCCTCCGGCCCTAAGACCACCACTAACACAGCTTGTCTCTACAGATCTGCCCATTCCAAACACTGCACAGGAATGGACTTGCAGTATGTGGCCTTTGGTGACTGGCTGCCCTCCCCTATAACGGTGTTTCCGGGTTGGTCCGTGATGTCCCATGTATCAGTACTTCCTGCCTTTTGGTTGCCAAAAATATTCCACTGTATGAAATACTTTATTCATGTATTTTGCATATCTACGCGTCAGCTGACAGACACTGTTTCTACCTTTCATCCACTATAAGTCAAGTTGCTACGAACATGCATGTGTCATTTATTGTATGGACACAGGTGTCCACTTCTCCCGGCTGCTGTCTGTCCTACATACCCCAAGAGTGGCATTGCTGGGTCATGTGGTAACCACATGTGGTAACCACAGGTTACCTGCCGGGTTGTTTTCCAAAGCAACTGCCCCACTCCGCATTCTCACCGGCTGGATAGTGAGTGCTTTTCCCCACCGCATCACCCACACTTGTCATTGCCTTGTTCATTACTGTCACCTTAATGGGTGTGCAGACCACTGTGTTGTGGTCTGCATTTCCTTGATAGCTCTGAGTTCTTGATTCTAATGTATTTATCACCCTTTTCCTTTTACGATTATGTGTATGCATACATTATTTACTACTCTTTCATTATTTTCCTCTTCAAGTCTTATAGTTTGACTTTTAGTCTCTTATCGACTTGGAATTGATTTGGGATTCCAGAATCTAGTAGGCTTCTGGTTTAATCTTTTTCGATATAAGAGGCCAATTACCCAATACCATTCACTGAAGATGGTTTTATACTGAACATGGATTTCCCATGGATTTAGAAGGCTACCTCTCATACACACGAAGCTCCCAGATGAATGTGGGTTTGTCTCCAGGCTTTTCCAATGTCCCATCATGGTGTCTGCATCTCCCCACCTTGGTACTGTTTGAAATCTTGCCATCTAATACAAGAAGTCTAACATTTTACTTTTATTCAAAATCGTCCGAGCTCATCTTGGTCCTTTACTCTGCTGTATGAATTTTAGGTCCTACCTGTAAAGTTCTCAGGAAAATCTAGTTGAGTTTTAAACTGGAACTGTACCAAACAGACTACTAATTTGGGGAAGAAATGACATCTTTATAACACTGAGGTCCCCAGTCTCTGAACAGAATCTGTCTTAATTTACTTGGGTTCATTTATCTTTTTCAGTAATTTTTAAAACTTCTTATGTACCTTATTAGACAGATTTAAAAAATACTGATTCATGCAGCTATCATTGACAGCATTTCCTAAAAATAACGTTTCCTACTGTTGATGTATATAAAAGCAACAGGCTTTGGTACACTGATCTCATTCCAGACACACCGCTGAAATCTTTTAAATCCTAACTAGGTTATTTGTAGCTTCTCCTGGATTTTGTGTAGACAGTCACATTGCAAACTAGTAAGTATTTCTTCCCTTCCAGCCCCTATTTATTTTTCTTACAACTTTGACTAAAATCTTCAGTGAAATGATGAAGTGGCAACAGCCGATTCCTGCCTTTAAAAGGAATGCTTCTAAATGTTTCAGTATTAAATACCACGTATGTTAAAGGTTTCTGAAAGAAAACCCTTGCCAGGTTAAGAAAGTACTCCTCGGGGTGCCTGGGTGGCTCAGTGGGTTAAAGCCTCTGCCTTTGGCTCAGGTCATGATCCCAGGGTCCTGGGATCAAGCCCCGCATCGGGATCTCTGCTCAGTGGGGATCCTGCTTCCCCCTCTCTGCCTGCCTCTCTGCCTGCTTGTGATCTCTCTGTCAAATAAATAAATAAAATCCTTAAAAAAAAAAAGAAAGAAATACTCCTCCATGTCAACCACGCAGAGACTTTCCTTACAAATAGGAGTTACATTTTAATGATCCCTTTCTCTGCAACTTCTTATCAACTTTTTCTCTTTGATCTGTTGACATCAACTATATGCTGACATTCTCATGCTAACTCATATTTGTACTCCTTGGATAAACTTAACATGATTGTGATTTTTTAAAACTACATGACTGGTTCATGTCTGCCACATTTTATCTGGACCTTTTAATTTCTATTCGTAAGAGATAAGAAAATGATCAGCCATGATCACGCTCTCCTTGACTAGTAGGACTAAGTCATCCCAGTATCACGAAATTAACTGAATTATCTGGACATGCATTTTCTAAACTGTGTATAAGATATGAATCTGTGGGTAAGATATGTATAAAATATGAGTTTTTATTTCTTAGAATCTTAACAGAACTTGACCAAAAAAAAAAAAAAAAATCAGGATTCACCATGTTTTTCTTTGGCTGTTCGTCTGGGGGCTGTCGTAACTGCTTCACCAGGGCTTCAACTGAGTCAGTTCTGATAAGATGTGCTACTCTAGGAAATTACCCATTTGATATTGGTTTTTAGTATTTCTAAGCACAGTATCATTCTGTGATTTGTTCACTTTTTTATTTACTTGTAGCTATGTTTTTTTCACTACAAATGTTCTTGTGTGTTTGCCTTCTCCTTTTTTTTTTTTAAGATTTTATTTATTTATTTGACAGACAGATCACAAGTAGGCAGAGAGGCAGGCAGAGATAAAGGAAGGGAAGCAGGCCCCCCGCTGAGCAGAGAGCCTGATGTGGGGCTCGATCCCAGGACCCTGGGACCATGACCCGAGCTGAAGGCAGCGGCTTTAACCCACTGAGCCACCCAGGCGCCCCTGCCTCCTCCTTTTTTAACCAACCTTTCCACAGCTGTACTGCACTGGTGTTTTCTAAGAACCAGTATTTGGTTTTGTAGACTGTGTCTAAATAATTCGCTTTCTATTTCAGTCATTTCTACATGTATTTTTATTATGTTTCTCCCTCTGCTTTCTCTGGGTTTACTCACAGAAACCCTTCAATTTCTTCAACTTCTTCAGTTGGAATCTTACCTCAAAATTTTTATTCTTTTCCAATGTAATTGGAATTGCATTTCAGAAAACAAATTTCCCTCAACATACTCCTTCTTTACCTCAATTATGGTCATGGCCTCACCACGACCACCAACCGAACCCACTAGCTAATCCTGTGGCTCTTCTTTCCGAAATCTCTCAGGCTCACCCACTTCCCCCACCGTCGTGTGAAGAGGTATCAGCCCTCCACAACTCTAAGAGCTCGACATCCACGAGCCCAGCGAGCATCTTTATACTTACACATTCCACATGTCCAAAACTGAACTCATCTGCCTTCCTGCCAATATGACTCTGCTCCCTGTATTCCCCACCTCAATCTGTAACTCTGGAAAACAAGCCAGACTGCCAGCGCCTTCCCCACTATATCCAATCAACTGCTAAGTGCTAAAGATTCTATTTCTTTACCATCTCTTACTTCCTCTTCGTCTCCACACTCCTCGGCCACTGCCCTTAGTTCAGGCCCTTATCACCTTTCCCTTGTAACTATTACTAAGCGTCTCAACTGGCTCTGCCTATACCAGTCAAATCATTCATCCTCCACATGCTGCGAGAGTGACTTCTCCAAATGTCAATCTAGTTGTGTTACTGCTGAACTCTCTCAGCGCTCCCAACAGCCAAGGGACAAAGTCCAAGCTCCTTAGAATGGCAGGCCACCGTGAGCTAGGTCTCGTCGACCTCTCAATGGTCTAACTGCTTGTAATTCCTGGAACACATCAGACAATATTATAGCTAGATGGGGGGGGGGGGTGATGAAACAGGTGACGGAAATTAAGGAGTACACGTGTCGTGATAAGCAGCAGGTATTAGATAGAAGTGGTGAATCACTACACCACACACCTGAAACTAATATAACACTGGGTGCTAACTAGAATTTAAATAAAAACTTTTTTAAAATTGGGCTCATTAAAATTGAGAATTTCTGCTCTATGAAACACACTGTTGAAAGAATGAGAACACAAGCAGACGAGGAGAAAATACTGCAAAAGACGTATATGTTACCCCAAATATACAAAGAACTCTTAAAAAAAAAAACACAATTTAAAAATTAGCCCCAAATAGTTATAAGATGTAAATAAATAAAGAAATAAAAATGAGCTCTTTACAGCTCAATAAAGAAGATTTACAGGTGGCAAATAAGTACATGAAGAGATACCCCACATCGTGGGTCATCAGGATATACAAATTAAAACAACAGTGAAATACCACCACACCTGCTAGAAGTGGCCACAACCCAGAACACGGGCAACACCAAATGCTGATGAGGATGTGGAGCAACAGGAACTCTCAGTGCTGACAGGAGTACAAAGTGGCTAACAGCCACGCTGGAAGACAGTCTGGTGCTTTCTTACGAAACTAAAACATACTCTTTTCCCCCAATATATTATTTATTTGTCAGAAAGAGAGAGAGAGTGCGCACAAGCAGGGGTAGCAGCAGGCAGAGAAGCAGGCTCCCTGCTAAGCAAGGAGCACGATGCGGGACTCGATCCCAGGACCCCTGATCACGACCTGAGCTGAAGGCAGAGGCTTCACTGACTGAGCCACCCAGGCGTCCCAATTAAAACCTACTCTTACCCATAAGGCCCAGCAACTACACTGCTTGGTATTTGCCCTCAGGAGTTTAAAACTTATGTCCACATGGGGACGCTAGGGTGGCTCAGTCCATTAAGGGTCGACTCCTGATTTCAGCTCAGGCCACGATCTCCGGTCCATGAGACTGAGCCCCACGTCAGGCTCTGTGCTGGGCACACAGCCTGCTTGGGATTCTCTCTCTCCCTCTCCCACCCCTTAAAAAACAAAACAAAACAAAAACTTCTGTCCACACAAAAATCTGCACATGGATCTTTATAGGTGCATTATCCATAACAGCCACAATTTGGAAGCAACCCAGATACCTTTCAGTAGGTGAATGGATAAGCTGTGGTATATCTAGATAGTGGACTATTTTATTTGGCACTAAAAAAAAAAGACCTATTCGGCCGTGAAAGGCAAGGGGGAAACGTAAATGCGTATGAATACATGAAGGAAGCCCATCCGAAGGCCACATACAGGATGATCCCAACTATATGACCTTCTAAAAAGGCACAACAATGGAGCCAATAAGACCAGAGGCTGCGGTGGGCGGGAAGTGGAGCACGGAGGATCTGTAGGGCAGTGAAAACACCACATGACATTATCATGGTGGACACAGGTCATTATAAACTTGTCCAGGGCACCTGGGTGGCTCAGTGGGTTAAAGCCTCCGCCTTCGGCTCGGGTTATGATCCCAGGGTCCTGGGACTGAGCCCCGCATCGGGCTCTCTGCTCGGCGGGGAACCTGCTTCCTCCTCTCTCTCTGCCTACCTCTCTGCCTGCTGTAAAATAAATTAAAACAAAAACAAGAACAAAAACCCTTAAAATAAATAAATAAATAAATAGATTTGTCCAAACCCCTAGAACATACAACACCAAACACAAGCGTTAATGTAAACTGCACTCTGGATACTAGTGACACGTCCACAGAGGTTCACCAATTGTAACAAATGTGTCACTCTGTCGGGGGGCAGGGGGCGGAGGATGCTGACAATGGAGGAGGCTGTGCATGTGTGGGGATAGACTGGTCTTGTACCTTCCTCTCAGTTTTGCTGTGACCCTAAAACTACTTTTAAAAACTTGAGTATAGGGCACCTGGGTGGCTCAGTGGGTTAAAGCCTCTGCCTTCAGCTCAGGTCATGATCTCGGGGTCCTGGGATCGAGCCCCGCATCAGGCTCTCTGCTCAGCGGGGAGCCTGCTTCCTCCTCTCTCTCTGCCTGCCTCTCTGCCTACTTGTGATCTCTGTCAAATAAATAAATAAAATCTTAAAAAAAAAAAACCAAAACCTTGAGTATTTTAGGAAAAAGAAAAAAAAAACGAGTATTTTTTAAAAAATAAAAATCTAGAAATGGCATTACTTAGGTTAAGAGTCATAAGATTCAGAAACAAAAACATCAATAATAACTTAGAATTCGGTAAATTTAAAGTTGGAAGCCTCTTCTGTATGCTTATAAAGTTTATTAAGAACAAGAACAAAATCTGAATCATATACAAACTTAAACAGCTGAAACTACAATTATGAAACATCTAGAAAAATAGAAAAATCTAAAATAAGCTTTTAGAGAAAACTAAGTCATTAAAACCATGTCACACCAGAATGTAAACACTTAGATAAATATCAGCATAAATACCTAAAAATTAACAAACAACTTCCACATAGCTCATTTAATTAGAGAAAGTTCCAGAGTAGGCCAACTGTATTTACTAAAAAGTAAAAGCTTTATTATTATTTATTTATTTTCTTTTTAGAGAGCACGCGTGAGAATGAGACGGGAAAGTAGCAGAAAGGACGCGAATCCCAAGCAGGCTCTATGGCCAGCATGGAGCCCTACAATGTGGGGCTCGACCTCACAACCCTGAGATCATGGTCTGAGCTGAAATCAAGAGTCAGACACTTAAAACTGAATCACCCAGGTGCCTCAAGCTTTTAAAAAACTTTTTAATAAAACAATGAAAAGTCCAAATATTTCACAAACTTAAAATTCCTTTCCTACAAGCATTTTCAAATACAAATTTAACAAAAGCTAAACAAACTTATTTCTTTGCCAAAAAAATGACAAGAACATTTCTGTAACCTTCATCATAGTACGTGTCACTAATTAAAGAGTAAGTTAAGCTCTGTACAGGGAAACGAAAAGTAGATCAGAGGGAAGGCACACTATCCGACCCCCTCCCCTAAATCCATCCCAACTGTAATTAGACTTTCGCAAAGATAAAGAGAGAAACCGCCAGGGCTTGTGATGCTGCCTCTTGGCAAAGTTTAGGCATTTAAGGTACCAGAACACAGCCAAAAGGCAATTTCATAAGCACGTGATTCAAGTCTACTGGCAGAGCACCTAGAGCTCCAAGACAAGTCCAACACCAACACTACACATCAAGTGGCAATTTAAGTAGACAAAAGGCTAAGATTACTGCGGAGTTCCCTCAAGCAACCTACAAGTTAGGAGAAACAACAGTCACTTTAAAAGGGGAGAAAAAGGGCTGTTAATCTCACTAGAGACCAGCTTGGCCACACGCATCAACAGCATTAAAGCCTAGCACACTCCTACCTCTGCTATGTTACTTCTAAAAACTTCACCTGAGAAAATACTCCTTGCTGAAACCAAAGATTTAACTAACGCAGTTCCCTCAGGAGTGTTTAAAATGGTTAAAAAAAAAAGAAAAGAAAAGAAAAGAAAAGCCAGCTACCCAACAGCAGGACAATGGTTACAGGAGGATATACTCCCAGCAGAAACACCACGGTCATCAGACACCCAGGACCTGCGGTGACACACACAGAATGAGGCTCGGCAGGTTTAAGTACGAGAGTGTGTGTGCGCCTAAGCACCCACGGCGGGGAGAAAAGACAGCCTACCCTCAAACCGTAACCAGTGGCGGTTCGCTCTAGCTGGTGAGATTACATACATCTTCTTTTTAAAAAATTTCCAAATGAGGGGCGCCTGGGTGGCTCAGTCAGTTAAGTGACCAACACCTGGTTTCAGCTCAGGTCCAGACGTCAGGGTCGTGAAATCGAGCCCCGCACTGGGCTCCCGGCTCAGCAGGGAATCCACTGGATACTCTCTCTCCCTCTCCTTTTCCTGCTCAGGCACGACGCACTCTCACATAATAAATAAATCTTTTAAAAGATTTTCCATAATGAGTATGTATTCTCTTTGTAATAACTTCTAACAATAAAATTTATATATATAATCCCCAATAGATCCTGCTGCTCTCATGGCCAAAATAAAAACTTTATTAAATCTTAATTCTATTCACTTTCTTCATTAATAAAGGCGATGGGGTGCCTGGGTGGCGCTGTCGGTTGAGAGTCCAACTCTTTTTTTTTTTTTTTTTAAGATTTTATTTATTTATTTGACAGACACAGATCACAAGCAGGCAGAGAGAGAAGGGGAAGCAGGCTTCCTGCCTGCTGAGCAGAGAGCCTGATGCGGGGCTTGAGCCCAGGACCCTGGGATCATGACCTGAGCCGAAGGCAGAGGCTTAACCCACTGAGCCACCCAGGCGCCCTGAGAGTCAAACTCTTGGTCTCAACTCAGGTCATGATCTCAGGGTCGTGTGGGACTGAGCCCTGAGTCAGGCTCCGTGCTGGGTGCAGAGGCTGCTTGAGAGTCTCTGTCCCTGTCCCTCTGCCCCTCCAGCTCATGCTCTTTCTCTCTAAAATCAGTAATTCTTTAAAAAATGATAAAGGTGATAAAAGAATAACATACCTTTTTTATACCAAACTAGAAAAAAAATAAATAGTAAACAGGATGGTCCTCTAGTATGTCCTGGTGCTAAAGAAAGGCAAAGCTTAACTCGCAGTGATCTGTACACAGAGGGTTCTGTAAGAAACCTCTATAAGGATACTCAGGTGAGGGGCGCCTGGGTGGCTCAGTGGGTTAAAGCCTGTGCCTTTGGCTCAGGTCATGATCCCAGGGTCCTGGGATCAAGCCGCACATCAGGCTCTCTGTATAGCAGGGAGCCTGCTTCCTCCTCTCTCTCTGCCTGCCTCTCTGCCTACTTGTGATCTCTGCCTGTCAAATAAATAAATAAATAAATATTTAAAAAAAATACAACACAGAATACTTAGGTGAGGTTCCTCTAGACCACCCACTAATGTGTGCTCCTGGGGCAGGTGGTGCCTAGAGGTCCTCCCGACAAGCATGGGCTCCTCCCCAGGGCAGGGCAGCAGGTGACCGTGAGCAGAGGGGTACTCAGGCCGGTAAGGTGTCTTGCAAGGCAGGAGAGAAGAGCGTCGAGAAGGAAGTGGTACTGAGAAGTGAGTAAGTACGAGGAGTAAGAAAAGAAAGGACATGAGTCTCTCTGTGCTCGAAAACGTGCTTCGTTGAACCTGAGCTTGCGTAATCCTGCACCTGGCAAGATCACTGGTGACCTTTAAAACCACTCTGGCGGAGGGAAGTCCAACAGGAAGGAGAGAAGAACACGGATGAGGAGACAGGCAACAGGTGCGCACCAGCGCTTCAAATGAACGGATAAGCGACAGGGTCAGGAGAAGTGAAGACATGGACAGAAAGGAGCTACTCCAACAAGAGGGCGGCCCAAGGGACCAGGCAGCGGCAGCTGAAATACGCCACTGTGCATCTGGGTTTAGCATCTTATTAGAAAGAAAAGAAACTGACACTGACTGTCAGGTAGCGAGCCCTTCCAGAGGGTCTCCCTCTCTCCAAGTATACCACAGAGCTACTTGCTCAAGTTTAAAACTACAATCTAAAACCAGAACCTCGATCTGCTAAACCACTACCTGTGACCCAATCAAAAAGTTCACTTTACGTGAAAAAAACCGCTGTTCATCTTCAACCAGGTTTTCGGCCTCAAGCTAAATGGGAATTTCCTTACATGTCTCCTATAAACTCATGTCCTTTTCTACGTTTGGAAGAGACCGGGAGTTGGGGCGGGGGACGGGGCATGCCAAAGCGACAATGTGGGGGGAGGCTTGGAGGGCCTGTTCTGCGTGCCCGCCCCAGGAAACACCCTGCTCTTGTGCTAGGGGAAGAACCGGAACTCACCTGGATGAGGGAGACAGGCCCGCTTCGAAGGTAAAAACTGAAGCAGCATTTCTCAAATATCCTGAGCCTACCAAAGAGCATTCATGGATAGGACACCAGATCATGCAACACTTGGCAGAGCTGAAGACACTTGCTGGCTTCAAAGAAACCCTGGGCGACCTCGAGCACCCAGCTACCATCCTCACTCTGCTCGGAGAGCGGCTGCAGCTCAGCCTCCACCCGAAGCTCACGGCTGGGCCTCTGCGCAAGGCAGACACACTCATTCCCAGGTTCCCGTCACATTTCCGTACTGATCTCCCACCCCAGCTCTAAACAGCCACCCTCCGAAGCCCTCTACTGAGCTAACCCACGGGTACCGGGAGCCGACCGGGTCCAACCTCATCCGCTTTCGCCAAATCAGCTCCTCCTCCCAGACAGACACAGCCATCCCCCCGGTGACCACTGCCAGCCCTGCCAGCCGTTCCTGAGTCTCTCCCTCCCTCCCACAGTCACCGTCTAGCAGTTCCCACCTTGTAACCTCGCTCACGAGCAGCTGCTCCCCCTCCCCAGACACCGCCTCCTTTAGCCAAACGGAAAGCCGCAGGTACCTGCTCGTGTTGCCTCTCCTTTCCATGGTATTTGTGCCCTGCCCACCCCTGACGGGCACCGCCTGACTCAGAGCAGGTGCTTAACGTAACATCGAACACCACTGCCCACTTTTCACGTGAGTGGCACACGGTTCCAGGAGTCCTGCACATACTGTGTACGTGCCCTACAACATCTGTATTGCCCAGAAGAGGAAATTAAGGCCTAAGTCAGTCAGCTAACTTACCCAAGGTCATACAGTAGGAAATGAACCAAGACTCAAATCCAGTCCACCCCCAGAGCCAGCGCATTAACCAGTAAGCACAGTGCGGCCTCCCAGTACATGTTACGGATGTGGATAGAGTCAAGTCAACCCCCATCAAATGAGGTACAAACCGAGGGTACACATAAAACTTTGCAGTTAAGACATCAGTAGCGATACGAGCGAGAGCCCTCTCATTAAGGGGACATGAGGAAGGCAGAAACCAGACGAGCAAGGGTTAAGGAGAGAGTATCCTGTCTAACGGCGACTACCTACAGCATGCCTTGTGCCAGACACCACGCCAAGTGCTCTACTCACGTTGTACTTCTTAATCCTACAACAATGCTAGGTAGATCCTACTATCCTGATTTTACAGAAGGGGAAACTGAGTCAAAAGAGGTTAAGTAATTTGTGCAAGGTAGTAAGTGGCAGAAACACTCTGACTTAATTCATCCAAGCCCAAAAGCAGTGTCATCAATCACAATACCAGGATTGATAAGTAGGCTTCAAGTCCAATGTCAAGTTGAAAAGAAACAAAATTTTTTACAGGCCACGGATATATAAAATGTTTTTAGTCATGGAATTCAAAAAGCACAAAACCGACATTTTTGAAGTTTAAAATGGTGAACTTACTTTCTATCTCTAGAAACAAGGCAATTCATGTCTCAAAATGCTCATCCATTAGAGTACAAAGCAAAGATGAGTAGAATTTTGTCAATGGTTTGTTTCTCAAGCTAATATAATTCAGTGTAGAAAAGACTTTCACCATAACTCAAAAGCTTAAATGATCAAAAGAGAAATTACAACAGAAAGCATAAAGTTTTAGTTGCTAAATGTGCATTTTAGGCAACACCGGTACTCAAAGACAAAAAGGAAAGGAACAACACAGGCTGATGTAATTACGTTTGTAAGCAGACTTACTTTCAAAATTCAGACTCAGGCTGTACTTGTACTCACTTATAGTTAATGAACGCATGGCTCCATTTTCAAAGTCATAATGTAAAATCACTGTAACCTCCAACATGCCCCTCTCCCTTTTTTAAAAAATTAATTCACCATGTTCCAGAACAGAAAATAATTTATCTTTGTTCTTTAATATTTTTAAACTGCTGACCATCTTAAAAACTGAATTAAAAGTATCCCCACATCAAAGTTTAATAACTTGGGAGTTTAATTAACAGATATTAAAAAAATAAATCATGAGTGATGACAAGATTAAATGACCACTAAACGTTCAATGCGAAATTATATTGTAACATCCAAATTCAGTGTAACAAGTGGGAGATACCATGAAAACAGCACTTTTAACCAACGAGCATAAAAGACCAACTGGCAAATGACCGTACTTTGCAGACTGTCATCGCCAAAGGCTTCTGTAGTCCCCAGGACTACACTGAGATCTGTAATTATACACAAACTACAAACCTCTGGTCAAATTTATTCAATTTGTACCAGGGAAAGAGAATTTAAAGATTTCCGTATTTATTAAAAATGGAAAATCAATTTGCTAAAAGCTCTCTTTCCTCCATTTCCTTTTTTTTTTTATCACTATGATACTGTGCTCGGTTTATTTTTTTCAAGTTTATTTAAATTCCAGTTAGTTAACAGATAGTAATAGTGGTTTTAGGTGTACAATATAGTGATTCAACACTCACATACATCGCCCAGCGCTCATCGAAAACAGCTCCTCAATCCCTACCACCTTTTTCACCCGTGCCCTCGCTCATGTCCCCCCGGTACCCATCAGTTTGTTCCCCATAATTAAGAATCTGTCCGTTGGTTTGCCTCTTTTTTCCCCTATGATCACCTGTTTTGTTTCTTAAATTCCACATATCATTTTTTATATTAATTGTAGTGTCATAGTAAGATACTTTTTAAAAAACCCTCTTACATGGCAACAGAATTCTGCGGCATCTTACTGACAAAAAAAAAAAAAAATCACGCAGATTGTCTGTCCCTGGACTAATGTCGTGCTGTGGCCCGCTAAAACCACTCTTTCTCAGATGCTCATCCGTAACGAGGAAGCAGAGCAGTGGGTAGAAAGGGAAGAGTCGTCTAAAAGAAGCATTAAAAAGTCAAGAGAGTGCAGTCCTGAGCAACGCTCAAAGAAAGGAGAAGGCTGAAGTCAGTGGGGTCCCGAGACTGGTTGCAGCGATGCGAAGCAATTACAGGGCGTCCTCCTTGAAGGATACTGGGTCAGAGAAACCGCAGGTCTGGGAAGTGAACTGATGTCAGTGAAAAAGCTCGGGAAAAGCGCCGTCCATCACCCGGCTGTAGCCAGAGCGGCAGAGACCACACCAGAGCTGTGTTCTCACAAACTCAACACAGGCGCGGAAACATCGTGCAGACACCAAATCTAATTTCCTGATTGCTAATACCAGACAGAAATCACCATCAGCATCTTTTTCATGGTCTTTAAAATAAGTCACGCACCGCTTTGTGTCACTGGCGGCATAAAAGAACAAAAGAAACCCACCACGGGAAAACAAGTCTTTAGAACCCAGAAATCTACCAGAAGCCAGACTGCGTAGCCTCGGCTTTTTTTGTCTTAGAAAAGCATTTAACTGGCGCACCTGGGTGGCTGAGTCAGTTAAGCGTCCAACTCTTGATTTAAACTCAGGTCATGATCTCAGGGTCCTGGGATGGTGCCTAGGGTTGGGCCCCACGCTCAGCGGGGAGTCTGCATGAGGATTCTCTCCCTCTCCCCCTCCCAAATAAACAAATCCTAAAGAAGCAGAAGAGAAGAATTTAACTCTTTTTTAAAAAAAGATTTTATTATTTATTTGAGAGAGAGAGAGCAAGAGAAGAGGGAGAGTCAGAGGGAGAAGCAGACTCCCTACCAAGCAGAGAGCCCGATGCAGGACTCCATCCTGGGACTCCAGGATCATGACCTGAGCTGAACCCAGGCACCCGAGAAGCATTTAACCCTTAACGGACTTCGGAGGCCAATGACTGCAGGACCCCACTGTCCAGCTACCTAGTCTGGGTGCTGTTCTATTAACTGGCCCTTGCTTCTCCATTTCACGGGTTAATTCTGAAAGACCCAAATGCTCCAGACCCCCTGAGGTCCACCTTAAAAGCCACTTCCTTTATGACACTTAAGCATAACAAAGTCATAGGGCAACTGCAGCCGCCACTTACTGCTCTAAGCATGTTCCCTGCGGGCAGAACTATTTGCAGGTCTGGTCTCTCTTCCCTGCAGCTGCGGCAGCTGCAGCCCAAACAGAGGGTGTTCCCTCAGCATCTGGGGATCTCAGAACCCTGGCGTGGGTGGCAGCCCCCACTTCCAGTCCCCCTCAACGAGGCCACAGCCATTCTTCCCACACCTCTACTGGGAAGTCCACACAGCGCGTCCTTGTGCAAGAGAGAAAGCAGGCTTGGGGTCACGAAGTACGTCTCCGCTGCACAACAGGTCAATTCCTTTTCTTACACGGGGGAAGCGCGAAGGTGTTCAAGCAGCTGCACACAGACAGCTCGCAAGTGCTCAGACCCCGAGGGAACCGGAGAACTCTGGGGACAAACCCATTTATGAAACATTCGTCACCCAATCATCCAAGTCCGGCGCTGGGATTCCCTCCCACCTGCTCCCACCGCGGCTCACCTTCGAGGCAGGAGCACAGCAGCTCGGGAGGAGCCGCAGTCTTTCCGCTGCGGAGCGGGCTGCGAGGGAGCCCCCACGCGTCACCGAGGGCTCGGCCTGCCGCTGACAACCCCGGCGCAGGCCCCGGGCCCCGAACGGAGCCCCTCACCAGCTGTCCCCGGCTCTGCTGCTCACAGATTCGAAGCGGCCCAGCAGGCTCGGGGTTACCGCTCACGGTGCTTACCCGGAGAAACGAAACTACGCGCCTCCAGATCACCCCGCGGCCGCCCCTGAGTTCATCAAAGTGCGCGTGAGGCCGGTCACCCGCCGCCCCGGGGCAGCCACCGAGCCCTCGACGCGCAGTGCCAGCGCTCCGTTTCCGCAAACCCGCGTCCCCTCCCGTCTTCTCTCGCGGACGCTAATTCGCGGAGGGAGCGGGGACGCCGGCACGACCCCGTCAAACACGGCCACCACCAAACGCGCCCGCGCCGAGTCCAAACTGTCCAGGCCTCGGGTGCGTGCGGGGAGGTCCCGCCCTCTCGAGGGAGGCGGGCACCCCTGCTCCGGGTGCGGGTGGCCAGCCGGCGGCGGGGATCGGGCCCAGGCCGGCGGCGCAGGCCAGACCCTGCCCGGGCGGAGCGACCCCCACCGCGACCCGGGCGGCGGCTGCGGCCCCGAGAGGCTGCGGGGACACCCGGCTAGCAGGTCCGCTCCCAAGCAGCGCGGTCCCCACTCGGCCCCGCGCTCGGCCCCGGCGACCCCGACCCCGGCTCCCCAGCCCCCGCTCACCCCGCCCCGGTGGGCAGCGGCGCGCCCCGGGCCCAGCCGGGCCAGCTGGTCGGCGGACGCCCGCGGCCGCTCAGAGCTCACTCGCGGCGGCGCGCGGCGGGCCCGGGGCCGCTCGGCACCATCCTCCCCGCCGCGCCGGGGGCGGCGTCGGGCTCCGCGGGGCCCAAGCGAGGCCCAGAGGCCAGTCCGGCTCACGCCGTGGCGACACAGACTCGTCTCCGGGTCCGGCAGCCGCGGTTTCCGGGTAGGAAAAAACGCCACCGCCAACGCCGCCGTGACCTCCGACACCGGGCGTCCGACGGCGGCTCGGCCGGGACAAGACTCCTCCGTCGCGAGCGCCGGAGACCACGCCCCCGTCGGGTCACGTGGCGGGGGCTTGCGTGCGAACACGGGAGCTGCGTGCGTCCCGACGTGAGCGCGCGCCGTGCCCTTCCCGCGCGTGGGTGTGAGCGCGTGTGCCCGCGTGTGCCCTGAAGGCGCGGGGCAGCGACGGTGTCATCTCCGGGGAGCCGAGGTCGCCCGCCCGCGCTGGGAGCGAGTCGTCCGGAGCCGCGATGGAGCCGGAGGGACTGCGGAGCGGCTGCCGCGTCCCCGGAGCGCGCGGAGGACACAGGTGCCCGCGGCCAAACGGGAAACACGCTTTAGTGTGTGTTTTTAACGGTTTTATGCAATTATCTGACACGCAGGTCCCAAGCAGGCAGAGGGGCAGGCGGAGGGGGAGGGGAAGCAGGCTCGCCGCCCAGCAGGGAGCCCGACGCGGGGCTCGACCCCGGGACCCTGAGCTCATGACCCGAGCGGAAGGCAGAGGCTCAACCCACTGAGCCCCCCAGGCGCCCCTGAAGTCAATTTTAATTCATTCTTTTGTGTATTGTGGTGAAAGAGTTCTGCTTTTTTAAGGTTTTATTTTAAATGTTAGAAACGGTTCAGTCCGCCGAGTGTCTACCGTGCAGGGTCTGAAGCGCGCGTCGGGCTCAGCGCGTGAACCGCGTTTCCGTCCGTGCGCCGCGTGTTTCCTCTGCTGGCATCACGCCCGCTCGTGTGTCAGGAGAAGGTCGTGCTCGTGTCATTGGTAGATGGGTCCCAGCTGGGAAAGGAGCCGCTTGCACGGCTGGCGGGAAGGCAAGTCGGTGCAGCCGCTGCGGAGAACGGTGTGGAGATTCCTCGAGAAATGGAAACTAGAGCTGCCCAGTGACCCTGCCATCGCACTACCGGGTATTGACCCCAAAGACACAGATGGAGTGAACAGAAGGGCCGTCTGTACCCCAATATTCATAGCAGCAATGGCCACGGTCACCAAACTGTGGAAAGAACCAAGATGCCCTTCAACGGACGAATGGATAAGGACGATGTGGTCCACATACACTATGGAGTATGATGCCTCCGTCAGAAGGATGAATCCCCAACTTTTGTAGCAACATGGACGGGACTGGAGGAGATTATGCTGAGTGAAGTAAGTCAAGCAGAGTCAATTATATGGTGTCACTTACTTGTGGAGCATAAGGAATAACACGGAGGACACAGGGGGATGGAGAGGAAGGGAGTTGGGGGAGATTGGAGGGGGAGGTGAACCATGAGAGACTGTGGACTCTGAGGAACAAACCGAGGGTTTTGGAGGGGCGGGGGGCGGGAGGGTGGGGGAGCCTGGTGGTGGGTATTGCGGAGGGCACGTACCACATGGAGCACTGGGTGTGGTGCATAAACAATGAATTCTGGTACACGGAGAATACAAGATTAAAAATAAATGTGTACCAACCCCCACATGACTGCAAACCTTTGGGACCCGTGTGCACATTCATATTCTCTATAGGAACACAGTGCCTGCTCCAGAGTGCTCTGTGCACATGTGGGTGGTTTCCTGAGCCAAAAGCGGGGTAACAGGACCTTGCACTTGGATTTTCCAGATCCTGGGGGTAAAATGGCTTTTGCCTGTGATACGTTTCCTTACTTTAATGTTGCCGCTGTGCCCTTTATTCCTTGAATAAACTGTGGATTTGTAAGCTTCGCCATGCTGAGTCCTGTCATTTTGGGTCTGAGCAAGTCAAACCCACCTGAATACCACCGTTGGGGTGGTTTTGCTGCTCTAACGATCACGGCTCCTGACAGGGGTTCCTGAGACAAGGACACATCCACCACCTCTTTGGCATTCCTGCCAAAACGCTAAAACCTGAATCTAACCCTCAGGAAATGAGCAAACAAATCCAGGATGAGGGACGTTCTGCAAAATACTACTTCCCACTCTCCACATGCCTCCGTGTCATGAAAACGGGAAATCATACTTCCACAATGTGTATTGAGTCCTCGTGATGTACACTTCCAAAATCTTCCTGTTTTACTTGTCAATTATACCTTAAAAGCTGAGGGGAAAAAGAAATAAGGCTGGGCAACGGTTCTAGATCAAAGACCACGAAAGACACCTGACCACTCAAAGCACTGATTAATACCGCACAGGAACGTGGACTGGAAGATCTGGATGTGGTCCACTTCTTGCATCAGTGGTGAATTTCTGTTGTTACATGAATGACTGTCCTTATCCTTAGGAGATACATACTAATGTATTATACGTATATACAATCTATATATACATGTACTTATTTAGATCTACACTAAATAGGAATACTGAGTTATCTGCATCTGATAGAGAGGAAGCAAATGTGACAAATCGTTAAGTGGTGAATCAAGGAAAAGGGCATATAAATATTCATTATAGCATCCTTGCTATATTTCTGCAGATTTGTAGAAATCTAAAATTTGTAGAAATACATCCTTGCTGTATTTCTGTAGATTTGGCATTTCTCAAAGTAAAAATTTAGAAGAAGAAAAATAATAATCACTGTAATATATTAGGCCAGAAGTCAGCAAGCTTTTCTGCAAAAAAAATATTTTAAGCTTTACAGACCATATGGTCTCTGTTGCAGCTGCTCACCTCTGCCATGCACTGTGAACGCCACAGAATGAATGGGAGTGGCTGTATTCTAATAAAACCTTATTTGCAAAAGCAGGTGGTGGACAGATTTGGCTGCCGGCCATATTTTCTGACCCCCTGCTTTAGGCTGTGGCCAACTCAGGGCAATTCTGTTGCATCTTACGGTCCATTAGAATTTCACGGGTGCTCGGGAATTGACAAATTGTTAAAACGTGAATCAAATACTAAAGTGTTATCCTAATCTCCCAGTGACTGATGGCCGACAGCCACATCCCGCATAAAACATCCTCTCCTCTTTTTCATCTTGTCCCTAATAAAAACTCTTCAATCCCATCTTCCCAACACCCAGGGCCCAAGCCCCAGTGCCTGCCATTTTCTCCTTTCTCGGCTCTCTGAGATCTTGGGAAGAGTTAGTGTCATCAAATGGTGGTTAGAAATGGGGGGCCCTCTGGGAAGGTAGAATGGTGCAGCCACTGTGGAAAACTGTATGGCAGTTTCTCAAAATGTTGAAAATAGAACTACTGTACCATCCAGCACCTCTGGGTTTATTCCAACAGAACTTGAAGTCAGGGTCTTGAGGTATCCGCATCCCCGTGTTGTAGCACTATTCATGGTCGCGAAGACCAAGAAATAATCTAAATGACCACCAACTGACGAATGGGTAAAAGAAAACATGTGGGAGCACCTGGGAGGCACACCCGGTTAAGCATCTGACTCTTGGTTTTGGCTCAGGTCACGATCTCAGGGTCCTGAGTTCAAGCCCTGTGTCACCTCCTTGCTAGGCTTGGGGCCTGCTTGAGATTCCCTCTCCCTCCTCCTCTGCTCCTACCCTGCCCTACTCTAAATAAATAAGACCCTAAAAAAAAAAAAAAAGAAAGAAAATGTGTGCACAATACACTGGAATGAGACTTGACCTGAAAGAAAGTAAAACTACAAAATGGGACAACATGGATGGACCTTAGGACGTGAGGCATGATTCCATTTATATGAGGTATCAAAAATAGCCAAATTCATAAAATCAAAGGCTGGGATGGTGGTTACCGGGGGCTGGCGGGGGGATAGGAAGTTCGGAGTTATTAATGGTCAAAAAGGTTCAGCGAAGAAAGATGAGCAGGACCTAGACCGCGGCGTCCAGCATCTTACTTTGAGTCAACAATACGGCACGTGTCCAGGTTTGTGAAGCGGACAGATTTCATGCCAACGTTGTTACCACCAAAAGAGGTAAAGGATATGAAAAGAGCAGGGGCCCTGGAGCGCGTCCGCCCGGGTCTGAACCCCGGCTCCCCACTCCAGCTCTGTGATCCTGAGCAAGACGACGTTCCTCTTTGCGCTCAGGGTAACGGTTTTACTAACTCTGCGGGATTAAACGAGCTCTTCCCCGTGAAGCCTTGGCGCGGTGACTGGCATGTGCCGAGCACCAGCTGCTGCTGCCTTTTGGTACCGCCGCCAGACTCGACTCGTTAGACCCATCCAAGAGGTGACACCTTTTAAACGCTTGCTTAGCGCGCACGGGTCCGTCAGGGCCGAGACCACGTGAGATTTTGTCATTTTCCACGAGGCAGCTAGACAGCATGACTTCCCTGGTAGCTTCCACCCAACGAACTCCTGAGCTATTTAAGTTTTCATGTTTTTACAACCTTCCCTTTTCTCCTGGATTGTAAAAAAAAAAAAAAAAAAAAAAAAAGCTGGCGGCCAGCTCTGGGGCACACGCCTTTGTGCAGCTCTGCCACCACTTCTGTATATGTGGTCTGGGCTGGGGTACATCTGGGCCATGGACTTTTCCTTTTTTTTTTTTTTTTTAGATTTTATTTATTCATTTGACAGAGATCACAAGTAGGCAGAGAGGCAGGCAGAGAGAGAGAGGAGGAAGCAGGCTCCCCGCTGAGCAGAGAGCCCGATGCGGGGCTCGATCCAGGACCCCAAGATCATGACCTGAGCCGAAGGCAGAGGCTTTAAGCCACTGAGCCACCCAGGCACTCCTGGGGCATAGACTTATGGCAGTTTTCAAGGAAGAACTCAAGCTGACCACCTAGTTCAGCGCCGTAGTGCCTGGTTCATCTAAATGCTGAAAAGACAGAGCTTCCAGAAGGAGTTACTGTTACTTATGATCATACGAGAGAGTTTTCCCTGAGATAGCGGTCCTGTCCATCCACCCCGCTGACTTTTCAAATCAGGAGAAAATGACCA
Organism: Lutra lutra; assembly: GCF_902655055.1. Lineage (NCBI taxonomy): Eukaryota > Metazoa > Chordata > Mammalia > Carnivora > Mustelidae > Lutra > Lutra lutra. Next base: position 25,468,787 of record NC_062295.1, on the reverse strand, counting down.
GACTCCTCCCCCTCCCTTACCCCACGCGCCCACCAGAAGTTCAGGTTAATTCTGACAGTGGACTCCGTGCTTAGGTGAGATGCCTCCCTATTTAAGAATCTCCCCACTCTTCCAGCTGCCACCCCACACCCGAGACCCGAGATTTCTTTCCGCTTCATTGACTTTACTAAGGGAGGGAGCAATTTTCTTCTGCAGCGAAGCAGTTCAGCAGGCGCGCACTACTGTAGAGGGAATTTAAACTAGACACCTACCCCTGCGCACAGCTCATTATTCTTTTAAGGAGGGCTGGGCTTCAGAACCTTCCAAGAGAGTGACTCTACCCCTTGAGGTGGCATTCTGTATTGGCAACCACAGAGGGGTTGCCTGGGAAACCTTTTTAGGGACCAGCTGTGTCCCTTGAAGAGCTAATATGCTCTATTACAATTTTGTGTTGTGTGGTGGTTTGGATACCTTTGGTTCTTACACCCTTGGAGTTATTTCCTTCAGTTTTCATAAAACAACCATGGCATTGTGTAAAGTTGAGAAAATTTAGAGGATATTAAAAAGGAGATTAAAACCATCTGTAATAACCAACCCAGTGGTAACTACTGATAAGATTTTGCTGTATTCCTCTATTTTTTTTTTTTTGCTGTGTTTTTTCCCATATTCCTCTATTCCTGTATTCCTATTTGTTTTTTCCTAGCATTGCATGGAATTGTAAAACAAATTTGGAATATGCTTAACATCGTGGTAGGATAATTTTACATAATTACTATTTAATTTAAACATCCACTCTCTACACAATTAAAACACTAAAAATTTTAACTTCTGTAGTCAATATTTTTATATAATTTTTATTGTGTTTTTCAAAAATTATTTTCTTATCATAGCCTTCCAGAAATGAGATTACTGCCAAAAAGTAAAAAGGTTTTTAAAGCTCTTGACATGTAGTGCTGATTTGTTGTCTGAAAATCTTATAATCTTCACTTCCATCAATGAGGCACATTTCTCTGTACGTTCATAGTCATAACATGCTATCATAAAATGTTGCTTTTGCCAATTTGACAAGAGAAAAATGTTGTTAAATTATTTTACATTTTTCTGATTGCTAATGAGGTTGAAATTTTTCATCTGTTGCTGTCCATTTGTAAGTGTAAATGGTCAATTGTTTGTTCATGTCCTTTGTGCATTTTTGTTTTTATATGTTTTTTGTTTGCTTGTTTGAGAGAGAGAGAGAGAGAGAGAGAGCGGGGGTGGGGAGGAGCAGAAGGGAAGGAAGAGAGAGAATCTTAGCCAGGCTCACACCCAGCGTGGAGACTGACTCAGGGCTTAACCCCATGACCCTGAGATCATGACTGGAGCCAAAATCCAGAGTCAGACTGAGCCACCCAGACACCCTACTTGTGCATTTTTTCTTTTTTGCAATCAGCTTGTAGTTGTTTTTTTTTTAATTAACATATAATGTATTATTAGCCCCAGCAGTTTGTGCATTTTTATATGGTTAAAAAGTTCTTAATTTTCTTATTTGAAGAAGTACGTAAATTTTTTTTCATATTTGTATTGGTAATTTGTCGTCTTCTTTTTTTCCCCCAACTTCATTGTGATAGAACTGACATAGAACATTGTATAAGTTTAAGGTATACAGCATGATTTAACACATACTAATGTGGTAAAATGATTATTACAAAATGGTTAGCTAACACATCCATCACCTTACACAATTACCTTTTCAATTTAATTTTTTTGGTGAGAACATTTACAGTCTAATTTCTTAGCGGTTGTCAAGTACGTAACGCAGTATTGTTAACCGTGGTGACCGTGCTGTTCTTTAGATCATCAGAACTTACTCATCTTGTAACTGGAGGTTTGTTCACTTTGACCAACATCTCCCCAGTTCCCACCCCTCATCTGTTGACAACCACAATTTTACTATTTCCATGAGTTCTTTTTATTTTTTGTTTTTTTAATGATTATTTATTTGAGAGAGTTTGAGAGAAATTTGGGGGTGCAGAGGGAAAGAATTTCAAGTCGACTCCCCACTGAGTGGGAGAGCCTGACATGGGATGGGATCTCATGACCCTGAGATCATGACCTGAGCCGAGATCAAGAGTGGGATGCTTAACCAACTGAGCCACCGAGTGCCCCAGAACTCCATTATTCATACTGATCAGGGATGAAGGCCCTGAGTGTATTTACTTAATATATGATTACCATATTCCGTGCTGAGTGATCCAGAGGAAAATGAATGATTCTCACTTCATTACATATCTTTTTTTTTTGAGATGTATTTATTTGAGAGAGAGAGAGCAAGGGGAGGAGCAGAGGGAGAGAGACAATCCCCAAGCAGACCCTCCCCTTGCTGCCCCCACCAAGTGCAGAGCCCAACTTGGGATCTATCCCAGGACTCTGAGATTATGCCCCAAGCTGAGATCAAGAGTTGGACACCCAACCAACTGAACCCCCCCAGGCAACCCAAATTCAGCCTTTTTAGATTCCACGTATGCATTCCACAAGTGAAATCATACAGTATTTGTCTTTGTTTGATTTATTTCACTTAGCATTAATGCTCTCGAGGTCCATCCACGTTGTTACAAATGGCAGGATTTCCTTCTTTTCTATGACTGAATTTTATATATTTATAAAATTTTTTATTCATTCTCTATGCATAGACACATAGGTTATTTCCAAGCTTTGGCTGTTGTGAATAACGCTGCAATGAACACGAGGTACAGATCCTCTTTGAGATACTGTGATTTCATTTCCTTCCATATCTATACACAGGAATAAGGATATCCAACATGATTAAACTTTTAATTTTGAAAGACTCATAGTTGGTAGAAGTTGGTAAAATAGTAGAGAGACCTGTACATACTTACCTCCAATGGTAATACCGTACACAACTATAATACAGTATCATACCAGAAAATCAATATTGGTAAAATTTACAAACCTTATTCCCATTTCACCATTTTTATATGCACTGATTTGTGTCTGCACACAGGTGTAGCTCTGCGCAATTTAATAGCACGTACAAATTTGTGTAAGCATCACCAACATCAAGATACAGCACGAAATCAAGAACTACCATCACAAAGCAACTCCCTCGTGCTATCTTCCGCTCCTGTCCCCAACCCCTAGCGACCACTAATCTTTGGTCCATGTCCGTAATTTTATCATTTCAGCAATGTTATGGAAATGAAACCATACGGTATGTAACTCTTCGAAGCTGGATTTTTTTTTTTCTCCGGTTGTTGTGTGCACTGAGTTCTTCCTTTTGGCTAGTGGTGTTCCATCGCAGGTCCGTTTTGTACACTTGTGCATACACGCTGTATGTACGCGACCCTTTCTCTCTTCTGATTCCATGTTTTTATTTTTTTCTTGGATTCGTTTTCCCTTTTATCAAGTGTATTTCCTTCTACTTTTTAATTTTTATTTAAAATTTTAAAAAATATAGTAAAATAGACATAACAAAATTTACCATTTCAGTTACTCTTAACCACAAAATTCAGTGGCACGAGTTGCACTCACAGTGTTAAGCATCCATCACCACATCCATTTCCTGAACTTTTCATCATCCCAAACAGAAACTCTGTGCCGTTAACCAAAATTCTGCATTCGTCCTCCTGCTCCAGACTTCGGTAACCTCTATTTTACCTGCTGTCTTCATGTATTTGCCTGTTCTACTTACCTCCTATAACTGGAATCAGCCACCATTTTACGTTTGTCTCTCATTTATTTCACTCAGCATAATGTTTTCAAAGTTCATCTATGTATCATGTATCAGAATTTCATTCCTTTTTAAGGCTGAATAATATTCTCCATGGATACAGAAATTTTTTTATTTCTTTCTTTTTTTAAAAATATTTTATTTATTTATTTGACAGGCAGAGATCACAAGTAGGCAGAGAGGCAGGCAGAGAGAGAGGGGGAAGTAGGCTCCCTGCTGAGCAGAAAGAGCCCGATGCGGGGCTCGATCCCAGGACCCTGGGATCATGACCTGAGCTGAAGGCAGAAGCTTTCACCCACTGAGCCACCCAGGCGCCCTATTTATTCATTCCTTGATGGCCTTTTGAGTTATATCAACGTCTTGGCTATTGTGAACAACGTGGCTCCTAGCATTGGTGCATAAACGTTACAAACTAAATTGTGTCCCCACAAAAATCGGTATGTTGACGTCTTAACCCTCGGTACCTCAGAATGTGACTATATTTGGAGACAGGATCTTTACAAGTGTAATTAAATCTAGATGAGGTCATTAGGGTGGACCCTAATCGAGTGTGACTGGTGTGTTTATAAAAGGACATATACAGAAGGCAAGTGATGGGAAGACACACGAAAGACGGCCGTCCACAAGCCAAGGAGAGGCCTCGGAGCCAACCCTACTGCCACCATAACCTCACATTTCTAGCCTCCAGGACTGTGAGAAAATAAATTTCTGTTGTTTAAGCTATCCAGCTTTTGGTACTTGTAACGCAAATGAGTTATTTTGTACAATACAGATTATTAATTATTATAATTAATGAATTTTATTAATTATTAATATTAATAATACAAATTAACACAGCAAGTATCTGTTTGAATCCCTATTTTTAATTCTTTTGGGTACTACAGAAGTGGGATTACTGGATCATATACTATGATAATCATATAATCATATAATAATATCATATAATAATCCTACATTTAACTCTTTGAGGAATCAAAACACATAAAATACACGAAAATGTTTTCCACAACGACGGCACCACTTTATAGGCCCAACAGCAATGCACCAGGATCCCGCCCACATCCTCATCGCGGCTTGTTTTCTGCTTTTCTGCCAATATCGGACTGGTGGGAAGCGGCACCTCACAGTGATTTTGATTTGCTTTCTTCTAATGACTGCTCGTGTCTTTTCAGGTGCTAATGGGCATTTGCGTATTTTCTTTGGAGATGGCTATTCAAGTCATTTGTCCATTTTTGAATTGGGTTACTGGGTTTTTTTTAATTGTTGTTGAGGGGCACCTGGGTGGCTCAGTGGGTTAAGCCTCTGCCTTCAGCTCAGGTCATGATCCCAGAGTCCTGGGATCGAGCCCCGCATCCGGCTCTCTGCTCGGCAGGGAGCCTGCTTCCTCCTCTCTCTCTCTCTCTCTCTCTCTCTGCCTACTTGTGATCTCTCTCTGTCAAATAAATAAATAAAATCTTAAAAAAAATTGTTGAGTAGTAGGAGTACTTTATATATTCTGGATATCTAACTCTTATCAAATATATGATTTAAAACTATATTCTTTTGTAAAACAGTGATTTCTGGGGGCTTGGGAGAAGAAGGAATGGGGAGGTGATGGCCAAAGTATACAGAATTTCAATTACACAAAGTAAGTAAGTTCTGGAGATCTGCTATACAACATAGTGCCTACAGCTAACAATACTATATTATATCTTAAAACTTCTCTGAGAGGGTAGAAACGACCCCCACATACACATACACAAATTAGCGATAATGGTAAAAAGGACAAGAGAAAATGTTGAGAAGTGATGGTTGTGATGGTTTCACAGGTGTGTAGTCACCTTCACTGAGTTGCACATTAAATATGTACGGCTTAAAAAATGTCTCCCTCCCATCCTGTGGGTTGTCTTTTCACTCTCTTGTCACCGTCCTTTGAAGCACGAAAGTCTTGCATTTTGAGGAGCCCGTTGATCCGTTGGGGGTTGTTTTCTGTGTTTTTGCTGCCACACAAGAAATCATTGCCAAACTCGATGTCATGAGGATTTCCCCCACTGTTTTCTTCTAAGTTTTATAGTTTTAGCTCTTATGTTGAAGTCTTTGATCCATTGAATTGTTTATGGTGGGGGGTAAGGTCCAATTTCATTGTTTCACATGAGGATATCTAGTTTTCCCCACAGCACTTATGGAAAAGATCGTCATTTCTCTCACCGGATGGTCTTGTGTATATCTTCTGTGGTGAAGTTTCTGTTCAAGTCTTGTCCGATGTCCAACTGAATTATTTCTTTTTTTAAGATTTTATTTATTTATTTGACAGACAGAGATCACAAGTAGGCAGAGAGGCAGGCAGAGAGAGAGGGGGAAGCAGGCTCCCCGCTGAGCAGAGAGCCCGATGTGGGGCTCGATCCCAGGACCCTGAGATCATGACCTGAGCTGAAAGGCAGAGGCTTTAACCCACTGAGCCACCCAGATGCCCCATAACTGAATTATTTAATTGTTGAGGTCAGAGCATTCTTTAGCTATCATGGATATTACTTGTTGGTTGGACATGATTTGCAAAATTTTTTGCAGTCTCTAGCTCGCATTCTGTTAATATGGCCTTTAAGAGGGCAAATGTTTAAATTTTGGCTAACTCCAGTTTATCAGCTTTTTTCTTTCTTTTATGGATTATGCTTCTGGTGTCATGTCCAAGAACTTTTGGTATAGCTCTGAGATTCCAAATATTTTCTTCTAAAAGTATTATAGAAGTTATAACTTAGAGTTAAATGAATGTTCTTCTCTTTCTCTTCCTCCTGCTTCTCCTCCTTCTTCTCCTTCTCCTTCTGTTTCTCCTTTCGCACTATGGAAGTCCAGCTGCTAGAGCGCCATTTGTTGGAAGTCTGTCTGTCCACTGAATTGCTTTTACACCTCTGTAAAAATATCAGTTGGAAAAAAAAGTAAGTTGTTCATACTTGCATGGGTCTTTTTGCGTCCTTTGTCCTGTTGATCTATGTGTCTGTCCGTCTGCTGGTACCGCGCGTTCCTGGTTTCTGCAATGACGCAGCAAATCTTAGAACTGTGGAGAGCGATAACTTTCCCTTTATTCTTTTTCTAATTTGCTTTAGCTGTTCTAACTCCTTTGCCTTTTTTTCCCTTTGCCTTTTCATTTGAATTTTAGAATAAGCATCTATATCTACAAAAAAAAACTTACTGGGATATTAATAGGAATTTCATTAAAGATGTAGAACTCAGTTTGGGGAGAACTGAAGTCTTTACTATGTTGAGTCTTCCAACACAGTATGTTTTTCGATATGTTTGGCTTTTTCTTGATTTTTTTCATCAGCATTTTGTGGTTTTCAGCATAGATGTCCAGAACATGTATTATTATATTTATACCTTAACACATTGTTTTTTGAGCATTTTTAAGTTGTATTTTATATTTTGTTTCCATCTGTTCATCGCTGGTATGTATATTACATTTTTTTTTTTGTTTCTACATCACTTTATTTAAGTGGACCAAAGCGCCTATTTCCTTTCCATTTACATTTGTATTCTTTGCTGACATATTTCTCTCTCTCTCCTTTTAAAAAAAATATTTATTCTTAATAATATTTTAACAAAATTACCAAGGGAACTTCAAGAAAACAAAAGGAAAGCTGTTAAAATTCTGTACAGGGCATCATCTTTAAAGCATATCAACTTTAGGGGATAGTGTCCTGACGCAAAGGCAGAAATCTTACAGTAAATGCCACAATGCAGCCTGGAGGGTTTGCCTGGAAAATCGTGGATGCCAGCCGTGAGCTCCACTGCTGCTGTTCTCACATTGAAATACAACTCACCGTAGTATTCATTAATATTCATTCCTTTAAAGTGGACAATTCAGTATTTTACGTACACTCAGCAAGTTGTGAAACCATTACGACTAATTTCAGAACATTGTCACCCCCAAAAGAAACCCCGTACCCTTGGCCACCTGGGTGGCTCAGCGGGTTAAGCCGCTGCCTTCGGCTCAGGTCATGATCTCGGAGCCCTGGGATCGAGTCCCGCATCGGGCTCTCTGCTCAGCAGGGAGCCTGCTTCCTCCTGTCTCTCTGCCTGCCTCTCTGCCTGCTTGTGATCTCTGTCTGTCAAATAAATAAATAAAATCTTTAAAAAAAAAAAAAGAAACCCCGTACCCATTAGCCGTCAACGCCCATTTCCCCCAACTCCTGCCCTTGGCACCCACCAAAACTTTCTCTCTGTACGGATCTGCCTGGTTTGGACATTTCATATCAATGGAATTACACAATATGTGGTATTTGTGTCTGGCTTCTTTCACTGGGCATGTTTTCAAGGTTAATCCGCGGTCTAGAACGTGTCCGAATTTCATTCCATTTTTATGGCCAAAGAGTATTCGATGGTCTGCATTTTTATCTGCTCATCACTGGATGGGCATATAGGTTGTTTCCACATGACTTCATAGATTCTAAAAATCAGACTTCTTATTTCAGGATAACTGTGAATTCATACTCAGGAGTAGGAAATCCTGGAGATCCTGTGAACTCTGCAAACTAGGTTCTCCCAAGGGTAACATCTTGCAGAACTATGGTACAGTAACACAAGCAGGAAACTGACACTGAAACGATACACTGATTTTATACAGATTTTGCCAGTTTTACATAATATTATTTGCTGTTTTGTTCTGTGTAATTTTATCACGTGTAAATTGGTGTCATCACTGCCGTAATCAAAACACAGAACAGTTTCACACCGAACGATCCATCGTGCTGCCTTCTTTAAGCAGCATCCAGCGCCCTCCCCGCCCCATCCTCAGCCCCCGTAATCCAGCAGTCTGTTCTTTAGCTCTGTACTTACCATGTTAAGAATATTATTTAATTTTGGTATAAGATATATGTTAAAAATTATAATGGAATAAAAATAAATGAAATCGTACCATATGTAATCTTCTCCAATGGATTTTTCACTCCATATATATATCCCTTGACATCTGCCCACGTAGCCTTATAAGCAGTTAATTCCTTATTGTTGAGTAGTAGTAGTCTAGTGTGTGAACGGACCAGTTTGTGTAACCATCCACCTGTTGCAGGATATTTGGTTTCCAGTTTGGGGCCATCATGAATAAAAGTGCTAGGAGCATTTGTGTACATGTTTCTGTGTGAACGTAAGTTTCCATTTCTCTGGGATAAATGCCCGACGACGCAATCGGTGAGTTGTGCGATCATGATGTGTTTAGTCTTATGAGAAGTTGCTGAAACATTTTCCAGAGCGTCTGTGCTAGATTCCCACCGGGACTGTGCAAGGGATCCACCTTCTCCACATCCTTGTCCGCTGTCCTTCTGGCCTCCATGGTTTCTGACGACAAATCCAATGTCACTTAAATAATTGCTCTGTCATAGGTAATGTATATTTGCTAACTACTTGAAAGGTTTTGTTTTAATTTTGAGAAGTTTGTAAAATGTGAATTTGCATGGGTTTCTTTGGGTTTATCCTATTTGGAGTTCACTCAGCTTTGTGAATTTATAGGTTTACTATACCTTTGGCCAAATTTGGTAAAGACACTATTTATTTTAATAATTTTTTCACCCATACCTTTTTTCTTCCCTCCTTCTAGGACTCTAATGACCAGAATGCTAGATATTTCATTATTGTCCCAGAGGTCCCTGAGGCTACATTCACTTTTTAAATTTCAGCCTATTTTCAGTCTATTATTATCAGATTGGATAATTTCTATTGATCTGTCTTCAGTGCACAGATTCATTCCTGATATTTCCATTCTAATATGAAAGCCATTAGTGATATTTTTTTCTTTTCAAAATTCAGTGATTGTAGTTTTCAGTTCTAACACTTTTTTTTTTGTTGTTCTTTCCTATTTGTTTGTTTTGCTGGGACTTTCTACTTTTTCATTTTTTTCAGGCATGTTCATCTTTGCTCATCAATGCATTCTTAGGATGGCGTCTTAAAATTTCTCATTAGATAATTCCAGCATACATGTCATCTTGCCTAGAAGTGGTGTAAGCAGCCATCCTTGTCTTGCTCCTGGTCTTAAAGGAAGAGCTTTCAGTCTTTCACCATTGAGTATAGCTTTGGGTTTTCATATAAACCTTTTATTATGCTGTGGTTCCCTTCTATTCTTAGTTTACTGTTTTTTTTCTCCAAGGGTATTAAATTTTGTTAAAGGCGTTTTCTGTTTCAGTTGAGATGACTGTATGTATCTATTGCATCGACTGGTTTTCTATGTTGAACCATTTTTGCATTCCAGGAATCAATCCTACTTGGTCATGGTGTATAATCCTTTTAATGTGTTGTTGAACTTAGTTTGCTAATACTTTGTTGAGAATTTTTGCATCTGTAGTCACCAGGGAAATTGGTCTGTAGATTTCTCATAGTGTCCTTAACTCACTTTGGTATCAAGGTAATGCTGGTCTCTTAAGAAGTATTCCCTCTTAGGGGCGTCTGGGTGGCTCAGTGGGTTAAAGCCTCTGCCTTTGGCTCAGGTCATGATCCCAGGGTCCTGGGATCGAGCCCCATGTCGGGCTCTCAGCTCAGTGGGGAGCCTGCTTCCTCCTCTCTCTTGGCCTACTTGTGATCTCTGTCAAATAAAAAAATCTTTTAAAAAAGTATTCCCTCTTTGATGTTTTAGAAGAGCTTGAACAGGAATGACTTAGTTCCTTAAATGGTAGAATCCAGCAGTGAAGCCATCTGGTCCTGGGCTAAAAGACTGAGATTTAAAATTGCATTTCCACCCCTACAGTTACTAGCTGTCATTTTACTGAGGAAGGCTTTCCCTCCATCATCTGGGTTCCAGTTACAGTTCTTCCTCCAAATGCGTTGGTATAATGGTAACCTACAGTATGTGGAGGTTTTAAAAATTTATTCGATGTTTTTCAGTTACTCTTCATAGTTTTTTATTCAAACTACCCCCAAATCGGCCAGTGAGAACCCTTCAAGCTGACTCCTATGCCCATTAGCCTTAAAGTAATTTCTCACTTTCTTGCTTTCAGACCAAAAAGATTTATTTTCCTTATTATTTTTTTTAACTCACCTGGATTCAGCCTTTTCTCCATGGAGCATGCTGGACAAACCCCAGCCCTGAACTGGCCAAGATGCAGCTCTCAGACAGCGAACCATCCGTTGCACATCATGTCCTGGTCCAACGCCCCAGGTGAGCACACCCAGCACTGACCATTCCTGAGTGCCCAGGCCGTGGCTAGAGTGGTCATACGCTAGAAGGGGTAAGACCAAGAGCTCATTCTTGGAGGGTGGTCAGAAGCGAGACTGTGAATGAGCTAAGGCTCTAAGCCTCACTGTGCATGATCCATTGTCCCATCGAACTTCACTTAAAAACACAAATTCAATGACAGGGGCGCCTGGGTGGCTCATTCGGTTAAGCGGCTGCCTTCAGCTCGGGTCATGATCCTAGGGTCCTGGGATGGAGCCCCGCATTGGGCTCCCTGCTCAGTGGAGAACCTGCTTCTCCCTCTGCTTCTGCCTGCCGCTCTGTCAAATAAATAAACTAAAAACAAAACCCCAAAACCCCCACCAAATTCAATGATAAAATTATTAAGAATTTCCAAGATGGCAGAGATAGAACATTACAGCCCAAGTGCAGAGAACTTGAGCATCGGCTCTGTGTAGGTCTATTTTTTTTCTCAATTTTATATTTTTTTCCATATAAATCTTAAAAGCTCTTGCTACTTATGTTGCCGTTGTGAGTAAAATTTTCCCATTATATTTGCTAACTGGCTAGTAACAAGACACAGAAAAGTCATTTTGTGCAGTTACTTTTGATGGCTTTTCCTAGCATTTTGTCTTACTGTTTTAGTTAAATTTAAGGTTTCAAAATCAGTTCTCTTGGGTTTTCTACACAGAAGAATCATCTATGACTTGAGCACTTAGCACTGCTAGTCACTGTTACAGGTCGTTTAATCCTCATGAGCCTTCGAAGCAGACATGACCATGATCCCAAGTCACAGACTAGAGATGTGACACATGAGAGACTTGCTCAAGGCCGGAGAGCTGAGATCTAAGTGGCGGCCAAAAGTCAAAACCAGCACCGCGCCTCCTAGCTCGAGTTCTCGTCCTCAGCCACCCACTAGGACATTTCCGTATTGATTGCATTCAGCTCCCTTTGCCTGGGGGACTCCGTGCGCCAAGTGTCTGCCTCTGGCTCAGGTCCTGACCCCGGGGTCCCGGGATTGAGCCCTGCGTGGACTCCCTGCTCAGCGGGGAGTCTGCTTTCTCCTTCTCCCTCCACTCCTCCCTCTCTCAAGCTCTCAAACAAAATCTTTTTAAAAATAAAATAAATAAATAAAAAAGATTAAGTCCCCGTTTACTTCTGTTTAAAGACTGAGTAGCTGGGGTGAAACTTCGAGAACAATGCAAATAATAGTGACAGCAAACATCCTTCTCTTGTTCTTTTTTTTTTTTTTAAAGATTTTATTTATTTATTTGACAGAGAGAGGTCACAAGTAGATGGAGAGGCAGGCAGAGAGAGAGAGAGGGAAGCAGGCTCCCCGCTGAGCAGAGAGCCCGATGCGGGACTCGATCCCAGGACCCTGAGATCATGACCTGAGCCGAAGGCAGCAGCTTAACCCACTGAGCCACCCAGGCGCCCCCTTCTCTTGTTCTTAATTTTAACACGAATGTCTGTGATGTTTCCTTTCTGGAACGGTAATGGTAATGATGGTTGTTCAACAGGAAAACTTTGTACCGTGAGAATATCAGTAATGTCATATTCCTAAGACAACTAAAAATCAATCTGTTTGGAAGAGGGATGGATCATGAAACCTTACTAATACGGACTTCTGTTCAAAGGTTTATTCCGGTTACGTTTAGTACATAAAACAGCAACACGTTCTTGTCGAGGAGACACAGACTATGGCCATGGTGTTGAAGTGGACCCAAGAGAAACAGAAGCTTCCTGAAGGCAAGAGTTCACGTCAACAGAATCCAACTGACAGGAGACGTACAAAGAAATCAACGCAACAGCTTACTTGAACAAGAGTGAGAAATCGAGAGAAGACAGCTTTTGTGGGAGGCCGACATGCACATTTCATTTAACAAACAGAGTCCCGACAACTGAAGGAACTGTGTTCCCAGGAGAGTTAAGAGTGTGTGTACCTGGATCAGCACCTAGAAGTACATAGAAAAGAACGACGGGAAAGGGCAGCGCCTTCTACAGAGGTCAGTGGGGCCCGGGTTTCTAAGTGCAGGTCCTCACTGGCCCGTCGCAGAAACCTGCCGCACTCCCCGTGAGCGCGGTGACAGGTGACTCGGGTCGCTGCTTCACGTCTTCAGTGCGTTATGACAACAGGTGTGCCAACCCGATGGACCTTACGTGTAAATTTAAGGAAAGGATAAAGTTGTATATTCACCCTAGTTTTATTCCAAAATTATTGCACTACAGATCTGTGGTACCCTACCAGGAAGATATTGAGAAAGCAAAGAAACAACTGCTTGTGATGTGACCTCGTTTCAGAATGGGGCCCTGGGCAGGACGCACAGTTTCACAGGTCCACTGGTCATCTGTAGAAATCACTGACTGCGGGGAGGACCACACATGGCATACTCAGGTGACGAAGGGTTCCGTTGGGTTAGAAAAGGTTCCACAGTGCCAGTGGCTGAAGAGCCTCCATGACTATCAGTTAACTGTTCGGTGCATTTAATGCAATATTCTTTGGTTACATTGTATTAACCACCAGCAGGAGAACTTCCTCACTTACGGAACAGATCGGTCGTTCCTAACTGGGGGTGATTCTGCCACGCCACTCAAACCTGGAAACGTTTGGCAATGTCTGGAGATAATTTTGTACAACTGTGGGGGGTGCCACTAGTGGCTAGTGTGTCAGAAGCCAGGAATACTGCTAAATACAATGCACAGGGAAGCCCCCAAAACAAAAAACCCTCCGGCCCCAAATGTCAGTAGTACTGAGGTGGAGAAGCCCTGGAAGAGGTTTACAGGACGTGTGTCCGGGTTGTGCATCAAGTCAAACGTCTGCTACTGAGGCAGAAAGGCAGCTATGCACGTCAGAGCTCGGAGTGATCCCCCATCCTCTCCCCAGTGCAGTCCTGTTCACTCCTGTCGTCTGGTCCAGACCCAGGACCAGCTCCTTCAAAAGAACTCGATAAATATTTCCTGAATGAGTGGAGGAAAAAGACGCAAGACGCACGGTTCAAACTCTTCAAATGACCCTGAACGGCAACTTCATGGGTCCTAAAAATTACTCTGAACCTCAATGGCGTCACAGTCTCTGACCGTACAGAGGCCAAGTCGGGGCTGACATACTGTTGAAGATGGAGCCGAGACTTCAAGGGAGTCAGTCTGTCTAAGCACTTCTGGACTCACTGAGGTGGGCAAGCCGAATAGAGCGGAGTTAAAGGCAAACAGTCAATATACTTCATTTTAAACTAAACAAATTAACACATGAAATGCCATGCACAGCAGACACCATTCCTTTTTTGTTTTTACATATTTACAATTTTACATATTTACTTATCAATATATCTTCTATCTTTACAATTATAAAATATTTCAAACTGCAGAACGGTGGTACCACTGAATTCCCTTCAACATACATTTTGTATCATTCATTTGTTTTATCCTTTAAAGGTAGTTATTTACCCAAATCCGAACCACAGTGAATGCCACAGAGGAAGCACTTAGGAAAATCATGGAGAAAAAAGAGATTTAGACAAAACTTTCACATAAACCTTAAATGAATCTATTTCCATAACTCAAATAAATAGTATTTTATTATTTACTAAGCTTCCCCTGCCAGGAAAAACAAAACAAAACAAACAAAACAATCCCCACAAACTGTACCTTTAAAAATGCTCTGACACGTAGAAGCGATTAAGTTACAGTCTAGATCCCAACCTCGGCTGTAGGAAGGACCCGCTACAATTTGGGCTCCAATAAATACCGTCCGTGTGCACTCCCATCATCCTGCATACACCTGAGGTTGCAGTGGCGGAGGAAGTTTATCATTTTCAACATTTTCAGAGTCAATAGCTGCTAAAGACTGATTCGGGGGCTTGATTTCAAGGGGATATTTCTCAACAATGTCTTGAACCTCTTTAGCGACCCCATCTGTCCACTCTATGAGATCTTTTTCCAGTTTCCTGGCTTCACTCATGATCCTTTCTTGCCGCTCATTCAACTGAGACAGAAGATCCAAGTTCTTGTACATCTGCTTGACCCCCAGGCAAGTGTCAGGAGACCAGTTCTCAGATTCCTGCTTCCGGGGAGAAGTCTGGCCGGACATGTATCGATCAAAATCTTCCTGACTTAAATTCAAAGACTGAGCATCTAACTTCTCGATGAAAGCCACAGCACAGCACTAGAGAAACAAACAAGCCCGAGAACATTATTTACTCCGGTCACCCAAGAAAGATTCAGATTCTCAAATACGTATTTTTAAATCCTTTCACTATGGTGCATTTAAAACAGAATCAAAAGGACACACAAGAGTCTAACGACCCCCCAGGGACTTCAGCTTCAAAAATTACAACTAAGGGGCAATCACGTTTCCTTTATAGTCCCATTTGAAATGATACATTTCCTTCTTAAAAAAAAAAGAAAAAAAAGTCAGGGTGCCTGGGTGGCTCAGCGGGTTAAAGCCTCTGCCTTCGGCTCAGGTCAGAGCCCCACATCGGGCTCTCTGCTCAGCAAGGAGCCTGCCTCCCCCTCTCTCTCTGCCTGCTGCTTTGCCTACTTGTGATCTCTGTCAAATAAATAAAATCTTAAAAAAAAAAAAGTCAAATTGCCGATTCTCACTGGGTCTGTCAGAAATTCATTCCTTTCCTTGGGTTGTTCAAAGGTCCAGGGGTCTTGTACAGCGTGAAATGCTAGAGCAGGCACCTTCAGGTGGTGCACACTGGCTACCACAGAGCTTCCGTGGACAAAACCGGAACAATTCCTCAGACCCGAGGCTCTCTGCTGCCCTGCTGTGCTGCAGGGAAGAGGAATCGTGCTGGGGCTGGGAGCTCTAGGGCCTTGTGTCCAGAGAACCTGCCCCACAAAGCCATTCCCTTCCAAGGTCGAGCCAGTCTCACAGCGTTCCCTCAGGGCACGGCAGCGGCCTGCGATCTTTGGGGACGGCTGTGGCACACAGACCTCCGGGCCTCGAAGGGCCTTTGGTCCTTTCACATCAAATGTTTAGAAGAGTAAGCTGTGAAATCAGGCAACCTGAGCTGTCCCCTCTGTCAAGTGACAGTCCAAGAGTCTGTGCACCTGCGCAAGTCTCCCACACCCTGACGTCCGTGTGTCTGTAAGATGAGGAGGCACCAGATTTCCCGTGCGCGCGCAGCACCCGCCACGAGCACACTCAGCCCACGGCTCAGCAGCAGGCAGTGAGTCCATGGGAGCAGGGACTGGCCCAGAAACCCTCGGGCGAACGCTCAGTTGAACAGACGTCTGTCAGCTAGCCTTTCCTATACTGACTCTTCTACAAGGAAAATTAATTTCATTTTCATTTGTTCATTTTTTTTTTTTTCAAGTAACCTCCATACCCAACATGGAGCTCGAACCCATAACCCCGGGATCAGGAGTCCACACTCCACTGACTGAGCCCGCCCCTCCTGTGTTCACAAGACACGGAACACAAGCAGAGGAAGACGGCGGCGCTCAGAGTTTCTTCTGAGATGCTCGTTCCCAGGATTTGGCGTCACTGCTTGTGAAGAAGGGAATCCCTTTAAGGACGGGATGTTTAGCGAATCTATTGCAACGGACGCATCTAACAAGAACGTGTCCCTCCGACACCCCCCGCCCCCCGCCAGGCTTGCCCGGTGTCTGTGGGAGTGGCCAGTCCCAGTTCCCGGGAGCGTGGAGGGAGCGAAGACGATCCCAGCACCCCCGGCATGGGTACTAGTGCCACACGCGGGAACAGCGGACGTTAGAAAAGAGAAAACCATCGGCCACTCGGGAAGCTGTGAGTCTTGGAAACTACATGTGGGGCAGGATGAGACGGCTGGAAGCGGGGTTCAGTGCGAGGGCAAAGCAGGGGCCACACGCCTGTGCGTTGTCCATGTGCAGGTGACCAGAGCTGCGCCGGCCCGGGGAGAGGAGCCACGGAGGACAGAACCCTGGGGAGTGACACCGTTCGAGAGGAAGCAGAGGACACAGACAAGGAAGGAGCAGAACCGTGAAACTCTAACGACCAGAAGCTGCAGAATGAGGAGTTCTCAAGGGCGGTAAGGGAGTAGGACGCACAACGGGAGCAGTCGTGGGTTTGACAACCTGCGGACTCTTCCCCGGAGCCGCAGGGAAGCCGGACTCTGACCCAGAGAGAGGAGGATGAGAAAGAAGGCTCCGGCCTCGGGAAGCAGCAGGAAGAGCCTCTGCTGCTGACCACAAGGGCTACACCTCCCGGTCCCACTCGTCACTTCTACCACCAGCCCTGTCTCCCTCTCCAACTTCTCTGAGATCTTCAGACTGTCTGAGGTTCCCCAGGGTAAGAACTAAATCCACAAGGCTCCTCTCCAGCAGTCAACAGCATGGGGCGCTTGCGTAAAGAAATGGGAACTCGGCCACCTAACCTTCTGGGGGGGTGTAGTTTAAACAACCACGTGTGTGGAAGAATGAAAAATACTGCAAATAACAGCTCGAGCAGCATTTTGGAAAAAAGCATTCCTGGGAAGGGCTGGATGGGAGACGGGCATTAAGGAGGGCACTTGTCATGAGCACCGGGCGCCGTCTCTAAGTGACGACTCAGTACGTTCTGCTTCTGATACCAGCACTACCCTGTATGTTAACTAACTGGAATTTAAATAAAAACCTGAAACAAGGAAAAGAGCACTCCCAAGTCTAGCAGCTGAACCCAACGGCTGAGGGTGATGAGCGACAGGGGCAGAACCAGGTTTTGAGGGATCGGGAGCTTACACGCTTTTGGGAACCCACTTTTAAGTGGGTTTTTTAGGAAAACACGACACAAAATTAGGTACAAAGGTGAGTACATATTTGGGATGTAAAAATAAATCACAACAACTTTCTGAAAGCCTTGAAGATTCATGTACCATCTTTTTAGGCAATTTACTAGAATTTACCAGAAACACTTCCTTAAGCAACCTGGCTTCCTCTCCCTATTATCCTGTACGGCTTCAAACACAGGAAGGAAAGTGTTTAAGGTGTTTTGAGGCTCAAATTCATTAGCACACCCACTCTAAAGCAAACAACAGACGAGTCCGGTGGTCAGGAGAAGTACTCTGCCTTACGACTCAGACACGCGTTCCTGAACACAGTCTTACCAAGAATCAACGAGCACTACTAACGATTCTTGAAAATCACCTCACATCCTCTAAACTGGGCTTTTTAACATCTCAGTATTCAGGGACGCCTGGGTGGCTCAGTTGGTTAAGCAGCTGCCTTCGGCTCAGGTCATGATCCCAGCGTCCTGGGATCGAGTCCCACATCGGGCTCCTTGCTCATCGGGGAGCCTGCTTCTCCCTCTGCCTCTGCCTGTCATTCTGTCTGCCTGTGCTCGCTCTCTCTCCCTCTCTCTCTGACAAATAAATAAAATCTTAAAAAAAAAAAAAAAATCTCAGGATTCAATTCTAAGGGATCACTTACGAAAATAAAGCAAAAAGTAATTCCTAAGTCTTATAAATCAAAATCCATGATCCGATTCATTCACGGTCAAACAACCCAACTGAGCGAGTGGCCCTTCTACCGGGACCGGGGCGGGACGGCCGCGCAGAGCAGACGCTGCGCCGCGTGGCCACGTGCTGGCGGCAGAGGACCGCAGTCTAGCCGAGGGCCAGCGACGCGGTGTGTGCGGGGCGCGGTCGCGTGAGCTCTGTGGCGCCACGCAAGCATCCTCAGCTCCGCTGACGCAGTGGCCCGGGGCGCCCCGTCTCATCCCTGAAGTAAGACCCTCCGTGATCTTCGCCGCAGCTCCCGGAGCGCGAGGCTTACCAGGTTGGTGAAGTAGTAGCCGTCCTCGCCGGTCATCAGCCGGCTCGGGTTGCAGAAGCGGGTGATGTACTGGATGTTGGACTGGAGGCGCGGGGGGTTGCCCTTCAAGACGATGTAGATGAGGGTGGGTAAGAAGTCGTCGGCGGAGGCCGGCTCGCTCTTGGTGATCTTGATGGCGCTGAAGATGTGCTTGCTGCAGCGGGTGATGCAGGCCAGCTTGTCCCGCGGCACCCGCCGGGAGTCCACCTCGATGATACCTGCGCAGCGGGAGACACGGCTCGGGCGAGGGCGCTCGGCCGCGGCGCAGGCGCACTTCCTCACCGGGCAGCGCGCGAGGCCTCGCTGAGCCCCTCCGCCAGGCCGGCGGCGCGTGAAAACTGGCCGCGGACCGCGAGCTCAGCTCGGCCTCAGGACGCCCCGGGCGCGACCCCTGCGCCCCAGCCCGCTGCTTCTCCGCCCTCACACGGGGCAAGGGGAAGGCCGCGGAGCTTCCGAGAAGCCTGGTGACTTGCCCAAACCATACAGGCGGCACGGGACGGAGGGATCGAAACCGAGTCTGCCGGAGCCTGAAACCCGCGCTCCTAACCACGCTGCGGAGCCGCTAGCGAGCTTCGGGATGGTTCGGAGTCTTCCTCCTGCTCCGGTTCCTCTGCCGCCCTGGGGACCGCCCTGGGGACCGCGCAAACGCCTGCTGCGCTTTACAAACGCGGGACGACACAGCATCGTCGCACCGCACGTCCGCTGCCAAGGCCCCGGACGGGTCGGTCTACAGGACGTGCCGCCCCCCGGCCAGAAACCGCCAGGGCCCCCCCACGACATTCGCAGCCCACTGGTCCGCAGGGACGAGCGAGGACACACATTTAGCCTCGCGCACGCCATTCACTTCCCTCGGAGGAAAACCGCTTCACTGTCTCTAACCCCCTAAGTGGCAGGCTCTTAGAAACTGTCCTGTGTCACTAGGACGAGGAGCCCACGGGGAACAGGAGCCAGCCCCGGGGACACGGCGCAAGGGAAGGCGGGAGGGCGCCCTCGGATGTGCCTTGCCGCCTGCTGACTGCGGCCCTGCGGAAGCAGCGGGGCAGGTTCCTCTGACAGCAGGAGCCGCCCATAGCGGGAACTGAAGTTTCCAGTTTGGGGGGGACGGTGGTGCGCATCAGGGTTCCTTCTGCTCCCGGCTCCATCCCTGCGGTCGGCTGGTGGGGGGGGGCCCTCACGGGACCACCAGCCACAGAAGGGGAGCGTGTGGCGGGCAGAGCCACCGGACCGTGCGGAGGCCACATTTTAACTTATACTGATGGGGGCACCTGGGTGGCTCAGTGGGTTAAAGCCTCTGCCTTTGGCTCGGGTCATGATCCCAGGGTGGCGGGATCGAGCCCCGCATCGGGCTCTCTGCTCCGCGGGGATCCTGCTTCCCCCTCTCTCTCTCTGCCTGCCTCGCTGCCTACCTGTGATCTCTATCTGTCAAATAAATAAATAAAATCTTAAAAAAAAAAAAAAAACAACTTACTGATGCTTTCATTCCCCGAACTCACGAGTCTACTGTGTGGTTTTCCTTATTTTATACTTTGGTTCCTTTAGTCTTTTAATTATGGACTGTAATTATTGTTAATATGTCTCACCCTGTTTTCTCTGAGTAGAACATATTACAAGAGAGACTTGGGGGAAAACCTTTTTAAACCAATTTCACTACTTTCATTTATGCTATTTAGCTTCCTACCTTTTATTGCTGGTTTTTACTCTTAGTTTAAACTTTTAGCCAATCTCTCATTAATGTTTATTCTCTAAGTATTAAAGTGAATAAAAAAAGAATCACTTTTATCTGGAAGCATCCGTAGCTGCCAATGGCAGGAGCGAGGGCCAAGAGTGTAAAACGAAGAGAAGGGAAGGAAGAAAAGAATAAAGCGGGTAGTGTGCAGATTTCTCCCACACCTGTCCTGCGGCAAAGCTTCCCCTTCCTAGCACCCTTCAAGA
Source organism: Lutra lutra (assembly GCF_902655055.1). Classification (NCBI taxonomy): domain Eukaryota; kingdom Metazoa; phylum Chordata; class Mammalia; order Carnivora; family Mustelidae; genus Lutra; species Lutra lutra. Next base: position 25,448,244 of record NC_062295.1, on the reverse strand, counting down.
CTGAAGGAAGATTTTTGGCAGGAATGCTGCTGAGCCCCCCACCACGTGTAGTTAGCTCCATGATCTGCACTGCCCTAAAGCCTAACTGAGGGGATCTAGGAGGAAACAACAGAACAGGAAATTCCCCATCGTGTGAACTTCTTCCACGAAATGATTTCCCACCCAGGTCTGCCTGCGGCCACTTCACAGCCCTTAGATAACAGCTGCGCATCTGCTGTCCTGGGCTTTTACGGTGGGCAGGACGCAAGCCAGGCTGCATGTAAAGTCCAGTTTTAGCTTTTGCGCGTTCTGAAAACAAAGCAGGCTAGCCCTCTAAGTCATGACTTCTCGACCTTGGCACCAACGACACTCTGGACTGGATCATCTCTTCTGTGAGCAGACTGTCCGGTCCCGAAGGATGTTTAACAGCATCCCTGGCCTCCACCTCCTGGATGACAGATGTCAAATGAAATGGAAAATGCCTCATTCAGCGTATTTATCAACCAAACTGCCAGTGCTGATCAGCAGCACATGGGATGATTCTGAGAAATTTAACTGGTGTCTCCGTTTTGAAGACCAGGGTTAGACACTGTCCTCCGTGTTTGTTCCTTTACTTGGGCTAACACCTGGAGATTAGGAAAAAGTGCTCATACAGCCTGTGGCCCTCGCAGAATGTATATGCACTCGGGCTGGCAAGATCTAGGGGCTAAGATGAGAAAAAGTAAGGAGGCTTTTAAAATTCTGTGGCCAAATTTCTACTATCAACACATCTCTTCAAACTCCAACTCAGAGGCCTCAAGATGAGTTTCACCTCAAGTTCTATTAACTGTTGAAATACTGAAGTCCTTTCAGCTCTATTTTTAAGCGAACAATGGTCTGGCTTTTGTAGTTTCTGGTTTTACAAGGTCTAACCCTATGGCACTTCAGGAAAGAGTCCCGGGCATAAATTCCTACGAAGTACTTTAAACATAAACCAGCTGGTCTTGAACTTGGCAAGAGTCTTTGGAAAAAAACACAAGTAGGAGGCCTACATCCAGGCTTCTCACCTTCAATCTCTTACGATGTTCCCTGAGCAAAAGGTGGGAGTGGGAGTGGGCCTGGACCCAAAGGAAACAATTCACGAAACCTACAACACAGCCTTGGAGAAAAGCTCTGAGTAACAGAGAGAACGGTAATTAGCTAGGCCAGTTAGACTCTGTAAGCAAGCGGAATTAAATTATTCACTCAGAAAATAATTCATTTAATAACAGGAGTTAAAAAGCAAAGCTATACAAAGAGAAGCAGAACCCGAGAGAGTGGAAGAATCATGTTTGGAGCAGATGACCCAGTCTCTAGCGGAGCTAAGTTTCTGGGAGAGCCTTGCTCCCTTTCCTACCTCAAGAGTATCTCAAGCAAATCCCCATTTCTTCCTGTAACATGAGTCTCTAGTTCCTAGAACCAAAGGAACCTACTTAATGGCTTGCCCCAAGCCACGGCTAACAGCAGCTAACTTTCTCTCCCAGCGGAGTTCCACTAACAGCTCTAAATAGGGAAGTCTTTCCAACTCTTCTTAATTAAGAAGTGTCTGGGTGTCTTCTCCATCAGGCTGAATTTGTTTTGGTTCTTTTTTTTTTTTTTTTTTTAAACTTCCACGGTATCCTTCTGCTGGGCTCTTCCTATGAGCAAGAAACAGAAACCTTACCAGGTGCCCGTACCTGTCCTGGACGGTGGTGCCGCATCAGGGCCCTTCATTTCTACACTGACAAACCAGGAAAGTCATCCAAAGCACGTCTCTGACTAACAACCAGTCAGAGAGATTTCATTTTAGTATATAACTATAGTGTGGGAATTACCTTCTCCCATCAATTTGCTTCCTCCCTCCAAAATTATTCCGAATATGTAAATGCAACGGGGTTTTCAGAAATCTTCCCTAGCTGGGGCGCCTGAGTGGTTCAGTGGGTTAAGCGTTTGACTCGACTTCGGCTCGGGTCTTGGTCTTGAGCCTGGTACTGGGCTGTGCTGGGCATGAAGCCTGCTTGAGATTCTCACCCTCTTTCTGCCCCCTTCCACCCTCCCACTGCCCCAGTCACACACGCCATCTCTCACTCTTAAAAAAAAGGAAAAAAGAAAAGAAAAAAGGCAAGAAATCTGCCGTAGCTGCATCTGACCTCAGTTTAGTTCAATGCGCACGAAATGAGAGACCTGGTCACAGAAAGCACAGAGGAAACGTTCACCTGCTAAAACGAAGGTCCAAACTCCTAAAACCAGCACACTTACAAGCTGCTTTTACCACGTTTCAGTATGTCTTTGGCAGTCTACATTTCAGAAACACTTTACTGTCTTGTATGGATTTACGTCAGCTTCAAGGGGTAAATATCCAGACGAAAAAGCTCTCCATGTCACTGACCTGTGATTGCTTTCACCACCATATCAGACACTTCTGAAATTTCTTCATTAACAGGGACACAAAGCATCTGAGGTGTGACCCAGTGCAGGGCTCTACAAAGAGGGAGAGACAATAAAAAAAAAAATTCCAAGAATGGACCACAGTCATGTGTCTTGTCATTTCCTTCAGTTAAGGGAAAGTATTGGGGCACCAGACTAATGAGGCCATCCTAGGCCCCAGCACGTTGCCCCTGAACATATCAGGAGCTCAGACGAAGTGACCAGAACCCTCAAATGAGGCTTCTCTTATCACAGGAAAAGCGGAAGTGATCTGAGACTGAAGATCTGAGAAGAACCCGCCGCTCCCTCTCTCCATGATCGATCACCGTAATGTCACTGAGGCTCTACCCTTAACTACGGAAGCAGAGCAGAACAAGTGAATAAAGGTCACCAAGCACGTGTCGCCCCAATCAGGATCCCTGAGTTTCCTGGTCTCCCTATCTTCACAGCAGGGATTCCAACTGACGAATGCTCCCATCCCACACATTAGTCCAAGGCCCACCTAGTTCCTTAGGGCTCCATATGCCACCTTCCTAATACCAACTCCTTGCTTCTGCTGTGACACATCAAGACGGTCTACCAATTAGCAGCCCCACTGTCAAGGAACCCTGTTTGGATTCCAAGACCCCCTCCTCCAGAAGCACCTTAGCACGGCCAGTCTTGGACCCATTCCCACATCTGATGGCCTATTTCCTACGGGTTTCGCTGCCACTGGTAATACAGAGCCCTGGGGCTCACTGTGCTGCCCAGGGAAGACGGAGCGCTTTGGGAAGTGTTGTCAACCCAGTGTGAGTGCAAGTTGTGATCAGAAGAACAGCTAAATAGTGAGTGACAGGGAGGAGGAACAATGACACCTGCCGCCTTCATGTGGATAATCACAGCCTCTTGCCTGACAAGACAGTATATATAATGAAATGAGAAAATAATGACATTTCCCCCCGTTCCTTGGAAATTCTGGAGATGTGAAACAATCTGAAACATCAGATCTGCTTCCTTTCTAAAGCTTCTCGGAGTCAGATGGATGAGCAAGTACGTGATTTCAGGTCTTCCCTCCTACAGTTTACCAGATGCTTTTCCTTCTGACACCCTGAAGCCGTGGAGATGCTAAGGATGGTGGGTACCTTGGCTGTTAGTTGCTGTCAAGGCCTGAAATCCAAGGGTGTTCCCCTGCGGGCAGGCAGTAAATAGAAGACAAAGAAAAACAACCGGTACCTGATCCTCTTCTGAATAGCGAGATCTTTCTTCTCGTCGTCGGTAGTCTCTGGACAGAACACGTATTTATAGAGACGAGTCATGATGTACTTTTCGATCTGATCCATTATCTTCTCAACTCTTTCGGGAGGCACTGGAATATCCAAATGGACATAAAAGCTCAAGGGAAGGGTGGACGGGTTAAAGGAAGAGATGTCTTCACAGCTTTCCCTTTCCCTATGCGGCAGAAAGCTAATTTACTAGTAATGCATTAAATATACCCAGAAACAGAAGTGTAAGATGTTACATTAAAAAATACCTTTTAAAAATCTACCTCAACTTCTGGGACTGCCCTTCACAGAGTCACCACCTCTAACCGAAAACTGTTCTGGCAGGACCAAACAGCGGTATGCCGCGCCACGTGGGAACACCTCAGCATGCGTCCCTCCGCATTGCTATGTTAGAGAAGCACTTGAAATTCCCAAGACGGAGAACGCTGGCAGCCCACGCTTCCACTTTTCTGAGGTTTACTGTACAACCCTGGAGACCTCTTAGAGATGCGCAGTGGGGCTCATTTCTCAGACAGACATACACGCCACGTATATCCTAAAACCCAACACCAATGGAAGACAAATTCAAGAAAATGCACTAAAAACCTAAGCTCTAAAATATTTACAAAAAATAAATAAATTGGGGCGCCTGGGTGGCTCAGTGGGTTAAAGCCTCTGCATTCAGCTCGGGTCATGATCCCAGGGTCCTGGGATCGAGCCCCGCATAGGGCTCTCTGTACAGCAGGGAGCCTGCTTCCCTTCCTCTCTCTCTGCCTGCCTCTCTGCCTGCTTGTGATCTCTCTGTCAAATAAATAAATAAAATCTTTAAAAAAAAATAAATAAATAAATAATAAAATAAAAATCTAAGCTCTAAGTCAGTGATTCTCACATTTTTTCCATCCCTCTAGCCATCAGAGGAATACATCATCATGAAAAATGACACACCAAAATGGTGATTCCAAGATGGGCATTTCATTTAGAAGCCTCCTACGGGGTTTTAATGGACCCTACCCCTACCCCAACAGGATAATTAAACAATGTTTAATAAACTACCCAACTGCTGTGATCACTTTGGAGTAACACACACGGTGGCATTCAAAGGCCCTCTCAGGACAAGATCAGCCACCACCATGTTGGTGGAGTTGTTTACAGGACGGAGTTGGCAAACCAGCCAGGCCATCAGAGAAAGAGAGAAAGTTCTAATAGACAGAGAAGTCAGACTCTGTTCAATTACCAGCAATCCCTTTACAGCTGGCGAACAGAGCATTACCTTTTCCACGAGTCTGCATTCTTTCAGCCACATTCTGGTAAAAATCTTGAGTACACTCTGACTGTTCCTCAATGCTTAAATCCTGAAAACAAAGGGACAAAGAGGCTGTTGGCAGCTCAAGAAAGTTCATGTGTAAAGCTCTCAATTTTACGAAGTTTCCAGAACCCACTCCTTAACTGGTGCTAGTCTTGAAAGTACCTACCAATTATACCAACTCTGCAGAGGAGAAAACCCTATTACTTACAACTCCCATGACCTCTCACTTCCGTGTGTGTGTGTGTGTGTGTGTGTGTGTACATGATATGTATTCATATATATGTATATTTTTCTTACATGGATATAATGCTCATCTTGATAATGTACACATTTATGTACATCTCTATTTATCGGACCCACTTAGGCCTTTCTGGGGGCCTTCTCACACCCCACTGTGTTAGCTGATTTACTGAACGGGTCTACCCTGTGCCTTCGGGTTCCTTCTCTTTCTCACTACCATGTACGGAAGCATAAGTAACCATGTGGACTATTTCTCTGGGGTTATTTCTTGGTGATGCATATTCAAGAGTGACACTAAGAGTTTAATAAATATGAACTTTATGGCTCTCAGTATCTGCTGCTAGATGTGATCCTCAGAAATGCCAGTGTCTGGCCATTAGCCACACGAGTGTTTATTTTTCTACAGCCTCTACGCCACCAGGCTTCATAATTTCCCTTTGGGTTTACTGGTTATATACATACAATATGTGTATTTATTCCCTATTTTCTCCTAAAGAGTACGATCTCCACAAAATGCCAACACAGTTCAGCACAATTAACTGGATGAGAACAAAACATGGCGAGACCAGAGGACGGAGCTGGGAGCAACAGAGAAGCGTCCTCGAAGGCGCAGAGGTGCAGTCAGCCCAGGCATCGGCCTCCAACAAGGTCTAGCAACCATCACTAAGACAAAACCGGTCCCGTAACTGGGGGTCCGAAATGTAAAAGTAAACTAACTCTTCAGATGAAATTCTAACACCGAACCCAGAAATTTCTCCCAAGGCTTTTCATAAAGAAGTCGCTGCAGAGAGGCACGAGTATGGCCCGGGACAAATCCCACAGGACTGAGTCTCGGTGGCCGCACGCAGAGCGGGGAAAGCGACTAGCGAGGGCTTGGGGAGAAGCTCTGGGGAGAGCGCGCAGACCCTGCCGCCCCAGCTTAAATCCCAAAGTATGGGGGCACCTGGGTGGCTCAGTGGGTTAAGCCTCTGACTTCAGCTCAGGTCATGATCTCAGGGTCCTGGGATCGAGTCCCGCATCGGGCTCTCTGCTCGGCGGGGAGCCTGCTTCCTCCTCTCTCTCTGCTGCCTCTGCCTACTTGTGATCTCTGTCAAATAAATAAAATCTTAAAAAAAAAAACAAATCCCAAAGTATGCCGTGCGGTCCAAACCATGCCCTGCTGCCTTTACAATGTCTGTCCCCCGCATCTTTGCAGTTTGGGCCCTCGTCACCCTTCATCTCGAGCGGAGCTGCTCTCCCCAACCCTGACCTCACTTTCCAATCTGTCCTACACACCAGGCCCACCGGTCACCTCGGATTCAGACCGGGGCACGACAATAGGATCACCAGCGAACACCGCACCACGGAGGGCCGAGGGCCGTCCGGGGGATGGTGCCTCAGCCCGCGCCCAGCACCACCCCTGCCCTGCTAACTCTGCGGGGCGAGCACGGGTCCCGAGGCTCTGCTTTTAGCTGCCCACGTCTTGAGCACCACAAAGTCATTCTCTTCCTGACGCACTTCTGTTGCTCTCCGGTTTCCAAGAGCTGCCCAGGGAAGGCTCCGTTCACACGTCCCTCTTCTAAGAAGGTACCCTTCATCTCCTCAGTCAGAATAACTCTGCGGGTCTCACAGGGCCTGCGGAGTTCTTGGACAACCCTGACAGCAAGTCCTGTTGCTTTTTTAAATCTTTTTTTTTTTTTAAGATTTTGTTTATTTATTTGACAGACAGAGATTACAAGTAGGCAGGCAGAGAGAGAGGAGGAAGCAGGCTCTCCAAGGAGCAGAGAGCCTGATGTGGGGCTCGAGCCCAGGACCCTGGGATCATGACCTGAGCTGAACACAGAGGCTTAACCCACTGAGCCACCCAGGTGCCCAGTCCTGTTGCTTTTTTAACTAGTTATTTATATAAGAGCGACCTGGTTGAATTAAAATCGATCCCGTGTCTAGTGAGAACTCAGTACTAAGTAAATTTTACACATTTTGAAATCTAAAGCTTTTCTTTATATTCACAATTTCCCAGTGCTACTTTCTACTTTATCTTTTACTTTTCATTACACAGCTTTTAAAAAAGTTAATGCCACTAACTAAACCTTTTAACTGGTCCTTAAGAATAATTCTTTAACAATTCAGCTGCACCTTGAAAACTGTTCTACTCTGATATGAGGAATTTGAGAGGCAGGGCAGGGGGTAGGGAGGGAAAAAATGAAACAAGATGGGATCGGGAGGGAGACAAACCATGAGAGACTCTTAATCTCACAAAACAAACGGAGGGTTATCGGGGATCAGGGGGTAGGGAGAGGATGGTGGGTTATGGACACTGGGGAGGGCATGTGCTATGGTGCGTGCTGTGAAGTGTGTAAGACTAATGATTCACAGACCTGTACCCTGGGGCAAATACATTATATGTTAATTAAAAAAAATACATTTTACCTTCTTTGGGGGAAAAAAAACTGTTCCAAATTTCTCCACAGAAATAAGTATCTACATTTGAAATAAATATCCTAATCTACTTTATTAATTTACTTCTAAGTTTTCTCATGTTTAACTATCTGGAGGAGGTGTGGGCGCACAGCACGGAACACAGGAAGTCGACATACAGACCCCCATCCTCTTCGGTGGCAGGTGGTGAAGCCACACTGCCCCTCGCTTCCCCAGCTGTCACGTAACTGGCTCCTGAGAAACCGAATTTATTTCTGGAATCCCTGGTTTATTTCACTGTCCTATATTTTAATTTTTTAATCAAAATCTCACCTACTTGTGATGTCTTTCATTTTAGGAAAGTTGGCCAGATTTAGAAATCTCTTCCAACAAATTCACGTTCCCCACCCCACCTCACAAAAAGATTATACGTTTTTTTTTTCTAGAATAAATCTAACATTGTAATTTTAAGTTTTCTTACAATCCTCAGTCTTTTAATTCTTTGAATGAACTATGAACTTTCCTTATTAGAGTGCTATTAACATTTAATGCCATTCATTGCTAATATCTTTAAAAGTAACTATTTTTTAGTGCTGTGCTTGGCTCTTTAGCTTTTATCAGTGGCATATCATATTGCAACTGAATTTTGTGAATTTATCTTGTCATGTTGCTAATTTTATACCCCTATTAGTACACCTGGATTTTCCTGATGAGATCATTTTTCCTGAATTTCATGAGAAGTGTATTTGTATCCACTCTGAAAGCATTTGCTGCATGACTGGAATTGCCAGCCACTGTACCAAACATAAAAAAATTAATAAAATGCTCCGAGAGCACTCAACTTGAATGGAAGACTGAATGCAAATAAGTAATTACAATATTGTACAAAAATTGTAAGCCAGAATGACAAAGTGCCATGGCGCATGTGGTAAATCCCAGACTTATCTCATTCCATCTACCTTCTACGATCTCTCAACAGGCATGGGCAGAGCAGTAAGTATTCGTGTCCCATACTACCACCCACTGAGCGTGGAGTGATGCTTCAAGCAATGCCCACGAGAAAATGTCCCCTTCACGCCCTGGGTGTAAACTCCCGCAGATCCACTGCCACTCGTCCCTGTGGAGGCACGATGGGACTCGAACCAACCACGCTCAGTCTGTCTGTACATGGCTTTCCTTTCTGTACCGCTACCTCCCATAAGACTTCAAGCTTGTTTCCTATCAGCCCTCACTATGAGTCAATCAATAAAATTTGTATTGTCAATTCTCTAAGCCTTAGATCACCAGACGAATATATCCATGGACCAAACAATTTTTAAGTCCACTGGGATTACTTCTTCAGAGAGCGAGTTTTACTACTACGCCTGGCCTTCCACGTGGGTAATCACCAGCAGCAGCTCCATGAAGAACATGTCCATAAGAACATGTTTATGAATTCTAAATACCATCGAATTATCCTCCTCTTCTCTGATTCTTTATTCTGTAAACCTTCTCAAAGCCCGTCAGTAAGCAGAGCGGGTTTCAGTAAACAGAAGGACTATCAATACGGAGTCTGTAAGATGAGACCTCTTCACTACTAAAACTGTAAATCTCATTTTATTCTTCAGATATGGGGGATTCCCTTAGCATTTTAACAGCAACGTTTTCCTTCACGGCGCTATGACTTTGCTATTCTTTCCATTTACAAACCTTCCGCAACACACGGTTTGCTCGCTTCCTCTACTTCGGCACCTGAGACATGGCTACATTTCCTAAGTACCGAATCTCACCACTGAGGGCAAATTACATGGACTCTTCTGGTTATTACCAGTACTCACTTCTAACTAGAAACACTGTGATGGCCTCCTTACTCGTGGCAACGAGTTACCTGTTCCTCCCCTGCTCCACGCAATCCCGGCGATTCTGTTCTATGCAGGATCTTTGTAGATCTCTCCTTCTATTGCATGACTTACAATTCATTACGGTGTTTATTTTATAATTATAAATAACTCCCCTCCCACTCTGTCCTCCTATCTTATTTTAGATTCTTTGCAGGACTTACCACTATAGCAGTATACTGAATTACAAATCTGTTATCTCTTTTCTCCACTAAAATGTGAGCTCCGCAAGGGCACTGCTGACCACCATATCCTCAGTGCCCACAACAGGGCCAGGCACAGGGCTAGTGCTCAATTAGGTGAAAGAAAGAATAAATAAATGTGACCATCCATCATCGCCCCCCCCTCTATAATACTGCAAGAACACTGGGAGACAATTCTACAAAGATCTCTTCTATTTCTACACATCTTGTGAGGCGAGCCGTGGACTGCCTTTGTTCCACACCATCTTTTCAAGGATAGCTAGCTATACAGAGCTATCCTCGGAAGACAGAGATCGTGCCTCCCTCAAGTAAAAGGACAGATTGTCTATTGTCCACTATAATAAAGATAATGTTTCCATGCGAGGTGAAGGTTCGGTGAGCTTACCGCTCATTATAAAAGATCCTCTTATCTAACGTTCCTCCCTGCATGCACAGGCCCTACTGGTCTTTGCAGGCCCGTGGGAACGGATATCAGGGAACTGCTGCGGTTGCTGATACTCTTGATACGGCTACTGCTGTGAGTCATACACTGGCCTTCTTTTCTGACCCGGGAGACTCACGTCTTCTGCCGCATCCACAAAATCGTGGCAGCCTAACTTGTAAACTCGCAAGTAGGGAAAATCTCAGATCCTTCACAGTTCTTGTCAGAGGAGCTAAGTGATGTCAGGTTTGTGCTGGTAAATTTTTAGATTCTACAGAATTCCAAAATGTTTTTTCAGTTTTCTAAGAAAAATCAATCTAGCCACGTAAATGAACCTCTTTCCTTAAGTATTTTAAGCTATTGCTGGGATCATCTTTTCTATTATGTCTGCATGTAAAGTTATCTTTTTTTTTTTTCCCTAGAAATTTTTCCTTTGTAGTTTAAAAGTCTGACAAGCAGTTGAATATCTTTGAATACTGAGAGGTATTCTGTATACTTTCTCAATTGTCTGGTTGAAATATTTTTTTCCCCAATGTGTGTTTTTTTTTTTTAAAGATTTTATTTATTTATTTGACAGACAGAGATCACAAGTAGGCAGAGAGGCAGTCATAGAGAGAGAGAGAGGGGGAAGCAGGCTCCCCGCCGAGCAGAGAGCCCAATGCAGGGCTTGATCCCAGGACCCTGAGATCATGACCTGAGCTGAAGGCAGAGGCTTTAACCCACTGAGCCACCCAGGCGCCCCACCCCCAATGTGTTTTGAACACTGACTATTCCTTGTGTTTTTTTCATTGTCCATCTGAAACTCTCATCTTTAGAATCTGGAATTCCATGATTTGTTTTCGGGGTTAAGTTTCCTTTGTACTATAGTTAACTTTTTGATTTATTTAGGTGTTAGCTTGATGTTCATATTTTTTAAATTGCTGGTTCCCGTTGCCTTCAATATATATATATATATATTTTTTTTTAGGGAAGCAAACATATTAGGCCTTTAATCCTCTCAAGTAAAAATTTAAAATTAACATCTCCAGTAGACCAAGCATGTGGTTTCATATTTTGAGATAGTTCATCTTACCGGGAATATACCCCAAGGTCATTAATAGCTAGCTGAACACAGATTTAAACATTTCTACGTTTAGAGGAACAAAACAGGGCAAAAGTAACTGATTTTTGTCAAAGTCAATTACTGGCAATATAAAGATGGTGGGAATTGTTAAGGTACATGTGTTCCTTCCACATCTCTGGGGAAAAGCCAATAGTTGATCATTTCTAGCAGCTGGTTAGTTACTCATTACAAATGAGCTCAAATATGTTCTTTACAAAGGTCATCATTAAATTTTTTTTTAGCAAGAAAAATCTTTAAATTCTTGCCTTTCATTCACTGAATGCAATGGGTATTGGGGGAAGTATTCCGGTAACTCACACGCTACAGTGAGACGCAGAACCACAGTGCAGCCAGGCAGGGCCAAGTAACCACACAAATTCTCACAGACACCATATTCGTCTAAGATACCTCGATGCCACCAGTTTGAGCAGGTACAGCTGCTCCATGACACTCCGGAGAGCGAGTAGTGTCCCACTGGCCTCTGCTCTGAGTATGTGCAACTGTGAAACATGGAATCTAAAAAAACATCAATGAACAGACTCCTGAATTAGAGTTCATCCGTGCAATTGCGTGTTTTAGCCACTCGGGTTGTCTAACAGGGTTGTCTAACGCTTCTCTCGCCACGCCCACCAGGGTTGGCCTCCGTGTGTGCCATCAGCCTGTACCTCAGCTTCTCAACGAGCACCGCCGAGCCCAGCTCCTTCCCTCCACCAAGAAGGGAGAACCACGCCTCACACCTATAGGGTCAAACGTGGACCACGACTGGCTCAGTGTGAGTCAGCTGTGCTTTCTGGCACCTTCGGAATGTGGACTTCAGGCATCACGAGGTTCTTCTGTAGGTCTTATAGGGTTATCATCTTTGGTTTTTCCTTTTGGAACACACATTGCGTTGCTTTCTCCAAAATGCCTACAACCTCTAGCAAGTCCTTGCAGAATTACAAAATACCACATAATTTTGCCTCCTTTACCAGCTTCAGCTCCTCTGCAACAAGTTCTTGTATCTGCCAAGCCTCGCTGTTACTCTTCCACAGGCTCTTTTAGTCGCTCTTCTAACGTGACCTTCTCTTCCAGGAGCATCTTCTCCATAGAGAAAGCATCTCTCTTCTGTTCCATTTCCACCCATGTTCTCCCTTCCATTCTGGCCACTGTTCCTTTGTCTCGTAGCTGAGCACAACAGGAGAGGGCCCGAGAGGCGATGCCAAAGCTGGAGCCTGTCTTGCCAGTCTCACCCACCGAGTGAGTCATCATGGTTCAACTCCACAATGTTTTCAATTTTTTCTTACGGGGGCGCCTGGGTGGCTCAGTGGGATAAGCCTCTGCCTTCAGCTCAGGTCATGATCTCAGGGTCCCAGGATCGAGTCCCGCATTGGGTTCTCTGCTCAGCAGGGAGCCTGCTCCCCCCTTCCCCTCCTGCCTCCTTCTCTGCCTACTTGTGATCTCTTTAAAAAAAAAAAAAAAAAATTTTTTTCTCTTACATGTCACTGTATTCTATGTTCTTATTTTATTCATTCACCACTTTCAACATAGTTAGCAACTCAACCTTTTATCTACTTTTAGCTCTTAAGATCTACAGACTGTACCAGCTCAGACGCTTTCCCATCGCTTGTCCCCTCACTTCTCATCCTTTGTGTTCCTAATCTTGAAATTGTGTCCTGGGTTACTCCCCCATCCCTGTTCCCCAGTTTTCTTACCACGATTAAAGCCCATTTTGTTAATTAAAGTTTCTCTGTCTCGGACACATACTTCTGCTCTCTTAGCAGTAACTATATAGCAGAGAAAACTACTCCTTGCACATACATATGGTTTAGAATAGTGAGGACATTTTGAGGCACAGAAGGACATCTATCTCTCTATTTATTCTGAGAAAGAGAACGCAAATGAAGATATAGCCACATTTTAAACCTTCTTCTCCTTTCTCAAGTTTAGAAAAACAGTTTTTCAAGAGAATTAATATGGGAGAAATTTTAAATTTATGTATATAATAGTATCAGAATTTTATAGAAAGAACGACTGGGAACAGAACAATGAAAGTAGTAAAAAGTCTTCCACCATGTCTGACTGCTTCTGTAGTAAGGGAAAAAAGCATATCTGAATGACTGCTAGTAAAGATGTCTTTTTTTAAAAAATTGCACTGAGAGGGATGCGTGGGTGGTACGGCTGGTTAAGCCTCCGACCCTGGTTCTGGTTTCAGGTCATGATCTCAGGGTTGTGAGCCCCGTGTCGGGCTCTGGACCCAGCACAAAGTGTGCTTCGGTTTCTCTTTCCCTCTTCTTCTGCCCCTTCCCTTGCTCTCTTTCCCTCTCTCTCTAAAATAAATAAATCTTTTAAAAAACTGCACTGAGAAACCCACAAAATTCACTTATTAAAGAGCTTTAATTCAATATCCAGTAAATTAAAGGGCATGTGTTTTCAGGAAGTCGAGGGTAATACAAGTTATGCTTTCAGAACAGGGGAGACTGTTTCTAAAGGCTTTATTAATAATTAACAAGGGCAGGATTTAAACAATTTGAGCAGCAAAAGTATCTTTTTTATTTAATTGTAGTCTGTTTTGTGTGTGTTTTGAAAATGTTTTCATATAAATAAACCTGTGGGGAAAAAGGTCTTCACTTTTGGCAAGGATCTCATTAAGTTAAAAAAAAAACTAGGATTTTCTAGTTATGACAGAAAAGCTTAACATCTGGTTCGGTCTTTATAATATTTTAAATTACCTTGGGCACATAAGGCTTTGTCCAAATGACAAAAGAAACCTATACACCCTTCATTTCTTTGGTGACCATATACACCCTGGAACCTGTGGCTACTCTTAGGTTTATTTAAAGCTTTGTTCTTTTTTTTTTCTAAAGATTTTATTTATTTATTTGTCAGAGAGAGAGAGGGAGAGCGAGCGAGCACAGGCAGACAGAATGGCAGGCAGAGGCAGAGGGAGAAGCAGGCTCCCTGCCGAGCAAGGAGCCCGATGTGGGACTCGATCCCAGAACGCTGGGATCATGACCTGAGCCGAAGGCAGCTGCTTAACCAACTGAGCCACCCAGGCGTCCCTAAAGCTTTGTTCTTACAGTGAGATTCTTAACTTCTAGTTGTTTTTGTAATGATAAGAAGTTTAAAAAAACTAAACCTTGCAAATTCTTCTTAGCTTCTTCTGCATATGCAACCCCCCATCAGCCATTTTCTCAGTAAAATTCAAATTCTTGCTAAGATGAGTTCTAAAAGTGTTTGATAATAACATAAATATAAATGAACTTTGTGTTAATGATGTAGCTGCCTATCCGATTTGCAATAAACACATCTCTTATTCTAAAGAACACGAAAATGAACTATAAGAAATACATATATTAATATTAAATAACTAATAAGATTAATGGAAAAGGAAAAATCGCAAAATAAACGAGCTTCAGAAGAGTCTTAGCAAACAACAGCATCTCTGGGACGGTGAGGCGTTGCGGGGCATTAGCGAGCACACTGGGCATGAATTATGCGGGATCCCAATGAGACTTCAGCCCAGAGATACCCTTTGGAATGAGGAAATTAAAAAAACAAAAAGGTCTGGCTACAGATAAGGTGTTTTATGACAAAGATAAAATGGCTGAGGGAAAAAAACCCCAATCCTTTTAATGCTATTCTGTAAATATTTGGTTTTCTAGACTTGATCCATATGTAGAAAAGGCCGCTCACCACGGGCATACACCAGGACTGGAGAAAACACGCATGTAGCAGAAAAAGATATGGGCAAGACTGGCTCACTGTTGTGGACGTCAGAAATGCTGGGAAGACTACAACTGTGGGACATAGTAGAAAGAATTACTAGTTGGGGTGCCTGGGTGGCTCACTTGGTTAAGCAGCTGATTCTTGATTTCGGCTCAAGTCATGATCTCAGGTCCTGGGACCAAGCCCTGAGTTGGGCTCGCCGCCCAGAGAGTCTGCTTCTCTCCCTCTGCCCTCCCCCTGTTTGTGCTCTCTCTGTAACTCTCTCAAATCAATAAATAAAATGTTAAAAAAAACACCTACCAGTTAATGGCAATGTCACCAGAGTGGGTTAAACATATAAGAATGAGTTTTCATATTGTGTAGGTCATTAGAGTAAGATGACTGGAAAGTCTACTTGGTGAGAATAACATTAAGTTAAGGTTTTTCGAGTCTTAAGTCTAAGCCAAAGTTAAGGTTTGGAGTTTCGGTGAACTGAGTACAGAGGGCACCTTCCACTAACACACAATTCATTACCTCACAGCAACCATCCCAAGCTGTACCCAGTCAAATTCTCTGAAGAAACTTAAATGATTAAGTGATCTGAAGCCAGTTAGTGAAGACAGGTTCATTCTGGTATAAGAATCATTTCATTTATTTGAAAAGACATGTAACCTGCAGCCAAAGGCAAAAGGGCTTTTCCAGGGACATTTCAGTTGAACAAACGCCTGTTCCTTATCAGGTGCGTGCCAGGTGTTGCGCGAGATACTGCACATGTGTGACGTAAGCCTGGGCCACTCAGTCAGCGCACACTCAGGGCTCGTGCAGACATGCAGAACAGGCTGCAAAATGGCCCTTCAGACGCAAGGAGTCTGAGGCCCAACCCAGCTCTCCCGTGTCAGTGACCCTGAAGACAGGCAAGATGGCATCTGCACCACTTAATTACCATTACACTTTCGTGTACTGATTCAGAAGTCAACTAATTATTACAGAACAAGAGCACAATATAGTCTGAGCAAAAGAATGAATAAACTGGCTCGGAAGAGCCGATGGAGCGTGCGGACCGGCCTCCGACGTCCAGCATCACCCAGCGTGCGCACCGTATGTGCTGCAGCGCAGGCCGGCAGAGCACGATGTCCCAGGAACACTGTGCGGGCGGAAGGATAAAGAACCACAAAGCCTCCGCTCTTACCTCTGGTTAAAAACTCGAAGTTGCAACCATATGAGCTCTGCTGTGTCCCTACTGAGAGAGTCTATCAGTGCTTCTAACTCAAGACATCAATGATCTGTGCTTTCTTTAAATGTTACTCTCTGCTTACAGATACTTCGAGGAAGAAACGGGGAGGGGGTCTGCTTACTTATGCTCAGTGTAACTACACATCAAAAAACAAAAAAGCTTCTTTTCTCCTTTACTAACTGAATTTGGTATTTAAAAAATATTCTGGCAGAAGATGACCGCTTATCAGCCTAGTGATTCTGGCCACGCTGGAACACAGCCAAGCCGTTTATCTCGCTGCTTTCTTTACTCTCTTTTTCTTCTCAAGACTCCCTCACTTCACAGAAGGGGCCTTTAGTGCTAATTCTGAGTTTCATGGGTGAAGAATGTTACAAACAAACTGATCATTGTTTAAAAACTGAGTCCCTTTACAAGTAGTCTTATGAATTACTGCAACTGAAATTACAGTTTAGAAACTATGGGTTAGGACACACATGTGGAAGGCACGAGTTCTAGTTCTGATACGGGCAGAATATGTAGCCGTGTAACCTTGACAAGTCACTTACCTTCTCTGGCTCTCACCTTCCCCGTCTATAATATAAAGGGATATCTGCTAAGGTCCCTTTCCACATCTAAATTCTAGTTTTCCCTTCTCTACCTGAGCAGAGAGAGTATTTTGTATCAAAATACAAAACAAACAAAACCAAAACACCCTAACACGAATGCTACTTGGTCTAACAACTGTTACTTAAGAGTTCAAGGTCTACTCAGCTCTTGGCTGTCTGTATTACTTGTAGGGTGACTGGTTAGGAAGGCTTATTACTAAAGTACACAAAGTAAGTGGCTTCAATGTCAGACTTTCTGTGCAAAGATGACCCAAACACATTGACTTGCAGTGGAAAAGTACTAGCCTGGGAGCTGGGTTTTCACTTGGCTCAGTGACACTTCTTAGGTAAGTAACTTAACATCTCTGGGTCTTGATTTTTCCAGGTATAAAGTGACAAAGTTACACTAGATTGTCTCTAAGACCTTTCCTAAAGCCAAAACTCTATGTTTCTAAGTGGTTACTCTCAACCTACCCTTTTGTAATGCATTGTTTCCAAAAACATCTTGGTCTGCTTATAGATTTCTTGGCCTGTCTTGTGGAAGGTCTTGAGAAATTCTATGAACTCTTTAGACACTCTATCCGTTTCAATGCTGGTTTGCCGGTTTATGGAAGGACTGGGAGCTTTTGCTTCCTGAATTTCTGCTGGGAAAATTAAACATAATGAGTTTCATTACATAGAAGATCCATGCATGGAATTACTTTATGTAACTTAAATTACTTAAATTATGCTTAATCAAAGTTAAACCTGAATTTAAATTACTTTATGTTTAAATATTTGGACAACTTCACTTAAAGTGAGCTAAATCTATTTTATGACCAGGATGTACAAGCAGATAAAACTATATAAAATTTCCATTCAAATAAAAGTTGTTCTACTAATATTTTCTCAGCCAAAATACATCATGCTTTGATCTACATACTTAATTGTAAATATGAAATAGCACTACTGTCTTGAACTTTCTCAAAGACTACATAAGTTTACAAAGCTAGTCAGCAAGTAACATAGCAATCAGTAGGACAAAAATGTTACATTACTTATGTTAACTCTTCCAAATCCATTCTACTTGTCAAACAGGCTAATCTGTTTACGTGGAGACTAACAATTATTTTCCCACCATTCAGTTTTCAAGTCAGACTGCTCGAAGTGAACGGATGCACCCAATGCAGCACAGTGATCACGACAGAACGTACAGCAAAGGCGGCAAGCAGAACAGACAAAACGTGTCTAATCAACTGCCACACAACTCCTTCATCTCTTCAAATTAGTACACTGAAAGGAAAATGGGACCTTTCCAGAACAAAGATAAGAGGGCTGCCATAGAGTTCAGTGCTCCCAGGCAGCGTGAACTATCCCCTGATCTCTGACCACATTCTGAGCCTCCTGACTTTGAACTGTGCTAATTCAGCTAATTCAATAGCTGTAATGAAGTAAATTCCCTCATACCCCATGAAAACAAAGTACCTTTTGAAGGTACTCAAATCAACTTATTACCTGCTTTCTCTGTGACTTTGTATAATTCCACTTTCTGAACTTTAGTACCTGGGATACATTTTAGTGACGCGGCCTCACCGAAGTTTTAAGAGAAGACTGGATTATTTAAGGGGCACGTGGGGCTCAGAGGGTGAAGCGGCTGCTTTCAGCTCAGGTCACGATCTGGGCTCCTGGGATCAAGCCCCACGTCGGGCTCCACCCTCAGCAGGGAGCCTGCTTGAGAATTCTCTCTCCCTCCTCCCTCTGCCCCTGCCCCGGCTCACATGTGCTCTCTAATAAATCAATCTTAAAAAAAAGAAAAGAGAGAAGAAATCTAACAGTTCAACAGGAAAATGGGTAGAGAATACTAACTGCACAGAAAGGAAACATAAATAGACCTTAAATGTAGGAAACAAATTAAAACTACACGAGATGCCATTTTAAAATTAAAGAGACAAAAATCTGATGCTGAGGATGGGGGAGTGCTCTCATACTGTGGAGGTGAGAATGCAAAATGATATAAGTGCAATGGAGAGCAATGTGGCAATAATCATCAAAATTAAAAATACATTTATCCTATGACCCAACAATTCCATTTCTCGGAAATTTCCTACTGATGTAACTGCACATGTACAAAATGAAATATGTACAAGGCCACTCACTTTAGCACTACTTGTAACAGCAGAAGACTAAAAATGTCACAGATATCTACCACTAAGGGACTAAATAAATTGTGGTTTAATCCATAAAATGGAACACTATGTAGTTTTAAAATAAAGTATTTTTAATATACTAAAAAAAGTTCTTATACTTAATGCTCAAATGAAAATAAAAAGGACAGTATGTGACTAAGAATACAGAGCACAGTACATGTAATAAAGATACACGTGTCTACAATGAAAACAAAAGCACATAAGGATACACAAGAAATTAATGACGAAAGTTGTCTACGAGGAGAGTGATGGCGGTAGTGGCTGGAAACTAGATGGGTAAGGGACCACACACCTTTTATTTTGTAGACATTTGAATGTACTACTTTTCTTTTTAAGCAAGTAAATAAATCGGGTACAATTTGACTTAAAACAAAAACTGGCAACATCCTTTCTGAAATATTTTTTGCCAGTATGGAAAACCGAACACCCTTGTATGATTAGAAAAAGCTCTTTAATACTTAAGAGTTTAATCCCTCACTCAAACTACTAATTCCAATCTTAGTCACGATGGAGTAACAGGGATTGGGTTTACCCTACGGCCTTAACAAATAGAACATCAGAAAAAATATATGAAATAGCGGTTTTTAGACACTGGTCAAGAGGCAGATGGGAGAGTAACTCATGAGGGAAGTCGACAGATATGTTAAGTCTTACAAGTACCCCAGCTCACTGCAGGGAGAATTTTTAGCCCATGGCACAGGGGGAGGCAAGGCAACTCAAACAGAGTCTAGCAGACCACTGAATTGGGGAAAGAGCATTTAGAGCTAAGGGAGGCCAAAGTCCCTAGAAACCGCACGGCAAAATGAGAGGATGGGGCTGCACAGAAAAAATTCCAGATAACCACACAGGGGGTTCCCTCAAGTCTACGACTGAGCACTGCGTGTGCAAATTAGAAAACTACCAATGGCTGCATACGGAAGCAAGCAGAACAATCCCCAGGGCAGACATGACTGGGAATAATTCCTGTCCCAGCAGCCAGGAACAAAGAACATCAGCAATGGCAAATATAAAAAACATTTTCTTATTTAAAAAAATTTTTTAGGGGCACCTGGGTGGCTCAGTGGGTTAAGCCTCTGCCTTTGGCTCAGGTCATGATCTCAGGGTCCTGGGATCGAGCCCCACATCGGGCTCTCTGCTCAGCGGGGAGCCTGCTCCCTCCTCTCTCTGCCTGCCTCTCTGCCTACTTGTGATCTCTGTCTGTCAAATAAATAAATCCTTAAAAAAATTTTTTTGATGACAACTGTTTAAAACTAAAGTAATAATAATAGTGGGATCTGTATCACATGTGTAAGTAAAATCTACGACAACAACAGCACAAAGGGAGGGAAGAAGAAATCCAAGAATACTATTGGTAAGGGTCTTATATGTAAACTGGGATAACACCATCTGAAGGCAGAGTAGTTAAAAGGTATTTTTTACACCTCAAAACAGCTACTTTAAAAAGAAAGGAAGAAAGAGAGAGAGAGAAAAGAAAGAGATACAGCAATAAGCCAATAGGAAAATAAAGATGTAATCATAAAAAACAATCTACAAAAACAAATAAATAAAAGGGTAGGAAAAGAGGAGATAACTAAGTCCAGATAGGACAAATAGAAGACAGAGAGCAAGATGGTAAGATTCCACACCATGTTATCAAAAATTTTACTAATGTAAGTAGCCCGAATAAGCCATGATCCCTATATAACTTGTCTATAAGAAATCCACTTAAAAAAAAAAAAAAAAAAAAAAAAGAAATCCAGTTTAAATATAAAGACATGGATATATTAAAAACTAAAGAAATAAAAAAGATGTACCATCCAAATAAACAAAAAGAGCTTAAGTGGTTTTATCAATACTGGACAAAGTAAATTTCCAAACATGGAATATTACCAAGGATAAACAGGGGTTTATCTGTAGGTCAGCCAAGGGTAGGGGAACATTAGCCATCCCCTTACTGCTTTGCTTGTGTATACTCTCCCCTCCAACAAACACTTCTCTTCAAAGACAGATAATTTTGATGTTTAGAAAGCCCTTCAAAATGTAAATGAAAATAAAATGTAAGTGAAGATGTTCTGTATGATACCATCATGGCAGATACATGTCATTATATCCATTGTCCAAACCCACAAAATACACACCACCACGAGTGAATGAACCCTAATGGAAACTACAGACTATGGATGATGGTGACGTTTCGATGCAGGCTCATGAGTTGTAGCACAAAACTTCTCATTCTAGGGCAGAATGCTGGTAACGGGAGAAGCTGTGCGTGTGTGGGGGCGAGGGATATATGGGAGATATCTGGACCCTCCTCTCAATTTTACTGTGAATCTAAAACTGCGCTTAAAAAAATTAAAATCTTAGGGGCACCTAGGTGGTCAGCTGGTTGAGCATGGGACTCCTGCTTCCGCTCAGGTCATGATCTCAGGGACCTGGGATCAAGGCCTGTGTCAGGCTCTGTGCTCAGCACAATCTGCTCGTCGCACTCCTACTTGTCCCTCTACCTCCTTTTCTGCTCCCCCCGGGCATGCACTCTCACTCTCTCAATTAAGTAGAATCTTTAAAAAAATCAAAATCTTAAAATACAAAAGAAAAAATAAATCAAGATTAATTCTGCTCACTAGTATTAATTAGTACAAATTATTAAAATTAACACTTGGTTGTTTCTCTCCGACCTTCCTAAAAACCAACTCCCCAGTAACAGAACAGAAGTTCCAAGTTTGGATTACGGAGTGGAAATGGAGAGAGCCAGAGTTCAGGCACAGAGGAAGGTGGTGAGGCCCAGTGGGTGTTCAGAAGGGAAGACAGAAAGGAATAACTTTTCCTCTATCACATTTTGGCAAGGATCCAGATGGCTTGCATTACAACTTCTAATCTTAAGATTTTATTTATTTATTTTAAAGATTTTACTTATTTGTCAGAGAGAGAGAAAGCACACAAGCAGGCAGAGCGGCAGGCAGAGGCAGAGAGGGAAGCAGGCTCCCCACTGAGCAAGGAGCCCGATGCGGGACTCGTTCCAGGACTCTGGGATCATGATCTGAGCCAAAGGCAGTGGCTTAACCAACTGAGCCACACAAGGGTCCCTAAACTTAAGGTTTTAATACAGAAAAAAAATTTTTTTAAAAAGATTTTATTTATTTATTTGTCAGAGAGAGAGAGAGCGAGCGAGCACAGGCAGACAGAGTGGCAGGCAGAGGCAGAGGGAGAAGCAGGCTCCCCACAGAACAAGGAGCCCGATGTGGGACTTGATCCCAGGACGCTGGGATCACGACCTGAGCCGAAGGCAGCTGCTTAACCAACTGAGCCACCCAGGCGTCCCCAGAAAATTTTTAATGTAGAATGTTCATTATATAATGTATGTATATATACTATATGTATATACTACATGTCACATAATATAAGTAATATTTATATTTAATATTAAGATATTAGCATATATTTAATAATATTATATATAATATTATATTCAAGCATCGCAAATATGCCATGAGTATCAAGCTTTTCATTACCCCATCCACACACTCCATTTAAAAAGTCTTCCTGGGGTGCCTGGGGGGCTCTGTCAATTGAGCGTCTGCTTAACTTAACAAGGAGCTCCACATCAGGCTCCTTGCGCAGCGAGGTGCCTGCTTCTTCCTCTGCCTGCCACTCCACCTATTTGTGCTTTCCCTCTCTATCGAATAGATAAATAAATTTTTTAAAAAGTTAAAAATAGAACTATACCCTACAATCCAGCCATCACACTACTATTTTTGGAAGATATTTTTTGGAAGTTATGAAGTTTTTGGAATTTACCCAAAGAATACAAAAATGCTAATTCAAAGGGATATGTGCACCTTGATATTTATAGCAGCATTATCTACAGCAGCTGAATTCTGGAAACAGTTGTGTCCATTGACCGACGAATGGGTAAGGAAGATGCTGCCTATATATACAATGAAATATTAGCCATAAAAAGAATGAAATCTTGACATTCGTACAACACTGAGGGATCTAGAGAGTATTACGTTAAGTAAAATAAGTCAGTCAGAGAAAGACAAATACTGTATAATTCTACTCATATGTGGAATTTAAGAAACAAAACAAATAAGCAAAGGGAGAGAAAGGAGAGAGAGAGGCAAAACAAGAGTAGACTTTAACTACAGAGAACAAACCGATGGTTAGCAGAGGGGAGGTGGAAAGGGATGGGTTCCATATGTGACGGGGATGGAGGAGTCCGTGTGTCATGATGAGTGTAGGGCATGCACGGAAGTGCTGAGTCACTCTATCTGAAATTAATATTACTACGCTGACTAACTGGAATTCAAATAAAAACTTAGGGACATCTGGGTGGCTCAGTTGGTTAAGCATCTGCCTTCGGCTCGGGTCATGATCCCAGAGTCCTGGGATTGAGCCCAACATCATGCTCCCTGCTCAGCGGGAAGCCTGCTTCTCCCTCTCCCATTCCCCCTGCTGTGTTCCCTCTCTGTCTCTCTCTCTTTCTGTAAAATAAATACACGAAATCTTTTAAATAAAAAGTAAATATTTAAAACAATAATTTCTTTATACCCCTCACTCAGATTCACAAAATTGTAACACTTTGCTCATCAGTATTATTTTTTTCTGAATTGTTTCAGGTAAATTGTATGTATCATGCTCTTTAGCCCTTAATACGCATGGTTCCTAGTAACGAGAACATGCTTTTACATCACCGTGCTATCGTTCCTGGAAAAGGTGTGTGTTTTTCTCACACAGGATTCAACTAGAGGGTCATGTCTTCACTTGGTGGTCAAGCGTACTTAGTCTCCTTTAACCTCTGAGGACTCTCAGCCTTCCCGTGTTTTCATTGTACTGACAATTCTAAAGACTATAGGCAAGTCATTTTATTGAATACCCCTCAATTTGGGTTTTTCTGCTGTTTCCTCATGACTGGATTTGGGTTATAAGTTTTTAGCTTGAATAGGTCATAATTCATGGTATGTTCTTCTCAGAGTATCATATCTAGAGGCACATAATGTCCATTTCCCACAATTACATGGTCACCATTTCTCTATGTGTAATCAATTAATTAGCTGCGGGGGTTAATTTGAGATCATGTTCACAATTTGTTCCTCAGGAAACTCTCTCCTCTCACCCCAGATTTAGCATCCACTGATGGAATCTGTCTGAGTCAATTCTTACTATGACGACTGCAAAATGCTAATTTCATACCCCCTTACTCCTTTCCTATTTATTAGTCAACATTCTATGGCAGAGGAAAAAAGCTTTCTCCGGGCTCCTGGGTGGCTCAGTCAGTTAAGTGTCCTGATTTCAGCTCAGATTATGAGCTCAGGTCATGAGATCAAGCCCTGCATCTGCATCCGGTCCATATCCACAGCTGTGCTCAGCGGGGAGTCTGCTTGTTCCCTGTCCCTTTCCCGCTGTCCCTTCCCCTTCCCCACCTGCACTCTGGGGCATGCTCTCTCAAATAAACAAACAAATCTTAAAAAAAAAAAAGCCTTCTCCTTTATTTACTCATTTATCTATTTTATTAGTTGAAAGGACTAACGCACTGTTCTACTCCATCAGTTACACTCCACTTATCGTCCTTACTCAATACTCAAATTTGGCCAGTAGAAATCCACAGAAGCTGACTTCTGGGTCTTCGACGTGTCCCCGGATTTTGGGACGTCCTTCTTTTCCTGCTCCAGCCCCTGAATCAGTCTTTTCTCCAAGGAACCCTTGAGTTCACTTTGGTGAGGACTAAGTATTTAGAATCTAAGGTCTGGGTGGAAAAATTGGTATTTTAATTCTAAAAGCAGAAAAGCTATCCCTCCCACAAGCACTGCCTTCACGTAATGCCTGCCCTGCCTTCAGATGCGCAGAAGAGTCTGCTCAGGTCGGCAACAGTCTACTTGAGCTGTAAAGGGAAAGGGCTTTCAAACTGTACGCATGAGTATTCCAACTTGGCCAACCACGACTTGCTCTGGGAGCTACACCAACTCACCCAACCTTACTTTGGAAATTTAAAAAGTGTGAGTAGACTCTCCGAGTTTACTCAGAATCAAGCTATTCCATTAACCTTCTCTGAAGGGCATCCAAGTCTTAACAAGGTATTAAATATTCTTCAAACTCCTTAGAAGGCTAAATTTATGTTCTGTTTACCACCGACCTGCCCTGGCGTAAGAGCTTTCTTTCATACCACCGACAGAAGCAAGAAAAATATCAAGAGCGAAAGCATCATGTATTAATAAAGCAGAGAATACAGAACACAAAAGGCCTATTTTAGCTGAGACTCAATAAATGAAAACCACATTGAGTATAGGCTAACTTTATCCACAGGCAAAGATCAAATAATCAGCCTGAAATGCAAAGTTCACCGGCAAAGTTGCATAAGCAGGCTACAAACATCAAATAGGGTCTTCTTGTCTAATACACACACATCAGTTTTTATCAGTACTTTGAGGTCTTTATCTTCCTATGCTTTCTGTAGAACAAAGCCAACTAAAGATTAAAAATCCCAGGTAATAATCTACCATTTGAAAAGAAAAGAAGCTAAGAAGTATACCAATACAATTTTTAAAAATAAAAACAACTTAGAACTTTTAAAGTACGGATCTTTCATAAATAATGCACATTGCACAGACACTCTTAGGACACCATTTTTTAGAAGTACCAAGGACAGTCACCGAATGTACATAACTATTATGCACTTAAGAACAGAGACCTCACCGTCTTTCCACAGATATAGACACAGATACAGTTACACACACACACACACACACACACACACACACACCCCTTACTAGAGATCAAGGGATATAGTGGAAAAAAACGGAACCAGGAGTTAGGAGACCTGAGTTCTAATACACCAACTTACTCTATGACCTTGAGTCTGTTACTTTAAAGAAGCAGAGCCACTGGTTTTTAGCTTATTTACTGTTTCATATTTCACCATATTTGACCATTTCCCTGTATATCATAATTTCATAAGGTTAGTGAGACCTTCCCAAAGCAAGACACAGAATTTAAGCTTACTAGGGAGGAGCAGCTTTAACGCCGCTGTGCTCCGTTCTAGCACAGCTTATTCTACCAGAAAAACAACCCGTATTTTTCTCCCTAACATTTACCGGAGACGTATCTGTCAGGTATTGTTGCTGAACTCTTTTAAACTGCATCGCCTCACTTGATTCTTAAGACGTACCTCCAGCGGGTATTACTATCTTCTCAGGACAGAGCTTAAAGAGATTAGCTTGCTTGGAGGTCACATCGGCTAGTAAACCACAGAACTGAGACTCAAAACAAGGGGACTCCAAAGCTTACGCACCCCCCTACCTACCTCCTAATAAATAACCATGAGCCAAATTTATCCTTAATTTAATCTCTAACAGGTACTAATTATTCCCTTTCTAATTACAGTAGAGAAAACCACCATGAATGACAGCCAACCAAGAAACAACGCCAAATTAATTATGTGAACAAAAAGATTATTCCAAGGTTTGCTTTTATTGGGACACCTGGGTGGCTCAGTCAGTTAAGTGGCTGCCTTCAGCTCAGGTCCTGATCCCAAGGCCATGGGATGGAGCCCACGGCAGGCTCCTTGCTCAGCAGGGAGCCTGCGTACTCCCTCTGCAGCTGCTCCCCCTGCTCAGACATTTGCCTCTCTCTCTGTGACAAATTAGTAAATAAAATCTTAACAACAACAACAACAAAAGGTTTGCTTTTATTAAAGAGAAGGGCTGTGTTTTGGGTAATAAGCAACCTTTCCTTCTAACAAACCAAAACAAAACACAAGCCATTAAATCTGAAAGGCCAGCAAGGATCTTAAGGTGTGATACTGTTACTCAAATACAGAAACAAAACAAAGAACCTCCTGACAAGTCCCTCAGGTGGTGGGGTTCGAGGGGGAGACCATCTCTTGCCACGGTCTCCACTACCATTTCAAATCTCCTGCCGAGCTCCGATAACCAACACTGATCACCACTAAGACTAAGCCCTCCCAACAGACTGTCCTCGCTTACAGCCAGGCCGCGTCCGATGCCCTCCAATGACCCACAGGACACATGTAACGTTACTGACAGTCCTTTCACGGGTATTGAGTATTTTAAGAAGCAGATGAAAGAGATAATGCACAGACAAATCCACATACTAGAAAATACCTACATGGCTTACTTCCACCCTCCACAAGCCCAAAGCAAGCCTCTTCCTGTGTGTTCTCTACGTAGGTCTTCATGACGCAAACTGTCCCTCAAGTGCTCAGAAAACCTCGTTTACCTACTTTAAGCCCAGAGACCGTCATTTCCGATAAGGGACGTTTAGTAAGGATTATTATACAAGGAGAATAGACCAGAATCCAAAAATTAAAGGCACAAAAAAATAAAAACATCCAAAAAGATATACATTTGGATGGTAATGTATTTTATAAACAAAATTACATTTTTGTAGTCCCATAGAGTAATAAACGAGCTTCTCCAACACACAATGTCCTCCAACTAAAGATGACTTTTGGTTTTATGTATTATCTGATCCTTAAACCCCATTTCGGTTTCAAATCTGGGTTGGTACGTCCTGGATGCTTACAGAAATTGAAAAGCAGAGCCCACATGCACTGTGGGTCTACTCTGCATCTCACTTGAGCACAGAGAACAACAAGATCAGAAAATTACCCTTTTTTGATCCAACCCTGGACGAAGCACTGAAGAATTTCTTTACTGTGGTCACTTTGCGGGTCTTCTCATTGGTTTTCTTTTCTTCAAACTTGGAAAATGTGAGGGACTGGGCCCCTTGGCTGCTCTGGCTGCTGGCAAAGGCCTCTTCCTCCTCCCGCTGAAGTCTGCAATTCAAGAGAGGATTGAGAACCAGCCAGACGGCCTCCATGTTCCTTGTATCTGAACTGCAGGAGGGTCTAGAAGTTTTAAAACTGGACGCTAAACACACCAAGCAGGTCTGAGGTGTCTGATATGAAACTGTCCCATACACGATTCAGAAGGGACCTTCTCCATGGATATTCATTTAGCAACTGTAACTAAATGTAACTAAGGTTACATAAAATAACTAAACTCTACTTTCCACTAACAATCTCAAGGCTGAAAAGGAGAGAGAGTAAGTAATTACCATATAACGTGACAGCTCCTACCGTAGAAAGGGAAACCCAACTGCTACGAGAACATAGGGAAGAACAACTTAATCTGCTAGAGAAGTCCGAGGTTTTACAATGGTGACATTTAGGTTTATCTTTTTAAAAAAATTTTATTAACATATGATCTATTATTTGCTCCAGGCGTACAGGTCTGTGAATCGTCAGGCTCACATTCACAGCACTCGCCACAGCACATACCCTCCCCTATGTCCATAGCCCCGCCACCCCATCCCTCTCACCCCCCACCTCCAGCAACCCTCAGTTTGTTTCCTGAGATCGAGTCTCTCATGGTTTCTCTCCCTCCCCGGTCCCACCTTGTTTCATTTCTTCCTTCCCTTCCCCCCGTGATGGAATATGACAGGCTGATCTGAAGAGATGAACAAGGTTCCCCTGAGTGAAAGGACATTCCAGGGAGAGGGAACGACAAATGTGAAGGCCTGTGGTTTCTTCTGCGGACTAAGTTAGTGAAGTTACTGATGGTGTGACCAGATGGTAAGAAAGCCCGAATGCCAGTCCGTTAGAACCCTACATTCACAGGGCGGTGGTGAGCCAAGAATGGCCATAAGTCCAGTAAATTACCACTAGGAGATCTGTGCTTCAGAAAAATACTGCAGGGAGCTATGTTATAACCTGAGGAGCAATAATTAATTAATTAAATCTTTATACAAAGATTTAAGTGAGAGAAAATAAAGACCAGGAAACTAAAAAAGGGTGAAATTCTAAGGACTTCTCTGAGCTGAGGAGTCCTACCTATTGCTCAGTGATAGCCAGCAGCATCACCTGGGAACTTGTTAGAAATGCAAATTCTCAGAGTTCACTCCCACCCTCCTCAAGTCAGAGACTCTGAGGAGAGGTCCAGGGATGCCTCTTTTTATAAGCTTTCCAGGTGATTCTCAAGCTTGCTCAAATCTGAGACACAGCACTGCAGGAAGTCTCAAGCAAGGTCACAGACGGAAGGAGTAAGAAACAGCAAGGAAGGGGCACCTGGGTGGCTCAGTGGGTTAAGCCGCTGCCTTCGGCTCAGGTCATGATCTCAGGTTTCCTGGGATCGAGCCCCGCATAGGGCTCTCTGCTCAGCAGGGAGCCTGCTTCCCTCTCTCTCTCTCTGCCTGCCTCTCAGCCTACTTGTGATCTCTGTCTGTCAAATAAAGAAATAAAATCTTAAAAAAAAAAAAAAAAAGAAAGAAAGCAAGGAAGTCACAGGCAGAAGTGCTGGGCTGAGCGTGGAACTGGGACACGCCCCTCTCTCAGACAAAACCGAATTAACATAAAGATAGTAGTGCATTTCGCCGTGGAGAGGGGAGAAAGCTAAGGGAATTCATGCCTACTGACCTCTACTGAAACCAGGTGAAACAGCAATGTTCTTTGTCTACATCTTTGGTCTCTGACCGCAGAGTCGCTGACAGCAGTGGGCATGCACTGTCATTCTGAGTTCACCACAAACGCTAGCGAAGTGGTCACTCAACACACACACGGCTGATTAGACACACATAAAAACTAACAAAAGTTGTCCGAGTTCAGTCTGACTTTCTTTTATGGAGAAGTTTTACTGTTTCTAGGATGTTCTGGCAAAAGATTAACATCATGCGTGGTGTTTTATCCATCCCTGTGCTCACCAGCCATTCCATCTTCTACCACAGTCCTCTGTCTGGGTAATATAAACCACTTTTCACTAACAAACCCCATTTTATTTTTTATTTTTATTTTTATTTTTTTTAAGATTTTTATTTATTTGTCAGAGAGAGAGAGAGTACACACAAGCAGGCAGAGAGGCAGCAGAGAGAGAGGAGGAAGCAGGCTCCCCGCCGAGCAAGGAGCCCGATGCGGGACTCGATCCCAGGACCCCGGGTTCATGACCTGAGCCGAAGGCAGCGGCTTAACCCACTGAGCCACCCAGGCGTCCCACAAACCCCATTTTAAAGAAAAGGTTACATTTCCAAAATGCAACGGCCATGTATACAAATCAACAAGTTTCCACCAGTGTGTTTATCACCATGTTAGATGCCACGCTATCTACATTACAAGAATGAGGAAAAGGATGTTTGGTGAGAGCCACGTGCCGAGGACTGTGCTAGGGACACCCCAGATATAGCCAGAGTTAACCTGCACTATCAAGTATGTGTTTTGCATTCCTCCAGTCCCAGAAGCCTATTATCTACATGAGAGAACTCAGACTAACGCACTCTAAACATAAGTAATTATGGGACAAAGACGAAAATAAATAAATCACTGAAAGCTATTCATTAAATACTGACTGAGAAGAAAAGGGTAAAAAAATTCGTTTCTCTTAGTATTAAGCTGACGTGCTGATAGCTCGCCAGAGGAGAGAAAAGTAGATTCTGACAGTGGCGGAACTGCACATCCAACCGTTTCCCAGTTAAACACCCCTCTGTAGTCCTTTTACCGCTCTGCCAGTTCCCAGTCCTCCTGAATCTGCTTCTGCCTTGCTTTGTGGTACTCTTCCCTCCAGCACTTGGAGCAGAAACCCTGCCAAGCAGGGTTGCCATAGTAACCACATCCTTTCTTGCACAGGAGCTCGGACTGATCGACATGAATCCCTCGGCGTTCGGACTTAAGGCTCATCTTCTTCCTGCTAATCAAATAAATAAGAAGGTGATGTTGCAAATGAAGTCACTATCATTCTTCTATCAGCACAGCAATGAACAAACATGTGTCCACAATCTTCAAGCTATGAGGGGGGCAGGCAGGCTGAGAGGGAGGGAAAAAGAGTTTAAATAGAACAAGTTCCTGGGGTACCTGGGTGGCTTGCCTGGTGAAGCATGAGATCTTGATCTCGGGGTTGTGGGTTTGAGCCCCACACTGGGTGTAGGGATTACTTAAAATCTGGAAGGAAGGAAGGGAAGAAGGGAGGAAGGCTGGTCCTGACACAGTCATACTAAAGAAAACACTTCTTATTTCCTTCTCAATGATATGAAGAACACTTTAAGAAAGGACTTATATATTGGGGTGCCTGGGTGGCTCAGTGGGTTAAAGCCTCTGCCTTCGGCTCAGGTCATGATCTCAGGGTCCTGGGGATCGAGTCCCGCATCCGGCTCTCTGCTCAGCGGGGAGCCTGCTTCTTCCTCTCTCTCTGCCTGCCTCTCTGCCTGCTTGTGATCTCTGTCTGTCAAATAAATAAATAAAATATTAAAAAAAAAAAAAAAAAGAAAGGACTTATATTAGATTAAAAACCTAAATGACACATGAACCTATAAAACTCCTAGAAGAAAACATAAGGAAAAAACTCCATGACATCAGATTTGGCAAAAATTTCTTGGATATGACACCAAAAGTAAGGTAAGCAACAAAAGGGAAAATAGGCAAATGTGACTGTATCAAATGTAAGCGCGGCAGAAGAGGTCGGGCAGAGGGAGAGGGAGAAGCAGGGAGACCAACGTGGGGCTCGATCCCAGGACCCTAACTAACATCATGACCTGAGCTGAAGGCAGACGCTTAATGGGCTGAGTCACCCAGAACCCTGGTAACAAACATTTTTAACAACATTATCCACAGTGGCCAAAAGGTGGAAATAACCCCCCAAAAAAGTCCACCAACTGACAAATGGATAAACAATTGTAGTATATCCATACAATGGATTTTATTGGTCATAAAAAGGAATTAAGTATCGGTATATGCCACAAGATCAACCTTGAAAACATTATGCTAAGTTAAAGAAGTCAATGATAAAAGAACACATCTTATATGACTCCCTTCATATGAATGTCCAGAATCTATGAAGGTAAATCTATAGACAGAAAGCAGCTGAGCAGTTGCTTGGGACTAAGGGGCGGGTGGTGGTGGTGGGGGGAGAATGGGAATAAAGGAAACAGCTAAAGAGTGTGAGGTCTTTCTTTTGAGATAATGAAGATAATGAAAGTATTTTAAAGTTGGCTGTCATGATGGTTGCCACTGAATTGTTTGACCTTTAAATAGCTGAGTTCTGTGACATGGAAATGATGTACCTAATAAAGCTGTTCTTAAAATACGGGTATAGGGGGATCTGGGTGGCTAAGATGGTTAAGCATCTGCCTTTGGCCCGGGTCATGATCTCCAGGTCCTGGAATCGAGCCCCAGGTCACGCTCCCAGCTGAATGATTCTGCTTCTCCCTCTCCCTCTGCCCCTGCTTGTGCTCCCTCTGTCTCTGTCTCTCTCAAAAACGAATAACACCTTAAAAATTAATTAATTAATTAATTACAGGCATATTTTGGAGATATTGTAGGTTGGGTCCCAGACTATAATAAAGCAAATGTCGCAATAAAGTGAGTCAAATAAATGTTTTGGTTTCCCAATGTATGTAAATGTTAGGTTTATACTATACTGTAGTCTATCAGGTGTTTAATAGTATTATGTCTAAAAAAAAAGTACATCTTCAATTAAAAATACTTTATTGCTAAAAAAAAAAAAACCTTTATCGCTAAAACCTACTAACCACCATCTGAGCTTTCAGCGAGTTCTAATCACAGACCACAGATACCGTAACAAGTAATAATGAAATCATTTGAAGTATTCAAGTATTACCAGATCTTATGACACAGAAACACAAAGTGAGCAAATGCTGTTGGAAAAATGGTGCCAACAGATTTGTTCAGTGCAGGACTGACTTACACCTTCAATTAAAAAAAAAAAATGCAGTATTTGTCAAACTCAATAAAGCAAAGTGCAAGGAAACAAGGTATACCTGTCAAAATCAGGAAGGAAGGCAGAGTGGGAAGTCAGATTCAAAGAACTATCAGCTTTGATGGTGGACAGACTATAAGCCAAGAATGTGGGTGGCTTCTGGAAGCTGTGAATAACCCCTCGCTGACAGCCAGCAAAGAAATGAAGACCTCAGTGCTATAATTGCATGGAACTCAATTCTACCAGCATGAGTGTGTCTGGAAGCAGATTTTCTCCACAGCCTCTAGGTAAGAGCCCAGGCTGGCTGACTCCTTAATTCTGACCTCTGGAGATCCTTAACAGAGTACCCAACTGGAGTGAGCCAAGAGTCCTCACTCACAGAACTTAGGGATAATAAACGGGTGTTCTTCCAGACCGCTAAATTTATGGCAGTATGTTATGGCAACGACAGAAAACTAACACAAGCCTCCTTTCCATTAGTCTTCTTGGGGGCCTTTGCTTTGTGTTCCAGTGTCTAGAATGCTGTGCGCCCTGCTGTTCGCAAGGGGAATACTTCTTCTTTTTTTTTTTTTAATAAAGATTTTATTTATTTATTTGAGGGAGAATGAGTGAGAGAGAGCATGAGAGAGGAGAAGGTCAGAGGGAGAAGCAGACTCCCCAAGGAGCTGGGAGCCCGATGCGGGACTCGATCCTGGAAGTCCGGGATCATGACCTGAGCTGAAGGCAGTTGCTCAACCAACTCAGCCACCCAGGCGCCCACACGGGGAATACTTCTAATATGAAGACCGCAGCTTCCACGTCATGCTTCCAGAAAGGCCTCCCCCGGCAACTCTATCTCAAGTAGCACCTCTCCAACCTCCCCACCCTCACCTCCACACTGGCTCAGCATTGCTTCTCTCCATCCTATACATGTCTAACAAGGGAGGGAAAGGAAAGAGTTAACCACGCAGAATAAATTGCTAAAAAACAATTATGCACATTCTCAGAAGGGCCTGCTTATTATGTGACTGGCTCTTGGTCCGCTTCTAGGGGAATGGAGGTCTTGGAAGTGTCCTTGTGTTCTGTATGCGTGGAACTTCAAGCCGCACTATTCCGACTTGTTCCGACAGCTCATGCAAACAGTGATGTACGGTGAGCACCTGCTGTCTTTCTGGGGGGTCTGGAGCTGCATTAACTGTGGTCGGTCCTGAAGGCAGCCGTGCCTGTCTGACCAACCTTCAATAAAAACCTGGAATTCAAAGCTTAAGTGAGTTTCCCCGAACAGAAAACATCTCACATATGTTGCTACAATTTGTTGCTGGGAATTAAACACACCCCGTGTAACGTCTCCGCTGGAAAATGACTTGGAAGCTCATGCCCGGTATCCTCCAAATAAATAAATTTTATCTTATTTATAAATAAATAAATGTGTCTCTGTCAAGTAAATAAATAAAATTAAAAACAAACAGTCCTGTGAGTCTTCTATCAAATTACCAAAGCTGGGGGCAGTCTTGGGGACTATTGACACAAGCTATGATCATAAAGGGGTGGCATGAGGGAGATCTTAGTGGTAACAGAATAGCTCTGTATCTTGACTATGGTGGTAGTTACAGGAATCTACATACACGATAAAAAAAAAATGCCACAGAACTGCTAAACATGCACACAGTACAGAAATCAGTTTCTCGGTTCTGATGTTGCACTATGGTTATGTAAAATGCAGCCTTTGGGACAACCTGGTAGCGTACTACAGCATCTCTCTGTATTATCTTTGCAATTTTCTGTTAATCTGTAATTTCAAGTTAGGGAGTTATTAAAAATTCCACTTATAAGTTCAAATAACACTTATGATTGAACCAATGTGTATCAGTTAAGCATATCACTCAGATTATTTCTAAATACGGAAAACAAAGAGGGCAAGTGAATCTCCAAAGTACATGCCATGATTTGAAAGGCTATCCCAGTGGTGATGATAGCTCTGTTTCAGGGGGGCAAAGCAGGTACATTCAACACACCTAGATTACATATCAGAGCTATGTAAGCAGCATATACTCTTCAGTTAGGGAAAAACACAAGGGGATCAACTGCCTGAGACTCAATTCTGT
Source organism: Lutra lutra (assembly GCF_902655055.1). NCBI lineage: Eukaryota > Metazoa > Chordata > Mammalia > Carnivora > Mustelidae > Lutra > Lutra lutra. The sequence goes on along the minus strand of NC_062295.1, from coordinate 25,413,588 downwards.
CTTTCCCACCCCAAAAGACCTATCCCTCATTAGTAAAGCCATAATCCAGAGGCAAGTTACTACAGCCAGGAGGAAGGTGAGAGGGGCACATCAGTTCAGTAAAAATACGCTTTTACTGAGCAACCTGGGCATACAGAATGCATAATTCAATTGACCCATTCACATTAGGGAAGACAGAGTAAGAATTATCTCTATTTCTGAGACAGTTGAGATTCCTGTGAATTCTGCTCCAGAACTAGGATTCAATCTGGGTTGAGGTACCCCCCAAAACAAGGGCCAGAGGAGGTATGTCCGGGTGGTTCAATCAGTTAAGTATCTGATCTTGGTTTTGGCCCAGGTCATGATTTTTTTTTTTTAAGATTTTATTTATTTTATTTGACAGACAGACCTCACAAGTAGGCAGAGAGGCAGACAGAGAGAGAGAAGGAAGCAGGCTCCCCGCTGAGCAGAGAGCCCGATGCGGGGCTCGATCCTAGGACCGTGGGATCATGACCTGAGCTGAAGGCAGAGGCTCAACCCACTGAGCCACCCAGGCACCCCTACAGGTGCTCTTTTTTATGTTATCTTTTAGTCCTTGACTTACATATTATGAAGACATTATCACCGTTTTAATCAGACAATATTTAAAATCCATATCCAAATTTCACTTTTATATTATTAACTACATTGCTTCCAAAATGAATGTAAGTACCACACTGAGGGGGCTCCTGGGTGGCTCAGGGTACAGCATCAGACTCTCACTTGGCTCAGGTCACGATCTCAGGGTCGGGAGCCAAGCCCAGCCTCAGGCTCCAGCGTCCGCCGGAGATTCCCAGTCCACCTCCCTCTGCCCCTCCCCCGCCTGGGCTCATGCTTTCTCTCTCTCACAAATGAGTAAATAAATCTTAAAAAAATATATATCACACTGAGAATCAGTGGCAGAGTTCCAACGTTAAGTTTAACAAAACAAAGTATCCAAACACTAGCCTGCCCACTTCGAAATCAACCCATGAAGATAATGCGGAGTTTCCGCTGCGGAATGAGCAGAGCCAGCAGAGCAGCATTCTTCCAGAACAATCTTCCCTTGTGCGAAGTTGAAGTCGCACCCTCTCCCATAAGTACAATTAGGACTCCAACCTGAGCTTGCTACTCCCCAGGCTAACGACACAAACTCTACTCTACTTCCTACCATGCTCCGTCCTCCCTTCACTGGAAGCAGTCAATCCTCCCACGGTCAGTTTCTTGGGAAAGTAAATGACCAGATATTCCCTCTCTTCACTCCATTTAAACGAGCAACAAACTGCAGCACATTAGGTGGCTTCAACCACGAACAGCTTCTTTCCCTCAGAGGCACGCCGTAGTTTCAGCTTCGCGGCAGCCCTGGCACCTTGGCCTCACCCAGCTGCAGCTGCACAAAATGACACACACACCCCTAGGAGACGAGAACTACAGAAAGCAACTGCCTCCATTGAAAATGTATTTATTCAGATCCGTTAGACAGCTCAATGAAGTACATTATGTTCTAAGCCACTGAGAAGTCTCTTGTGTATAATAAAAATAGAATCCCATTAAACTCCAGAAACTTTCAAAAGTTGCTAAAACCATACCCTCCTGGGATGCCTGAATGGCTCAGTTGGTTGTACATCTGCCTTAAGCTCAGGTCACGCTCCTGGGGTTCCAGGATCGAGCCCCACATTGCACTCCCTGCTCAGCGTGGAGCCTGCTTCTCCCTCTCCCTCTGCCCCTCTCCCCCACTCATGCTCTCTCTTGCTATCTCCCCCCTCGAATAAATAAAACCTTAAGACAGAATAAAATAAAAAAACATAGCATCTGTTGTGGGTTGAATTATGGCCCCCCAAAAGACAGGCTGAACTAAATACTGCGGAAGAAACCTGATTTGGAAATCAGCTCTCGGCAGATGTAATTATAGAATGAGGTCATACTCATTAGGGTGGGCCCTAAATCCAGTAACTGGTATCCTTATAAAAAGGCCCTGAGAGGCACCCAGGTATAAAGACACAGAGGCCACGTGGTCATAGAGGTGGAAATCAGAATGATGCGGCAGCAAGCCAAGGAGCTACAGGGCAGCCAGAATTCATCTTCCCTATAGCCTTTGGAGAGAACATGGGCCCTGTGGACACCTTGATTTCAGATTTCTAGCCTCTGTAACTACGAAAGAATGAATTTGTAGAGCTTTAAGTCATCCTGCGCTAGTCTGTTTGGAGCACTCCTGGGAAAGCTACAAAAATCATCCAATAAGAATTATAAACAGTAACTGTAAACAAATAGTTGAAAGCAATGAGTTTTCCACAAGGTAACACAGAACTGCGGGTTCGCAGCATCACCTGGCTCTTTATAAACTGGTTAATCACGTATCCCAGTTCATGAGAACAGTCCTGGCTTCCATCTGCTATCCTAGCAGAAAGGCACCCCTTTGGGTCCTCAAAAATGACCTGCTCTGCACAGTAACTTACACAGTCATCGTATTCATGAACAAGCCTAGAAAACCCTCCTGTTAGTCCACCTTCAAATTCCACCCCGTTCAAATAACATCTGACTCCCCTTTTCCCACTGACAGAATAATTCTTTCTGGTTCGTACAGGATTTTATAAATACAGCTATTGTAATATGTTCTATTATAAAAGCTTGCTTACATGTCCATTCCGTGTTCACAGACACACAGCACAGTGCCCAGAACAGACTGACTAATCAACACACATTTCCTAAATTTATTGAATTATTTATTCAGAAGACTAAAAAATACCTATACAGACCATTTTTCTTTCATTTTTTTCCCCATATACACTCTCCAGGGTCCAGTGAAGGTAGAAGGAGAAAAACAGCAAAACAACTATCTTACGAAGCAGTTATTCTCAAATTTTAGCATGCAATCAGTATCACATGGAGGACTTATTAAAGCATAGAGTATTGGGTCCCAACCCAGAGTTTCTGATTCAGGAGGTCAGGGGCAGGGCCTGAGAATCCACATTCTTAACAAGTTCCCAGATGATGTGGCTAAGGACTACTCTTCGAGAATTAGAATTATAAAGTAAGCACAACAATTACTAGAAGACCAATTTCTTCTCATGACTTCCTTATTGGTAGGAGACCTTCTTTTCTAAACACAATGGAGTAGTTTGTGGCGACCAACAATCCTGCTGAGAACAAGGAAAGCTAGATACATGTTTAAAATCCATTATTTAAAGGCATCAGAAAATCTAAAGGAATCTAGGTGCCTCTGGATTCTGGAAAAAGAAACTGTGGAGAAACAAAGTGACATTCTGCAGTCACTTTTGGCCCAAGTGTATCGATGATTCTGGGACAAAATGATGAGAATACAGACTTACTTTAGGCAGAAGAACTACAAGAGCTTTTGGGAAAGAAGAAAGGCAAGACTCAAGGAGCCAAAATCCTAGTAAACCAGAGACAAAGAGAGCTGGGCTTAACATAAGGCTGGTTCCCCCTTCCCCCGACCAAGGCCCAAGGACATATACCAAATTTTGCAGCTGCAAAGAGAGGGCTTCAAAACCATACGGAAAACCTCTGAAAATCTAGAGTGGAATTTACAGGGGTGCCTGGTGGGCTCAGTTGCTGGAGCATACACCTCTTGATCTTGGGGTTGTAAGTTCAACCCCCATGTTGGGTGTAGAGATAACTTAAAAATAAAATCTTTTTTGGGGGCACCTGGGTGGCTCAGTGGGTTAAGCCGCTGCCTTCGGCTCAGGTCATGATCTCAGAGTCCTGAGATCGAGTCCCGCATCGGGCTCTCTGCTCAGCAGGGAGCCTGCTTCCTCCTCTCTCTGCCTGCCTCTCTGCCTGCTTGTGATCTCTCTGTCAAATAAATAAATAAAATCTTTAAAAATAAATAAATAAAATAAAATCTTTTTTTTTTTAAAGTGGGGGGGGGGGCCTGGGTGGCTCAGTCGTTTAAGCTTCTTCTGCCTTTGGCTCAGGTCATGACCCCAGGATCCTGAGATAGAGCACCTGAGTGGGTCAGGCTCCCTGCTTAGCAGGGAGTCTGCTTCTCCCTCTCCTTCTGCCCCTCTCCCACTGCTTGTGCTCATGTGCTTGCGCCCACCCATGCTCTCTCAAATCAATAAAATCGTTATCAAAAAGTGGAATTTTCAGTAATCTCACTATTCTCAAGAAACAAAGATTACAGTATATATGCCACCAGGGGAAGAGACCCCTGTGAATTCACTACCCTACTAGTAGGAAGCCTTGGATGACTACTTGATAGTAGTAAAGGTAAACCCAGGGAAACAAAGCCTTATCAATCCAGCAACACAACTTTGACCATTAGCTCAGTCCCTAATAGGATTAGGTGATAAGCCCCTACTCAAAAGGGAGGAGAGATTTCCTCTCTGAAAAACAAAAAGAGTACCCTCTGGAGCTTCATTTTATTCACAACACCCAGCATTTACATAATTAAAAACCAAAAAGAAAAAAAAAAAGACAATAGAAAGAGATGCTCAGATGATCCAGACAATGAAGTTAACAGAAAGACTTTTAAATAGATACTTATTTAAATTCCCTATTTTTTTTTTAAAAAAAAGGTGAAAAATAGGGGCGCCTGGGTGGCTCAGTGGGTTAAAGCTGGGATCGTGATCCCGGGGGTCTCTGCTCAGCAGGGAGCCTGCTTCCCACTCTCTCTGCCTGCCTCTCTGCCTACTTGTGATCTAAATAAATAAAATCTTTTTTAAAAAATTAAAATTTAAATTAATTTAAAAGTGAAAAACAAATTAAAAATAGGTGAGAAAAAGGGGAAAGAACATATTTTAAAAATGAAGAATTTTAAATGAGAATTGTAATCCCTAAAAATCGAAATGAAATGCTAGACCCGAAAAGTATAACTAAAACTAAGAATTCAAAGGGTAGATTTAAGAGTAGACCAGACCTAACAGAAGAGAGGATTAGAACTGGAACCCAAGTCAATAAAATACACCCACACTGAAGCAGAAGGAAAAACGAATAGGAAATACAGTGGGGAGTGTAAAGAGAATCAGGGACATTGTGGAAAAGTCTATGGAGTACGTAACTGAAGTTCCTCAAAAGAAGAGGAAAGAATGAATAAGAACCAATATTAATGAAATTTTTAAAACTGATAAAAAGACAACTAACAAATCCAAGAAATTCTGTGAACCCCAAAGCAGAAAACACACACAGAGATACAGCATACTTAGCAGCTGATAATCAAAAACAAAGAGAAACTTTTGAAAGTAGCTAGAGGAAAAGAAACACATTATTTTCATAAGTGGGACAATAAAACTAAGAGCTAAATTTTCAAAAGAAATCATAAATGCCTTAAGACAACAGAATGACCTATTGAAAGTGCTGGGAAAAAAAATGCCCCCCCCCCCCTAGAATGTGGTGTTTAATAATTGTTCCCCTTAAAAATAAAGGCAGAGTTGGGGCACCTAGGTGGCTCAGTCAGTTAAGCGTCTGACTCTAGATTTCCGCTCAGGTCATGATCTCAAGGTGGTAAGATCAAGCCCTGTGTCAGGCTCCACGTTGAGCCTGTTTGGGATTCTCTCTCCCTCTGTGCCTCGCCACACTATCCCCCCTGCCAACCCACTCACCATCATTCATGCACACTCTCTCTAAAAGTAAAAAATAAAAATTATAAAGAATTCATTACGGGCCTACTAGCATTAGAAGAAATAGGAGAGAGAACTCTTCAAATGGAAAGAAAAATCTGTCTATCCCAAAGAGAAAGACAAATAAGGAAGGATCAAAAAGTAATGGAAACAGTAAACATGTAAGTAAATACACATAAATATTGATTTCAAAAAACAATCATTTCTTGTGGGTCTTAAAATAAGTAGAGGAGCGCCTGGGTGGCTCAGTGGGTTGGGCCTCTGCCTTTGGCTCAGGTCATGGTGTCAGGGTCCTGAGACTGAGCTCCACATCCGGCTCTCTGCTCAGCAGGAAGCCTGCTCCCCCCGCCCCGCCTGCCTCTCTGCCTGCTTGTGATCTCTGTCAAATAAATAAATAAAGTCTTTTAAAAAAATCTTTTAAAAAGCACTTAATTCTTCTTCTCCAAATATAGTTCAAGCTTTGACTGAAGAATGAAACTGACATCTTTGCATTACACTTACATAAATGGCAGACTCACCATCGTAACCCTTAGTGGTTGTGTTTGGGGCTGGAACTTGGCTGGGCTTAAAATCCAACCTCCTGATCAGTTTTTCTGTTAGAATCTAAGAACTTTAAACGTCAAAGAATCTTAGCTTATTTCTCAAGCACTACTTTAAACAAAATAAGAAATAAGTTGAGATTTTTATTTTCTAATTTACTTATTCAATTACTAGCCCTACGTACTAAGAAAGCAAAAGTTCTTATTTCTCCTCTTTTTTTTTTTTTTTTTTTTTTTTGATGGTCTACACAGGGATGGGAAAGTTCTTCTTGAAATAAATAGCCTATACCCTCTTGTGGGTAACAACAATGACAAAAAGTGTCTGCAATTTGTTCCCAAGTACGTCCAAGAACAAAAGCAGGCTCTTGGAAGAAACCAGTGTTTACATACAGTTGCTATTCAAAGAACTTAAATATGGAGCAGTTTTAGCATATGGGTATGAACGTACTTTGCCATCTGATTAATCTTCGTAAATGATACTTAAGATGTGTCCGCCCATGACTGTACAACATTTGAAAGCCTAGACAAAAAAACCCTACACTTACCACACTACAACTACAATTGCAGTGGCTACTTAATTTATACAAATAAAGATATAACTCAACTCGCTAAGTAGAAGCCAAGCATATTGCTTCCTGAGACACTAATTACAATGGATTTTAGACATTTTATCTCATCAGCATACAATTCTGTTTTTTGTTTTCACATTTTTTTTTTTTTAATTTGGATTCTTCTTGTAATATCCTATTCAAAACTGTGGTCACTAGCCCAAGTCATTTTTCAGGAACATGTTTAAAAAACAATGTCAAAAGCTCTATGGAAATGCAATTAAGGAACCACTAAGTTACATAACTACATTTAGGCAACAACACTTCCACCTCTTGTTTACTGACTAAAGATGAATAAGGATGTTCTTGATTCTGCAGTTTCATAAGCTAGGTCATAATTTACAATATACCAAAGGAACTGTATTAGAATACTTCAAAAAAATAATTTGGAATTACCTGAAATAGCTGCATGTGAAAATGCACAATAACTAATGGTTTACTCAGGCGCCTGGGTGGCTCAGTGGGTTAACCCTCTCCCTTCAGCTCAGGTCATGATCGCAGGGTCCTGGGATTGAGTCCCGCATCCGGCTCTCTGCTCAGCGGGGAGTCTGCTTCCAGCCGCAACCCCCCTGCCTCTCTGCCTACTTGTGATTTCTCTATATGTCAAACAAATAAATAAAATCTTTAAAAAAAATAATGGTTTACTTAACTGTACAACTTTCGTGCAATACACTTCCTAATGAAACGGAATGACAGTTAAGAACACATACACCTTGCAATGGCATTACAACAAAAGCATAACTTAAATTCATCCCATATCACAGCAGTGTTGGGGCACCTGGGTGACTCAGTCAATTACATGTCTGCCTTGGGCTCAGGTCATGATCGCAGGGTCCTGGGATTGAGCCCTGCATCAGGTTCCCTGCTCAGTGGGGAATCAGCTTCTCCCTCTCCTTTGGCTGCTTCCCCTGTGTGTGCTCTCTCTCGGTCAAATAAATAATAAAATATTAAAACACACACACACACAGAGCAGTGAAATCATCAGCTATGATGATCAAATGTGAATATTTGGCTCCTGGATGGCTCAGTGGGTTAAGCCTCTGCCTTTGGCTCAGGTCATGATCTCAGGGTCCTGGGATAAAGACTGGCATTGGGCTCTGCTCAGCAGGGAGCCTGCTTCCCCCTCTCACTCTGTCTGCCTCTCTGCCTCCTTGTGATCTTTGTCAAATAAATAAATAAAATCTTAAAAAAATAAAATATGAATATCAACCTCTTTTTCTAGAATGGTGCACTATTTTTATAAATATTATGGTGGCTTTCCTGATGTCAGGACAAATTCAGAGCCAACAGAAAGAAAAAATATATGTATTTTCGGTGCAAACACATGAAAAAATATCCCCACTTTGCCAATCCTGATGAATGCTTAGAAGACCCCCCCCCCCCCCCCCAGCTTTACAGACTATGACCAAAAGCCTTAAAAGTTGCAGCTCCCTGGGGCGCCTGGGTGGCTCAGTGGGTTAAGCCTCTGCCTTCGGCTCAGGTCGTGATCCCAGGGTCCTGGGATCGAGCCCCACATCAGGCTTCTGGTCAGCAGGGAGCCTGCTTCCCTCTCTCTCTCTGTGCCTGCCTCTCTGCCTACTTGTGATCTCTGCCTGTCAAATAAGTAAATAAAAATCTTAAAAAAAAAAAAAAAGTTGCAGCTCCCCAAACATTGTCTGGATAGAAAGATCCCAAACTGTTCAAGGCCCTTTTGTAACAGTGGGTTCCAACACTTGCCACGTGCTCACTCTATTAACTGTGTGTGTCTGCTCTCCCCTTGGGAGTTCACAGTCTGGTCCGCAGCAGGTACCACAAAGCCATGGCTAAGTGTCGGCCGCTGGCTTGGTCAGCCTGCCGGAGCTCAGGTCTCCACCACCTCTTGTACCTGAAACAAACTCCTGCGCGGAGCCTCGTTTCTCTGTGTCTTCAAGGAGGAGAAGGGAGAAGACAACACTGAGATCACACAACTGCAGGACTTCCTACTCACACAGTGCCTGGCCTGTGCTACCACGGATAAATCTGATAAATCCGAACTACTGTTACTTAAATAGGCAGTTTTTTTGGGGGCGCCTGGGTGGCTCAGTGGGTTAAAGCCTCTGCCTTAGGCTCAGGTCATGATCCCAGGGTCCTGGGATCGAGCCCCGCATCGGGCTCTCTGCTCAGCAGAGAGCCTGCTTCCTCCTCTCTCTCTGCCTGCCTCTCAGCCTTCTTGTGATCTCTGTCTGTCAAATAAATAAATAAAATCTTTAAAAAAAAAAAAAGGCAGTTTTTTAGCTCGAGCAAAATACAAATATATTAATTTTCTAGACACTCCATCTAAGATGAATGGATCTGTTCATATTAGTAAATAAATTATAGGCCTGGACTTTTCAAGCCAACGTTCTCTATGCCCCAGCTAACAGCCCGAACCTCCTTCTAGAAATGGCTGGGTATTCCCTAAGCCCATCTCTATGTGGAGGTGAGGTGACTTTCATTCAAGCATTCATCCTCGTCAGACGCTTCCACATTCATAACGCTGATGAAAATAAAGCACGCCTGCCAAAAACATGGCTCTGTGGTGAAATCATATACAAGAACAACATACAGAGGTACTCGAGGAACTTGTCGGGAAGCAAGACCCTAACCCCACTGCTCTAAGTCTGTCCCAGAAAGCGCCACTGAGAACGTGCTTATGGAAGGTGACCGGAAGAACGGACGATCCCCACTGACTTATCCAGATAGTCTAAAACAGACGCTTAAATTAAATTAGTGTAGAAACCTAAGTACTTAGATCACATTATCTCGCCAGCACCAGAACTGCTTTCGCTGAATTACATTCTGATATTCTGTCATCAACCTTCACAACGAGGCAACAAAGACTTCTAACTAAAAATAAAGCACAACACAGTCCTCTGAAATGCTGTTATGCCCTTAAAGGTGTAGCTGAGGAGTCTGTCAGTACAAGGAGTCTCAGAATCCAAAAGAGAAATTGGCCTTTTAACTTAGAGTCACTGAACTGTGCGACCGATTATGCTTCTCTCTGAACTGGCTGCTAAAAAGCAGTCAAACTTGAGGCCCTCTAACACGTACTTAACCCCGTCTAAGTGCTTTGTGTACACGTCCCCGTCCACCTTAATAGGATCTTACAGATGTGTTTGCATCTTCGTTTTTCTCCCTCGGTGCTAAGTTCATCACCCCCTTACTTCTGTATGTTCTCAGTAACAGCTGTATCTCTGTAAGCCGCTACCAATGCTTTCTGGAAGAAGACGTGACCTAAGTAGATGACACGCTCCACTTAAAAACATTGTAACAGTAAGGTATTTTCTTCTATTAATGAGCACTTTATGAGTTCAACTTGTAAACGCATGACCTTTTTTGTAGTACAAAAGAAAAAAAGAAAGTGCTTTTGCAAATATTGTGTCTAAAATTAGGAAACTCTAACAACAGGAACTACAAAAATAAAAGTTTCATTATGTATTTTTCACTCTGGAGCACCCGAAAATTACAAATATATCCCATGTAAAAATCCCCCAAAAGTCATTTTTAATTTTAAAATACAGGCCAAATCACCAGAAATGCAATTATGGTTATTTATTCTGCTTGGGAACTGAAGAGACTAGCTTCAAAACACGGTTCATGAGCTTGCTGACCATCTCCTTCTGAGCTGCCTGTGCCTGGGGTACAGGAGGCCGCCAGCCACACCTTTAGGTGAAGCAGCACAGAACTGAGAGACCCAAAGGCTCCTGCTACGCTCCTGCTTCAGGGATTCCAGCAGTCTCCCCGACGTCATCCGAGGAAAATAAAGCTTAAGAATCTCAGTGTGCACCGTCTCACCCATTCCTGAGCTCACACTCTGCGGCTAACTCGCCACCCTGAACTGCGCAGCCGTCCGAGTCACGGATGACAATGACAGCTCTTCACCCCTGGTGACCGCACACGCGCAAGCCACCAGAAACATGGACACTGCTCTACCGCACAGTAAGGATCACGGCTTCGGCCCCAAGGAGCTTCATCAGACACAGGAGCTTCACCATCTAACTCGCAAGCAGCACCGAAGTCCAGCCTTTCCCCGAGGCGTCTCAGGAGCTTCTCCCGAGTGCCAAACAACACCTAAGTTACTCATCAGGGGGTGACGGTGAGCCACCGCGTGCCTCCCGAGGGCGCGTCCACCGCCACCCAGTCCTCTGCAGGCACCGCCGACTCGTCCCGGCCCCGCGTCCCCCCACCCCCGCTCGTCTCCCCGGGACCCGGTCCTCGCGACCCACACCGCGAGCTCCCCGACGGGGCCCCCACCCTCCGGACCTGCGGTCGGCCCCGGGGCTCCGTCTCCGCTCGGTCCGGACGTGGCGCGGAAGGACCTTCACTGTCCCTGACCCGCATCCCGTTCGGAAGGCGAGTGACCCCTCCAACCCCGACCCCGTCCGGCCGTCCGCGCAGAGACCGCGACCTCTGCCAAGCTTCCGCCGCGCACCACCGCCTGGCCCGGCCCCCCGCCCCGCAGCTTCCTCGGTGCGAGTTTCCAGCTCACAGACTTTACACGCAGCCCCGGGGTCGCGGGGAACGGCCAGACGCGGTTTCCAGACCCACAGTCCCGACCCGCAAACCGGAGCACCCGAGCCACCGCCCTCCACCCCAGCGCCGTGAGGCCGCGACAGGCGCGGCGGCTTCCGCGTTCACCTCAGGGCAGGACGAACGCAGGACCCAGGCCGACGCGGCCGTCCGTGACCCTCTAAGCGCCCCCCCGCCCGCCCGAACTTCCGCGACGGCATCGCCCCGCGGTCCTCCGAGACAGCTCGCGAGCAGGGGCTTCCCCGCCCGCCCCAGGCCCCCCGCCCCCGGCCGCCGGCGAAGTCGGGACAGGAATTCGAGGCCCCGCACCGGGAAAGCCCGCACGCCCCCCCGCCCCCGGACCTCTCCGCCCCCAGCACCCACGCGGGGTCGGAAGCCCCGGCGTCCCGGCCCGGCGGGGCTGCGACCCGGTCTGCGCCGTCCACGCGGATGGGCCCCCGAGCGGCCCGGGGCCCGAGCCCGCAGGGTCCCCGCAGCCTCCGCGCTGGAGAGCGAGAACGGAGCCGTCGCGCGGGGCGGGCGCCGGGAACGGCAGGCGCGTGTACGTCGGGGCGCGGCCGGGCCCGCAGCAGGCGGCGCGAGCGCCCGGAACGCCCGGAACGCCCGGCTGGGCACCACAGGCTTGAGACGGCCGGTGAGGGCCGCGGCGCCCGGGGCTGGGCCCGACGGCGGCTGGACGCGCCGGAGCGAAACGGCCCCGGCCGGGGAGGCGGCACGGGCGGATGACCCAGCAGCCCCCGCCCGGACGGCGCCTCCGCCCCGCCGCGCCGCCCGCAGCCGACAGCCGCGCAGCCCCCGCCGGCGCCCCAGCGCCCCATACCTGCGCTGCGGCTCCACGGCGTTGGGACCGCCGCCCTCCGCGCCTCGCTCGAGGGGTCCCCGCTCCGCCAGTCCGCGACCCGCCCTCCGGCCGGCCCTCCCTCCCTCGCGCCCCGCCCCCGGCGCCGCGAGCGCCCGTCACGCACGCACGACGTCACTTCCGGTCCCGGCCTGCGGAAGGAGGAAGTCGTCGCGGCGCCGCTCTGGGCCCGCGCTGGGCGGAGCGAGGCAGAGGCGGTGCCCGCGGTGCCCTGTCGGGCGCGGGGGCGGTGTCGAGGCAGGCGGTCGGGGCTGGCTGAGGAGCGGGCGCTCCGTCCCCGTGCCCGCCTGCCGCGATGCTCGCCGGCCCTCGAGGCCGCCGCCGCGTGCTCGGGAGCCGGACGCCGCCGAGGCCGCGCACAGCCGCCGCCGCTCCAGCAGCGGTCGCCGGGTCGCCGGCGCGCGGGGAGCGAGGCCGCGTGGGAAACCGTAACCCTGACCCTCTCGGTGCCGGGACTCCTGGTTTCCGAGGTCCCGGCCCGGAGGGAGGTCGGCTGGGCCGGAGGCCGTCCTGACGGCATAGCGGCGCCGAGGCTCGCGGACCCGGTCGCTGGGAGGCCGCGCCGTCCGGGGCGTCCCGTTGCCGAGGCCCCGGGTCAGGAGCGTCGGGCCCTGCGGCCGCCTCGGTCTGCTGGACGCCGTCTGCGGGTCGCGGCCCAACGGAGGGGACGGAGCTGTGGCATCACAGACCGGCTTCGCTCCTAGCTGCCCTGGTGGCCTCGGACAGGCGCCCGGTCGTCCCCTGCGGACCCCAGGCGGCCTAGCTCCAGGTTGTCCCCGAACGCGGGCGGAGCGCGGCCCCCGTAGACGCGGGCTCGTGGTGGAAGGTGGGTGAGGGAGCGGCGCTGGGAGCGAGCCGGCGCCTTCGGAGGGGACCGGTCGGGGGGGAGGGCGTGTTCCCGGCAGAGGGGGTCTCCGGTCTGCGCCGCCGAGGACGCCCGCACCCCGCGCCCCGCTCCCGGTGGCCGCACGCCAGCTTCGCTTCGAGCGCGTTTTCTTCTCTTTCCCGGTCACGCCCCAGAAGTGGCCCCGCCGCCGCCCCGCGGCCGCGGCCCTCGCCGTCCCCTCGTCTGTCGGACGTCGGTGCTGCCCGCCGGCGCCCGGGTCTGGGTGCGCGTGAGCCGCAGGCGTCCGTGGACTCCGGTTTGTGTGTCCCTCGTTGGTCGGTTACTTCCCAGCCACGAACCCTCCCCGCGTGTCCCCTGTGCCCGGCGAGGACCCGGGGAGTGTCGGACCTTCCGCAGGGGAGGCGGGGGGCCGGCGAACGAGCTCCCGGGAGCGCAAGAGATGGAGATGACGCGGGGAGGGGAGCGTGCGGAGCGAGCGTCTGCGGCCGCGGAGGGGAGAGCCCCGGCCGGGAAAGGGATTCGAGCGAAGGGCCAGGGAGCTCGTCGCGCGGGTGCGCAAGGACCTGGGCAAGGTGCTCGGTGCGGGGACGGGTGCGGGAGCGCCCTCGACGCCTCCCCGCCGTGCAGCGCAGCGGAGTGAACTGGGGGGAGGCAGGAGAAGGGATCAAAGGTAACGGACACAGTGAGTGCGGGGACAACCCCTCGGTCAGCGTGGGAGGGAGCCAGAGAGAGGGCGCTGGTGGGTAGGACGTGAGTGGGACAAGCTACCCGGTTTGCTTCTCTCTCGGAGACGGCGGGGTGGGAGGCTACTGGAGGGGGGCCCCAAGGTTCTATTTAACTGAGGAAGCGATGTTTTAGTTCTTGAATTTAGTATGTATGATATGTATATGGATATTCACTGTATTTTTAAATTTCAATTTGTGCGACTTTTGCATGTGAATTTCTTTTGATATTTATTTATTGATTGATGGAGGGAGGGAGGGAAAATCTTAAGCCCAACTCAGGGCTTGATCTCACAAGGCTGAGATCCTGACCTGACCTGAAATCAAGAGTTAGACGCTTGACTGAGCGAGCCACCAGGTGCCCCTTTTGCATATGAATTTATAAAAATCAGTCCCATTGGAAAAAGTGAGGATAAAAAAAGGCTAAAAACTCATCTTGGAATCAAAAGATTCAAGAATCAAAGATTCATCTTGGTTCAAAAGAAAAAGAGCCAGCAAAAGGAGAGTGGGAAGAAAAAATAGAAGAGGAAGACATACAAGAGGAATAATGTGGAAGAGGAAAGACAAAGCAAAAGGATTGATGGGAAGAGTCAGATTGCATAGAAAGGTCAGATAAGATGACTCTACCCAAGAGAAATGAAAATGTATTAATAAAAGTGGAAAAAAGCAGGCATCCTTGTTCCTGATCTTGGGAAAATGTTCACTCGCCATTGAGTATGATGTTACCTCTGGGTTTTTCGTATATGGCCTTTATCATGTTGAGGACGTTCCCTGCTATTCTTAGTTTACAGGCTGTTTTTTTACTCATGAAAGGATATGATAGTTTTAAAAACTTAAATGTTTATTGAAATATAGTGACATAAAATTAACAGAAGAATGAATTTGGATCCTTACCTAACACCATATACAAAAATTAACTCAAACTGGATTAAAGACCTAAATGTAAGATATACAATTTAGAAGAAAACACAGCTGAAAAGCCTCATGACATTGTATTTGACAGTAGTATCTTATGCAACACCAAAAGCACAGGTAATAAAAGGAAAAAACAAAAATTGGACTTATCAAAATTTAAAATTTTTGTGCACTAAAGGGCAGTCAACAGAATACAAAGGTAACTCACAGAAGAAAATATTTGCAAATGACTTATCTGATAAGGGACTGTTACTCTTAAAACTCAACAACAAACAACCCAATTACATGAGATTTCTTTCCATTTCCTTGTCATCTTTGTTTTCTGCAAGGTTTTAAAGTTTTCATTGTACAAATCTTTTACCTCATTGATTAAATTAATTTCTAAGTATTTTATTCCTTTTGAGGCTATTATAAATGGAATTGTTTTCTTAATTTCTTTTAGGTTGCTCATTGTTAGTATATAGAGGGGTGACTGATTTCTGTGTGTTGATTTTGTATTACTACATTGCTCAATTTATTCTAAGTTTTTTTCTGTAGAATCTTAGGGTTTTCTACATACAAAATCACTTCTTTGAGCAGAAATTACTTTTTCCTTTCTAACCTGGATGCTTTTAACTTCTTTTTCTTGACTAGTTACTCTGGCTAGAACTTCCAACACAATGCTGAATAGAATTGGGGGGGGGGGATGAGCATCTTTGTCTTATTCTTGATCTCAGTGGCAACACTTTCTTATACCGTTGAATAGAATGTTAGCCGTGGGTTTTCATATGTGGCTTTCTTATACTGAGTCAGTTTCACTCCATTTCTAGTCTGTTGAGTGTTTTATCATGCATGTGTCACAAGATTTTTCTCTCTCAATTGAGAAGATAAGGTAATTTTTTCACCCTTAATTCTCTTTAGACCATCTTTGTATTCTAGGACTATATCCCACTTGGCCACAATATATAATCCCTTTGATATGCTGTGGAATTCAGTTTATATTTTGTTGAGAATTTTTGTATCAATATTCATAGGGGATGTTGATCTGTAGTTTTTGTTTTCATTTTTGTTTTTTCCTATAGTGTCTTTGTCTGGCTCAGTATTGGGGCAACAAATGAATTAGTGAGTTAGAAAGCATTCCCTGCACTTTCAGTTTTTTGGGAAAGTTTGAGAAGGATTGGTATTAGTTCTTTAAATGTTTTGTAGACTTCTCCAGCAAAACCATCCAGTCCAAGGCTTTTCTTCATTGGAGGGTTTTTGATTACTGATTCGACCTTGTCACTAGTTACAGATCTATCTGGATTCTCCATTTCTTGGTGATTCAGACTTGGTAGGTTTTCTCTTTCTAATAATTAGTCCATTTCCTTTGGTTAATTTGTTGGTGTATGTATGTTCATAGTATTTTCTTATCATCCTTTTTATTTATGTAAAGTTAGTAGTAATGTCCCCTCTTTAATTTCTGATTTTAGCAATTTGAGTCTTCTTTCTCTGACATTCTAGCTAAATATTTGTCAGTCTGGCTGATTGTTGTTGTTGCTGCTGTTTTTTAAGATTTTATTTGTTTATTTCAGAGAGTGAGAGAGAAAGCCCCAGCAGGAATCAGGGTCAGAGGGAGATGGAGATGCAGACTCCCTGCTGAGCAGAGCCTGAGCCAAAGCCAGATGCATAACCAACCCGAGCCATCAAGGAGCCCCAGTTTTGCTGATTTTTAAAAAAAATTTTGGTTTTGTTTTCTATATTCTCTTTTTATCCTATTATTTCACTTTTCTCCACTCTAATGTTTATTTCCTACTCTTTGCTAACTTTGGCTCAGTTTGTGCTTCTTTTTTTTTTAGTTCCTTTAAGGTGTATGGGGGCACCTGGCTGGCTCAGTAGGTGAAGCATGAGACTCTTGATCTCAGGGTCATGAGTTCTATCCCCACATTGGGTGCGGAACCTACTTAAAAAAAATTTTAAGGTGTTTAGTTAGGTTACTGATTTGAGATTTCTTAACTACAGATGTTTGCAGGTAGAAATTTCACTTAAGCACTGCTTTCAGTACATTCACTATGTTTTGTATGTTGTGCTTTTATTTTCATTTGTCTCAAAATATTTTCTAATTTCCTTTATGATTTCTTCTTTGACTTCTGGTTATTTAAGAGCATTTTAAAAAATTTTTCAATTATTTTGAGTTTTCCTTCTGTTACTGATTTCTAGTTTTGTTCCACTGTAATTAGAAAAGACATTTTTATGACTTTTCAGAATTTATTAAAATTCATTTTCTGTGGTGATTATGTGATATGATACAGGTTGGCTAACGCTACTGATGGAAACATTTGCAGTGCAGAAGCATATCAAATCAACACATTGTACACCGTAAACTTACATGATGTTATATGTCAATTATATCTCAATAAAGCTGAAAATTTTTAATTAAAAAAAAAGACTTGTTTTCTGGCCTAAAATATGTTTTACTCTGGACAGTGTTCTGTGTGCATTTGAGAAGAATGTGTGTTCCATTATTGTTAGGTGAAGAGTTCTATATGTATGTCTGCTAGGTATACTTGGATTATACCATCATTCAAGTACTCTCTTTCCTTCTTGATCTTTCCTCTGGTTGTTCTATCCATTATTAAAAGTGGGATAATGAAGTCTCCGACTATTATTGTAAAATTGTCAATTTCTCCCTCAATTTCTCCTTGTTTCATATGTACTTGGTGCTCTGATTCAGATGCATATATGCTTATAATTGTATCATCTTGTTGGATTAAACTTTTTTTCTGTATATAATGTCCTTCTTGTTTCTTATAACCCTTTTTCTAATGTAAAATTTACTCTAATAATTGCATGGAATACGTTTTTCCATCCTTTTACTTTCAACCTCTTTGTGTCTTTGAATCTAAAGTGAAACTCTTTTGGACAGCATATAGATGGAGCTTTTAAGAGAACATACTCCGCAAGTCTCTGACTTTTAATTGGAGAGTTTCATCCATTTACAGTTAAAGTAATGACTAATAAAGAATGACTTCTGCCATTTTGCTAGTTGTTCTCTATATGCTATATATTTTTTATTCCTCAATTCTTTCATTACTGCATTTTTAATATGCACTTGTTTTTCTGTAGCCTACCATTTTGATTCTCTTTTCTGTATATTTTAAAATTCATTTTCTTAGTGGTTAGCTTTGTGATTGTAATTTGCATCTTAAACTTATAACAACATAGTTTGAATACCAACTTATTTAAAATTGCTTATATTCTGTATATATACATCTCTGTCCCCTTATCTTGTTACTGTCACAGATTTCAGCTTTAAAAATTGTATGCCTGGGGACGCCTGGGTGGCTCCGTTGGTTAAGCAGCTGCCTTCGGCTCGGGTCATGATCCCAGCATCCTGGGATCGAGTCCCACATCAGGCTCCTTGCTCATCAGGGAGCCTGCTTCTGCCTCTGCCTGCCATTCTGTCTGCCTGTGCTCGCTCTCTCTCCCTCTCTCTCTCTGACAAATAAATAAATAAAAAATAAATAAATAAAATTGTATGCCTGTTAACACAGGTTTACAATTAATGACTTACGTTTGTGCCTTTTAAATCATATAGGTAAAGTCTTTTTAAAAAAAGATTTTATTTAGGCACACCCGGGTGGCTCAGCTGGTTAAGCAGCTGCCCTCAGCTCAGGTCATGATCCTAATGTCCTGGAATTGAGTCCCACATTGCTAACTTGCACAAGCAGAGGGAGCCTGCTTCTCCCTCTGCTTGTGCTCGTGCTCTCTCTTGGATTAAAAAATAAAATAAAATAAATTATTTTGTTTATTTTAAAGATTTTATTTATTCATTTGAGAGAAAGAGAGGATGAGCAGAGGAAAGGGGAGAGGGAAGGCAGACTCCCTGCTGAGCAGGGAGCCTGATGCAGAGCTGGACCCCAGGAGCTTGAGATCATGATCTGAGCTGAAGTCAGATGCTCAACCGACTGACTGAGCCACCCAAGCACCCCAACACTGGCTTTTACATTTACCTAGGTATTTACCTTTCCCAGTGTTCTTTATTTCTTCATGTAGCTTCAGTTTACTGTCTAGTGTCATTTGCTTTTCAATCTGAAGGATTCCTTTGGGCATTTCTTACAGTGCAGGTCCACCAGTAGCAAATTCCCTTAGCTTTTGTTTATCTGGGGATGTCTTAATTTCTCCTTCATTCTTGAAGAGGAGTTTTGCCAGATATAATCTTTTTTAAATTAATTAATTTATTTTTAAAAGTAATTTATTTTAGAGAGAGAAGGAGGGGGAGTGAGAGGGAGTGAGAATCTCAAGCAGGCTCCATGCTGAGGACGGAGCCCAATGAGGAGCTCAGTCTCACAATCCTGAGATCACGACCTGAGTCAAAACCAAGACCTGGATGCTTAACTGACTGTACCACCCAGGCACCCCCAGATACAGAATTCTTGGTTGACAGGTTTTTCTTTCAACTCTTCAAATATGTCAACCTACTGCCTTCTAGCCTCCACAGTTCCTGGTAAGAAACCGTTTGTATTCTTTTTGGGATCCTTTTTATGTGATGAATTTGTTCTCTCTTGCTTTCAGGATTCTTTTTTCTTTGGCTTTCTACAGTTTGATTATGTTTCTTGGTGTGGATCTCTTTGAATTTATCTCACTTGGAGTTTTTAAGCTTCTTGAATTTGTATATTTGCCCCATTTATCATTTGTTCAATCTCTCCCTACACGCACACACATACACACATACACACATAGTTTTCCTGAAGAATGCAACTAAATTGCAGAATCATGCTTCTTGACTTCTGTATATTTCAGTGTGTATTTCCTAAAAACAAAGATACCCTCTTAGATGAGATGAGATCAGGTGCATTCAGGGTGGTACAGCCATAGACGAAAGATACCCTCTTAGAAAACCAAAGCAGAATCATTTAAAAAAAGGAAATTAACATTGATAAAATCCTACTGCTTAATCTACACCCCTTACTCAGTTTTCATCAATTTTCCCAAGAATGGCCTGTATAGCTATTGCTTTCCCTGGTCCCAAATCTAACCCAGGATCATTTAATTGTCATGTCTCTTTAGTCTCCTTTAATCTGGAATAGTTCTTCCATTTTTATAAATTGTCTTTCAAGTTCTTGAAATTTTTGAAAAGTGGAAGATGGTCAATCTAAAGAATGTCCTTCAATTTGGGTTTGTCTAATGTCTTCTCATGATTAGATTCAGGTTATTCATTTTGGCAGAGAAATCATATAAATAATGTGTCTTTCTCAGGACAGGCCTTTTGGCTAATGTTGACTTTGGTTACATGACTCATGAGGAATCTTTCAGATGTCTACACTGTAAAGTTACTATTTTTACCTTTGTAATTAGTTATTTGTAGGGAACCACTTTGAGACTATATTAGGTCCTGTTTTTCTTCAGCTCATCAGTTTTAGAATCCATTGATGATTCTTGTCTAAGTCAGTTATAAATTTGACCATTGCTAAATGTAGATTTTTCCAAACCCCATCCTTTCCTTTATATTTGTTAGCTGACATTTTACTGTAATTAAGAACTTTCCAGGGCACCTTGGTAGCTCAGTCGGTTGAGCCTCCCGACTCTTGGTTTTGGCTCAGGTTGTGATCTTGGGGTCATGGGGCTGCATAGGGCTGTAAATGTCGTGCACAACAGAGGCAACATCTCTGCCTTCAGAGAGCTTATTTAAAAGGAAATACAGACATAACAAACAAGATAATTACTATTGGTAATAAATGTGATAAAGGAAATAAATCAGGTGACGTGATAGATGGTAATGAAAGTGCGCTTTAGATGGCATGATCAGAGGTTCCATTTATTCTGTGACATTTGAGCTGTTATGTGACATTTGAACATAAAATAGGAAAGTGAGCCAGCCCATGAGAAGGGTTGGGGGAAGGGCATTCCTGGGAGAGGGAATGACAATCACAAAAACCTGAGGCAGGAAGTGGAAAAAAAGGCCAGAGCAGAGATGGGAAACAAGGAGCAGGATGGTGAGAGGAGGCTGGGGTGCATAGGATCCAGATCAAACACGGTAGGACCTTACAATCCCATTGTAAAAGTGAAGGGTTTTAAGTGAGCATGCTGTAGGATCTAATCATACCCTTCAAGACTATTTTGGAGAATAGATTGGTGGGGTAATCAGGGGCTAAATTAAGCGAAGAAGCCCTTGTAGTAACACAGAGTGAGAGACAATGGTGATTCTGACAGGTGAATTTTTGATGTTTTCAAGATCCATCCTGAAGATATATCCAAGACTTGGCGATGGATTGCATTAGAAGGTGAGGTGAGGAGTGTTAAAGATGATTCTCAGGTTTTTGTTGACTGGATTAATGGTGGTGGCATTTCCCGAGATAGAAAAGATAGAATAAGGATGTTGGGGGTGGAAGAGGAAATGAAGAATTCCATTTGGATATATGAGGCTTGAGATGGCTAACCGACACTGAAGTAGCAGTATTTATCAGGTTACTGGGTATACAATTCAAGGCTGAGGAAAGAGGCCTGGGCAGGAGTATAAATTTGGGAGTCACCAGCATACAGTAATGCCAGTTATTGGGGCACCTGGGTGGCTTAGTCACTTCAGCGTCTGCCTTCAGGTAAGGTCATGGTCCCAGGGTCCTGGGATTGAGTCCCGCATCGGGCTCCCTGGTTGGTGAGAAGCCTGCTTCTCCTCTCTCTGCTCCTCCCACCGCGCGCTCTCTCACATAAATAAAATCTTTTTAAAAAAAGATATGCCAGTTATTGATTGCCTCTTAGCTCCATATTCATCCTTCATTGGCTCTGCAGAATTGGGTTGGGACCTTTGAATATTTTTTCCTTTGCCAATTAACAGGATATTAAACTTCGTTAGCAGAGGATATCGGGGACACCCTGCCAAGAGGAAAGGTACTTCCTCTTCTGGTTCTGGTGTGATTCCCCAGCACAGCTTCTCCAGCACGCAGCTCCTGCAGTGCATGTTCACCAGCAGCTTTCCCCAGCACTCACCTTGGGTAGCTTTGTAATGGAGTGCCTCTGATAAAACACCTCCCTGAAGAGATTTTCCCAGCATCCTAGAGGAAGGATTTCCAGCAAGTTCCACCAAGTATAGCACCCGATGACTTCCCTGCCATTCAGTAAACCATGGCTCTGCCCTCTCCAAAAAGGTCTGATATCAGCTCTGGGGAAGCAGCTGTTCTTCCTTGGAGCCTCTATCTCAGTCCTGGGTGGCGCTTCCTCTATGTGGTTTTCCCACATTCTCTCTAGTTATCGCTACTGTTTGTGAGCCAGTCCCTTATTATTACAATGCAACTACGATTAAGTTAACTTATATTAAAGATAGAAATTGTTCAATTACTACTTTTTTGTTTTGTCTTGACTAATACAAATGACTCAGTGCAATTCAGGAACACTCACCGAAGAAGGAAGCAGCACATACTGCTGTATCAGAAGGTCCCAAGAAGTCTGTTATTTTCCATTTTGAATGCGTGACATATAAAGGCACGTGGGATAGCTGGCCTCCTTCTCAGGCTCTTGTGCATGTTTGCAGTATCTTCTGAAGCCAAAATGTTTGAAAAACACATCCTACCTCCACTATGTGGAACAAGCTCCCAGTTTCACCTTGAGTACTCCAGGCTCCTGCAGACAGACATCCCTGAAGGGCTTCTTCAGTGCCGCCTCTAGACCTTGAATCTGTTGGTTTTATTGCAACTCACACCTACAAGGGTTGTCGGCCTGCCAATGCCAGTATCGTGGACATGCGGAAACAAGGGACAGAGGCTGCCCATGCTTGTGCCTCCTTGTGATCCCTGCCAGGGCACTGAAATGCATCTGGGTTGTGTAAGACCGTGATAGGAGAAAAGATGTACAGGGTTTTCAGCTACTGTGGAATTCTGGGCCCTTAGCAAGGGGTCAGCTCAAACCCCATCCTAAAAAGGCAGGATGGTCATGTGAGGAAGTGGAGGAGCATGACCGAATGGCTACTGCCTATAAACCCCTAAACTGTGGGGTAGTTGAGCATCCGGAGAACCTTCCACCTAAGAAACATCACTTTCTCATACATTATCATGAGGATACCTTGGTTGAACCTTCTGGAAATCCTACGTCTGGATCTCAGTCCACAATTGCAGGTTATCCCAGGGCTGCTGCTGCCGTCAAGGAGTCAGGATTGTCATCCCAGCAGAACACAGCTCTGACAGGGTTCAAAACCAGACAGTAAATCCCATGTCTGTGGAATCCTCTGGGCTAAAGGCCCAGCCAGTGTAAGTGGTGGAACATTCCGGCAGGTGACTGTAGACGGTATTCCTCAACATCCTACCTCTTTGAACCAGCGGGAATTTCCAGACAGAGCTGTATTTGGAAGTATACAATCAGGCAGTTGGGTAGAACATTTCCTGAATATGTCTGGAGGCAGATATGTGCTGCCTTGACTTTCTGGGAGTGCCAAGTGAATAAGGTCATCCTCATTTCGGCCAATAGTGATGTGGTCAGCTGGCCAGGGAAGTCCCTATTTTTGTTAGGAAGCCCTTGGTGAATGCAGTTTCTGGGAAAAGTATGTTGATTATCCCTTCCAAGGGTAGAGGAGGGTGAGGCTAACTCATCTGTTTGGTGAGGCCTTGCAAGAATCCTCTGCTGCCCCTGCGGGAGCGGTCACGGTGGACACGGAGCTTAGAGAGAAGGGCTGAAAATGCTCTTCAAATCCTAGCAGGCCAGGTGAGAAAGCTGAATCGGAAAATCTGGGACCTTGGTGCAAAGAGCACCTACCTGCCTAAGAAGCAGTGGGAGACACTGCTGGATGGAGCCTCGCCGCCAGGGCTGGCTACCAAACGCTGGATGAGGTACGGCCAGAAGTGGCAAACCAGCTTTAAAATGCCAAAGACAGGGCTGTCATGAGTGGTGGGGGTGGGGGGTGGTGATGACGCAGGGAGAGTGGGGACAGTCAGCACCCACGACAGATGGGTGCATAGACAGATGGGTCCTCAGGGCAGTGTAAGCTGAGGCAGAGCTGAAGGCAAGGATGTAATGCTGGAACTCACACTAATAAACACACTAATAACGGCACTTACAGAAGGTGCTACACGTTCTCTGGACTTAAACCTGATGATACCATCCAACCCACTTACAAACGTAATAGAGGTATAAGGATTTCAATTCCAACTCTTAACTGATTAATTTATTTTAATGGAGATCAAGCTCTAAGTTTTGTGGTGCTTTGGGTTTCTATTAATTTTTCCATCATAAAGGAGAAGTATGTATCCATCTATTCAAAAGATCTACTGGAGCTAGGCCACCTGCCACGATCACATGACACAGGAAAAAACCCAGGGTCTGTAAAACATTAGGAGAATCTTCTAAAAGTCATGGTTTGTGGAAGGGTGATTCAGGTTGCCAGTGAGATCACAGAAGGGCAGAAAAGGTACATCACAATCTGATTACGGGTCCCTTCTATGAAGTACTTCTGGATGGTTCAAGACTATTCAAAGTCTTCCCTGCAGTTGAGTGGGACTTCTTCCTGGTGCACGACAGTCCTGTTTCCACTGAGTTCCAGGTGGTTGGAGGTGGTGGAATCCCAGGATATTTAGATCATGTCACTGCTCAGGAAGAACAAGCGTGTGAAGGAGGAAGTCCTCAGCAGTCGGGACTGGGACTGCCTTGTGCCTAAGTCTGAACTTACTGTTACTGTGTGTATATGGGGGAAGGTGGCATTCTGGAGGGGGAGGGAAGAGCTCTGCCATCGGATGTAATAGATAACCCAGATCTACGGCTTTTGTAGTAACTGTCAGTTTTTCCTTGCATTTAGACTTCAGAAGAAGATATTCATCTAAGGGAAAAATGAGATACCTAATGTTCACAGCTAACAAGATCATTGTAGAAATGACTGGAGGAGGGAAAAAAAGGCATATAATTACCCTTGCTCAGAACAAGAACTATCTTCATTAGCATCCTATTCATATAGGGGCTTTATTTTAAAGTTATGTTAGATATAAAGTTTAAAATTATGTTTAAAGAAAATGGAGAACACTAAAACACATGACAGGAAAAACAAAATGGTAAGGAATCAAAAGATAGGAAGTTAAAGATAAGTAAACAAAAGTGAAAGAAACATGCTGTAAGTGAAACAGATCAAAAGGAAAAGTTAGTGAAGCTAGCCACGAGTCATCTCCAAAATGATGACAAAGGAACAAATAGGCCCAGAGCCTAAGGGCCAAAAAACCCAAGCCAGGCACACAAGACGCCCTAAGCTAAACGAAAAAGCCTTACATTCAGTTCTTCTCCTGAGGCCAGGGGCATCCTTCCCCACGTGGCCAGGCTGCACATCTGTGTGGCTAGGCCCGCAGGCTGCAGGAGTCTAACTCAGCCGTCCCAGATCATCTCACCACACCAAGGGCCAGGGGGCGACCATTACTCGCCTCCATCACTGCCCACGAGCAGGGTCCTTCTCCACCTAGTGAACATGTGTCCCTCACTCAGAAGGGTAGTACACTGGGGACCCAAGCTGGCTCCTTAATGCTCTGGGATTACTTAAAACCTACACATAAAAGAAAGTCTTTCTAATATTGCTTCTAGAGCATCTGCCTGTCAAATTTTCACAGGGTGAGCAAGGTGAAGCCCTAAGCCTGAGAGGTGGTACACTGAGCTGCCAAGAAGGGAGGGCCCCACTGAATACCTGTGAGGATTTCGGAAAAGGGCCCTCAGAATCCTGACTTCTACTTACTAGCCGCGTGCCCTTGAGGAAATTACAGCTCCGTGAGCTTCAGTTTCCCACTCGTTGAGTATTACTGGCGTATCGTTACTGTGTGATTGTGTGCACAGTAAGTAGGTCAGGGACATACTTGGCACAGGTGATGCAGTGCTTTAAAAGTCAGAATAATCGGAGATTTAAGGAAGCAGTTGGAGGGCGGCATAGCTACCCAGCACGTCAGGACTCACCTTTCTGGGTTAATCCATGTAGTGACTCCAAGGGACATCTTGATGAGGACACTCATTAGCCAGGAAGGTGTCAAACTCTGCTTCCAGAGGAAGAACAACTCAAGTCCATTTTCCTCAAGGACCGGTCTTAACCACTGAGGCCCACATAAGCTTAGAGCCATTTCTCTCTCCCTTGAAAGAAGTGGTGAATGACAGAAGGGATTCCTTTCGGAACCACCTGACGTGGTTGGGAGCTACACAGTGACTGTGCACCTGTGGTATCTTCTTCCCCTGGAGACCTCTCAACACGAGAGGGGAGAGCTCTGTGCCTAGACTGGGTGGGCACACTCCTACCTGGAACAGAGACAAGGCTAGAGTAACTGCAGAACGGCCTTCACAGGGCCCACGTCCCTTTTACTTCAAGCCAGGGCAGAAGTTCGGCTGCCGAGCTCAGGAAAAGAGCCTAGTTTATGTCGTTGAGCGTCCCAAAACACACCACATTGCAAGGAGAAATCAAGACATTGTTTGCTAGCACTGTGGGGGCAGAGCAGAGATGAGAATAAGTCCCTAAAAAAGAAAGGCACAGCACCCAGGTTCTAATTCTTCACTTTAATGCCATGTGAGGGTCCTGGGGCTCCATGCACCAAAGCGCTTACAGACAGGCAGCAAATGAACACAGGAGGTGTTATACCATGTACACAAACCCACCACCACACAGAAGGAAGACAGTGGGCCCAGGTGACCTCCCATGTTCCAGAGGCGACCGGTTCCTAGACCCAGTCTTTGTTCCCGCCTCCTCAACCCTGCCAACCCACCCGTCTCCCAGTTAACATATGTGTACATATATGTTTCTTCCAGAATTCCATAAAGTGCCTCTTTCACCCCATGTCCCCACGCTCCGGCTTCTGATGAATAAAGCCTCCCCCTTTCAAGGATCACAAGGCAGGCACTGCCTTCATGAACGAGCCCCAGTGAAAGGTACCTAAGAAAGCTTAATCACTTGGAATCAAATACGGACAGATCCTAGGTAGAGGTAAAATTCTAACTGGGATCAAAATGCTCAGTGAAGCAGTTTTGTTCCGTTGCTGCTGTCATTCTTCTTAACCTCTTCAGGATCCAGTTTGGACCAAGGTTGCACATTGAGGCTCACCCCACTTTGTGGCTTGCAAATGTCATTCTTCTAGTCCCCCAACAAGCAACCCAGAGCAGGAAAGCTGTGTCACCTGACCAGCCTGAGGCACAAGGCTCCAACAGCTCCCAGAACACCCTAAGCCCCAGGAAGAAAGAACAGAAACTTTCAGAGCACAGTTGACTCTCTGCACAGGATGGGCAATAGACAGCCTCGTGAGTTACCCCAGAGGTAGAGTAAGGATGCTGGCGATTCGTCTATCTCTTCTATTTAGAGAGTTAACCCAAAGAGCTCCTCCAATCTGGCGTGCTGTCATGCTTCACTGTGGTTTTGTTTCGATCTTATATGTTGCCATTAAGTTTTTCATTTTTGCGGAATTTTGTCATGGCTGCTATTGTACCATACAACCCTATCCCCTAAAACTTTCACCTTCCCAGCCAGCATGCACGATACCGGGGAGAAAGGCGCCCAAAGCCAAACATAACGGAAACTCCAAAGGCAGGCACTTGGTTTAACCCATCAATATTATGCACAAGAATTCTATGAAAACATACTCCCTTGGATTGGGAACAAGCATTCATCCTTCAGAGCCCTCCTTCCTAACCCAACCTTTCTTATGCTCTAGACCTGACCATTTAGACTTGAGAAGGGATCCAACTGGGAAAAGTCACTTCCTCAGATACGATCTTTATCTGGAGGCCATTATCACAAACCACCACATCCAAAAGCACTTTTCATCTTGGCCTTGGCTTCTCATCAGAGAAGGGCCAAACTGGGCCACTGAATTCTTTTACTTCATTTGAAAAGAGCTCGAAGCTGGCTGCCAGTATCCCTGCTCTGCCTGGTCTCCTGGCCCAGAGCCTTGTCTCTCCCACAATGGCACAGAGTACACCACTGTGAGGACAACACAGGGCCAGATGGTCCAAAGGAGTGTCTCTAGCAAGGGGCCTGGGGACAGTGTCCTCATCCAGCATTCCTGTAGCCCTAAGCTAGTCTTCAAGGCCTATCTTTGAGCAAACTTACATTTGAGCCTACCAGTCACTCTGTCTTCCATGTTTGGACTCTAACCAAAATACTGTGATGCCCTGTGCCAGCGGTGGGAACGAGAAGGAGCCAAGGCCAGATAACCGAAAGCACTGGGATTAATTGTCTCCTTTCTACTCACACCAGCTTTCTCCCGAAGAGCTTGCCTCAGTGTCTGTCCAAAAATGAGTTTGCATTAGGCAGTAATACCGATCGGAGCAAATTCAGTGAAGGACTTCTATTAGAACAAGACAAGAGCCATGTTGTTGGAGTAAGCTTTAAGCAGGGACATCAACTCCAGAACAGTGATGATTCATTTGTGGATGAGAACAACGGAGAGAACACATATCTCAGAACCTCAACAACTGACTTTACCTTCCTCTTAGAACACCGTGTGGACCTCTGTTCCACCACATGACATGGGAGTGCAAAACTGCGCCCCACAACCTGTTCCACAGAGGGCCAGGAGATCACTGCCCCACTGAGGGGTTCAGCGAGGTCCCAGGACTTGGCCTTCTCTTCCTCAGAAGGATGCAGACATCTTCAGCTCCCTCTCCCCCTACCTCATCAATCTGGTCTTGTAGGACTGAGACCAATGAGGCTGTCCTTACCCGTGTTTTACATATAAAAAAATCTCCCTAACAAATACCCAGGACCGTCAAGCACAAGTCATGATCACAGGGAGAAGCCCTTAATGCAGCACAGGAATGTTACGTTCCCACTGCTGGCGCCGCGCATCTCTTCTTTCAGGAGACGCGTGTCCACAGCCTGCTTAACTGCCCTGCTCTGAAGACGGAGCAAGAAGAAAATGCAGTGGGAGCAGGACCCTGTGGATCTTTTTCTCTGTCTGAGATGTGGAGAGTACAGCGTGATGGAGGTTTGCTACGACTGTCCTACAGCTCCTGGTATAGCTGTGCCTCCCACCCAAGCCTTTGTTTGCTTCCTCAGAACAGACACTTCTCCTAGGAGAACATGAGCAGGGTAAAGCAGCAGGGTTTAAAAAAGAGGGGGTTCCTATCTACAGAGGTTCACCACAAATTGGATGCTAACACATGAAATGGCAGCCAAAGAGATATTCTGAGCCTCCAGGAAGGATGTTACATCTCAAAGATAACAGAAGATCTAGGCAACCTGCCTGCTTGACTCAGGGAATCTTCGAAAGGAACCTCTGAAGTCTACATTACAGCCCTGAGAAGATAACCCTTCAAGCAAGGAAGGTTGGTGGAAGGTAGGAGAAGCTGCGGCCCTAAGGCAGGGCTGTAAACATTGTGCTCTTCTAAGGCCAACCTGGTGCACGGCTTTGGCAACTATGGTTACATCTCCAAAAGGTGGTGAAGAGTATGTTTCAGGAGGAAGAGTCTCTCCACATCCTAAAACAAAGCCTGGAACTATCCCTGGGGGAAGAGGGAGAGAAAATGCTTCTCCTTCAGTCAGGGGCTGTGGGGTAGGTCCTTGGGTAACCCCCATCGCAATCTGTGTTCATACCTGTGTGCTAGGCGCACGCAAGGGGCCCTCGAACAGGGCTGAGGAAGGGATCATGCCTGTATTAGTCTGGTAACGTGGCACTAAAAAGGGCAGAAACTCTCTTGCAAGACCAGGAGAGTGACAAAACCTCTCTGGACTTCCTAGTCCAGCCCTAGCTCACCAGACCCCATCAGCCTCAGGAAAAGACTGCCGTGCCCTGAGGAAAGGTCAGGAGAGCATGGGTGCAAGTCCCTCTGGGCCACAAGCCCTGAGCCTGACCTCAAGGTACAGCTGGGAGACTGGAGCTACCAGGAGACCTCCATCCCCTTGCAGCTGTGCCTCAGGACTTGGTCCTCACCTCAGTGGGTCTGGGGCAGTTAGTGTCCCTCTCAGGATCCTACTCCCAGAGCCACTAAAGAGAACAGACGCCCTCCCTGACAGGCCTCTGTCCCTAGCAGGGCTACTCACCACCACGTGATCTTGAACTCATAGATGGGACGCTTGCAGTAGTAGTGGTTGATGAGGTGCTTGTCACACACCCCGATGCACTGGTGGTCCACGACGAGGCCCTGGGCTGAGAGGTCCGTGACCAGGCAGTGCAGTAGGTCATAAACATCAGCCACAGCCTCCCAGGGCCCAAAAGACACATCCACCTCGCAATGGTGCTCAAAGAGCTGCCCATCGCTCTCGCTCCGCTCGAAGCGCAGGGAGTTGAGAAGCGGACACTCGTAGGGGGTGATGGGCATCTCCTCCTTGAAGACACAGACCTTGAGCTTGGCAAAGCGGGCCTTCCGCTGTACCGCACGCAGCCGGGCAATCTCCACGATCCGCTCCAAATGGTCTGTGGGGGTGAAGACGGCACCATCACTGGGACAAGGGTCAGGAGGTTGGGGCGTGGGAAAGGCAGGGTCAGGGCACACAGAGAGAGCCCCAGTGAAGGCAGGATCCAACAGGGGAGAGAGATCCTGGGGAAGGGACTCTTTGGGCTCATGAAGGATGCAGACTTAAACAGGGTTCATGGATCACCATGGCAAAAGGAAACCAAAATGATGGAATGAGGACAATCCTTTTGAAATGGGATTTGATGATGTCATAGGCAAAGTGGGTCCTATTTAACCTGAATTGTCCCAGTGTGACTGGGAGGGGAGGGCAGAAAGGGAAGCAGGAATCTCTCCAACCTTGAGCAATGCAGATGAATCTCAGACCCACTTCTTCTGGTGAAGACCTAGGCCCAGACAGATGCCTTCAACCCTCCTTTCCCACACCTTGACCACCCTGGGCAGTTGACCCCTCACCTTTGTAATAGGGCATGAGTCCCAGAAATGCCTGGCGCACTTTCTCCCCCTTCAGAGGCTGCATGTTCTCTAGCTGCTCCAGGAGGGGACCGATGGCATAGTACTGGGCCTCTTTGTACACAGCCTGTACACGCTCCCGGGGCGGCAGGTCGCCTGAGCGCAGAAAATTCAGCACATCTCTGAGCAGGAAGGAAAGAGAGGTGCTGAGAAGGAGCTAATGCACCTGGGCAGTGACACATGGTAGTTAGAGCACAGAATCTGGAACCAGACTACCAGCTGCGTAATCTTGGGTAAGTGAACCTAACCTCTCCGTGCCTTGATTTTTCATCTGTAAAATGAGGGAAAATTGTAAAAAAACAAAAAACAAAAAACAAAAAACTACCCCATAATGGGATCAAGGGATTCAGTGAGTTTATAGATAAAAAGTGCTTGGAAAATACCTGGCACTGGGTAAGCCCTCAGTATGCATTAGCAGCTCTTATTATCAGCGTCATTACTATTAAAATTACTATTAGGTATATTTTTTATTTTTATTAGGTGTTGTTATTATTGGGTATACATAGGAATAATGGAAAGATGTGATTTCTGGGCTCCTTAATCTAGATATTTAAATTGAAGCATAGTTAATATGCAATCAAGGTATACAGTTTGATTATGACCACCACCTACACCAAGATACAGAACATTTCCATCGCCTTAAAGTTTCCCTCTGCTTCTTCCCATTCAAGCCCAAAATTCTTCTATCAACAAAGACTACTTTTGCCTCATCTTGACATTCATATAAGCAGAAGCACACAGTACGTTCTCTTCTATGCTTATCTTCTCTCCTTCAACAGAATGCTTTTGAGATTCATTCCATACGTCGTGTGTGACAAATGAGGTGGCCCAGCACTGAATGGACAGCATGTCGTTTATTTACCAATTTTCTTGTTGATGGACAGTTGCGTTGTTCCCAGTTTGGGGCTCTTATGAGTAAAGCTGTTATGAACATTCCTGTATAAGACTTCCTGGGGACACACGTATCAACTTCTCCTGGGAATGTATTAGGAGTAGAACTGTTCGCTCGTAAGGTGAAGTGCATGCTTAACAAAATGGTTGTAGCGTTTTACATTTTCACCAGCAATGTACAAGGGTTCCCCATCTTCTGTACATCCTCGCCATTAGTCTTATTCTGTAGCTACAAAGACATCAAATGACTACCCCCAACACCTGAACAAACTGGTTCTTGGGTGAATAAAATCACATACTGCATTTTCTTAAAATAAAAATTCAGTTCTTTTAATTCTATCTTCAGATTCTTTAAGTGCTAAGAGTAATCAGATCCTTCACTGGTAGGTGTGGGCAAGTCTTTTCTGTAAAGATGTGTGAGTAAACCCCAAGATCAAGATGTTGCCTCAGTAGTAGTCTATGACCATGATGTAATACCAGCTAACACTAACTAAGTCCTGATCTGTGTCAGTCATTCTCCATGTGTTATCCCATTGAATCACTTCAATGACATTGTGGAGTAAGTGCCATTTTGGGTCCACTTAATAAATGAGGAAAAAGAGGGGCTCGGAGAAGTTAAAGAACACTCTTACTCAAGGAGCCACAGCTAGCAGGAGCCCAAATGCAGACCTGCTTGACTCCAAGCCCATACCCACAGTGGTCAGACTCCAGTCCCAAGTGTTTCACTCATCAAGCAGTCTTCATGGTGGGTTCTGGGAGCACAGGAACCACACCAGCAGAGAAATGTACCTGACCAAATGCCTTAAACACCTGTACTATTTTATCTGAGTCTTTAGGCAACTTCATCTGCTGATGATGAGTCAGAGGCCACGGAGTCCAGCAGCCCGAGGATGAATGCTACAATATCCTGCTTTCCGCCACACCCCTGCCTGCCTCTGACCCTCTCCAGCTAAGGCCACCTGGGCACAGGCACATCAACCTAGAGCCAAACCCTGCTCCCCCTCCCCACAACCCTTTTCCAAATTAGCGCTCTAGGACCTTAAGCAAACCTTGGTCTGCTCTGAAAAACATAACCCCGGGGCAAGGCCCAGCTAAGAGTACTGTGGGAGCTGCCAGCTGGGGCCAGCACTTTCCTCCCCCAAACAGCCTGCAAACAAAAATCTTTTTATAGCTCTGCAGAGCGATGTGACACTTTGTTTTCTCAGCATCGGAGGCAGCTGACAGCCCAATGGGGACACCCAGATAGTTCAAAGTAAATTGTTTGACCAGAGGCTCCTTTCTGAGGGTAAAAATGACCCTTCTCCCAGGGCGGGCAATCCGAATCAGAGGCCAGCACGAAGATGTAGTGGCTGGAGAGTTTCTGCCTCCCTAGTCAATCTGTTGAAGGTCAAGAACCATGTTCGTTCTCTAGTCATTCCAAAGTTGGACTGAAGGGCCAAAGAGCTTTCGCCACATGCTCTGGAGGGACCTGGCCAGAGGTCACAGATTATGTAATCGGCATGGCAGGCCTATGAGGCAGCCACAATTATTTCTCATTTCACAAATAAGGAAACTAAAACATAAAGTCTTTAAACTGTTTATGTGTGAGGTGTCAGAAGTCCTTTCTTGCGAAGGGCTATTTTCTTTTTTGAGATTGTGTCTTTCCATGTTTTAGTATTAAAATGACAGTCACGGGGCGCCTGGGTGGCTCAGCGGGTTAAGCCGCTGCCTTCGGCTCAGGTCATGATCTCAGGGTCCTGGGATCGAGCCCCGCATCGGGCTCTCTGCTCGGCAGAGAACCTGCTTCCTCCTCCCTCTCTGCCTGCTTGTGATCTCACTCTGTCAAATAAATAGGTAAAAAATCTTTAAAAAAAAAAAATTATAAAAAAAATAATAAAAAATAAATAAAATGACAGTCACAATTAAAGGTTTGTTTTTTTTTGTTTTTTTTTTTTTTTTTTTTTGTAAAGACTTTTCTTGGCAAAATTAAAGGATGGCAATCACATATTGGCCCTTCCCTCACCTTTTTTTTCATTTGTTTTAAAGTATTGAAGGAAGTCTGAAAACCATGGTCACACACCATGTCCCTCCCTAATGGCAATGTGGAGCCCCAGAATCTGAATCTGAGAATTTCCCCCGAGAAGCTGTGTTGGAACTCCCCCGCCTCCTGGTGGGATCACATCTATTCCACACAGATGACAACTTTCTGGCCTTAAATTTCACAGGACAGAAGCAGTCCCACCACATGCAGCCACTGGGTGTCACCTGGGATTTCTCTGGCTGTCCTCATCTCCTCTGGGAAAGTAACTGCCTTTTTATCTCATTCAGTAAACACATTTATTAAATTCCAGCAGCACATTTGTTATCTCCTCTTCCAGGTACTGTAGAAGACACTAACGCCCCATACTGAAGCCCAGGACACTTACTGGGACTACAAAGCTGATCACAGAGGGATAAACATACCCAAAGTGCGTGCCATCCCGGTCAATGAAGTACCGGCCCTCGGCGTCGGTGGGGATGTAATGCCGCCCGCTGAACATGGCCGCCAGCATGGTGTCCTCATAGCGCCGCAGTGTAGACAGGCGTGTGGTGAAGTGAGCCCCTCCAATGTTAAGGGGGACAACCTCAGGAAACTGGAAAGGAACCACCGGCACTTTCAGCCAGGCATTGGGGAATGAGAGCAGGGGCTGCTCTGTCTGCGTCTCCTTGGGTCTCATTAGTGCTGCACCATTCAGGTACCCAAGGCTAAAATACGGGAGTCTTTCTGGATGCTCTCCTCTGTCGCCCCCTTCCCCCACACTCCTCAGTTGCCAAGTCGACCCCACTGTTCCCCAATACCATTCAATCAGGGCTCCCCACCCCAGTTCTACTATCTCTGCTCTAGAAAGAATTTACCATTTTTATGTCCTTGCTTATGCTGTCTTCTCTGTCCGGAATGTTCTTCCCAGTCTCCCTCTGTCCATCTAGCAAATGCAATTGCCCTGAATGTGGTATGTGTTGTTCACTGCACAAGGGCATCTGTCTCCCAGTGATCTGCCAGCCCAGCTGTGTGCCCTTTGTCTAATGCACACCACGGCACCATATAAGTTAGCGGCATCTGTTCACTCTAGAAGCTTCTCTTTAAGGTTCCCGATTCTGTGAGCATTCTGCTTTGTTCCCCGCTTGCCCCCAAGACCGAGTTAATTAATGAGTCACCCTCCACTGTGCCTCCACCATGTGCCACGCTCTCCTCTCTGTAGTGCCTGGCATGCCACAGGGCAGGCTGGCAGTTATGTACTCCTGTCAGCCCTCCTTTCTAGAACCCAAGCTTCCTGAGGGCAGCATCTCATTCACTAATCACGAGGCCACCCACAGCAGGGCTCCCAGATGGCCGTGGATCATTCCAGACATCCACTCCCCATTCGCTTTACCTCACTGCTTCTCTCCTATTTAAACCAGAGAGCGAGATCAGTGCCTGGTCCAGCTCAGGTTCCGGAGGCATGGGCAGGGGGAGGAACAGGGCATGACGGTATAGAATGGCCCAGATCAGCTCTGGGTAAAATGTTCAGCACCCGTTAGGGGGAGGGGATATCTTTCACTGCTTGTTGTTTTTAAAGAAATGAAGCCAGTTCTCTCTAATTTTCCCACAAACCTCCAGCTTAACTAAAATTCTATACTAGTGCATACTTTTCAGTATTATAACATCTCTCAGCTCCCGTGTACCTTTGTCTGCAGAGTCCTTTCCCCCAGCTTTCCAGTTCCATCTTTTCCCCCACTCTTTTTTGAGGTGTAGCTCACACAAAGGTTGCGTTAGTTCTCGGGTGTACGGCGCAGTGATCTGGCAGGTCTATACCATGCGGTATGCTCACCACACGCGCAGCTACCACCTGCCACCAGATACCACTATTACAGGATCATTGACTATATCCCCTATTCTGTGCCTTTCATCCCAGTGACGTATTCATTTCGTACCTGGAAGCCAGCACCTTCCAGTCCCCTTCAGCCACTCTGCCCATCCTTCCAGCCCCGCTCCCCTCTGGTAACCACTGGTTAGTTCTCTGTGTTTATGAGTCTATTTATGCTTTGTTTGCGTGTTTGTTTTGTAGATTCCACCTATAAGTGAAATCATATGTTTTCAAATTCTTTGTGAAACACAGTAGGACCCCAACACATCCCGTCAAAGTCACCCGGGGCCCCACGCGGTGTCCGGGGCGCAGTGAGGACCCAAACACGCCCTGAATGAACGAATGATGAAGGAACAGGACGGAAAGGCGGGTGCAGCTCTTGTGTGGGTGCCCTGTCATCCTGTCACTCGGCAGCCAAAGGGCAGCAGGTGCCTTCTACGCACTGCGCAGCTCCTCCGCCGAGGACGCGAGCTGCCGCGGGACAACGAGACTCCACACTTCGGAGCTCTCGGGACCTCTTCCAAGGGCATCTCCTGCCAGTCGGGGGTTCGCTCCATAGCAGAGCTGAAGACTGGGACGCAGAGGGAAGCGGTCCAGCAGCGTGCCGGACCCCAGAGCGGGCAGCGGGCCTGGCGCGGGTCCCGCGCTCCCGCTCGCAGACCACGCCGCCTTCCCGGTGACAGTGCCCACGAGATGACCCCGCAGCGGTCCTTTCCTTTCCCAGCTGCGAAGATGCCCGCAGGGTTTGGCTCGTGGTCACAGGCGTTTCGGGATGCTGCGAGCGTAGCTTCCAGTCCCGAGGGGACCGGCCACCCCCCCGGAGCTGTCCCTCCTCCCGGGACTGCACGCGTCCCGGCCTCCCTCCCGCAGCGTCGCCGCAGCTCCTCCTAGTCTCGTCCTGCCGGGCCGGGAGGCCCCACCTTCCCCTCTTCCCCTCCGGAGGCTCCTACACGAAGCCAGGAGGAGCCCCTGGCACGGGGGCGGGGAGGAAAGCCCCGCGGCCAGCAGGTGGAGGCGGACACGCCGATCCGCGGGCTGCGTCCCTGCATGGGCCAGCGGGGCAGCAGGTCTGGGCAACCGCGAGGGCCGCCTCTTGGCTTTCCTACAAGACGCTCCCCTCTCGGGGCGCCCGGGCCCCCTCCCGCGGCCCCTCCCCTGTCCTCTAAGGACTGGCCGCGGGGTGCTGTCCGTGAATTCCGAGAGCGGGGGCTGGGCCGGGGGACACACCCCGGGTGCGTTGAAGGGGGCGGGGGGCAGGCCCAGCTCCTCGGGCGCCGCCCTCGGCCCGGCCTCTGAACCAGCCGCAGCCCTGCTCACGCCCCGCGGTCAGCTCTGCGCGGCCCCGGCTTCTCCCCTGCGCCCCTTCCCACGCTCCGTTCCCGGTACCTCCTGGGGCAGCAGGGGCAGCGCGTGCCCCGCCTGCGTGGCCGTCGGGGTGGCCGGCTCCACGAAGTCGTCCTCGGCGTCGGAGCTGGACATGGCACCGTCCGCGCGACGGCTGTCTGGCTCCCGCCCCGTGACTGCCACCATCCCTCTGGCTCTGCACAGTGGGCGCGGCTGCGGGCGGGCGGCGGCGGCCCGGGCACTAGCGCCGAGCAGCGCCGGGCATGACGCGGCGCGGCCGAGGGGCGGGCTCGGGGGGCCGAGGGCGTAGGGTGCGGGGGCCCCGGGGCGGCCACTCCCTCAGCGCCGAGCGGGTCGCCGACCACCGCGCGCGCCGCGGGGCCACCGGCCTGACCCGGCAGCCTCCTGCTATTGGCCGACGCGCCTCTTGCTCCGCCTCTGATTGGCAGGAAGCTCGTCCAGTCCGAGAACAGGCAACCCTGCTCCTGAGTGGCCACTGGGAGCCGGGCTGCGGGCCCGCCCTGCCCTGATTGGTCGTCAGGCCAGCGGACGCGCCCTCTCCACCCGCCCCTCTCGTCCGGCGCGCAGGGCGGGTGCGCGCGCGGCC
This sequence comes from Lutra lutra, assembly GCF_902655055.1. Lineage (NCBI taxonomy): Eukaryota > Metazoa > Chordata > Mammalia > Carnivora > Mustelidae > Lutra > Lutra lutra. The sequence goes on along the minus strand of NC_062295.1, from coordinate 25,376,480 downwards.
GCCGCGTCTACGCGGGCTCTCCTCGTTGGCTCCGAGGGTGGTGCCCGCGTCGGGGTCGGCGCCGCCTCACTGGAGAGCAGGCAGGGCCGGCGGCCCAGTGGTTGATCTGTGGGCGGCGCCGTCGGCCCTGGGCCCCCTGAGGCGCGGAGAGCTGGGGAAGTCCGGGGCGGGGAGAGCAGGCCGCCACGGTGGAGGTGCGGGAGGAGCGCAGAGGGCGCGGAGGGTGCGGCGGCAAGGGGCGGAGGCCAAAGAGGTGTGAGGTGCGGGAGGAGGCGGAGGACGCGGAGGGTAAGGTGGGCGGGTGCGGAGGCAGCTGAGGTGCGGGGGAAGCGCGGAGGACGGGGAGGTGAGGCGGGACGGAGCGGAGGCCGCTGAGGTGTGAGGTGCGGGAGGAGGGCGGAGGTCGGGGAGGTGAGGCGGGAGGGGGCGGCGGCCGCTGAGGTGCGGGAGGAGCGCGGCTCGGGCACGCGGTCACGGGGACGAGCCTGGGCTCCCCGCACGTCCCGCGTGAGTCGGGCAGGAACCGGGGAAGAGAGAGCGCGGACGCGGAGAAACCGGGTTCCGTCCCGGGAATCCGCCCGAGAAGGCCGCGGGACCGACGGCTGGCAGGGGGGTGGCTCCGGCTCCGGAAGCAGGGCTGCGCGGAGCGGTGAGAAGGCGGCCCCGGAGACCCAGGACGCAGGGAGGCCCGCGGCCACCACCCCTGCCAGGCGCTCGCACTGTGCTGCAGCTCTCGCTCCGCCGTGCTGCGGGGCTTCCCGCGGGAACGGGGTTTCCCGGTCCTTCCCGCGTGCACGGGGGGGCTCCAGGGGCCGCGGCCCGGGGGAGGGCCTGCACAATGAGCGGGAAGGTCCGGAGCCGCCTTCCCGCACCGCTGGGCGGTTGGCGGGCAGCGGCGTCTCCACCCGACCGTGCGGCGGCTTCCAGGCCCGGTCACAGCAGCGCCGCGGGGAGAGGCTCCACGAGACGTCGGGAGGGACGGGCTGAGGAGCAGAGGCCCGTGCAGAGGCGGGGGCGCCTGCAGGACCCCCGGGGTCACTTCTCTGAGGGCAAACCAAGCAGCAAGCCCGCCTCGAGCGACCGCTGCTCTTCCCCGTGTCTCTCGGAGAGACGCGCCGAACGCGATCTCGGGGGACTGATCGCCGCGGAATCTGCGCGCCCGGTCCCGCCTCATGGAGTAAATAAAAGGAAATGAAAACAAACAGAAGCGCCCACCGTCTTCTCCGTGTTGCCGTCTGTTTTCATTTCGATTCCGCACACGCCAGCAGCCATGGACAACAGGAACGACACCTGTCCCAGCTCCCGGCTCATGGAGCACCGAGCTGCAAGCACGGTCGTGTCTGGACTCGCCCCCCGATCTCACTGCCCCTCTCCTAAATACGGTTTTACTCCATGCGGGTTTCTCTTTCTTTGGGAATCACGACACAAAAATGCAAAACCACATGTGTATAGTGTGAAGAGTGACTATAAAGCAGAAACTCAATCGAGAGCCAGAACATTGCCAGCCCCCACATGCTCCAGGGGTCCTCCCTGATGAAGATAACCTCCATTCTCCCAGAGGTCACCATGATCCTCACTTTTCTGAGAATCCTTTCCTTGTTTTCCAAGCTTAACCACTCGTCTACATCTCTAAGCAATGCAGTTTAATTTTAGCTGTTTTTAGACTTTATTTTTCTCAAGATCTATTTATTTTAGAGAGAGAGAGAACGGGGGGAGGGGCAGGGTGCAAAGGAGAGAGAATCTCAAGCAGGCTCCCTTCTGAGCTCGGAGCTGGACATTTTATCTTCTCCCCTATCCTACCCAGATCCTGTGTATCTATTTAAGCATCTCCCTGAGGAATGCCTTTGTGTGTTCCCTTTCCAGCACCTGACAAAATCCACCAGATTAACCCATCAGCCCTCCATGCTCTGCTTCTGGGTGAGTGCCATCACCATGTGAACTGGTACCACTATAAATGCATGATTAACAGTGCCACTGGGCCATCTGTCCATGGTTTCTTCTAGTCACTCTCGCTTTTTTAAAAAATTGAGATATAATTGACCTATAACATTATACTGGTTTCTGGTGTACAAACAGTGATTGAATATCTGTATGAGTTGCAAAAGGCTTACCACAATAAAACCCATCAATATCTAAGTCAGCTTCCTCTTCTATTTCCAATCTGATTATTCTTTCCAAGATCCCTCTGCACCCCAGGAAATGGCTCCTCCTTCCAGCAAATGGCAGTCTGGCTTTTACTGCATAGAGCAATGAGGCTATCAGGCCTAAAGAACTCCCTGCACTTCCTACCGTCTCCCTTGCACGTTAACCCTCTTCTCTGGGTTTGAGGCTAAGTCTCCAAAGCAGGCTCTGACTTTTCCAGGATTGCACTTGCTCCATCCAGTAGCCCTTTTCTCTCCTGAATTTTCAGTCTCTTCCTCTAGATAGTTTCTTTTGCTACAGGCTATTTTATGTGCCAGCTTCTCCCATCATAATAAATACAAATTCTTCAGTGCTGCATCCTTCTCTAGGCTGCACACCTTCTTTTTCCGTCTCTTCATAGCCAGTATCCTGACAAGAGTCCCTGCTGCTTCCTCCACTTCCTTATTCCCATCGCAAGGGAGACTTCTCACCCTCACTGAAACTGCTGTCCCCAAGATCAGAGTGGCCTCCTAATCGCCAAGCCCAACAATCTGTCCTTCTTGAACTCTCTGAAGCATGCCACTGTTGACCAGTTTCTCTCTTAAAACCCCTTCTTCCTCCTTTGAATTTCATGAGCCTCTTCCGTCTCTCCTCTCCATCTCTTTCCCATCTCCTTTGTATGGTTCATTCACCCTTCACCTCTTCAGAGCTGTTGCATCCTGGAATTAGCACTTGGCTTTCTTCTTTCCTGTTTTACATACACTCTCAAGGTGATTCTGTCCACTCCCATGGTTTCTACCACCATCTATATGTTAAAGTTCCTCAAATTTAAATTTCCAATCCAGTTGTTTCTCCTGAACTTCATACCCTTATCTTACATAAAACTGCTTCACATCTCTAACTGGATGTCCCTAAGGACAATTCAGACTGAATCTGTTCAAAACCAGACTCAGCATCTTCCCACCAAATGTTTCCATCCTCTTTTATTTCATCCAATTCTCGCTCAACTCCTTGTTTCTTATCCATTGGACACAAAGGGAGAAAGAGGACTGAGAGGACAGAGTTAGAAGGTTGGCTTTCCCTTGCTCTCCCAGCCTTGAGAAACAAGGCCAACAGCCTTGTTTGCCAACAGCTTCCCAAGGCACAAAACCTTGGCTAATGGCCCACTTGCTCTCAATCCAGCTCAGCGCTCCCCCAGCCTCTGGTGCTCCCCATTCATTACCCACCTCTATTCCTTCGCCTGGATTTCTCTTCCTAGCATCTGCTTGGAAAATGTGACCAGTGTTCACACTGGCTCTCTTACTGCTTTTCTGGTCCCTCTCAAGTGTGCCTCACTGAATGGTAGAAGCTTGAAATCTAAAAGCCACTTTTCCCAGAGTACCTTGTATCCTGGATTCCATGCATGGCCTAATTTTCACCAAGAAGATCAGTGCACTTGACATGTGGAGGGGGAAAGTGAACACTGATTCGGAGGCCATGATTCTTTCCCTTTTGGGAGGCAAGCTCAAATGTGGAAGTGTTGAAACTTTTCCTTTTTGCTGTGGCCGTAGCAGACTTCCTAGTATATATCTTCCTGGATGTCAAAAAGCAGAGTGGAGGCATCCGTTTTGTTGTCTTACTATATCTCCAAGGTCCGGTACAATGCACGGCACACAGGAACTCAATAGATGAATGCCAAAAGAAATTTATGTGGTGATGATGTTCAAATTATTACCGCCATATACTTTTTCCTCTTGTATTTTATTGGTATTATTAGTATATAGGGTTAATATTATATATTATATATATAATATTGTATATATTATATTAGTATATAGGGATTGCTGTTATTAATATCAAAGAGGTAGGGAATTCCAGAATGCCATCACTCTGGGCTGGTGGGAAGGAGCTCCCGTCAAGCTGTAAGAAGTCCTAGGAGTGAACACTAAGGGAATGCTCTTTGGTTTGGGGTTCACACCGGTGACCGTGGACATCTTCACTGTGCAAGATGACACGGGCCCTGAAAGACTCTTATCCCAAGCTCTTTACATGTAGGCTTTTGATGAATGTTGTATATATTTTCACTTACTAGTTATAATTAAAACAAAAATAACATATGCAACAAATGTAAAAATAACATCTAGAATTCCATGAAAATGGTGTTTCATGAATGTGGTTTGAAGGTCCGTCATTGTCCTACCTACTGCTGCATGTTACTTTCTCATATCTTATGTCTCTAAGTGAGGCTGGTTCCAGTCAAATCTGATGGGTGAATGTAATGGAGCCACGTCCCCAGTTCTCCCTCCCACCTCATGCCCACTTCATGTGGCATTTTCACTGGTCTATCATTTCAGGGTTAAGCACTTCCCAGCTTAAATACCTATGACCTCCATATGATTCTAGCAAGTAGAAAAAGAATTTAGGGGAAACATAACCCTGCACCTGAGAAAACACACCCTGTCTCCTGCTGTTGCCTTTTTTTGGGGGCCTCTCCTCCATTCTACATTCTTTGTCTTCCTAGGCATCCCAACCCGCTCAGAGACTTTGTTGGGTTTGGCTCTGATGCTGTCCTGACATATCTTGGAATTGCTGGCCGAGAGCTCCTTTGGTTGGCTAGAGACATTAAGGTGTAATGAAATATTTAAATATCCTGAGGCAGGATAGGATTAAAATAATCTCTAAGAGCAGGGGTTTGTGTATTTTTTCTATTAAGGGACACAGAGGAAGATTTTCATCTTGGCAGACCATATAGTTAGTCTCTGCTCAGCCTGCAGCTGTAGGGAGAAAGCAGCCACAGACAAGACAGACAGCACATGTAGCCAGACTTGCCTCACTGGCTCTAATGTTCAGCAGTCATTCCATGTTCGACCAGTAGAGAGCATTTTAGGCTTTTTCAGGTAAGGCCTTAAAGCCATTTTTCTAATACATAAGAACAAAAATAGTGGTTTTATTGTGAAAATGATTCGATTTTGGATCTTCGGTAATAATCAGCTCCAAAGGAAGAATCAAAGTCATTTATTTTTATCTGTAACAAAACTACTCTCTCTCACACACACACACAGCCCAATACTCAAATAATGAACAGCTTTGTTAGGATTTCAACACAAAATGAATAAAAATTACCTCTTTTGCCCAATTTAGAATAACTAAGAAGGGAGCGCTCTGCTTCACACAAAGACCTAGAGTCTCTGTGGAAGACGGCAGTGGGTAGTGACGAGCAGGAAAGGGAACTCAATGCTGAAAATATGGACCTCTGGAGGAGAGACCAGACAGCTCTAGGATCTATAGTTCCTCTAGAAATACAGATTTGGCGGTAACACTGAATGGAATCTTGCCTAGACCATTACCTATCACTGACTAGCTAGGTTTTGGTAGCTGATACTACATAAATTTTGTTAGAACCTGAAATAATTGTTTTATGGGCATTTTCCTTGATTTTTACCAAGACCATAAATTCCTAAAGGCAGTCCTCTGCCTGTACTTCCTGGCATACCACCCAATTATACCCAGCAAATTACTAAGTACAAGGGAGGTACTTAAACAGTTGCAACTCAATGCTAATGGCAAGCGTCTATTCTAGTATAAAGATGATTATCGAGATGCAGGGTAGTGGTTAGGGTGTTGGCTCCGCAGCCAGGCTGCCTATGTTTGAATCCTGACTGTTACTAGCTGTACTCCGTGCTTTACCCCCAAGCCAATGTTTGTAAAATGTAGGTCATCACAGTACATACTTCAGATAGTAATTATGAGAATTAAATTATTTTAAACATATAAAATGGTTAGCGCAGGGCCTGGACCATGACAAGTTCTTGATTAAATATTACTAGATGGATTACTTGATTAAGTGATTGCTGAGGGTTTTTTTCCTCTCATTTTTAAATTCGATGATTTTTATGTCTGATGCTCTCTCCAAGCTCTTCCTGTGGCCTCCAAGGACACTAGCCTCTCTCTGGCCTTATGGGTTTGCTTGCTGTGGCCAATGGCTATGCCGGCTCCAGGAAGCTCTCGGATTGTCAGAGACCATATGTCTACCTGGTCCCTTCTGGTTACCTCCTTTTAAATTTTACTCCAGCCATCTTTCAACTGGTCAACAGGAGCACCATTTGGTCTCACCAAATCACAACATCTCATAGACGGTCATCTTCATACATATGATTGAGGAGGTCAACAGGAAACAGAAACACTTTTCTTCATAGGGCATAAAGAAATGTGCTTGGGTCAGAAAGAAAGAAGCTTTGTGAAAGAAGGAATGTCAATACGGATGGAAATAGCATAGCATCTGCTTCTTCAGGCCAGTTATGCTGTAGTTTCCTTTTCCCCCCAGTCAGCCATTTTGTGCCATGGTTCTCTGCCCTTTTCCCATGCATGCCCACCGGTAACACTGGAGTCTCTAGGGTGGGCAGGTGTGGGAAATACAAATCCTGTCCCCTTTGGGGCCAGTCCTGGAGGCAGGCTGCGTTATGGTTTAAAAAAAAAACCCACTTTGGGGCTCCTGGGTGGCTCAATGGGTTAAGCCTCTGCCTTCGGCTCAGGTCATGATCTCGGGGTTCTGGGATTGAGCCCCGCGTCTTAGGGCTCTCTGCTCAGCAGGGAGCCTGCTTCTCCAACCCCTCCTCTCTGCCTACCTGTGGTCCCTGTCTGTCAAATAAAATCTTTAAAAAAAAAAAGTCCTCCTCTCCCATTCAGATAGGCTCTAGAGGAGTATGTGACCTCCTCCCTACAAAGCTAATGATGTAAGAATAACACAGGTAGTAAACAAAGCACGATTACATTAAGCTGAAGCTGACTTTGTTACTATTTGGAGGTTGCAGTAGTTGTGTAAGGAGAAATGGCACTGAACACAGCTGAGCCCTTCACGAAGCTGGGATTTCCCAGGTGGAGGGGAGTGGGTTTCTAGGCATCTGGAAGAAGCAGGGAGTGAAGGCAGGAGGCGTGCCGTACACGAGGAAGTGATGAGGTCACATTGTGGAGGCAGGATGGTTTAGTGGCAATGTGTTAGGCAGCAGAGAATCAAAGAAGGCTTTGAACAAAGGATTGATACGTCAGCAGTATTCACTTCCAACTGAAGGGGAGAGGCCTGGGGCAAGTGGACTGGAAGGAGGGATGCTGAAGTCAGGCTTGGACTAAAGTGCCGCTCACCACGATGGCACTGCCTGAGCCTTATCTAAGGGACTTGATCCGGCTGAGCCTGTTTTCTCTTCTGTAAAATGACATGCCAGAGGTTTCTGGGAGAATTGATAATTTACCAAGTATTTTCCTGGGTTCCTAGAATGTGCCAGGCACTTTGCTAGGTGTCAGAGATACAAAAAGGGACAAGAAAAGATACAGTCTCTATCTTCCGGGAACTTTCCTCTCAGTACGGGAGACTGATAATTAAAAAAAAAAAAAAAAAAGTCAACAGATTAAAAACTGCAAAGTCTGATAAGGTGATACTGTGAAAAAGAGAGGCAGGAAGGACATCTACTTTGAAGTTCAAGGGGCCAGGAAAAGTCCCTCTGAGGAAATGGACTTTATGGAGACCAGACGTGCGAAGGAGGCCTCAGGCAAAGAGCAAAGGGAAGAACATTCCAGAGAGAGGAATAATATGTGCAGAGGCAAGAAAAGTTTGGTGTGTTTCCAGGAGATGCAAAGAACCCTAGAGCACAAGGGGTGAGGTGGGGGAGGTAGAGAGAAGGGTGGTGGCTGGGTCATGGCAGGAACATGGATTCTATTCTGAGAGAGAGGGTAAGGGGGAAGGATAACTATATGCGCATTATAAAACTATTACTCTGCTGCGTGCTAAACAGAATTGGGCGGGGGGAGAGTAGGGAGGGGATATTATCCAGGAGGCTCTCTATGGCAACTGTCGGGCGACAGATGGTGCTGTCTTACGTTACAGTGGGGGCAGTGGAGCTGAAGGGAAGTAGATGGCTTCAAGAAATATATACATATACACATATATTTTTTAGATTTTATTCATTTTATTTTATTTATTATTATTATTTATTTTATTCATGTATTCGACAGACAGAGATCACAAATAGGCAGAGAGGCAGGCAGGGAGGGAGGCAGAGAGATGGGGTGGGGGTCAGGGAGCAGGCTCCTCGCTAAGCAAAGAGCCCGATGCCGGGCTCAATCCCAGGACAGCTGAGATCACGACCCAAGCCGAAGGCAGAGGCTCAACCCACTGAGCCACGCAGGTGCCCCTCAAGAAATATTTTAAAGGTAGAATCAAAGATCTTGTACATGGGGGGAAAAGGGGAAGAAAATACTCTTGGGTTTCTGGCTTGAGTGACTAGGTAGAAAATAATATTTGCTGATGGGTAAGACCAGAGGATGCAGAATTCTGAGGCCAGGCATAAGAAAACACATAAAACATCTTGTTTGGTGCCTCACACACATAAGAAGACACTCAATAAATAGAAATTACTATTATTATCTGGTCATTCTGTATTGTAGAACAATGGCTTCCAGGAAACAGCTGGGAACAGAAACTTCTCTGTCCTTAAATGTAATATGTAGGCATGAAACAGAACAAGATTTGAGACAAATGGATGGTAGCAGGTCTTTATGAAATAAATCACAGCCAAATCTTAAGATGTCAAGATGCACGTCAATGTTCAACAAGGGAGGAAAGAATTGAATCGATGGGGAAAGTCTCTTCAATAAGTGGTGTGGGAAGTTGACAGCCACATGCAAAAGAATGAAACGGAGTCACTTTCTGACACAATACACAAAAATAAACTCAAAATGCATTAAAGACCTAAATGTGAGACCCGAAACCATAAAAACCCTAGAAGAGAACACAGGCAGTAATTTCTCTGACATCAGCTATAACATTTTTCAAGATATGTCTCGTGAAGCAAGGGAAATAAAAGCAAAAATAAACTACTGGGACTTCATCAAAATAAAAAACTTCTGCACAGCAAAGAAAGCAATCAATGAATCTAAAAGGCAACCTCAGAATGGAAGCAGGTATTTGCAAATGACGTATCTGACAAAGGGTTAGTATCCAAAATATATAAAGAACTGATACAGCTCAACACCCAAAAAACAAATAATTCAATTAAAAATGGGCAGGAGACACGAACAGACATTTCTCCAAAGACATACAGATAGCAAACAGATACGTGAAAAGATGCTTAACACCACACATCATCAGGGGAATGCAAATCAAAACCACAATGAGATCTCACCTCACACCTGTCAGAATAGCTAAAATAAAAAACACAAGAAATGACAAGTGTTGGGGAGGATGTGGAGGAAAAGGAACCCTCGTATACTGTTGGTGGGAAAGCAAACTGGCCCAGCTACCGTGGGAAACAGTATGGAGGTTCCTCAAAAAAGTTAAAAGTAGTATGAGCCCAATAAAGAAGATCTCTCTCTCTCTCTCTCTCTCTCTCTCTCACACACACACACACACACACACACAGAATGGAATACTATGCAGCCATCAAAAGAAACGAAATCTTGCCATTTGCGACGACGTGGATGGAACTAGAGGGTATTATGCTGAGCGAAATAAGTCAATCAGAGAAAGACAACTATCATATGATCTCCCTGATATGAGGAATTTGAGAGGCAGGGCCGGGGGTTGTGGGGGCTAGGGAAAGGAAAAAAAAATCAAACAAGATGGGATCGGGAGGGAGACAAACCATAAGACTCTTAATCTCACAAAACAAACTAAGGGTTGCCGGAGGATGGGGAGTTACGGAGAGGGGGGTGGGTTATGGCATTGGGGAGGGTATGTGCTATGATGAGTGCTGTGGAATGTGTAAGCCCGATGATTCACAGACCTATACCCCTGGGGCAAATAATACATTAAAAGTTAATAAAAATAATTTTAAAAATAGTATGAGCCCAATAATTACACTACTGGATATTTACCCAAAGAATACAAAAACACTAATTCAAAAGGATACATGCACCCAAATGTTTACAGCAGCATTCTTTACAATAGTCAAATTATGGAAATAGTCCAAGTATCCATCAATTGATGAATGGATAAGGAAGATGTGGCACACACACTAACAATGGAATATTACTTGACTATAAAAAATGATCTCCTGCCATTTGCAACAACATGGATGGAGCTAGAGAGTATAATGCTAAGCAAAGTCAGAGAAAGACAAATACCATGTAATTCCACTCCTGTGTGGAATTTAAGAAACAAACAAATGAATGAAGATAAAAAAAGAGAGCGACAAACCAAAAAACAGACTCTTAACTCTAGAGAACAAACTGATGGTTACTGGAGGGGAGAAAGGTGGAGGTGGGGGATGGATGAACTGGGACGGAGATTAAGGAGAGCCCTTGCGATGAGCACTGGGCATTGTAGGGAAGTACCAAATCGCCATACCGTACACCTGAAACTAATATAACACTGTGTGTTAACTACACCAGGATTAAAATAAAAAACGTAATTAAAGCTATGATGCAGAGAAGGAATTATCTGCAATAGAGCCAACTGAAGAAACTCCAGTTTATCAGTCACCATCTGATAAGGTCTTACTGCTTCTCTGAAGTCACAGTAATGAAAACATGTAAACCACCAGAATGCTTCGCACATTTAAAGCTTTTATTTTGAAAAATAAAATACAAAAGTCATTAAGTTGTAAATGTATACAGTAATTCCTCAACTTCTCAAAAACAATACAATGATTTAAATAATTAAGATATTTAATATTATCCACATCAATACATTTAAACAGGAAGTGTTCTACAAAACATTAGAACATGTACAGATAACCTATTCCAAGATGAAACTGCCCAATTTTGCTTAGAGAATTCCATTTAAAACCCTCCCCTTAAAACAAAAGTTTGGAATCTGGCCAGAAAAGATGAGGACCAGAGCAGTGTTAACAGAAAGCACATGCTCCCTCTGGGCTTCCCATGCAGCGGCTGTGCACGTCATGGGGGTCAAGAGCGCTGCACCGGGAAGCAGATCACTGGGAAGGCCCAGATGTGCACAGGCAGCGCACGCGCTCAGTGGAAGGAGGCTGGCAAGTGAGCGGGAGATGCGGGCCGCGCTCTGCTCATCTCAACGGGGGACAACCAGTCCTAGAAATCTCCCTCCTGTTGAAAGGCGGAAGTCTTCCCTGGGGCAGACAAACAGAATCCGGTTACAAGTGCGGAGTCAAGCTTTGTTCTCCCCTGCACCATGCTGCCTCCTTCCCAGCTGTGGTCCCGGCATAAGCCAGGTAGACAGGGAGGGGGACAGATGGTTCCGAGAGCAGCTGCCTCTGAAGCACTATCCTCCTGGAGATGCTGTTGCCCTCCTTGCTTCTTCCGAGTCCTTCTCTCACTGCAGGTGGCCCCTACTGGCAGCAACAAGCATATGGGGGTGCAGTGATGCTGTTGAGGCAACTCAAAGGCCGAGTCCATGGACACTGTGTTCTGTCTTGTAAAGCATTCAATACGTGGGTCCCTGTGTGTGCATTTCATGGACGGAAGTGATCTATAAGAGGTGTGATGACTGCTGTTACATACGTCTGCAGAGCGTGGGTCTAGCACCTAGCATTTCCTCCTTAGCAAAAAAGTAGTCATAAATCTTGAAACCTATTCATATTATTAGCTCAAAGTCTTCCATGATTTTGACATGGCATAGCAGTGTTCATGTGCTTTTTCATTCTATTATCCATTAACCTAGCAAGTCATAAAAATCTGACTCAAATCATTCAGTCTTCATTTTCTCATCAGTACAACAGGGATAATACCACCTACTTGCCAGAGTGGTTTGAACCTTGAAAGAATTCACTCATATATGTACATATATGAATATAATATTATATATTACATAGTGTGTCATATAATACATACGTCATTTAAAAAAAAGATTTTATTTATTTATTTGACACAGAGACATAGCGAGAGAGGGAACACAAGCAGGGGGAGCAGGAGAGGGAGATGCAAACCTCCCATAGAGCAGGGAGCCCGATGTGGGGCTCAATTCCAGGACCCCGAAATTATGACCTGAGCCGAAGGCAGACACTTAACGACTGAGCCACCCAGGCACCCCTGATATATGGCATTTATATATTACATATATAAAATGCTTGATATTCTATGCATTGAATAGAGTATGCAGTCAATACATTGTTATTATATAAAATAAAATAAAACAGCAAGCAAAACTATAAGAAAAAAATCAGTTTTTTAAAAAAGTTTTTCAAGTTCCAAATGATCTAAGGCATTACCACATCATTCAGAACAAAACAGAATCTTAAGGAATTGCAGGAAAGGGGCATGAGCTCTGAGAAGCTACGTTAGGTCTGGGTTCAGAAAACAGCTTTTCCACTAATTGGCTGGTGTCCCTGGACATGTACCTGATGATACTCAGATATAAAGGGGACTGATAGGCATGGCTGGCCTAGCCCAACTGTACCCCCCACCTACAAGAGACAATGTAGGTTACCAACATAAGATCTCATCGTACATTAAAACCAGCAAGCACAGACTTGACCAATTTCCCAAAATACTTTTGTAAAAACACTTCCACATCCAGCACGCACAGAAGCAGCACAGGGGGGTAGAAGAAGCTTTCACCTTCCCGTGATGTTGCTCTGACAAATAACCTGCTCAGTTTCCTCATCTGCAAACAGGTTACTGGGATTAATGGTCTCCAGATTTCTTTCAGCTAACATATCTTAGTATCTTATACTCCTCCTCATATTAAAAATAAAAACTAACACTGTTTGAATGCTTACTAGGTGCCAAGCTTTTTGTAGACATTATTATGCTCAATTCTTACTACTACTCTCTTACTAATCTTGTCCTTGTTTTGCAGATGAGGAAGCTAAGACACAGAGAAGGCATTTGCTCAATGCCACAGAACCCAGATTCCAACTCAGGCCAAAGGACTCCAGAGCTGTGCTCTCCACTCCAGCCATACTGCCTCCGAAGAGAGCTTAAGCAGGGAAACCCAAAGACCAAAGAATGTCCCCCAACTCTCACCTCATGTATGGAAGAGGTTCCGGCTCTGCTACTCCACTTCCTCAGTCTGTCAAAGGAAGCAAAAGATATTTTAAAAGACCTTGAAGTTGGTCAGGATGAAAAGTGACTATTCCTGTGGAAATATCAGGGGTAGCTTGTCGGCTCTGATCACAGATTTTCCAATGAACTCAGTCTGCTACAACTATAGAATAAAGAACGTGACTGGCCTGTCTCTAGTTCCTGGTAGGGAGACTCTAAGTTCTTGGATTTTCCCGGGTAAAGGGAATGTCTTCATTATTCAGGAGCTGCTTGGATCATACTTGAGTTTAAGCTACGAAATGAGATAACTCAGGATGGAGGCTGGTCACACAAAGATCACGCCTGTGATTAGAGACTTGGGACTCTGAGCCAGCCCAGCCTCAGGGGAGCGGATGACCGGGATTGACTTCAACTACATGGTCAATAATTCAATCAATCACGTCTATGTAATTAGATCCCAATAAAAACTATGGATGCTGCAGTTCAGTGACTGGAGAGATGTGCTGCTGAGGGGGAGAAGTACCCCGATTTGTGGGGAATGGGCACAGCTCTGTGTCTGAGACCCTTGTAGCCCTGTCTCCTCATTTGGCTGATCCTGATTTGTGTCCTTTATAAAACTGTAAGTACAGCACTTCGCTGAGTTCTGTGAGCCACTTTAGCTATACCAAACCTGAGGGTTCTGTGAGTTTCAATTTTCTCATTTATTATAAGTTAAATAAAAGTCTTTTACAGCCTTTTTCTAAGTATTTGTGTGTGGGATGCATTAAACTAACCACAGTAAGGGGCTTAAAGTTCCTAGTAAGGCTTTTGCGCAATTTTTTTCCCGACTGATTTGTAGGAATCCTCTATAGTCTACAAATGAATCCTTTGTTTCAAATTATTTTTATCCCACTTAAGGTATACTTTTATACTCTTTATGATGCTTTCTAATAAGTAAATATTATCAATTTTAAAGGAGCCAAATTATCCATTTTAAAATTAATAATTAGTGTTTTTTATGATCTAAGAAATCCTTCCCTCTTAAGGTCACGAAGATATTCTCCTTTGTGGTCTCCTAAAAACTTTATTATTTTGCCTTTAACGTTTAGGTTTATAATTGGCCTGGATATGATTTTTGTGTATTCTGCGAAGCAGAGGTATCCCTTTAATTTTAGACTCAAATTTCCTTTCTTGATTCCTTCAAACTTATTATGCAAAACAGTCTTTGGATTTGACATTCCTTCAAGAGTTGCCTCTTGGGTTATTCTCTGGCTCCAACTGCCACACCCTACAAGTGACTGATGGCTTGTTCATGACCCCATCCAGGTTTTGGGGGCATCACGCCTAGCCCAGGCTCCAGGCCCAGGGCCCCCTTGGCTGTAAAAATTGATCAGTCTTCAAGGGAGATCAGAAGTTCCTTAAAAATACCTTTTTTCTCTCTGACTCTTGAGGACTCATTCCAACTTCTCACCCACGATAGAAATTGAGGAAACATTTGTTGAATAAATAAAATGAATGAATGGGAGGATTAAAATTAAACATATGCTAATAAGAATATGCCTTGGAAGTAGTATGAAATTCTCAAGTAATACTAATATCAACTACTAATGGCTGACTGTTATTGGACAAGGATCTGAGAAGACAGAGCCTTCAACCCTGGAATGAGATGCAGCTTCTCCTACAGGGCCCAGCCCACTCAGTCCAGGCTCGCTTCAGGCAATACGACTTCACAGAGTCTGTGAGGAGGTATGCCTCCCTCACCAATCCTTATCTGGAATGATTTTAGAAACCAAGTTCAGTGCTGAGTCTTCATTTCCTATTTACAAGCCAATTACTGATAGCAACAGCCTGGCGGCAACATGTATTATCACTAGGCTAGAAAGGGAAGTTGTCTGCTGGGCTCGAGGAGTTAATAATTTTCCCCACTACTATATGGGAATGGCCGATGATGCTCAAATGCAAGACATTCTGGGCTACTTCAGCACACAGTGTCGGCCTAACACTGCCTGTTTCTCTTCAACTCAAGAGACAATACTGAAACCAAAGTAAGTGAAGGTGCGACATTACAAGGATAACTCTAGATCTGTTTTTTTTTTTTTTAAGATTTTGTTTATTTATTTGACAGACAGAGATCACAAATAGGCAGAGAGGCAGGCAGAGAGAGAGAGAGAGAGGGAAGCAGGCTCTCTGCTGAGCAGAGAGCCCGATGCGGGGCTTGATCCCAGGACCCTGAGATCATGACCCGAGCCGAAGGCAGAGGCTTTAACCCACTGAGCCACCCAGGCGCCCCTCTAGATCTGTTTTAACTAGTCTCTTAAACAGTAAACATTACAATTTTCAAACTTTCACTGTCCTTTCCCAACTTGGGGGCTTTGCAGTGGAGGGAGAAAGGCTATGAATATAATGTATTTACAAGTCTCCTAGCCTCCCAATAAGACAAGTTAAAAGGCCATGGATGTATATATGATAAGAACAACAGATAGCTGTACAGTTTTATTTCAAGTTACATATCCGAAGGCTGGAGCAGATTCACCAAGGCAGGCTTCTGGTTCTTTTTTTCTTCTTCTCCATTTATGGTTTAATGTTTTGTATTGCTGTCTCTCTCCTTTTTTTATTTTATTTTTTTATTTTTATTTTTATTTTTTTTAAGATTTTATTTATTTATTTGACAGAGAGAGATCACAAGCAGGCAGAGAGGCAGGCAGAGAGAGAGGAGGAAGCAGGCTCCCTGCTGAGCAGAGAGCCCGATGCGGGGCTCGATCCCAGGACCCTGAGATCATGACCTGAGCCGAAGGCAGCGGCTTAACCCACTGAGCCACCCAGGCGCCCCTCTCTCCTTTTTTTATTTATTATTTATTTATTTTTTAAAGATTTTATTTATTTATTTGACAGAGAGAGATCACAAGTAGACAGAGAGGCAGGCAGAGAGAGAGAGGGAAGCAGGCCTCTTGCTGAGCAGAGAGCCCGATGCGGGACTCAATCCCAGGACCCTGAGATCATGACCTGAGCCGAAGGCAGCGGCTTAACCCACTGAGCCACCCAGGCGCCCCTCCTTTTTTTAAAAGTAAGTATTTCTTCTTTATTTTTAAAAATTAACGTATAGGGGCGCCTGGGTGGCTCAGTGGGTTAAGCCACTGCCTTCGGCTCAGGTCATGATCCCAGGTCCTGGGTTCAAGCCCCGCATCGGGCTTTCTGCTCGGCAGGGAGCCTGCTTCCTCCTCTCTCTCTGCCTGCCTCTCTGCCTACTTGTGATTTCTCTCTGTCAAATAAATAAATAAAATCTTTAAAAAAATAAATAAATAAAATAAAAATAAAAATTAAAATTAACGTATAATGTATTATTTGTTTCAGGGGTACAGGTCTGTGATTCATCAGTCTTACACAATTCACAAGGCTCACTGCAGCACATTCCCTCCCCAATGTCCATCACCCAGCCTCCCCAACCCTTCCACCCCCCTCCACTCCAGCAACCCTCAGTTTGTTTCCTGAGATTAAGAGTCTCTTATGGTTTGTCTCCTCCCTGGTTTCGTCCCATTTCATTTTTTCCTTTCTTTCCCCATGATCCTCTGCCTTGTTTCTCAAATTCCACATATCAAGCAAAATCATATGATAATTGTCTTTCTCTGATTGACTTATTTCACTTAGCATAATACCCTCTAGTTCCATCTACTTCATTGCAAAGCAAGATTTCATTTTTTGATGGCTGCATAATATCCCATTGTGTATATATTACCACATCATCTTTATCCATTCATCTGCCAATGGACATCTAGGCTCTTTCCATAGTTTGGCTATTGTGGACATTGCTGCTATAAACACTGGGGTGCATGTGCCCCTTAGGGTCACTAATTTGTATTTTTGGGGGTAAATACCCAATAGTGCAATTGCTGGGTCACAGAGTGGTTCTATTTTCAACATTTTGAGGAACCTCCCTACTGTTGTCCAGAGTGACTGCACCAGCTTGCATTCCAAACCAACAGTGTAGGCGGGTTCCCCTTTCTCCGCATCCTCGCCAACATCTGTTATTTTCTGACTTGTTAATTTCAGCCATTCTGACTGGTGTGAGGTGGTATCTCACTGAGGTTTTGATTTGTATTTCCCTGATGCCAAGTGATGTGGAGCACTTTTTCATGTGTCTGTTGGCCATTTGGATGTCTTCTTTGCAGAAATGTCTGTTAGTATCTTCTGCCCATTTCTTAGATTATTTGATTATTTGAATTTGATAAGTTCTTTATAGATTTTGCATACTAGCCCTTTATCTGATATGTCATTTGCAAATATCTTCTCCCATTCTGTTGGCTGTCTTTTGATTCAGTCAACTGATCTCTTTGCTGTGCAAAAGCTTTTTATCTTGATGAAGTACCAATATTTCATTTTCCCCTTGATTCCCTTGCCTTTGGCAATGTTTCTAGGAAGAATTTGCTGTGATAGGTTGAAGAGGTTGCTGCTTGTGTTCTCCTCAAGAATTCTGATGGATTCCGGTCTCACATTGAGGTCTTTCATCCATTTTGAGTCTATTTTTGTGTGTGGTATAAGAAATGGTCCAGTTTCAGTCTTCTGCATGTGGCTGTCCAATATTCCCAACATCATTTGGTAAAGAAACCTTTATTCCATTGAACATTCTTTCCTGCTTTGTTGAAGATTAGTTGACCACAGAGTTGAGGGTCCATTTCTGGGCTCTTTATTCTGTTCCATTGATCTATGCATCTATTTTTGTGTCTATACCATACTATCTTGATGATTACAGCTTTGTAATATAGCTTGAAGTCCGGAATTGTGATGTTGCCAGCTTTCCTTTTCTTATTCAATCTTCTTCTGGCTATTTGGGGTCTTTTCTGGTTCCATACAAATTTTAGGATTGTTACATTTATGTGAACAAATCAAAAGTATTTTGATAGGGATTGCATTAATATGTCGGTTGCTATCAGCAGTATAGACATTTTAACAATATTTGTTCTTCCAAACCATGAGCATGGAACGTTTTTCCATTTCTTTGTGCCTTCCTCAATTTCTTTCATGAGTATTCTATAGTTTTCTGAGTACAGATCCTTTGTCTCTTTTGTTAGATTTATTCTTAGGTATCTTATGGTTTTGGGTGTAACTGTAAATGGGATTGACTCCCTTAGTTTCTCTCTCTTCTGCAGCATTGTTGGTGTATAGAAATGCAACTGATTTCTGTGCATTGATTTTATATCCTGACACTTTACTGAATTCCTGTATGAGTTCTAGCAGTTTTGAGGTGGAGGTCTTTTGGGTTTTCCACTTAAAGTATCATATCATCTGCAAAGAGTGAGAGTTTGACTTCTTCTTTGCTGATTTAGAGGCCTTTAATTTCTTTTTGTTGTCTGATTGCTGAGGCTAGGTCTTCTAGCACAATATTGAATAGCAGTGGTGATAGTGGACATTCCTTTGGTCTTCCTGACCTTAGGGGAAAGCTCTCAGTTTTTTCCTACTGAGAATGATATTCGCTGTGGCTTTTTCATAGATGACTTTGATGATATTGAGGTATGTACCCTCTATCCCTACACTGTGAAGAGTTTTGATCAAGAAAGGATGGTGTACTCTGTCAAATGCTTTTTCAGCATCTATTGAGAATATCATATGGTTCTTGTTCTTTTTTTTATTAATGTAGTGTATGACACTGATTGATTTGCAGATGCTGAACCAACCTTGCAGCTCAGGAATAAATTCCACTTGGTTGTAGTGAATAATTCTATTAATGTGCTGTTGGATCCTATTAGCTAGTATTTTGGTGACAATTTTTGCATCCATGTTTATCAGGGGTATTGGTCTGTAATTCTCCTTTTTGATGGAGTCTTTGTCCGGTTTTGGGATCAAGATAATGCTGGCCTCAAAATGAGTTTGGAAGTGTTCCTTCTCAGGAATAGGTATAATTCTTCTTTAAATGTTTGGTAGAATTCCCTGGGAAGCCATCTGGCCCTGGGCTCTTGTCTCTTGGGAGATTTTTGATGACTGTTTCAGTCTCCTTTCTGGTTATGGGTCTTTTCTTCCTGGTTCAGTTTTGGTCATTTATATGTCTCTAGGAATGCATACAATTCTTCCAGATTGTCAAATTTGCTGGTGTATACTTGCTCATAATATGTTCTCATAATTGTTTGCATTTCTTGGTGTTGGTTGTGATCTCTCCTCTTTCATTCATGATTTTATCAATTTGGGTCCTTTCTCTTTTCTTTTTGATAAGTCTGGCCAGCGGTTTATCAATCTTATTAATCCTTTCAAAGAACCAGCTCCTAGTTTTGTTAATCTGTTCTACTGTTCTTTTGGTTCCTATTTCATTGATTTCTACTCTGATCTTTATTATTTCTCTTCCCCTGCTGGGTTTCGGCTTTGCTATGCTTTCTCCAGCTCCTTTAGGTGTAGGGTTAGGTTGTGTACTTGAGACCTTTCTTGTTTCTTGAGAAAGGCTTGTATTGCTATATCCTTTCCTCTCAGGACCGCCTTTGCTGCATCCCAAAGACTTTGAACAGTTGTGCTTTCCTTTTCTTTTATTTCCATGAATTTTTAAAATTCTTTAATTTCCTGGTTGAGCCATTCATTCTTTAGTAGGATGCTTTTTAACCTCCATGTATTTGAGTTCTTTCCAACTTTCCTTTTGTGATTGAATTCTAGTTTTGAAGCACTATGGTCTGAAAATATGCAGGGAATGATCCCCATTTTGTGGTACCAATTGAGAGCTGATTTGTGACCCAGGATGTGATCTATTCTGGAGAATGTTCCATGGGCACTAGAGAAGAATGTGTTTTCTGTTGCTTTGGGATGGAATATTCTGAATGTATCTGTGAGTCCATGTGGTCCAGTGTGTCATTCAAAGCCCTTATTTCCTTGTTAATCTTTTGCTTAGATGATCTGTCCATTTCAGTGAGGGGGGGTGTTAAAGTGCCTACTATTATTGTATTATTATTGATGTGTTTCTTTGTTATTAATTGGCTTATATAATTGGCTGCTCCCATGTTAGGTGCATAAATATTTACAACTGTTAGATCTTCTTGTTGGATAGAACCTTTAAGTATGATATAGTAGTGTCCTTCCTCGTCTCTTATTACAGTGTTTGGTTTAAAATCTAATTTGATTGCCACCCCAGCTTTCTTTTTATGTCCATTACTATGATAAATGGTTTTCTACCCCCTCATTTTGAATCTGGAGGTGTCTTTGGATCTAAAATGAGCCTTTTGCAGACAGTGTAATGATGGGTCTTGCTCTTTATCCAATCTGATATCCTGTGTCTTGGGGAATTTAGCCCATTTACATTCAGAGTAACTATTGAAAGATATGAATTTAGTACCCTGTATTGCCTGTAAGGTGACTGTTAAGATATACTGTCTCTGTTCCTTCCTGGTCTATGTTACTTTTGGGCTTTCTCTTTGCATAGAGGACCACTTTCAATATTTCTTGTGGGGCTGTTTTGGTGATCACAAACTCTTTTAGTTTCTGTTTGTCCTGGAAGCTTTTTCTCTCTTCTTCTATTTTCAATGACCGCCTGGCTGGATATAGTAGTTTTAGCTACATGTTCTTCTCATTTACTACCCTAAATATATCATGCCAGTCCTTTCTGGCCTGCCAGGTCTTTATGGATAGGTCTGCTGCCAATCTAATGTTTCTCCTCTTGTAGGTTTCAAACCCCTTGTCCCAAACTGCTTTCAGGATTTTCTCTGTCTCTGAGATTTGTAAGTTGCACTAATATATGTTGGGGTATTGACCTATTTTTATTCATTTTGAAGGGATTCTCTGTGCCTCTTGGATTTTGATGGCTGTTTCCTTCCCCAAATTAGGGAGGTTCTTTGCTATAATTTGCTCTAATATATCTTCTGCCCCCTCTCTTCTTCCCAATTCTAATATTGTTTCACTTTATGGTATCACTTATCTCTCTAATCTCACTTATCTCTCTATTCTCTCCTTGTGATCCAATAGTTGTTTATCTCTCTTTTTCTCAGCTTCTTTATTCTCCATCATTTGGTCTTCTAGATCACTAATTCTCTTTTCTGCCTCATTTATCCTAGCAGTTGGAGCCTCCATTTTTTATTGCACCTCATTAATAGCCTTTTTTATTTCGACTTGGTTAGTTTTATTTATCCAGGAAGGGATTCTCTAGTATCTTATATGCTTTTTTCAAGCCCAACTAGTATCTTTATAATTGTTATTCTGAACTCTAGTTCTAACATCTTATTAATGTCCATGTTGATTAGCTCCTTGGCAGTTGATACTGTTTTTTTCCCCCTGAGGTGAGTTTTTCCTTTTTGTCATTTTGTCCAGAGAATAACAGATGAACAAGAGAACAAAATGCTACAAGGGTAACAGTGACCTAGAAAAATATACACTAAGCAAATCAGAAGAGATCTGGAACCAGGGGGTTAAAAAAAAAAAAAAAGAATATGATCTGGCTGGTCAATAGGACAGAGCCACCCATTAGCTTTTGAATTATTTTGGTCTGTTAGAAGAAACTGCCTCCCAAAATTTTAAATAAAGGAAAACTTAGATATATAGAAAAATAAGGGTAAATACAATGAAGGGATGGAATAGGACTGTAAAAATGAAAATTAGAAAAGATTTTAAAAAAGGAATTGGTAAGAAGTTGATTGAAAAAAGAAAGAAGAAAGATTTAAAAAAAGGGGGAGAATATGATAAGTCAGATTAATGAACAAAGCCATACACTAGATTTAGGGTATATTTTGGTCTGTTAGAAGAATCTGCATCCTAAAATTTTAAAGAAAGAAAAACTTATATATATAATACACACACACACACAAAAGTTAAATACAATGAAGGGACAGATTATGACTTCCAGAAAGTGGTCATTTTTCTGTTCATAGAGTTGCTGCTATTCTTTTCTTAAATCTCCTGTTGAGTTCGTAGGTGTTCAGAATGGCTTGATAACTCTCTAGCTGAATTCTTGGGACCAGATGAAATTTAAGTCTCCTATTCCTCCTCCATCTTGGAGCCTGCTTACCAGGCTTCTTATATGTGGAATACTGTATGGTTTATAAGTCACCTCCAGCAATCAGATTTTAGTTATCAATAAAGTAGTTCCCTAATTCTGGAAGACACTGATACTGAGCTCTCTCAAATTAAGGCTGTGTTAAAGTACTGTTAAAACCAACAGTTACCAGAGGCCAATTTTTACCGCCAGCACAGCACTCTTTAAAAAGATCCCTCTGACACATGAGCCCATCTATCACATTAAGAACAGAGGCAGATACAGTACCTGAGGTTTTTCTTTAAGAAATTCAGGGAGCTGAAATTCTCCTTTATAGACCTGGAAAAAAAAAAAAAAAGCCAACTGTGAATTTAAGGAAACAGTGTCATCATCACTTCATGATACTTGCAATGCCTGATGGTGGATGGATTTACTGCTTCATTCTCAGTGAGTTTTAGAATGGGAGGGAAACTTGTTAGTTTAAAAACAGTTAGCATTGAAGGACTGAGTGAAATTCCCTTTCACCCTGGTCTCAACTGTTGTACATTTGCCTGTGTGCTCCTACTCCCAGAGTATCTGAAGTAGGAAAAAAGCATCCTAACATTCCAAGCCCCGATCGTTTTAACTGAGCGAGACAGCAAGCCCTGGGCCATCTCTCTCAAGCAACCAACAGAGAATTCACACAATTCAGGAACAGACTCCTCCCGATATCCTTTTGAAATCTTCACCATTACAAATCTTAGATTTATTCCAAATTTACTTTTCTTTCTGGCTTTTATCTTTCTTTCTTTCTTTTTTTTTGTTAAAGATTTTATTTATCTGAAAGACAGAGAGAGAAATAGTGATAGCGATAGCAAGAGAAAGCACGAGCAGAGAGAAGTGGGAGAAGCAGTTTCCCTGCTAAGCAGGGAGCCTGATGCAGGGCTTGATCCCAGGACCCTGGGATCATGACCTGAGCCAAAGTCTTACCTAACTCACCCACCTAGGTGCCCCCTGCCAATTTACTTTTCTTAATGTCCTCTATATTCTCATAATAATTTGAATATTAGATATGAAATGATATATAAAGTTATATACTTTTAACCTCATAAAATCTTATAATTAAAAGCTTACCCTTTAAAAAAAATTTTTTATTTATTTGAGGAGCACCTGGGTGGCTCAGTCATTAAGTGTCTGCCTTCGACTGAGGTCATGATCCCAGGGTCCTGGGATCGAGTCCCACATCGGGGGTCCCTGCTCAGAGGGAAACCTGCTTCTCCCTCTCCCACTCCCCCTGCTTCTGTTCCCTCTCTCCCTGTGTGTCTGTCAAATAAATAAATAAATAAATCTTAAAAAAAAAAAAAAGATTTTATTTATTTGAGAGAGAGAGCATGAAAGGGGAAAAGGTCAGAGGGAGAAGCAGACTCTCCATGGAGCTGGGAGCCTGATGTGGAACTTAATACAGGGACTGTGGGATCATAACCTGAGCTGAAGGCAGTTGTTTAACCAACTGAGCCACCCAGGTGCCCTACCCTTTTTAGTATATAAAATTAGGTTACTTTATTTTATTTTAAATAATTTATTTGTTTTTAACTCAGAGAGAGAGAGCGTGTGCAAAAGCCGGGGGAGTGGCAGGCAGAAGGAGAAGCAGGTTCCCTGTTGAGCAGGGAGCCAGATGTGGGACTTGGTCCCAGGACCCTAGGATCATGACCTGAGCCAAAGGCAGCCGCTTAACCTGCTGAGCCACCCAGGCATCCTTAAAATTATGTTTTAATACAAGCGATAATAAGGAAGTAACTTTAAAAAAATAACACCATTTACAACATCGAAAAACCCCCACCAGACACCTAAGAATAAATCTAACACAAGATGTATAAGATCTTTACACAGAAAACTATAAAACATTATTGAGAGAAATTAAAGACCAAATAAATAGAGAGACCACTTACAGGGGTTAAAAGATTCAATATAGTAAGGATGTTCATTCTCCTCAACAAAGGAATTCCAATCAAAATTCTAGCATACATTTTTTTAAAAGATTTTATTTACTTATTTGACAGAGATCACAAGTAGGCAGAGACGCAGGCAGAGAGAGAGGGGGAAGCAGGTTCCCTGCTGAGCAGAGAGCCCAATGCGGGGCTCGATCTCAGGATCCTGGGATCATGACCTGAGTCGAATGCAGAGGTTTTAACCCACTCAGCCACCCAGGTACCCCAATTCTAGCACACTTTTTTGGGCAGGGGGGCAGGGGTGATTTTAAGCTGATTGCAAAAGTTATACGGAAATGCACAGGGCCAAGAATAATCAAAGTAATCTTAAAAAGAACAAAGTGGGGGACTTAACTCTACTAGATATTAAGACGTATTGTTATACAGCTATAATAAGCCAATTATATATCTTCATACATATACACACATAGTTATAATTCTTATAATATATTTTAATATATATTATTACATATATAAAGATAATAATTAAGTTAGACTGAAGACAGAAAACCTTTAGTACAAGTATGGACAAACATATCAATGAAACAGAATGAAGAACCTAGAAACAGACCCTTATATACAGATACTTGGTTAATGATAAAGATGGCATTGTAAGCAATGCAATTAGAATGAATAAATAAATAAATGTGGTATATAATGATACTGAATAGCAATTAAGAAAAATGAACTACTGCTATGATAACCGCATAGATGAATCCCAACACATAATGACGAGGGGGATATAAGCCAGGCCCCTAAAAATGACATACGTGTCTCCATTTAAAATACTTCAAAGTTGGGGCACCTGGGTGGCTCAGTGGGTTAAGCCGCTGCCTTCGGCTCAGGTCATGATCTCAGGGTCCTGGGATCGAGCCCTGCATCGGGCTCTCTGCTCAGCAGGGAGCCTGCTTCCTCCTCTCTCTCTGCCTGCCTCTCTGCCTGCTTGTGATCTCTGTCTGTCAAATAAATAAATAAAATCTTTAAAAAAATAAAAATAAAAATAAAAAAAATAAAATACTTCAAAGTTTGTAAAATGGCAAAACAATTTCATGATGTTAGAAATCAGGATACTGTTTACTCTGGGGAGGAGGGAGGTGGTTGTGATTGGGAAGGAGATGAAAGAGGCTTCCAGGGTGCTGGAAATTTTCAGTCTTTATATGGGTACCAATTGTGAAGGTGTACTCATTTTTTCTTAAAAGGATTTTTATTTTTTATTTATTTGTCAGAGAGAGAGAGAGAGGGCAAGCACAAGCAGAGGGGGCAGCAGGCAGAGGGAGAAGCAGGCTCCCCGCTGAGCAAGGAGCCTGGCAAGGGATTCAATCCCAGGACACTGGGATCATGACCTGAGCTGAAGGCAGACACCGAACCAACGGAGCCACCCAGACGTCCCAGGTTGTATCATTTACAGAGCTTTGATTTGTGTAATTTTTCTGTAAGTTATACTTCAAAAACAAAACTGAACAAATTAAGCCAGTAACTTAATGCTAAAAACTTACTGCTAACACACACAAACACACACTCTTTAAATACCAGGATGTTTGTTTCAACACTGCAAAAGCAAAAAAGCTGGGAACTATTTGTGCCAATCAAAAGTAAAGAAGGTCTCCATGAGCTAAAGTTCGATAATTGCTGAACTTGAGAAAGTATGGTGAGAAACTACAGATGGTTGCTGGGAAGACAGTCACTGAGTAGTCTCTCCGAGCAAAAATAAAGCTTCTGAATGATGAAACCTAAAGCCCACAGACCTAAGGGATTCTTCCTTGGTTATAAGATGACTGATCGACTTCTAAAAGCAGCACTCCCTCTGAAACTCAAGAGAATGAATGTATTTTTGCCTGTCTCTTTCTCTGCAGTTTCTGAAATCTGCTCCATTCTTTACCGTCCCATAGACGCCTACATTAAACAGAGATGTCGGACTTTTGGATACAGGCACGTCTTCAGAGACGCATCACAGTGGAAGTTAAGGGGGTGCAGGATAACAACACCGCATCCACCAGGGCTGTTTCAAAAGCTACTAGCATCTCTTTCAGACCCTCGAATAATCCCAGGTCATGGGGGCGGCGGCGGGGGCAGCGGGGGTCTGGTCTAGTTGCTCCCTGAAGAATCTGCATGTAAGAATCCTTTCTGTTCTACCCTATCACCACAGCCCCAAAATTGTTCCAGCTTCCTGCACAGTGCTCCTCGCACCCCCAGTTTACTGAGCTATAACTGACATATAACATCGTATTACTTTCTGATTAGCTTTCTGATGTAGGAAGTATCTAAGCCCCTGGAGTTGTGTTTCATGTTAATTCTGACTTCCACTGTGCCTGTCTGCAAGCGGACACTAGAACCAGTGCAGGGGCTCAAGCCAAGTGGATGTTTTTCTTGTTCCTCTTTGTGTTTTTTTTCCCCTACCAGATTCTCAGGTGTCTCTCCTTCTCCCTCTTTCACGGGTCTCAGCCCCCACCTTCCAAGCCCCTGGGGCATACGCTACTCAGGCTTAGTTAGGGTCCTGTGTCCTGGCTGCATAACTGAACAGAACAAGGCTCGTTTGTACCTAGTCCCTCTTTCAGTTAGTGGGTTAGGTCCCCACGCAACTTTTCTTATATTCTTCATATCCTCGGACTCCAAAAACTGGCTCTCCTCTCCTTTAGCTAGGCTCTTCTACCAGAATTCAAGCAGAAGGTTTAGTGAAAGCCCAGGGGGTTACACAGCACTTCGCTGGCAGAGTGAGGCTTAGAAGCGCCCCCCCACAGCACTGTCATTAACAAATCTTACAGTTAAATCTTCCCTTTTCTCAGTTCACTAGCAAGGCACAACAGAAAAGATGAGTGGGAACATGAAATATTTAAGAGTCTTCCAGGAAGCAATAGTTCCAGAGAGATAAGGCTTATATGAAGGAGGGAACACCCCAAATTACATGTCACAAATTTCATAAAAACAAACCAAAAAGGGGTCAGGATAAGACATCAGATAAAAGGCTCAATCAAAAAATACGTGGAAAGCTGCCTCCCTTCATTATCCTTTAGGGAACAAATGCTTCAAAAGAGAGAAACTATGGCACATATAAGAACACTTTCTATTGACGAAGCAATTCCTAGTTAGCATAGGAAACCCAGCACTACGTTGCCTGTAAAAACTGCAAAGTCAGGGATGGAATTTCCTTTGGTTAAATGAACAGTAATTTTGGACATGCTATTCTCTGGTACTAATGGACTGAGGACTGTGCTTGACAGCAATGAGCCAGGCACTCAGAATCCAAACATTCCTACAGATCCCTCTCACCTCAAGCCCTAAAGGCATGATGAGGAGGAAAAAGTAGGCTCCTGACGTGGAGGGCGCACTGGGAAATAAAAGTAGTAAGAAGGCAGTTAACAGTACTGCCTCAGGTTCGGGTTAAGTGCGTGCTTCCTATGTATTATCTCACTGAATCCCACAGTCTCTGCAGGGAGGTGTTATTTGTTCTTATTTTACAAATGAAGCAACTAAGTCACAGAGAATTAAGTAGTTTGTCCACTGTAGTGAAATGGGAAGCAAATAGGTACCATGATTGAACTTGCATTCTAAAAGGATCACCCTAATTGCTCTGTTTACACTGTAGAGGGCCTAGGACAGCAGTATGGAGGTTACAGCAGTAATCCAGCCAAGAGAGAATGACAAGGAGGTGGTGAGAAGTGGTAAGTATGTCGGTCTTTATTTTTCTATATTATACAGATCTGATGTGGGGTGTGACAGAGCAGAAGTCAAGGATAATTCCATGGTTTTTGGCCTAAGCAACTACTAGTGGAAATATGGAGTTGCCATTAACTGAATTAGGAAATGTTCTGGCTCCAGCGTATTTTTCAGGGGGAAGATCAGTAGCTTAGTTTTGGGTATGTTAAGCTTGAGATGTCTACTGGACGATAAATGAAAATGTCAAGTCACCAACTGGATATACAAGCCTAGAGTTCATAGAAGCCTGGGTTGGGATATATATATTTGAAAATCATCAATTTACAGATGGTATTTAAAGCCTTGATACCTGAAAAGATAACCCAGGGGCTCAGGGTAGAGAAACAACAGCAGAGGACTTAAGACTGAGATACGGGAGCATTCTGGCATTAAGTCAGGCAGAAGTGGAAGAAACAGCAAAGACTGAAAAGAAGCTACCAGTAACACAGAAGGAAAACTTAAAAAGTGGTGTCCTTAAAACCAAGTGAAGGAAACCTATCGAGGAGGAAGTAATCAATTGTACCAAAAAGAGGCTGGGAGCTAAGACGGTAATTGACCACTTGATATAGCAACATGAAGGTCACCATCAATATGACAAGAGCAAATTAAGTAGAATGGTAGCTGTAAAATTCTGTATGGAGTGGATGTAAAATAGAAAATGGACAGGAAATGGAGACAAGGGAGTACAGAAAACGTCAGTTCTGATGTAAAAGGAAGCAAAGAAATGAACGGCAGGGGCGGGACAACTAGATCAAGAAGCACGGGGCTGTGTGTGTATGTTAAGACAGAAGACCTAAGGGTTTATCTGTTTGTTGACAGGAAAGATCCTGTTGGAGAGCAAAATCCGATGATTCAGGAGACGTGGGGAGATGGAATTGGGTACCCAAGGGAAGGAAATGCCTTCAGACAGGAGCATGGACATTGACTCCTGTTACCCACTTTCTATTATGAGAGATGAGGATATCAGGGCTGCGACACTCCCCTTCTACTACTCTCTCAAAAACTACATAATAATTTCTGGTTAAAGTCACATTCTGTAAGTTTCCACTATTATGACAATATAAATATCAACATATTTACATTTTCTTACACAACTTATTTGTTGTTATTGTAGCTAAAGTTAGTAATAACCTCATATATTTTTAAATTAGACTCGAGTTTTTAAGAGTTTTTTTTAAAGATTTTATTTATTTGACAGGATGAGAGAGATCACAAGTAGGCAGAGAGACAGGCAGAGAGGGGAAGCAGGCTCCCTGCTGAGCAGAGAGCCCGATGCAGGGCTCGGTCCCAGGACCCTGAGATCATGACCTGAGCCCAAGGCAGACGCTTACCCCCCAGGCTACCCAGGTGCCCCTAGACTCTAGCTTTTAGAGCAGTTTTAGGTTTATGGAAAAACTGAGTGGAAAGTACAATCCCCATGTGTTCTCCCTCTCCTATTAAAACCTTGAATAACTGCGGTACATTTGTTGCAATTAATGAACTGGGATTCACTGACTGTTACTAATTAAAGTCTTTAGTTTGCACTAGGGTTCACTCTTTGTGTTGTACTTTCTATGGGTTTTGATGAATGCATAATGACAGATATCCACTGTCCATTAAATGCAGACTAGTTCCGTTACCATAAAAACCCCATGCCCCACTTACTTATCCCTCCTTACCTTCCCCCAATCTTTTTACTATCTTCAATTTTGCCTTTTCACAATGTCATAGAGTTGGAATCATAAAGTATGCAGCCTTTTTTTTATAAGAGATTTTTTTTAAAAAGATTTTATTTATTTGAGAGAGAAAGAGTGCACGCACAAGCTGGGGGAGGCAGAGAGAGAGAGGGAGAAGCATACTCAATGGAGGGAGCCCAAGGCAGGGCTCGATCTCAGGATCCCACGATCATGACCTGAGCTGAGGATAGACATTTAACCCACTGAGGCACTGAGGTGGCCCTCTAGAGCGTTTCCTTCTGAGTCTGTCAGTTCCCTCTCTACGCCTACATTTCCCCGGTGTTCTTGCGTGTTAGCCATTTTCCCATCAAAGTCCTTAGCATATTCATCATAGCTATTTTAAGATTTTTTAAAAAAATTTATTTATTTGTTAGAGAGAGAGAGAAAGAGAGTGAGCACAGGCAGGCAGAGCGGCGGCAAAGGCAGAGGGAGAAGCAGGCTCCCCGCCGAGCAAGGAGCCCGATGTGGGCCTCGATCCCAGGACGCTGGGATCATGACCTGAGCCGAAGGCAGCCGCTTAACCAACTGAGCCACCCAGGCGTCCCTCATCATAGCTATTTTAAATACCCAGTCTGATAATTCCAAAATTTCTGGCATATAAGAATCCAGTTTCAATACTTTCTATTGTCTCTTCCAACTGTTCTTTTTATTTTCCTTTTAGCACATCTTGTAGGTTTGTTTGTATCACAAGTGGGCATGATATACTGAGTAAAAGGGACAGGGCAAATAAGCCTTCGGTGTGCGGTTTTACGTTTATCTGGCTAGAAACCAGCCCGTGATTACTGTTTGTTGGAGCTACATATCAGAAGCTAAAATTTTTCAAGTGTCCTTGTTTTTGTACTCCTTGTTGCTCTTCTTTTAAAAGTAGAATCTGAGCATTGTAGTTCTTTTAGTAGTAACGCACTGTTACTGCACAAGAGCCTGACTGGCGTGGTGGTAGGGCATGTGTGTTTAGGGAATGGGGGAGAAATGTTCTATAATCCCATAATCACATCTAAGTATTTTAGTGAGCCTGTGTGCCTGGGTTGTAACAACTGTAAGTGCTTCTCAGCTTCCCCTCTGACTCCTTTAGGTAAGACAGGAAAACTGGAGGAGCTAGAGTTGGGTTGTTCCCTTCCCCCAAGTTGGTTGGTTAGACTTTGGCAACAGTCTACTCCAAGGCAAGCTGTTGTAAGCGTCCCGAGCTTATTTTAAAATGGTTACTTTCCCCTTCCCTTTGTCAGAGCACTAGGGGCTTTTTCTCTGATCTTCCCTCTGAAAACCTTGTGGGGCTCCCTAAAACTGTGCCCCCGGAGTTTCTGAACTCTCAATCTTTTGAACTCTCCCCGAGCTTCTGGCGATTCATCGTTTACGTGTCTATGCACTCCCAAAAGCACTGCCTTCAGCGGGAGACTTCCGCTCTAGGCAATCTACGATTCTTGGCATTTACATTCCCTCTTCCATTTTTTCCCCCTTTCCCCAAACATCCTTCCTGAATCCCTCCGTTCACTTCCATCTGAACTGCTTGTTCTCTAGCTTTCCCGCTCTGGCGTTGTCTTGGGATTTTTCTAAGAACATCCATCTTAGGTATTCATTCTTCATACCTCTACGGTTCCGATTCCCACTTCCTTGCCCAGGTCTTCTATTTACTTGGTTAATCCTCCATCTTTGGTACATTCTTCAGTAGCTCCCAAGAAAGGGTGTAATAAGAAGCAAATCTTTGGGGTACCTGGAGGGCTCAGTCAGTTGTGTCCAACTCTTTTTTTTTTAAAGATTTTATTTATTTATTTAACAGAGAGAGAGATCAAAGCAGGTAGAGAGAGAGAGGAAGGGAAGCAGGCTCCCGCCGAGTAGAGAGCCGGATGTGGGCCTCGATCCCAGGACCTGAGATCATGACCCAAGCTGAAGGCAGAGGCTTTAACCCACTGAGCTACCCAGACGCCCCAGCTGTGTCCAACTCTTGACTTCAGATCCAGTCATAGCGTCAGGGTCATGAGATCAAGCACCAAGTCAGTCTCTGCTTGAGATTCTCTACCTCTGCTCTCTCCCACCCCCTCTCTTTAAAATAAATAAATCCTTTTTTTTTTAAAAAGGCAAATCTTTTGTGATTTTGCATGTTTGAAAATGTCTTTATTTTATTCTAATACTTGATTGAAAGTTTATCTGGTTATATAATTCTAGACAAATAATTTTCTCTCTGAAATTAGAGCATTACTCCACTCTTCTATTTTCCCATGTTTGGGTTGACAAAGCTGATATGATTCTAATTGCTGGTCCTTTCTATGTGACCTCTGTTTTCACTCTAGAAGTCTGAAAATTTTTCTTTTTATCCCTAGTGTTCTATAATTTTAAGATAATGTGTCTTTTTTTGTTTTTAAAGATTTTATTTGTTTGACAGAGAGGGAGAGGGAACACAAGCGGGGGCAGTGGGACAGGGAGAAGCAGGCTCCCCACTGAGCAGAGAGCCCAACCCAGGACTCCGGGATCATGACCTGAGCCAAAGGCAGATGCTTAATGATTGAGCCACCCAGGCATCCCACGATTATGTGTCTTGATGAGATTAGTTTTCTTCACCAACTTACTGGAGATGCATGTCCTTCTGTTTCTGGAAATGTCCTTATATTAAAACTTTGATAATTTCCTCCTTATCACTTTCTTTTTCTTCAATTAGTCAAACACTGGAATACCTAAATAAAGCTTCTAATTTTTTCCTCCCTCCGAGTCATCTGCTGGTCTTTTTGCTCTACTTTCTAGGAGATTTTCTCAACTTTACTAATTTTTTTCTTTTATTGATTTTAATTTTTATCTTATTTTACTTTATTTATTCATTTGACAGAGAGAGAGAGATCACAAATAGGCAGAGAGGCAGGCAGAGACAGAGAGGGAAGCAGGCTCCCTGCTGAGCAGAGAGCCTGATTCGGGGATCGATCCCAGGACCCTGGGATCATAACCTGAGCCGAAGGCAGAGGCTTAACCCACTGAGCCACCCAGGCACCCTCTTTTACTGATTTTAAATTTCAGCTCTCCTATTCTTAGTTTCCAAATTTTAAATTCTCTGCTTCTGTTGTTGTTTAAAACAAAACAAAAACCATCTTGGGATGCCTGGGTGGTTCAGTTGGTTTAGTGTCTACCTTCAGCCCAGGTCATGATCCTAGGGCCCTGGGATGAGAATCCCACATCTGCCTCCTTGCTCAGCGGGGAGCCTGCTTCTCCCTCTGCCTGCTCTGCCCATTCTGCCCGCAGCAATCCATGCTTCTGTTCTCTCTCACAAATAAACAAAATCTTTAAAAAAAAAACACAAACCATCTTGTTCTTATTCCTTCATCTTATTTCTACAAGAACATTAATTATAGTTCATTTACGTTTTCTTTTTCTCATTATATTGTTTTTATTTCCTCTGTGATCCCTTTTTCTCTTTCTTTTGGTCTCTCTCTTTCGTGGTAGAAAAGTTCTGCAAATCTCCTGTGCATCTTGGCTGTGAAGCACAGAAAGTTGACTGCAGTTCTGTAGATGAAGATTGAGGCTAACCATAGGTGTGCTTTCTCAGCCGGCTTTTTTTTTTTTTGGTCAGCGTTCTTCCTCCATGTACAAAGGCACACCCATACTATGTACATCCTCTGAAGTTAGGTAGATAACTTGTGTCTGGAGGCTGCAAACCACTTTTTATGGAATTGCTAAATAGAGGAACACATTCTATGTTGTACAGAGGACAAAGATTTTTTAAAAAAGGAGAGAAATGTAATTTCTCTAAATTAAGCTAAATCTTTAGCTTTACTGTTAATTTTTTTTAAGAGACTGGAGGTACAAGGAAAGACTAAGAGGTTTTAAACTGCTCCCCTCTGAGCTCTAATATCTAATACTTTGTGAGTCTGAAGGCAGTTTCTCAAAGCCTGAGTATCACAGGGTTTGCTTACTCAGTTCCACCTTTGCCCTCTCTAGTAGGCCTTCCAGGTCTGTATCTAACAAGTTTTTTTTTTTTTTTTAAAGATTTTATTTATTTATTTGACAGAGATCACAAGTAGGCAGAGAGACAGGCAGAGAGAGGCGGGGGAAGCAGGCTCCCCGCCAAGCAGAGAGCCCGATGTGGGGCTGGATCCCAGGACCCTGGGATCATGACCTGAGTCGAAGGCAGAGGCTTAACCCACTGAGCCACCCAGGTGCCCCTGTGTCTAACAAGTTATAAAGGTTACTGCACTGCTTTTGAGCCACTCATAGAGCAAAACACTTAAAGTCTAAAAGAAATGCACGTACGTATGTGAGTTCCACATATTTAAAAGCTTTACAGCTTTTACTTGTGGTACTGATAGTGTGCTTCCATTTGAGAGGCTATGACTGGCAACAGACACAAATTCCAAAGAAATCACTCAAATAAAAAAGTAAATTATAGGGATGCCTGGGTGGCTCAGTTGGTTGGACGACTGCCTTCGGCTCAGGTCACGAACCTGGAGTCCTGGGATCGAGTCCCGCATCGGGCTCCCGGCTCCGCGGGAGTCTGCTTCTCACTGTGACCTTCTCCTCGCTCATGCTCTCTCTCACTGTCTCTCTCTCAAATAAATAAATAAAATCTTTAAAAAAAAAAAAGTAAATTATATATGTTTTGGGCTTATAGCATACATGTGTCTTTAAATTTTAAAACAATGGTTTATGTAGAATAATGCTCCTATTCTTAGAAGTGTATGCTGAAGGAGCATGGTATCTGTAACTTTAAAATAATTTGGGGCACCTGGGTGGCTCAGTGGGTTGGGTCCTGGGATCAAGCCCTGCATCGGGCTCTCTGCTCAGTGGGGAGCCTGCTTCCCCCTCACCACCCCCGACCTACTTGTGATCTCTGTCAAATAAATAAATAAAATCTTTAAAAAAAAATTTAAAGTAATTCAGCAGCAGCAGCAAAAAAGCATGTATGTGTACATGCACATGTACATGGAGAGATGAACAGATGAAGCAAGTATGGCAAAATTTCAACTAATGATTTATGTTAAAAGCATAAGACATTCTTCAAAATTTTCTCTAAGTATGAAAAAGTTGGGGAAAATCAGGGGACCAAGACAGTTTTCAACATAACAAACAGATTAACTTTACAAAGCTAACTGGATTATAAGAAATATACAATCTGCATATGGGCTGAAACTGAGGATTACACTCAGATGTCGGCAACCTACTCTGTAAAAGGCCAGTGAGTAAATATTTAAAGCTTTGAGGGCCACACAGTCACTTTCTAAGCTACTCAATTCTGCAAACGTACTGCAGAAACACACATAGACAATATATAAATAAACGAACACAGTGAACTCTAATAAAACTTTATTTACAAAGGCATATCACAGGCCAGATTTGGCCTGTGGGCTGTGAAGTGCCAATCCCTGCTTTAACTCAAAACCTTCTTTCAAAATAGAGAATTTTCAACAATCTCCAGAAATAGATACCAATGACCATATTATGTGCTAAGCACTATAGACTCTAGGTGTTGCTTTTGCTTATCATTTTCTATAAAACTGTGTGTGCGTGCGCACATACAAAGGTTAAAAGATTAGTCTTACAACCTGTGGTTTTGAGTTCAAATTTCACTGTAAACTCAAATCTAATTTATTCTTCCTTCTTTCTGTAAACCCACTATAAACTCTATAATATAATCCATCTCTCCTTTTTTTCTTTTTTTCCTTTCTCCTTCCAATTCTAGACAAATGAACAAAATTGGATTAATCATAACCCTTAGTTCATGACAAACTTTCATCATTGGTCTATACTTGGTCTGCTATTTATCCTGTATTCACTGTTTTTAATAATGTAATAAGCATCCCTCTTGAGAAATTATGACGTGGTATTTTCACATTCAGAGAAAACAGAACTCCAGCCAGATATGATAATACAGGAAAGAATCTAGATTTTGAAATTTACATCCTTAATCCCACTGGGCTCTTGTGGCTCATTAGAAGCTTATTATCTCTGAAACACAAAATGAAACAGTTGGTAACAGGTATGTTTACATATTCTCATTTGTCTTAAAATATTTTAGCAGCTTTGAAAATCTCAGATTGGGTTCTTGGAGAACTCCATGGTCTTATTTGCCTAGAAGCAACTAGGCAAATGTTATTTTCTATATCAAGAAGAAAATTAAGGGGCGCCTGGGTGGCTCAGTCATTAAGCATCTGCCTTTGGCTCAGGTCCTGATTCCAGGGTCCTGGGATCGAGCCCCGTACTGGCTCCTTGTGCAGCAGGAAGTCTGCTTCTCCCTCTCCAACTCCCCCTGGTTGTGTACCCACTCTTGATGTGTCTCTCTCTGTCAAATAAATAAATAAAATCTTTAGGGGCACCTGGGTGGCTCAGTGGGTTAAGCCTCTGCCTTTGGCTTGGGTCATTGTCTCAGGATTCTGGGATTGAGCCCCGCATCGGGCTCTCTGCTCAGGGGGGAGCCTGCTTCCCCCGCCTCTGCCTGCCTCTCTGCCTACTTGTGATCTTTCTCTCTGTCAAATAAATAAATAAAATCTTAAAAAAGAATTAATTAGCTCAGAAGCATGACCGTCCACTCCAACAATGTTTTTAGGAAAACAACATGTTTCAGTGTATTTATTTATTTATTTATTTTTTAAAAAGATTTTATTTATTTATTTGACAGAGAGAGATCACAAGTAGACGGAGAGGCAGGCAGAGAGAGAGAGAGAGAGGGAAGCAGGCTTCTTGCCGAGCAGAGAGCCCGATGCGGGACTCGATCCCAGGACCCTGAGATCATGACCTGAGCCGAAGGCAGCGGTTCAACCCACTGAGCCACCCAGGCGCCCCCAGTGTATTTATTTTTAACTGAAGTTTGAAAAGATGGGTTGGAATGTGAATTGAATTAAGAAAGTGTAATAACTGAAATAGGAACTTATTTCTATTATATAGAGCAGTTAAACATAGCAAACTTAGCATTAAGACTTTGATTTCCAGGGGCGCCTGGGTGGCTCAGCTGGTTAAGCATCTGCCTTCAGCTCAGGTCATCATCTCAGGGTCCTGGGACTGAGTCCCAGGTTGGGCTCCCTGCTCAGTGGGGAGTATGCGTCTCCTTCTCACTCTCTGTATATTCTCCCTCCCTCTCTCTCTCAAATAAATTAATTAATTAAATCTTTTAAAATAAAAAGACTTTGATTTCCTGGGGAATAAGTTAAGCTTGCAGAATGATTAAGAAATCACAATATTTGACTACAGGACACTTATCAGGCAAAAATGCAAAGTCATTTCTCTTCAAAGGTTCGAAACTGAGTTTTCAGACACTGAAAGATAGTTAATACATACAAGTACCATTAATACGGTGCCCTCGTGGCATCCTAAATGACCTACTTTTATGGCAGTTATCACACTGAATTACAGCTAATTACAAATGTATCTTCACCATATTTCTTAAGGTGAGAGATAATCGATCATCCTTATATCCTGGATACAGGAACAAATGGACAGTTGGGTGAAAAAGGAATAAATAAATGAGATCCTTTCATAGTGGTCTCCATTTTTACAGAGGAAGGACTGAGAAGAGTTTCTGAGGCCAACTTACAGTACAGATTGAATGCAGAGAGGCAGAAAAAACAACTCTAATGGGATCTTCCTGATTTGAACCTGTTGAACCATCATGGCTACATATGATATTACTTTATAGAATACTGTCATTCATTCTATTCATCCTACTCTTGGAAATAAAAGAACTTAAGAATTTAAAAAAATTTTTAAAGAATTTAAAATTATTATTTGCTACAAACATTAGACAGCTTAATTAAAGAAGTATTCTCTTTAGCTTAACTACACTTTGAAATGTTCATAAAGAAATGAATTTGTGATAGGTAGCAAAGAAAAAAAATGGTAGAAAATCTAAGAAATTCTCCCTGGGGGTGCCTGGGTGGCTCGGTGGGTTAAGCCTCCTCCTTCAGCTCAGGTCATGATCTCAGGGTCCTGGAATCAAACCCCACGTTGGGCTCTCTGCTCAGCAGGGAGCCTGCTTCCCGCCCTGCCACCTGCCTGCCTCTCTGCCTCCTTGTGATCTTTCTCTGTGTCAAATAAATAAATAAAATCTAAAAAAAAAAAAAAAATTCTCCCTGGCCCCAATATTAGCAAGGCTTCAATATGAGAAAGAAAGTACATTTTCTAAGACCTCTAATCACAGTATTATTATTTCTTGTCTGGAAGACCAATCTAGAAAAATCAAATTACAGATATAAGTGCTTTGCTTCATTTTCCTTTTTAAAAATGGTAATGATGAAAAATGAAAACTAAGCTAGGACAATCATATTCCCTGTAGCGAAGAAGAAGCCCTACAAAGAATGAGGGAGATTAAGAATAAAGCAGTATGTCACACCTACACTGTTAAGAAGTTAAGCTAGATTTAAGAACTAAAATCAGTATTGAGGCAGGAGGATAATGTTCAAAGTTTCCTAAAGCTGAAAGTAAAATCTGGTTTAATTAAACAAGAGATTGATAACTGCTGAGTTCAGCAAAAGGAGACAAAACTTCGTGTGTGTGCGTGTGTGTGTGCATGGGCACATTTTCCCCCCGACACATCTCCGTTTAGTGGCATTTTATACTCTTTTTGGGTGCCCAGGATTTGAATCCCTTTCCCACATTTGGGAAATGCCTCACCTCATGGGTCTTATGGGAGATAAATCTTGTCTCTATATGAAAACTGAAACTAAAAAACACTTATCCCTGCTTCATTATATCCTTCAGTATAATTTTTTTAAAGTAGGCTCTATGCCCAACGTGGGGCTTGAACCCATGACCCGTGAGATTAAAAGTCACATGCTGCACCAAGCAAGCAAGGCGCCCCATTAAAAATAATTTTAAGGGACGCCTGGGTGGCTCAGTTGGTTAAGCAGCTGCCTTCGGCTCAGGTCATGATCCCAGCATCCTGGGATCGAGTCCCACATCGGGCTCCTTGCTTGGCGGGGAGCCTGCTTCTCCCTCTGCCTCTGCCTGCCATTCTGTCTGCCTGTGCTCGCTCGCTCTCCTCTCTCTCTGACAAATAAATAAAATCTTAAAAAAATAAATAAATAAAAAATAAAAATAAAAAAAAATAAAAAAAAATAAAAATAATTTTAAGAGGTGATTACTTCATTAATTAAAAACTTCATGGCTATATGCTGGTCAAATTTTCCTCTGGTGTGGATTCCTTTTGATTTATTACTGATTTCTGAAAGAGAGGAGTTATTCATGTGTCAAATATGTACAAGAGGTTCATATTAGGGAAGTTCGGGGGCACGTTCCAGCTTGGTGGGAATTCTCTTTGTGACGCAGGTTAATGAAAACTGGGTTTTTTACCTTCATTTCTCAAAAACTAACCACGATCCATGAGTCATTGCTGACTCTCCTTCAACCTACCTCACAACAGGCAGTGCTGTACAAAAATGGCTTATGGCCTGTGTTCAGCCTCCGCCCTCCCTGCTGCATGAGATCTCACGTCAAGTCCCACCTGAGGAGTCCTGGCGCTTGGCTGTGTTCTGTTCGTTACAGACAAGAGACGGCTGGTTTTCCCTCGGAGCGTGCCAGTTCTGTGGAAACCTGCGTTCTTGCCTGACGTGTCCATGCTGGGCGTCCCCTCACCTTTACTTGACCTTCACTGCATTTGCCGATAACCCTCAGTGGCCTCCCTCAGTGGGTCCTTCTCATTTCTGTTTGCTCTTCATTACATCTGCTGCTCTATCTCCATGGCTTCTTGTCTGGGGCTGCAGATTCCTCCAAGTGTCAAACACAGAACCTATGTCTCCATTTCTTACTATAGTCATTGTTTTTAGATGACTGCAAGATGAGGAAAAAATGGCTCTCTTTTCAGCATTTAAAAACTGAACTCCTGAGGTGTCTGGATGGCTCAGTGGGTTAAAGCCTCTGCCTTTGGCTTAGGTCACGGTCCCAGGGTGCTGGGATCGAGCCCCTCATCGGGGTCTCTCCTCGGCGGGGAGCCTGCTTCCCCACTTTCTCTCTCTGCCTACTTGTGATCGCTGTCTGTCAAATAAACAAAATCTTAAAAAACAAAAACAAAAACTGAACTCCTCACTTTGAGGAAGATGTGGCGGCAGGCAGCTACAGCAGAGCTCTGGACACCCCACTCCTGCTCCCCACTCCTCTCTGTCTGATCTCTCAGAACAAGGCTGTCAGGAAGCTGCACCACAGCCATGGCTTTTAAAGACACAGGAAGGCACCCATGGAACCAGAGGTGACAATTCACAGAATTAGAATTACTCTAACCAGTTGCAATGTAAAATCTCTGGGAGAGATATGGGCCAACTAGATCAGAAGAATCTCAAAGTGAAAGGACCAGTTCGGATGCCCACCAAGACTCCGAGAATCAGTACAAGAAAAACTCCTTGTGAGGAAGATTCTAAGATTCGGGATTATTTTTAGGTGAGAATCCACAAGTGACTTACAGATTTGCACAGCCCTTCTGGGACTATGAGGCAGATTACTTCCATCAGTATTAAGCCAGAAGTTGAGTTTGAAGTCACCATTGCACATGCTTACATCAACCTTTTTAATCAATTATCAGTTCTTTAAAAAAACCTGAAATCCAGAGATCTTCCCTCCTCCCTAATTTTAAGTAGACTTCAATTAAAATGTAACCTATTAAGGAAAATATGCAAATTATGGCTGAATAGTTTTTTTTTAAAGATTTTATTTATTATTTGACAGAGATCATAAGTAGGTTGTAAATATTTACGCACCTAACATGGGAGCAGCCAATTATATAAGCCAATTAATAACAAAGAAACACATCAATAATAATACAGTAATAGTAGGGACTTTAACACTCCCCTCACTGAAATAGACAGATCATCTAAGCAAAAGATGAACAAGGAAATAAGGGCTTTAAAAGATGCACAGGACCAAATAAATTCAGATATATTCTTAACATTCCATTCTAAAGCAGCAGAATACACATTCTTCTCTAGTGCGCATGGAACATTCTCCAGAATAGATCACATCCTGGGTCACAAATCAGATCTCAACCAGTACCAAAAGATGGGGATCATTCCCTGCATACTTTCAGACCACAGTGCTTTGAAACCAGAACTCAATCAAGAGGAAAGTTGGAAAGAACTCAAATACATGGAGGCTAA
This sequence comes from Lutra lutra, assembly GCF_902655055.1. Classification (NCBI taxonomy): domain Eukaryota; kingdom Metazoa; phylum Chordata; class Mammalia; order Carnivora; family Mustelidae; genus Lutra; species Lutra lutra. The sequence continues at coordinate 25,336,093 of NC_062295.1, read as the reverse complement.
ACAGTATCCTACTAAAGAATGAATGGCTTGGACGCCTGGGTGGCTCAGTTGGTTGGACGACTGCCTTCGGCTCAGGTCATGATCCTGGAGTCCCGGGATCGAGTCCCGCATCGGGCTCCCAGCTCCACGGGGAGTCTGCTTCTCTCTCTGACCTTCTCCTAGCTCATGCTCTCTCTCACTGTCTCTCTCTCAAATAAATAAATAAAATCTTTAAAAAAAAAAAAAAAAAAAAAGAATGAATGGCTCAACCAGGAAATTAAAGAATAACTTAAGAAAATTCATGGAAACAAATGAAAATGAAAACACAACTGTTCAAAATCTTTGGGATGCAGCAAAGGCAGTCCTGAGAGGAAAATATGTAGCAATACAAGTCTTTCTCAAGAAACAAGAAAGGTCTCAAGTATACGACCTAACCCTACACCTAAAGGAACTGGAGAAAGAACAGCAAATAAAGCCTGAACCCAGCAGGAGAAAATAAAGATCAGAGTAGAAATTAATGAAATAGGAACCAAAAGAAGAGGAACAGATCCATGAAATTAGGAGCTGGTTTTTTTAAGGATTAATAAGATTGATAAACCCCTGGTCAGACTGATCAAAAAGAAAAGAGAAAGGATCGCAATCAATAAAATCATAAATAAAAGAGGACAGATCACAACCAATACTGAAGAACTACAAACTATTATAAGAATACGTTGTGAGCAACTATATGCCAACAAATTAGACAATCTGGAAGAAATGGATGCTCTCCTAGGGAACACATAAACTAACCAAACTGAAACAGAAAGAAAGAGAAAAACCTGAACAGACCTATAACCAGCAAGGAAACTGAAGCATTTAGAATTCTCACCAAAATACTAGCCAACAGAATCCAACAGTAAATTAAAAGGATTATTCACCACGACGAAGTAAGATTTATTCCTGGGATGCAAGGGTGGTTCAATATCTGCAAATCAATCAATATGATATGCTACATAAATACAAGAAAGGACAAGAACCATATGATACTCTCAATAGATGTAGAAAAAGCATTTGACAAAGTACAGCTTCCTTTCTTGATTAAAACTCTTCACAGTGTAGGGATAGAGGGAACATACCTCAATATCATAAAAGCCATTTATGAAAAACCCAAAAAGCTCTTAGCTTTTCCCCTAAGGTTAGGAATAGGGCAGGGACATCCACTATCACCAGTGCTGTTTACCATAGTACTAGAAGTCCTAGCCTCAGCAATCAGACAACAAAGAGAAATAAAAGGTATCCGAATTGGCAAAGAAGAAGTCAAATTTGCACTCTGCAGATGACAAGATACTCTATGTGGAAAACCGGAAAGACTCCACTCCAAAACTGCTAAAGGTGGAAGAAAGAGATATCAAGGAATCAATCCCATTTATAATTGCACCCAAAACTGTAAGATACCTAAGAATAAATCTAACCAAAGAGGCAAAGAATCTGTACTCAGAAAACTATAGAATACTCATGAAAGAAATTGAGGAAGACACAAAAAAATGACAAAACACTCCATGCTCACAGATTGGAAGAACAAATACTGTTCTACTGCTATCTAGAGCAATCTATACATTCAATGAAATCCCTATCAAAATACCATCAATTTTTTTTTTCTTCACAGAAATGGAACAAATAATCCTAAAATTTATATGGAAGCAGAAAAGACCCCGAATAGCCAAGGGAATGTTGAAAAACAAAATCAATGCTGGTGGCATCACAAGTCCAGACTTCAAGCTATATTACAAAGCTGTCATCATCAAGACAGTATGGTACAGGCACTAAACAGACATGTAGATCAATGGAACAGAATACAGAACTCAGAAACAGACACTCAACTGTATGGTCAACTAATCTTCAACAAAGCAGGAAAGAATGTCCAATGGAAAAAGTCAGTGTCTTCAACAAATGGTGCTGGGAAAATTGGACAGCCACATGAAAAGAATGAAACCGGACCAATTCCTACACCACACACAAAAATAGACTTAAAATGGATGAAAGACCTCAATGTGAGACAGGAGTCCATCAGAATTCTAGAGTACACAGGCAGAAACCTCTTTGACCTCAGCTGCAGCAATTTCTTACTAGACACATCTCCAAAGGCAAGGGAAACAAAAGCGAAAATGAACTATTCATTCATCAAGAATTGACTTCATCAAGATAAAAAGCTTTTGCAGAGCAAAGGAAACAGTTGACAAAACCAAAAGACAACCAACTGAATGGGAGAAGATATTTGCAAATGTCTTATCAGATAAAGGGCTCATATCCGAAATCTATAAAGAACTTATCAAACTCAGGGCACCTGGGTGGCTCAGTTTTTAAGTATCTGCGTTTGGCTCAGGTCATGATCCCAGAGTCTAGGGATTGAGCTCCACATTGGACTACTTGCTCAGCAGGAATAACAAAGACAATTCGGTGCAGAATTTTGTGACATTGATAATTCTCCCGTAAAATGGAGAGCGTAGTAGGGATGCACAAACCAGCATCTCGTGACTATCATAATAAGGATGATTGTGAGCAAAAATCATCAATGGATGCTAAACCTAAAGTGTAAAGTCTAATGAAAAGCAAAATATTTGCACATTCTTTCTCTAAAAAGATTTCATTTACTGGGGTACCTGCGGTGACTCAGTCAGTTAAGCATCTGCCTTTGGTTCAGATCACAGTCCCAGGACCCCAGGAAGGAGCCCCACATTGGGCCCACTGCTCAGCAGGGAGCCTGCTCTTCCCTCTACCTCTCCCCCTGCTTGTGCTCTCTCTCTGTCTAATAAACAAATAAAATCTTTTTTTAAAAATTATTTATTTATTTATTTAGAGCTCATGCAAGTGGGTGAGGGGCAGAGGGAGAGAGAATATTAAGCAGACTCCACGCTGAGTGCAGAGCCAGATGCAGCGCTCGATCCCAGGACCCTGAGATCATGACCTGAGCGGAAATCAAGACTCAGATGCTAGCCACACAATCACCCTGATATCTACACAGCCTTAAAGTGCAAAGTTGCTTTAAATGAAAGGGAGAAAAAAAATAAATATAGAGTGGAGACACTGGAAAGACACCTTTACAAACAAAAAAATTAACATCACCAAGGAGGAATAGATGGATATCATGTCCCTCTAGATGTGATTCCTTAAGAATGAAACAATACCATATACCTAGTATCCTGCTGGGAATGCACCATCTGATTTAACCACGGGGAGACATCAAACACACACACAATGAGGAGCACTGTATAAAATAACTTGCCTGAATTCTTCAAAAATGTCAATGTCATGAAAGATAGACAACATGTGAGGAAATGTTACATATTAAAGGAAACTGGGGCACCTGGGTGGCTTAGTCGCTAAGTTCAGCTCAGGTCATGATCCTAGGGTCCTGAGATCAGCTGCACATGGGGCTCTCTGCTCATCGGGGAGTGTGCTTCTCCCCCCCTCACTCCCTCTGCTTGCGTTCCCTCTCTTGCTGTCTCTCTGTCAAATAAATAAATAAAATCTTTCAAACAATTAACATGAAACTAGATACGATACGTAATCTAAGACTGAACCTTACTGGCGGGCAGGGTGGGGAATCAAAAAAGTAGATTATCGAGTCAATTGACAACACCGAAATACACACTATGAATTAGATAAAAGCATTGTGTCAATGTGAATTTTTCTGAATTTGATAAACTATACTGACATTACAGAAGATACGAATTTCATTTTTAAGAAATATTAAAAGCAAAGGGGCATGATGTATACAACCAATTCTCAAAGTATAAATGAGTAAGTAACATAATACAACATAGTGCGTACATGTGTTAGTGTAAAATGAGAGAATGGTTAAAACAAAAGTAAACCTGGTAAATATATTTTATACACATACAGAAGAGAGCGGGAGAGAAAGGGAAAATGGGCAGGGAGAGTTGGTGAAGGACATACTTATGGCCAAAAGTTAAAGATTAGTGAATCTGAGAAAGGATACACAGGAGTCCTCTGCGTTACTCTTGCAGCTTTTCTCTAGGTTTTAAAGTATTTCAAAAGAAAAAGTGCTATGGATATTGCTCCATGATGATTCTTTGTTTCACTTGAAAATATGACCAAAGATAGAGGTTCAATTTCCAGGAAAATCAATTTGTATCAACACACGTAAGTCTGTATTATTTCAGGGAATTCAAAGACACCATTAAGCACATACTGGTTAAGAACCACTACTCCGTGCTCTGTTTTTGTCTTTTTCTTTGAACAGTATTGTAAAAGACAATTTGTAAAAGTTAATTGTAAAAGATACTGTACTGTAAAAGAGAATTGTGCCAGTATTGTAAAAGATAATTCTGCCCAGCATAATTTTCACTTTTTTGTAGGTAACCCATTGTTTCCTGTTTCGTTGTATGTAGGTCCCCCCACACCCCAGGATCTTTGAAATTTTTAAAATATCACCAAAATACAGTACAGTTTTTTTCATATGTTCTTTAGAAAATAGTAAGCCCTTTTTATTCTTCGGGTATTTTCAGCCTTAGAAACTTTCTACAATGACAAATTTGATTAATGCTTCTGTTCTATTTCTTCTGCTTTTTCCTTTAGAGATTTCTATTATTCATTGGTTAATTTCTAATTTCCTTTTTTCATATGTATACTTTCCTTTCACCTATCGTTTTCATCTCTGTCCTTTCGCTATACATTCTAGAAGGGCACTCCAAGTGTGCTCTCTGTGTCATCCAAGTGATTTTTGTAGCATCCATTCTGCCCTTTAGCACATGGTCCTTATACTCCAGCCATGTTGTGTTCCTGGAGCTGTGACTTCAGTGGATACAGAAAGACACAGTGACTACAGAAAGAGGGGAGATGATAGGGTTAGGATTTTAGCAGACTAGCTAATAACTCTAACTTCTTGATTTTGTAGTTAGGGCAGCCCTTCCGATCTGGAGTTGGAAACGGGTAGTAAAGGTGAGTCCGAGCTTTATTATGCCTTCCTTGAGGCCACTGGTAAACTTGGGAAGTTTAAGGAAGTAACATGGATGTGGTCCTCAATGTAATCAATGATTAACTTATTAGAAAATTTCTCTATTCTTCAGCATAAAGCTTTTTCATATCTTTGTTTTACAGTGATGCTTCTCTTTAATCAAGTATCTTTATGGAATTTTTTAAAAAAGATTTTATTTATTTTGAGAGAGAGAGAAAGAAAGTGTGTGTGCAAGTGTTGGGGAGGCACAGAGGGAGGCAGAGACTCTCAAGCAGATTCCACACTCAGCGCAGAGCCTGTGGCAGGGGTCAATCCCAGGACCCAGAGATCATGACTTGTATTCTGGTTTATTATATTCCCATTATAGACATGGATTTTCTAAGAGCTGAGTATTATTGTTTAGTATATCATTTCTGAATGTTTAGAAGAGGTCTTAATTGACATAAAGAGAACGGATTTCTTTCTTTAGAATTCCAAGCCAAAGTGTAAATAATTACCCAACCAAACCTCTTAACTTCAAATGTTCTCTCTTCCTCAAAAGATGGTTTCACTAATGAAAGCAGAAAGAGAAAGATGAGAGGAACTATGGAAAGAGCTTCTTTTAAGAGACTGGATTCCCCACAGGCCTTCACATAGGATCCCATCTGAAGACAACTGTTGTTAAAGAAGATAATTTAAATGTATTAAATCAGGAATGACACAAGTAAGGAATGTGTGGCTTTTACACATGACAAAGGGTCTCCGCTGACATTTGATCTAGGCCAAGTAAAAGACAAAGAAGAAGACATTCTTTACACAGCAAATACGAATGTACGAAATTCATTACCGCCAAGAGGATTTCTGGCAGAAAACACAAGTTATTGGGACACATTTGCGAATGACTGTGCCAAAATGGTGACAGAGAAGATGAAACAAAGATTTGACTTAGATTTGACTATTCCCTTGGGATAGTCTCGGGTTTTGAGAATGACCTAGTGGACAAACTCCTGAGTACTGAAAACCAGTTTTTATGCTTTTAGAACACAATGGAAAATTTTCTGTCATCTTATCATTACCTTATTATTACTTCTACCTTATTATTTCTATGTCATATCTTTTATAATTACCCACATCTTCTTCCTGTATACAAACCCAGTGTTTGCCTCTTCTGAAGCAACTAGGTATTATGACTAGGGCAATTATTTAGTAATTATCTGTTTAATAATTAAAGTCTTAAAGGGGCTCCTGGGTGGCTCAGTGGGTTGGGGCCTCTGCCTTCCGCTCAGGTCATGATCCCGGTCCTGGGATCGGCCCGCATCAGGCTCTCTGCTCAGCGGGGAGCCTGCTTCCTCCTCTCTCTCTCTGCCTGCCTCTCTGCTTACTTGTGATCTCTGTCAAATAAATTAAAAAATAAAATAAATTAATTAAAGTTTTAAAATGATACATCTAAATACAGACCAAGGTATTCTGAGAGATAGTAAAATGTACTACTCTGAACCTCCTCATATATTCTTCATAAAATGCCCAAAGGAAACAATTCTGCCCGTTTTCAAAACCAAGGCAAAATACCTGGGTGGGGGGGTGGCTGGAATAAGGAATAGAAGAATTTAATTCTACAGTTTTTTGCTTTGAAGGTCTATGAAAATTTTAAGAGAATGTGGTAAGTATTCCTTTAACTAAAACGCTAAAATTTGAGTATAAGAAATCAAGGAAATGAGGAAGAGCTGAAGATTTATCATCCTTCAAATTCACCAAGAACAGCATGAGTTGGAATATTCCTACTATGTATGGCCCAGAAGCCCAATTACAGGAAAGGAGTCCAAGGGGGGATTTTTCCCTGGATGCGAACGACGATGTTGCAAGAGCAGAGCTGAAGATGATATTCACAGACAACCAGGACTTCAAATAGATCCAGACTCTCTCTTGGACTCGCTCTGCTTGCCTCACTGGGTTGGCTTTGTTTCCTCCACACACCCAGGAATAGGACTCCACTAGCAGTTAAGATACAATTACAGAATCATTGGTTAAAAGTAGTTCAAACACGTAAGAAGTCCAGAGGTAAGGTAGATGGTCAGTCCTGGGCTAGGCTCAGTAGCTCAGCAATCAAGGGTCCCAGACTCTTTCTCTGTCCTCCTCCTGCCATCTTCAGAGTATCAGCGAGATCTTCTCTTACAATATGCAGGTAGCTACAGAAGAGCCACACGTGATTTCTTCCACAGCAATGCTCAAAAGCAGAAAGGGAAAGATAAGCTCTCTTCATACAATTCTTTATTTTCTCAGAAAGTTAAATGTCTCCCAGAAAACCCTAGCAGACATCTCCTGATGAAAACTGGTCACATGCTTACCCCACCCATAAGAAAGTCTAGAAAAATTAGTATCAGGAATTTTTAGTTTATTTTTTAAGAGAGAGTTCCCACTAACAGGAAAAGACGGAACAGGGAATCAACAATCTCTAACACTTCTAACACTAGTTCCGATGCCTTCTATCAAGCTCCTTCTTGCTTGCCACAGCTGACACCTGCTTTTCCATCTGAGTCCTCGCTCGTTATTAGCGCGGACTACTCAGCTTTTCAACTGCACTGGGCAATTCATACTTTGATCTGCTTTTCAGCTCTCTCTGCAGGCTTAGTAACCAGGTCTTTAAGCTGTTTTCTGGCTTGACTCATGTGCCCTGAGGACTCTGCTTCTCCCGTCTTCTCAGTGGCACACAGATGCTTCAAGTGTAGATGAGCTAGCCTATCCCACCCCTGCTCTGGATTCCTGCTCAGTTTAGTGAACAATACCGTCGAGCTTCTGCCTACCATGGAATAAGTCTGGAAAATAAGCTCTAAAGTGGTCACTGAGTATGAAGTCTTTGTGAGCATGTAGGTAGAGATACACAAAAGGCAGATGGAAATAAGGAACCTGGGGCTTAGGAAAAAAACCCACTGGGGGATACAGATTTACAGTCATCAGCGAATAGTCTATAATCAAAGCCACATGAGTGGACGAGCTTGATCACGGGAACTACAAAACAGAAGTCCTTAATACGAGGGGTTTTAAGGGACACCTGTGAATTCAGTGAAATTGTGGATAAAATTCTGTGCATCTCTTTGTCTCTATTTCTTTTTTTTTTTTTTTTTAAGATTTATTTATTTATTTATTTGACAGAGAGAGTTCACAAGCAGGCAGAGAGGCAGGCAGAGAGAGAGGAGGAAGCAGGCTCCCCACTGAGCAGAGAGCCCGATGCGGGGCTCGATCCCAGGACCCTGAGATCATGACCTGAGCCGAAGGCAGTGGCTTAACCCACTGAGCCACCCAGGCGCCCCATCTTTGTCTCTATTTCTAAGGTAGGAATCCATATATTTCATCAGATTCTCAATTAGGTTTGTAAATCTAAAAAGATTAAAAACTTATGGGAGAGTGGAAGTCTAAGGCTGCAACCAAGAGGCCACTATTTACTTAAACATGCCAGAATTTGGGGATTAGAGACTATGATGGGAAAGAGTATGGAATATGTTAGCATTTAATTTCCAATTTACCATCTGAGTCATAGCAACCATCAAGCACATGATTTTCTATTCAAAATTGGGCAATATGTGCCCCAAATATGTTGACTCAGATACCAATACTTCTAGACTACCCAGAATTGTATGAAAACCAGCACTTTTAGGCTTGGAGTTTCAGATTCTCCATTCCCAGTCAAAATGTGAATTTCTTCCCACTCCCATCCCATTAAAAAAAAAAAAAAAAAATCTCCCTAGCTACCTTCCTTCTTTGGAGCCATTCTCACATCACACTTGACAAAGATCACTTTTTAAGCATTACTTTATGAAACTTCATGATCTTTCGTGCTGGATATATTAGCCTCTGAGTTTTTGCAAGCAAAGAAGCTTTAGGGAAAAAAAACATAGATTTGGATTACAAGAAGGGCTATGAAATCCTGCCACACAAAACGAGAATGTCAGCTTTTATGTATTATCATGAAGTGCTTAAAGATGCAATTATAGTTCACACTTCATCTTTTTTTTTTTCCTCAAAATTATGTGATTTCAGAAATAGAAATGGGGGGGGAGGTTTTTTATTTTTTTCTTTCCCAGTGTGCATTCAGAAACCCTTTAAAAAGCCACAAGTGTGTATGAAACAAATTCTCTAGTCACATGAATTCAAACCACAGCATTCTTCCCAACCTACCACTCAAGCAGGCCAAGAATAATCTAGCCAGTCAGCTTGCATGTAGGAAAACTACTACTGCCTGGAAAACCCTAAATATCATTTGTACATGTTTCTGGTTTATAAGAAACATTTCACTATTGTACAAAAGAGAAAGCTATGAATTAACAATTACCAAGACATTATCAAAGACTATGATTATGGATGTTAGACTGATGTGTACTTCATCTTTAGAATGTAAACTTTTTTAAAACTTCAAAGATGTTTCATAAAAGAATATATGCATATAGGTAATAACTGGGAAATGTTCAATTATATTAATCAATGAAACCTACTAAAATTAGCAAAAACAGAAAATAAAATTACCTATTATACAGATAGTTCATATAGATAATATACATAGATATAGATAGATAATATACCTATTATACAGATAGATTAAAAAGAAATTATCAACATATATCGAGGAACTTAAAAAGTTTCAGATATCTGGACCTGGTTTAATTCTACTTTCATTTATCTAACCTTAAAAAAAAAATCTAAAATGTATTTTGTGCAAAGATGTTCACTGTAGCGTAATCTGTCAAACAGAAAACTGTAAGCAACAAAAGGAAAATGATAAAATGAATTACAGAACATATACTAGGGAAAAATATTTTATTTATTCATTCATTTACTGACCTACAATTGTGTTTCAGAAAGGATTTGAGGTGGTTCATATGATAATATATTATGTAACCATGAAAAGTTTTGTTTAAAAGGGAACATGCTCAGGGGCACCTGGGTGGCTCAGTCAGTTAAAGCATCTGCCTTCAGCCTGAGTCATGATCCCAGGGTCCTGGGATCAAGTCCCAGATTGGGCTCCCTGCTCAGTGGGGAGTATACTTCTCCCTCCGCCTCTGCTCTCTCACTGTCATATAAATAAAATCTTTTTTTATAAAGAAAGCAAAATGCTCATGACTATTATAAGGAAAGGGGTGGATACAAAATTGTGTTTGTGTGCATAATTAACATTATAAAACAATGCAACCTTACCTTTGTTTAACAATATGGAGAGAAGGGAAATCCACTGAAATATTAAGAATGGTATGTGTATGCAAGACATACCATAATAGACATAAGTCTATTTTCTTCTCTTATCTATTTAATTTTATGTTATATACACCAAACTTCTATTTTTATAATTTATAAAATTTATAATTTTATATTTATAAATTTTTTATAAATAAATAAAAATAAGTATTATAAAATTTATAATTTTATAATAAAATATCTGTATATATGAAATCATAAAGAGAATAATGGTTATTTTAAAAAATTTTAAAAACTAGCTATATATATGATGGTTTAAAGGAAGTTAGCTCTTCATACACATAGCCACTAGTGTGAAAAAGGAAAATTGAAGTATGTAATACCTAAGGAAAAAATCTGCATGGAATTAACCTCATGAAATGTGTGTTTGTCAATTAAAAGTATCAAAAGAAAGACAGAATCAAGAGATGATGTAAGGTTATAGGGAGAGAAGGACACTAACATAAGCAAAAGAATACCTGAGAAAAGGAAGGAATTTTAATCTTGACATCAAGGCTATCACTAAACTTATGCTAATATAGTTGTGTTGTTAAAACCGCAGTTTTAGAAAAGAATGCATGCAGAGACAGAAGGTAGAACCATGGCTGCTAGTGGCTGGAAGGAGGGGAAAAAGGTAATGAGTATGTACTTCCAGTTTAGGAAAGATGAAAAAGTTTTGGAGATGGATGGTGGTGGCAGTGCACAACAATGTGGATGTACTTAACACCACTTAAGTCTACACTTACAAATCGCCAAAATGCTAAATGTAGTGTTACGTATATTTTAAACAATAAAAAAAGAAAATTCTGACTTGATAGAAATTATATGGGAAAGGTATATATTCAGATTAGCTCTTTGAGTTTTCAGCTTTTCTGAAACAATATTTTAAAGATCTGAGCACAATTTATTTTTTAAAAAGCTGTGATTATACTTTATTATTTATTTTTAAAGATTATTTATTTGACGGAGAAAGAGACAGTGAGAGAGGGAACATATAAGTAGGGGGAGTGGGAGAGGGAGAAGCAGGCTTCCTGCTGAGCAAGGAGCCCAACTCGGGGCTCGATCCCAGGACCTGGAGATCATGACCTCAGCCGAAGGCAGATGCCCAACGACTAAGCCGCCCAGGCTCCCCTGTAATTACACTTTAATAACAACTTTCAGTCAGAAGGTAACTTATCATATCTGTTTAATAATTCTTCTGATGTAGTCAATGTTCAGTTTTCAAGTATCAAGAAATCATGCCCCATTTAAACAAAGGTTTAAAAGTAAAGTAGTTACTAAGTTCAAAGGAAAAAAAAAACCTAGAAGTTGAGATCACTAATAATTCTGGTTTTTTTCTGGCAAATTTGTGGTAATCATCTATGAGAATAAATTTTCCCAACAATAAGCACCATTTCTAGAAACTGGACAAAGGAGATTGAAGAACTGTCCCCATAATTCCTGGGAAAAGTCACAGTTACCCTTCAAATGCAGTGGAAGTGTTCTCATGATAAAGCATTCTACAAATAGAATTTTTCAAACTTAAATTTCTGATCATAAAAAATAAGAAGGAAAATAAGAAAAAACCTTTCAGGACCCAAATTCCATATCCAGTTTTCTCAATTTACTTTGACAATCTCACTTACCCTTCTAGTGTTTTCAAGGATTTTGGGATCAGGTTTTCCATAGTTAGGTGGATTGGCATATGGGTCATATCCAAGTTTGGCAAGCATGGGTGCAATCACTGCCATGTCTTGTAAAACATCTGGGGGTATCTTCCCGACCCATTTTGACAGTGCTCCCACATTGACTGGCTTGATGACTTGGTCTGTAGATCTTTCCACTCTGAAAACAATATAATATGAATAAGTATTTATTTAGAATACCAAAAAATAATAATGTTAAAAGGCCAATGGAAATTATTTTTGATAGCTCTAAAAACTGTAAGTGTCTGGGTTATAAATCTATTGAGAAAGGGGACACTAATCAGCCTTAACACGATTTACCAGACCCTTTTTTAACGTCCTAAATTTGATAGCTATTATCAGCAACTTCATTTCTAGAAACAGGAAAAATGATCAGCTGAAAATATCTGCACAAAATGGGTTAACAATTATAACATCCACACACACAAAAAAAATAATAACAAAGCTAAGACTGCTTAGAAAAACAGCTGCTCAACTTACTTGAAAGGCATCAAAATTAAACAAATAAATATATAAGATGGACTGATGAATGACTAGAGGGACAGACAGACGGAGAGATGTGTGGTAAAGCAAATACAGCAATACATTAATTAAAGCTAGTAGGTATAATTCTTTCAATTCTTTGTATGTTTGAAATTTTTACAATAAAATATTAGGGGGAAAAGAGCTAACCATAATCCACTAAGTATGCAAAACATTCATTTGTTCTCTTTTTCTGTTGACTTCCTGAAGAATCCTTTTTTCTAAAGAAAGAAAAGAAGCACTATTTATGATTTTCAATATTACAGAATAAATGTATTCTATCTCTTGATCTAGAAATTTACTTTGTACTTGTATGGTTATACTCCCTATATTTGACTAAATAACTCATAATCTTAGGATAAAATAAATAAATACAAGTGAAATAAACATGAAATGACACCTAGATTTAAAATGGATCTGAATTAGCAGATTTTGGCCAAATGACTGCAAAATAAAAGTGCTTAAGAGAGTTTTACATCATAATACATAAGAAGTCCTTCAAAATAGTGTTCTAATGAAAGGTAAGACCCCCTTTTTAAAAGTATATGAGCTCTCACTGCAGATAATCATTAGCTGACAATGAATCCCTCAAAGGGAGAGAAAATAAAATGATTATTCCTTGGGATTCTGTGAGACTACACCTTAAGGGCATGTAGGGTCTGTGTGTGGGTGTCTCAGGTGACACCCTTCCTTACAGAAGGACCCCATCAACTTTCACACACGAGAGACCTGCTGCACTTAGAGAACGGAGACCTACACGTGGAGAGCCACCCCACTTATTTCCAAATGGCGTATGACTGCTTTAGCTTTAAGTCAGCTGAATATTACAACAAAAACTGAATGGCTTGTCAAGCCAAAAATACCTGGTCCTTTACAGAAAGTTTGTTGATCTCTGTTCAAAAGGATACAGTCATTAGAGAGAAATGAGCTTTTGTTCAGAAAGCCTAATAATCTTTTCTACACAACAACTTGCAGCTGGATGGAGCTCATCAAATCCCCCTTACTCCTTCGGTCTTTCTAGAAATTAACCAATAGTTAGGCGTGAAGTGTACTAGAGTATAATTTAGTTACCATTCCAGTACCCACCAGTTTCACTGGGACCTTAAGACACAGAGCCTACCAGACTAGAATATTTCAACATCCACATCCCAGGCAGAGCACTGCGAGGCAAGACACCTGAGAATCTGCACATTCTTCCCCAGTCCTAAGTGTCCAGGCTCCCTTCTCTCTGCAGCATTCATAGTGGAAGCCATTCGTCCTCAGGGAATGGGGACAATGCCAAAATCCTAAATAACTGAGGTGTATAAAATCTTCCAAAACACTCATTATAAAAGCATGGATCTTACATGAGTCTTAGTTAAACACTACAGCCAGGCAGGCTGCCAAACCACAGGTCTGAATTACAATACACAGCAACTACTACAGGAAACCAAATTCTCTAGACTAAAGCAAGCGTCAGGGATGCAACTGACATGCAAAAAAGGAATGGGTAAGAGTATACAACCCATATGGTTTTATTCATTAGATGAAAACAAAAGACGAAATACCGTTAAAACTCTTATTTTCAGGGGCACCTGGATGGCTCAGTAGGTTAAGCATCCAACTCTTTGATTTTGGCTCAGGTTATGATCTCAAGGTAATGAGGACAAGCCTCACATTGGGCTCCACACTCAGCAGGGGAGTCTGCTTCTCTCTCTCTCTCAAACTCCCTCCTGTCCCTCCACCTGGTCGTGCACTCTCTCTCTCTAAAATAAATAAATAAATCTTTTTTAAAAAGTCATGTTTTCAAAGACTATCTCATTCTTGACAAATGCTTAGGTTATGTCTTGTGAAAGTGGATTTTTTTGCATGTGTACACAACAGAAATTCAATTTGATGTTATAGATACTTACAGAATCGTATCAAAATGCTAACAATGACAGTGATATGATTGTGAATTTTAAATTTTTATCTAACTTTTCTGTATTTTCCAATTTTTTATAATAAGCAATGTCTTTTTCAGTCCATGGAATAGTGGAATTGTAAAGATCCACATAGAAGTCTAATAACTATCTTAGCTCAACACAGTCCAAACTTATCTCCTGATCTGATCCTCAAAGTCTACTATATCCATGGCCCTCCCAATCTTAGTTGAAAACAACTCCATTCTTCTACTATGCAGAATAAAATAAAACTGGAACTGTCTTTTGACTACTCTGACTCCACATCCAATCCATCTGAAAATCTTATCAACTTATACTTCAAAATATATCCAAATATGATCACTTCTCATTAAATCCACAGCTACCACTCCCCACCCCCCAGTCCAAGCCAACATCATCTCTCACTTGGATTTCTACAACATTCTTCTAATGGTTTCCCTATATTCCTTTACATCCTTGTGGTCTATTTGCAATATGTACACCAGATAGAGTTAGATCGTGTCACTCCTCTGTTCAAAATTCTGCAGTGCCTCCCTAAGTATTCCAAGTCCTGAAAATGAGAGGGAATCTGAGAAGCCACAAGAATAGATCTTTTATTTTTTATATTTTTATTTTTTTTCAAAGATTTTATTTATTTATTTGACAGACAGAGACCATAGGTAGGCAGAGAGGCAGGCAGAGAGAGAGGAGGAAGCAGGCTCCCCACTGAGCAGAGAGCCCGATGCGGGGCTCGATCCCAGGACCCCGGGATCACGACCTGAGCCGAAGGCAGAGGCTTTAACCCACTTAGCAACCCAGGAGCCCCAAGAATAGGTCTTTTAATCTTGACAAATCATCCACGAAAACAAGAAACCAGAGAGCAAAGCCAAAAAAAACCACAAAAATTTAAAACAAAACTAGGTGAAAAGGTTGCCCTACAAACTCCAAAATACAAGTGGTTGGAAACAACCAACATAACCATAACCTGCATGAAATGAGTGAGTGGCAGGAAGGACAAGGAAGCAACAGGGCATGTGAAACACATCTATATGGCTGAACCCTGAACATACCATGTTGTTTACCACTAAATACCATGGTACTTAGGGATGCTGACACCTACCTATGCACTTGAAAATTCTTGTATAATTTTTTTTCTTTTGTTAACTAATCTCTACACACAATGTGGGGCTTGAATTCATGACCCTGAGATCAAGAGTCACATGCTCTACTGACGGAGCCAGTAGACTAGGTATCTCCCTTTCCGTTCCTTGGGTAATCTTTAATTTCTTTCATCGGTGTTCTATAGTTTTCAAAGTACGCCTTTTACCTCTTTGGTAAGTTTATTCCCAGGTTTCTTATTATTTTTGTTGCAGTTGTACATGGGACTGGTTTCTTACTTTCTCTGCTGCTTCATTATTGTTGCATAAAAATGCAACAGATTTCTGCACATTGACTATGTATCCTGTGACATTACTGAACTCATTCATTCGTTCTAGTAGTTTTTTGGTGGAGTCTTTTGGGTTTTCTACGTATTGTCTCATGTCATCTATAAATAGTGAATGTTTTACTTCTTCTTTACTCATTTGGATGAATGACATATATTTTTTTGTTATCTGACTGCTGTGGCTAGGACTTCCAGTACTATGTTGAATAAAAGTGCTAAGAGTGGACATCCTTGTCTTGTTCCTGACCTTAGGGGAAAAGATCTCAGTTTTTTCCCATTAAGGAGGACATTAGCTGAGGGTTTTTAACCGTATGGCCTTTATTATGTTGAGGTATGTTCCCTTTAAACCTGTTTTTGAGGGTTTTTACCATGAATGGATGTTGTACTTTGTCAAATGCTTTTCCCACATCTATTGAAATGATCATACGGGTCTTCTCCTTTCTTTTATATTGATTGATTTGTGAACATTGAGCCACCCTTGCAACCCAGGAACAAACCCCACTTGATCATGATGAATGACTTTTTAAATGTATTGTTTGCTAGTATTTTATTGGGAATTTCTGCACCCACGTTCAACAGGGATTTGGCCTGTAGTTATGTTCTTTTTAGTGGAGTCCTTCTCTGGTTTTGGTATCAGGGTAATGTTAGCCTCACAGAATGAATTTGGAAGTTCTCCTTTCTTTTCCTTTTTTTGTAATAGTTTAAAAAGAATAAATAGTTTAAAAAGAATTCTTCAAATATTTGGTGGAATTCACCCATGAAACCATCTGGTCCTGGACTTTTGATTACCTACTCAATTTATTTGCTGATTATCGGTCTGTTCAAGTTTTCTATTTCTTCCTGTTTCAGTTTTGGTTTATATTTTTCTAGGAATTCATCCATTTCTTCCAGGTTGTCCAATTTGTTGGTATGTAGTTTTCCATTAACTTTATCTTATGATTATTTGTATTTCTGTGGTGTTGGTTATATTTCTCCTCTCTCATTTGTGATTTTATTTGAGCTCTTTCTTTTTTTTTCTTGAGAAGTCTGGTTAGAGGGTTATCAATTTTACTGATTTTTTTTTTTTTTTTCCAAAGAACCAGCTCCTGGCTTCACTGATGTGCTCTATTGTGTTTTTAGTTTCTAGATCACTTATTACTGCTCTAATCTTTACTATTTATTTTCTTCTGATAGTTTTAGGTTTTGTTTGTTGTTCTTTTTCTAGCTCCTGTAGGTGCCAAGGTTAGGCTATTTGAAATTTTTCTTGCTTCTTAAAGTACACCTGTATTGCCATAAATTTCCCTCTTAGAACCACTTGTGCTACATCCCAGAGCTTTTGGACCACTGTGTTTTCATTTTCATTTGTTTCCATGTACTTCTTTTAAGATTTTATTTATTTATTTATTTATTTATTTATTTGAGAGAAAGAGAGAAGGCATGCACATGCACACATGCAAGCAGAAGGGAGAAGAAACGAAGAGGGACAAGCAGACTCTCCACTGGGCATGGAGCCCCACGTGGGGCTTGATCTCATGGCCCTGAGACCATGACCTGAGCCGAAACTGAGAGTTGGCCATTAACTGACTGAGCCACCCAGGTGCCCCAAGTTTCCATGTACTTCTTTATTGCTTCTTTATTTCCTAGTTGACCCATTCACTGTTTAGTAGCATGTTATTTAATCTTCATGTATCTGTGGTCTTTCCAGACTTTTTCTAGTGGTTGATTTCTAGTTTTATACTGATGTAGTCAGAAATTATGTATGGTATGATTTTGATCTTGAATTAGTTGAGGTTTGTTTCGTGCGCTACTATGTGATCCATTCTGGAGAATGTTTCACGTGCACTTGAAAAGCTGTATTCTGCTGTTTTATACATTTATATAATCTGTTAGATCCATCTGTTCCCATGGATCATTTAAAGCCACTTTTTAAAATTTTTTATTTATTTGACAGAGAAAGACAAAGCAAGAGAGGGAACACAAGCAAGGGGAGTAAGAGAGGGAGAAGCAGGCTTCCCACTGAGGAGGGAGCCCAATGCAGGGCTTGATCCCAGGACCCTGGGACCATGACCCAAGCCCAAGGCAGATGCTTAATGATTGAGCCACCCAGGTGCCCCAAAGCCATTGTTTCATTGTTGATTTTCTGTTAAGATGATATGTCATTGATGTGAGGTGTTAATGTCCCCTACTATTATAGTATTATTATCAATTAGTTCCTTTATGTTTGTTACTGTTTTGTATATTTGGGTGTTCCTATGTTAGGTGCATAAATATTTAAAATTGCTATATCATCTAATTGGATTGTCCTCTTTATTATTATTTTATTGACAGAGAGAGCACGAGAGAGCACAAGTAAGCAGAGTGGCAGGCAGAGGGAGAGGGAGAAGCAGGCTCTTCACCGAGCAGGAGCCCGATGCGGGGCTTGATCCCAGAACCCTGGGATCATGACCTGAGCCTAGGGGAGTGGCTTAACTGACTGAGCCACCCAGGCGCCCCTTTCCTCTGTTATTATACATTGTCCTTGTCTCTTCTTACAGTCTTTGCTGTAAAGTCTACTTCATCTGATGTATATATTGCTACTCTGGTTTTGGTTTTTGTTTTTTTTTTGACATCCATCTGTATGATAGATGTTTCTTCGTTCAATTTACTTTCAACCTGCAGGTGTCTGTAGTATAAAATGGGCCTCTTGTAGAGTTTATAGTGGTCTAGAGATGGGACAATTTGAACTTCAACAAAATAATAATTGCAACAGATTGAAATCATCAAATTAGTCTCTTGGAAAGATATGAAAAGAAATCAACTCATTATCTTGGAAACTACCAAATAAAGAATAACAATCAAGTATTTATCATGCTTTCTTTTCCTGTAAGGCCTATAATCCTGGGTAACCAGATAGTAGATGCAGGGATATATCTCTTTATAAAATTTTTCCAAATAATACTGAGAAACAAAATCACGATTTTGCAAGATGAAACAAACTAATGCATGTAGGCACTGAGGATCAAAGGTTGCTAAAATCACAAAAAGAAAGACAACTATATATAACAGATAGCCTTGTCAAATCAGATCTTGAGTCTGATTAAGCCTCTGGATTCAGATGCTAATTTGTATGAAATACAGAATTATGAATATGGAACAATCAGCAGTCTTATTGAAAAAATTTTGCAATTAGCAAAATTCAGATGGTAAATAATTTTCCTGGCTGAATGACATAGGCTCTTCAAAAGATAGTGTATGGTTATGACAGGAATTGAGCATTTGGAAATCTATAAATCAAGATAAACTTAAAATATGTGCTAGGTTGTTTTTAAAGGTTGAGACTATAATATAGAAGCTTGCATATTCAGATGATAAAACTGTGAAGAAACATCAGGAAGTGACTTCCAAGTGTCAGAATAGTGTATAGTCGGGGCGCCTGGGTGGCTCAGTGGGTTAAAGCCTCTGCCTTCGGCTCAGGTCATGATCCCAGGGTCCTGGGATCAAGCCCCACATCGGGCTCTCTGCTCCGTGGGGAGCCTGCTTCCTCCTCTCTCTCTCTCTCTCTCTCTCTGCCTGCCTCTCTTCCTACTTGTGATCTCTCTCTGTCAAATAAATAAATAAAATCTTAAAAAAAAAATAGTGTATAGTTTGGGGGGAAAGCATGAGATTTATTTTGAGGTCCGGATACATGGAAAGGCTTCTGGACTGATTGGCATACTTCGATTTCTTGACATGGACAGTAGCTATATAAGGGTGTTTGCCTTATTAAACTTCATTAAACTAATTTTTATTTTTTTTTAAAGATTTTTTAAGAATTTATTTATTTGACAGATATCACAAGTAGGCAGAGAGGCAGGCAGAGAGAGGGGGAAGCAGGCTCCCCGCTGAGCAGAGAGTCTTACCCCAGGACCCTGGAAATCATGACCTGAGCTGAAGGCAGAGGCTTTAACCCACTAAGACACCCAGGCGCCCCTAAACTATTTCTAATTGGTCTTTACAGTGGTCTACAAGGCCGGATAGAACCTAATCTGACTTCCACACCCTCCTACATCCACTCTGCTCCAGCTCCATTGACATTTTTGCGATTGTTTGGGTAGACCAGGTATGCTCCTCACTAGTGTCTTTACAATGCTGTTTCCTCTGCCTGGAACACTCTTTCCCAGATATCCACTTGGCTAACTCTTCACCCCCAAGATTTCCTAAGATCTCATGCTGATGAGAATACCATGATCACTCTATTTCATATTATAATCTGTCCTTCAAAATCCCCTTGGTCCATGGGACACCTGGTTGGCTCAGTCAGCAGAGCATACAACTCTTGATCTTGGGGTTGTGAGTCTGAGCCCAATGTTGGATGTAGAGATTATGTAAAAAAATTTTTAAAACTTAAAAAAGTCCTGGACGCCTGGGTGGCTCAGTTGGTTAAGCCACTGGTTTTGGCTCAGGTCAGGATTCCAGGGTCTTGGGGTCGAGTCCTGCATCAGGATCACTGCTCAGTAGAGAGCCTGCTTCTCCTTCTTTCTGCCTGCTGCTCTGCCTACTTGTGCTCTCTTTCCATCCCCTCTGTCAAATAAATAAATAAAATAAAAAAATTTTTTCAAGTCTACTCTTTCCTAGTCCCCTTTATTCTCCTGATTTTTCTTTTTTCATAGTATTTATAATGTCCTAATATGCTGTAGGTTTTTCTTATTGAATGCGGTTTTGGGGGTTTTTTGGTCTTTGCTCACTAGGTTGTGGGCTCCATAAGGCAGCAGTTTTGTATTTTTTCACTTACTCTTGCTCTCCCCTAGGTCTCTTGCAGAAGTACCGCCTTACCCACCAGGACTTCCCTACTATCCCTACACCCCAGCTCTTAATAACGTATCTTCCACTTTCTTTCTTTCTATAGGACTCATTACCATCTGATGAACCAGATATTTAACTTGCCTATTTTTTTAATGAGATAGCTCCCAAATGCTAATGTAAGTTCCATGAAGAAAGGACTTATTTTTATTTGTTTTGTATGTTTTGTTAACTGCTATAACCTCAGCCTATCGAACATAACCTGTGTTCCATGAAAACATGTTAGGTGAACAGTCTTTATCATATTTAAGCAGTTTTTTTTCCTATTCCTTCTTAAATTTTTATTATGAATCACAACTATTGTACCAAGAGCCTTTCAACATTAAATAATACGATCATTTGGTTTTAATTTATTGATGTAATGAACTGTGTCAATAGATTTGTCTGATATAAACCATTCTTTCATTTTTGAAATACATATTATTTGGTGATAAAAGCTTATCAACTTTTTAAAAAAGATTTTATTTATTTATTTGACAGAGATCACAAGTAGGCAGAGAGGCAGGCAGAGAGAGAGGGAGGAAAGCAGGCTCCCCGCTGAGCAGAGAGCCCGATATGGGGCTCGATCCCAGGGCCCTGAGATCATGACCTGAGCCGAAGGCAGAGGCTTAACCCACTGAGCCACTCAGGCACCCCAAAGCTTATCAATCTTTAATACACTACTGAATTCTGCTTACTAATATTTTACCTATGACTATATGATTTATAATTTTGGCATCAATATGGTTAAGAAAATTTTGGTTTTCTTTTCTGTAATTTCTATTGGGGTCTGATGTTAAGTCATGGTTTCATAAAATGAACAGGGAAGTTTTCCATCTTTTTTTATGACCTAAACTTGTTTAAACAGCACCGGACTCATTTGTAAAAAAATAATTCAATTTTGAATCATCTATGCCTTTTTGAATATTCTCTCTTGGTTACCTTTTCAATCTCTTTGATGTTAATCAATGTATTTAAGTTCTCCATCTATCATGAAAAATTAGGTACTATCTCTGGGCTTTCAATTTATTACAAAGATATCTTCACATAGTTTTCACATATAATTCTTTTAATTTCATTTATACCTGTATTATTTCTCCTTTTTCATCCTTTAGCTGATACACATTTGCTCTCTTATACCTTCACTGATATTGCAAAGGGTTTACCTTTCCATCGATCATCTCAAATCATCAATTTTCATTTTTATTTATCCTTTCTACCATTTTTCTCTATTTTAGTATTTTCAGGTTTATCTGCATTGACTTTAGGATCCAAGACTATCACAGTAGTTCTCTCTTATCCACCAGGGATACATTCCAAGACCCTCAGTGGATGCATGAAAGCACAGATAGTACCAAGCCATTTGTACACTATTTTTTTTAACCTATGATAAAGTTCAATTTATAAATTAGGCATTATAAGAGATTAACAATAACTAATAATAAAATAGAACAATTCTAACAATTCTATGTAACAGTTTTGTAACATGGTCTCTCTCTCTCTCAAAATACCTGATTGTACTGTATTAATGGTTTTAAGATGATAAGTTGCCCATGTGATGAGAAAGTGAGGTGAATGATATAGGCATTGTGACACAGTATCAGACCACTAATACCCTCTGATACGTCAGAATGATTACTGGCTTCCAGACTCTGGTTAACCACAGCTAACTGAAACTGTGGAAGGCAAAACTGCTGATAAGGGTTTGGGCACTACTATACTCCTTTGTTTATGGTATCATACCAATGTCCTAAATTTCCATATAATTTGGGTGTATTTCTAATTCCTTTCTTTACCACTTATCAAGACAAATCAATCAATTCATATACGAGAAGATTTTATTATTTAAGTACTAACAAGGGTCTCAGAAAGGGTAATGGGCCTAAACAGCAGCATTAAACTGGAGGTTCCAGCAGGTATGGACAGCTAAAGGTTAAACTGAGAAAAGCAGCTACCTAACAGAGACTCAATGCAACATGTACAATGTATGTATGCATTCCTACCCCATCCCCACTCTCAATATATGTTCCATAAGGGCAGGAATTTGTGTCTCTTGTTTGCTGTTCTATTTCAAGTATTTATCATGATGCCAGGAACATAACAGATATTTGTTGAATAAATGAATAAACTGGAGAAATCTGTTTCTGATTCTTCAGATGAAGTCAGCATTTCTAGGTTTAGATTAACAGTTCACACAAGGTCAAGAAAAAAATAAAAATCTCTCTACTCCCCTGGTTACTCTTCCTCTGCCTCGTGCCTGGTCATGTCCCAGTCCTTATTCTTTCTGTCCTTGAACATTCTAGGATGAAAGCAGCTCTGTTGTGGTTTTGTCTCTGGTTGTTTTATTTTCTCTATGCAGCAACATCTTGGTGTTTGGCCAAACTTGCATTCTTTGCAAAGAACAGATTTCGTTTCTTTTTTACAGCCTACAAGTAGTTGTGAAAACGCTGGCACTTTCTTTCTTTCTTTCTTTTTTTTTTTTTTTTTTTTTTAAAGATTTTATTTATTCATTTAACACAGAGGGAGAAAGAGAGAGAGAGAGACAGCGAGAGAGAACACAAGCAGGGGGAGTGGGAGAGGAAGACGCAGGCTTCCCGCTGAGCAGAGAGCCCGATGTGGGGCTTGATTCCAGGTCCCTGGGATCATGACCTGAGCTGAAGGCAATTGGTTAACGACTGAGTCACCCAGGTCCCCCGGCACTTTATTTCTTGAAAGTTCACTTACTTGCTCATTCTACTTTGGCCCCCCAGCACAAAATAATAAAAGAAGCTAGTAAAATGTTGGTAGTAATTGCCCTTAGCCCTTTCAGGACTTTAAGATTAACATATGTATGGGGCACATCGGTGGCTCAGTTGGTTAAGCATCTGCCTTTGGCGCATGATCCTGGGGTCCTATGATCAGGTAACACTGGGATCCCTGTTCAGTGGAGAACCTGGTTCTCCCTCTCCTTCGGCCTCTCCCCTGCTTGTGCTTTCTCTCTCTCAAATAAATAAATAAAATTTTTAAAAAATTAACATATGTGACCAAATAATTAAATATTACCCAAAAGTCAAATAGGGTAATCATCAGATTATTAAAACCAGGTTTATGTTTTTACGTCAAAGGTAAATTATGTTAACAAATTATATCTTAACTAAGACTTCTGGCAGTTATAAACAATGCAACTGTGGTTGAATTTCCTTCCACATGATCTAATTATATATTATTATTTACCCCAGATTTGAACAACCCTGACAGAATAAAGATATATATTTCAAGATTTTAAACTATCTTACATAATATAAAGTACAAACAGAGCTTTAAGAAAATCAACATTTTTTAGCATTTAATTCAAAATTTTATGTATATACCCATGTAACTACCCTATACCAATTTACAATCCCACCAACATTAAGAATTCCAGTTGCTTCACATCCTTGCCAACACTCTGGATTGTCCATCCATTTAATATTAACCATTCTGGTGGACATGCAGGAGTCTTTTGCTATAGTTTTAATTTGTATTTCCTGTAATAACCCCACTCTTTCATTTACTTTTTCTTTTTTTTTTTTTAAGTAGAATTAGAATGGTGAAAAGATCTCGCCTCATTAATCTATTAAAAAATTATATGCTGAATGAAGACAGCAGGACTCCGGAAAGGTGGAAAAGACTGAAGTGTGGCTTTTATCTTTTCTGTCTTGAAGCAAGCGATCTTTGGAAGACTTCCTTTTTCTATGGACCATCTTGGTCAGTGGTGAGTCAACCTATGTAGTTGACTTTATCCACGTTCTTTAATTTTTATACAGGTTCAAGTCTAGTGTTCCTTCATCTCATCCTGAAGGGATTACCTTTAGCATTTGCATAGGCAGATCTACTGCTGACAAATCCTCTCCCTAAAGATTGTCTCATTTCTTTTTTGAAATGAGACATGAAATGAAATTTGAAATTTGAAATTTGAAATGAAATTTGAAATGAAAAATTTCATTTTTGAAGGACAGTTTTGGCAGATAAACAATTCTTGAGTTCTGCCTTTCAGCACTGCGAATACACCCTCCCATGCATTCTGGAATGAATTTTTCTTTTTTAAAAGATTTTATTGGTTTATTTGGTAGAGAAAGATCACAAGCAGGCAGAGAGGCAGGCAGAAAGAGAGAGGGGGAAGCAGGCTCCCCGCAGAGCAGAGAGCCCGATGTGGGGCTGGATCCCAGGACCCTGAGACCATGACCTGACCTGAAGGCAGAGGCTTAACCCTCTGAGCCACCCAGGCACCCTGGAATGAATTTTTCTAATGAAAAAGGCAGCTGATACTCTTATTGAGGTTCCCTTGCATGGCACGAGTCCTTTTCTCCTGCTGCTTTAAAGATTTTCTTTGTCTTTT
Organism: Lutra lutra; assembly: GCF_902655055.1. NCBI lineage: Eukaryota > Metazoa > Chordata > Mammalia > Carnivora > Mustelidae > Lutra > Lutra lutra. The sequence goes on along the minus strand of NC_062295.1, from coordinate 25,311,270 downwards.
GAAGTTTGATTATGATGTGTCTAGATGTGGATCTCTTCGGTTTTATCCAACCTGGAGTTCACTGAATTTCTTGGATGTGTTAGATATATATTTTTCATTAAAATTGGGGTTTTCATTATTTCTTCGAACATTCTTTCTGCTCATTCGTATCTCTTCTCACTGGAAGATTCCTGTATATGTATATTAGGACACTTAATGGTATCCTACAGGTTCCGTATATATAGTTTTTCTATTGTTTAGATTGGATAGTAGTAATTAATTTATCTACAAGTTTGCTGGTTTCTTTCTTCTTTCAGTTCAAATCTTTAGGTCTAATGAGAGAATTTCTCATCTCACTTATTGTCAACTCCAGAACTTCTATCTGGTTTCATACAGTTTCATCTCTTTATTCTCTATTTTGTGAGACACTGTTCTCATACTTCGCTTTATTTCTATTTTTATTGTTTAAAAAACTGTATATATTTACAACATGTATAATATGATATTTAAATATGAACACTGTGAAATAATAGCTACAGTAAAAAAGAACATATAAATCACCTTTTTGTGTGTGTGGTAAATATACATAAGATCCACTCTCTTCACACTTTTTGTGAGTCCTTAAGTCTAAAGTGAGTCTTCTGTGGCCCCCAACACCAAAAAAAAAATCAGTGGATTTTTTTTTTTTTTTAAAGATTTTTATTTATTTATTTGACAGACAGAGATCACAAGTAGGCAGAGAGGCAGGCAGAGAGAGAGGAGGAAGCAGACTCCCTGCTGAGCAGAGAGCCTGATGTGGGGCTCGATCCCAGGACCCTGAGATCATGACCTGAGCTGAAGGCAGAGGCCTCAACCCACTGAGCCACCCAGGTGCCCCAGTGGATCTTATTTTCTTAATCCATTTAGCCACTAAAGCTGAATACATATTGAATAATTGGTAAATTTAAACCCTTTACATTTATTCTTTTTTTGTTTTTGTTTTAAGTAATCTCTACACCCGACATGGGCTTCAAACTCATAACCCTGAGATCAAGTCACATACTCTTCCAACTGAGCCAGCCAGATGCTCCTAAAATAATTCTTGATAAGTGAGAGTTTACTGCTATTTTTTGCTGTTTTGCTACTGTTTTGTTTCCCTCTTCATTTCTTGCTGACTTCTTTCGTTTTTTGACAGCTTTATGTAACGGTTTCCTTTGATTCTTCTTCTTTTTCTCTTCTAAGAATCTATGATGGGTTTTTTTTTCTTTGTGGATACAAGGATTCTATAAAATATCTTGTAGTTACAATCTTCTGTTTTAAGCTGACAACTTAACTTCAATCACATACAAAAATTCTACACTCCCCTTCACACATAGTTTTTTTATAGTCAGAGTTTGCATCTTTCTATAACGTGTATCAATTAACAAAATTTTGTGTTTACAATTATTCTTAATGTTTTTGTTTTTTAACTTTTACATTAGGGTTAAAAGTAATTTATATACCACCATTACACTATTACATTGATTATATATTTACCTTTACCCGTGAGACTTATGTTTTCATATGGCTGTCTAGCTTGTTTTCATTTTAAATTGAAGAACTCCCTGAAGCATCCATTTCTTGTGAGGCAGGTCTAATGGTAATGAACTCCCTCAGTTCCTGTCTGGGAAAAACTTTACCTCTCTTTCATTTTAAAAGGATAATTTTGCCTGAAATTGAGTGCCTCTTTGGCAGTTTTTTTCTTTTAGAATTTTGAATATATCATCCCACCCTTTCCTGACCAGTAAGGTTCTGCTGAGAAATCCACTGATATTCTTATGGGGCTCCCTTCTAAGTGATGAAACACTTTTCTCCTGATGCTTTCAAAGTTCTCTTTGTCCTTTACTTTTTTTTTTTCCTTTATTTTACTTTTTAATGGAGATATAATTGACATATAACTTTGTGTAAGTCTAAGATATACAATGTCCTTGACTTTTGGTAATTTGATTATAATAGGTCTCAGTGCAGTTTTCTTTGGGTTGATCCTTATATGGAAACTTCTGAGCTTTGTCAATCTGGGTATCAATTTCCCTCACATGATTTGGGAAATTTTCAGCCATTATTTCTTAAAAAAGCTTTCTATCCTTCTCTCTCCTTCCTCTCCTTCTGGGACCCACATAATGCATATATGGTTTTTTCTGATGGCAGCCCATGAATCTGATAGGTTCCTTCATTCTTTATTCTTCCTTCTCTGGGTAATTTCAAATAATATATCCTTGAGTTCTTGTCTCCTTATTGGAGTATGCTTATTTGAGTACAAGGTTAAAGCTCTCTATTGTATTCTTTAGTTCCAGAGTTTAACTTTTTTAAATGATTCCTATCTCTTTGTTGAACTCTTTGTTTTCTTCATGTATTGTTGTCATGATTTTGTTGAGTTATCTATCTATATTCTCTTGTAGCTTATGAGTTTCTTAAAAACAATTATTTTTAATTCTCTGAGAATTTATAGATCTCCATTTCTTTGGGGTCAGTTACTGAAGTTACTGTGTTCCTCTGGTTGTCTTATGTTCCCTGATTTTGTGTTCCTTTTAGCCTTGCACTGCTGTCTTTGCATCTGAAGAAGCAGTAACCCCTTCCAACCTTCCTTAGTTAGGGAACGATGTCCTCCAAGAGAAGACGTGAGGTCATCAGCTGGGTTAGATGTACAGCAGCTCCAAGTCCAAATGTGAAGGTGTGCCAGTTCTGGGGTCAGTGAGGACACTTGGTCTTCCAGCTGCATATGTGCAACCATGGCAAGCACCTGGTCCCATGTACGTACATGAGCAACTATGGTGGGCTCATAATCTCTTGGACACATGGATGGGTGTTCAGTGGTACCTGCATATGCTGGAAGCTATGCTCAGGCTTGCACATCAAGGGGGGCACGGGGGCTGGTAAGGGAGAGTGACCACTCCAACTCGTGGCGGGGGGGCAGCATTTGGCAGCTCTGGTTCCCGGGGATGCAACGTCTCTGGCATGAGAAAGCTCTAGCAGCTGGGGTCTGCATCAGCAAAGAACACAGGAGTCCTCTGCAGTGGTAACTGTGGCTGCTGATTCTCCTTCTTCCCCAATCAGGGGAATTCATGGCCAAGGGAACTCCCTGCAACACTTTGCTGGCCTGAGGGAAAGGGCAACATAGGCAGAATGCTACCTATCCCATTTATGCAGTCATCTCTAGTCTCTGCACTCCTCTGGTTCACTGTAGTCCCCTAACTGTACCCCATCATTTTCCCAGAATTTTCCTCATCTGTGATAGCTGACTTTATCATTACTTTGGGGGGAAGGGGAGGGTTGGGATCTCGTAGTCTGCCATCTTGCTTACATTACCCTCCTTCATACTTTCCCTTAGTTTTTTAGATATGGTTTGATTCCTTGAGGAACTATTTAAAATAGCTGATTTAAAGTATTTGTCTAGAAAGTGCAATATCTAGGCTTCCTCTGAACAGTTCCTATTGATATTTTCCCATTTTTATTTGCATGCCTGTAATTTTTTGTTGAACACCGGACATTTTGCATATTATACTGTGGCATTTCTGCAAATCAGATTCTCTCTCTTCCAGAGTTCCTCATGACTGCTACTTATTAGTAAGTAGTTATTTGTTTAGAGACCCTTCAAAATCAATTTTGTAAAGTCTGCATTCTTTGTTTACGTATGCATTGATCTGTGTTCTGTTAGCTTAGAGGTCAGCTAAAGATTGGACAGTTTACTTTAAATCCCTGGAACCAAAAATCTCCCAATCATTACAGAGGACTGTTGGTTCAGAGTATACTTTAAACCTTCAGCCAGGCAGTTCACAACTCTGTCTTCAGAGCCTTCACTTCCTGCTTCCACAGACCTTCAAGATGGGCCAGAGGTGAGGCCTAGGGCCCTCCTAGAAGTCTTTCCTAGGCATGCACATAGTCCTGCCCCAGTATATGGTTTTTACGTTCCCAGGAACATGCTGAGAGTTTTCCAAGCCGTATGGACATCTAATTCCAGGCCTTTGGTCTACTGCTTGACCCAACTATCTTCTATTCTGTCAGGGAGCAGTAATAAAATTACTTGCTTATAAATATTTTTGACAAATGCTGCTCTTCCTGCTCCCAGCAGGTTTAGCACTTGGCCAGTTGTGAGTCAGAAGAAATAACGACAAGGGTTTAAAGTCAATCTTCCAGGGAGCCTCCAACCCAGGCAAAACGAATAATTACAAATCTTTGAGAATTAGTCTGTTTTCTCAAATACTGAGAACACAGGCTGTTATTTTAGGCTCAGCTGATCTGGGAGATAGGAAATGGGACTAGTGTAAACTGAAATGCCATAAAGCTCACTCTTCTTACTGAAATCAGCCACTTTTCTTGAGTAAGTACTTCCCTAAGTTGTTGCAAACCTTTGGTTAATTACCAGAGTTCTGAAAAGTTGACTCTAACAGCCTTTGCCAGTTTTTCTGTTGCTTTTACTGGAAGTACTAAATTTCAGATTTCTTGACTCTGCTATTTTTGCTGACGTCATCTCAAAATAAAACTTTTAAAGCTACTTTAAAATGCATCATTCCTAGTTTCCCAATAACTCAATTTATCAAACATTTGCTGACAGTTTATATTGTTGTGTGGCTATAGGGACAACTAAGAAAACGGTTTCCACTCAAGTAACATGAATTCAATAATATAAAATTTCATGTGAAATTATTAATAATTATGACACTGGAGCAGAGTCCAGAAAGCTGTAATATTAGTAAGTGTCCCACGTAGTTCTGATACTGTAGTCTGGCTTGGAGAAAAACTGCCTTAGGTTTTCTATGGCTTCTGCATCCTAAGACAATATAGTTTTAAACATAAGCATATGAAGCATACATGTATTATAAAGACTCAGCTATAAAGCTGGGCAGTCAGGACAGGAGAGATGCTAACTGCGAGGTAGGGAGAAGAGGCCATGACGGAGCCTGCCTTTTGCATCTGTTCATAAGCAGTCTTGATGTTAGTTTTGTCAAGACTCAAACAAGTCCTGAAGGGTTCCGATCTCATTGCCTCAGAAACGTTCCTTCACCTCTATCTAAATTGGCAAACCCACCTCTATCCCAGGATATATTTTTTCTTTTTTAATTTATTTAATAAATGCAGTATTTTTAGGTATCTTCCAACCTGTGTTTCCTTGTCAGGAAGCTGGTTATATTCTCCCTGTACCAGACTTGCCATTTTGCCTTAAGAAAAGCGGCACAGGAAATAGCCTGCTCTGAGCGGGCTCCTGGGGGACTGCTGAAAGGACAAGAGAACAGTGGGAAGGAAACAGCAGTAACGCATATCTGCATATCTATACGGACCTCCTTCCTCCATAATAAAATCCTAAAAAAGAAAAGACACGCTATAGGTTGAAGAAAAAGCTAAAAAGAGAGGGACTTTAATTTATTTCCCAGTTGGGGTCTGAGAGGAGACTGCTATGGAGGATGGATGCCCCTCTTAATAAGCCAGGGAGCCTTACATGATCCGTATAAAAGATGAGGAGTAGAGTATGAATTTACATATCCAGAGTCCCCTGGCTCCCACATGGCATGAAACGCATTCAGAGTTTTCTGCATGCCCAAATGAAAAAGAGTAAGGGAGCAGAGGGTTCTTAGCAGAATTTTATTACTGCAAAATTACCATGAGAAAGGAGTTTGCCGTAGGGGTGGCAAAGAGATTCTGTAGCTGAGAGCTGTAGGTCTTACTGCCCAAGATCAGGGCTTAAATGAATATGAGAGCCAGACCTCTAAAGGTCCATATGAGCCAACAACTCAGCCACAGTGGAGAGATCATGACTTAATTTGCCACAGAATGCATCCAGGAGGCCAGGAATTGCCAATATCCTAGAACGAATAAGGACTCAGAGGAATACAAGACCACACACAATCACCTAATCTTTGTCAATACATGTAACCTAAGAAAGGTTAAGTGGTTCTCTTTGCATGTAAATGTGTAGTAATATATGGAGTACTGGTAGTGGTAAAAATAACACAAGCTGACATACTTTTATAGCCGTTATTATGTGCCAAACACTGACCTAAGATTTCTACTACATATTAATATTTCGCAATATTTTACAAGCATTTGAGGTAAGCACCAGAAGTATCACCATTTTACAGATGAAGAAACTGAGGCATAAAGAGTTCTGACTCAAGGCCCCACAGTAAGTGGTAAAGTCAGGATATGAACTCAAACTGACAACTTATGTATTAGGGGAAAGAAAGTGGATGTATCAAATGTATTTTTTTAATGTATGAAAATGATAAACACCTAATCTAGAATGAGTCTCACAGATATTTTTCTAGTTCAAAAAAGAATCCAGGTATTATATGTCTCTGGATCCAGGACAACATAAACAAGTTGAAGAAGGACATAATGGTGTGATTTTGATGTGGGGTCTAGGAGGGAATGATCAAAAAAGAATTCTTGAGATGTTTGCAGTGCAAAAGGTTTTTTGTTTTTGTTTTTTTTAAAGATTTTATTTATTATTTATTTGAGAGAGAGTTTGGGGGAATACAGAGGGAGAGGGAGAGGGCAAGCAGACAGCCCAACGCAAGGCTCTATCCCAGGACACTGAGATCATGACCTGAGCCGAAGACAGATGCTTAACCAACAGGGCCACCCAGGTGCCCCAAAAGGTAGTTTTATTAAAGCACAGGAACGGACCTGTAGACAGAAAGAGCTGCACTGCCATTGTGAGGGGCGACTTAAGTCGGGAGGGGAAGAGATAAAGAAGTTTCTAAAAGGAATTTCATGTTAGATAAGACTTACAGGATCCTGGAGGTCTGCATATTGTCAACAAAGGTTGCTTGCTGCCTTTACCAAAACATTAACATTAAGACAGTTAGCTGCTGATTATCAAACAACTGTTAAATGGAGGACAAAACTGATACACTGGGAAATTAGCACATGAATTTATAAATGTTTCATGAACTCAGAGATATAGTGGTGACCAAAGGTTTGAGTTAAAATTGAAGAGCTCTTAACTTTTAAAGGATCACACTAAAGTATATAAATAAAATGCTTCAAAATAATTCAGTGGGGCAGGGTGGGCTGGGTGGCTCAGTCAGTTAAGCATCTGCCTTCAGCTCAGGTCCTGATCCCACAGTCCTGGGACTGAGCCCCAAGTTGGGCTCCCTGCTCAGAAGGGAATCTGATTCTCCTTCCTCCCCCAACTTGTGCGCTCTCTCGTTCTCTTTCTCTCTCACTCTCAAATAAATAAATAAAATCTTAAAAAAAAAATTTCAGGGGCACCTGGGTGGCTCAGTGGGTTAAAGCCTCTGCCTTCCGCTCAGGTCATGATCTCAGCTGTCCTGGGATCAAGCCCCGAGTCAGGCTCTCTGCTCAGTGGGGAGCCTGCTTCCTCCTCTCTCTCTGCCTGCCTCTCTGCCTACTTGTGATCTCTGTCTGTTAAATAAATAAATAAAATCTTTATAAAAAAAAATTCAGTAGGAAACAATATCTGAAACAATAAAAAAAACAAATATGATATAACATGCTGGAAATGAAACACTGGAAATTAGGTATTAAAGAACAATGATGCCTGAGATGGGGAACAAATAAGGTAAGCTTTTATAATTGGCCCAGCTTACTCCCCTGAGAGGTTTATAGGCTGTGGTACAACAGGGGAACCCAGAGAGAGCTTGGTGGATTCCACAAGTTAAGGAAATGGAGCTGAAAGACAGAAAACTTGTGTGGTTAGTTTGAAGGCCAATCAGAGGAGAAGAGTGCACAGAGAACTTGGGAGATCTGCTAAGGAGAAAGAACCACCTGAAGTAATAACACGGAACTGTGTCCAGGGCTCACACAGGGCTGGGACTAGTACCTGTTACTACCACATGGAATGGAAACACCCATAATTCACCAGATATTGGTAGTATTCTTAGGAAATTCTTGACTCCATACTGGGGAATAATTAGGCCTAGATGAAGCATTTCTTCTGACTTACCTAACAAATCATAAAACTAAAACACAAATAGATCAAACTATCCAAATAATTTAATTGCACTGCAGAACAAACCTTAAGAATATTTATATAAATACAAAATACCCAGCACCCCAAAAAGGTAAATCCACATCTGGCACCCAATCAAATATTATCAGGCATGCAAAGAAGCAGAAAAATACAACAGATAACTAAGGGGGGAAAAAAAAAACAGTAAAAACTGGCAAAGATACTAGAATAATAACAAATAAATACATTAAAATAATTATTCAGTATCCTCATGGAATTGAGTTATAAAAGTATATAAGACTTGTGTGACACTGTGATTTATAATAAGAGATATACCTTTGGTCTTGACCTCCCATTTCTCCCACAGAGCTCCTAAAACCCTTGGAATTTCTTAAGAATGGAGAGGGATGACATCTGTCCTTATGTTAATAAGCCCATAGGTAAACTAAGGATGGGGTTGGTTGCCAGCGGAACCAACCGTGTGATATGAGGGTTGGAACTTTCAGTTCCACTTCTTAACCTCCTAGAAGAGGAGAAGGCTTGGAGATAGAGGTCAGTCACCAGTAGCTAATAATTTAATCAATCACACCTATGTCATGAAGCCTCCCCAAAAGCCAAAAGGAGGAGTTTAGAGAACTTCCAAGTTGGTGAAGGCACCCACATACCTGCAGGGCGGCACACCTCAAACTCCACAGGGAGAAAAAGCTCCTGTTTTCAAGACCCTTCTAAACCTCACCCTATGTATCTCTACATCTAGGTATTCATTCGTATCCTTTAATATCCTTTGTAATAAAGAATAAGTAAACTGGTATCCTGAGTTTTGTGAGTGGCTCTAGCAAATTAATGGAACCAACAAGGGAACTGCGGGAATCTCCAATTTGTAGCCAGTTGGTCAGAGGCACAGGTGACAACCTAGACTTGCGACTGGCAAGTAGAAGCAGTCCTGTGGGTCCAGAGGGACTGAGCCCTTAACCTGTGAAATATGATACTCTCCAGGTAAATAGTGTCATAATTGAGTTAAATTTGTGCCATATTTCATCAGTGTTCTTTGAGATTGGGAGAACTACTTGGAGTTGTGGAAAAAACACATATAAATAGAACACAGAAGATATAAAAGACCCAAATCAAACTGTGAATGATGAAAATTCTGAGTTGAAAAATATACAAGATATTTATGGAAGATTAGATATATTTCAAACGATAAAATCAGTGAATATAAAAGACAAAGCAATAAAATCATCTGGAACAAAACACAGAGAGGAAAAAAATTTTTCTAATAAAAAGAGGACTTTCAGTTTCTCACTGAGCATGAAAGGAGCCTGGAAGTCACCCCTCCACCCTAACAAGTAAAAAGCTGAACAAACTGAAACAACATCTTAGATCTGTCAAGTAAGTGAGGTCAGAAGGCAAACCCCCAAAGTGGGAGACAGACAGGCAGATACCAAGAAGTATGACTTACCAGAGCAGATACCTCTGGGGAAACCAGTACTGGGATGGAAAACCTGAACTACAGGGGGAGATGAACCATAAGACGCTATGGACTCCAGGAAACAAACTGAGGGATTTAGAAGGGAGCGGGGACGGGGATAGGCAAGCCTGGTGGGGGGTATTAAGGAGGGCATGGATTGCAGGGAGCACTGGGTGTTCTACGCAAACAATGAATCATGGAACGCTATATCAAAAACTCATGATGTACTGTATGGTGACTAACATAATAAAAAATATACATATGTGAATAAAAAAAAGATTCTCTCTCCCTTTCTCTCTTCCCTTCCCCTCACTCCCTCTCTAAAATAAAAATAAAAATAAAATAAAATAATAAAATTAAAAAAAAAAAAAGAAAGGAAAACCTGAACTACAGTTGACAAACTGCTGGAGGTTCAGAGTGGGCAAACCTATGAGTTAAAAATTTGAGGGGCACCCCCAGAGTTTTATCATCTGGAATACTACCAGGTCTCACTGTAAAAATCAGAGAAAAATCTCCTGCTTCTGTCAGGGATAGGAGAAAAGTAACCATTTTGAAATATGCCAGAGCCTTTGTCCTTAATAAAGCCTGCCCTCAAAAGAAACTAACTGACCAGAGGCTACCTGACCTGTGGGAAGGGAAATACTCAGTTTCAGTCCTCTCCAGTCATCCTGTCTAACCTAGGGACAGGGGCAGGGGAAGGCAAAACAAAAAGGGTACTTGTGAAGTTCATTGCTGAAGGGCACCAGCTCAAGACAAGACTGAGATCTACTCCTCAGACGACAGAATGCCTCCTTGGCCCCCAACACCATAGCACCACATCACTGAAGAACTCACCAGAGTTCCTCTCACCCAGTACACATCATGCATGGCTTTCAACGAAAAAATTATAAGGCATACTAAGAGGCAAAAATCAGTTTGAAGGACCGGAAGCATCAGAACTAGATTCAGATACAGCAGGAATGTTGGAATTACAAGACCAGGAATTCAAACAACTATGATTAATGTGTAAGGGTTCTAATGGGAAAAGTGACAACATGTAAAAACTGAAAGATACTATACAGCACAGAGATAAAAATTCTAAGAAAGAAGAAAGGCTAGGGATCAAAAGCACTGTAACAGGGGTGCCTGGGTGGCTCAGTGGGTTAAGCCTCTGCCTTCAGCTCAGGTCATGATCTCAGGTTCCTGAGATAGAGCCCCACATCAGGCTCTCTGCTCAGCAGTGTGGAGGCCGAGAAAATTAAGGCCATCCCACCTCAAGTTTAGCTGATGTGGGAAACAGAGGGAGAAGAAAATCATTAAAATTCCTCACCTATTGACAAGCCCTTGAAACAGAGTGGCTGTCCCCTGGGGACTTAACTGCCCTCACCTTGAGATTTTAATAAGGACAATCCTAGCCTGACCGCCCCCCCTACCCCGACAGGTCCGACCAGAATCCTGTAAGTCTACTCTAACAATTCCTTTAGGAAACTTTATCTCTAAACCTCCAAGATAGTGTCGAGATTCATTCCCAAGTATATGACCCACTGATATACATCTAAAGGGTCTCACAAGAAGATTTTTATTATATAGGTAATGAATAACCTTTTCCTCAGACAACAGCTAGCCCCTCAAGGTCCTGGAGACCTCACTTCCAGAATTCCTTAGAGACTTACATCATCCATAACCCCCTTTGTCCTCACCCACCGCCAAGTCCACCCCTACTCTGCCTTTAAAAACTCTGACTGTAATCTGGCTCAGGGTCCAAGTCCCTACTCCGCTGTGTTGGGTATACTTGGGCCCAAGCTTAAGCTTGTCAAATAAGCCCTCCTGTGATTGCATCGGTGCTTGGCTCCTTGGTGGTCTCTCAGACGCGAAAACTCGGGCACAACAGCAGAGAGCCTGTTTCCCCCCAACCCCACCCCTGCCTCTCTGCCTACTGTGATCTCTGTCAAATAAATAAATAAAATCTTAAAAAAAAAAAACACAATAACAGACATGAAGAAGGCCTTTGATGGGCTCTTTAGCAGAGTGAACGAACACAGCTGAGAAAAAAGTCTCTGAGCTTTGTCAATAGAGGATATGTCAATAGAAATTTCAAAACTGAAAAAAAATTTGAGAAAAAAGACGGAAAAGGGGGGCACCTGGGTGGGTTAAAGCCTCTGCCTTCAGCCCGGGTCATGATCCCAGGGTCCTGGGATCGAGCCCTGCTTCGGGCTCTCTGCTCAGGAGGGAGCCTACTTCCCCCTCTCTGTCGGCCTGCTGCTCTGCCTACTCGTGATCTCTCTCTGTCAAATAAATAAATAAAATCTTAAAAAAAAAAAAAAAAAAAAAAAAGATGACGACGACAGAGGAAAAAATCTTGCCTATACAGGAGCAAAGATAAAAATTACCTCCAGCTTCTCTTCAGAAACCATGCAAACAATCAAACTGGAGTGCAATATTTAAAGCCTTAACGGGGGGAGGTGGCACCTCACATACTTATAATTCTGTATACTGTGAAACTGTTCCTCAAAAGTGAAGGGGAAATAAAGACTTGCACAGACAGACATTAATGGAATTTGTTGCCAGTGGACCTACCTTGCAAGGTATTTAAAAGAGTTCTTTAGAACTGGGCAGAAACTTGGGATCTACATAAAGAAAGGAAAAGCATTAGAGAAGTAATAAGTGAAGGTAAATTCAAAACTTTCACTTTTCTTATTCTTAACAGATCTATTAGAGTTTGTTCAAAATAATAATAGCAATAATGTATTTTAGTACGAATACTTAAGTATAAGTGAAATGAATCAAACCAATGATACAAAGGACAGAGAATAAATAGAAATATTTTGTTATAATAAGGTATTTGCACTACCCATGAAGTGGTATAGTGTTACCTGCAAACAAAAAGGCAACCACAAAAAAAATTATTTTTTAAGTATAATTCATATGCTAAGAAAGGAGAGAAAAATGATTCATGTAAGAGGCTCAGTCAAAACTATAAATGGCAGAAAGAGTGACAAAAAAAAACAGGAACAAAGAACAAAGTGATGAATAAAAACCAGTAATAATTATAGTAGGTATTAATCCAACTATATCAAAAACACTATGAACATCAATGGTCTGAATGTACCAATTAAAGGCAAATTATTGTGAGACTGGATCAAATACAAGATCCAACTATATGTTTGCGTCAAGAAACCCATTTTAAATATAAAGACACATATAGATTAAAGGTAATCTATACATATAGATTAAACGTAATCAGATGAATAAAGATATAACATGTTAACACCAATCAAAGGTAGAGTAGCTGTATTAATGATAATGGGATCAATTATTCAAGAAGACCTAATAATCCTTAACGTGCAGGCACCTAACAACAAAGAGTCAAAAGACATCAGGCAACAAAGGTCAGAATTTCTAGGAGAAATAGATAAGTCCATTATTATAATTGAAGAATTTAACACACCTCTATCAGAAATGGGCAGATCCTACAGGCAGAAAATCAGCAAGAATATAGCTGAACTCAACAACATCATCAACCAACTGGATATAACAGACATTATTGTTTCTCTCCACAACAGCAGAATACACATACCTATCTTAGGTTCACATGGAACATACACCAAGACAGATCACATTCAGGCCATAAAAACAAATTTAAAGAACAGAGGTTATACAATGTATTCTTTTTTTTTTTAAGATTTTATTTATTTATTGGACAGAGAGAGAAAGATCACAGGTAGGCAGAGAGGCAGGCAGAGAGAGAGGAGGAAGCAGGCTCCCCACTGTGCAGAGAGCCAATGTGGGGCTTGATCCCAGGACCCTGAGATCACGACCTGAGCCCAAGGCAGAGGCTAACCCACTGAGCCACCCAGGCGCCCCTATACAATGTATTCTTGTAAACTCCAGTGGAATTAAACCAGATATCAATAACAAAAAGCTCGTAAAACTCGAAATACTTCGAGATTAAACAACACACTTCTAAACAATATGTGGATCAAAGAATAATTTTAAATATTTTAAACTAAATGAAAATGAAAACACAACTTATCAAAATATGTGCAATGCAGTGAAAATAGTGCTTAACAAGGAAGTTTATACCATTAAGTGCATATTTCAAAAAAGGAGCAAAAGAAAAAAAAAGGAGCAAAAGAAGTAACAATTAGAACAGAATTCAATGAAGCTAAAAACAAGAAATCAATAGAGAAAATAAAAACCAAAACCTGGTTCTTTGAGAAAAACCAACAGAATTGATATAATTCAGTGCTTTAAAAAAAAGGCTGTCAAGCCATGAAAAGACATGGAGGAACTTTAAATGCATATTACCAAGTGAAAGCAGCCAATCTGAAAAGGCTACATACTATATGACTTTAACTGTATGACATTCTGGAAAAGGCAAAACTATGGAGACAGTAAAAAGACCAGTTGTTGCCAGGAGTTGGGAGAAGAGAGGGACAAAAAGGTGAACCACAGAGGAATTTCAGGGCAGTGAAACTAATCTGTATATAACTGTAATGGTGGATACATGACAGTATACATTTGCCAAAACCTACAGAATGAACACCACCACCAAGAGTGAACCCTACTATAAAATACGGACTTTGCATGAAAATGATGTATCACTGTTGGTTCATTAACTATAACAAATGTACCAGTATGGTTCGGGATTTTGATAGTGGAAGAAGCTTTAAATATGTGGGGGCGAAGAATATATGGAAACTCCCTGTACTTTCTGCTCAATTTTACAGTGAACCTAAAATTGCTCTAGGGGTGTCCAGGTAGCTCAGTCAGTTAAGCATCTGACTCTTGGTTTTAACTCAGGTCATGATTTCATGGGTCATGAGATCAAGCCCCGAGTCAAGCTCACTCTACTTTCAGTGGGGAGTCTTCTTGAGGATTCTCCTCCTCTGCCCTTTCCCTATTCACTCTCTCTCAAATCAATCAATCAATCATTTTAAAAACTGCTCTAAAAAATGAAGTCTATTTCTAAATGTAAAAAGAGCATCAATGAGCTCTGAAACAATTTCAAACAGTTTCATGTATTTCTAATTGGAGTCTCCAAAAAGAGGAGAGAGAGAAGAAAAACAAAACCAGATATATTTGAAGAAGTAATGTATAAGTTCCCATATTTTATAGAAACTATAAAACCCACAAACTACACTATAGATTCCAGAGATATAAAAATATCAGTAATAGAATATTATGAGTAATTTTATGCCTACAGATTCAGCAACTTAGAAGAAATGGACAAACTCCTTGAAAGACACAAAGCTCACTCCAGAAATAATTTAGACTTTCATCTTTTTAAAGACATTGAAATTATAGTTAAAAACCGGGGTGCCGGGGCACCTGGGTGGCTCAGTGGGTTAAAGCCTCTGCCTTCAGCTCAGGTCGTGATCCCAGGGTCCTGGGATCGAGCCCCGTATCGGGCTCTCTGCTCAGTGGGGAGCCTGCTTCCTCCTCTCTCTCTCTCTCTGCCTGCCTCTCCACCTACTTGTGATCTCTCTCTCTCTCTCTGTCAAATAAATAAAAAAAATCTTAAAAAAAATAAAATAAAATAAAAATAAAAAAAATTAAAAAAAAAAAAAAAACTGGGGTGCCTGGGTGGCTCAGACATTAAGCATGTCTGCCTTTGGCTCAGGTCATGATCCCAGGGTCCCGGGATCGAGCCCCCATCGGGCTCTCTGCTCTGTGGAAGCCTGCTTCTCCCTCTCTCATTTCCCCTGTTCATGTCCCCTCTCTGGCTGTCTCTCTGTCAAATAAATAAAATCTTAAAAAAAAAAAAAAAAAAGATATTATAGTTAAAACCCTCTAATATTTCCAAAAGGAACATTTACCAAGCCAGATAAGTCAAAACAGAAATCCACACCTACTCACAAAATATAGTAGGAAAAATACAGAATACGAAAGACGAAGAGATCTTCAATCAGTCAGGAAAACGGTGCAGAACAAAAGGGCTGACAATCAGACTGACGGCAGATTTCTCAAGAGTAACAACTGCAGCTGGAAGAGGAGTAGAACAGTGTCTCCACGGCGCTAAGGAAATTACCAGCAACCAGATGAACAGAAAAACAACAAAATCTTTTTAAAAATTGGACTTTTTCAAAGGAAACTTAGAAACATTAAATCCTTAGAATAAAATTAAAATCCTTGTCCATGTTGTCTATGCACAAATGTGAGCAGCAAAAACTAAGCACAATCTCGTCTTTCAGACAAAAAGAACTGGGAAAGGGACCACTGGGATCTAAAGACTGTATGAAACACCCTCATTATTTTTCATAGTTTTCTCTCACCTCTTTGCCCCAGTGGTGGCACCAGAAGTACAGAAATGCATAGTGATGGTGCAGGTAGGTAAATCTGTGAGAGATACCCACACTTCTGCCCAGAATAACAAGAAAAGTAGCTTGTGGGATCCAGGGACTATTGGGGGAATCCAGGGAAAGGAAGAGCCAGAGAAAGTATCCCATAATTTTGCACATGAATAATTAGCACAACTTCCAGCTCACACCTCAGAGAGATCTAAGGAAGCAAAGGCTTTGAGAATTACACTGTGGAATAAAATGCCACTAAATCATAGTATGTGGATGTAGCACAGCAAAGTCTTAAAACCGAATTGATACTAGAAACACTGTTCACAGAAGGTAAGACAAACTTGTGGTTAGAACCGAACCAGCCTAATTGCCCACCAAAAATAAAAATAAAAATAAAAATAATAATTCTCCAGAGAATTCTAACAGGACTCTGCGACTCAAAACATAACTCCAAATATTCCTGAAATACAGAGAACCAAGAAAAATGATCCAATATTGAGGGAAAAGATAATCAAAAGATGCACAGAATGGGAGGAAACACTCTTCAAAGAATCTGTAAGGCTAGCGTAACTATAGAACAAAACCAGATATAGACTGCAAAAAAATTAAAATTATAGGTCACTCTTACTCATGAAATAAATATAAAAATCCTAAACCAGTAAAGTTGATAAGAATAAATCCTAAGAGTTCTCATCATAAGGAGAAAATATAATTTCTCCCTTTATTCTTTTTTTCTTTCTTTTTATTGTATCTACATGAAAAGATTGAGCTATTAGCTGAACCTATTATGGTAATCATTTCATAATATATGTAAATCAAACCATCATGCTATATATTTTAAACTTTATGTGGTGATACATGTCAATTATTTCTCAATAAAACTGAGGGAAAAATCAACATAACAGACACATGAAAACTTTTTAAAACCCTAAACCAAAAATTGGTTTATCAAATACAGCACTAATTATCAGGTGATAAATCATGACTATGTTGGAGTTTTGTTTTTGTTTTTGTTTTTTCCAGAAACTCAAGGTCAAATCAGTATTAGAAATCTATTAATGTAACACACTGTATTACTAGCTTAAAGGAAAGAAAAAATGTCATATGAGTACTTTAATTAGGTAAAATTTAACCTCTGTGGTAGGCTTCTAAAATGGTTCCCAGGGGGTACCTGGGTGGCTCAGTCAGTTAAGCGTCTGCCTTCAGCTCAGATATGATCCCAGGCCACTGGGACTGAGCCCACACCAACCCCTCTCCCCCAACCCCCGCTGCCAGCTCTGGGCTCAGTGGGGAATCTACTTCTCCCTCCTCTCTCTCTCTCTCTCTCAAATAAATAAATAAAATCTTTAAAAAAAAATAAAATAAACTGACTCCCAATAATTCAGTCACAAAAAGAGTCCTTTAAACAAATTAGGGCTATGTCTCATGGGTCCTCTCAATTAAACAATAAGGCATCTAAGAAGTATAAGCATTGTCCCTTAGCCATCTCAGCAGGAGCCCAAAGCACAGAAGTGTTTATCTCACAGGAATTTGTAGGTATAACTATCATCCAATGAAATGAACCCCAATTAGATTTACAAAAGACACAAAGTTTTTGAGGAACATTTATCAGCAGAGATACTATCAATTTGGACTAAAAGATAATAAATGGTACACATGTAAAAGCAGCACTGGATTACCGAAGTTGTTCTGGCAGGAAGTAGACTAATAAAACCACACAGCTCTAAAACGTGCTATCTTTCATGACAAAGGAAGGATCATTCAAGAGCCCAGAAGGCAGAGCAGATGGACATGGAGAATAATTTCTAGAATTATTTCTATTAGATTGAAACCTAATGAAAAAATGTCTTATATTTTTCCAGATGGATTCTGGAATTGATATGGATCAATTAAACCTTTGTGCCTCCTATTTTCCCCCATTTTAAACTGGAATGTCTATTATCCTATGCCTGCTCCACCACAGCATACTGGGGGGAGGCATAACTGTATGTTTAGTGTCACAGATTTTCAGACTGAGAGTAACTGTATTTAAGGAACTAAACCCAGGAAGCTCATATACAACTAGACCTGATTTAGATGGCAAGATGCTGGACTTTGAGCTTGTAATGGGATGAGACTTTTGGTGCCTGGGGAGCAGAAAGTGTATTCTGCATATGCAAGGGAAATAAGATATTGGCGGCTAGAAGGCAGACTGATGGGCTACTTCTGAGTAGCACCTGAGATCCCCAACTCCTGGTATTCCTTTGAGTAGTCCCCTCCCCCGGACTATGGCTGGAACTAGGGAACTGCTTCTCATAAGGCAAAAGTAACAGAATGTCACTTTCAAGATAAGTTATAAAAGATGTGATTTCCTCCTGCTGACTCTCCCTGGCTCTTCTCATTTGGTTGACCTGAAGAAACCACCTGCCATGTTGTAACCATACGGCTTCATGACAAGAAAGTGAGGTCCTCCATCCAAAACCCATGAAGACCTGAATCTTGCCATAAACAACGTAAGTTGGAAAATAGTCCCTTACCATGGAGAATAATCCCACGACTACAGCCTCCGTTGCAAGAATAATTTAAAAACCCGAACACAGAATAATTCCTTGACTGCAGCCTTATGAAAGATTCTAAACCAGAAGATTCAGCTAAGCCATGCCCATGCTCCAGACACAGAAACTCTAACAAATGTCTACTGTCTTCAGTCTACATTTTGAAAAGCCTTCAGGCTGCAGAACCCATCTACAATCTGGGAAGGTGGAGCGCCCCAGTTTCCTGCGGGCATAAATCCCTGTCCTTTCAGACCCCCGCCATCCTACATACTACTTCCTCTGATTGTTCATCTCCGTTCTTTGTAAGAGTGGCTCCAAATTTTTCTTAAATGCAACTGTTTAAATGGGAAATAAACCAAGACTGGAAGTGATGAAGTGATCTGTCTAGGTCCAAATGCTTGTTAAGTGGCAGAGCTGAGATTCAAACCCAGGACTATGTAAGAAACCAAAATCTTAATCATTTTACTCACTGAATATGTCTTCAGAGGAACTAATTACAAAGCACTTTATTACATTAGGGAAAAGAAACTTAAGGCAGATTATATTCAGAATGTATTTTTGTAAATGCTTGATTTAAAACTGTTGATAATTTTTTTAATGAGATAAATGATTTCTTTTTTTGTTTTTAAGATTTTATTTATTTATTTGACAGAGAGAGAGAGATCACAAGCAGGCAGAGAGGCAGGCAGAGAGAGAGAGGGAAGCAGGCTCCCCACCAAGCAGAGAGCCCCACTCGAGGCTTAATCCCAGGACCCTGAGATCATGACCTGAGCCAAAGGCACAGGCTCAACCCACTCAAACATCCAGGCACCCTGAGATAAATGATTTCTTTAAAAAAAAAAAAAAAAAAAAAAAAAAAGATGGAATTATACTGGGCTCCTTAGCACAGTAGGTAGTGTGTCAGTCTTACATTAAAGATGTTGTGAAATGCTAACTTGAATTTGCTTTAAAACAATTCAAAAGTTGGGGCACTTGGGTGGCTCAGTGGGTTAAGCCTCTGCCTTTGGCTCAGGTCATGATCCCAGGGTCCTGGGATCAAGCCCCGCATCGGGCTCTCTGCTCAGCAGGAAGCCTGCTTCCCTCTCTCTCTCTCTGCCTGCCTCTGCCTACTTGTGATCTCTGTCTGTCAAATAAATAAATAAAATCTTAAAAAAAAAAATTCAGAAGTAGTGGAACAAACAGTGTTGATAACTGTTGGAGCTCATAAGGAGGTTTTGTATACCATTCTATGTTTGTATTTGAAACTCTTCATAATAATAATAAAAAAATTATCTTAAGGTTTCTCAACCCTGGCACTACTGACATTTCTGAATTGATAAACTCTTTGTTATGGGGATTTCCCTGCATACTGTAGGATGTTTAGTAGCATTCCAGGCCCTAGCCATTAGATGCCAGTAGTGCCACCACTCCATTGCTGGGACAACAAAAGTATTTCCAGACATTGTCAAACATACCCCAGGGGAGTGAACTGGCCCCACTTAAGAACCACTGCTTTAGAACAGGTTGTTTATTTATTCATTTATTTTTAAAGATTTTATTTATTTGACAGAAAGAGATCAGAAACAGGCAGAGAGGCAAGCGGGGGTGGAGGGAGGGAGGAAGGTTCCCCGCTGAGCCTGATGTGGGGCTCGACCCCGGACCCTGAGATCATGACCTGAGCTGAAGGCAGAGGCTTAGCCCACTGAGCCACTCAAGCGCCCCTAGAACAGGTTGTTTATTATTATTAGAAGTCTTAACACAGGCAAACACACAAAATATTAGGGAAACTGTAGGATGTAAATAAACAAAAGTCATTTGCATTGCTATACAAGAACAAGATAAAATTTTGAGACACACATTTACATTAACAAAAAAGGCACTTAATCATAAATTAATCAAAAGAAACATAAGACTTGTATGAAGAACATTATAATATATCCTCAAAAGATGTTGAAGATCTAAATAAATGTAGAAGCATTCTGTGTTATGGATAGGAAGGCTTACTAACAAAATGATGGCTATCTATCTCAAAATTGTCTGCAGATTATATGTAAATTTAAGCAAGATTTATATGGAGGATAAAAGGTTAAAAAGCAGCCAAGATTTTCCAAGAAAACAAGAACAAAGCAGAGGGCTTGCCCTACTAATATTAAGTAAATTAATATTAATATATTATATACTATATTATATTATATTATATTATAAATTATTAATTACTGCTGAATATTAAGACATTTTTGTAAAACAATAATAACATAATAATAATAATAATAACATAATAATAACAATAATAACATAATAAACAATAATAATATAACGGAGTAGAGTTAAAGAAAAAGAGCTAACAGAATAATGCACATATGGAAACATAATTTAACCTAGCTTGGTACTATACATCATTAGGGGAGCAACCACTTTCTAGGAAACTCATCTATATGGAAATAAATAAAAAATGGATCTGTACCTCACACACACAAAATAAAACCTACATTAAATAACAAATTTCAGACTGATTAATGCGAAAGGAAAATTAGGAAAAAAATATGGCAGACAATTTCTACATCCTTAGGGTAAGGGAGGATTTTTTTTTCCCCATATTTTATTTATTTATTTGACAGACAGAGATCACAAGTAGGCAGAGAGGCAGGCAGAGAGAGAGGCGGAAGCAGGCTCCCCGCTGAGCAGAGAGCCCGATGCGGGGCTCGATCCCAGGACCCTGGGATCATGACCCGAGCCGAAGGCAGAGGCTTCAACCCACTGAGCCACTCAGGCGCCCCTTAAGGGAGGATTTTGTTACTAAATGCAAAAAAAGGGGCACCTGGGTAGCTTAGTCAGTTAAGTGTCTGCCTTCGGCTCAGGTCATGATCTCAGGGTCCTGGGGTCGAGCCCCGCATCAAGCTCCCTGCCCAGCAGGGAGTCTGCTTCTTCCTCTCCCTGTCTGCATGCTCATTCTCTCATTCTCACTCTCTCTCTCAAATAAATAAATAAAATCTTAAAAAAAGACAAGCTACTAAGAGAAGCGGTTTGCAACATACATATCAGATAAAGTCTAGCAAAAAGAAAATGACAAAACTTATGCATTGGAAAATGGGCAAAAGTCACAAACAGGCACTCCACAAGAGAACCACAAATGGCCACTGAAAATATAAGGTGCTCTTCCAG
This sequence comes from Lutra lutra, assembly GCF_902655055.1. Lineage (NCBI taxonomy): Eukaryota > Metazoa > Chordata > Mammalia > Carnivora > Mustelidae > Lutra > Lutra lutra. The sequence continues at coordinate 25,289,949 of NC_062295.1, read as the reverse complement.
GGATGTAAGCGTGGTTCAATATCCTCAAATCAATCAATGTAACACATCACATTAACAAGAGAACAGATAAAAACCATATAATTTCAATAGATGCAGAAAAAGCATTTCACAAAGTACAACATACATAAAAACATTCAACAAATTAGGCTTAGAAGGAACAAATCTCAACATAATAAAGGCCTTATATGGGAAAAAAACAAAAACAAAAAACAAAAACACCACAGCTAACATTATACTCAATGGTGAAAAACAGAACTTTCCCCCTAAAATCAGAAATAAGACAAGGATGTCCATTCTCACCACTTTTATTCAACATAGTACTGGAAGTCCTAGCCACAGGAATCAGACAACAAAAAGAAATAAAAGACATACAAACTGGTAAGAAAGAAAGAAATAAAACTTTCACTATTTGCAGATGACATGATACTACATTCAGAAAACCCTAAAGACTCCACCAAAAAAACACTAGAACTGATTAATGAATTCAGTAAGGCTGCAGGATAAAAAAACAATTTACAGAAATCCATTGCATTTCCTAACACTAATAATGAAGTAGCAGAAAGAAAAATTAAAAAAAAAAAAATCCCATTTACAATTGCACCCAAAATAATAAAATACCTAGGAATAAACTTAACCAAGGAGGTGAAGGACCTATATTCTGAAAACTATAAAACACTAATGAAACAAATTAAAGATGACACAAAGAAATGGGAAGATATTTCATGCACATGGACTGGAAGAACAACATTGTTAAAATGGCTATATTACCCAAAGCAATCTATAGATTTAATGCAATCCCTATCAAAACACCAATAGCATTTTTCATAGAACTAGAATAAACAATCCTAAAATTTGTATGGAAATCAGAAAAGACCCTGCATAGCCAAAGCAACCTTGGAAAAGAAAAGCGAAGCTGGAGGCATCACAACTCTAGACTTTCAGATACATTACAAAGCTGTAGTAATCAAAACAGTATGGTAATAACACAGAAATAGACACATAGATCAATGGAACAGAATAGAGCCCAGAAATAAACCCACAATTCTATGGTCAGTTCATCTTCAACAAAGCAGGAAAGAATATGCAATGGAAAAAGATAATCTCTTCAACAAATGACGCTGGACAAACTGGGCTGCTACCTGCAAAAGAATAAAACTGGACCATTTTCTCATATCATACATGAAAATAAACTCAAAATGGATTAAAGGCCTAAATGTAAGACCTGAAACCACAAAAATCCTAGAAAAGAGCACATCTGACATCAGCTATAGCAATATTTTTCTAGACATGTCTCCTGAGGCAAGAAAACAAAAGCAAAAATAAACTACTGGGACTACATCAAAATGAAAAGCTCCTGCATAGCAAAAGAAATAATCAACAAACTGAAAGGCAACCTAAGGAATGGGAGAAGATATTTGCAAATGACAAATCTGGGAAAGGGTATGTATCCAAAATATGTAAAGAACGAATACAACTCAACACCAAAACCCACAAATAATCCAATCAAAAACTGGGCAAAGACATGAACAGATATTTCTCCAAAGAAGACATACAGATGGCCAACAGACAAATGAAAAAATGCTCAGCATCACTCATCATCAAGGAAATGCAAATCAAAACCACAATAAGATATCGTCTCACAGCTGCCAGAATGGCTAAAATAAAAAACACTAGAAACAACAAGTGTTGGAAAGGATGCAAAGAAAAAGGAACCCTCATGCACTATTGGTAGGACTACAAACTGCTGCAGCCACTGTGGAAAACAGTAGAGAAGTTCCTCAAAAAATTTAAAAATAGAACCACCATATGATCCAGGAGTTCCACTACTGGGTATTTACCCAAAGACTACAAAAACAGTAATCAAAAGAATATATGCACCTTTATGTTTATTGCAACATTATTTACAATAGCCAAATTATGGAGGCATCTGAACTGTCCATCGCCTGATAAATGGATAAAGATGTAGTATATACACACACAATGGAATATTATTACTGAACCATAAAAAAGAATGAGATCTTGCCATTTGCAAAACACATATAAATCCAAAGGGTATAATGCTAAATGATCTAGTCGGTCATAGAAAGACAAGTACCATATGATTTTGCTCATATGTGGAATTTAAGAGACAAATAAATGAACAAAGAGGAAAAAAGAAACAAATCAAAAAACAAACTCTTAACTGTACAGAGCAAACTGACAGTTGCCAGAGAGCAGGTGTTTGGGGGAATGAGTGCAACAGGTGAAGGGAATTAAGAGCACACTTATCACGATGAGTATCAGGTGATGTGCGGAATTACTGAATCACTACATTGTAAGCCTAACCCAATATAACACTGTATGTTAACACCACTGGAATTAAAATTAAAAAAAAAAAAAATATATATATATATATATATATATATATATATATATATGGTGCTCATTCAGAGAATTAGAAATTAAAATCACAATGAATTTACTCTTACATAATTGGAAATTTTTACTCTTTATTCTTACCATTTACTCTTACATAATTGGAAAATTTTTACTCTTTTACTCTTACATAATTGGAAAATTTTAAAAACAGGCTGTCCTATATAATAAAATGAGGTTGTAAAATGTGTTGTAGTTCTGTACACTAAATGATCCCTATTTTATTATCATATGTTTGGTGTGGATGTACATATAAGTTTAAAACTACATAACTAGGGACGCCTGGGTGACTCATTCAGTTAAGCAGCTGCCTTGGCTGGGGTCATGATCCCAGGGTCCTGGGACTGAGTCCCACATCAGGCTCCTTGCTCGGCGGGGAGCCTGCTTCTCCCTCTATCTGCAGCTCACCCTGCTTGTGCTCTCTCTCTCTCTGACAAATAAATAAAATCTTAAAAAAAAACACTACAAAAAGAACTACATATCTATATGTATATGTTTATATCTGATATAGGTATTTATAATTTATGTTTATTTTTCATAGATACAGAAAAATATATAGCTATGAAAAATAAACATAAAATATTAACTTTAAAAAAGCCAGGTTTGGGGCACCTGGGTGGCTCAGTGGGTTAAAGCCTCTGCCTTCAGCTCAGGTCATAATCCCAGGGTCCTGGGATGGAGCCCACCATCGGGCTCTCTACTCAGCAGGGAATCTGCTTCCTCCTCCCTCTCTGCCTCCTTGTGACCTCTCTCTCTGTCTCTGTCAAATAAATAAAAAATATCTTAAAAAGCCAGGTTTATGGATACGGATCCTTCGGAATTTTTACACTCTGATGGTGGCAATGTAAACCACTGCAAACTCTTTAGAAAACAATCTGGCAGGGCACCTGGGTGGCCCAGTTGTTTAACCATCTGACTTCAGATCATGTCATGATCTCAGAGTCCTGGGATTGAGCCTTGCGTCAGGCTCCCCATCCAGTGGGGAGTCAGCTTGTCCTTCTGCCCCTTGCCCTGCTAGTGCATGCACTCTCTCTCAAATAAACAAACAAAATTTTAGAAAAAAAATTTGGCATTGCCATGTGAATTGAACATGCATATTCTCTGTGATTCTAACAATTCTATTCCTAAGTGTTTATTTCAGAGAGACTCTTGAAGTAGACACCTTGAAAAATGTAGACAGCCCAAACCAAAACAACCCAAATGTTCACCAATAGTACAAATGTAGAAATAAGCTATGTCATAGAACAGTATGTGGCAATAGAAACAAACTGATGATAGCTATATATCTAAAAACTGATAAACCTCAAGATAATGTTAAGAAAAAGAGGCAGAAGGAGCAAGGGGAGGATGAGGAAAAGAAAGAAAGAAAGGAAAGAACGTGCAAGAAAGAAGAAAACAGACTATGATCCCACTTACGTAAAGTTCATAAACAAGAAAGTAAAAGAAGCAAATAAAAACAGGAAAAACATGACAAAGAAAGACTGGGAATCACCGTCAAGTAGTGCCTGTGGCTGAGTTCAGACTTGGAAGCTAGTTAGACCTGTGTTTAAAACCTTTCACTGATACTAACTGGTTTTGTAACACTGGATAAACTACTGTCCCTCTCTGTATCTCTGTTCTTTAAACTATAAAATGGAGAAAGTGGTGATGATAAAATAATGATGATCTCATCCAAAATTTACTGAATATCTGCTGCATGCCAGCTCTGTCTATGGGACAGAGGGAGGTCTCAGAGATCTCCAGGGAGGGGAATCACAATGAATGCTGCAGTACAACCCGAGTGCCTCGGATGAACAAGGAAGTGAACGGTACTACAGGCAGGAGAAGCACTATAACAAGCCGTATGGACTCCCTGTGTAGATACAATTATTTCAGTGTAGTTGGGGCCCAGAGAGGAAGGGGCCATAAAAAGTCAGAGTCTGCATGTGAAGGCAACACAAGAAGCATGATTTTGAGGCAGTGGTTCCCAAAGTGAAATCTGCAGACCAGGACATCACGATTACCTAGGAACCAGTTACAAATACAAATTCTTGGACTTGTCACAGATCTGAATCAGAAACTATGATATCTTAGGTGGCTCAGATGATTAAGCATCTGAGTCTTGATCTCAGGGTCCTGAGTTCAAGCCCTATGTTGGGCTCCATGCTGGGTGTGGAGCCTACAGAAAGAAAGAGAAAAAGAAAGAAAGAAAGACTAACTAATTAACTCTGGGTCTTTTCAAAGTCACTTGAAGTGATTCTAGTGTATGGCTGACATTTGATAAGATGATTTTGAGCGATGATGGAATGGAATGTTTTTAAAAAAAATAATGAAATCATCCTTTATAAGTCAAGTAATTCAGAAGAGGGTGAAGACCACGATGTTCTGAATTCAGAAGAGGGAAAAGACGATAATATCTGAAAAGGTACTAGGTATTACGTATGATATACTTGATTTTTCTTTGACAAAAATTAATCAATTTTATGGGTTACTCTATTTACAAATCAAATTTCCCACATGCTTCATCTTAAAAATACATTTCCAAAGAAGCTTACATTTTAAATCTTTTTTTTTAAATTTATGCCAGAGGGATCTTCCCTGTTTTATAACCTAAAAAGTTGTTAAAAAGAAAAACACCACCCCAAATGATGTTGAAGACTTAATACCCAATCTAACTGCAGTTTCAACCCACCAGATATGTAACCTTTAACTAGTCAACACAGAACTTCCTGTCACCGCTATGAATTTACTGACACTTTCCACTTCCCTTAGGAAGGTAATCTTGTCTAAACAATGCGTTCCTTTCTTCTTTTTTAAATTTCAACGGCCCTCTCTCTGCCTTTAAAAACCTTCCTCTTCTGTAGCTCAGTGGAGCTTCCCTCTACTTGTTAGATGGGATTCTGTCTGATTCATTAGTCATTTTTAAAAAGCCAGTAAGATCTTCAAATTTACTCAGCTGAATTTTGTTTTTTAACAGATTTGGTGGCAGCAGTGAGATCCAAAGCAAACTTCTGACAGCATTCAGGAACAATGAAAAAAAACACAGGCATGGCGCCCTGCAAGCCCCTTTGAGTTCACAGTCTTTCTTGCTGTTTCTGAGGGCCATCGGTAAATCCTCATGGCTTGATCCCACTCTTCTGCATTCAAGCTACCAATCTAATTGGGTTACCAGGGTTAACAGGTCAGTCTAGACTGACAAGGGGCCCTTGTTCACAGCCCAGTCCACAATTCCACCTGGAATTCCTTCCTCAAAGTTCCAGTCTGAAATCCCCATTTACTAGAGTCTGCAATTTAGTGCTGGTGGTCCACAAGACCTTCTCTTAGCCAGCCCACAGTAACAACTTATGATTACTGCTATACGTTTGTTCGACTGGTTTTGTGTTAACAGAGGCTTAGCTAATGAGGTCCTTAAATGCTGAAGAGTCAAATGTACCACCTTCTGGCGTATCTACTTATTTTATGCCTAAAAACTATGAAGGGGGCGCCTGGGTGGCTCAGTGGGTTAAAGCCTCTGCCTTCGACTCAGGTTATGATCCTGGGGTCCTGGGATCGAGCCCCGCATCGGGCTCTCTGCTCAGTGGGGAGCCTGCTTCTCCTTCTCTCTCTGCCTGCCTCTCTGCCTACATGTGATCTCTGTCTGTCAAATAAATAAATAAAATCTTTAAAAAAAAAAAACAAAACAAAACTATGAAGCTGGGGGGCACCTGGGTGTTCAGTCGTTAAGTGGCTGCCTTGGGCTCAGGTCATGATCTCAGGGTCCTGGGATCAAACCCTGCATCTCCCACTCATCCTGCTTATGTTCCCTCTCTCCCTCTCTGTATGTGTGTGTCAAATAAATAAAATCTTTTTAAAAAATTTTTTAAATAAATAATAAAATAAAAACTATAGATCTGGGTACACTGCATATATATAGAAATGGCAAAATTTTACCAAAAACAACCTAGAATGATAAGGGCCCTGATGGGGAAAGTTCCAATCAAAGAAGATCATTAAAGAAGTGCGCTTGAAAGTAAGGGTTCCCAAATTAAACAGAATGGGATACCTATTTTAATTGGCAAGCAGAAGATCCTAAAAGGTTCCACAATTCCAAAGTAGTTTCATTGAAAAATTCATTGCAAAAGCCTAAAGAAAATTAATGTGAGGGAAATAGGACTATAACTCCCACAGCTCCCTCTTTCCTCCTGAGAACTCACAGAATGAATACTAATTCTCTGCCTGAACCATTTTTCCACCCTGAGATGACTACACAACCATAAACAAGTCTTCCAAATTAATGGCCATATAGATAACCCCCTATCTACCTTCAAAGGAGGGCCCCTATATAGGCCCCTCTTAGAGCTGATGAAACTAAGGAATTTACTGGTAAACCGCTACATTATTTCTTTAAACAAACAACGGTAAATTCTGGTATATACCAGACTCCATAGAGGGGATCACAGAAAAACTGACAGAAGCCAGTGAAGACTGAAAATTCTTATCAGAATCCTTTCTTCTGCATCTGTCTGTAGAGCCTAGTTGAGAGAAGAAAATAAAATTTCAAATTATCCCTCGCCTTCCAAATTCAAACCCATTGTTTACTGATCCTTTCTCTCTCTGGGATAGCTGTTGTCTTCTTGTTTACACATCTGGACTTGGCTCTTTGCCTGCCAGGAACATACAAGCTGTTGGTTCTTTTTTTAGGCAATCTTTAGGAGTGACTGGATTTTGGGAAGTTAATATCCTTTACCCTCTTTGGGGACCTTACACCTGAGAGGGGTTATTCAATACTGCCAGAAATATTTATAATTAAAATTCTTTACCCAGAGGGAAAGAAACCAATTGAGGATAATGTAGTTGGATAAGTGGATCAATGTATGATGTCATTTAAGTTACACCCCAATTCTTTGAGGAATTGAAAGTAACTGTCCTAATCTTGCAAATTGTTTGCAAAACAAAACTCAGCTCCAGAGGCAATTCAAAATTCACCTATCTCTTCACCAATCCCCAAACTCCTTTATCTCAAACAGCTTGTAAATTATTGGCCTTAGGAAAGCAAAAGTCCATCTTGGAGAAACTTATATCCTTTCAGTCGCTTGGAGTTAGAAACACAGATCATATCACCTGACTCCAAAGGAAGAAAGAAAGGGGGAAAGGTCTTTTTAAAAGCAAACTGCTAAAAGGGCTCTAGCAGTCTCTTTATGATTAATTCCAGAGACAAAAGGCTTGCAGATTTCTTGGAATCCCATCAATACACAACCTTCCTCTGGTCCCCTGTTATCTTACGGAAGTACAAGCTACTGTAAGACTCTAAAGTCTTAAGTTCAAGTCTATCAACAGGCTGAAGAAGTCTATCCGGATCCCAATCCAAAGGTCACAGTTTAGAACTGGTGATTAGGCATGTTGGAAACAGGAGAGAAAAACAGCAAGAGCCCCACCTGGAAGGAACATTACCAACTGCTCCCAGCCACTGACACTGCTCTGCAAAATTAGAAGGTGGTAAGCCTTGAGTACGTAACACCCAGCTAAAGGCTCCACATGACACCAAGCCCTGTACAGACACTGAAGACCTTCAAATCAAATTACGAGGAAGAGCAGTATCCATCGACAAGACAGACAGACTTCCACTCAAGACCACGGATCAGGAGGGCCTACTTTAACAGAACCTGAAATCTTTCTCCTTTTCCTTTCCTTAACTCTGCCATTGGCCTGGAAAGATAACGTCTTCATCTTTCTCTCTCAGGCCACTGATAAGGGTGTCAACCTCTGGAATTTAGGACAACCTTTTATTTCAGGCTAGAAGAAAATCTAACTATGGCCCTAACTTTCTAGAAGCAAAATAAGACACCTTATTGGTCAACTCCCTTGAATGTACATCATGAGTTAAAAGGACCTACTAGGAGGTTTGCAGGATTCAGGATTCACTCCTTTTGGCAGGTCCTTACTTCCTGTTAGGGTTAGGGTAGGCCTCTGTAAAATTGACAGGGAGGGAAAACCCCATAAAGTGGTGGGCTGCAGTTGTGTGATAGCAAAGAGTCTCAGACCAAGGACTGTCCTTGAGGAATACTTTGAATGTAAGAAATAAACAAGTAAAAAACTTGATTCTTGTTCCTAAAAGATTAAAAAAAAAAAAAAAAGTCTTAATACCTCATCTAACTGCAGCTTCACACCCACTGAAATGTAACCTTTAATCACTCAACATGGGAATTTCCTGGTCAGCACTAGCAAATTTACTGTTAGACCCCAGCTATTCCCCTTAGGAGGGCAATCCTGCCTAAAACAATGGTTTCTTTCCTAATAATTTCATTTTTCCCACTGTCTCTTTATCTTTAAAATCGTTCCCATTTCTGTAAACTTTTGGGGCTCACCCACTACTTGCTAGATGGGCTACTGCCCGATTCATGAATTAATAAAGCCAATTAGTTCTTTAAAATTTACTGAGTTTATTTTTATTTAATACTATCTCTGTTCTGGATCTGATTTCTAGTTTTCTCTCTGCTTTACTTACTAGAAGTTTCAGAGTGTCAATTATTGTATTATATAGTATATTATATTGTATAGTGCCAAATATTGTACTATTTTTTTCTCTTGTACTTACCACTGCTACAATATTTTTCCTTCTAACCTATTTGTGCTTAACAGTTCTACACCTTTTCTTCTGCCTGGAGGGCAGATAACTTCTCTCTGAATTGTAGTTATGACTCTTGTACCTGCTTCTGTTTAAGGGTTATCTTTATAGTGTTTTGTTTTTCTGGCTTTGCTCTTTTCACCTAGTAAATCTGTTTACTGATCCTAGGTTACTTTTTTATTTTAGTCGACCTTAAGTATACCTTGGTGCACTTTTCTGTTATTGTTACTGATGATTTTTATTTGTTCCAGGTAATTTCATAGTATCTGAATGAGTTTAAAAGCAGGAACAATGCTGTATACACTAGTAATTTCCTGGATGTTCCCAGATGGAAATGACGGAAATTCCACAAATATTCCACAATTCATGAGACGAAGTTAATGTAAATAGCCTCAAACTTTATTTCCATTTCCTACTCCAATTATCTGAGAAGCAGACAGGCAGTAGATACCATTCTATCATTAGCAAAATCCTACTACATATTCAATCACTTGGAGAATTCTACTAGAACCCACCGAAGTGCGTAAGTTATTTTCCTTAAAATGTACTCCTCCTTACCCTTCTATATAAACATTTCTTGAAAGATAAAGGCAAAAAGACATTTAGAAATGCTTCAATTTTTTCTACTCAATTAGTCTGGAAGAAATAAAGAGATCAGTGAGCTCTGTATCATTTTTGGAGCCATAGTAATCAAGACTACAGCTCAATTTAATATAATGCTGAACAGTATGGGTAAATAATTTGTTAAAACAGAACACCGCATTCAAAGCATCAAAGGTACATCAATCACTGGAGAAACTATTCTACTACTTTGCCTTGAAATGACTGTCTAAAAACATCAAAGATTAATAGTGTACCTAAAATTCTATAGTTGTATCTTAATGCAGACCTAAACTTATTAGCCAGCTAAAGCAATCTGTTTCTATCTCTTCCCCACTCATTAAAACCTCGGCTTTTATTTTCAGTTTTTAAAAAAAAGCTTAACTTATACACAGTAGTCTCTAATGAAGATTCTCTGAACCACCCCAGAATGAAAGAATGTTTTCTTCTACCAAATTCTTTCATAGAGGAACTCTTACATACGTTAGCAAGTGATTAACTTATGCTCCTACTATAACTGGAACTGACCAGGGAGGCGAGATGTACCTCTCTGACTGAAAATAACTGGAAATTCCTAAGCAAAGCAAAAAAAGCATTGCTTTTGTAGTTAACACAACAGGGGAGGTAGAATTGTGAAAGTTTTCCTTACCACTGTCTTCAATAATTTCTGCATATGTTCCTGGGCCATCTGGTAATATCTTCAAGCCTTCAAAACTGCCTAAATATTTTTAGTATTTCAGGACTAAGTAATACCACAATAAGTATTAAAATACTTATTTTAAACAATTTTCCCAGAAAAAAAAATTTATAGGAAAGAATCCAAATGTTATTTTGTTTTGTTTTTAGGTTTAAAAAATACTTGTACCTGTCCTAAAATTAAAAGGGCTCAGAATACCAAGTATTGGCAAAGCTGCAAAGCAACTAGAACACATTCCTGTATAATATAGCCGTATGTGAATGGTACAGATCCTGTGGAAAACAAGTATCTGTTAAGGACATCTAAATATGGAGATATAGAGATATCTTATGATCCAGTGATTCCACTCACTGGCATATACCCAAGAGAAATTAATGCTCCGTTCACCGATAGTAATGGACAGGAATGATATTAGCCACTTTACCCATAATAGTCCCAAACTGGAAACATCGAATGTCCACCAATGTAAAAATGGATAAACTGTTATATTTACATACTAGAATATTACATAGTAATGAAAAAGAATCAACAGCTGCTCTTTACAAGGTTATGGGTAAATCTAAGGTTAAATGGAAGTAGCCAGGAAAAATAATGAATAGGCAAGCTTGCATTATACGAAGTTCAAAAACAAGCAAGACTATTTCTGAACTTCACACATGACATCAGAGCCCGTTGGTGACAGAGGTCGGAACAGTGGTTTCTTTTGGGTTGAGGAAGATGTTAACCAAGAAGAGGGATAAAGGAGCCTCCCGAGCACTGGTAACTTTCTATATTTTTATACGGATGGTGATTATACAGGTGTATACAGATGTAAACACATATCAAATTGTACACTGAATATCTGTGCATTTACTTATAGGTATGGCTTAATTTAAAAATAACTCATATGATACCAAGAATCTTGGAATAAGCATTGCAAGGTCTAGTCATGGCTCTGCCAGGTGTGATTCTTGACAAGGTGCAAAACCTCAGTGGGTCTCCATGCCTCAAATTAAATGTTAAGTAAGATCTCTTCCCCTTCTAAAATCCATTTATTTGTAGTTTCTATGAATTTCCTCAGTCTCCATGTTTGCCTTAAACATAGTAATTATATATGTAAAATGATCTTTTCCTTATTTCCACCAAAATCTACCTTGAGCATATCTCCTTAATCCCTACTTGGACAGACTGGGAGTGGGTGTGGGGGTGTCTATCAGGTTTATTTTAAACTACTAGAAGGAAACAGCGTAAGAATATCTGGGCCAACATACAAGCACATAAAGTGAAATGCTTACCTAGGAATACAGGTGATTAGAAATTAGTTACGGTCTATTATCTGGAAAGAACAATAAACTATGATGACAGTAGCTAGGACTATAATTTCCTTTGAATCAATAAAAATAACCCCGAGCCATTAGAGTGATAATACCTAATAATTTATAACCAATACCCCGTAAGCTAAGTGCAGAAACGCGGCTGTTCCTTTCAAATTATCTAGATCAGGAATCAATAGTAAGTGCACAAGTTCTATACACTGAAAAAAGGAATCAAGAAGACACTCCTTGGTAGGAGGAAGCAGCGTACCTAAGGGAGAAGTACACTGTTTTATCTTTTCTTTCTTTCTTTTTTTTAAATAGCATGTACCTGTTTATTACCTTTATAAATGGAAAAAAATAAAGCTTACTTCCACCCAGCTTTTCCCCATAAGGAGATGCTACCTGAATTAAGTAGTTTCATTTTATATCCTTATTCTGGGTACATAAGTCATCAAACCACAATGTCAGATCAAGTCAGAGCACCCCAGTCACCACTTCATAAGAAAGGGAAAAATGCAATGGTTTTAGAAGTATGTGACTCTAAGGAACTTCCCGTATGGATGGATTATGGATTAAGCTTCCAACCTGTGGAGTTCTCTGCCTCTACGGAAAATCAATACCCTTCAGATGGCAAAAGAATTACTACATGTCATGAAATGTCATGGAAAACAGCACCAGCCCACTGAGACCAAGGCATGGATTCTAATTCTGGTCTTTGCATCTCAATTTGAGTGAATCATTTGTACTTTCTGATTCACTTTTCCAACCTGTAAAGTGAAGGGACTGGGTAAGATCATCTTAGCCTTTATTTTTCTCTATTACTAAAAATTCCTAAATGCTTAGAATTCACCACCTGCTTACCAACATATGAGAAGCTTCTCATATTAACCTTAATCCACACAAAAAGCCAACTATCCTTATTAATAAGAGTATCTAGAAATTAGAAATCAGGAGTCACTAAAATTGAATGATGGACATTAAGGCCTAAGGTCTGTGAAAAAGACCTTTAACTGCTATAAATTAGGTTTGCTTCCATCAAAAAGATAAAAAGGACCACAATTCTAAATATACAGATGAATTAAATAAATGAAAAGGTCTATGAGCTAGCTAGAGAATTTTTTTTAAAACTCATTGATGAAGTTGTATCTATTCAAAAAGAGAGCTGGAGTTTACACATATACACACCGCTTTATTACCTGAACATAGGGTAATAAAAATAATAATGACATCTACTCACTTTGACAGAGATACTCCTCCAGCTTTCCCAATCATCTCCTCATGATGTAATACTGAGTGGTTCCATGGAATCTGAAGGAACTTTAAGAGTGTTCTCATCCACCGTTCAGGATGCAAGACAAGTTGTTCATAGTGAACTAACATGCATTTTTTATAGCCAACTTCCATACACTGGTTATACATGGTCTCTATGGCACGATTCCATTTGGTCAAACAGTCTCTGTAACTGTTCAGGTCAAACCCAGCTATGGTAACTTTCCGAGAAATCATTGAATGTACTGATGCCCGGCCATCTCGGACCATCAGGAGAAATTTGGCATTGGGGAATAACCTAGCAAGGTAAGTTAAGGATTTCAGGGCAAAGGGATCTTTATTACATAAATAAGGAGCTGGTTCTCCGTGCTTAACAATAATTTCTAGTAGGAAGGCTTGCATGGCAGAATCCAGCACTTCATCGGTGACACCAGCCTCATCCAAGCGTATTTTCTCTTTACTTGACCGCGACCACATCTGCTTCAGGGCCAGGATTCGGGGAATCACCCTGGTTTCCTCGCCACAGCGAATATCGGGGTGTGCATCTAGCATGGCCCTCATGAGTGTGGTTCCACTCCGAGGCACACCTCCAATAAATATTAAAGGCATATCCTTGTGATAGGCAAAGGTTTTATTGGCTTTGACGTCCAGGCCAGTTCGCACAGTGGTCTTTATGCTCTCCAATTTGAGGGGCTGGCTACGTTCTTCTATTCGGTGATGGCACTCCATGGCGTGTTGGCCCAAGTAAAACACAGTCACAGAACTAATCACCAGACATGCCAATAGTAAGTTCTGCTTCAGTTTTCCAACCATCTTGATGTGGTTATCTTGTTATTAAACAGAGAGTCTGCTCAAAATAATTTTCAGAAAATGTTCAGGCCATGGAGATACTATTGCAGAAAGAGGATGAACATCTAATGGGAAAAGGAAAAAGTTATTTTATCATCACATTAAGACTGTTTACCAAAAAAAAGAAATTGTTTACAACTTAGTCATCAGTGATCACCATTACATTTTAGCTAGAAAGAAGCTGAAGCAGTCTTAAATACTGTGATATTCTTGGAACATAAGTATACACAAATGCAAGCAAAAAGAAATCATTTCTAATCAGAAACAGCTTTTCTTAATGTAACAATTCTGAAGCTGGGGTGCCTGGGTGGCTCAGTGGGTTAAAGCCTCTGCCTTCAGCTCAGGTCATGATCCCAGGGTCCTGGGATCGAGCCCCACATCGGGATCTCTGCTCAGCAGGGAGCCTGCTTCCTCCTCTCTCTCTCTCTGCCTGCCTCTCTGCCTACTTGTGATCTCTGTCAAATAAATAAATAAAATCATTTAAAAAAAAACCATACAGGGGCACCTGGGTGGCTCAGTGGGTTAAGCCTCTGCCTTCGGCTCAGGTCATGATCTCAGAGTCCTGGGATCGAGCCCCGCATCAGGCTCTCCGCTCAGCGGGGAGCCTGCTTCCCCCCTCTGTCTGCCTGCCTCTCTCTGCCTACTTGTGATTTCTCTGTCAAATAGATAAATAAAAACTTCAAAACAAAACAAAACAAAACAAAAAAACCCATACAATTCTCAAGCTAGGTACCTTGAAGAGAATGGCAAAATAAAACTAGTTCTATCAGTGAATCATGCAAATATTTAATATGTCCAAATATGTCTGCACTCTAACCACTGGCATTCAGATTTGCTTCACCCCTAAGAAGTCATTATCCTCCATTCTACTCTAAAGAGAAATTACAGAAGAAATATACAACTGCCAAAACTTTAACAAAGATTCAGTTTATTTATCCCACAAGTCATTTATTTAGATACTATAGGCCAGATACTTGGGCTTGGCTGAGGATAAGCTTTGACAACAACTACAATGCAGTGACTCCTGTTCTCAGGAAACAGTCTCATGAACAGACAGATGTGCAAACGATGACAAAATGCACCCAGAGCCTTAGTAGAAACAAGCCAACAGGACAAAGAAAGTATAATGAAAAGAAGTACATAAGTCTACCAGAGGAAGCTATAAAAGCCTCAAAAGAAAGTAAGAGGAAGGGGTACTCTCAGCAGTAGGAACCTGTGTACAATTTCCTGCGCACAATGACACGACAAAACACAGCCCAAGAGGGAAGGTACTCTCAGCAGTAGGAACTTGCACAAAGACATGACTGAACACAGCATGTTTAGGAAACAAGAAGTCGTTCGGGAGAACTGGTGAACAGTGTGTGAAGACAATTAGCAGTCATGACTGGCGAGCTTTTTGCCAATGAAGAGGTGCATGGAGGCAAAGAGGAGACATGAAAGGAACGATAGGAAGGTAAGCACCAGCGCAGATGTGAAACACCCGAACTTTGAATGTGCTCCTCTACGCACATGAAGATCCACCGGCAGATGAAAGGTCACACTGTCTTAAGGCACTTGAGCCCACTCATTGTCCACTAAGCTACGCTGACAGGAAGGCAGCCCCTAGAGAGCCATGCTTAGAAATGAAAACAATGTTAAGTGTGTGGGTGTGCATTTGTGCAACTGCATCAGCATATACTTACATGAAATGTCCATACAAGGCAAATTTAAAGAGACAGAAAGCAGAGGTTGGAAGCAGGAATTTAATGACAAATAGGCATGAAGTGACTTTTTGCAGGAATGGAATGGAAATGTTCTAAAACTGGACTGCTGTGTTATTACACACCTCTAGAAAACTTACTAAAAAAATCACAGAATTGGACGCTTACAATGGTAAATCTTATTGTATATAAGTTATACCTCAACACAGCTGGTTTTCTTTTTTTTTTAAAGAATACTTTCCTAGAAAAATATTTTGAGAGTCTCAGTAGGATACACCAAGATCTGGTTTATGTTTACTCATATATCCACTCCTTTCATTGCATATCTGAACACATATTATGTGCCAGGCAGTGTACCTGTAAGGACCTATTTAGAAACTGTCCCTGCTCCCCTCCCCCAGGCGATTGACTTGGAGACAAGTCCCAGAAACCAGCTTCAGGTAACAAAGCCCAGATACAAAGGTGGGTCAGGCCAGGTGGAGACATCCGATCAGTGGGGAGATGCATAGTGTCTCCCTGGTTACCAAGGAGTATGGGCCCCGCCCTTTAGGAACCTTTTGGGCTCCAATCCCAATCAAGGTGTAATAGGCTGGTTCAAATGTCTACTAGGGTAAATTGTAACTCAGCTGGTCACCTAGCATCACTGTGGAGTTTCCTGGGTGTGTTACAATCTCATTGGCCACCTGTGCGTGGCCAGGCCCAACCGCATGGCCTTTGCCCTTAAAAGCTAGACTGTGAAACAGAGAAGGGTCGCCCTCTCTTGTAAGAGGTGCGGCCCCGAACGTTCGGTTAGATTCTTGATGCTAGGCGCGAAATAAAGCTTTGCTTGACCTTCGCTTTGTATCAGTCTCGCTCCTTTAATCACGGACCCATTATTGGGGCTAACAGTACCATACTATAAAGCTACAACATAGGAAAACAAAGTGAGAGTACATTGAGATTAAACGATCAGCTTAATAAGACAGCAAAGAAAGGGCGCCTGGGTGGCTCAGTTGTTGAGTGGCTGCCTACGGCTCAGGTCATGATCCCGGACTTCCAAGATCGAGTCCCGCATCGGGCTCCCCACTCTTTGGGGAGTCTGCCTTTCCCTCTGACCTTCTCCTCTCTCATGCTCTCTCTCATTCATTCTCTCTCAAATAAATAAATAAAATCTTAAAAAAAAAAAAAAAGACCGCAAAGAAAAAAGCACTGATTAAGAACACTGGTAGTAGGGCACCTGGGTGGCTCTGCTGATTAAGTGTCTGACTCTTTTTTTTTTTTTTAAGATTTTATTTATTTATTTGACAGAGAGAGAGATCACAAGTAGGCAGAGAGTCAGGCAGAGAGAGAGAGAGAGAGAGAGAGAGAGAGAAGCAGGCTCCCTGCTGAGCAAAGAGCCTGATGTGGGGCTTGATCCCAGGACACTGAGATCATGACCTGAGCCGAAGGCAGTGGCTTAATCCACTGAGCCACCCAGGTGCCCCAAGTGTCTGACTCTTGATTTTGGCTCAGGTAATGATCTCAGGGTCATGAAATCGAGCCCTGCATGGGCTGTGCTCTGGGTGTGCAGCCTGTTTAAGATTCTCTCCCCACCTCCATCTCCCTCTGCCCCTCCTCCCCTGACCCTTGTGCTCTCTCTAAAACATGAAAAAAAGAACACTGGTAGCAACATAGCACTGAACTATCTATACAGAAAACGGCATCCATGATATAAAAGACACACTTAAGATGTTATACTAGTATTCAGTTTAAAAGGGGGCAGATGGAAAGAAAAGAAAACAATGGAAAGAAAAGAGTAACAGATAGGTTGCAAAATTAAGATTTAACCCTAGAATAATGATATTTTGGTTGAAAATTATAAGCACAAATGAAGAAAACATTGCTGAAATGGAAAAAAAATTATCTATAGATGTGAGGACCAACATTTTAAGCAAAATAAACGACAATAAACCCAATCTGGACACATTCTGGCAGTTTCAAATAACCTTCAATTTCAAGTGTGAAGAAAATACTTCTGTGGGCTTTCAAAGAAAATAAGGACCAAAGGATCAAATAACAACCTGGCATCAGATGTACCTACCACACTAAACGCTTATCCTCTGGTTTCCTAGTAGTCACCATTCTTTATTTTTCAAACTTCCTACAGAATATTTGTTACTTCTCAGAGTGGGTAAAGAAAAACAAGTATTTTTAAAATAACAGGGACAGGGATGCCTGGGTGGCTCAGTCAGTTAAAGTTTCTGCCTTCAGCTCAAGTCATGATCCCAGGGCCCTGGGGCTGGGTCCTGAGTTGGGTTCCCTGCTCAGCAGGAAGCTTGCTTCTCCCTCTACCCTTCACCCTTCTCCCTTCTCCCGCTCATGTGTGCATGTGCTCTCTTTCTCTCTCTCTCTCTCTCTCTCTCTCTCTCGTGTGCACACGCACGCAAAAAATAAATAAAATCTTTTAAAATAATAGGGACAGACTACCTAAAAAGATTACATTTAGGTAGAGATCTGAACAGTGAACAGGATATAGGCAAATTGAAGAGAAGAACACTCTAAGCAAAAGCAAATAGATATGCAAAAGTCCTGCAATGGAAGGCCATTTCAAAGCTTTCAAGGAGCAGGGTAAAGCAAGAGAAAAAGTGGGTGAATAATGAAACCTGAAAAATGGGCAGGGGTCAGATCATAAATCCTGTGGATCAGTTTGGGAATATGACATTTTATGAAAGATGCAATCAGATGTGGCTGATTTAAAAATTTTAAGCAGGTAGTTACTTAATCCTATTTTAGGTTCATAGTCTCATTCTGGCCAAAACCATCTTAGAAAAGAACAATGCTGGAATATTCACAATTCCCAATCTCAAAACTTACTACAAAAGCTAGTGTAATGAAGACAATGTAGTACTGGATAAAAACAAGCATATGAAAGAACAGAATAGGATTATAAATCCAGAAATACACCCTTACATTTTTGGTTGAGTTTTTTTTTTTAATTTTTTATTTTAATTCCAGTATAGTTAACACACAGTATTATATTAATTTCAAGTGTACAATATAGTGATTCAACAATTTTACACATTGGTCAGTGCTCATCATGGTAAGCGCATTCTTTAATCTCCATTACTTATTTCACGAATTCCCCACCCACCTCCCCTCTGGTAACCATCAGTTTGTGCTCTGTACTAAGAGTCTGTTTCTTGGGGCACCTGGGTAGCTCAGTGGGTTAAGCCTCTGCCTTCGGCTTGGGTCATGATCTCGGAGTCCTGGGATGGAGCCCTGCATCAGGCTCTCTGCTCAACGGAGATCCTGCTTCCACCTCTCTACCTGTCTCTCTGCCTGCTTGTGATCTCCCTCTCTCTATCAAATAAATAAATAAAAATTCTCAAAAAAAAAAAAAAAAAGAAGAGTCTGTTTCTTGGTTTGTTGCTCTCTCTTTTCTCCCTTGTTCATTTGTTTTGTTTCTTAAATTACACATATGAGTGAAATCATGGTATCTGTCTTTCTCTGACTTATTTCACTTAGCGTGATACTCTCTAGCTCTATCCATGTTGCTGCAAATGGCAAGATTTCATTCTTTATGGCTGAGTCATATTTCATTGTGCATGCGTGTGCGTGTGTATGAATATATAAATATATACCACCTCTTTATCCATTCATCCACTGACGGCTACTGGCCTACCTCTGTATCTTGGCTACTGTGAACAATGCTGCTATAAACAGGGGTTCATGGGGGCGCCTGGGTGGCTCAGTGGGTTAAGCCTCTGCCTTCGGCTCAGGTCATGATTGCAGGGTCCTGGAATAGAGCCCCACATCGGGCTCTCTGCTCAGCAGGGAGCCTGCTTCCTCCTCTCTCTCTGCCTGCCTCTCTGCCTACTTGTGATCTCTGTCTGTCAAATAAATAAATAAAATATTTAAAAAAATAAATAAACAGGGGTTCATGTATACCTTTGCCCTTTTTTTTGGGGGGGGGGGGTAATTTGGGATTAAATACCCAGCAGTGCAATTACTAGGTCCTATGGTAGTTCTATTTTTAACTTTTGAGGAAACTCCATACTGTTTTCCACAGTGGCTGCACCAGGTTGCATTCCCACCATGAGTGCACAGGGTTCCTTTTCGTCCACATCCTTATCAACACTTCTTGTTTTCACGTATTTTTTTATTTTGACCATTCTGACGGTGCAATATGATATCTCGTTGTAGTTTTGATTTGCAATTCCCTGATAATGACTGATGTGGAGCATCTTTTGATGTGGTCAATCGATTCTTGAGAGGGTACGGAGACAACTGTGTGAGGAAGGAACACCCTTTTCAACAAATGGTATTAGGAAAATTGGATATCCACATGTAAAAGAAAGAAGCTGAATACCTGTTCACAAAACTTTACTCAAAAGGAACTAGAGGGGCGCTTGGGTGGCTCAGTTGGTTGGGCGACTGTCTTCAGCTTAGGTCATGATCTTGGAGTCCTAGGATCAAGTCCCACACTGGGCTTCCTGCTCAGCGGGGAATCTGCTTCTCCCTCTGAACTTCTCCCCTCTCATGCTCGCTCTCTCTCTCTCTTATTCTCTCTCTCACATAAATACATAAAATCTTTTAAAAAAATTAACTAGAGACTTAAATATCAGAGCTAAAACTATAAAACTCTGAGATTAGAGAGGTATAAATCTTTGTGGCTGCAGTTCCTTAGACATAAGACCAAAAGTACAAGAGACAAATTAAAAACAGATGAATTAGATTTCATCAAAATTAAAAACATTTGTGCTTCAAAGAACATCATCCTTCCTTGATGTGAAAGTGAAAGAAATCAAAAGATGGGAGAAACTAACTAATCATGTATCTGATAAAGGACTCATAGCCAGAATATATAAAGAAGTATTATAATTCAACAATAAACACAAATAACCCAATTAAAAAGTAGGCAAAAACCCATATAGACATTTCTCCAGAGACACAAATGGCTAACATGCACATAAGATGTTCAATATTCTTCAGGAAAATGCAAATCAAAACTACTTCACACCCACTAGATGGCTACAATCAAAAACAAAAATAAATAACAAGTGGTGATAAAGACGTGGAGAAACTGGAATATACACTGCTCATACATGCTGGTGGGTGGGATGTAAAATGCTGCAGCCAGTTTAAACAAGTTTGGCAGCTTCTCAAAAGGTTAAATGTAGAACTATGATCCAGAACCTATGATCCAGCAATTCTACACAAGAGAAATAAAAACGTGCTCACAGAAAACTTGTGCAAAGCATCACTATTTATAGCTAGAAAACAGCAACAACACAAATGTCCACCAACTGACAAATGTATAAACAAAACATAGTATATCCAAACAACAGAGCCATAAAAGGAGTGAAGTACTGATCTACAATTCAATATACACAAACTTTGAAAACATTATGCTAATTGATTAAAAGAAACTCATAAATGACCACATTACATGATTCCATTTATATGAAGTGTCCAAAACAGGCAAATCTGTAGAGACAGAAAAATTAGTAGTTGCCTGGGGCTGAAGCGAAAGGGAAGATAAGATGGAAGTTGACTACTACATAGTTTCTTTCTGGGGTGACGAAAGTGTTCTAAACCTAGATTGTAGAGAATTTTTTGGTATGTGGTTACATCTCAATAATATTGTGTTAAAACAACAACAACACGCTACACACTTCTTAGAATGGCTAAAATAAAAAACACAGACACTATCAAGTGCTAACAAGCATGAGTAACTGGACTTCTGTATTTCTGGGAATGCACAATGCTACATCTGAAGAAGTGTTCGGTAGATCCTAATAGTGTAAACATACACTTATCATACAACCCAATCACTGTACTCCTGAGCATTTATCCTAGAGAAACGAAATCTATGTTTACACAAAACCTGCACATGAATGTCTACAGCAGCTCTATTCATAATCACCAAAAACTAAAAAAACATGCAATGTGTAAATCAGATAAACCATGGTAAATCCACTGATGGAATACTCCTCAGCAATGAAAAAGAACAAACTCTTGATACACACAACAATGTGGATGAATCCCAAAGACACTACGTATAACGTATAAAAAGAAAGAAGACAGTCTCAAAACAGTTCTATTCATAAAATATTCTCAAAAGGCAGAACTACAGATCATTGGATGCCAGAAGACTGTAAATTTTTTTTTAAAGATTTTATTTATTTATTTGAGAAAGAGTGAGTGAGAGAGAGAGCATGAGCAGGGTTGGAGGAAACAAGAGGGAGACGGGAAAGCAAACTCCTCACTGACCAGGGAGCCGGATGCGGGGCCATCATGACTTCAGCCAAAAGCAGATGCTTAACTGACTGAGCCACCCAGGCTCACAAGACTGTAACTTTAAAGGTATATAACAAAATAAAGTTTTCAGGGATGATGGAACTATTTATTCTGTGTTCTGTGGTATTGTTACACAAATCAATATATGTATTAAAATTCACAGAAATATGCACCGAAATAAAAAGTCTATTTTACTGAATGATAATCTTTAAAACAAAACAAAACAAAAAAATTAACCAAGAGAAATTTGCGAGGAAATGTGGGGGACAGGGAAAAATGATTGAAGATCAAAACAGGAGAGTTCATGATTCTGAATCTTCTAATTAATGTTTCTGATCAAGTATTATTTAGTGGTGATAAATTCAGTGGTAATAGGAATACATTAAACAAAGGATGGGTTTTACTGACAAGAGCAGAGAAATGATCCTAGAAAAATTTTCTCATGTTTTCCATTTTATAAACACTGGGATGAAATAAAAACTCATTTAAGTCTGAACAAAGCAAATAAAACTTACTTAGTGAAGCAAAGAAAAGTGCTCTTAGGGAACCAAATTAACCCTAATAATGGTGGGTTTCATTTTAGATAGTTCTATAGGAATGATTCCTCTAGCACATTTCATTTGTTTGTGCTGTGGCAGATGCATACTGCATGTTGTATGAGAGAAGAGCAGTAATCACTAAGAAATCACTCGAAAATGGCAAAGCTTTTTTTTTAAATGGCAAAGCTTTTTGATAAAATTTAGTACTATATGTATTTTAAATTACATTTAACTTACCAACCTCTGACTTCAATATGTAATAAATAAATGAGTCTTTTTCAAAAATTACCTGAGCAACAATTTAAAATTCAATGTACAAAAGCAAGATACCCATAAACCAACTCTTCCCCAAGCACATATCAGATACAAAATATTCACCAACCAAAAGCTAACATGACAAAAACCACTAAGTTACTACAGTAGCAACCAACAATATCTGATAACTTTGCATTAAAATATCCCAAATTCTCAGTAAAATATATAAAAAGACAAAAACTGGAAAAATAGTAACATATTTATTTGTCCAGAAGCATACTTTGCATAATACTTTACTGAAAGGACCCATAACAAAACTGTGAGTTTGCTCCTTAGTGAGGTACAGGTAGAGACTACCCCAAAGCAGAGCTGGCAAACAAAGGAAACTACCTGCAGCAAATAAAGGGAATCATGAAGAATAACTTCCAAAGCAGTGAATCCCTGAGCAGGGGTGAGCGGGTTCCTTCTATTTAGGGTTAGGACAAATACTCAGAAAGGGAAGCTCTGTCATTATAAGGGTGGGCATAAGGTTGCACTCTCGTACTTAGAAAACAGGCCTATACGTACATCCTATGTTATGTTATTGAAGCTTGTGCTCCTTCCAGGAAGGAGACTTTAACATTACAAGGAAGCAGATATAACCATTAAAGGGGCTATATGGGCATGCTCTGAGATCTTGTATAAACTGGATGGGGTTTGGGGCTCCTTATCTCAGGAAAGGAATGCAGAGCTTTGCTTGCTTATGAAACACCATTGGAATTTTTTTACCACTGATTTATTGTCCCTGATATGGTTAGGCTATTTCCTGGCCTGGTAGACTTAGTTTTTGCATTCCTTTTATTTCCTTAAAATTATTAACTACTGGGGCGCGTGGGTGGTGCAGCTGGTTAAGTGTCAGACTCTTGGTTTTAGCTCAGGTCGTGATCTCAGGGTCGTGAGATTGAGCCCCGCCTAGGCTCCAAGCTCAGCACAAAATCAGCTTGAGTCTCTCTCCTTCTCTTGACCCTTCAACTTAATGCTTGATCTCTTTCTAAAATAAATAAATCTTAAAACAAAAAACAAAACAGAAAAAAAACCTTAAACTACTTAGGTTTTTGCATTTCTTTCTAATTCTGATCTCTAAGAAAGTTCTGCAAGAAGTGGGCTTGGGTAAGCAGGGCACAGATCATGGCGGGGGGGGCAACAGCTGGGGGGCTTAAAATGGCCTCTCAGTGGGGCACCTCGGTAACTCAGTGGGTTAAGCCTCTGCCTTCAGCTCAGGTCATGGTCTAAGGGTCCTGGGATCGAGCCCCACATCGGGCTCTCTGCTTGGCGGGGAGCCTGACTCCCCCTCTCTCTGCCTGCCTCTCTGGCTACTTGTGATCTCCCTCTCTGTCAAATAAATAAATAAATAAATAAATAATCTTTTAAAAATGGCCTCTCAGTGTCACAAAGGTCATATCTTTCTTTTTCTGGGGACACCTAACTCTTTCTGCTTACAGATCTACCAACATTTATTTGGCCAACTCTCTATTATGATTTACTTATTTTTAAACTTTCATGACTCTAACACTGTGATAAATATTCTTGTATAAACAAACATCTTTGTCCATATGATTATATTCTTTTCTTTTTTTTTTAAGATTTTATTTATTTGACAGAGATCACAAGTAGACAGAGAGGCAGGCTGAGAGAGAGAGGAGGAAGCAGGCTCCCTGCTGAGCAGAGAGCCCCATGCGGGGCACGATCCCAAAACCCTGGGATCATGACCTGAGTGGAAGGCAGAGGCTTTAACCCACTGAGCCACCCAGGCAATTATATTCTTAAACTAAAGTTTTGAAAGAGGAATTGCTAGGTCAAAGTGTGTGGAATACTGAGTGTGGGATATTCTCAATTTTAAAACATTTAATACATATTTGATTCATATCCTTCTCATATCTTACATCCAAATCTGATAAAAATTCTATTAGCTCTATCTTCAAAATATAGTCACAATCTGACCACTTCATTTGCACCACCAGCATCTCTCACCAGGATTATGGAAAGATATCCTTATTTCTACTCCTGTCCCCTATTCTCAACTCAACAGTCAGAGGGAATTTTTTTTTAAGATTTTATTTATTTATTTTTCAGAGAGAGCGAGAGAGCGAGAGAGCACAAATAGGCAGAGCAGCAGACAAAGGGTGAGGGAGAAGCAGGCTCCATGCTGAGCAAGGAGCCTGATGTAGGGCTCAATCCCAGGACCCCGGATCAGGACCTGAGCCAAAGGCAGACACTTAACCGACTGAGCCACCTGGGCACCCCCAGAGGGATCTTTTTAAAATTTAGTCAGAACACATCATTCCTCTGCTCACAGCCTAGTATTGTTTTTCAAAATAGCCTTGAAAAGACTTAAGACATCCAACATTAAATCTGTGTTAAATTTCTCTTTTTCTATTGATTTTGTCAAGAAATCTCTATAGAGATAAAAAATAACACTGATAGAGGTCAGGACAATATATCTTCTTGTTCAAATTAACTGAGAAGACACCTCTTAAATTAGAAATTTCATAAGAACTAAAATGAAGGGGTGCCTGGGTGGCTCAGTGGGTTGAGGCCTCTGCCTTCGGCTCGGGTCGTAATCTTGGGGTCCTGGGATCGAGCCCTGCATCGGGCTCTCTGCTCGAAGTGGAGCCTGCTTCCCCCTCCCTCTCTGCCTGCCTCTCTGCCTGCTTGTGATCTGTCAAATAAAGAAATAAAATCTTTAAAAAAAAAAAAGAAAAAAGAAAAAAAAGAACTAAAATGAAGGCCAACTCCTTCTTTACTAAGGATAATGTGGAAAAACAAAGCCTTACGACATACCCAAGCATACTTAATAATTGTGTCAACACAATTTGGATTTTTTTCAAATTTTCACTTTCAATGTATTTTTATATTAAATATTGTCTTCCCCAACACATTAGGGGGGAAAAAAGTATGTTCTATGTCCCCTTCAACATGTTTGAATTCAGGTAAGATGCTGGTCAAAGGCGTTGTAAGGGATATTAAAATTGGAAAAAAAGGGATTTGGGGTTTCCCAGAAACATTCTCATGTTTTTCACTAAGCTTATGAAGCCTACTTTTCCCTCTGTGCATGTTTCTTAATTTGAAGAATCACATAATCAGATAGCATCAGTGCTAAGAGGGGCCTATTTGATCCAATGCTCTCATTTTATAGCTACACAAATGGAGGACCTAATAGCACATTTTCCTCACCACTTCTCTAAATCTTACCCATTCTTTTTTTTTTTAATTTTATTTATTTTATTTTTTTACTTGGCAGAGAGAGAGACAGTAAGTGGGGGAACACAAGCAGGGAGAGTGGGAGAGGGGGAAGCAGGCTTCCCACAGAGCAGGGAGCCCAATGTAGGGCTCAATCCCAGGACCCCGGGATCATGACCTAAGCTGAAGGCAGGCGCTTAACAACTGAGCCACCCAGGCGCCCCTAAATCTTACCCATTCTTCAAAGGTTGCTTTTAATTTTATCATGTATATTTTATTTACTCAAAAAGTTTAAAAAAAAAGATTTTATTTATTTATCTCACAGACAGAGAGACAGCGAGAACAGGAACACAAGCAGGAGGAGCGGGAGAGAGAAAAGCGGGCACCCGCCAGCAGAGAGCCTGATGTGGGGCATGATCGCAGGATCCTAGGATCATGACCTCAGCCCAAGTCAGATGGTTAACGACTAAGCCACCCACACACCCTTAAATCCAAAAGATTTAAGCTCAGAAATTCAGAGTCCTTGTCTAGGTTTCATCCCCCTACCACAGCATGAGTAACAGAGCATGAGGTCACACTGTACACTGAGTCCTCAAAAAGCATTAGTAAACCAACCAAACTGGGAAGTACATTGCTCTAGACGAGAGATGCTGTGGAAATGAAGTCTCTATTCACACCTTGATATGAATTCTCCTCATTCTTTTTTTAAAAAGTAGCCCTATAATTTAAGTAGAAAGTACATCAAAAGCTGGTCTGACCATTATCCTTATATATTCAACCACTGTGCACATGCACATACACACACACAAAGACACACAAAAGCACATGTATCCACACACAGAGACCTTTGTCCATTTCACTAATTTTCAAACAAGCAGTATCAGTATTTTCCCAACTGGGACATTCACAGAGCTGAGGCTGAGCTAGAAGAGAACACAAAAAAGTTCAGTCTTGTTTTTGTCTCCAGGGGAAAGAAAAAACATTAAACACTGCAACAAACATATCTGAAAAATCACTATTAATAGGACCACTGTTTCTCAGCAAGCCAAATGCAAGACTCCCAGAAATGAAAGACTCTCTAGAGAAGAGAGTGTTGACATTATACTTCCTTACTTAAATCTTTACAA
Organism: Lutra lutra; assembly: GCF_902655055.1. Classification (NCBI taxonomy): domain Eukaryota; kingdom Metazoa; phylum Chordata; class Mammalia; order Carnivora; family Mustelidae; genus Lutra; species Lutra lutra. Next base: position 25,263,143 of record NC_062295.1, on the reverse strand, counting down.
ATTTTATAAAGATTTCCAATCAAAAACAGTGATCAGTAAACAGAAGTAGGGGTATAGAGGTCAGTAGTCAGAAAGACTGTACCAAACACTCAGTGCACATAGTCCCAGGCATGAGTACTCATGAGCACATACATCACACCCTGCTTTTATTTTATTTTTTTTTTAAGATTTTATTTATTTATTTGACAGACAGAGATCACAAGTAGGTAGAGAGGCAGGCAGAGAGAGAAGACGGGAAGCAGGCTCCCTGCTGAGCAGAGAGCCCGATGCGGGACTCGATCCCAGGACCCTGAGATCATGACCTGAGCCGAAGGCAGCGGCTTAACCCACTGAGCCACCCAGGCGCCCCACACACCCTGCTTTTATAATCACAAAGTGGCCATGTGCTCAATACAAAGAGATGATGAGCAAATGCCCTAGGAAAAGATAAATTAAACAAAGTAACAATCTCTAAAATGATTCTTTACAAAGTTACCCATTAGCTCCCTCTTGGGCCTATTCAAACAATAGAGCAAGTAGCAACAGCCAATGCCATTTTGCCTGCTGTCTAAACTCTGTTCCACAGTGGGTTTCTCTATTCCCTAAATTTTTTAGCAAAAGTCAACATAAGTATATCACGCCTTTAAACTTGTCAATTAATATGTTTCCAGGGGTTAATTTAAATTACAATTTTGCCATTCCACAGAAACTTCCAGTAAACAAACCACTGTCGCAAGACCAATTCTCATGTCAGCTCATAGAGCTGGGGGAACACCTTTTTCTTGCCATACATTGGGGTCTGCAACTAGAACCACTGACAACAAATGGCAAATGACAAAAAGAATATGGTATACACAGCTGATGATCTTTGGGAAGTCTACTGGAACCCATTTTCTTAAAGGAGCAGTGTTCTGGGATTTTGTTTTCAAAAAAACCCCATGGTCAAGAGGGAGAAGAGCTAGTCAAACACAAAGAACTGGACCTAAACCCTATGACATAAATAGACACAAGAGCACGTTAAACTCAAACATAACATTTTCACTGATTCCAGTGGAATAAAATGATGTCTGGGAAATGCTTCAAAAATATCTGACAGCAGCTGTATGAGTAGGGAGGGGAGTTATACATGAAATCAGATGGCTATGAGTTAATAACTACTAAAGCTGAGTGATGGGTGCCTGAGGATTCAGTATCATTTTCTCTATTTTCGGATATGACTGAAAATTTTCATAATAAATGGTTAAAGTGAAGTAAAACAAAATATAAAGTTTACGTTGCCAAATTCTAACCTTCTCGGATCTGTAAGTCAGAGTCATTGTAGGCTAACCATTCTTCCAGATTCTTCATTCATGTTTCTCATCTATGTATACTACCCTTGAGAGGGAACACACACAAAAGCAAATTTGCTCAAATTATATACTTTCATTCAATAATTCAATTATATAATGTTTCTACTAATCTCCTAACTTTTAGAATTAAAAGGAGAAAAAAAAGCAGGCACTGAATTAATGTAATAATAATACTTTAAAAAAAAAAAAGCCTTGACAGCATGGTACTGGCACAAAAACAGACACATAGATCAATGGAACAGAATAGAGAGCCCAGAAATGGACCCTCAACTCTATGGTCAACTCATCTTCGACAAAGCAGGAAAGAATGTCCAATGGAACAAAGACAGCCTCTTCAATAAATGGTGTTGGGAAAATTGGACAGCCACATGCAGAAAAATGAAATTGGATCATTTCCTTACACCACACACGAAAATAGACTCAAAATGGATGAAGGATCTCAATGTGAGAAAGGAATCCATCAAAATCCTTGAGGAGAACACAGGCAGCAACCTCTTCGACCTCAGCCGCAGCAACATCTTCCTAGGAACATCACCAAAGGCAAGGGAAGCAAGGGCAAAAATGAACTTTTGGGATTTTATCAAGATCAAAAGCTTTTGCACAGCAAAGGAAACAGTGAACAAAACCAAAAGACAACTGACAGAATGGGAGAAGATATTTGCAAATGACATATCAGATAAAGGGCTAGTGTCCAAAATCTATAAAGAACTTAGCAAACTCAACACCCAAAGAACAAATAATCCAATCAAGAAATGGGCAGAGGACATGAACAGACATTTCTGCAAAGAAGACATCCAGATGGCCAACAGACACATGAAAAAGTGCTCCATATCACTCGGCATCAGGGAAATACAAATCAAAACCACCATGAGATATCACCTCACACCAGTCAGAATGGCTAAAATTAACAAGTCAGGAAATGACAGATGCTGGCGAGGATGCGGAGAAAGGGGAACCCTCCTACACTGTTGGTGGGAATGCAAGCTGGTGCAACTCCTCTGGAAAACAGCATGGAGGTTCCTCAAAATGTTGAAAATAGAACTACCCTATGACCCTGCAATTGCACTGCTGGGTATTTACCCTAAAGATACAAACGTAGTGATCCGAAGGGGCACGTGCACCCGAATGTTTATAGCAGCAATGTCTACAATAGCCAAACTATGGAAAGAACCTAGATGTCCATCTACAGACGAATGGATAAAGAAGATGTGGTATATATACACAATGGAATACTATGCAGCCATCAAAAGAAATGAAATCTTGCCATTTGCGACGACGTGGATGGAACTAGAGGGTATCATGCTTAGCGAAATAAGTCAATCGGAGAAAGACAACTATCATATGATCTCCCTGATATGAGGGAGAGGAGATGCAACATGGGGGGTCGAGGGGGTAGGAGAAGAGTAAATGAAACAAGATGGGATTGGGAGGGAGACAAACTATAAGTGACTCTTAATCTCACAAAACAAACTGAGGGTTGATGGGGGGAGGGGGTTGGGAGAGGGGGTGGGGTTATGGATATTGGGGAGGGTATGTGCTATGGTGAGTGTTGTGAAGTGTGTAAACCTGGCGATTCGCAGACCTGTACCCCTGGGGATAAAAATATATGTTTATAAAGCTGTAAAAAAAAAAAAAAAAAAGAAAGAAAGAAAGGATGAATCCCCAAGTTTTGTAGCAACATGGACGGGACTGGAAGAGATTATGCTGAGTGAAATAAGTCAAGCAGAGAGAGTCAATTATCATATGGTTTCACTTATTTGTGGAGCATAACAAATAGCATGGAGGACAAGGGGAGATGGAGAGGAGAAGGGAGTTGAGGGAAATTGGAAGGGGAGGTGAACCATGAGAGACTATGGACTCTGAAAAACGATCTGAGAATTTTGAAGGGGTGGGGGGTGGGAGGTTGGGGGCACCAGGTGGTGGGTATTGTAGAGGGCACGGATTGCATGGAGCACTGGGTGTGGTGCAAAAATAATGAATACTGTTATGCTGAAAAAAAATAAAAAAATTAAAAAAAAAAAAAAAAGCCTTGTGTATTAGACCTGGGCTCTAATCTGACAACCATTTTTTTTAAGTTTATGAAACTAGTTAAATCATAGAGCATCAGTTTCTTCACCCATTAAATAAAGATGATAATGATAATGAACTCTTTTTTGCACTTAAAGCAGAAATTATAAAAAGAAGACTGGAGAAAAAATGCAAAAACATTAACAAATCTGCAAGTTCTCTTTTTCTTTCACAATGCTGCTAGGAGAGTCAAGTGGATAATGTGTTTTAAAGGGTTTTTAAAGAACAGGAGCCTGAAACAAGATGAAGCCAAGGTCGACACCAAGGCACACAATAATTAAAATGGCAAAAATTAAAAGATAAAGAGAGAATCTTAAAAGCAAGAAGAAAAAAGCAGTTACATACAAGGGAAACCCCATAAAGCAATCAGTTGATTTTTTAGTAGGAACTTTGCTGGCCAGAAGAGAATAGCATGATATAGTCTAAATGCTGAAAGGAAAAACCTACAACCAAGACCTAAAGACATACACAGAGTGAAAATGAAGAAATAGAGAAAGACATTCCATGCAAATGGAAATTGAAAAAAAAAATGCTGGGGTAGAAACACTTATATAAGACAAAAACTGCAGCAGGGAACAAAGAAGAGCATCACATAATGATGAAGGGATCAAAATCAATCCAACAAGAGTACACAGCAATTCTAAATATCTATGCATCCAACAATGAAGCACCTAAATAATAAAGCAAACATTAATAGATATAAAGGGAGGAACTAACAGGAATACAAGAACAGTAAGGGATTTTAACACATTTTCATCAATGGATAGGTCATACAGGCAGAAAATCAATAAGGAAACAGTGGCTTTGAATGATACATTAGACCAGAAGGTCTTAATAGAGAGATACAGAACATTCCATCCAAAGACAGCAGAATACATACATTCTTTTCAAGTGTACCTGGAACATTCTCCAGGATAGATCACATTCGGCCACAAAACAAGTCTCAATAAGTTTTAAAAGACTAAAGCAATACCAAGCATCATTTCCAACCAAATGGTATGAAACTAGAAATCCACAAGAAAAGAACTAGAAAAACACACAACCACATGGAGGTTTAACAACATGCTACTTAACAACCAATAGGTCAATGAAGAAATCAGAGGAAATAAAAAAAATACATGGAGACAAATAAAAACGGAAACACAATGGTCCAAAACTTTGGGATACAGCAAAAGCAGTTCTAAGAGGGAAATTTATAGCAATACATGCCTACCCCAAGAAACAAGAAAAATCTCAAATAAACTATCAAAACTTACACCTAAAGAATTACGGGGGAAAAAAGAATAAAGCCCAAAGTTAATATAAGGAAGGAAATAATAAACAGCAAAATTAATTAAATCAAAACAAAAAACCCACAAAAGATAAATGAAACTAAGAGGTGAATCTTTGAAAAGATAAGGAAAATTGATAAACCTTTAGCCAGACTCTTCAAATAAAAAAAGAGAAAGAACTTATATACAAAAAATGAAAAATGAAAGAGGACAAATAACAATCAACACTGCAGAAATACAAAGGATTATAAGAAATTACTATGAAGGGCACCTGGGTGGCTCAGTGGGTTAAAGCCTCTGCATTTGGCTCAGGTCATGATCCCAGGGTCCTGGAATCAAGCCCCGAATCGGGCTCTCTGCTCAGCAGGGAGCCTGCTTCCCTTCCTCTCTCTCTGCCTGTCTCTCTGCCTACTTGTGATCTCTGTCTGTCAAATAAATAAAATCTTAAAAAAAAAAAAAAAGAAATTACTATGAAAAATTATATGCCAACAAAACAACCTGGAAGAAATGGGTAAGTTCCTAGAAACAATCTTCCAAAACTGAATGATGAAGAAGTAGAAAATTTGAAAAGACCAATTATAGTAAGAAAATTGAATCAGTAATCAAAAACTCCCACCACACCAAAGTCCAAGACCAGATGATTTCACAGGTGAGATCTACCAAATGCTTAAAGAAAACTTAATACCTATTACTCTCAAACTATTCCAAAAATAGAAGAGGAAGGAAACCTCCCAAATACATTCTAAAAGGCCAACATTACCCTGACCCAAAGCCAGACAAAGACACTACAAAAAAAGAAAACTACAGACCAGTATCTCTAGTAAACATAGATACAAAATCGTTAACAATATATTGGCAAACTAAATTCAACAACACAGTAAAAAAAATAATTCACCACAATCAAATGGGATGTAACAAGATTCAATTAAAAAATGTAGAGTGCCTGGGTGGTTCGTTCAGTTAAGTGTCTGCCTTCAGCTCGGGTCATGTACCTGGGTGGTTCAGTAGGTTAAGTGTCTTCCTTCAGCTCGGGTCATGAGCCCCACATCGGGCTCCCTGCTCAGTGGAAACCCTGCTTCTCCCTATCCCTCTGCCTGCCACTACCCATCCTGTGCTCTCTGTCAAATAAATAAAATCTTAAAAAGCAAATTTAAAATGTGATACATCACATTAACAAGAGAAAGGATAAAAACCATCATATCAATAGATTCAAAAAAAGCATTTGATGAAATACAACATCCATTAATAATGAAAATGCTCAACAAAGTGGATCTAGAGGAACATACCACAACATAATAAAGACCATATGTGAAAAACCCACAGCTAACATCACACTCAATGGTGAAAAACTGGGAGTTTTCTCCTAAGATCAGAAATAAAATGAAGACTCCCACTCTCATCATTTTTATTCAACATAGTAATGGAAGTCCTAGCCATAGCAATCAGATAAGAAAAATAAAAGGAATTCAAACTGGTGAGAAAGACATAATACTGTCACCATTTGCAGACATTTCTATATATAGAAAACCCTAATAACTCCCTCAAAAAACTATGAGAACCAATAAAGGAATTCAGTAAAGTTGCAGAGTACAGATTTAATACACATAATCTGTTGCATTTCTATACACTAACAACAGTTAGTATTAAAAGAAAATAATCTCATTTACAACTGCACCAGAAAGAATAAATTACCTAGATGTAAATTTAACCAAGCAAGAGAAAGACCTATACTCTAAAACCTGTAAGACATTCATGAAAGAAACTGAAGACAACACAAACATAAAGACACAACTATCCTCATGGACTGGAAGAATTAATATTGTTAAAGTTAGAATGTCCATACCACCTAAAGCAATCTACAGATTTAATGCAATCTTTATCAATATACTAATAGTATATTTCACCGAACTAGAACAATCTCAAAATTCATATGGAACTATAAAAGACCCCAAGATAAATAAAGGAGCCTTAAGGAAGAACAGAGCTGGAGGTATCACAAATCTCAGATTTCAAGATAAACTACAAAGCTATACTAATCAAAACAGCATGGTCCTGGCACAAAAAAAGACATATGGATCTGCATATCGATCTGAATGCAACAGGATAGGGAGCCCAGAAATAAAACCGTGCTTACACAGTCAATTAACCTATGACAAAGGAAGCAAGAATATATAATGGGGGAACGACAGCGCCATCAATAAATGGTGATGGGAAAACTGGATATAGCCACCTGCGAAAGAATGAAACTCTCTTACTTTTCTCACTTTCTTACACTAGACACAAAAATAAACTCAAAATGGATTAAAGACCTAAATGTGAGACCTGAAACCATAAAGCAGCTAAAAGAAAACATAAACACCAATTTCACGGACGTTAGTCTTAGCAACATATTTATGGATATGTCTCTGCAGGCAAGAGAAACAAAAGCAAAAACAAACTATTGGGACTACACCAAAATAAAAAACTTTTTCACAGCAAAGGAAACCATCAGCAAAACAAAAAGGCAATGTACTGGATGGAGGAACATATTTGCAAATGATATATCCAATAAAGGGTTAATGTCCAAAATATAAAAAGAACTTATGCAATTCAACACCAAAAAGAACAAACAAGGGACGCCTGGGTGGCTCAGTTGGTTAAGCAGCTGCCTTCGGCTCAGGTCATGATCCCAGCGTCCTGGGATCGAGTCCCACATCGGGCTCCTTGCTTGGCAGGGAGCCTGCTTCTCCCTCTGCCTCTGCCTGCCACTCTGTCTGCCTGTGCTCACTCTCGCTTCTCTATGACAAATAAATAAATAAAATCTTAAAAAAAAAAAAAAAGAACAAACAAAAAATGGGCAGAGGATATGAAGACATTTTCCCAAAGAAGACATACAGATGGCCAACAAACACATAAAAGAAGCTCAACATCACTAATCACCATAGAAATGCAAATTAAAACCACAATGGGATATTACCTCACACCAGTAAGAATGGTTATTACCAAAAAGATAAGAAACAAGTGTTGAGTGAGGAGGTGGGGAAAAGAGAAGCTTCGTGCGCTATTACTGGGAATGTAAATAGGTACAACCAATAGGCAACCACTGTGGAACACTATGGAGGTTCCTCAAAAAAATTAAAAATAGAATATCATATAATCCAATAATTCCACTACTAGGTATTTATCCAAAGAAAATGAAATCACCCCTATGTTCATTGTAACATTATTTCTTTTTTTTTTAAGATTTTTATTTATTTATTTGACAGAGAAATCACAAGTAGGCAGAGAGGCAGACGGAGAGAGAAGGGGAAGCAGGCTCGCCGCTGAGCAGAGAGCCCGATGCGGGGCTCGATCCCAGGACCCTGGGATCATGACCCGAACCGAAGGCAGAGGCTTCAACCCACGGAACCACCCAGGCGCCTCAATTGTAACATTATTTCTAATAGACAAAATATGAAAGCAGTCTATCAACACACGAATGGAAAAGATGCAGTACATACATGTAAGTATGTATATGTATTTGTGTGTTATGTGTGTATGATGAAACAGTAGTCAGAAAAAAAGAATGAAATCTTGCCATTTGCCACATGGATGGACCTAAAGGGCATTGCTGTAATTGAAATAAATCAGACAGAAGAAGACAAATAACCATGTAATTTCACTTACACAAGGAATGTAAAAAAAAAAAAAAAACAAATGAACAAACAAAAACAGACTCATAAATACAGAGAACAAACTGGTGGTTGCCATAGTAGAGGGGGTTGGAGGGATGGGCAAAACAGGTGAAAGGAATTAAGAAGGTAGAAACTTACATTTATAAAATAAGTCACAGAGTAAAAAGTACAACATGCTGAATATAGTCAATAATATTGTAACAATGTTGCATGGTAATGGATGGTGATTACACTTATCACTGTAAGCACTGAGTAATTCATAGAACTGTCAAATCACTATGTTGTGGAAAAAAGAGAGAGAGAGAGAACAAGAAAAAGACTCTTAATTAAGGAGAACAAACTGATGGTTACCAGAGGGGAGGTTGGTGGGGAGGCTGGGTTGAATAGATGATGGGGATTAAGGGAAAGTGCGCATTGAGAACTGGGTGATGTATGGATTGGCTGAATCACTATATCATATATCTGAAACTAATATAACATTGTATGTTAACTGAAATTAAAATAAAAATTTTTAAATCACTACGTTGTACACCTGAAACTAACACAACATTATATGTCAACCATACTTCAACAATTTTAAAAAAAGACCACGGGCTGTGGCACCCTTCCCCGCACTTCTCCCAGGCAGCCTGCCCTCATTCAGGACCGCATTCAGGATGGCTCCTCCATCCACACCTCCACACTTGCACCTCCACACTTGCCCTCTAGGCATGCTGCCACCTCCGATGTCATACCCCTTTCTCTGTTTTAGACATGTCTCCTCAGTGTTCTTCTCCTATCCTCATTACCCCCAGAATCAATTGTTCCAACTTCTGTAACCTCAAGCACTTGGTAACATACACAACGGTTTGCACACTCATGCACTGTACGGTGGTTAGTTTACCCCACTAGATTATAAACTCCTTTAAAGCACAAACTAAAATACATTCATTATCATGCAGCGAATGCATGAATATCAGATAAGATACAAAGCATGGAAAATACAGATTGATAATAAACACCTAGTGAAACTTTTTCAAATCTCTGTAAAATACCTACAGTGTCATGTGGAACAAAGCAAATGTTTAACAAATGTCAAAAATGAAGCAAGGAACTACAAATAAACAAAAACAAAGTAATCTGGAGTCATAAAAATTTTTACAATTTCAATCATTATCCCAATAGGATTTTTTAAACTGAATGTACAACATTTATAGCAGGTTAAAAAAATAGTTTTTCCAAGACTTTGGGAAAAGGGCCACACAAATATTAAAGTATTAACAAAACTTTTAACTGTTATGATACTAACAGTAAAGAAAAAAATAGCCTCAACTATGTACACAAATTTAATGTTTCAAAAACATCACAAACTATGTACCCAAAAAAACAACACAACTATATACTCAAATTTAATATGTTTCAAAAACATCACAAAACAGTGACAAATGTTTAATTTATGGTATTGGGTTCCCTCATCCACATTCCTACACTCATTCTGCTTCATCTATAGCTACCTTCTACTTACATTCTGACGCCTCCCAACCGTACCTGCAACCAAGGCTTCTATCCCAAATCTCATTCAAAGGCAAAGGCACAACTCAACTCTTCTGTTTTATGTTCCACTGGCAGGTCAAATTCAAGGAAGACCAAATGGAACACATCTTCCCCAGTAAATCCCTCAACCTCAATTTCTTCTACTGGTAAGTGGGCATCCTCTCAGATGCCCACATTAAAAATCTGGGAGCCTTTTTGCAATTTCTCCCTTAACCTCTCCATGGGTAACCTGTGAAGTGCGGTCAATTCCTCTTGCTTCATGTCCTGTGAATCTATTCTCTTCCCTTTTCCTCCCCTGCTGGCATGACCTTCATCCTCACCCTCACACTTCCTCACAAGCATAACTCCACAGACTAATAACTGGTACTATCTGACCTTCAATCAGTTTATTCATTATCCTGTTTCAGAAGTGATCTTTGTAAAATGTAAATATACTTATGACACTCACCTGCTTAAAACCTTTCAAGACCTTCTACTTTCTCAAAACAATATCCTCAGCACAACATGTAAGGCCCTTCCTGATCTAGCCCTTAGCCTCATCTTTCATCACTCTTCAACACCCCCCTACACACACACACTCACCCAGTGGCCTGCACCATGTATAACTCTGACTCATTCTTCAAGATTCAGTTTCAATGAGAACTCTTCTAGGAAGTTTTCCTGACAGCTTTCTGTCTCATATGACATAGGTGTCCTTCATAGCACCCTGGTAGTTACCCATATCATCTTACTTCTTATATGGTTAATCTGCTGGTTTCTTCAGTGGATTGTGAAGTTCCTGAAAATAGGGACTTCTGATATGTCAATGTTTTTTTTTTTAATTAACATTAATATAATGTGTTATTTGCCCCAGGGGTACAGGTCTGTGAATCATCAGGCTTACACATTTCACAGCACTCACCATAGCACATACTAGCTCCAATGTCCAAAACCCAGCCACCCTATGCCTCCCCTCCCCAAATCCCCTGCAACCCTCAGTTTGTTTTGTGAGTTTAAGAGTCTCTTATGGTTTGTTTTAAGTCAATGGCTTCTTCACCACCAGTAAGTTAAAGTAACTAAATTCCGTGAGAGTTATTTAGTTGTAAGTTCCTGGAAGGTACTGACAATACCATCTTTTCAGTCTCCCCTGCAGCATATAACAAAATATTTGCATATTGAGCACTCAATAAATATGCACTGAGCGGCTCCACTAAAACTCTTTCTCACTCTTTCTCACCTCTGACACCTAACATTTTCCTATGAATAGAATACTGATCTTTCCCTTTCCAACGTTAAAATACAGTTTTTCACTATGTTCAGAAAGACTGACGTTACAAAACTCACCTCTTTTTTCCCCTCCGACCGTTGTTCTTCTAATCCATTCTGTTTGTTGATCGGTTTATTTCATCTACCTCTTATTACTTCACACTCTCATTGATGAATAAATCAAATCTTATTTCTTTTAATCCCTTAGACTCCGTGCAAAAATCAGAACGTAAAGTAGTATTTCCGCCTTAGAATCACTGAACATAAGAGGAACCTGAAGCTCAAAAAGGATAATTCGTAAAGTATCTATCAATACTTGGCAAATCATTGATCAAGTTGAAACCCAGGTCTGAATCTGAAACTGCAACAGCTATTCCAGGGTGCTACCCGTGCAACAGCTTTGTTTTCTTGGCAGGAACAAAAAGCCATGTATGCAACAAGTATGGTTCAAATTAACTGAATATCAGACTATGTAATAACGCTACAAGGTTTTCATTAGCAAGCATATGTTTTAAGAAATATACCAAGCTTCTGAATTATCCCGATTATCAACATCTCAGATCTAATGAGATGACAGAAGAAAACTCTGAATGCATGTATGCATCGTACTTCATTGCATTAATGAGCATCACATGCAGATTTACACACTTTCTGCTAATCCCTGAAGGTATCATCTAGATGGGATTAAGAATGGAGAACTGGGGCGCCTGGGTGGCTCAGTGGGTTAAGCCCCTGCCTTAGGCTCAGGTCACGATCTCAGAGTCCTGGGATCGAGCCCCGAATCGGGCTCTCTGCTCAGCAGGGAGCCTGCTTCCTCCTCTCTCTCTGCCTGCCTCTCTGCCTGCTTGTGATCTCTCTGTCAAATAAATAAATAAAATCTTTAAAAAAAAAAAAAAAAAGAAGAATGGAGAACTAGGGGGCGCCTGGGTGACTCAGTGGGTTAAGCCTCTGCCTTCGGCTCAGGTCCTGGTCTCAGGGTCCTGGGATCGAGCCCCACATCCGGCTCTCTCTGCTCAGCAGGGAGCCTGCTTCCTCCTCTCTCTCTCTGCCTGCCTCTCTGCCTACTTGTGATCTCTGTCGTTCAAATAACTAAATAAAATCTTAAAAAAAAAAAAAAAAATGAATGGAGAACTAGGGCTGGTCCTAAGAGATAAAAGATATGTATGGAGGCTAGAGATTAGCATGGCAATTAGCCCAACCTGTCCTGTGTTTTTTATCATTTAGTTTGATTTTAGTAGTCATTCTCACATGTAAGTAAGTTCCACTTCTGTCATGAGATATTATGTCTATGACACTGGGTGCTGCAGTCAGGTGTCTGCCCTTGGCTCAGATCACAATCCCAGGTTCCTGGGATGGAGCCCTGCTGCTCAGCGGGGAGCCTGCTTCTCTCTCTCCCTCTGTTTTTTTTTTTTTCCAAATATTTTATTTATTTATTTGACAGACAGAGATCACAAGTAGGCAGAGAGGCAGGCAGAGAGAGAGGAAGGGAAGCAGGCTCCCTGATGAGCAGAGAGCCCGATTCGGGGCTTGATCCCAGGACCCTGAGATCATAACCTGAGCCGAAGGCAGAGGCTTTAATCCACTGAGCCACCCAGGAGCCACAGCCACGCTTGTTTTCTCTCTCTTTCCCTCTCTCTCTGTAAAACAAATAAATAAAACCTTTAAGGACCAAAAAAAAAGGCTGGGCCTCAAACCTCTAATGAGAAACTATAACAATCTCAATTGGAAAAACTGATTTTTTTCCTTTATCATTTTGTATTCTTGTACCTCTTCAAAGACTGTATGTGTGTGTACAGCCATATATTACTTAAATTTTTAAAATTTTTCCAGAATAGATAATTTCCCTAGGTTCAATAATAAATGAATGAAGTGTGATCCAAGTAACAATACCTAAAATGCAGAACATTCTTGCTACAAAACCTCACTCCTACACTCCAATTAAACAAACATTTATTGAACATATAAGTAACTATGATTCATCGCCTGCCTTCAAAGAACTAACTTAGCAGGGGAAGAAAACAAGAAACTATATATATTACATGATATAATAATAAAAGGTCACACAAAAGGTATGAAAAAAAGACATAAAGGAATTTAAAGAAAGGATTACATACATGGGCTCACAAAAAGGTAGAGGAAAAATGACATCAAAGAATAAATCTTGGAAAATAAGCAGGACTCCCATTGTGGGAATGAGGGAAGAAAGAATATTTTGAGCAGAGAAAATAAGATAACAAGAAGCCTCAAAATGGGAGAAGACAGCGCATATTCAGAGAATATTAATCAGCTTAGCCAGAGTATAGGGGAATAATAGCAAACAAACCTAGAAAAACAGAACTGCTTAATCTCAGACTTGTCAATGACCTAAACAAATCGGCTAAAATGTAATACATAAACCCTATTACATCAATGCTAAAAAAAAAAAAAAAAAGAAAAAAGGCTGGAGAAAACACACTAGCATGGCAAAATAAGGACCTAAAATAAAAGTCTGATCCTCTATAATGGTAATGAGAACAATGGCAACAACAGTCAAAATCAACTCCTTCAAAAATCTAAAGATTTACCAAAGACTTGCAACAATCCAAGAAACATTTATTCAGGAAAAATAGCCGACTTTCAGTAAGCACAGAGAGCATTATGACATTTTAATTTGCCCTATCTCTTCAACTCTATGGAAGCCTTGGAAACCAACAACCTGAAAACATGGTAGATGTGAACAACAGCACTCTAGTAGCTGCTTAACGGGGCAGAAGAGGTTAGGAGCTCCCCCTAGAACCGCATCTCTGGATTAACTTGTCTAGCAGCTCACTGGAAAAGCTTCATACTCAGGGCTTATATTCAGAGGACATCCCCCCCCACACACAGTGGGAACCATCCTGCCCCCAGGGCTTTTGTTAAAAATAATCAGAGACAGGGCACCTGGGTGGCTCAGTGGGTTAAAGCCTCTGCCTTCGGCTGGGGTCATGATCTCAGGGTCCTGGGATCGAGCCCCACATCGGGCTCTCTGCTCAGTGGGGAGCCTGCTTCCTCCTCTCTCTCTGCCTGCCTCTCTGCCTACTTGTGATCTCTGTTAAATAAATAAAATCTTAAAAATAAATAAATAAATAAATAAAAAATAACCAGAGACTTGGGATGCCTGGATGGCTCAGTGAATTAAGCCTCTGCCTTCGGCTCAGGTCATGTTCTCAGGGTCCTGGGATCAAGCCCCGCATCAGGCTCTCTGCTCAGCGGGAGTCGGCTCCCCCCCCCCCCCCCCCGCTCTGCCTGCCTCTCTGCCTCCTTGTGATCTCTCTCTGTCAAATAAATAAACAAAATCTTAAAAAAAAAAAAAAAAACAGAGACACTTGCTTAATGTCACAGCTGTTGGCAGTGACAAACAGGTAAGGCAAACAATACATTTCATCAAAAATCTTAAAAGGAAGGGCGCCTGGGTGGCTCAGCGGGTTAAAGCCTCTGCCTTCGGCTCAGGTCATGATCCCAGTGTCCTGGGATCGAGTCCCGCATCGGGCTCTCTGCTCAGCGGGGAGCCTGCTTCCTCCTCTGTCTCTGCCTTCCTCTCTGCCTACTTGTGATCTCTGTCTGTCAAATAAATAAAATCTTTAAAAAAAAAAAAAAAGCTTTAAAAAAAAAATCTTAAAAGGAAGGGCATCTGGGTGGCTCAGTGGGTTAAAGCCTCTGCCTTTGGCTCAGGTCATGATCTCAGGGTCCTGGGATCGAGCCCCGCATCAGGCTCTCTGCTCAGCGGGGAACCTGCTTCCCCCCCTCTCTCTGCCTCTCTGCCTACTTGTGATCTGTCTGTCAAATATATTTAAAAAAAAAAAAATCTTAAAAAAAAAAAGAAAAGAAAAGAAAAGAAGAACCAAGAGGCACTTAGGTGGTATAGTCAGTTAAGCCTCTAACTCTTGGTTTTGGCTCAGTCTTGATCTCAGGGTGGTGAAATTGAGCCCAAAGTCAGGCTCCCTGCTTAAGGCTTTCTCTCCCTTGGGGGGCCTGGGTGGCTCAGTTGGTTAAGTGACTGACTCTTGATTTTGGCTCACATCACGACCGCAGGGTTGTGAGATCAAACCCTATGTAGGACTCTGCACTCAGTAAAGAGTCTGCTTCTCTCTTCTCTCCCTCTCACTCTGCCCCTCCCCCAGCTCATGCTCTCTAAAATAAATACATCTTTAAAAAAAAAAACTCTCTTTCTCGCCCTCTGCCCCTTCCTCCTATTCTTATCTCTAAAATAAATCTTTTTTTAAAAATTTAAAAAATACATAAGAACCAAACAAATCCTAGAGCTGAAAAGTATAATTGAAATGAAAAATTCACTAAAGAGGCTCAACACCAGACTTAAGATAGAAGAATCGCCAAACTTCAAGATAGATCAATTTCCCAGTCTAAAGAACAGAAACAAAAAAGAATGAAGAAAAATGAACTTGTGGAATATCATCAAGCATATCAAAATACATAAAACAGAAATTCTGGAAGGAGACAGAAGAAAAAAACAAATTTATATAAGTAAGTGGTTGAAATCTTAAATTCAATGAAAAACATTAATCTAGACTTCCAAGGACTACATAAACCTCAAGTAGGATAAGTCAAATAGATGTGCACCTAGACACAATAAAATCAAGCTCAAAAGCCAAAGACAGAGGAATGTGAAGGCAGCAGGAGAAAAAATTAATCACATAAAATCCTCAACAAGATTTAACAACTGACTTCTCATCAAAAACCACAGAAGCCAGACACAGTAGGAGACAGAGTCTACACCTAAAAGGACTGTCAATCAAGAATTCTATATCCAGCGAAATTATCCTCCAAAAATAAAGAAGAAATTAAGAAACTCCAATAAACAAAGCAGAGAATTTATCACTTGGAGAGCTATTGTAAAAGAAACATAGGAAGCACTTACTGCTAAAATGAAGGCATTAGTAAGTAAATGAAATCCACACAAAAAAATAAACAGCATCAAATAAAGATTGCTACACAACTACAAAAGACAATGTAAAAATATTTGAGGAGCCACCTGGGTGGCTTAGTGAGTGCTTCAGTCTGACCCCTGATCTCAGTGTTGTGAGTTCAAACCCCGTGCTAGACTCCACACTAGGCGTAGAGCCTACTTAAAAAGCAATGTTTGTTTAGAACACTTTTCCTACCTGAATTAAAGACACTTGCATAAAGCAATAATTATAAAACTGCAGTTGATGGGCTTTTAATGTAAAATGTGTAATCTGGATGAACTCAAAGGATAAGAAATGAAAACAATTCTATTGAAGCAAAGTTCTGCATACAATGCCTCTGAATGACAAAATATACCAGATGGACTTAACAGACATATTCAGAACATTTTATCCTAAAACAGCAGAATACACATTCCTTTTTGTATACATGGAAAATTCTCCAGAATAGATCACATAACATAGGTCACAAAACAGGCCTCAAGAAATACAAAAAGACTGAAATCATACCATGAACCTTTTCTAACCACAACGCTATGAAATTAGAAGTCAACCACAAGAAAAAGTCTGGCAAGACCACAAGTACATGCAGGATAAACAACATGCTAGTAAAACAATGAATGGGCAAACCAGGAAGAAGAAATTAAAAACAAAACAAAACAAACAAACAAACAAACAAACAAAAAACACAGAAACAAATGACAATTAAAACACAACAGTCCAAAACCTTCGGGATGCAGCAAAAGCAGTGCTAAGAGGGAAGTATACATCAATACAGGTCTACCTCAAGAAGAAAAATCTCAAATAAACAACACAACCTTACACCTAAAGGAGCTAGAAAAAGAACAAATGAAGCCTAAAACCAGCAAAAGGAATGAAATAATAAAGATTAGAGCAGAAATAAGTGATGTAGAAACTAAACTCACAATAGAACAGATTGATGAAACCAGGAGCCCGTTGTTTAAGAAAAAAATCAATAAAACTGATAAACCCTTGGCCAGACGTATCAAAAAGACAATAGAAAGGAACCAAATAAATAAAATCACTAATGAGAGATCACAACCAATATAACAGAAATCCAAACAGCTGTATGAGAATATTATAAAAATTACACACTAATGAACTGTACAACTTGGAAGAAATGGGTAAAATTCTAAAAAACATATAAGCTACCAAAACTAAAACAGGAAGAAATAGAAAACTTGAATAGACTGATAATCAACAAAGAAATTGAATCAGTACTCAAAAAACTCCCAAAAAACAAAAGCAAAAAACAAAAGTCCAGGGCCAAATGGCTTCACAGGGGAATTCTACCAAACATTTAAAGAAGAGTTCACACCTATTCTTCTCAAACTATTCTAAAAAATAGAAAAGAAAAAAACTGCCAAATTCAGTCTATGAGGCCAACATTACTCTGATACCAAAACCAGAAAAAGACTCCACTAAAGAAGATAAGTACAGGTCAAAATCCCTGATGAACACAGATGCGAAAATTCTTTTTTTTTTTTTTTAAGATATATTTATTTTAGAATGGAAGTGCACATGTGCGTGCGGGAGCAGGGGAGGGACAGAAAGAGAGGGAAAGAATCTCAAGCAGACTCCCCTCTGAACACAAAGCCCAATGTAGGGCTCAATCCCACAGTCCTGACTGAGATCATGACCTGAGCCAAAATCAAGAGACACTCAACTAACTGAGCCACCCAGGTGCCCTGATGAAAAAAAAAATTTTTTTTTTTAAGATTTTATTTATTTACTTGAGAGAGAGAGAGAGAACAAGTAGGTTTTGGGAGGGGGGGACAGAGAGAGAGCAGGGAGGCTGACACAGGGCTCGATCCCAGGGCCCCAGGACCATGACCTGAACCAAAGGCAGATGCTTAACTGACTGAGCCACCCAGGCACCCCTCGATATAAGAACTCTTTTTTTTTTTTTTAAGATTTTATTTATTTGGGAGAGAGAAAGCAAGAGAGCACAAGCAGGGGAAGCGGCAAAGGTAGAGGGAGAAGCAAGCTCCCACTGAGCAGGGAGCCTGATGTAGGACTCAATCCCAGGACCCTGGGATCATGACCTGAGCCAAATGCACACTCTTAACCAAAAGCACCCCCAGATGTAAAATTTCTTAATAAAATACTAGCAAACTGAATCTGATATAACATTAAAAAAATCATTCACCAGATCAAGTGGGATTTATTCCTGAGCTGCCAGCATAGTTCAATATTCACAAATCAATCAATGTGATACATCATATTAATTTCTTAAAAGGAGTGAAAAACCATATAAAAATTTTAATAGTTGCAGAAAAAACATCTGACACAGTACAATATCTGTTGATGATAAACACCCTCAACAAAGTAGGTTTAGATGAAACAAACCTCAACGTAATGAGGGCCATATGTGAAAAACCGTAGCTTATATAATCCTCAATGGGGATAAAACAGAGCTTTTTTCAGGAACAAGAGAGGGATGTTCCCTCTTACCATTTTTATTTAACATAGTGCTGCAAGTCCTAGCCTCAGCAATCAGACAAAAAGAAATAAAGGGCATCCAAATTGGCTAAGAAGAAGTAAAACTTCCACTATTTGCAGATGACATGATACTCTATACAGAAAACCTGAAAGACTCCACCTAAAAACCACTGAAAAATGAATTCATTAAAGTTGCAGGATATAAAAATCAATGTACAGAAATTTGTTGCATTAATATACATCAAGAAGCAGCAGAAAGAGAAATTAAGGAATCAATCCCATTTACAATTACACCAAAGACGATAAGATACCCAGG
Source organism: Lutra lutra (assembly GCF_902655055.1). NCBI lineage: Eukaryota > Metazoa > Chordata > Mammalia > Carnivora > Mustelidae > Lutra > Lutra lutra. The sequence goes on along the minus strand of NC_062295.1, from coordinate 25,244,327 downwards.
AAAAAACCTAAACAAAGAGGTGAACAACCTGTACTCTGAAAACTGTAAAACACTGATGAAAGAAATTGAAGATGACATCAATAAGTGGAAAGACAGGCGCTTGGGTGGCTCAGTGGGTTAAAGCCGCTGCCTTCGGCTCAGGTCATGATCCCAGGGTCCTGGAATAGAGCCCCACATCGGGCTCTCTGCTCAGCAGGGAGCCTGCTTCCCCTCCTCTCTCTCTGCCTGCCTCTCTGCCTACTTGTGATCTCTGTCTGTCAAATAAATAAATAAAATCTTTATAAAAAAAAAAAAAAGAAAGAAAAAGAAGTGGAAAGACATTCCATGCTCACAGATTGGAAGGACAAATACTGTTAAAATGTCTATACTACCCAAAGCAATATAAAGCTTTAAGGCAATATTACCAAAATACCACAAACATTTTTCACAGAACTAGAACAATCCTAAAATTTGCATGGAACCACAAAACCCCTGAGTAGTCAAAGCAATCATGAAAAAGAAAAGCAAACCTGAAGGTATCACAATTTCAGATTTCAGGTTATATTACAAAGCTGTAGTGATCAAAAGAGTATGGTACTGCCACAAAAACAGACACATAAATCAATGGAACAAAATAAAAAATGCAAAAACGAATCCACAACTATATGGTCAATTAATCTTAAAGCAGGAAAGAATACCCAATTAGAAAAAGACAGTCTCCTCAACAAATGGTGTTGAGAATACTGGACCGTAACATTTAAAAGACTGAAACTGGACCACTTGTCTATACCAAACACAAAAATAAATTCAAAATGGATTAAAGACCTAACTATAAGAACTGAAACCACAAAAATCCTAGAGAACACAGGCAGCAACCTTTTTGACATCAGCCATAGCAACATTTTTCTAGATATGTCTCCTGAAGCAAGGGAAATGAAAGCAAAAATAAACTACGGGGACTTCATCAAAATAAGAAGCTTTTACAAAGTGGGGCGCCTGGGTGGCTCAGTGGGTTAAGCCGCTGCCTTCGGCTCAGGTCATGATCTCAGGGTCCTGGGATCGAGTCCCACATCGGGCTCTCTGCTCAGCAAGAAGCCTGCTTCCCTCTCTCTCTCTCTCTGCCTGCCTCTCCGTCTACTTGTGATCTCTCTCTCTGTCAAATAAATAATAAATTTAAAAAAATCTTAAAAAAAAAAAAAAGAAGCTTTTACAAAGTGAAGGAAATAGTCAACAAAACTAAAAGGCAACCTACAGAATGGGAGAAGATACTTGCAAATATTGGATATTGACATATCCAATAAAGGGCTAGTATCCAAAATATACCAAGAATTTATAAAACTCAACACCCAAGAAATGAATAATCCAATTAAAAAATGGGCAGAAGACACAAATAGGCATTTTTCCAAAGGAGACATACATATGGCCAATAGACACAGAAAAAGATGCTCAACTTCACTGATCGTCAGGGAAATACAAATCAAAACTACAATGAGTTATCAACTCACACCTGTTAGAATGACTAAAATAAAAAACACAAGAAACAACAGGTGTTCGGAAGGATGTGGAAAAGAGGGAACCCTCTTGCACTATAGGCAGGAATGCAAACTAATACAGCCACTCTGGAAAACAGTATGGAATTTCCTCAAAAAAGATAAAAACAGAACTGCCCTACAATCCAGCAATCGTACTATCAAGTATTTACCCAAAGAATACAAAAATACTATTCTGAAAAGATACATGTGGGGCGCCTAGGTGGCTCAGTAGGTTAAAGCCTCTGCCTTCGGCTCAGGTCATGATCTCAGGGTCCTGGGATAGAGCCCCACATCGGGCTCTTTGCTCAGCGGGGAGCCTGTTTCCTCCTCTCTGTCTGCCTCTCTACTTGTAATCTCTATCAAGTAAATAAATAAAATCTTAAAAAAAGATTTAAAAAAAAAAAGAAAGGATACATGCACCCCAAAGTTTATAACAGCATTATCTATAAGAGCCAAATTATGGAAATAACCCAAGTGTCCACTGATGAACAGATAAGGCAGATGTGGTGTGTGTGTGTGTGTATACACACACTACATATACATACAAAATATGTATAACAGAATATTACTCAGCCATCAAAAAGAATGAAATCTTCCATTTGCAATGATGTGGATGGACCTAGAGAGTATTATGTCAAGTGAAGTATGTCAGAGAAAGACAAATACCATGATTTCATGCATATGTGGAATTTAAGAAATAAACGAGCAAAGAGAAAAAAAAGAGAGGGAGACAAACAAAGAAAAAGACTCAACTACAGAAAACAAACTGATGGTTACCAGAGAGGAGGTGGGTATGGGGATAGGTTGAATAGGTGATGGGAATATTAAGGAGTGCACTTGTTGTGATAAGCAAGTGTTGTTATGGAAGTGCTGAATCACTATATTGTACACCTGAAACTAGTATTATGCTGTATATTAACTGAAATCTGAATAAAAACTTTTTAAGAAATCACCCAAATATGTTTCTTACAAGATATACTTTAGACTCAATGACCAAATGGCCTGAAAGCAAAAGAAGGGGAAAAAGATGCACCACATACAATAACAAAGACTTTGGAGTAGCTATACTAACATCCTATACAATGCACTTTAAGATAAAAATTGTTACTAGAAACAAAGGGCACTATATAATCATAAGAACTGAAATCCATTAAGAAGATATAAAAATTATAAATACATATGCATCTAAACAAGAACTTCCGAACACAAGAGGCAAAAACTGACAGTTGATGGGGCGCCTGGGTGGCTCAGTGGGTTAAAGCCTCTGCCTTCAGCTCGGGTCATGATCCCGGGATCCTGGGACTGAGCCCCGTATCGGGCTCTCTGCTCAGCGGGGAACCTGCTTCCCCCTCTCTCTCTCTGCCTGCCTCTCTTCCTACTTGTGATCTCTGTCAAATAAATAAATAAAATCTTCAAAAAAAAATTGACAGTTGAAGACAGAAATAGGTAATTCTACAACAATATTTGGAGAATTTATTATTCTATTTTTGATATCAGATAAAACAGCCAGAGAAAAGATGATCAAGGAAAAAGACTTGAACAATATTACAAGCCAACTAGACTTAGTAAACATCTATAAAACAGTCTAGGCGTACCATCATTTTCACATGCACATAGAACATTCCCTACAATAGGCCATAAACAAATCTCAGTAAATGTGAAGGACTGAAATCATACAAAGTATATTCTCCAATCACAATAGAATAAAATTAGAAAATAGGATCAGTTAAGATATTTGAGAAATTTGCAAATATGTGAAAATCTATAGAACATTCTCCTAAATAACCAATGAGCCACAGAAGAAGCACCAAGGAAAGTTAAGAAATACTTGGAGATAAAAACACAAAACTTATATAGGATATAGCAAAAGCAGCAAGAGCTACATCATAAGGGAAATTTATAGTGTAAATACCTATAAAAAAGAAAATCTCAAATCAATCTGTTGTACACCTTAAATTTACACAATGTTGCATATAATAGGAAAACTTAAAAAATAAAATTTAAAAAGTTTAAAACTTCACAAGTTAAAAAGACCTCAAATCAACAATCTAACTGTTCACTTTAAGAAACCAGAAAAAAGGGGCACCTGGGTGGCTTAAGTGTCAGACTCTTGATTACAGCTCAGGTCATGATCTCAAGGTCATAAGATGGAGCTGCACCTCAGGCTCCAAGTTCAACAGGGAGTCTGCTTGAGATTCTCTCCCTTCCCTTCTGTCCCTCCCCCTGCTTACAAGCACGTGTTCGTAAACTCTGTCTCTAATAAATACATAAATAAACTAAAACAAAAAACAGAAAAAAAGTAAACGGGGCCCAAAGCCAGCGGACAGAAGGAATGAATTAGATTACAGTGAAATAAACACAATAGAGAGAAAAGAATAAAGAAATTCAACAAAATAAAAAGTTGGTTCTTTGAAAAGATCAATAGAATTAACAATCTTATTTGGATTTAACATGAACAAAAAAGATAAGACTCAAATTACTAAAATTAGTAATTAAGAACCTTATATAAATAAAATTTAATGAATTATAGGGAATACTATAAACAATTGTAATCAAATAAATTATATAACTGGATAAATGGACAAATTCCTGGAAGACACAAGTACTAAAATCCATTCACAAAGAAATGCCCTGAATAAAGCCATAACAAGTAAAGAAAAGTCTAAGATCAAATGGCTTCACTAGTGGATTCTACCAAACCTTAGAATGAACAACAATCCTAAACAAACTCTTCCAAAATGCAGAAGAGATGGGAACACTTTCCAATTTATTCTATGAGACCAGTTTTCCCCGACTCCAAAACCAGACAAAGACATTGCAAGAAAACTACAAACATATATTTATTTATATAAATGCAAAAATCCTGAGAAAATGCCAGCAAACCAATCCAGAAACATACATAAAGGATGACCATACATAAACCATGACCAAGGGTGCATTGTCTGAAGCATTTAAGAGTGTTTCAACATATGAAAATCAACGACTGTCATACACCATATTAATTAATGACAAAAAGCACACAATCATCTCAATAGACACTGAAAAAGCATTTGACAAAATCCAACATTCGTTCATGATAAACACAAGGAATAAGTCAGAAATAGAGAAGAACATCATCAACATGAAAAAGGACATCTAAGATAACTCACAGCTAACTTCACACTTAATGACTACCCTGTAAGATCAACAAGACTGCATGGATGTCTGCTCTCACCATTTCTATTCAATATTGTACAAGAGGTTCTAGCCAACACAATTAGGCAAGAAAAATTAAAAGGTATCCAAATTGGAAGGAAAAAGTGAGACTATCTCTCATCAGAGATGACATATCAAGTATACATAAAATCCTTAAAACGCATTAAAAAACTATCAGAACTGTTAAATGAGTTAGGGATGTTTGCAAGATATAAGACTAATAGATAGGATTCAACTGTATTTCTATATTTAACAATAACAATCCAAAAATGGAATTAAGAAAACAATTCCACTTATAATAGCATCAAAAGAATAAAAGATTAAGAAACAAGTTTTACCAAAAGTAATCCAAGTCTTATACATGGAAAACGAGAAGACATTACTGAAAGAAATTTAAGAAGATCTAAATAAAGGCGCCTGGGTGGCTGTCTTTACACGTCTGCCTTCAGCTTAGGTCATGATCCCAGGGTCCTGGGATGGAGCCCCACATCAGACTGCCTGCTCAGTGGGAAGCCTGCTTCTTCCTCTAGCACTCCCCCTGCTTCTGTTCCTGCTCTGTCTCTCTCTCTCTCTCTCTGTTAAATAAATAAATAAAATCTTTAAAAATAAATAAAAAACAAGATCTAAATAAATGGGGGCATCTGGGTGGCTCAGTCAGTCAAGCGACTGCCTTTGGCTCAGGTCATGATCTCAGGGTGCTGGGATGGAGCCCCACATGGGGCTTCTTACTCACAGGAGTCTGCTTCCTCCTCTCCCTTTGCCTCTCCCCCCACTCATGTGCTCCAACATGTGCTCGCTCGCTCTCTCAAATAAACAAAATCTTTCAAAAAAAGATCTAAACAAATGAAAAGACATTACATGTTCATGGACTGGTGTGGGAGGCCGCAATAAGGCTTGAGACGAGGACCAAACCAGGCCCTGACTTGTGCCTCCTTTAAAGTCCGAATAACCTAACAAAAGGTTTAGGACAGGAAAAGTTGAGTAGCACTGAGAAAGGGTCTGTGCTATGTGTTGTGCGCTCGCCTACGTGACTTCCCACACACTTGCTAAAGAAATGAGAACAATTCGGTTGGGGTCATAAGTTCATGGCTGGTCCTTGCTGCCCTAGTACAGCCCATAAATTACTTTCATGTTTGCTGTATCAATACAGAACAATTGTACTGGCATCAACCATTTGGCGTCACGAGGTCTGCTTATAGTCAATGGTGAAACTTATTATGGGAACTCGTGGTTGTTTAACTAGACACAGGTGTATTGCTTCTCCTATTGTAATATCACTATATATATGGCCTTAATGCTTTGAATAAACTTAGCACTGTTGGACATCCTCCTCAGTGCTCCTCCTGCCCCCATCTCTTTGCTTCTCGAGTTCTTTTCTTTTCCTTTTTTTTTTTTAAGATTTAGCTCAGGTCATGATTGTGGGGTCCTGGGACAGAACCCACATCAGGCTCCCCGCTCAGCGGGTAGCCTCCTTCTCCTTCTTCCTCTGCTGCTCCCCCGCTTGTACTCATTCTCTCTGCCCAATAAATAAATAAAATCTTTTAAAAATTTTTAAAAAAAAAAGTTTTTTCAACACATGGTGCTGAGATAATTGAATATCTAAAACAAAAGCATGAAGATAGACCACTATCTCACACTACATACAAAATTCACAAATAAGATCAAAAACCTAAATGTAAGAGCTGAAACTCTAATGCTCTTGGAAGAAAACATAAGATTAAGTCTTCATGACCCTGAATCAGGCAATGGTCTGAGGCAATAAATATGAAGCCTAAATGGTTCATAAAGGGGGTGCCTGACTGGCTCAGCTCGTGGAACATGTGACTTTTGGGGTTGTGAATTCAAGCCCCATGTCAGGCATGGAGCATACTGAAAACAACAACAACAAAAATGAAACCTAAAGCACAAGCAACAAAAGAAAAAAAATTAATAAATTGAAGTTCACAAAAATTAAAAACCTTTGTGCTTGAAAGGACACCATCAAGAAAGTGAAATGACACTCATCGAATGGGACATTTGTATTTGCAAATTATATAGCTGATTAAGTATCCAGACTATATAAAGACATCTTACAATAATAAAAAGACTACTTAATTTTAAAATTGTCCAAGGAACAGAGATTTCTCTCAATCATACACATAGCCAAAAAGCACATGAAAATATGCTCAACATTATTATCTACCAGCAAAATGCAATCAAAACCACAAAATAGGGGCGCCTGGGTGGCTCAGTGGGTTAAGCCGCTGCCTTCGGCTCAGGTCATGATCTCAGGGTCCTGGGATCGAGCCCCGCATCGGGCTCTCTGCTCAGCAGGGAGCCTGCTTCCTCCTCTCTCTCTGCCTGCCTCTCTGCCTGCTTGTGATCTCTCTCTGTCAAATAAATAAATAAAATCTTTAAAAAAAAAAAAACCCACAAAATATTACTTCATCCCATTCGGATGGCTAGAATCAAAGGGTCAGATAACAATAAGTGTTGGCGAGGATGCTAAGTAATTGCAGCCTTCATAAATTGCTGGCAGAAATATGAAATGGGGCAACCACTTTGGAAAACAATCTGGCAATTCCTCTAAATGTTAGATTTAGTGTTCTAGAATTACTATATGACCAGCAATTCATGTCCACACAAAAACTTGAACTCAAATGTTCAAAGCAGCATTATTCATAATAGCCAAAAAAGTGGAAACAATCTAAACACCCATCAACTGATTAACGGATAAGTCAAAAGCATTATGTCTGGACGCCTGGGTGGCGCAGTTGGTTCAGTGTCTGCCTTTGGCTCAGGTCATGATCCTAGGGTCTTGGTATCAAAACCTGCCCCGGGTTCCCTGTTCCTCGGGGAGCCTGCTTCTCCTTCTGCCTCTGCCTCTCTCTGTCTGACTCTCATGAATAAATAAATTTTTAAAAATCTTTTTTAAAAAGCATTATGTCTATAAAATAGTATTAAAATAACACAACAATATAAAATAATATTATTATTAAAATACCATTCAGCAATACAAAAAACCAAAATGCTGGTACATTCAACAACATGGAAGAACACTGGAAACATTATGCTAAGTGAAAAAAACCAGTAACCAGTAACATGAAATGTCTAGAACAGGCAAATCTATGGGACAGAAAACAGATCAGTAGTTGCCCAGAAATAAAATGGGACAGCTGGGAGTGACAAGGAGTGTGCAGTTTCTTTGTGGGGTAACGAAAATGTTCTAAAATTGATTGTAATGATGCATGCACAACTCTGTAAATACACTAAAAAATTTCATACCTAAAATGGACAAATGTATGGTATGTGACCTATAACTCAATAAAGATGTTATCAAAAAAAAAAAAAAAAAAGGGAGGCTGGGACCTGCACACTAAACCTCTTGGGGTGACTGCTTTCTATAACCAAAGATTTAAATAGGATCCACAGTCTCCAAACAAAATATCAAATATGTCTAGGAAAAAATCAGAAGTCAATCATCATACCAAGAATAAAAAAGATAATTAACATATACTAATACCACATATGAATCAAATGTCAGAATTACCCGACAAGGATTTTAAAGCAGCCATCATGCTTTAATGAGCAATGTTACATTACTGAAACAAACAACAAAATAAAGTTTACAAGAAATAACAGATACAGAAAAGAACCAACAAAAAGTCAATAGGTGGGCTCAATCACAGACTGAATACAAGAAAAAACAAGTGAAGTTGAAACGTAGAACAGGAATTACCCAACCTAAGTGCTGCTGAAAAATTATTCTAAAAAGAAAAAAAAAAAAAAAAGAGAGAAAATTTCTCCTTAAAATGGTTGAAACATCCAAAATGGCAAAAGACATAAACTTACAGTTCTGAAAGCTAACAAAGGGGTGCCTGGCTGGCTCACTCAGTACAGCATGGAACGAACTCTTGACCTCACAGTTGTGGGGTTCAAGTCCCACACTGGGCATGGAGCCTACTTTAAAAAAAAAAAAAAAAAAAAATTTAAAATAAAAGTTAAGAATTCCAAATAGGATATGCCCAAACAAATCCATGCCAAGACATATCATAATTAAACTTCTGAAAGCTAAAGACAAAAAGACTTCAAAGCAGCCAGGGAGAAGGATGCCTGGTGGCTCAGTCAATGTCTGCCTTTGACTCAGTTCATGAACCCAGGGTCCCCAACCAGATGAGTCCTGAGTCCCACATCCATCTCCCACATGCAACTCCAACTCCAACTCCAGCTCAGCAGGGAGCCTGCTTCTCCCTCTACCTGCCTCTCCTCCTGCTTGTGCGAGCACACACACACACACACACACACACATACACACACTCTCTCTCTCTCTCTCTCTCTGAAACAAATATTTTAAAAATAAATGAAATAAAGCAGCCAGGGAGACAGGATACATCTCATATAGGGAAACACAAATTCCACTCATAGAGGATTCCTCACCTAAAATCATGGAGGTCTGAAAAAGGCAGCACAACATTTTCAAACGTTAAAAAGTAAGGAACTGGGTGCCTGGGTGCCTCAGTTGTTTAAGCGACTGCCTTCTGCTCAGGTCATGATCCCAGGGTGCTAGGATTGAGTCCCACATCCGGCTCCCTGCTCACTGGGGAGCCTGCTTCTCCCTCTCCCTCTGCCTGCCGCTCTGCCTACCTGTGCTCTCTCTCCCCCTGTCAAATAAATAAATAAAATCTTTAAAAAATAAAAATAAAAAGTAAGGAACCATCAACCACAAATTCTATAAAGAAAAACTGACAAAAATATTAAGAAAACTAAAGAACACACAAGACAACTCTATCTTAATTTAACTTAAGATTTATATCTTAATTCTAACTTATTACAAAGTATATGGTACCATTATATGAGCAATTATAGGTTCTTCTTATAACAGTAATTAAATATTTGGGAATTACAAATTTCCCCCTCACCAACACCAATGAGATTCATGCATGTAGATGGCTTAATACATATTCCCTATTTTCTTAACTCTCTTAAAAAGAAGTAGTTCTGCCAATGTTCAAGATCTTTTATCAATCTGACAGTTTTTGTTCTACTTGAAAATTCCAAAGCTTTTAAGTCTAACTTCAGAGCTATTTGTTTTAAAAAAAAATGGAAGATACATATGTCTCAACCATCCATAAAGTCGACTTTAAATAACATCTACTGAAGACGAGGTCTGAATGAACTTCTATAATCATGCAACAGCTTAGCCATGTTAAAAGCCAAATCATAAGAGCAAATATTATTTATCTTAATCCAATCTAATTTATTATAAGTGTGTGTTTTTTTAAACAAGAATGACTATCCAAGTATGACTAGTGACCTGTTAATCAGCCAAGAAACAGATGGTCATCTTGCAAAACTGTGAATTCAAGATCTGTTCTACATTATTTACCAACTGATTCATTCAACTAATTTTTATCAAGTTTTTAAAATATGCTAAGTACTGTACAAGGCAGTGACAAAAAAATAAGGTATTATAATATTGTGATGCAAGAACTATCATAGAATAGAAACTAGGTCTTCATCCCTGGCTCCCGACCCAGAGCTCCTAAAACCCTTGGAATTTCTTGATGGGTGAGAGGATCATCTTTTGTTATTGATAATAAGCCCCTTTCAACCCTATTTTGGAGGATGGAGACTGGATGCCAGAAGAACCAATCCCTGACCTCAGGATAGAGGAAAAGGGCTGCTGATTGAGTTTATCACCATCAACCAATGATTATGCCTACACAATGAAGCCTCCATAAAAACCCTAACTGAAGAGATTCAGAGAGCTTCTGGGTTGGCGAACACATGGGGATGCCAGGAGGATGGTGCCCCCAGGGAAAGCAAGGAAGCTCAGGGAAGCTCCATGCCCCTTCCCACATACTCTGCCCTAGGCATCTCTTCCATTTGCTGTTTCAGAGTTATACCCTTTATAATAAGCAGGTAATGGTTAAGTAAAGAGCTTTCCGGAGTTCTGTGAGTCATTACAGCAAATTATTGACCTGAGGAGCGGGTTGTGGAAAGCCCCAATTTACAGCCAGTTGGTCAAAAGTACAGGTCAGAACAGGGACTTGCAACTGGCATAGCAGTGGGGTCTGGAGGAGGTGGGCGGGGCTAAGTTCTTCATCTGTGGGGTCTGCACTTACTCCAGATAGGTGGTGTCATAACTGGGTTAAACTGTAGGACACCCAATAGGTGTCTGGACAGTTGGAGAACTGTAAGGGGACAGCCCACATTTGCTGTCAGAAGGGTCGTGAGCAGTGCAGAAGAAATAGCATACGTGGTCCCAGACCTCAAGGAATTCCTAGTCGTGACAAAAATTGGCCCTTGAGAAATAATTTAAATAAAATGGTATGTACTTTAACAGGTACACGTACCAAGTACCAGGAAAGTAAGCAACTAACCATGCCAACAAGATAACATTTATCCTAATTTTTAAATGAGTTAAATACCATAATTCCTCAGGGTTCTATCAGTCCCTCCTCAAGCTCTCAGCCCTAGCTGCATTTTACCAACACATAGGGATCATGTTTTTGATTTTTTACTTTGTTTTTTAAGATTCATTTGAGAGAGAGAAGGAGAGAGAGAACGAGTGGAGGGGGAGGAGAGGAGGCGACTCCCTAGGAGCCCAACATGGGGCTCGATCCCAGGACCCCAAGATCATGACAGGAGCTGATGACAGACACTTAACTGACTGAGTCACCCAGGTGCCCAAGGAAACATTTTTTAAATGACAAGATCTGGCACCACACCAAACCAAATGAATCAGTCTGTGTGGAAGCATTCATCCCCGCATCCTTAACCTTTAAAGGCTCCCTAAGGTGGTTTTAAAGTAGTGCCTGAGTAAATGAAGGAAGGAGGGAAGGAAGGAAGGAAGGGAGGGAGGGAGGGAGGGAGGGGTGGGTGCTGGGGTTGGATATGACCATGTCTGCTCAGGAAAAACGTAACCCAGGCCTCAACCAATCTTCTGGCGGAGAAAAAGATTTCAGGTAGAAAAAATATGAGCAATGACAGACTTACTGTAAGGAGAGAAGAAGATTCTACAGTTTCTAGAGTGAAGGCCTAAAATAGGACAAGGAGTGTTTATACGTACTTGAGGGGGCTATGTGAGTAGAGGGGAGGGAAAGAAAAAGCAAACCAAGTTTGGAGTACTCAGTATCCAAGTCTGGTTGTCCAAAAGATACATGAAAATAAAGAACACTTGAAACTCAAGAAAAACGGGGACCAAATACACACTTAGAAAACCCTAAATATACAGGTACTATTTGAAGCCCTGAGAGGAAGTATAATCACACAAGGGAATTAGAGAACAGAAAAAAGAACAAAAACTCCAACTCTAAGGCAGATCCCATTAATCAGAGAAAATAAAAGAGGGAAGCATCAAGAGGTTTTTGTTTTTGTTTTGGAAGATGTAAACCTCACCATGTACACAGAATGAGAAAAAATGAGAACAGAGAGATCAAAGATGTTAGCCTCAGCGAGGACACGTCTTCTTCTGATAAAAGAAAAGGAGATGAGAAATCAGACAGGCACAGGCACACGGTAAAATGACAGACCCTTACTCGTTCAGGGCTAAAGACCACCTATTTCTTCCGTGAGTTTTCTGCTTATTGTGAAAAAAGCAATGAAGAAACATCAAGAGTAGGACAAAGAGAGGAGAGTGACAAAGTCTGTAAAAAGCCATTCAGGTTTTAGTGCCTAAGACCGTCCCAGGAGGCGAATCAAAGGGCCTCCCGGCAGTCTGAGGAAAGGCAGAATCCAGACGTGCGGACAGCACCGGCGGTGACACGACCTTCTCCAGTCTGCTCTGGAGACCCCAGGAGAAAAAGCCGCTGTTGGAGTCACGCTGGTTTGTAGACCACTAAAGCCAACGTGGCAAGCGCGGGTTCACGCCGGTAACACCGCTTTCATCACTGTGAAAAGTAAAATTTATTTCACTTAAAAAAAAAAAAATGCAGCCACTTGCTCTGCTCGCCAGAACGTGTGGGGAAAGGCGGGGGAAAGGCTCGCCCGCTCTCACAGAACTTGCTGGAACTCTCACTCCCCAGCGTTCGTGATCCCTCCAGAGCCAATTCTGAGAACTCCACACCGGTTCCCGCAGGCTCTTCAGGGAGGAAAACTCCCGGCGGGGCCGGACCCCGCGCAGAGGTGAACGAGGGAAGCGCTTCGCGCGCACAGCGTCACGGTGAGAGAACGCGGCGGGATGGGGGCGGGGGGGGGGGCCGGGGACAATCACACCGCGAAGCTCCTTAGGAATCTTCTACAAAGCCAATAAACATAAAACAATATTTGACCAAAAAAAAAAAAAAAAAAAAAAAAAAAAAGCTAAACTCAGGGTTTTCTGTGAACGAATTCACTGAGTACAAACTGGCCATTTAATCCGTCTGCCCCACTCGGGAGCGCGACAGCGTGTCCGGCCGGCTCCCTGCGCTCTCCCGACGGCGGGTCGGACCCCTCCGGGACCGGCCCTCTCGCGGCCCCAGCCCAAGCGCGGAGACCGGGGAGGAGGGGCAGGCGACCGCGCACAGGCACCCCGCGCGGCGGGCCTACTGTGTGCCAGGCCCCGCGCCGGCCGCCTCGCCGCCGGCCGCGCGCCTCCGGGAAAGACCGCAGATCGGGCCCCGGAGCGCTTCGGGGCGTCCGAAGGTCGCGCGTAAAGGGAAAGAAGCGCCTGCCGACCGCGAGCGGGGAAGAGGCGCGCTGGGTCAGGAAGGCAGCGGGGAGCGAGAGGGCAAAACCCCGGGACCTGGGCGCGGGGGCGACGAAAGCTGCGGAGGATGCGGCCCCGAGGGCAGGGATGCGGGAGATTCTGCGGAGAAGCCCAGGTGCAGCGCGGGCAGCCGTCCGGTCCGATCCCCACGGGATGGGCCGGGAGGACGGGGGTCCCGGCCCCGGAAGGCGCCCCGAAGGGCTGCAGGGGCTGGGGACCCTTGCCGGCGCCGCGGAAGGGGAGCGGACCGAGCGGGGAGCGGAAAGAGGGGAGGAGCGGGGATGAGCGGGGAGGGGGCTCGCGCCGCGGCGGCCAGGCGGAGGCCGGGAAACGCAGGCGCGCGGGAAGGGGAGCGGCCGTGGGCGCACAGCCGGCCGGGGCGAGGGGCGCCGCGCTCGGGGGCGGGGCTGCACAGCTGCCCCGGGGCGGACGAGGGGACGTGCGCGCAGGAGGGCACGCGGGCCAAGGGATGCCAGGACGGAGTCGGCCGGGCCCGGAGCCAGGTGGGCGGCGGGGCCGGGGCGGCGTTCCCAGCCGGGCCACGGCCAGCGCGGAGCCCCCTTACCTGGGACTAGTGAGGAGCCGCCGCGCCGCCTCCGCAGCATCTGCGCTCAGCCGCTGCTCCCAGTGCCCTGGGCGGGGGCCATTCCGCCCGCCCCGGGAGCCCGCCCTCACCGCCAGGCGCCAGCGGCAGCGAGCCCGGCCCGGCCCCGCGGAGCAGCGCCGACGCGACCCGCGCCCACGGCTGCCTCAGCAGCGACTCCCGCCGTCGCCGCCTCAGCGCCGGCCGCCAGCCTCGCGGGCGGGCCCGGGATCACACGGATGCAGCGATTGGTTCCTGCCCGCCCGGCCCGGCCGATGTGTCGGCTCCTCTGATTGGTGGTTCTCGCTAGCTGCCGCCCGCGGGAGACGGCATTCGGCACGGCGCCGGGTCCGGCGCGCGTTAAGGGGCGGGAGGGGTCTGACGTCGAGGCCGGAGGGCGTGCCTGCGTCCCTGCGCGTGCGCGCTCCCCGCGAGGCCCGGGAGCCGCGGCCTGCGGGCAGTGCGCGTTACCCTAGCGACGGCGCGTCTGTCCTCGCTGGCCCGGAGCGGGGTTGGGGGCGCGGTCAACGGAGCCCCATCGCGGCGCGGGCAGCGCTCATCCGGGAAAGACGGGCGCGCTCCGGAAAAAGGAGCTCCTCCAGGGAGCGTGGCTTCGAGGACCACCTCTCCGGCCGCGGCCGGCGGAACCTCGCTCTCCGGAGGGAGCTCGGAGCCCACAGCAGTCACGCAGCGCTGCGTCCCGCACGGACTGGGCGAGCGACCGTCGACCCCGCCGCAGGGCCGGGTGCCGATGCCTGAAGGAAGAAGTGACGCGGGGATGCGAGAAAAGGGGGGGGCGCTGGGAGGGACGGCAGAGAGCGCCCGTAACCGAGTCCCTCCCACCGGGTGGCCTCGGCGGGCCTGTCGCAGCGGCGGGGGCGCGGCGGCCTGTGAGGGGCTTCTGTGAGGGACGCGCTCGCGCCGTCGCTGGAGTCGCGCTGAGGCAGCAGGGCAGCGTCCGGCCCCGGGGACACCTCGGACGCGTTCGTCGGCGGAACCTTCGGCTCCTGACGGGGGCAGCGGGTTGGTTTCAGCGGCGTCTCCCGTCAACCTTCCGCGGGCGGAGACAGAGGAAGTCGGCCCCCGCGGCAAAGCAGCCACGTGTCAGCAAGTGGAAGGTGGGCAGCGGCGATCCTGAGTGTTTCTCTTGAAGATTTTACTTAGTTATCTTACAGAGAGAGACCACGAGCAGGCAGAGAGGCAGGCAGAGAGAGAGGGAAGCAGGCTCCCCGCCGAGCAGAGAGCCCGAAGATGCGGGGCTCGATCCCTGGACCCTGAGATCATGACCTGAGCCGAAGGCAGGGGCTTTAACCCGCTGAGCCACCAGGCACCCCGCCAATCCTGACTATTTTAAAGCAAACGATGTGCCCTTGTGGCTTTTGCCTTTGTAAGCCTGGGCTTCTGCGCCTTTGAAATCCAGAGCGCACTTTCCCCGTCACTGGACTCCATGTGTCCCTCCGGTAAAAGCCTCGGTTGCGTCAGCTCCTCTCCTTGGTGGACAGAGCACAGACAGCAAAAGCTCGGGCTCCGGAATCGAACCCCTGAATGTCCAGGAGGCACATTTCCTGTCAGCCACACTGGGTTGTTTCATCATCTGCAGAATGAGACCTACAGTCATCTGAGTGAGCTCCGCCCAGGAACTTGCCCCGAATGCCCACAGCAGCCTCCGTGATAACCAATGACGCGAGAATAACGTCGATGTCCATCAACGGTTTAACACAACTCGGTATATCCGTAGGATGAAATATTAGTCATCCGTGAAAAGGAATGAAGTTCTGACAATGCTACAATGTGGACTGTAATACTGAAAATACTACACTAAGTAAAAGAAAATCGTCACAAAAGACCCTATACTGTGTAAGCCCATTTATATAAAATGTTCGAAATAAGCAAATTCATAGAGACAGCAAGTAGACTAGTAGATGCCTTGGGCTGAGGGGATCGCGGAAAATGGGAAGTGACTGCTAATGAATATGGGGTTTCCTTTAGGGGTGATTGACGAAAATGTCCTAAAATTGATTGTGTGACGGTTACACAGTTTTGTGCATATATTAAAAACCATTGGATTGTGTACTTTAAATAAGGGAATTGTATGGCATATGAGTTATATCTCAATAAAGCTGTTACTGTTTTTTTAAGATTTTACTTTTAAGTAATCTGTACACCAGCGTGGGCTCGAACTCCTGACCCCAAGATCCAGAGTCACATGCTCTACCAAATGAGCCAGAGCGGTGCCCCAAAATATTTTTATCTTTTCAAAAAAAAAAAAAAGAGAGAGAGACAACAAACCTCTGAAAGCCCCTGGCTCTGGTGCCTCTCTAAGAACAAGAGATCAGTATATCTAACTTTGTTTTTTCTTTATTCAGTTAGCAAAATCTTGTAAGCAATATGATCTGAGAAGATTTAAACAAATACCCAGCATGATGAATTTCTTTGGAACATCTAAATCAAATGAAGAAGATGGTCTGATTTGTCCCAAGCTGCTTTGGGGCAGAAGAAATAGACCACTAGGATCACAAAGCTCATCAAAAGAAAATGAGCAAGATCAGCAGACCTAGAGCAAGAGAAAGAGAAGGAAGGAGATAGTTCTACAAAGTGATTATAGAAAGACCCAAGGGCTGCCCCCAAAGTCATTTAACTGGCCTTTTAATGTTGAGAGTTATGTCCCATTCCACTTCCTGCGTTCCAGACTCTTCAGGAAAAATGCTCACCGTGACCTGAAACCACTGCAAGCTCCTCTCCTCTGCAAAACAGAATTGCAACTGACATGTTCTTGCTGCCCCCCAAATACTTCATCCAACTACAAGAGCTGAAAACAACAACAACTGAGTACCCAGGTGAGGGGCTGGAGCTTGTGTCTCACCTAGTAAACCATGAGAGCAAGTCCCAGATGTGGGGATCCAGGAAGAAGAGAGGACACAAATCAATTCGGTGGAGTCTGGCAGGGAGGTGGGCCCCCTGCCTGTCATCCCCCTGGCAGGATGTCTCCCAGAGCAGGACAGCTTTAGGTGGCCCAGGGGCCACACTGTAAAAGGCAGCCAGAAGCAAGGAGCTGCTTGAAGCGAAGCAAAGCTCAGAGTCATTTGGGAAAAGTTTTTTCTGCTTTCTAAATTTACCCCCAACCCATACAGTATATGTTAAGAAAAAAGACTCCAAAATACACTCTTAAGTGAAAAGAACAAAGTTAAAAACAGTGTATATAATTTACCCATTTGCATTTTTGTGAGAACACACTCCCACCTACCCCCACACACATGCTTGTGGTTCTGAGAAAGGATCGCTAGAAGGATGCACTGTGAACTGGAGCAGTGGCTGATTCTGGATGGAAAACTGAAGAGCTTGGGGACAGGAGTAGGAAAGAGACTTATTTTTTTTTAACCATATCTGTATACTCAGGCACTTTTTGAAAGTTTGTGTCCTGTACTTGGCTTACCTGTTTAAAACAAATTCAGAATTAAAAAAACAAACCCTCTCTTCTGCAAAACTCACCATTCAAGCCTATATGAATCCCTCTACATGAGATGTTATGGGGCTCTGTGATTTAATAAGCCACCTATTCAGGACACATAGTGTGAGCGTGGGACTTTCCTCCCCAGCCTTACCTCTTCCAGGTGATCTGCTCAGGCTCCGAAAACCTCACTGAGGGCACAAACAGCTTTATCCCTGGTGCCATCAAGGGGCAATTCAAAGGACTCGGGCTTGTTTCTTCCAAACAGCCTAGGCAGCCCCCACAGGCCCAAGGAAAGAGAGGAGGGGGCAAGCGGTTGCTGACACCCCAGGGATAGCCTGGAAGCCACTGCCCCCCTAAAGCCAGCCTCGCACAGCTCCCACCTCAGGATTTGTCTCCCAGGAAGGCCTGGTCCAGGGTAAGGACCACAGTATTTCACCTCCGGGAAGGAAAGTCTGGTCAACACATCAAGGAACGTTCCAGCTTGGAGGAGAACTAAGGAGGCAGCACAGCCCTCCGCTGCTTTTACCTGGGGGATAGGTTGGCTTTGATTTGGGTTTTGGTGCAGCAAATCTCCTTTCATGGCATCGCCATTCCAGAATGTGGCGTGGACCGAGGATGGTGGCAGAGGTGAGCGGTGGAAGTGGGGAGAGGCCCTCAGATGTGGGGAAAAGAATCATGCCAGGTCCTAATTTTTAATTTTTATTCTCTGTTCCAGTCCAAGGGAGCTGGAAATGAGAGTCAGGAACAGGGGGCTTGGAAACGGAAAATGGAGAAGACGGGTTATGTTTCCAAGTGAAGGAGCAGAGATCTTTCAGAGAGCACACACACGTGGCTGCGGGAGAAGTGTGGGGAGTGGAGAAGTGGGGACAAAGGCAGGTCTCAAAGCAAAGGGAAGAAATGGTAATGACAGAAGGTGACTGTGTCTGCCCGACCCTCCGTCCTGCTCTCAGCACAGGGCCTAGTGTACATTAAGTGAATGGATGAGTGAATGAATAGAGATAGAAATGGCAAAAGCTGCAGCTGTCAAGAAAGGCAAAGCAAAGGGACATGGGGAAGAGAATTGAAAGGCACTCAGGGTCCTGCCTAGGTGGGCAGAGAGACAGGGTGAGGGCTCCAGAGGCAAAGATCCTTATTGGAAAATTGAGGGTTAAGTTAAATTTTGGCACAACCTAAAGTGACTCCCAAGTCCTGGCTGACGTAGGACAAAATGAGACACTTACCTACAAATAGCATCAAAGTCCCAGGTGACACCTCACACTGCTCTTGAAGCTTGTGGGACAGAGGGATTTGAGACAGAAAGAAAATGGTGATACAATTTAAAGAAAAGGAAAAGAAAAGAGCATGCCTCTGCACTTTCCCTAGATCCAGGAAAAGTGGCCAGGTCAGGCCCCTCGGCCACATCAGCATTTTAAAATGAAAATCCAGCCTAGCCTATGAGCAGGCATTTTCCAAATGGCTACAGAATTCCTGCACCTTCCAAAAATACCTCTTCGTGGAACTCCTGCCAGGGAGCGAGGGCCACATGCCCAGGCTGGAACCAACCAGTCGGGCTTTCTGAGCCCGGGAGCTCCCACCCACATGCTCTGCAGTCCCTAGATGCAGGAAATGCCCACTGCCCCGCGGGTAAACTCAGCCAGACAGCTCTGGGTGCTGAGCCCAAGACTGGAAGCAAGGCATCCTCTAGCTCCACTTACAACAAAAAAGATTATGTGACTTCCTAGAGTGCTTTTCAGACCTAGCTCTGCATATAAACCACCTGTACAGCTTTGTAAACTAGACCCCAAGCCTCTCGTGGGTTATATGAAGCAGAACCTCTGGAAGAAGGGTCACCCCAATCACAGGGCCAGGGGTCTGGGTGGGGGGACAGCAACTAAAGTAGTGACTGGGAGGTGGCCCAAGGGGAACTAGAGAGAGGCTAGTCCATGATATTCTGTTTCCTGACCTGGAAATTACCCAGTTTGTTCACTTCATGAAAACTCATCAAACTATGTCACATGTGCACTTTTCTGTATATTTATTACAATTCATTTTTCAAAAAGTTCCAAGCTAAATTCTGCTCTCCTACCAGGTTTGAAGACAGCCGAGCCAGAGCCCCAGGGTGAGGGTCTTAGGTTACATCAGAGAAGCCGAGTGCTTGGGGCTGTATGTTGGACTAGCTACAGGGGCTGACTCTACTCTTAGGCAAGTTTCTGACTTTCAAGGGAAAGAAGCTCTGGGGAAGGGGGTGAGGGGACAGGTGGGAGGAGCTCCAGGGAACAGCTCTCTTGTGCTCACAGATGCTCGCAACTTGTCCCACAGCCTGCCTCTTGGACAGGGCTTGCTAGGCCCTCTGTGACCCAAATCAAGGGGTCTATTTTCACCTGCGGCTTTGGTTTTCTTTCCCTTGTTAAAGAGGCTGCAGAAGCTACCAACTTCTTTATCCTCCTCCGTCCCTTTCCCAGGGCCATCAGCTTCTTAGAAGGATATGCTCCTTCCCGCAGGATCTGGGGGATTCAAGCCCATTGACTGATGTCTTCCACCAGGCATGAGGTGCTGAAGACACAGCAATGAGCAAATCGGCCCCAACAGTCCTTACTGGGTTTATATTTTAATGTAGAGCCTGGCATTTAATTATATGTGAAGGAGCTCGGGAAACACCACCCCAAAATCTATCATTGTAGCTTAAGGATTATTTTGAGTTGAAGGCAATTAAGAACAGAAAACACAGGGGGAAAAAAAGAGATGGCTGCCTGGGTGGCTCAGTGGGTTAAAGCCTCTGCCTTCGGCTCAGGTCATGATCCCAGGGTCCTCGGATCGAGCCCCACATCGGGCTCTCTGCTCAGCGGGGAGCCTGCTTCCCTTCCTCTCTCTCTCTCTGCCTGCCTCTCTGCCTACTTGTGATCTCTGTCTGTCAAATAAATAAACTAAAAATCTTTAAAAAAAAAAAAAAAAAGAGAGAGAGGGAGAAAAAGAAAACACAAGTTCTTTGTCCTCTTCCTTTCTGCAGGAAACAGGACATAAATTTCCCTTTTATAAGGGAAATTTCTATTTGTATAGATGCTCCCCCCTCTTACCAGGAAGAGAACAACTTGGAGAGAACTGATCACCTCATCGTCAGTTGGTCTGTATAACAACCCTAACTCAGTCACCCTTGTCTTCCACTAGTTTCCCATGTACACTTAACACGCTTTGCTGTCCCTAGAAACCCAAATCCTCCATCTTTCCCTGATGAAGTTAAAAATATAAGCCTTTCGGGGCGCCTGGGTGGCTCAGTCCGTTAAGCCTCTGCCTTTGGCTCAGGTCATGATCCCAGAGACCCAGGATTGGAATCATGCCCCACATGGGGCTCCCCACTCAGCAGGGAGTTTGCTTCTCTCCCTCTGCCCCTCCTCCTGCTCATGCTCGCTCTCTCTCTCTCTCTCTCTCTCTCTCTCAAATAAATATAGTCTTTTAATTTTTTTTTTAAGATTTTAAGTCTTTCAGGGGCTGCTCCCTTGCCCATCACGCATGCAATGCACATTCGTGGGGAACTTGGTGCTAAACCGTTTATTGACGACTGCTTCTGGGTCAGGGTTTCCTATGTAACAGAGCAGCTCCCTCCCTGTGATCTGCTGAAAGTCAGCCCTCATCACAAGGGCATGTAAAAAATAAAACAAACAATAGCAAAAGAAAATAAGAACCTAAGCCTTTCAGCCTATGGAATGGGAGAAGATATTTGTAGATAACATATCTGATAAAGTTAGTGTCCAAAATCTATAAAGAACTCATCAAACTCAACACCCAAAAAACAAATAATCCAGTTAAGAAATGGGCAGAAGAGGGACACCTGGGTGGCTCAGTTGGTTAAGCCTCTGCCTTCAGCTCAGGTCATGATCCCAGCGTCCTGGGATCGAGTCCCACATCGGGCTCCTTGTTCTGCTGGGAGCCTGCTTCTCCCTCTGCCTGCCACTCTGCCTGCCTGTATTCTGCCTCTCTGACAAATAAATAAAGAAAATCTTTTAAAAAAAAAAAAAAGAAGAAATGGGCAGAAGATATGAATAGACATTTTCCCAAGAAGATATCCAGATGGCCAACAGACACATGAAAAGATGTTCAGCATCACTCATCTTTGGGGAAATACAAGACAGATCATGATGAGATACCACCTCACACCTGTCAGAACGGCTAAAATTAACAACACAGGAAACAACAGGTATTGCGAGGATGTGGAGAAAGGGGAACCCTCTTGCACTGTTGGTGGGAATGCAAGTTGGTGCAGCCACTCTGGAGAACAGTATGGAAGTTCGTGCCTCAGAAAGTTAAAAATAGAACTGCCCTACAATTCAGCAGTTGCACTCCTGCAGTATTTACCCAAAGGACACAAAAATACTGATTCGAGGGGATATATGCACCCTGAGTTTATAGCAGCTTTATCAACAACATGGAAAGAGCCCAGATGTCCTTTGACAGATGAATGGATAAAGAAGATGTGGTATATATACACAATGGAATATTACTCAGCCATCAAAAACAATGATATCTTGCCATTTGCAACAATGTAGATGGTGCTGGAGTGTATTGTGCTAAGTGAAATGAGTTAGAGAAAGACAAATACCATATGATTTCACTCATATGTGGAATTTAAGAAACAAAACAGATGAATATAGGAGAAAGAAAAAAGAAAGGGAGGCATAGCATAAGGGACTCTTAGAACAGACTGAAGGTTTCTGGAGGGAAGGTGGGGATTGGTTAAATGGGGGATGGGCATTAAGGAGGGCATTTTCGTGTTGAGCACAGGGTGTTGTGGGTAAATGACGAATCACTAAATTCCACTCCTGAGACTCATAGTGCAGAAGCACTCAAGACAACAAAGACTCGCTCACCGCTCACTGTGCCCAGGTCGCCACGTCTGATCCTTCGCTCATACACATTCCTCCACCGGCCCTGACCTCAGCCCAGCTCTGCTGTGAAAATTCAGCCAACCTCCGAACACCCTGCAGATGTCAGCTCCACTGCAAGTGTCTCATCTCTGTGACTCTTCTGACTTGTGCCCCCCCCACCCCGTAGTCTTCCTGCTCCACTTTGCATTCTTGTTCTCTGGGTATTTGTCTGGTTCTCCTCCCTCACCCTCTGCAGGCAGGAAGGGGTATGTGGTATTTGCTGCATATTCTCTGCAGCACCCAACACTATTCTGGGCCCACAGAGACCTTGGAATGTTTGTTGAGATGAATTAAATTGAATGATGGGACAGAGTTTCCCCTAAGAATCATCAATTCACTTTGTTCTACGTCTCTGTAATTCACAGACAAAAAACCCTGTTGTTGTTTTTAACTTTATTTTGAAAAAAAATTTTTTTAAGATTTTATTTATTTATTTGATAGAGCTCACAAGCAGGCAGAGAGGCAGACAGAGAAAGAGAGGAGGAAGCAGGCTCCCCGCTGAGCAGAGAGCCCAATTTGGGGGCTGATCCCAGGACCCTGAGATCATGACCTGAGCTGAAGGCAGAGGCTTAATGACTGCCCCCCAGAAGCCCCTGGAGACGGCCTTGAGATGTTAGTCTGCTGTCCTCCAGTGTGGGCGTCACTGAAATGAACCCCTTTCTGGTTTCACTGCTGTTCCCCTCCCTGTCCTTAGATGCTGTCAGCCCGGAGAGGCCGAACCCGCCCTCGTGCCCCGGCTACACACACGGCAAGTTTTTCCACCTAACCCGGGCGCTGCCTTTGGTTGCCCCACTTCTGCCTCTTTCCTCACTCTTGCTCTGTCTTGGAAGCATTCCACATGTATATTTATAAAATAGTCTCCAGCTTGAGTTTGTCTGCTGTTGGG
Source organism: Lutra lutra (assembly GCF_902655055.1). Taxonomy (NCBI): domain Eukaryota; kingdom Metazoa; phylum Chordata; class Mammalia; order Carnivora; family Mustelidae; genus Lutra; species Lutra lutra. Next base: position 25,221,135 of record NC_062295.1, on the reverse strand, counting down.
GGGGCAGGAGCACCCCAGAAGGGAGGTGCCGTCACAGCAGGAGGCACACGAGGTCACGTCACTCATGGGTGATGCCACTTCTAGTTAAGCAGGTTCTCCACGGTGAGTCCACAGGTCCCCCGCGGTCACGTACAAGTACCCGGTGGAAACGACTCAGTCCTTCAGGGACCGCGGAACTGGCCCGTTCCCTGTCGATGATGACTCCCACCTGGCCCTGCTGTTTGCGCCAGTCATTCAAGGAAAGCGGAGCTGGCTGCTGCCCAGGGGCCGAGGCGCTGGAGATCCTGCGCCAGGCTGGACAGAGAAGGAAAAGCAACCAGGACAGGAAGCGAAGCAGAGAGCCGTGGACGCAGCCCGAGCGCCGCGCTAGGAGCTGAGCTGCAGCGCACTGAGGCAGGAGTGCCAGGGTCCCCACCCCCCGCACCCCCGCAGTGCCCTGGGCAGTGAGGGAGGAGGGGTGCTGGCCCTTCACTCGAACCACGCTCTGGAAAAGGACCAGTTTGCTGGAAGCAGAAAAACCATCCTTTCCCTCCCTATTCCCTGGTGGTCCCGGGTAGTCTCCAATGGTTTCCAAATGCCCCCAAAAGCGTTGTTTCCAGAAAACTTTCAGGGGCCCAGTGAATCTGAAGGGTTGCAGATGTCTGGACCCGCCTGGCCCTCCCAGCCAGGCTCCCTCTAGATCCACTGCCTGCCTGCTCCCCTCTTGCAAATATTCGCGGTGCTGTTGTCCTCCCCTGGGGCTGGCGGTCAAGGTGGAATGTGGGGGTGCACCGCCAAGGGCACACACAGCCTTGGACAAATTGGCCACAAGTTCCTCCATGCCCAACATGTCATATAGTCATTTCCTGTCACTGTCCTAGCACGTTACCGCAAACCGAGTGGCTTAACGCAGCACAAATTTACTCCCTCAGAGTTCTGGAGGGCAGAAGTCTGAAATCAAGGTGTCGGGGGGACGTGCAGGTTCTCTAGGGGGAGTCCGTCCCCACCCTGTCCATCTCCTGGTGGCTGCGGCATTCCGTGCCTTCCTGGGCTGTACCTTCCAATTTCTGGCACTGTGGTCACATGGCCCCTTCTCCTCTCACAGAAAACTTATCATTGGATTTCAGGCAGGATCCTGCAGACACGCAGATAATCCAGGATGATCTCACAGTAGGTCCTTATCCTGACTACATCTACAAAAGCCTTTTTTCCATGTAAGGTCACCTTCACAGGTTCTGGGGGTTAGCACATACCTTGTGGGGGGCCACCATTCAACCCACTACAGAAGGTATCCATGTACTTTCTTCCATTCTGCACAAATGGTAATTTTCGAAATGTTTCTCTGAATGAATCCTACACTCATGGCTGGAATTCATTGCAATAGTGCAGAGGTGGCTTGGGTGGCTGAGCGCCCCGCTCTTGGTTTCAGCTCAGTCTTGGTCTCGAGGTGGAGATTGTGAGATTGGGCCTGCGTGGGGCCCCAGGGCTCAGCCTAGAGTCTGCTTGTCCTTCTCCCTCCTCCATCTCTCTCTGTCTTTCTCTCTCACTCTCAAATAAACAAGTAAAATCTTTAAAAATAAAATAAAATAGTCCCTAATGGCTCTTTTGGGCCCACCCAGATATTTTTCTTCACACACACAGATACCCACATGCACACATACACACATGTGTGCACACACACAAATACATCTATGCACAGAGATTTACACGTTGTACACACACGCTTGTACAGAAATGTGCGTGTGCTTTGTACTCATGCACTTGACACCTGTTTACCGAGTGGCCCCAGCCTGCCAGGCCCTGTGGAGCACAGGAGACGCAGCAGTGAAGGAGGCAACCAGCCCAAGCCTTGTTTACACTCTGGTAAAATATTTACATGCACACAATGTCCAAAATACAAATGCAGAATACACAAGGCTTTTATAGTCCCAGGGCTCCCAGAGGGCTAAGTTCAGCAATCATAGGCCAGCGGCAGCAGGGGAATGTGAGGGCCCTGATGCAAACACAGTCACCAGCAAAGCGGTTGAAACATTTGTGAGCAGGGGTGAATCCCACCTCTGAAAGAGATGGAGAGGCTTGCACTTCTGGGGTGTGAGATAGAGGAGTCTGAACCAACATGACCTGCTGGGCCTTAGATAGCCAGAGAAGGCCAGAAGCCATGCCTTGCCGGCTTTGGGAGGACAAAAACACAAGTCTGGAAGAACAGAAGGGAGATGGCCCACAGGAGGCCCATGCAGGAGGCTCAGGGTCAGAAATTACAATGATGTAGAGAATAAGCTGAGAGGATGGAGATGGTATCACAGCATTATCTACCACGGCTGGTGCTACACAAGTGTGATGAGCGCGTCATGCAGCAGCTCAGCGAGGCTTAACTACAGACCCCAGGATTCCCTTTTCAGTGTGATCCTGACTAGTGTGGGCTACCGGCAACATTCTTGCACGAAGTCGGAGGATGGAAGGAAGGCAGCAGCCATTCGGGAGCGTGCACACAGTCTCCACAATTATTCACGTGGTCGTCTGCTCCCTCTGGGTCTTCCTTCCTTCCTGTCTGGGAACAAGCTTCCACTTGTGCCTGTGGAGCTCCAGCCTGCTTGTGACCTTCTCACAATTGCATAAGCCAGTCCCTTATGAGATGTAACATTAATAAAGGGAAAAGATATATAAATAGGCTGAACTCTAATACACTAAGTTTTTATAAACTCTTAGGAATTCAAATACCTTTCTTAAAAAACCAAACTACTTATTGAAATACATTTCAAAATACAAGTTTATAATATCCTAAAACATCAAACAAAATATCAACATGAATTATAGATTATGATTCTATAACTTGTTAACAAATTCATTTAATGAGAACTAAGTATCATTTAAAAGTAATCACCTTGGCACAATAGTCAAAATAGTAGTTTAATCATGAAATGTTGATCATGAAATACCATTATTTGATTTTCTAAATCAAAGCAATTTTAAAATGCAGAAGTGTCTGCAAAGAAATGGAAATACATTCCTTGCTCATGGATGGGAAGAACAAATTTTGTTAAAATGGTGATACTATCCAAAGCAATCTACACATTTAATACAATCCCTCCCAAAATACCAGCAGTGTTTTTCACAGAACTAGAACAAACAGTCCTAAAATTTGCATGAAACCACAACAGACCCTGAATAGCCGAAGCAATCTTGAAAATGAAAAACAAAGCTGGAGGCATCGCAATTCTGGACTTGAACTTATATTACAAAGCTGTAGTAATCGAAGGAGTATGGTACTGGCGTAAAAACAGACACACAGATCAAGAGAACAGAATGGAAAATCCAGAAATAAACACACAATTTTATGGTCAATTAATCTTCCATAAAGCAGCAAAGAATATGTGATGATAAAAAGAATGTCTCACCAACAATAGTGCTGGGAAGACCAGACGGCAACATGAAAAGGAATGAAACCATACGCTTTCTTATAACATACACAAACATAAATTCAAAACGGATTAAAGACCTAAATGTAAGCCTTAAAACCATAAAAATCCTACAAAAGAGCACACGCAATAATTTTTGACATCAGCCATAGCAACATCCCTCTAGACAGGTCTCCGAGGCAAGGGGAACATGAACTACTGGGACTGGACCAAAATTAAAAGCTCCTGCGCAGTGAGGGACACAATCAATAAAACTAAAAGGCACCCTGTGGAATAGGAGAAGATATTTGCAAATGACATAGTCAATAAAGGTTACTATCCAAAACCTATAAGGAATTCATACAACTCAATTCTCCTAAACCAAATAATCTGATTAAAAAATGGGTAAAAGTCATGGACAGGGGGTGCCTGGGTGGCTCAGTGGGTTAAAGCCTCTGCCTTCGGCACAGGTCATGATCTCAGAGTCCAGGGATCGAGCCCCCCATTGGGTTCTCTGCTCAGCAGGGAGCCTGCCTCTCTGCCTACTTGTGATCTCCATCTGTCAAATAAATAAATAAAATCTTAAAAAAAAAAAAAGAACTAAATTACTATTTATTAAAAAAAAAAAAGTCATGGACAGACATTTCTGCAAAGAAGACATCCAGATGGCCAACAGACACATGAAAAGATGCTCATCGCCACTCAGCATCAGGGAAACGCAAATCAAAACTACAAAGAGCTACCACCTTACACCTGTCAGAACAACTAAAATCAACAACACAAAAAACAACAGCTGTTGGCAAGGATGTGGAGAAAGGGGAGCGCTCTTGCACTGTTGGTGGGAATGCAAGCTGGTGCAGCCACTCTGGAAAACAGCATGGAGTTTCCTCAAAAAGTTGAAAATAGAGCAACCCTACGACTCAGCAATCACACTACTGGGAATTTGCCCAAAGAATACAAAAACACTAATTCAAAGGGATACATGAACCCTGATGTTTATAGCAGCATTATTTTTTTTTAATTTTTAAAATTTATTTTTTTATTTTAAAGGTTTTGTTTATTTCTTTGTCAGAGAGAGACAGAGCACAAACAGGCAGAGGAAGAAGCAGACTCTGCTGAGCAGGGAGCCCCAAGCAGAACTTGATCCCAAGACCCTTGGATCATGACCTAAGGCGAAGGCAGACGCTTAACAGACTGAGCCACCCAGGTGCCCAGCATTATTTATTTATTTATTTATTTATTTATTTATTTGAGAAAGAGAGAGAATGAGAGAGAGAGACACACAGAGACAGAGAATGCGTGCTCACGAGAGAGGGGAGGGGGTAGAGGGAGAAGCAGACTCCCCGCTGAGCAGGGAGCCCGAGGCCACACTCAATCCAGGGACTCCAGGATCAGGACCCGAGTGGAAGGCAGTTGCTCAGCCAACTGAGCCACCCCGGCGTCCCTACAGCAGCATTATTTACAACAGCTAAGATACGGAAGGAGTCGTGTATCCATCAGTTGATGAATAAAGGAGACATGGTATTATTCAACCACAAAAAAGTGAAATCTTGGGGCACCTGGGTGGCTCAGTCATTAAGTGTCTGCCTTCGCCTCAGGTCATGATCCCGGGGTTCTGAGATCGAGCCCCGCATTGGGCTCCTGCTCAGCGGGAAGCCTGCTGCCCCCTCTCTCCCTCCCCCCACTTGCGTTCCCTCTCTCGCTGTGTCTCTGTCAAATAAATAAATAAAATCTTTATAAAAAAGGTGAAATCTCGCTATTTGCAATGACATGGATGGAACTACAGAGTTTTACGTTAAGAGAAATAAGTCAGTCAGAGAAAGACAAATACCACATGAGTTCACTTATATGTGGAACTTAAGAAACAAAACAAATGAGCAAAGGGAAAAAAAAAAAGAGAGAGAGGGAGGCACACCAAGAGACAGACTCTTAACTACAGAGAACAAACTGATGGTTACCGAGGGGAAGGGGGTGGGGGATGGGTAAAATAAGTGATGTGGATTAAGGACTCTGCTTGTGAAGCGCTGGGTGAGTAAAACAGAAACTTAAAAATAAAGAAGTATTATAAAAATATAAACAGTGTCCGGTGTTATGAGATAATTTTTTATGCAAATGTTTCCAGCTGCTGAAAAACTCTTTCTGACCCTTCACTACTTGGGAGAGGGTAAGGAGATAAACCCAAATGCTTTTCTGTTGTTAAAAAAACAAAATCCAGGTTGCCTGGATGGCTCAGTTAAGTGTCTGCCTTCAGCTCAGGTCATGATCCCAGGGGACTGGGATGGAGTCCGACATTGGGCTCCTTGCTCAGCAGGGAGACTGCTTCTCCCTTTTCCTGCGGTTCCCCCTGCTTGTGCTGTCTGTCTGTCTGTCTGTCTTCTCTCTCCCTCTGACAAATAAATAAAGTCTTCAAAAAAACAAACAAAATCCAGCTGAGTGTATTGTAAAGATCTCATTGGCTTTATACAATGATTCATGAGTTGACCAACAGACACAGAGTCAAAATGAAAGGCTTATAGACAGAAGGAAACAGAAACAAGGAAGTTATACAAGCAAAAAGCAGAGTGGCTATGGCAAGGTCACTTCCCTTTAGGAGATGGCAGGGGACTATCACACAAATTATCTCACTAATATTGACCAGGTAATTTCTTACTGATTTTATGTTCCATTTCTGGAAGAATCAAAACAGAAATTATGTCTTGGTTTGGTAATATGAGGTTTAAAATAAGTGATCCCATTTGGGCCATGTTGTCTTGTTTTTAACAATTCCCCCTTTGACCAGACTCTCAGCCTCAGAGAAGTGATAAAAATTTAAGGCATTAGCACTATTCCCAGCTACCACTCTGAAGCTAGTTATTCTCTGTGTGGTATTCATTGGTCACAGCATCTGGTTCACATTCTTTAAGTCAGTCATTCTCTTTGTTCCCTTTCTGATGTTGTAGTCTTAGATCATTTGCTTGGTGGTTACCAGCTGTGAACATGCATTTAGAGTTTTTGAGAGAATACAGTAAGTCCAGGAGACAATTATGATTATTACAAACAGAATAATTCTCAGTATCTGAAGTGCACTTCGGAGCCGTGGTCCCCAAGGCCCAAATCAAAATCAAATAAGTCAAAGAAAGTTGTTGAAGGAGTCACTTTTGTAAGCTATGTGGATTATTCAATGATGTTGTGGAGCTTTCCACTTCCCCTAAAGTGTTAGTCCTGGTGTTGGCCAGAGCTGAGACATCTTGCTCAGCTAAATAAGGTAATCAAAGTCTGCCCTATTATCAAAAACAACTTTGGCCAAAGAATTGAGGGAATTTTGTGGGGCAGCTATGCTTTAGAGGCAACATTGTCAAGAGGGAGGTTCTTGATCATAATCGTTTGTGGTTACTACCAACTAGGGGAATAAGGAAGTGACTTTAAAGGGTGACTTTAGGATGCCTGGGTAGCTCAGGTGGGTTAAAGCCTCTGCCTTCGGCTGGGGTCCTGATCCTGGGGTCTCTGCCTAGCAGGGAGCCTGCTTCCTCCTCTCTCTCTGCCTGCCTCTCTGCCTGCTTGTGATCTCTGTCTGTCAAATAAATAAATAAATCTTAAAAAAAAAAAAAAAAAAAAAGGAAGTGACTTTAAGTCCTGAATGCCTCTTGGTAATTCCTGGATCTGTGGTCAGGACAAGAAAGTGCCTGTCATGGAGGCAAGTAAAATATAAAGATCTGTAGACCACACAAGCTGTTTTATTTTGTTTACTTTTGCCTTGTGTCCTTTTCTTTGTAAGAGCCTGGACACAAGGTTCTAAGGTTGGGGGTTATGAACCAGAGACAGGGAAACAGACCCCCAGGGTTAGGAAACCTAATATGATGAAGAGGAAGCTGAGTTTGTTATAGAGAAACTGAGGCACTGGAAATCAGGGAGAAGTCTGTGGTGGGCAGAACCACAGAATCATCAGAACCATGGCAAATCCAACAGACATTTGAAGTTGGATCACCTCCCTTTGCAATGCCTGAAATATATAAACTATGGTATTTCCTTTCCAGGCCAGAGCAAGGCAAAAGGTGAACAAAAGATTCATGGACCTTCATGGTGAAAGAATTAGAAAAAGGATGGGCAGATGAGAAAAGAGACGTGGAAAGAAATGTTCTTGACCTGATGTCTGGGAAAGAAGCAGTCTACCTCAATGTTAGCTACTTATTTCCTAGACAATTTGATTTTGAGGTCTCCAGCATTTGCACAGGACCAGACGTCATTTGGAGACTTCTTCATTTGCGAAATTGTAATCTGGCACTGGTGTTATCCATTGTTCTCCGTACAGTCCTTTCCATGACTCACTTTTACAAAAGCATCGGAGCAAAACAATAATCGTAAATGACAAAAGACTTCGAAATACCTGTTGCTAAAGATGTGATGGGAGTTCACTACCGACCAGAAAAATCTGGTTATTTCTGTGACATGCAATATTTTAAGATAATTAGAATTATGACTAATAACATTACACAAGGACATATAAGATTTCTAGAAATTTCATACAATTTCTGGAACACTTATATTAACAGAAGCATTACCTCTAACTTGAAGATGCTTCCCATGTAATTTATCAAATAAGCTTAATTATTTTAATATCTCTCTTTTCATATGGCAAGAGAACAAATCTTTTGAGATATTCCTGGGATCCACTGCAAAATCCCAAATTTAGGTGAAGGTTAAAAAAAAACTATTCAGAATTTGATTTGGGGAAGTTATTTTAAAAATGTCAAAAGGCTTTGGGCACTTTACTAAAAAGGCTCACAGAGCATTATGAAACAATACTAATTATGCATTTAGCCTAAGTGACAAAAAATTTCAAAGGCAAATACAGAAGGTTACATAGTTCTGAGCAAAACTTAGCCCTTTCAATATTGGGAAGACTAGGTTTACTTAAGTAATCAAAGACATGATGATAAAGATAACATGAAGCACAAGAAATTATTATTATTTTTTTTAAAGATTTTATTTATTTATTTGACAGAGAAATCACAAGTAGGCAGAGAGGCAGGCAGAGAGAGAGGAGAAGCAGGCTCCCTGCTGAGCAGAAAGCCCGATGTGGGGCTTGAACCCAGGACCTGGGATCATGACCTGAGCCGAAGGCAGCGGCTTAACCCACTGAGCTACCCAGGCGCCCCACAAGAAATTATTTTGACAAAACATATAATCTTTGCTTTCTAGGCAAATTTCTTAAAAGGTAAAAAAAAAAAAAACAAACAAAACCCAAAAACTTTGTTTAAATTTCTTTCTTATTAAGAGAGTAAGAGCAAACCAATAATTTAAGAAAAATGTTGCTTTCTTAATATAGAGAAAACCAAATTCTAATTTTGTACCAGTGTACTTTCAATATTAAAATTAATTAAATTTTAAAAATTTAATTAAGGGGCGCCTGGGTGGCTCAGTCATTAAGCATCTGCCTTCAGCTCAGGTCATGATCTTTCATGGACAACTTTCCATGTCCTTTGTTCTCTTTCCCATTCTGAAACAATTAGCTTTACTTCAGGACAAAATTGCTTTCTTTTCCATCAATAAAAATGCATCTCCATTCCTCATACTTTCCTTGATGAAAACACACATTCTATTTTCCTTGTATACAGAGATGTTTCTTTAAATATTTCTTCTGGTTTAATTAAACCCATAAGAACCTTAATTTCAAGTGAAAATTAAGAATTAAATGATTGCCCATTACTAGCAAATTTATAAATACATTTCATACTTTTTAGAAGCATATTCTTGTTCATAGTAGATTTTCCAATGTGGCACAAACATGTTTACTAATAGACCCAAATCTCTTCAGTTCCTCTATAAAAGGAAGCCAAAAGTAAGTAAACCTATGATCAGTAATTAACATTTTATTATTTTATCTTATTTGGAAATGTTCTAGATATTCAGTGACTCTCCATCATTTAAAGTAACTTAGCAAAACTCTAAAGTTTCAAGTTACCAAAAAGATTTGGGGAAACTATTTAAGTAGACATACCATAAAACATAACTATTGCTGAAAATTTCACTTAAAAACTCTTATCCCATTTACATCTATCTAAATCCCTTGCTTCCACAATTATGTTTAGACTATCCATGGGGATTTCATGAGACACCAGACAAAGTTAACCATCATTGTAAGCTACTTTTCTTGCTGACAAATTCTTTAACAGGGATAACATGAGCTTATTTTTTTTTTTTAGTAAACTTGGGCAAAATAAATGTGTTATATTTAATGCCGAAAACTCAAAGGACATACCTATTATAATTAAACCAACAAAATTAAACCAGTTTTTATTTGAAGATTTATCTTAGATCACATGAACTTGAAAAACATTTGGGTTAGATTTATATTTCTCAGAGTATACTTAATTTATATGATGCTTGTGCATTTTTAAGCCAATTAAATAGAGCTCATCATCTGGAAATGTATCACACATCTATAAACATACATACATAGACACACATAAATATACAGACATCCACAGAAATCTTATCGCTTTTGTTTTAAAAAATTTCAGTCCAGAAATGGGTATGGTAATGCAAAACTCACTAGTTTATAAAAGAACAGATGTATCCAAATTATGTTTCTGTAACAGGTATTGGCAAGGGTGAGGAGAAAGAGGAACATACTTGCACTGTTGGTGGGAATGCAAACTCAGGCAGCCACTCTGGAAAACAGTATGGTTTTCTCAAAAAGATAAAAAAATATTTTAAATATTTAAAAATAGAACTGCCCTACAATTCAGGAATTGCACTACTAGGTATTTACCCAAAGAATACAAAAATACTAAATCAAAGGGATACATGCACCCTGGTGTTTATAGCAGCATTATCTACAATAGCCAAATTATGGAAATAGCTCATGTCCACCAACTGATGAATGGATAAAGCAGGTGTGTGTGTGTGTGTGTGTGTGTGTGTGTGTGTGTGTGTGTGTGAGAGAGAGAGAGAGAGAGAGAGAGAGAAATGGAATATTATTCAGTCATAAAAAGAATGAAACCTTGTCATTTGCATAACATGGATGGAACTAGAGTATTATGCTAAGTGAAATAAGTCAATCAGAAAAAGACAAATACCAAAAAAAAAAAAAAAAAAGAAAAAGACAAATACCATATAATTTTACTTATATGTGGAATTTAAGAAAAAAAAAAAAATAGAGGCACCTGGGTGGCTCAGTTGGTTAAGCATCTAACTCCTGATTTCAGCTCATGTCATGATCCCAGGGTGGTGAGATGGAGCCCCGCATAGTGCTCTGCGCTGGGTGTGGAGCCTGCTTGGGATTCTCTCCATCTCCCTCTGCCCCTCTCCCCAACTCATGCACACTCTCGAAAGGAAGAAAGAAAGAAAGAAAGAAAGAAAGAAAGAAAGAAAGAAAGAAAGAAAGAAAGAAAGAAAAAGAAAGAAAGAAAGCAGGTGAGTAAAGGGAAAAAGAGAGAGAGAGGCAAACCAAGTAACAGACTCCTGACTACAGAGAACAAACTGATGGTTACCAGAGGGGTGTGCGGGCGCGTGGGTTAAATAAGTGATGGGGATTAAGGAGGGCACTTATCATGATGAGCACCAGGTGATGTATGGAAGTGTTGAATCACTATATTGTACACCAGAAACTGATATTACTCTGTACATTAACTAACTGGAATTTTTTTAAAAATCTAAAAAAAACCCCAAATTATGTTTCTGGCCAATGAAATAATGTTACCTGCTCAGATGGCTTAGACAATTTACTAATATTTGTGGAGAAGATACTTACTATTTTTAATATGCCAAGTTTCCAAATATCCTTTCCTTGTTTTTTTTTTTGTTTTTTTGTTTTTTTAAAGATTTTATTTATTTATTTGACAGAGAGAAATCACAAGTAAGCAGAGAGGCAGGCAGAGAGAGAGGAGGAAGCAGGCTCCCTGCTGAGCAGAAAGCCCTATGTGGGGCTCGAACCCAGGACCTGGGATCATGACCTGAGCCGAAGGCAGTGGCCTAACCCACTGAGCCACCCAGGCGCCCCCCTTTCCTTGTTTTTTCCTTCTGATAAAAACTACCTCCCTAACATTTTCTTTTCTTTTCTTTCTTTCTTTATTTGACAGAGAGAGATAAAGAGATCACAAGTAGGCAGAGAGGCAGGCAGAGAGAGAGGGGGAAGCAGGTTCCCCGCCAAGCAGAGAGTCCAATGCGGGGCTCGATCCCAAGACCCTGAGATCATAACCTGAGCCGAAGGCAGAGGCTTAACCCACTGAGCCACCCAGGTAACCCCTAACAATTGCTCTTCAAATACATGGCCCTTAGTTTCTAGAGAAGACCAGGTAGAACATTTGCAACCCAAAGACACAAAGAAAGAATGCAAGTCCCTCTAAAGAGGGCTTTAGTTTCCTAAAGTCAGAATTTTTACAATACCTACAAACTTTTTTTTTTTTTAACCTACAAGCCTTTGAGATGGATGGGAGGCATTTAGAGATTGGTAAAAAGAATAGATAGAATTTGAATTGCTTCTAGACATGCATTTCTTTTCTTATAAAGACTCAATTTATAAGATGAGAACAGTTGTATTTATTTATTTTTTTAAAGATTTTATTAATCAAGAGAGCACAAGCAGGGGGAGAGGCAGAGGGAGATGGAGTAGCAGACTCCCTGCTGAGCAGGGAGAACCACTCAGGGCTTGATCCCGGGACCCTAGGATCATGACCAGAGCTGAAGGCAGATGATTAACTGACTGAGCCACCCAGGTACCCCGAGAATAATTGTTTTTAATTCCTCAAAGAAGTCAGTTGCAACCTAAATGACTTCAACAGCCTGTTTATTTTTAACAGTGTAAATCCTTCATCATATGAAAACACAGCAGTATACAGAGATGCTGGAACACCAGGATGCTGATAATCGCTGCTTCACTCACCAGTGATATGGTGCTATAATAAGAAATACATATTTGGTCTTCATCCCGGGAACCTGGCACAGAGCTCCTAAAACCTTATCATTTCCTGAATGCAAAGGGTGAGAGGAACACCTTTTGTTATTCATAATAAGCTCCTTTCAACCATGCTTGAATTTATATTAATGAGTCCCTAGGTAACTTCAAATTGGGGGGTTGGTTTCCCGAGGAACCAACCATGTTATCAGAGTGTCACATCCCCAACCTCTGGGGAGGGGACAGCAGTGAAGACTGAATTAATCACCAATGCCCAGGAGTTAATCAATCATATTTATATAACAGAATCTCCACAGAACCCAAAACAAAGGGGTTTTGAGAGTTTACAAATTGGTGAATACATCCATGTGCCAGAAGGGTGGTATGTCCCAAACTTCTTAGGGACAGAAGCTTGGGACCCTTCCAGAACTCACACGGTGTATCACACGGTGTATGTCTTCATCCGGCTGTTCAGTCTGTACACTTTGTAACATCTTCTGTGAGTAAAATGTTTGCTTGAGTTCGGTGCGTCATCCTAGTAAATTACCGATCTTGAGCAGGGTTTGTGGGAACCCCCGATCTCTAGCCGGTTGATCCCAAGTACAGGAAGCTCAGACTTGCAAGTGGCGTCTGAAATGGGAGGCAGGCTTTTGGGACTGAGCCCTTAATCTGGGGGTCCACACTAACGCCAGGCAGTTAGTTTCAGGTTTGATTTGAATTGCAGGACACCCAATTGCTGTCTGCAGAGAATTAGAGAATTGTTTGTTGTAGAAAACCCACACACTAGGTGTTAGAAGCGTTGTGAGTAGAGAATTAACTTTCCGTTAAATAGGGTGACACCATAATGTGTTTTCAATAAATGTTTCTTGAATAAATCCATAATATTTTAGGCAATTAATCCATCTATCCTAACACAGACCTAAATCTGGTGATTGAGTTTCCTTGCTCTGGCGGCGAAGGGAGAGCTGCTCTAGGTCATTTACTTACGCTATATGGGCATTCATTGAGTGAAACTGTGTGTAGCATTGTGTGAGTTTTTCTAACTTTTTAAAAAAATAACACCTTGAGTGAATAGGAAGTGGATCGTCCAGCACAGACCAGAGCTCCCTGTACAGGTCAGTGTCTCGACTCTTCTTGGTTTTTTGCATTTTCATATGTATTTAGAATCAGCTTGTCAAGATCTATAAAGAAACATGTTGAAATTTTAGTAAGAATTATGCTAATCTAGAAATCAACTTGAATATAATTAACCTTCATACTCTTGAGTTTTCTTTCTTTCTTTCTTTCTTTTTTAAAGTTGGGCTTGAGCTCACAACCCTGAGATCAAGACCTGAGCTGAGATCACCAGGTGGATGCTCAACTGATCGGGCCACCCAGGCACCCCAATATTGAGTTTCCTAATCCAGGGAATGCTGTATTTCTCAAGACTCATACATAGATTAATGATTGCAAAAAAAGATTTCAAAATGGTGGGATTGTTGGTTCAGGGGACACCCATGGGAATGACGGCTGGTACTGTCTGCCTTCTTGTTTCTGCCGTTTCCCCTTTCTTTCTACTTTCAGGCTGCCCAGTTATTATGTGGCCTCTCTCCTGCCCACAGCTGATTGGTTCAGGGTAAGGCACCTGCCCTAGGCTGACAGGTACAGAGACAAGACAGAAAGGCTGGTGGCATTTGAGACTCTGACTCTGTGTGGTTTTGGAGGCCCAACTGCATTCTTGCTTATGGGTTCCAAGAGCCCATTGTTCCTCGTAATAAATCCATCTTTAGGCTTAAACTAGTTTGAGTTGGGTTTCTATCACTTGCAACCAAGAGTCCAACTAATGGCCTTGGGAAGACTTAAAATAGATATTCTCAAATAGATTTCCGGTGAGCCAGACTGAGCACCAGGCTTTAACAGGCTCACAGTTTGGACTGCACTCCACTCCCTCTGGCACCCTTAGAAAGAGCCTCTCTAACAGAGGCCAGCAGCTAGCAAACAATCTTCGTTCCTTTGTTTCTTTATGGGAATTTTACTGCCTATGCTTGGGCTAGATAATCAGAAGTGGTCTCCCTTATCCTTTTTTATGCAGGATTTATTGAAAGTAAGCACTGGTCTTATTTTTATGTTTGGATGCCAAACTTTGGTTAGAATTTAATTACCATGTTTATCCTTAAGTCACCCATATGGTCATTCTAAGGTCATTATAGGTCTAACTGGCAAGTGCTACATGTCAAGATGTTAAGAGTCTCCCAAAATAAGATGGAAGTACCAGATGGGACTTCAAAAGATATACTAAAAATCTGCCTCACTTTTGCCTCTCATAGTAATGACCCTATATACCATGAGGCAGAGAGTAAGGTTCTGAATTTTGAGGACATTAAAGAGAGGAACTTTGGATACTGTGATGTAGGGAAAAGGTATGAACTATATATACAGGTGGTTCTCAACTTTGCTTAAGTCAAATCTTGAACAGTCTACACTTTTATACATTTAATGCACTATGCACAGACAGACCCAACACAATTTTCAAAGGCCAAATTTGAACTTTACAATCTCAGCCAACTCAAGACGATTTCAGGCTAACTCACGAGGCTGTTGTGTAGCTGTCAACAATCCCACTTCAGCATCACCAGTTATCATTGGTATCAGCATAGCAAGTGATGTCATTATTTAAATATTTAGTGGAACAGGAAATATACAAAGAAAGGTTCTGACTGGTGATAAAAAACAAAGGTCTCACAAACTTAATACAGTTGAGACAAAAGTGGGAATGGTTACGTGTGTTAAAATTGGGAAATCTTTAGCTTCAAGTCAGTCATCACACTGAAACTGGTTAATTGTGTGTTTATTTGTGAAGGGGAAAAAAGATCAATTTGAGTAGGATAATAGAAGACCCTGTAGACTCTGGGAAAGTGCTTTCCAGGACCTGAAATGTTCTATGGCTTGCTTCCATGGCCGTGAGAAGCATAATGAAGCCAATCAAGTTTCCCAAGATTCTCCAAGGCAGCCTGTTCTTGGCATTTCCTTTGTTACCCTAACAACTCCAGAAAGGTTCTGGCCACTAAACTTTAACAGGACTGTAAAAGTTTTAGTACATTCTGAACTATCTAATTCAAGGTTATGTAACTTTGTAAAAGAAACATCTCTTCAACTATCTGTCTGTATCTAGATGATGATATCTATATCCAGAGATAGATAGATAGATAGATAGATGATAGATAGATACTCTAATGGGATTTTTATAGGACATTCTAGTCAAGGTGTCTGTGTCTGGTTCTCCAGGAGAAAAAGATCCAGACCTCAAGAACTGAGGACAGGCACTCCAGGATCTCTGAACTGATGAGTTACAATAGCTTAGAAATGTGCTGTCTGCTGGGGAATAGCCACATGAGGATACATTTTCATCGTTAGTGCTGATGCAGGCCAGATTGCTTTCCAAGAAACCCTGCCCTGTCACTTTTTCCAGCCATTCTTGTCTGAGGACAGGGGAAGTTAAGCAAGCCTGGGTATTCTTGGAAGGAAAACTATGCCTGAGCGTGGTGGCCAAAGTTTCCGCAGGGGTGTGTGAGTGCAGGGTGTGATGACAGAAAGAGCAGCTCCCTGGATCTTTTAGGCGAGAGAGACAAATTCAGCAACTGAGCACTTCCAGAGATCACACTCCTCCAGGTTTGGAGACAAAGGAGAACAAAAATCCGTTTCCAGAATCCAAATATGACCCCATTTCCCCCTTGCTTGGGCTCACTGCTTATCCAATTACTTTATCTCGAGAAATTTTGCAGTTTGAATAATTGATTTGGTGTGATGCAGCTAAGTACCCAGTACGCTTAGATTAGAAGATCTTAACTGGGAACACAACCCCTGGAGAGACATTTCAAAATTCACAGACCCTGAATTCCCGTTTTGAACCCATTGAATCAGAAAATCTTGGGCCTAAACCCTCGTAGTTTGAGAAAAGTCATGGAGATTCTAATACAAGCACCAAGTTAAGGGCCAGTGCAAAAGAACACGGTGCCAATACGGCTAGGCCATGGTCTTGATATTTTTTTCTTTTTGTGTTAAAAATGTCGATTTCACCTAAGTCACCAAAATACATTAGAAGCTGTGTTCTGGGGTGTGCTGAACCAGGTTTCTCATGTAGATGAACGTACAAATCACATCTTTCTTGTTAAAATACAGATTCCGATCCTGCAGGTCTAGAGTGGGGCTTGACAACCGGCCTTTCTAACAAGTTCCCAGATGTGCATGCTGCCGGTCCATACATCGAGTAGCAAGGGTCAGTGAGGGGACATTTAGTGATGAGAAATGTCTAGCTATGTTTTTGTTGTCAACTGGGGAAGCGGAAGGTGTTAACGTTAACCATCTAGCTGGTATGTACAGTGCTGAACATCCTATGGTGCACAGGAAATCTCTCACAACTAAGACTATTTAATCCAAAATGTCTGTGGTTCTAAGGCAGAATCCTGCTGGACTAGACCAAATACAAAATGTGTAAGGTTTCAGAATACTAGTTACTTTAGTCTTAACTCATTGCCCCAATGTTGGCAATTAGATTGAAGGAGAGAATTTTTGGGGAGAGAATTTTAGAGAAGATGTGCATTTGCCCTATACCCAGTGACTGAGGAGAGGCATTCTCAGAGAATTCCTCAAAGTACCCAAGCATCAAAGAGCTAGCTTTAAATATTTAACAAGTCTGAAACCAGCTCACAGCAGTAGCACTCAAAACGAGAATGTTCCTGTTACCCTTTCCTGTCTTCCTTTACTGTATTCCAACCCCAGGTGTTCACAGGTTAGCCACCGACCATGTGTTCCCCAATGTCAGGCTTCCCAGCTGTGTTCCAGATCACGTCTTCATGCAGTCTGAGAATCCTCTTCACTCGTCTTCCTTCCCATTAGGTTTCCAAGTCCTCACAGAGACACTCCTCCCTTGACCAGCCGTACCTGGAGTGATCTGGACCTTTTCTGGATTTCCTTGATTTGCTGTCACAGACTGTATTAATGCCCTTATCATCATAGCTCTTTTTTTAAAGATTTTATTTATTTATTTGAGAGAGAGAGAGCACATATATCAAAAAGCATGAGTGGTGGCAGGGTGGGGGGCATAAGGAGAGGGTGAGGCAGACTCCCCTCTGAGCAGGGAGCTCAATGCGGGGCTTGATCCCAAGACTCTGGGATCATGGCCCGAGCCAGGTCTAAAGGCAGACACTTAACCAACTGAGTCACCCAGGGGCCCCATCAGAGCTCTTCTTTTTAAGAACAGTTTTATTGACATAAAATTCATATAGCATATAATTCAGCCATGCTACTCAATGGTTTTTAGTATATTCAGAGAGATGTGCAACTATCACTACAATATTGTGATTTATAAGAAATACATATTTGGTCATACAGATGACCAAAATATTTTTCTCACATATATTTGGTCTTTACTTTTCCAAAAAAGACATCCAGATGACTAACAGACACATGAAAAGATGCTCAACATCACTCATCATCAGAGAAATACAAATCAAAACCATGATGAGATACCACCTCACACCTGTCAAGATGGCTAAAATTAACAACTCAAGAAACAACAGGTGTTGTCAGGGATGCGGGGGGAAAAAAAGAAGCCCTCCTGCATGGTTGGTGGGAATGCAAGCCGGTGCGGCCACTCTGGAGAACAGTGTGGAGGTTTCTCACAAAGTTAAAAACTACCCTACAGTCCAACAATTGCACAGCTAGGTATTTCTCCAAAGGATACAAAAATGTAGATTTGAAGGGACACATGCACCCCAATGTTTATAGCAGCATTATCAATAATAGCCAAACTATGGAGAGAGCCCCAATGTCCATCAACTGTTGAATGGATAAAGAAGAAGTGGTATATATAAATATATACACAGATACATACATAAGCACCCGCGCACACACACATCCACACACACACAGAGTGGAATATGACTCAGCCATCAAAAAGAATGAAATCTTCCCATTTGCAATGACATGGAAGGAGCTAGAGTGTATTATGCTGAGTGAAATCAGTCAGTCAGAGGAAGACAAATACCGTGTGATCTCACCCGTATGTGGAATGTAAGAAGGAAAACAGATGAACATTTGGGAAGGGGGAAAGAAAAAAAGGACAGAGGGAAACAAGCCATAAGAGACTTTTAACGACAGAGAACAAACTGAGGGATGACGGAGGAAGGTGGGTGGGGGATGGGCTGGATGGGCGATGGTATTAATTAAGGAGGCACTTGTGATGATGAGCACTGGGTGTTGTATGTCAGTGACGAATCACTGAATTATATGTGTGTGTGTGAGTGTGTGTATGGCTGGACTGGATGTTGTTCGTGGCCCTCTGCAGATCTGACAACCCAGGACGGAGTGGGGAGGAAGAGAGAGACACACCATTCAGGTTTGATTGCATGTCCCAGCTTCACTCTTCTGGAAAATTCAGTCCCTGGAAAGCAACCAGCTGTCAGTTTCAGGAGTTCTTTCTTCATTTCCTCCCTCAATTATCCCCCTACTCTCTCTCTCTTTCTCTTTTCCTTTCTTTCTTCCAACTTAATTTTTTCCAATGATAAAAAAATAATACTATCACAAACACTGTAGAACACACTACAAAATATTAAAATGGAAAGAAAAATACCACTCAGAGATGATCACGGTTAATATTTTAATAGTTCCTTTTGGCCTTATTAATACAGTTTTAAAAAATCATAGATGAGAACATACTTGTGGTAGATCCTTGGGGTATAGACCTCCAGCTTCCCCGAATCCAAGCCATCGTCTAATGCTCCCTCCAAGCCACTGTGGCTTTGGGTTTGGTCCCCCTTACTTGCTTTGGCCAATAGCGCATTAGCAAACTCGAGGCAAGCAGAGTGCTCACACCTGGAGTCTTGTTCTCTTGCTGCCCTTGGGTCCACGAAACTGCTGTGAGAAGAAGCCTGGGCCAGACGTTTGGAGGATGAGAGATCACATGGAAAGGAGATGTGCTATCCCAGATAAGGCCCCCTTAGACCAGTCGGCCTGCCAGCCACCAGATGTGAGAAAGAGGCCATCCCAGCCTATTCAGCCCCAGCTGTAGAACACCTAGACACACAAAACAAGGGGGATAGCAAATGCTTAAGTGACTTAAGTGACTAAATTTGGAGGGGTTTGTCACGTGGCAAATGCTGACTGGTATACTAATTTCCATAGAATCCTGTGATCTGCTTTTTTGCACTTGATATTTCAACACGAGCACTTTGTCATACGATCACAACTCTTCATGAGCATCTGTGTTCAATGGCCACATAATAGTCTCTCAAGGGACATATCTAGTTTATAAAATTGTTGCCCTTTTGTTTAACATTTAGGTTGTTGTAAGGTTGGCACTCAATGCTGCTGGG
Source organism: Lutra lutra (assembly GCF_902655055.1). NCBI lineage: Eukaryota > Metazoa > Chordata > Mammalia > Carnivora > Mustelidae > Lutra > Lutra lutra. The sequence goes on along the minus strand of NC_062295.1, from coordinate 25,201,534 downwards.
ATTGATATTCTTATGAATAAAGGTTTTTCCTAAATGTTTTCTGAGCATGGCCCCTCTGGAATAGAATTACAGAGAGGAGATGGAATATCTTTTACTTTATTCACCCCCTTCCTATGGAAATTTAAACAAACAAAATGCCAAAGAGTATAATGCACTCTGTGCACCAGCACCCAACTTTAATAATTACTAATATTTTGTCATTCTTCTTTCATGGATCTATTCCCCATCCCCATGGGGTTTTTCCTAAATTATTTTAATCTCTCCTTTAACATAAACATCTTTAGTATGTATTTCTAAATGATAAGGATTTAAAAAAAAATAAACACAATTTCATTATCACACTTAACAGCAGAACAATAGTACATTAAAATCTTCCAACAATCAGCCTATGTTAATTTTCCCTGATTGTCTGAAATTATATTGATTTATTCAAATCAATATCCAACGAAGGTCTTGGTTGATAAATTTTTTTCCAAAGACTGATCGATCGATTGATTAATTTGTCAGAGAGAGAATGAGAGAGAGAGTGAGAGAGCACAAGCACAAGCTGGGGGAGTAGAAGCAGAGGGAAAAGCAGGCTCTCCAATGAGCAAGGAGCCCAGTGTGGGATGCGCTCCCAGGACCCTGAGATCATGACCCGAGCTGAAAGCAAAGGCTTAACTGACTGAGCCACCCGGGCGTCCCAGTTGATACATGTCTTATCACTCTTGTAAATTCGCCATAAACTGGATTTGGTTGATTGCTTCCTTATGAGAACATTTAACCCATTTCCTTAGCCTCTATATTTTCTGTTATTCAGAGACATTTGATTAAATTTAAAAAATTTTTGTTGGGGTGAAGGGTTCTTCTTTGGGCATGGTATGCTTCCTACTACATCACCTCAAAAGGCTCAGAACATCTGCTTGTCCCCTTCTGATATCTTAAGATCGATCGGTGAGTTCCAAAGCTGTCAGCCCGGCCATTCCACCAAACGCTTTTAACAGCCACTGACAGTCACTGCCTCGATTTTTTATGTCATTAGGTATTGTAGATAGAGATTTTCTAATCCTATAATTCCTTTTTCTGTAAAAAGAATTTTCTTTCACCAACTATTTGGGTATCCTAAAATAGAGTTGATAAGGAAAGACAGGATAAATGCTCAATTTTTTTTTCCTTTACCAACTTGCAGAATGAATTGGTATCCTAGAACTTGAAAAGACAATCTTTTACTTTTGTTTTTTAGTATTAAAGACTTGTTTATATATTTGAGGAGGGGAGGGTAGAAGGTGAAGGAAAGAGAGAGGGAGAGAAGCATGCCCCCTGCTGAGTGTGGAGCCCCATGAGGACCTCAATCTCACGACCCCGAGATCATGACCCAAGCTGAAATCAAGAGTTGGACGCTTCCCTGACTGAGCCACCCAGGCCTTTTGTTTTCCTTTTTAGTATTAAGAATGCTTAGAGGGTGCCTGGGTGGCTCAGTGGGTTAAAGCCTCTGCCTTTGGCTCAGATCATGATCTCGGGGTCCTGGGATCGAGCCCTGCATCAGGCTCTCTGCTCAGCGGGGAGCCTGCTTCCCCTCTCTCTCTGCCTGCCTCTCTGCCTGTTTGTGATCTCTCTCTCTCTCAAATGAAGAAATAAAATCTTTAAAAAACAAAAAGAATGCTAGAATACTATATCCTTGATGTTTCAAATCATTGCAGACATTATTCTTTTGAATACCCAATATTCTGTTAGTCCTGTTTTTCTCCAAATAAGGCTATTTCATGTAAGTAATGTGTGAGAATATCCATTTGTTACTTCTTTCATTAAGACTGGATATTCTCATTAAGATCGACTGATCGATAGAAAATATACATTATATATTTATATGTAAATACACATTACATACAAATCAGTTGTTGTCAATGGACATCAATATTTTTTTAAATGGTCCTGCACGAGTTTATGTACATTCAGGGTTTGGAATCACTAGACTAGGGTTTCTCAGTCTGTGTTTACAAATGTCTTGGGTATATTGTTAAAAGGCAAATCAGATTCAGCAGGACTAAGATGGAGCTGAAACTATACGTTATGTGTTATATGTTGTATGTTATATGTAATATGTCATGTGTCACACGCCATATGTTGTGTGTTACGTGTGTTATAAGTATGCTACGTGAAACCTGCCATCAGTAGGTTTAAAAAAATTGTATCTGTGTTAATTTGCCTTTTTTTCAACCTAGCGAGGTTGAAAATTTTCTGTAGTCGTTAGCCATTAGAATTTGTCTCTAGGTGAATTGTCTAGATAGAGCCTCCAGTCATTTACCTACTGAATCTTAGCAGTTTTTAAAATTAATTTATGTGAACTTTTTACATATTAAAGATATTAACACATTGCCTGGTGCATTTATTGTGCATTATTCTCACAGTTCATAGTTTGCCTTTGATGGTGAGTATGTAAGTTCTATGTTTTACAAAGGTAATGCTGCTTGTCTCTCTATTTTTGAGTTGTCCCACTGTTACTAATTTAGCATTTGTCAGGTTCCATCATGAAATTTCACAAATATTTTCCTCAAGTCTAGCACTTCAATGGGTTAAAAAATCAATTTAACTGAAATCCATCAGGTGATTTTGATATAAAACGTAAGGCTGGATCTAAGTTTTTTCTTGATTTACCTTCATATTCTCATTCTAGTACCACACATTATTGTAGTTTTATCATTTATTTCTCCCTATAAGAGAAAAGGTCTAAACTATTATTCTTTTTTTTTTAAGATTTTATTTATTTATTTGACAGAGAGAGAGAGAGATCATAAGTAGGCAGAGAGGCAGGGGGAAGCAGGCTCCCCGCTGAGCAGAGAGCCCGACTTGGGGCTTGATCCCAGGACCCTGAGATCATGACCCCAGCCGAAGGCAGTGGCCTAACCCACTGAGCCACCCAGGTGCCCCTAAATATTATTCTTAATCTTCATAGATTTCTCAGCACTTACTATGTTTATTCTTTCAAATAATTGTTTCAGGGCTGCCTTTTTGGAGCATTTTCTGCCTTATGAATCCTGCCTATCTCCATCCTACAATGAAGCCAGGAAACAGAATTTCGCAGCCTCCCTTGCAGCTAGGTATGGGCAGATAATCTAAGTTCCAGCAACCCAACATACTTGTGTGAAACTTTGGTGTAGAAAACAAACAAACAAAAAAACAAGAAAGCGGGCTCTTTGTGGAATCCATTTGCTGGTGAGGGTCACAGCAGACATCCCGCTGATTTCCAGGCACACACGTAGCGTTGGTGGCAGCTTCAGGCACAGCTGCTTTGCATCCCTGCCATGAAGGCAGGCGGGCTCAATGTCTAGTGGTAGGAAGACTGGTTCCCTCACTGGGTCGCTTTACAAACTAAATCGGGGAAGAAAGGTGTTGTATCCAGTATGAATTGTAGGTGTTGTTTAAAGTCTAGATATTGATATTTTGCAGTGTGTGAAGTCTGGTTCATGTGGGCCAGCAGCACCAGGACCTGAGAACTTGTTAGAAATGCCTAATGTCAGTCCACCCCACTTCTGCTGAATCTGATTTGCCTTTTTTTTGAGAGAGAGAGAGGGAGGGAGAGAGAGGGAGAGGGAGAGAGAGTGCGCTCTTGAGGGGCAGAGGGAGAGAGGATCTTAAGCAGGCTCCAGTCATAGCATGGTGCCTGACAAGGGACTCGATCTCATGACCCTGAGATGGTGACCTTAGCCAAAATCAAGAATCAGACCCTTAACTGGTTGAGCCACCCAGGTGCCCTGGTTTGCGTTTTAACAAGATGCCCAGGGGATTCATAAACACGGACTGAGAAGCCCTGGCCTAGTGATTCCCAGCGCGGGCTGCACTTTAAAATCACTGGAGACCATTAAAAAAAAATACCGATGTCCGTTTACGTTCTCCATGACAACAACTGGTTCAGGAAAGAATCATCAAGGGAGTCTAAAACCACAGGGCAAAAGGCTGTTAGGGCATTGGTTATTCTCAAAGGATTTCCCACAGGTCACTTATTGATTACAAAGGGGAAAAATGACCTTCACAGCAGAGAAGTCTGGCAGACTCCACATAAAAAGCAAAAAAAAAAAAAAAAAAAAAAAAAATCTTAACACAAACAATGGGGGCCAAGTAACATGAGCCTCCTGATAAGAACACCTACGTGAAACTTCTGCCAAAACTGAAAATGATTAACCTGAATCTAACACCAAGTGAACAAAAAACCCCAAACCCAGAAAACAATAAAAACCAGGCAAATCCAACCCAAGAGACAACCTGCTCCACAGCTGTCCTGGACTCTAAAAATGCCAGTTTCACGAGCGTGGAAAGACTGTTCTAGAGCAAAAGCATGAAAATTAAAAGTACTGTATAATCTTTAATTACATACTGAACTGAGGGTGGAAAGGCTGTGAGGGACATTTTCAGGCCAGTTTGGGGGAATTTGAATATTGGTTAACAGAACTGTATTTCTGTTAAGTGCTCCAGGTGTGATCATCATAATGTGGTCTTCGATGAAGAGTGAACTTGTTCTTAGGCCACACGCTGAAGTCTTGAGAGACGTGTCATGAGATCTACACTTCACTTTATTTTTAATGACTTTACCTATCCACTTGACAGAGAGAGACACAGCGAGAGCGGGAACACAAGTAGGGGGAGTAGGAGAGGGAGAGGCAGGCTCCCCGCTGAGAAGGGAGCCTGATGCGGGGCTCCATCCCAGGACCCTGAGATCATGACCTGAGCTGAAGGCAAAGGCTTAACGACCGAGCCACCCCGGCGCACCTCTACACTTCACTTTAAAGGGTTTAGAAAAAAAAAAATCATAGATAAAAGAGAAATAAAGGAGGTGAAGGAGGGAGGGGGGAAAAGAGAAATAAAAACAAAAATTGCAAAATGCCAAATGTTAGTATTTGGTGGACCTAGACCAAGGGTCAGCAAGTTTTTTTCTGGGAAGAGCCTGATGGTTAAGCACACGAGGCATTGCAGTCTCTGTCCCAATACTCGACCGGGAGAACACGCCATAACCCTAAACATAACACCCCTGCTGGGTTCTGATAAAACTTTATTAGGGGACATTTATGCACTCACTGCATCTCATTGAAGTTCAGAAACAGCCATTTCAAAAACTTCCTTCTCCGAGTGGGTAAAGGGGAGCTCTGTTTTACTTTCTACACGTCCGTATGGTGCAAATGTTCAAAAGGGTACTTGAGTTTTTGGTTTTTTTTCGTTCAGTGGATACTTAGATGAGTCGGCTTTTGCTGCAGTAACGACCCCAACCTTATAACGAGTATTTGTTTCTCATGCTGTGTGACAGCTGAGGATAGGCCGCCCTTTGGCTCTGTGTGTTTTCTTCCGCTGGCGCCCCGGCTGAAGGAACAGATCTGGAACACAGTGTTCCCATAGCCGAGGGCAGAACCGCTAGACACCAGCCAAACCCTGCAATCGCACTGAGAGCTTCTGCCCAGACATGGGAGACTTGCCCACTCCTGTGCCGAGGGCCAGCGCCCGAGGCAGCCCCACAGCCAAGCCCCACCGTGGAAGGCTTAACAAGGGGCCTACTTACGATCACTTATAGGGAAGGGAATGAATAATTGTGAAACAATGATATACTTGACTACATTTCTGTCGAATTAAGTAAATCTCCTTTGAGGAAATATTTTCTTGTTTTGTCCTCACATAGTTTTTTCCCAAGGGACCCATTTTTTCCTTCTCAGTTTTTGATTCCTTGCAGAAAGGTAACTTTGGCCGGTGCTTTTCTGACTGCAGAGGGTAACCCACTCGTGAGTCCTGGAATTAATTTTGTGGAGACGCAACTAGTCCGTTTGTTTAAAAGAAAAGAATACAATAGAAGATTATAAGGGAATATTGCCCATAGTAAAAATAAGGATTGTTTCATGAAACTTTTATTTCCCTTACATATATCTGTTCATAAACTGATAGAAGCTATATTTTTTGCTGTGAGTTTCAGTAAAAAAAAAAAAAAAAATAATAATAATAATTAAAGCCTTGACCTAAAGGACAGGCTATGTTGAGGGGCTGGGCACCCCCAGTTCCCATCCGGATTCAAGGGTGCTGGCACCAAGACACCACTGAAGGCCACGGGAGCAGATTGAAGGCCTCACCCTCCTTCCTGTGTCCTGTTCTCCCTCTCTGCTGCAGAGACGGAAATCCTAAAACTACATTTCCCAGGCCCCTTTGCAGCAGACTTCCAGGGGGCGTTTAGCTTCCACTCACCAGATGCTGTGGTAGACTAAAAACCGCTCCTCCCACGGAGAGTAAGGACCTAACCTCCCTCCCCAGGGATCTGATCTGGCCTTGGAGACTCCTCTGGCCGAAAGCACGCAGCAGAAAGGACGTTCTTGAACTTTGTTCCCAAGTTCCTACGAGGCCTTACAGTGTCCACCTGGGCCTCTTGGAATGTTTGCTCTGGGGGGAGCCGGTTCTGTGTGAAAAGTCCAACTACCCTTGAAAGCCACACTGTGAGAAGCCCAAGCCCAAGCATCTGGAGGCCCTGAAGAACGGGACCAGCACGCAGGGGTGCTCAGTACGGGAGTGGACAAGATTATTTTTGAAGGACTCCTCCAGCCCCAGGTGCCCCAGCATGGATCAGAGACGGACCACCCCACCAAGCCCTCCCCTGACTCACAAACCACGATCAAAATAAAACGGTTATTTAAGTCACCAAGTTTTGAGGTACTGGGTTTCACAACAATAGATCTCAGTAGAAGAGATGCCTTTTCCCAAGACTTCCCTTTGGAACTGAGTTACGCAGAGACGCTGGCATGCAGGGCCCCCGAGGGATACAGTGTCCTGACAAAGATGTGTGGTAGGCAGGGTGCGCTCTCTTTAGGCCTCTACCCTCAGCAGCACCCAAGCTCCAGGACAGGACATTGGGAACCAAGAGACATTGTGCTGAGAGAATCGAGAGCTTAACACTAAGGACCACAGGAAAGCCAAGAAGAACGTGGGGGTACAGAGTCCGAAATGAAGCCGGACGGAGTGATAAACTCAGTTAACACTCATGTGTGCCAAGAATGTCCCTACACTCTCTGAATGTGGTTTTACTTGATTTCCCAACTATCCCAGGAAGTCGCTACTGCTACTCATTCACATTTCACGGATGAAGAAATCAAGGCACAAAGAAGCCAAGTGATTTCAAGGTCCCACAACCGGTAACTGGCAGAGCGTGGATGTATCTGATTGAGAGCTCATGGTCCTATCGGTCACTCACACTAGAGGGGCTTCCAAGAGCAAGGGCCAAGCAGCCCAAAGGAGCTTGAAACCATGCAGAGCATTAAGGGCACTCGGGGTAGGCGGTTGTTCCTGTATGGAAGTACAGGCGGGTTCAGCCGCACAAAACACACAGAGTAGTCCTTTCCTCGAGGCAGCGCGCCCTACCCTCACTCTCTAGGCTTGTAGACTCCATCACTGTTTCCACACTGTGGGTGCCAAGAAGGTTCCTGTTGGAATTCTCAGGCTTTTCTCCATTCCTGGTAACCAGAGGCTGAGCTAGTCTTTGCATGGCTCAGAGCCCCAAGCAGTTCAGACCCCTTATATGGGTTCATGTGATCAGGGTTGGGGCTGGCCGGGAAAATTGCTAGAAGGAGGGCTGGGGATTTTAAGATGGCCTCTATAACCTTCACCCCCTTGTGGAACTCCCATGATTATGTTATACTGTATGGCAAAAGGGATGTTATCCAAGTGGGCCTATTCTGATCACAAGAACCCACTAATGGCTGAGTTTCCTTGGTAGCAGAAGTGACGAAGATTCCCTTCTTTGACCAAACTCTGGCCAAGCTCCTCGGAGCCCTTTTCTCCACTAGGCCTTAGTATTGGCTTTTAAAGACCTGAACAAACACTAACGTAGTTCCTGACAATTCTGGGCCACATCCCTAGGATAACCTTAGCTCCCCACCACCACATTAAAGTGCCTCCCTGAGGAAGCTCCAGGTTGGGTTCGGGTCACATTGGACTCTTTTCCCTACTGCAACAGCGGTTACTGATTAAAATCTGTCCTTGCCACTTTAGCTTATGTCCAGCTTTGTTTACCTCGGACAGAAGTTGAGAGATTCCAAGCACAAATGATTCAACACACTTTGCTGGTTGGAAGACGGAGGGGCCACATGGCAAGAAATAGGGGCGGCTTGTGGAAGCCAAACGCACACAGCGAGATGGAGACCCCAGTCCCAGGGACTGAAGTCTGCCCCGGAACCAAGCCTCCAGACAAGAGCCCAGGCAGCGTCCTGATTTATGCCTTGTTCTGTTTGGAGCAGACAGCCCAGGCGAGCACGCCGGACTCCGGTCCCAGAGGCCGCGGCCTAGTGAACACGGTTGTTTTAGCCGCTAAGTTTGTGGTAACTTGTTGTGCAGCCGTAGCAAAGGAAGGCGCCCTTTGTTTGACCCAGAAATCCCGCTTCTAAGACCTTATTCTGAGGATAAACTGTCAATAATACAAATACGTAGGTTATTCACTGCAAAACGCTGGAAACTCCCTAAATGTCCACGCGGAGGAGACTGGGTGAGTAAACGCGTAAACACGGGGGCCCGAGAGTAAAGAGAACAAGGAAGGCCTCGTGAGCTGAGACGCACTGATTGCAGGAGGCAAGCGAAGACATTTAATTGCAGAGAAGCATATTGTGAAGGAAAAACTGCTTTCCTCCACATGCACACAATACTCTGGATACTTGTACTCCATGGACGCAGTAGCTTTTCCCACATCAAGCAATTCCGTGACACTGCCTGGGTGGCCTGTGATCTAAGTCAATTTTAACACGATCTGCCTCTCCCTCTGAGCATCAGACGCCCCAGGTCAAGGACTTAGGCCCAGAAGACGGCAGACTTAGGACGCCGCAAAGCCAGGTGGTTACAGGGGTTTCCAACAGGCTGTAAACTGGATGTTCCCATAAACTCCTCTTCAGGTTTCCTTTATTCACTAGAGCGGCTCACTGAACTCAGAGAAACATTTCTTTATCAATTTAGTGTAAGGAATGTTATAAAGGATACGGAGGGGTTGCCCAGGTGACTCAGTCAGTTAAGCGTCCGACTCTTGGTTTTGGCTCTGGTCATGATCTCAAGGTTGTGCAATAGACCCCACGTCAGGCTCCACACTAAGTGTGTGTCTGCTTAAAATCGCTCTGCCCCTCCCCCCTCTCTAAAGTAAAATAAATAAATGAAATCGTTTAAAAAAAAAATAAAGGATACAAATGAACAGCCGGATGAAGAGGAACATAGGTTGGGCCTGGAAGGGTCCTGAAAGCAGGAGCTTCTGTCCCCATAGGACTGGGATGTGACACTCTTCGGGCATGTGGATGTTCTCACCGACCAGGAAGCTCATCAAATCTTTTGTTCCAGAGTCAGTGGGTGACCCTGAAAGTGCGAACCCTCTGATCACTTGCTCTTTCTGGGGACCAGCCCCCAATCGAAGGCTATCGCGGGGCCCCACATGGTCACTTCATTAGCCTCACGCGCGCTCACAGAGGGTCTCATTAGGAGTAACTAAAGACACCCCCATCATTCAAGACATTCCAAGGATTTCAGGAGCTCTGTGCCGGGAACCAGGGACAAAGACCAGATACATTTCTCTACTGCGTATGTGTACTATGCTTCTGCTGTGCATGAGAAACAGGGGAATAAGAACATACACGTCGTTACGGAGTAACACACAAGAAGGACAAGCCAGGAAACTGTGCAGTTGGTTCCTTCAAGGGTGGAGGGAAGAGGTGGAAATGATATTTCTATGAGCACATCTTTTCGTGCGGTTTTGACTCTTGAAAGTATGGCACTATCCCACGTATTCAAAAGTAGAATTAAATCCGTAAGAATGGGAAGGAGGTACGTTAAGACCGAAAGCAAACTAAAACAATTAAACTGGTCCTGTTTCAAATAAGTACTGTCATCACACTGAACAGGAAGAAAAAAGAAGTAATTTGGAGTAATTTAACACCGTATTTGACTGTATTCCCTCGGTTGGGGACAGGGGTGTGGTGAGGAGGGGTAAGAATCACAAGCAAAGCCTGAACTCTTCTTCCTGGGCCGCTGTGTGTAATGGTGTTGGCAAGGCAATTCAGAAAGGATTCTGGGCGTAATAAACGATTTTAGATGTCATACAGGATTGAGCAGACGTGCTGATAGTTGGGAGCCAGGAATCCCGCTAAAGGAGAAGGGACAAACAAACATGGAACGGAGAAGGCAAGAAGTAGCCTTGGGAGGGGAAATCAGTGTGGAGTGATGACCTGAGATCGGTTATGCATGTTTATGCGACGTGTAGAGCGTGCAGACACATGTACACGTGTGCGCGCATGTGCACACGCATCTGGTTCCCACCTCTGTCCGAGAAGTGAGGGCACTGCGGTAGCTCTGACGACACCTACTTCTCGGATTCTCTGACCTTGATCCCTAAGATCTTCGCCACTTGGTGAATCAGGCTCCTCAGAGAAATGACCGAGTTCTAGGCTGCAATAAGAAATGCTTGGAATCCTTTGTTAGGCCAGAAAGTAAGGAAATGCTTTTTTTTAAAGGAGGTTTATGTCACATGGGCCTAGACGACAGCTTGAAGGGGCTCTCGCTGGCAAATCTGGAATAATTTGAACACCAAGATAACTCAGAATTAAATTATAAATCCCTAACAAAATAGGAATTCATGCATCTATATCACGTGTCCACAAGGACATACATTGAAAGAAGGAGGGTCTCTTGTTCACTGGGAAACGCTGAAGGCAGAACGGAAAATGTGCAGGGAGTGCCGGATTACTGTTTTGGAACCATCATGGCAGAGAGTGGATAGGCCAGAGTCATCAGGGGATGCTAACCCTAGGGGGCAACTTTGATAAAGAACAAGATATTTGGGGGGCGCTTGGGTGGCTCAGTCAGTTAAACGTCCGACTCTTGATTTCAGCTCAGGTCATATCCTCAGGGTTGTGAGATCAAGACCCATGTTGGGCTCTGCACACAGCAAGGTGTCTGCTTGACATTCTCTCTCCCTTTCCCTCTGCCCCTCCCCCCTCAAATAAATAAAATCTTAAAAAAAAAAAAAAAGGGAACACAATGTTTGCATGATGTCCCTGCATTGCTCTTTAGTTGTGAGGGAGAAGAAAACTCCAGCAATAATCATACAGTAAAGTATTTAGGGGTAAATGGCCTTGATATATTTAACTCACTTTAAGATGGTTCGGGGGAAAACGTGTATTTTTATATTGTGCTGCTTTTATTTTTGCAACTTTTTGAAAGTTTTAAATTATTTCTGGATGGTTTAAAAAAACACACAAAAACTCCTGCATGGAAAGTCTCTGAGAGTAAAGCTCTTGCAGAATGCAGTTTTTATCCGAAGAGAGGGCAGGGGCCTGACTGAGTGATCACAGCTGAGAGGACATGGAGGCTGAGCCCCGGAAACTGAGGTGGGTACGGGCTTTCGAGGCCTGTAGGAGAGGTGACAGTCCGCCACAAAGTCCGACCCAACAGGCTGCCCATGACTAATGCACGCTGGCGGGCTTGGGCATCCTCGGCCTGGGCCAATCTACCTGCCATAGGCCACTGTCAGCCCTGAGAACAATCTTGCATCCCTGGAGAGCTCTGGACACCGGCTCGGGATCTCCTACACCAGCCCCATGTGATCCTGACCTGCTGGTGCTTGTTCTTGGCTCCTACCCTGACTGCACCCCTGCTATGACCTCGCCTGTATCTGGTGAGTTCTCCCTCCTCCCAGCATTCAGACCGTGGCTTCCCTCCAGATTTTCTGGCTCAGCATGTCTTGCCCTGGCCCTGACTCCTTGTCTCCCTATGACTCAGGGTTCTGGCTCCCTGCCCCAACCCCACCCTGCCCATGCTAAGGTCCTCCCAGCAAATGTCCCACAAGAGCCCAAAGAATGGGGATGTTTAACCCAGAATCTTCCAGGTCACTAAGACCCTCCACACCTATCACGTGAAATGACAGGTTAGGGCTTTGGTTCTGTCAACTCAGTCCCTGAGCCAGTCACCCCTGCAGGACACAGCAGATACAAGTGGCCCATGAAGCTGCAAGTTGGGGACGGAGCTGGCTCCCGATGGCTGAACACACCCAACATGTCACAGTCCATGGCGCTGAAGCATGGCTGCCCTACCCTCTGTCCAGGTCAGGAGGTGTTTGGGAAGCCCAAGGAAGGAGCATCAAAAACAGGCTCAGCAGACCTGATGCTCGGAGACCCCCATTTTCAGCTAATACTGGCTTCCTTGGCTCTAGCACGTGAACGCTAGGTCCGGAACAGCAGTTCCTAGAGTCTCCGCTCATTTCTGCTGCTCGTTAGCTGTGTGCCCTCCCGCTGCTGTTTCCCCCTGCGGCTCAGTCTCCTCCTCTATGATGTAAGGACAACGCAAATGAGGCACCCGGGCAGCACCTGGAGTACAGTTGGTGCTCAAAAGTAGTAGCCATTGAACCAAGAAAGAATCATCGATAGATGATGATGCAAAGTTGGACGAGGAAGAGGATCTTCATATAATCGTAAAGTACCTCTCCATAAATTACTAATTAATTTTAAAAGGGGGGGGGAGAAACAAAGGACACTTAATGTGAAAAGAACCACAAATAGGAGTAAATATTTGCAGATCATGTATCTGATAAGAGCTGGCTATCCAGAATCTATAAAAACTCCTGCAGCAACAACAAACACAATTCAAAGGACTTGAGTAGAAATTTCCCTAGAGAGGATTTACGGACGCTCAATAAGCTCATGAAAACATACACTACCAATCATTACAGAAATGCAAATCAAAGCCACAAGGAGATACCACCTCAAACCCATTAGGACGGCTATGATTAAAACAAAAACAAAACGGAGAAAAGGAAATGTTGGCAAGGATGTGGAGAAACTGGAACCCAAGTGCATTGCTGGTGGGAAAATGGTGCAGCTCTTGTGGTAAATGGAAAAGCTACTGTGACAGTTTTTCAAAAGATGAAAATAGAATTACCATCCGATCCAACAATTCCACTCTGAGATATGTATCAAAAGAATTCAAAGTAGGGTCTCAAATAGGTACTTGCACACCAATATTCAAAGCCACATTATTCACAATGGCCAAAAGATGAAAAAAGTGTCCATTAACAAATGAATGAATCAACAAAATGTGGTGTGTGTGTGTGTATATATATGTATATACAATGGAACATTATTCAGCTATAAAAAGGAATGAAATTCAGATAATGGCACAACACAGATGATTTTGAAAATGTTATGCTTAGTAGAATAAGACAGACACTGAAGGACAAATATTGTATGATTTTACTTAAATGAGATCCTGGAATAGGCAAATTCATAGGGACAGAAAGCAGAAGAAAGTTATCAGGAGCTAGGGAGAGGGGGAGGGGGATAAAGAGTTACTGCTAAATGGGTACAGAATTTTGGTTTGAGATAATAAAGTTCTGGAGATACATAGTGGTGATGGTTGCACAATGTTGTGAAAATACTTAATGCCACAGAATTGTCAACCTAAAAATGTTTAAAGTAATAAATTTTATGTTATATATATTTTACCACAGTTTAAAAAATGTGAGGAAGGGCTGCTTTCACTTCCGTATTGAAACCTGAATTTATAAAGGCTTTCTCTGTCTCCCTGAGATACATGTAAATCTTTTAAAAAGCTAAACAGACCTCTTGCCAGTTTTTCATACCAGTAATGCCTTCTTTCTCGGAGGCCATCCTTGAAAGGTGAGCTTGTCTCTTTGGGATTTTATTTTATTTTATTTTATTTTTTATTTTTTATAAAGATTTTATTTATTTGACAGACAGAGATCACAAGTAGGCAGAGAGGCAGGCAGAGAGAGAGAGGTGGAGGCAGGCTCCCTGCAGAGCAGAGAGCCCGATGCGGGGCTCGATCCCAGGACACCGGGATCATGACCTGAGCCGAAGGCAGAGGCTTAACCCACTGAGCCACCCAGGCGCCCCTCTTTGGGATTTTAAACCTCGGTGCCTGGGTCCTTAATGTACCATCCTGCTTGTCATAAAGATAGGAGTTTTATTTTCGTTTGATAAAGGCAATTAACACAAACGTAACGGATTTTATTTGCCTAGCTATATGTAACAGGATTCATTTTTCCTGTGGGCTCCTCGATGGACTGCTGTGCATTGCAGTCTGGTTTTTTGTTTTTGTTTTTTTTTGAAAAGATTTCATTTATTTATTTCACAGACAGAGATCACAAGTAGGCAGAGAGGCAGGCAGAGAGAGAGAGAGGGAAGCAGGCTCCCTGCTGGGCAGAAAACCTGACGACGCGGGGCTCGATCCCAGGACCCTGAGATCATGACCTGAGCCAAAGGTGGAGGCTTTAACCCACCGAGCCACCCAGGCGCCCCTGCAGTCTGGTTTAATGCTCATTCAATAATGAGACTGTTGCCTTTCTTTCCCGTATTTTGTGGAAGCAAATTTCCGTGTCGGCAGGAGATCTGATTTATAATTATGTTTCTCCCAAATGGGTAGCCAATAGTAGATGAGGAAAAGCATCTCATTATAACAATATTCCATTTAACAAATAAAGAAAAGGCGATATAATCAATACCACCATCGTGCGACCCCCAGTGAATGAACGGATCCAGATACCGAACACCAACGGCTGCTGCTGTCACAGACAGACAACGAGGACACTCTGTGGCTCCTGCTGAAAGAACACAATACCACCCACGGCCTTGCCAGAGGGACCCAACCTGAATCTGACCAGCCTCTGGACCGTTGCTAATAAGCAGGAGAAAGAATAAATAAATAACGAGAGAGGAGCTAGTTGAGCGGTACTATAAATACGCCATCAGCAGAATCCAGGACTGTGGGAAACTCCACGGGTCCAACAGCCTGGGATTTTCATCATGAAATTGTGAGAAGGGCAGGGTGAGTGACCTTGAAGATTAAGAGACTGAAAAGGTACGTTTGAAAAAAAGGAACAACAAAAGTACAAGAGAAAGCTACTGTGGTAGCAGATGCACACTTGGGTAACAAAACTATTAACAAAATCTGGGCACGTGGTTGCCCATGAAGGTCAGGACTGGGGACATTTCATGCAGGACGAAGGTGACTGTACTGGGGACAGGGCGAAAGCGGGGTCTCTCCAGCGCCTGGCAAGGCTCTGTTTCTCAACCTGAGGGTAGTTATCTGGGTGTTCCTACAATTCACCGGGTTATTAATCATGATTGTAAATTCTCTTTACAATCCAGCTCCTTATAATTCACATGATTTATGAGGGGGTTTTTGGTATCTGTGTTTTACTTTACAATACAAAAGGTTAAGATTATTTATTTATTTATTTTTAAGATTTTATTTATTTATTTGACAGATAGAGATCGTAAGTAGGCAGAGAGGCAGGCAGAGAGAGAGGAGGAAGCAGGCTCCCTGCTGAGCAGAGAGCCCAATGCGGGGCTCGATCCCAGAACCCTGGGATCATGACCTGAGCCAAAGGCAGAGGTTTTAACCCACTGAGTCACCCAGGCGCCTGGTTAAGATTATTTAAACCAAGTCCTGTAATCATTGTCTTCCCTGAAAATTCTGCATGGAATTAAAACAGTTAATGAACTAGATGAAGGCTGGACTCAAGGAACTTCAATTTATATAATAGGGCAAGGCGAGCATCACGAAAACACCCAAGGGCGTGCATTGCTTATAGCTAATAACCAACAAACTTTGGTTTACAGCAAAGGAGAGAATACTTCAGCATAAGATGATCAGGAAAGGCTTTCTGGAGAAGGGAGGATAGAAGCCCTATCTTGAGTGGGTTGGTTTTTTTTTAAAGATTTTGTTTATTTTTAGAGAGAGAAAGAGTGTGTGTGAGAGCCCATGCGAGATGGGGCAGGGAGGGAAGGGAAGAAGAAGAGGGAGAGAAGCAGACAATCCCCCTCCCCCAAGAGCACGGAGCCCAATGCAGGGCTTGAACTCACCACTCTGAGTCATGAACCAAAATCAAGTTCATGACTTGAACCTAAAATCAAGAGTCAATCGTTTAACAAACCGAGCCACGCGGGGGCCCCCAGAATTTGGATTCTTAAAGGCATTGCAGTACAAGCAGATGGCTTCATGTACACAAAATCAGAATTGAGAAAACACAAACGTCTCTTGAAGGAATGTTCTTTCCTTCATTGACCAACTTTTAACTCATCCTTTAAGTCCACACATTACTTTCTCCAAGAACTTCCTTGATTCTTCCAGATTAGGTCAGGTTCTCTCTTATATGCTCTCTTGGCTCATTCTCATTTCCAACTCTTACCATAGTTGTAATGAAATGATGAACGGTGAAATTAGTCATTTAGCATCTCTCCCCCTAGAACATAAAACTTTCTGAAGGCAGCGATCTGGATGTCAGAATCATGTCGTATCCCTACTGCCCAGCCCTAAGCCTTGCATGGTAGACACTCGAAAACCTGAGTAAATGATGAGAGAAACCATTGGGCTGGAATGAAGGGTTATGCAGGAGACTAATAAAGTTGGAAATTTTATTGGGAGATAGACGGCAAATGTTCTAGAATGCTAGGGTTAAATGCTTAATTTTTATCCTTTTTTAAAAAACTTAAACCACAGAAATTTATTGTCTCATAGTTCTGGAGCCAGAAGTTCCAAATCAATTACATTCACCAACTTATAAATGTCATCGGGGCTGGTTTCTTCAAAGAGCTCTCTCCTTGGCCTTGTCCATGGCCGTCTTCAGCATGCGTCTCTTCACATGATCTTCTTTCTATACGTATCTCTTGTGTCCAAATTTCCCTCTTTTTCCCCCCAAGATCTTATTTATTTATTTGAGAGAAAGAGAGCACAAGCTGGGGGTGGTGGGGTTGGGGGAGGAGGAGCAGAGGGAGAGGGAGAAGAAGACACCCCACTGAGCAGGGAGCCTGACATGGGGCTCAATCCCAGGACCCGGAGATCATGACTGAAGCCAAAGGCAGATGTTTAACTGATTAAGCCACTCAGGAGCACCCAAATTTCCCTTTTTTCTTAGGAGTCCAATCACTTTGGATTAGGGACCAGCCAAGAACACCACTTTAACTTGATTACCTCTGTAAAGAAGCCTATGTCCAAAATAAGGTCACATTCTGAGGTACCAGCGTTAGAATTCCAAAATATTTTTTGTGGGGGACACAAGTCAACCCATAAAACATGGCTAACTCCCACTCTACATGTAAGACTGTTCAAAAGTTTTATTTATTCTACATAAACTTCTTTATGTAGAACTCTCTCTTCCCTGGAGCGATCTCTATGGTTCATGCCGCTCCCAATGTATCTTCCCGGTATGTTTGCTTTCCTTTCCCTTGGTATTTATTAAGCAGTGTTAGAAAATCCAGCAGATTATCCCTCAATGGACTAGGAATGTCTTTACAAACAGAGACACCCTAAATTATGTCTGTATTTCATATAATGAGAACCATTTTTGGAATGAATGATACTACAATCTACATTTTTTAAATCTTCATTTACTCTGGTTACAGTATCAAACTAAAATGGCTTTAATATTTTTCAAAGACAACATATTGCATATTAATAAATACACAAAGTTTTACTTTTTTTTTTAAGATTTTATTTATTTATTTGACAGAAATCACAAGTAGGCAGATAGGCAGGCAGAGAGAGGAGGAAGCAGGCTCCCTGCTGAGCAGAGAGCCCGACTCAGGGTTCGATCCCAGGACCCTGAGACCATGACCTGAGCCGAAGGCAGAAGCTTTAACCCACTGAGCCACCCAGGCGCCCCTAAAGTTTTACTTTTTAATAGTATTTAGACAAACAGTATGGCTTATATTCTAAAAACTAATCAGAATATTGAGATTTATATTCCTAAGTAATAAGATTTCACTCTTTTTTCTTTGAAGACTTTATCCGTTTATATGGCAGAGGGGAGCACAAGCAGGGGGAGCGGCAGAGGGAGAGAAAGAAACAGGTGCCCCTGCTGAGTAGGGAGCCCAGTGTGGGGCTGGATCCCAGGACCTGAGCTGAAAGCAGATACTTAACCGGCTGAGCCACCCAGGAGCCCCAAGATTTCGATCTTAATTTAAGGGCATATTCTCTGTAAGTGCTTTTCAAAGTACACCCACAGCAGTATGACCCACTTCCGGAGGAAATCGGAAGCGTGGTTGGTCTGACGGTATTGGAATGGGTGCCCAGAGCCCTACCCTTTTGTCTCACCTTGAGAGCCATGAGTTGGCTTTGAAAGTTCTTAGTAATTCAAGGACTGAATACAACAGCGTGTAAAACTCACTGATCTAAAGGACAGAAAGTGAAGACTGAAAACATATTGCTTTCTAAAAATCCTTATTTCCTCTATTAACCAAAAAATCATAATCTCTGAATTTTGGTCTCCATATTTTTATATTCAATATTTAAGTTTCTACTGTCATGATCTATTTATGTATGTATGGTTCAGAATTTTTGCTGCTATAAATGAAACCAAGGCAATATTTTCCATTAAACTGCTGAAACCATTCAACATGTTCTTGCCATTATGAGAAGACATCTTTTCTCTTGGTTCCAGGAAGCTCAGAGCCAAAGTGAGTGCTCAGTTTTAACTACACCAATATTTCTGGTTAACACACCTGCTTTTTCTGCCTTTTACCCTGGTTTTCTAAAAAAATTTTTATTGGGGTAAAATACACATAACATAAATTTACCATTTTCACCATTTTTAAGTCTACAGTTCAGTGGCATGAAGTACGTTGACCACCATCATCTCCAGAACTTCATCTTCGCAAACTAAAATTCTGTACCCATGAAACAGTTACCCCCCCGTTTTCCTCTCTGTCCAGCCCCTGGCACATACCGTTCTTCTTTCTGCCTCCATGAATCTGGCTGTTCTAGTTATCTCATAAAAGTGGAATGATGCATTTGTCCTTTGGGCCTGGCTTACTTCACTCAGCGTAATGTCTTCAAGGTTCAATCATGTAGCATCTGCCAGGATCTCATCCTTCAGGCTGATAACATTCCTGTGTGCATGTGTGTGTGTGTTGCACTTTCTTAGCTTTCACCCATCAAATGATATTTGGATTGTTTCTACATTTTGTTATTGCAAATAATACTGCTATGAACATGAGTATACAACTCTCTGTTCAAGTTTTTGGGGTGTATGCCCAGAAGTGAAACTGCTGCATGATAGAACTCTATGTTTAAACTACTGAGGAAACACCACCCTGTTTTCCACAGTGAAAGCACCATTTACATTTCCAAAAGCAATGCACAAAGATTCTAATTTCCCCACTCTTCATCAACACCTGCGATTCTGTTTTCTTTTATGTCAGCCATCTTAATGGGTGTGGGTCTCAGAGTGGTTTTGGTTTGTATTTCCCTAATGACTAACAATGTTCAGCATTCTTTCACAAGGTTATGGAACATTTGTATATCTTATTTGGGGGATATGTCTATTCAAAATCCTTTGCCCATTTTTGAGTTAGTTTGTTTTCTTTTTTCTTTCCTTTTTAAATATATTTTTTAAAGATTTTATTTATTTATTTGAGAGAGAGAGAGAGAGCATGAAAGGGGAGAAGATCAGAGGGAGAAGCAGACTCCCTGCGGGGCTGGGAGCCTGATGCGGGACTCGATCCCAGGACTCCAGAATCATGACCTTAGCCAAAGGCAGTGGCTTAACCAACTGAGCCACCCAGGTGCCCCTTCTTTCTTTTTTTAAAAAATATTTTTTCTTTATTTGACAGAGAGAGAACCAGAAAACACAAGCAGGGGGAGCGGCAGAGGGAGAGGGAAACAGGCTTCCTACTGAGCAAGGAGCCCCATGCAGACCTGATCCCAGGACCAGTCTTTTTTTTTTTTTTTTTTTTTAAGATTTATTTAAGTGCTTTGGGTGGGGGGGGGGGGCAGGGTCAGAGGGAGAGGAAGAAGAATCCTCAAGCAGACTCTCCGTTGAGCACAGAGCCCAATCCCAGGACCCTGAAATCATGACCTGAGCCAAAATCAAGAGTTGGATGCTTAACCAACTGACTCACCCGGGCGCCCCATCTTTCATCTTTTTCATGTAAGCAATTACAGCTATGTATTTCCTCCCTAGCAGTGTTTACGTTGCATCACATACATTTTGGAATGTTGTGGTTTTGCTTTCATTTGTCTCAAGATATTTCATAACGTCCCTTGAGATTTCTTTTTTGACCCATTGGTTTTTAAACAGTGTGTTATTTAATTTCCATGTAATTATGAATTTTTCACTTCTCCTTCAGCTGATTTCTAATTTTATTCCACTGTGATGGGAAAACATTTTTGTATAATTTCAGTAGTTTTAAAATGTATTTATTTTTCTTGTGGCCTAACCTATGGTTTTTACGGGAGAATGCTCCATGTGCACTTGAGAAAATTGTGTACTCTCCTCCTGTTGGGTAGTGTCTGTATGTCTGCTGGGTTCAACTGGTTTATAGTATTGTTCAGGTCCTTTATTTCCTATCGATTCTGTCATGTTCTGTCATTACTGAAAGTGGCACCTACTATTTCTGTAGAGCTATCTATTTCTCTCTCCAATTCTGTCAATTTTTGCTTCAAATATTTTGATGATTTATTAGATACATAAAGGTAATTGTATCTTCTTGCTGTACTGAACCCTTTATTAATGTATCTTTGTCTCTTATAGCCTTTTAAAAATCTTAAGTCTACTTCGACTCATATTAGTATGTTCTCTGCTGCTGTCTTCTGGTTACTATTTGCACGAAATATCTTTTCCTATCTTTTCGTTTTTAATTTGTGTACTCAGATCTAGAGTGAGTCTCTTGGAAACAGCATAGAGTTGAATCATGCCTTAGAAATTCATACTGCCAATCCATGCCTTTTGATGCAGGGTTTAATCTACTTACATTGAAAGTAACTGATGATAGGGAAGAACTTACTTTTGGCCTTTTGTTGTTTTCTGTATGTCTAATAGCTTTTTTGTTCCTCATTTATTTTATTGCTGCCTTCCTTTTGGTTCAGTTGATTTGTTGTTTCTGTGACATATAAGAATACCCTTCTCATTCCCTTCTGTATGTTTTCAAACTATTTTACTTGTGGTTATCAAGGTGATTCTAGATAACATCCTAAAGTTGTCAGAATCTACTTTCGTTGATACAAACTTAAATTGCAAATAAAAATGTGCCTTACAGATCTGTCTCCATCCCTACACACTTATGTTACTGTTGCCACAAAGATATCTTTGTAGAATGAGTACATTTAAACACAGGCTTATGATGACTTTTTATGCTTTCTCTCTCAAATCCCATAAAAGAATAAAAAATAAAATTATAAACCAGAGTCGCAACACTGGTTTTTATCCTTGCCCTTGTATTTACATTTGCTGGAGATCTGTGTAGCCTCCTATAACTTTGAGTCACGTTTCAGGTCCTTTCATTTTAACCCGGAGCTCTCTCCTTAGCAGTTGTTGGCAGTCAGGTCTAGTGGTAATAACTGCTTCAGCTTTTGTTTATCCAGGAAAGTCTTAATTCCTCCCTCATTATTTTTTAGTTATGACCATTTTTAAGTGTACCATTCATTAGTGTTAAATATATCCACATTATTGCACAACCGATTTTGAGAACTCTTTTCATTTTGCAAAACTGAAACTCTAAACTCATTATACAACAGTAACCCATTATCCCCTTCTCTCAGTCCCCGACTAATATCATTCTACTTTGTCTTTATGAATTTGGCTATATTCTGGGTATCTCATATAAGTAGAACCATCGAGTCTTTGGTTTTTTTTGTGACTGGTTTGTTTCACTCAGCATAATAGCCTCAAGGTTCATCCATGTTGTAGCATGTGTTACATTTTCCTTCCTTTTTAAGGTTGAATAATATTTCATTGTGGGGATATTTTGCTTGTCCGCTAATCTGTCAATGGACACTTGGTTTGCTTCCATAGTAACTGGAGTATTGTGAATAATGCTACAATGAACATGGGTATACAAATATATCTTTGAGAGCTTGCTTTCAGTTCTTTGAGTATAAAACCATGCTGTATCATATGGTAATTGTGTTTAATTTTTTGAGGATGTGTCATACTGTTTTCTTTTTGCTACACCATTTTACATCCCCATCAACAGTGTACAAGGGTTCCAATTTCTCCACACTTGTTATTTTCTGTTTTGTTTGGTTTTGTTTTATAGCGACCATCCTTTAAAAAAAAAAAAGATTTTATTTATTCGAAAGAGAAAAACAGTGTGAGAGGGAACACAATCAGGGAGAGTGGGAAAGGGAACAGCAGGCTTCCCACTGAGCAGGGAGCCCAATGCGGGGCTGGATCCCAGGACCCTGGAATCATGACCCAAGCCAAAGGCAGATGTTTAATGACCGAGCCACCCAGGAACCCCTACAGCAACCATCCTAATGGCCATGGGGTGGTTTTCTCTTATTTTTGAAGGACAGTATTGTGTGGTGTAAAATTTGTAGTTGGAAGTTTTCTTTCACACTTTAAATACGTCATCTTACTCCCTTATAGACTCCGAGGTTTCTCCTGAGAAATTGACTGATAATCTTACTGAGGATCCCTTGTATGTGACAAGCCACCTTTCTCTTGCTGCTTTCCATTCCATCTTTGTCTTCCTATGATCTGATTATAATGTATGTTGCTACGGATCTCTTGAAGTCTATCCTACTTGGAGTTTAAATTTTCAATTTTTAGATTCATGTCTTTCTTCAGATTTGGGTAGTTTTGGCTGTTATTTCTTCAGATAATCTCTTCCTCTTTGTCTCTTCTTCTGGTACTCCCATATAAATATATTTGTCCTCTTGATTATATTCCATAAGCCCCTTAAGATGTTTATTTCCTTCATTCTTTTTGCTCCTCAATGTAATTTCTAATGTACTAGCTTCAAGTCTGCGGATTTGTCTGCCTGCTCAAATCTGTTGTTGAACCCTCAGTGAAATTTTCAATTATCCTTTCTCAGCTGCAAAATTTGTTTGGGTCCTTTTTATTTCTATCTCTTTGTTACTGTTCTCATTTTGACTGTTTTCCTAACTTCCTTAGTTAGGTTTAGTCATTTAGTGTTTTGTCATTTTCCCTTTAACTCTTTGAGCAAATTTCATAGTTATTTTGAAGTCTTTATTTAGTAAGTCTGATGCTTGCATTTCCTCAGGGAAGTATCCTACCACTTCATTTTCTTTTTTTGAATGGGCCGGGTTATCCTTCTTGTGATTTTTTTTGGTTGAAAATTGGGCAGGTGAAAAATAGCCACTTCTTCCAGTCTTTGCAGACTGGGTCTGTGCCAGTTTATTCTTTACTAATCAGTAGGATATGTTCTGAGCTTTGGGATCAAAGGAGAAAGCTAAGTCTTCAGGCGTTTTGGCATGCATCTCACCTGGGTGTGCACAATTTCCCCCTATACACATTGCCCTTATGTCTTAATTTCCCAGTTTCACTCCAATTTCTCCTTGGGGCCTTAGATGGTCTATTGTATGTCTCCAGCCACAATGTCCTGCCCCAGGTGTATCTGTGTCATAATCTCTCTATAGATTTTACGAGTAGTTCCTGCCACTT
Organism: Lutra lutra; assembly: GCF_902655055.1. NCBI lineage: Eukaryota > Metazoa > Chordata > Mammalia > Carnivora > Mustelidae > Lutra > Lutra lutra. The sequence goes on along the minus strand of NC_062295.1, from coordinate 25,178,148 downwards.
TATGCTGCATTTCCTCTGGAGAACTCCAATTATGGGAAAAAGAAATGAGTCCTTCAGGCAGTCCCCAGACAAGTTAGAACAGTGCAAATAAGGTTTGCTCTGCTCCCTTTAGTTTGAGGTGGAGGAGGGTATTGGAAAATGGGCTGCTACTTCCTCCAGATCAAGACTGCCCAAAAGTGGAAGGATAAGATGAGCAAAACTTTCATGAATCTTCCTACCATTTTGAATGTAGCTTTTTCTTAACTGGACAGTCACTTGGTTACTATAGACTTTTGACTGTTTTTCAGAGCTCCCTCAAGCTCAATTTATTATTTTCTTAAAAGATTTTTATTTGAGAGAGAGAGAGCACATAGGGAGGAGAAGCAGACTTCTTGCTGAGCAGGGAGCCCAATGCAGGGCTTGATCCCAGGACCCCAATATCATGACCTGAGCCGAAGACACGTAACCTACTGAGCCACCCAGGCGCTCCCATCAAGATCATTTTACCTAGCTTTTGTTTTCAATGTCTCTGCTGGAGAACAAGAGCTTAGAGCTTCTTAGTCCTCCGTTTTGTTGATGTCACTATGGAATTTTTATTCTCAATGCCATAGGAAGACTTCCAGCTTTTGAGCTGAGGATATGATGTAAAGAAAAAGTACTTTAGAATATTAAGTACAGGCAGGTACACAATGGGTGAGAGCGTGAACAGTGGAGGCACCAACTAACCTGTCTTATTTTGCAGACTCTGTGTCTCCTGAGGCTTGACTTTGTGGCCCAGTATACAGCACTAATCTTGGCATGGAATAACCCCAGATGTCCTGCAGAAAAGCCACACGGAGAACCTCATAAGGAAGGTTACTGGTGGATAGGGAATGCTCTTCTCCCTACTCTAGAACCATCTAAACAAAGGATCAGCAAATCAGAGCCTGTTGCCCGATTTTGTGGTTTTACTGGAACAGAGTCACACTCATCTATTCATAAATTGTCCATAGCTGCTCTCCCGTTGTAACATCAGAATTAAGTAGTTATGACAGTAATCTTACGAATTGCAAAGCCTAAAGTATGATCTGGTCCTTACTGACCCCTGCTCTAGATAATACAGTGAGTCTACGTGGGCTGGAAGGGTGCTGTCGATGACCGTATCTCCTAAGGGCCCAAGATGATGGATAACTAAGAAGTCCACAGAACCTGACTGACTAAACTTAGTAGTCCTCTTCTTCTCAGGGACAGAATGCTTGGAAGGACACAGGTTTCGACAAAAGGTACTAGGACACATGGATATCCACATGCAAAAAAGTGAAGTTGGACCCCTTCTTCATACCATATACAACAATTAACTCAAAACGGACTGAAGACCTAAATGTATAAAATTTTTAGAAGTTACAGAGGAGTAATTATTTATGATCTTGATTTAGGCAATAGAGATCTCAGATATGATACCAAAGCCAGAAAGAACCATAGGGAAAAAGGTATGTTGGACTTCATCAAAATTAAAAACTTACATGCTTCAAAGACATCATCAATAAAGTGGAAAAAAAAAACACCAAAAAAAGGGAGAGAGAAAAATTATATATCTGCTAAGGGTTTAGCATCCAGGATATATAAAGAAATCTTGCAATTCAACAGTAGAGACAAACAACTCAATTAAAAATGGGCAAAGGAGAAGAACAAGGAGACTGACACTACATGACTTCAAGACTCAGTACGAAGCCACAGTAATCAAGACCGCGTGCTATTGGTGAAGGAGCGCACAGAACAACGGGACAGAACAGAGTCCAGAACCACCCGTACAAAGAGACGCAACTGAGCTTTGACAAAGGATCAAAGCAATCAGATGGACAAAGGACAGTCTTCTCAGCAAAGGGTGTTGGAACAACTGGATACTCACATACCAAAAGAACAGGCATGTAGACCTTACATTTTTTGCAAAAAATCACTCAAAATTAACCAGACCTAAATGTGAAACACAAAACTATAAAGTTCCAAAAGATAACACAGGAGGAATCTAGGTGACTTCATGATGATAATCTAGCTTCACGGTGACTTTTTAGGTACAACATCAAAACTATGATCCATGAAAAAAAAAATGGACAGGCTGGACTTCTTTAAAATTAAAAACTTCTGTTCTGTAAAAGACTGTACGAGAATAAAAAGACAAATCGTGGACTAGCAGAAAATATTTGCAAAACACCTATTTGATAAAGGCCTAGTATCCAGAATATATTTTAAAAACCACTTAAGTCTTAACAACAACAACAAAACCACCTAATTAGAAAATGGCAAGAGAGGCGCCTGGGTGTCTCAGTGGGTTAAGCCTCTACTTTCAGCTCGGGTCATGATCTCGGGGTCCTGGGATCAAGTCCTGCATTGGGCTCCCTGCTCAGCAGGGAGCCTGCTTCCCCCTCTCTCTCTGCCTGCTTCTCTGCCTACTTGTGATCTCTCTGTCAAATAAATAAAATATTAAAAAAAAAAAAAGAAAATGGCAAGAGATCTGGACACTCACTAATAAAGATACACAGTTGGCAAATAATATGGATATCTTATGTCTTTAGGGAATTTCAATGAAAACAACATGATACCACAACATACCTATTAGGATGGCCAAAACCCGAAACACTGATACCACCAAATTCTAGTGAGGACACAGAACAAAAGGAATTCTGATTCTCTGCTGCTGAGTGGCACAGTCACTTTGTAATATGGGTTACCAGTTTCTTACAAAACTAAACAAACCCTTACCCCATGACCCAGCTGTTAGACTCCTTGGTATTTACCAAAATGAACTGAAAACTTCTGCTCACACAGATGTGCATACACATGTTTACAGTGCCCTTTTTTGATAATTACCAAAATCTGGAAGAAATTAAGAGGACCTTCAATAGCTGAATGGAAAACAAACAGGTACATCTTGATGATGGAATACTATTCAATACTAAAAAGAGATGAGCTATCATGCCATGGAATCACATGGAATAACCTTTTTTTAGAAGATTTTATTTATTTATTTGTCAGAGAAAGACAGAGATCGAGCACAGGCAGGGGGAGCAGCAGGAAGGAGAAGCAGGCTCCCCGTTGAGCAGTGATCCCGATGTGGGGCTCAATCCCAAGACCCTGGGATCATGACCTGAGCCAAAGGCAGACGCTTAACCAACTGAGCCACCCAGGCGTCCCCAGATGGAGTCATCTTAAATGCATATTGCTACGTGAAAAATCCAACCTGCAAAGACCACACACTGTACGATTCCAACTGTATGACACTCTGAGAAAGGCAAAGCTGTGGAGACAGTAAAAATATCAGTGACTGAAAGGGATTTGGAGGAAGGGAGGGGATGAAAGGTGGAGCACAGGGTATTTTCAGGGCACTGAAAATATTCTGATGATACTATAATGGCTGAATACATGTATTTGCCAAAACCCCCCTTCTATCTATGCATTACTGCACTTTCTAATGTACAACAGAGTGAACCCTAATATAAACTATGAACTTTAAGTAGTAAAAATTTATCAACACTGGCTCATCAAATGTAATGAGTATACCACACTAATGCACGATGTGAATAACAGGGGAATCTTTGGAGGGGGCAAGGGCCTGCATAGGAATTCCCTGTACTCTCTGTTCAATTTCTCTGTAAACCTCCTTGAAAAACTTTTTTTTTTTTGTTAAGTGCAAAGGATTTCAACGAACATTCCTTCAAAGCACATATAAAAGTGGCCAGTAAGGACACGAAAAGACGCTCAGCTTTAATAGCCATTAGGGAATTACAAATGAAAACCACAATGAGCGAGCACTTCACAACCACGGGGATGGCTGTAACCAACAAGAGGGACGAGACGGGACTCCGCCATGCCCTGCCGGTGGAAGCACAGTACAGTGCGAGTGCTAGGAAAACAGCTTGGCAGTTCATCAAATAGTTTAACAGAGTCATCACATAACCCACAAATTCCAATTTTAAGTATATGCAAGAGAAAGGAGAACACAAGTCACCAAAATTTTGTACAACAGCCGGAGTAGAAACAGCCCAAATGTCCAGCAACTGAGGAGTGAACAATGGTACATCCATGCAATGAGCTACTGTTCGGCCATAAAAAGCAACAACATAGCTGCACCATGAAAATACGCTAACTCAGTAAGTCAGATGCTAGACACCATATACGGTGAGACTCAATTTGTGTGAAATGACCCGGACAGGCAACATGTCCAGGAGAAAGCAGGTTAGTGGCTACCAGAGGCCATGGGGGAAATGTTGATGGAGAGTGACGGCTGTTCTGGAATTGGGAGCGATGGTAGTGCAACCCTGTGATATAGTCAAAACCACAGAATGGTATAATCTTAAAAATAAGTAAAAGGATCTCTAAGCAGTTTTACTTCCTCTGAACCCATTTGTTCATTGTGTAATTAAATAAGGTTTATGATTCTTTTCAGAGTCTGTGATCTGTTTTATCATTTACTGAGAAATGATCCATTTATACAAGTGGGTGTTCAATTAGTTTCCGGGGAGAAAATGATTTAGCAAAGGCTATTCTGGAGCACTGATTTACTTATTTCTCACTAGGGGGTGAGCTTTTGAGCTGGTGCACAATTTAGGGAAATGGTACCCATTATTTTATGAACAAACCCTGAATAAATGGGAAGTCCTCTGAAGTGGCTGTAGGTCATACTGTAACTTTTTTTTAAAAGATTTTATTCATTTATTTGACAGAGAGGGATCACAAGTAGGCAGAGAGGCAGGCAGAGAGAGAGGAGGGGAAGCAGGCTCCCTGCTGAGCCGAGAGCCCAATGCGGGGCTCGATCCCAGGACCCTGAGATCATGACCTGAGCCAAAGGCAGAGGTCCAACCCACTGAGCCACCCAGGCACCCCCATACTGTAACTTTTTAGAAAAAGATTTTATTTATTTAGAGAGTGTGCGTGGGAGGGCGAGGGGCAGGAGAGGAAGAATCTCAAGCAGACCCCCCACTGAGCACGGAGCCCGATGTGGGGCTCAATCCCACCACCCTGTTATCATGATCTGAGTCAAAATCCAGAGTCTGACACTTAACCAACTGAACCACCCAGGTGCCCTCATACTGTAACTTTTAAGCAAAAGGGGGCAAGGGAAATATTTGGGTAAACCTCTAACTGGGAGTCAATTTTTTAAGAGTTCAACTGTACTAACTTCTTGATAGATAACTAAAAAATCTTCCTGTGTCCAAAACTAGGGCTTTCCCCTTAAAAAAAAAAAAAAAAAAAAAGCAAACTGAGATTCTAGGAAAGCCTGGAATAACAAAGGGAGACTGGTCGACCTAAAAATATATCTAGCTACAGTGACTGAGCCCTACACTGGCAACAGTTCTCAAAACTCTGCCTTCCTCACATGCCTGACCTGGATCCCCTTAGAGCTGCCCCTCCTAGGGTGACCAGACACTGGGAGTCAGCCTCTGTACGGGGACATAATTCAACTGTCAAGAACACATTCCGTAACATGCACGAAGGCCAAGGACAACAAACACACGGATGTGCTTTCTTCTTTTTAAAGAATACAACAGTCATAGGGTCAAAAACGAAAACCACACAGAAGGATATAAAATGAAAAGATTCCCAGGCTCTCCCACTCTCCTTCCCAGATGTGATACTGATTACATTTCCTGTGCAAATTATCTTATTTCTGAATGTTATTAATGTGACAGGAATATTGGGGCGCCTGGGTGGCTCAGTGGGTTAAGCCTCTGCCTTCCGCCCAGGTCATGGTCTCAGGGTCCTGGGATTGAGCCCCGCATTGGGCTCTCTGCTCGGCGGGGAGTCTGCTTCCCCCTCTCTCTCTGCCTGCCTCTCTGCCTACTTGTGATCTCTCTGTCAAATAAATAAATAAAATCTTAAAAAAAAAAATGACAGGAATATTATGCAGAATATGTTTCTTCTAAGTCTTCCAGAGCCTGCCTGCCTTCATCAGAAATGGAGGTTAAATTCAGGTCCCAAGTATTAAACTTGAAATTTTCCCGCAATCTAAAACAGATTTCAGACCTAAATAGATTCGATTTCTTTTTTTAATAAAAAATTCACACATTTTACCTTTTAAGTCAGATTTTATTTCAATTCATGGCAAAACAAACTCTTCAAATATTTATAAAAATACCAAAAGTTGGCAGTCACTTGGAAACAATTTATTATTAACTAGATTAATCCATTAAGAAAATGCACTGAATACACTCAAGGTTAAAATGAAACAGTGACACGGGTTCAATGTCTTGACAAATAAATCAACAGTTCCTGGTAAAACTCCCAATACGAAGAGAAGTTTAAAAACAAATGCCCTTCGAACTCCAGTTTTGTGCCTGTAAACAGGTCTCAGCTGACCTCAGTGATAAGCTTAACAACCACATCACTGTGACTGGCAGGGTTGGGGATGGTTGAAATAATCTTGTAATTACAAGGGCGTGGGAAGTAATCCAATTAATAGCACCAAAACATATGTAATCTCACAATAAAGGGAGCACTAATTTGAAAAATTAATGTCTGTGGGCATTTTCTTCCCCAAATGGGGGGTAGAGCAAATGTGGGCAATTACTGTTCAGCAATATTCCCAGGACCTAAGGCAGCCAGCCGTCCGGGGCTCCTGAGCCCTCCAAACCTCGGTATCCGCAAGCTCCTCACGTGGTGCTCCTCCCAGGACCCGGAACTGGAGCGCTGAGGCCGCTGCCGCCGCCAACAAGCTCCGATTCGCATTACCAGGCTCCAGCCCTTCAGATCCCGTCCCTACCTGTGCCCCTTCTACTGACCCAACAACCCGCCCCTGTGCAAGCGCAGCCCGCCTGGCCTCGGGGCGGGCAGGAGGCGCTCGCGGTCCTAAAGGCAGCCGGCGCTGGACTTCTGTCACCGCCGTCCGCGGCCTGCTGTGCGGCTCGTCCACTGGGACGGGCGGACGCCCTAACGTTGCAGACTACGTAGTGAGCTCGTGAACAACAGCCCTGCCAGGCCTCTCTTCTCTTATCCTTGCTGTTCTCGAGGAAGAGCTTCCTCTCTGGTGAGCCAAGTCCGGCGGCTCATTCCAACCTACAGCAACGACGTGTGGCTCCGGGAGTGTCTGGTCATCTGCCCGGATTCTCCCCGCTCGGCCCCCCACAACGGCACCCAGCGCCCCTGCTCGGGAAGCGCCGAGAGCAGATGACGCGACTAGGACACGGCCCATCACAGGCGACACAAGCAGTCCTGCTGCTGCGTATGGGGCCTGGCCGCGACTATGGCAAAGGCCACAGAAGAAACATTTTTACCACGGGGGGTTGCACGGTCATCGTCCTGACTTTGTCCGCCTCCCTTCAGCTCTCTGCCCTGACAGCCTCCGTCTGTCTTCACCACGCTGCGTCTCCCGGAGGCACGAGGACCTCTTCTAAGCCTGTTTCTGTGGTTTCTCCAGCCACCGTGAAACCAGGCCTGCTGGGACGGAAGGTGAAACCCTGAGCAATTCTCTGGGAGGCCGGGAACCGGCTGCTGACTTCTCAGGGTCTTGAGGCGGCCAGGCCGGCCGTGCCCCTCTACGCGGCGTCCTCGTCATCCCCCGTCACGTTGTCCGGGTTCCTCTTCTGCTCGGCCTCCGGCCCCGCGGGCAGAATGCTGGTCACGGTGTGGAGAAGCGCCTCGATCTGCTCCTCCGTGAGCCGCTCTTCGCTCTCCTCCACCATCTGCAGAAGGAGACCTCGGAGGGTTACAGTCGAGCCGCACAGGCCAAGTCCGGCCCTGCCCTCCCCACCCACGTTGTTCCCGGTCTGCTGCCCTCCGGAGTGCCGAGCTCGGGGCCTGGCTCCAGAGGCCGGTCCTCTCCGTCCTGGTGGGAGGGAGGGAGAAGCCGACTCAAATTCCTAAGCCACCGCTCAAAATGGGTCAAGGCAAAAAGCAACTTGCAGGTTAGCGCTTTTCCTCAAAGAAACAGAAAACTCTACCAGTCCTACACCCACCCATATGCACACGTGTCTGTTGTATGTGCCAAGAAAACTCAGCTCTGGCAAGTGAAATGGCCCTTTACATACGTCCGGATTTCACAAGCACAGCTGAACTCAGGAATCCTACCAGCAACTCATCTGATGGTGGCCCACTGCGTGCCAATGGCTCCTCTACTTCTCCGCATCCCCACTCCCACCACCAGCAGCTCTTCCGGGAGCTCACGTGCTTGACCGCACACAGCACTTCCCGTCTGGTACTTCTCTCAAGCCTCGCAACAGTCCCGGCCAAGGAGAGAATGGGAATCCCAAGCCAGGCCTGCCCGACACTTAACACCTACAATCAACCTAACACACACCATGTGGCCCTGGTCCTCTCCTGGTAACGTGGAGCAGGAGTCTGACGAGTGACGGCTGGGGAATGACCCCCGGGTCTAACTAAATCAGGTCCACTTAGAGCCCAGCGTGACACGTCCTGGAAATCTACGCACGAACGACCCACAATTATGAGCAGTTTTCTTAGCCTCACCTCTAGTTCTCCACATATTAACGAATACAAACACAGTCAACAATGTTTTTAAGAGTAACACACCGGCAGGCAAAGTACTAACCCATGTTCCCTCAGTGGCACCAGTCATCTATCACAAACAGCTAGACGTGTCCAGGGTTCTGTTCTGCGGCATTTCCCAAAGCAACTCTGAAATCTGCCAACTAAGACCAAGAGGAATTCTGTGAAGAAATCCTAGCAGATTTAAGTAAAACAAACAACAAGCTAGGCTTACAACCATGAAAAGGATTTCAGTCTAACTATCCCACTTCAGACGACAGCAGAGAAGCTGATCAGATCAGGTAATGTGTCCAAGATCACATCACAAACTCCTGGCAAACCACTGGTCTCTTCAAGTTTCTACGACCAGAGAATAATCCTGAGTGTTCTAGGGTGGGAGATCCTTTTTTTTTTTTTTTTAAGATTATTTATTTATTATTTTATAGACAGAGATCACAAGTAGACAGAGAGAGGAATAGGGTGGGAGATCCTGAGTGAACCAATGGGGCTGCGGTCATATAAAAAGACCATTTCCTAAAGATTCAAAGGCTCCATAAAATGTCAGCTCTATTGAACAAGAAATGATCCTCAAAAATCCATTTTTTATTTTTTATTTTTTTAAATCCATTTTTTAAACCAGACATGTAAAATTAGGGTGTGTAAAAGGAAATAATCTAACACAGACTGTCTCCAAAATATGAAGGAGTTGGAAAGGGGTACATCCGATTTGATTATTTAATCTTAAGAAAAGATGGTCTCCACCGAGAGAGGAATGTCTCCAAATTCGTGAACTGGCACGTGCATTTAGTTCGGAACTGCTCCCCAGCTCGGGGGAAGCGGGCAGGGAGGTTCAGACGGCTCTGGGACGCTGACAACCTCCCAGCAGTACTCGTGTGGGGGCTTTCCCACAGTCCCCACCCAGCACGCGGCTGTCCACTGTTGCGTAAGCGCGGGCTCAGCATTAGAAAGAAAACCCAACCTGGGCCTCACAGCAAGTAGTGCAAGGTCTTGTGACTTTGGATTCCAGCTCTTTCTAGAGTCCATGGTTTGAGAGAATTTAGTTATATGACTTCTGAGAAGCCTTCATTTTTAGAAGACCAAATGGAGAAGACTTGACCAGGCCACCTTCCTGCATCCCCTCCTCTGGTCTGGCAGATGCAGTGATGGTGAGGCGTCAGCTAATGTGTTCCCGGTGAGAGTGCCGAAGAACAGAAGGTTTCATCAGCACACACTTCTCGGGTCACAAACTTTTCACACTAAGATTCCCAGTCACAGCAAGAAAACCCAAACCTCATTAAGCAAAATGAAACACACAGACACAAAAAGAAACTCTCAGAAACCAAAAACTCACTAACCCCTCTTGGATCAAGACAAAATGATACGAACTCTATCACTCGTCACCTTTTCTTCCCAACACAGAGGAAATTGAGGCCAAAATAAGGAAACGCAAAGCACCATCTCAACATCTAAACACTGAGGTTTCAAGTTGTTCCGAATATAAGGGCGAATGAATGTGAAAATCCCATTTGCAGATGGGTCAAAAAGAAAGTTTCATCACATACAAATTCCTAGGGGCTGTCAAACTGGCCTGCTATACTCCAAAAAAGATTGCTTCTCATTCTAAGCTGTCAAGGCAAACTTCCTACTTTACCCAAAACAACAAAACAACTCAAACTAGTAACAATGGACACTTCTAACTATTTGACCCAGAACAGTTCACTTAATCTCTGTAACTTTCAAATTTTCTCCACTGTTAAGTGAAAGTAATGCCTACAGTAAGGACCAAATGAGAACAAACATTACAGTGTTTTATAAGCCATAAAACTCTTATTTATTCCAAGACATTTAATAATCATTTTAAAAAAGATTTTATTTATTTATTTGACAGAGATCACAAGCAGGCAGAGAGGCAGGCGGGGGGGCGGGGGGGGGGGGACAGGCTCCCTGCTGAGCAGAGCCCAATGCCGGTCTTTATCCCAGGACCCTGAGACCATGACCTGAGCCAAAGGCAGAGGCTTTAACCCACTGAGCCACCCAGGTGCCCCTAAAATCATTAACTTTAAAAAAAAAAATATGTTATTTATTTGACAGAGAAAGACAGAACACAAGCAGGGAGAGTGGGAGGGGAGAAGCAGGTCTACCGCTGAGCCAGGGCTCTGATACGGGGCTCAATCCCAGGACCCTAGGGCCATAACCTGAGCTGAAGGCAAAGGCTTAACCATCTGAGCCCCCCAGGCACCCCGATAATCACTGACTTTTAGCAGGCATACATATACGGTAGTGCTGCTCAGGACAGTGGCCTGTGAGGTCATGAGGCTCACTGTCCTGTCTTCAGGCCAGAGAGCTCACGAACTGTTCCCATACGAACACACAACAGGGAGTGGCAGAAATCACGAAGCTGGTGGCTTCCTCCTCCCTTCTCACAGACAGCAGACAGTCACCTGTGGATCTGTGGATCTCAGCAAATCAGGGCTGAGGCGTAACTAAAAGCAGCTTCAGCCTCCCAAACAGAACACTAATAAAGGCTGCGTGCCGCTCATGCTTCTGGACGTGAGGAGAAGAAATGAGCTGTTAGGTCATCACAGGGAACCTCTGTACTTCACACCCTGTGTGAAAACCCCATTTCTTATCCCTCGCTTGGGAGGAGACACTGCCACAAGCCTTGTAAATGTTTCGCTACCCTCTGTAGCCAAATCCCAGGCTTGGGAAAAATCGGAGTATAAAATGGTCTGACTGCTGGGAAACAATATACACATGAAGACCTACTACCTACTTGTGAAAAGGAGAAAAGAACAGACAGTCTCAGGGGACACCACACACACATCTTCCTGCTATGCAAAGCACATGGCTTGGAGGAGAAAGTAAGGCTTTGTCAGACAGACCCAATTAGCCCGTCACTAGCACAGACTCTGCTGAGGGCATGAAAGGTGACATACACAAATCCCACGGCATACAGCAGGCACTCCTAATAGTAGCTAATTGTACCAAGTAATGACAGAGTTTCTACAGGGATGAGGTCACGCCAATCCTCATCTCCTCTCTCCATCTGTCATTAAGCCATGAGTAACATATGTTGCTGATTAAAGTTGGACAGAATAGGACATGTGATCTTTAACCCAGAGGGACATGGATTAGTTTCTTGCTGATTTGTTTGTTTTTTCTTTTCTAAGCTGTATCTCCAACACAGTTGAAAGCATCAGAATAAGGGTACAAAAAAAAAAAAAAAAAAAAAAAAAAAAGGATTTCTATTTAGCCTAAAGGCCAGTTCCCCCAGAAAGTCGCCCTTTATGGAAGGAATTTTTCTAATTTAATTTTGGGTGCACTCTGAAGGACAGAAACAACACTGGGAAGACAATAAAAGTTATAGTCAAAAACTAAATTCCCGTGACCCTTTCAAAAAGGTTCTTTGTAAAGCGATTCTAAACATCATAGGTATTTCTGGTTACTTTCTTCCACACTTTTCTGAAGGAACTTTGACAAAGGAGAAGTTCTTCTAAAATTGACTTTGCAAATTCCTTAATTCTCCTTTTGTTAATTCTCCGATCAGTTTTTTTCTCTTAAACCGGCAGTTAAATGGCCTGCCTGATACTTAGAGCTTCGATGGTATTCTCTGACCTGCACAGCGGAGGGAAATTGCTCCAGGACATCAACACAGCAGCTGCTCGGTTTGTCTCACTGGGCCTCATTTTCATACTCTCCTTAGACCATGTGTGGCTCCTACTCTTGCTGCTTCGCACCATTCTAAAGCTTGGGTCGCCTGTGCAAGTGATGAGAGTCCGCTGAATGGTCGTATGCCGCGAAACAAGACCATCACGTCTGTGGTTTTAGAAAGTGAACTGGCCGTGGTGGGAAAGGTAGACTGGAGGGGCCAGACCGAGGCAGGGATGACAAGAGGACAACCGCGAGAGCCACACTGAGAAGTGACAGAAAGGGACATGGTGCAGCAGGGAGAGAAGAGAGAACAAGGGAAGACAGAAGCAACAGAACCTAGGGACTGAGTGCGTAGATCAAAGGCAGAGAATGACTTCCAGGTTTCTGGCTTAGGAGACTGGGCCAGGAGGCTGAGAGAGCACGGGAGGAAGGGCACATGTGCTCCGTGAACCAAGAACAGAAACGGGGGAGCAGGGCTGAAGGGCGGGAGTCAGGGAGGAGAAATTCTGCCAGAGTCGTGGTGAGTCTATTGTTTCCATGCAACATCTGGTTGGCAATAATCCCTACAGGAAACCAGTGGCCAGAACAGGGCAGGACATCAAGGGAGACAAAGAGCTGCTGAGATGCCCAAGCCCCGAGAAAGAACTAAATTTCCTCTCGTCTCTTACTTTCATCAAGTCCATACCAACTAGGATCGAACTGGTGAGGTCCCCTTCTCTCACGAAATGGGGGTCGCCGGGCCGTCTTTTCAAGAAATGCCAATTCCTGCCTCGTCTGTTCTCCACCTTTATCACCCTTCCTCCCTCTCAGGCCCGGAAGCCAGCCCCTCACGCTCAGGCCGCCTTCACTCACCAGCTGGATCTCAACAGCAGTCATGGGCCTGTGATTCAACAGCTGAAGCTTTTCAGCTCTGTCAAAAGAAAAGTACAAAGAATTTAAAACTCTTATTCCCTTTAGAATCCTGAGTCTTGACCAAACTGTTTAGAGAACGCTGTGTCAGATGACAAATGGGAGAACCTGCTGGAACGTGGCCTTCAGTTTCTTCAACTGTAAAATGAGAGAATGGGAACAGGAGAGCCTATGTCGGAGACCCTCGGAGGGTACCAGCGTGTATCAGAATTCTGACAACAACAGAGATACTGACGAAAAGAAATGTAACAAATAGCAGAGGTGCAGTCTTAATACACTTTATTGGAAAAATATGAAGAAAATAACATTCTCTTAATCCAGATTATAGAAAGATTATAAAACAATCTTGGTTGGTTGGTATCACTTAGAAATGGATGAGAATTTGGGGCACCTGGGTGGCTCAGTGGGTTAAGCCTCTGCCTTCGGCTCAGGTCATGATCCCAGGGTCCTGGGATCGAGCCCCACGTCAGGCTCTCTGCTCAGCAGGGGGTGTGCTTCCTCCTCTCTCTCTGCCTGCCTCTGCCTACTTGTGATCTCTGTCTGTCAAATAAATAAATAAAACCTTAAAAAAAAAAAAAAAGAAATGGCTGAGAATTCCTTTTTGAGATTAATATTAAACGTCAGATTTGGACTTATTATCTTAGAAAACAAAAACCAGGACAGGAAGGGGGCAGGGGCTAATGTACAGAGGCACAGGCGTAGTCCTCTACACACACAGTTCACGGTCCAGCTGGGAAAGGAGACAAACACAAGCGAGTCTTAACAAACATGTCACAACTAAAGGGAAGAATCTTCACCGGTCACAAGACCACGGTGAGCTCACTGCCAGAGGGTGGCTGAAATGTGTGCACTCTCACTGGTGACACAGGACTTAAAAGAAAAAAGAAGAGCTCCAGTGACCACCCCTGTGTAGGTGACAATTCTGAAGTTTCATCTCTCATTCTGACCCGGGAGCTCCAGACTCATCTTTCAGTTCAACTCAGTAAATATTTATTGAGCTTAAAGACATTCTGAAATGAGCAGATGAATGAGCCACAGGCCCACAGCGGCTCTGGGGGAAGCAGCACATTAGCCAGCCGCCCTATGCCGAGGTCTCACCATCTGTACAACAGCAACGATAACAGAACTTGTATCTCACCAGGGGGTTCGGAGGGATGGACATCTTTCCGTTTATACCGTCCGCAGCTACCATTTGTTGCTTACTTCCCATATGGCGAGCACACTGAGCCCTCCGACTTAACCGACGCTGAGATGGTGAGTAACCTGCCCAAGGTTACACAGCTAGGAAATGGCAGAGCTGGGACTCGGCCATCAAAGCTCATGTTCTTAACCATCTGCTTCTAGTACTCAGTATTCAACACGATGACTGTCACACAGCTATGTCTCCACAAATGGCAGTCATTAGGGAGGCACTTGTAATTAAGTTCTACTCCTCATATTCCCCCACACATTTCCTCTAGACTCAAAGATGACTTCACAGAGGAGGAAACCCTTGCACTGGGCCCTGAAGGATTTTCTAGGCAAAATGATTATAGGAAAGGGGAGTCAGGACCAGAACAGCCCGAGTAAATGGCCAGAAGAACAAAAATGATGGAGTTTTGGGAAACAGCTGCGTGAGAGGCTGTGGGACCTGAGGCTGGGTCATCAGAACAAGACCACACGGGCTCCAACCGCAGGGCTGCATGTGACTCTGCGGACACCGGAAAGCAACCAAGGAAAGACGTGACATGTTCTCAGGTGAGAAGAAATGAGGCAGGGCTGGCAATGAGACTGGACAGTGAAGCGCTCCTGGCCACCCCGAGGTCAACAGGACCTAACAACCGCCCAGTGGGGCGGGGACAGGCGAAGGAAAGAGAAGAGTCAGGGTTCAATGTCAGGCTTTTAGGCTATTTGGGAAAAATTTATTATTTGAAATCTGAGTTTGAGTTTGAGGTTGCTTTTGGAACAACAAGGAGAACTCTGTCCAGCCACCTGTCTAGTTTTAGGTCTAGTGCGACCAGCAGACTGGACGTATCAGCAAGGAGTCACACGAAACAATGGGAGTGCACCACGGTCCACACCAACTACACAGCAAGTGAAGACCAGGACAAGGGGCGGGGGGAGCAGGTTGACAGTCAGAAGTCACTGGATTTGCCAAAACAGAGGGCACCAGTGGCCTGTGCAAGTAGTTTGGTAGAATGACAGTGGTGGGGACAACTGGATTGTAGGGACTAAGGATTAACTGTGGAGAAATTAACCTTTACTTTTCCTGTAATGCAGTATCACTGCTTTATTAAGACCTTTAAAACAGACTCTATTCTACATTTTGAGTATAAAAAAATCCACAAGTGCGCCACAGTGCAAACAGAAACATACAACAGAGGATTTCCATAATAATCAATGGTACAGCCAAAAGCATCACACGTACAGAACCCAACATTTAGATGAACTGAAATTATAAAATAAAACCCAATTTCAGAAAAGAAAAACCAAAGTACTAAGGATCCCAAAACATTCTTAGCTCTAATGAGATTTCACTGGACTCAAATCACTTGGAGGTGAGCATTCACAATATGACCCCATTAACCCTGCTTGGGAATTCTTAGGGGCCATAAGTGGCTGCATCGGGCAGGCTGACAACAAATGGCAACCAGATTTTGATCTGAAAACTCCCCTTTATTTGGCTCTAAAGTTATCAGGCTTTTGAAAGGCATCTTCCTCACTGCCCCTCAGATTTTATTTTTTAAAGATTTTATTTATTTGACACACAGAGAGATCACAAGTAGGCAGAGAGGCAGGCAGAGAGAGAGGGGGGGAAGCAGGCTCCCTGCAGAGCAGAGAACCCGATGCGGGGCTGGATCCCAGGACCCTGGAATCGTCACCTGAGCTGAAGGCAGAGGCTTAACCCACTGAGCCACCCAGGCACCCTGCCCCTCAGATTTTTTTTTTTTTTAAATAGGATAATATGTGCCCTGCTTACAATCTACAGTTTGGGAAGAAACATTTTCTTTTTTTTTTTATTATTTGATAGAGAGAGAGAGAGATCACAAGTAGGCAGAGAGGCAGGCAGAGGAGGAAGCAGGCTCACTGCTGAGCAGAGAGCCCGATGCAGGGCTCGATCCCAGAACTCTGAGATCATGACCTGAGCCGAAGGCAGAGGCTTAACCCACTGAGCCACCCAGGTGCCCCTGCCCCTCAGATTTTAAACAATGTGCTTTCAGTCCAGTTTGTATTGATGTTCTTTGTTCAAACCAACCTCAGTTTTCCTGGCACCAAAGCAAATTTAGGTTTGGCCCGTGTCTAGTAGAACAACCTGTGAGGGAGGTCCAAGAGGCAGATGCAAAAGCAAAAGCAATGGGGTCTGTGCTTAGGGTACAGAAGGGGTTTGAGACTCCCTGTGAAAGACGAGCTCAAAGATGGCGCGTGGGGAGATGTGAGGAGAGAAGGAAGTCAGTCTGGCTGGCCTGTCCCGCAAGTCGGACTCAAGGGGAAACGGCAGGAGGAACAGAAGACTAGGCCTGATGGTGGGACACGCAAAGGACGGAAAGGCAAAGGCAGACACCCGAAGCATTTTACTTCCCACGTGCACTGTAGGTCAAAGACTTAGAGGAAAGTAAAGGCCAAACAGAATGACTTGACAACTTTAATTCTCGGAGGGTGAACGTTCCCTCCAAGCCTAATTTGATAATTTCATGACGGAAAGCCAAGACCAGCGTGGCACAGCATCGCTCCGCAGGAATTTAAGGATGATCCTCGGGGCTACTTCGCTGACGTGGTTTCATGGACGGCTGCCTCCCCCGCATCAAAACGCTTCGGGGAGATTCTGCCACCACAGCACGGTTTCTCAGTAAATCTGAAAAGTGCCCAAAGTCGGGCAGCAGAAAGACCCCGCAACGGGAGTCTGAAGTGCAATGTGAGGCTGACAGGACCAAAGCAGGTGAGCTACGACAGTGCCAGAGGGACGTGACCTCTTTCCCAGCGCACTGGCGGTCTGTCCCTCACCAGATGCCGGAGGCCGCCCCCCTACGCCACCCGTGAAGAGGTTTCCTCTCCGCTGAGTTCGAAGGACAGTGGCTCCCTGCTGCACATGGAGCAGCCCCGGGAAGGCGTGCGGCGGGTGGAGGAGGACCGCAGCGAGCGGCAGGCCCGGCCCTGCATGCGGCACCTGCAAAACACCCTCCCTCCGCCGGCACTGCTGTGCCAGGCACACAGATGGGACCAAGTGGACAAGCCGCAGGGGCTGTGGAACCTAAAGCCCGTCTGGGCCCTGGGAAGACGCGGTGAGGCATGGGGGGACGTGGTAGGGACCGCGGCAGTCGTGGGTACACGAGGCTCAGACGACGGAGCTCTGAGTGGGCAGAAGGAGCATTAGTACGGGCAGCCTGAGGAGGACACAGGCCTGAGGGGACACCGGATGGCCACGAGGCTGCACAAGGGTAGACTGGCCGTGCTCAACACTGACCTATGCAGTTCACAGAGGTCACGGGTCTGGTTCTGCGCAGCATCACAGACCAAAATACCCTCCTGACAGGTAGAACTAAAAGAGCAGTGAAGCCTGGGGACGGCAGGTTCTGGAGGGACACTGCAGCACGGCTGCTGGGTGAGAGCTAAGCACAAGGAAAGACTGAAATTATAGGGGAGAAAGGGAGAAAGACCCTCAGAAAAACAGAAGTCCCACGTTTTGGCAAAGAGGCTCATCGTGTTCCACTGAGGCCACAGCACTGTTGGGGGGAGGGGCAGATCTGAGGGGACCTGAAGGGAAAGGCCATTCATTCACTGGTAATTCTCAGTGAAGGAAGTGAAGTCACCATCTGAGAAGGCAGGAAGGACCCAGAATAAGACCAGCTGCAGGTGTGTTTGTCTGTGTTTGAGAAAGAGAGGGAAAAGGAGAAGCAGACTCCCCACTGAGCAAAGGGCCCAATGCTGGGCTCGATCCCAGGACCGAGAGATCTCCTTTTTTTTTTTTAAATACTTTATTTATTTATTTGTCGGAGAAAGAGCACAAGCAGGGGGAGTTGCAGAGGGAGAAGCAGACACCCTGCTGAGCAAGGAACCCAACACAGGACTTAATGCCAGGACCCTAAGATCTTGACCTGAGCCAAAGTTAGATGCTGAACTAACTGAGTCACTCAGGTGCCCCCAGCAAGCAGTTTTTGTTTTGTTTTGTTTTTAAGATTTTATTTATTTGTTTCAGAGAGAGAGAGAGAACACAGGCATGACAAGGGGGAGGGTCAGCGGGAGAAGCAGACGCCCTGCCGAGCAGGAAGCCCAATGCAGAACTCAATCCTGGGACTCCAGGATCATGACCTGAGCTGAAGACCATCGCTTAACCCACTGAGCCACCCAGGTGCACCCCCCTGCCCCCAGCAAGCAGTTTTTTTTGTTTTTGTTTTAAAGATTTTATTTATTTATTTGTTAGAGAGAGAGAGAGAGAGATCACAAGCAGGCAGAGAGGCAGGCAGAGGTAAGGGGGAAGCAGGCTCCCCGCCGAGCAGAGAGCCTGATGCGGGGCTCGATCCCAGGACCCTGGGATCATGACCTGAGCAGAAGGCAGAGGCTTAACTGAGCCACCCAGGCACTCCTCCCCAGCTCAGCAAGCAGTTTTTTTTTTTAATTTTTTATTTTTTCAGCATAACAGTATTCATTATTTTTGCACCACACCCAGTGCTCCATGCAATCCGTGCCCTCTACAATATCCACTACCTGGTGCCCCCAACCTCCCACCCCCCACCCCTTCAAAATTCTCAGATCGTTTTTCAGAGTCCATAGTCTCTCATGGTTCACCTCCCCTTCCAATTTCCCTCAACTCCCTTCTCCTCTCCATCTCCCCTTGTCCTCCATTCAGCAAGCAGTTTTAAAGACCCAACTGAGCTGGAAAATAATATGAACCCTCATTCCAAATAAAATCATTTTAACCATCATTACCCAACCGTATGAACAAAGAACAGAGAAAAAGGACAGCCGAATGAATGAGCGTCTCTGCTACAAATCAGTCACAGTGATGGAACTCCGCTCACGGACCGACCGGTTGCTGTCCTGCTGGGCTCTGAACGGCCGGAGCCGGTCCTGCGGTTACACAGAAGGGTCTTGTGAGTCCCCGAGTAACAAAAACGCTCACAGCTGTCCCCTGAAGAAGCCCACTTGGAGTCCAACCAACCGAGCAAGTTCTGTGCTGCCACACTCAAGGAGCGGAGCACGGCAGGAGTGAAATCATGGAACCACACTACCGCAGGCTCCAGCTCGAGGGCCGGGGCCGCAAACAGTCCCCTCTCCCCTCACCTCTAACCAAGCCTGTTTCCACCGTCTCCGCTCTCGCCCCTTCACTTCAGCTCACTGCCCTTTAGCTCCTGTCCCAACTGATCAGCAAAACCCTTCTTGCCAAAGGGCCCGGCGACCTCCACATGGACAACTCTAGCAGATGCTCCCTGTCCTGTTCTGCCCTGTCTCTACGCTATCACTCCCTCCTTAAAACTGTCTACCTGTGGCTTCCACAAACCATTCTTTCCTGATTCTCTTATCCAACCAGACCTTCATCTCTTTCTAGGCTTTGTCTTCTGCTGCTTGCCTCTGCCGCATTCCCACGGTGCCATCCTTCACCGTCTGACCCCCCTTATATCCAAACTTCACAATCTCCCCGCTACTATAGGTTTTAGGGCAAGTCATCCACGTTTTCATGCCATGTGACCTCAGCTCCAGACCTCTGTAACCAGCGGCCACCTAGATATCTCCTGAACACCTCAGGCCGATGTCAGGCTCAAACATCCCAAGTGAACTGCCTCTCCTTTCCTACACACCAGCTCCATTCTCTCAACTTCTCATCTTGGTAAAGAAGCAGACACCCCGGCCAGAAACCTGAGGGTCATCTTTCCCCCCTCCCTCTTACCCACTGCCAGTATTAAGTCACTGAGAATTAAAAACTGTTTGTTTTTAAAGATTGTTTCTTTTTCAAAATATCCATCCCCTCCTCACCATTTCTATAAGCCCCAATTCTTCTTGGTTAGAGAACAATGGCCTCTACCCCCAGAGGTCTGCCACTTTTTAAACCTATCTTCATTTACAAATAAAGTACCCTTAAGAGATGAAAATCTGGCCGCCTCAATATCCTGCTCGTAATCCTCCCACTGTCTCCACAGGTTTTGGTACGAGTCTGAATTTCCTTAGTTCAGTCTCCAGAGCCAACTGAAACTTGGTGTTTGTCAATCTCCCTATGTTCACATGCCTTTGCTCTCCCCATGCACTCACACCCCAATTAGATGAAACTAAACACCGCCCAGAAAAGCATCAGGCCACTTGACTCTGTGCCTTCGCACACCACATTCCCTCTGCTCAGAGAGAACTAACTCGCCTGAACCTGACTGACTCTTCCTTTATATTAAAACCCAGTGTCACCTCCCAGAGACAAAACGTTATACTCAAATTCTGACACTTCAGTGGGTCTCTCTACTATGACCCTCCTACCATTACACTGTATTCATCTCTGTGTCCCCCAAATAGAGACAAAGCCGGAGGGTAAGTTAAAGAGTTAGGCAGGACCGACTTTCAGGAAAAGTACAAAGAGGAGACAAATGCTGAACACTGGGGAGACCTGGGGCAGGATTCCATGCTCTGAGAGCAGACAGCGTAACCACACGCCAGACAGCAGGGAAACGTGACAACCTCCCGTCTCCTCTGAGCTTTGCTGGCCCTAGAAGTACATGTCCCACATACGGTGCCAAACCCCAAGAGTAATCTGTGTACAGAGGAGTCCCTTTTAAGGACTCTAAGTTATTTTACAAACCCACCTACGGTCCTTCTACTCCTGGGAAGTGTAGCTGCGCGTCTTAGGGAGGAGATCTCGGGATGAGAGCCGGGGCGGAAGCCAGGCTGTAGTTCTCAAGAACTAAATGCCTCAAGCAAGAATCAGTGATTAAAGAACCACATGCTTTGGGGAATGAACATGCTATAGAAAAGTAACAGGACTTCGAGGGGAGTCTCAATACTGAATAAAGTTATGAAGTTCCTACTATACCCTCAAGGACTCTAACAGTGCAGGTATTTAAGCAAATTAATAAGATATAAGGTCTCCTTGTCCCAGGAGACCTGGACCACGTAGGGCTATTATCGTGAATCTCCTCCCCCAGAGAGGACGGCAGAGAAGAACTCTCAGGAGATGCGCTCACAGAAGGGTTAAAGAGCGCTTCAGCAGTTTCTGCTATAAATGGGATTCCTGTCTTCTGTCGCACTGGTTAGCACAAGACGGTCCCGGTCTTGATAGCGTCCGGCAAGCAGCCCCTGGGTCACAGGTACTGTGGAAAGCCAAGCACCTTGGAGAAGGCCCCACCCCCCCCCCCCCCCCCCCCCCGGCCTCTACAGAGAAAGAAGCCCGCCAGCCCCCTCTCCTGGTTGTTTGGAGAACAACACGCCTGCCGCTTCCGCGTCCCACTGTCACGGACAACCTATGTGACTACACTGGCACATGACCGGTCTCAGAAATCAACCACTTAATGAAAGACAGGCACCAAAAAGTCACAAAGAAAGTTAAGAATCCTCAAATTTAGGATCACAAATGGGAAAAAGGAACTTCTCTGAACATTACAATCTACGTTAAATTTACATAGATTATGGCCAATCATGAATCATCTTACAAGCCCATTCTCATTTTGGGCTTCTTTCTTTTCTTTCTTTTTAAATTAAACTCTATGCCCAACATGGGGCTTGCACCCACAACTCCAAGATCAAGAGTCTCTGCTCTACTGACTGAGCCAGCCAGACACCCCATTTGTGGGTTTCCCGAATGGTCGCCAGGTGCATATTTGTAGCAGAAAAGATGTAGGGACTGGGAAGCAATACATCAGACCACACAAATACTGAGAAGAGGTCTTAAAAACCAACTATGAGGACTTGCGTTGTATATAAGAGAAGAGTGAGACCACCGAAGCCAACCTTTCTGCTGACTGTACCAACACCAGGACTAAATACAAAAGCAATAACCTGAGAGCTCCGAATGAAAAGTATACAAGAGGCGGAGGACTGGGGAGGGAAATCAACTTGAAGAACTAGTTAGTGTCGGGGGAGGACTTGAGTTTCTTTGGCTTTGTTTTCTCTTTTCTCTCATAGCCCTGATCCTCGGGCCACAGAGGAGCTCTGGCAGTAGTTCCAACAGGCAGCTAGACTCCAACAGAAATCCCATCTTTCCAGCCAGAACACTGGGGAAAGAGGCCCCTGAGCCCTGGAAATCTGGATGAAACTCACACCTCAGGGGCAGCTCCCCCAGGGAGCCCAGGCAGTGAGTGTAAACAGGAAGAGAGTCTCGGGGGTCCAGAGTACCAAGCAATACACCCTTTTTTCCCTTTCCTTCCTTGCTTTGCCCCAAGGATGGCAGCAGTAACAACTGTACATGTGGGCAGCTAAATTTTTGAGAGAAATTTAGTACTTGTGGCCAGAGAACCAATGGGGGCCAGGGCTCAAGTGGGTCAAAGAGTATAGGGGCAACCCCAGAGAGGTGTGCTAGAGAAGGGGATTCCCCTGAATTTGAGCATCAATCAGCGCAAACCCTAGGTTCAGCCTGAGCTATTCGTGTGCAGAAGAGCCCCAAGCAACAAAAACCAGACTCACACTGAGAGTGAATACGGTAAATCACCACTCTAGTCTCATTTGCAAAAAAGATGCAAAGCTGCAGATCAAAGGTTTTAAAAACTAAACTGACATGAATCTTGCCCATGGAAGGCAAGAGACTTGAGGTGTGAACCTAACTGGGTTGACTAACTGCTAAAAGAAACAAACAAACAAAAAAGCAACATTAACCAGAGGGTTTTAACAGGGTCCAGACTCTAAACAGTAATATTCCAAAGGTCCAAGACATAATTCAAAATTAATTTAAAATTACCTCAATGGAAAGAAAAGACAACTCATTCTCAAAGGAACACATAATCAACAGATACCAAACCTACAATCACCCATATGTTAGAACTATAAAAGACATTAAAGTAGCTACTACAACAATATTCTTGAAATGAGCGGAATAAAGTAAGTTCTTAGGAAAGAGACAGAAATTATAAATAATAAACAAATGGAAATTTTAGAACTAAAAAACAAAATGTATGAAATAAATTCACTGGCTGGACTTACTAACAAAATGGAGATGACAAAGTCTGTGAATTTATAGACAGATCAATGGAAATATCTTGTCTGAACAACTAAGAGAAGGAAGGAAAGGAAAAAAAAAAATGAACAGAGAGGATTCTGGCAAAAGGGCAGAGTGGAAAGAACCAGGAATCTGCCTCTCTACCACGCAGAAAACAACTGTCTAGACAACTAGACCTAAATGTAAAATGCAAACTATAAAAACTCCCAGATGATCATACAGGAGAACACCTAGATGATCCTGAGTTTGGTGGCAACTTTTCAGCTACAACGCCAAAGACACAACCCATGAAAGAAATAACAGATAAAGTGGACTTCATTAAAATTAAAAACATCTGCTCTGTGAAACACAACATCAAGAAAATGAGAAAACAGACCACAGGCTAGGAGAAAATATTTATGAAAGACACAGGATAAAGGACTATTATCCAAAATATACAACAAATTCTTCAAACAATAAGAAAACAAACAACCCAATTTAAAAATGACCAAAGGACCTAAACAAACACCTCATAGAAGATACACAGGGGCACCTGGGTGGTTTGGTTGTTTAAACGTCTGACTTCAGCTCAGGTCATGATCTTGGGTCCTGGGATCCAGCCCAGCATGGGGCTTCCCACTTGGTGGGGAGTCTGCCTGTCCCTCTGCCCTTCCCCATGCTCATGCTCTCTCTCTCAAATAAATAAGATCTTTAAAAAAAGAGGGACACAGATGGCAAAGATGCTCGGCATTAATTATTAGGAAACTATGCAAATTAAAACAAGATACCATTTGGGCACCTGGATGGCTCAGTTGATTAAGCCTCTGCCTTCAGCTCAGGACATGATCCCATGGTTCTAGGATCCACTCCCACATGGGGGGGGGTCCCTATTCAGTGGGGAGGCTGCTTCTCCCTCTGCCTGCCACTCCTGCTGCTTGTGCACATGGGCGTGCACTCTCTCTCTTGCAAATAAATAAGTAAAATCTTAAAAAACAACAATAAAACGAGATATCATTTTACATCTATTAGAATGGCCAAAATCCAGAACGCTAAGATCACCAAATGTTGGTGAGAACTGATGCCTACAGAAACTCTCATTCACTGATGGGGGTGCAAAATGATACAGGCATTTCGGAAGGCCGTCTTGTGGTCTCGTACAAAACTAGACACACTCTTACCCTGTGATCCAGCAAGTGCACTCCTTGGTATTTACCCAGAGGAGCTGAAAACTTACATTGACAAAAAAATCCTGTACACAAATGTTTAAACTAGGTATTTTTGATAACTGCCCACTTGGAAGCAACCAAGATGTCCTTTAGTGGATAATGAACTCACAAATTACAGTACCTTCGACGATGGAATATTCTTTAATGCTAAAAAGAAATGAGCTATGGAACCATAAAAAGACATGGAGGAAGTTTAAAATGCACACTACCCAGCAAAAGAAGACAACGTGAAAAAGACGACATATGTAGGGTTCCCGCCACAGGACATTCTGAAGAAGGTGAACTATGGAGTTAGTAAAAAGATTAGTGGTTACCAGGGGTTGTGTGTGTGGGAGGGAGGGGTTAACAGGCAGAGCACAGAGGATTTCCAGGTCAGTGAATACACTCCATTCGATACAACAACAGGGGATATATGTGCTATACATTCATCCAAGTCCACAGGATGCGCAATTCTAAGAATGAACCACAATGTAAACTACGGACTTCGGGTAATAATGATATGTCAATGGAGGTTCACTGATTGTTAACATAGTTACCAATCTGATGGGGGACAGTGACACAGGGGGAGGCTGTGCATCTGATGCAGAGGGAATATATGAGAAATCTCTTGTCCTTCCCTTAATTTTGCTGTTAACATAAAAGTGATCTAAAAATATAAAGTCTTAATTAAAAAAAAAGGAGAAAGGACAGAGATGATTCTAGAAAAGTGACAAAGTAAAAAGCACCAGGAATCTGTCTCTCCATCTAGATAATAACTGCACTGGTAGAGTCTGTCTGATGTAACTATTTTGGAACTCTAGAGCCTCTTAAAGGCTTGCAACTTCCAGGGTAAGACTTGGAAGGTAAACTAAAGTTAATTTTGGTCAATTTTAGACCTTAGCACAGTATACCCTCCTCCAATTTTATTGGTAGGCAGCTGTACATAGGTTCCTAAAGCAGCCTGCATACGTCCTCCTGAAGCCAGAGAGGGCAAAAAAGAACCTGTCCTCCCAGAGGCCTGTGCGCTAGTCACTGACAGCTGCTTCTGATCAGAGGTGCAGGTAATGGCGCCATGGCCACTGCCACTCCACTTCCAGCTCCCCTCTCAGCACGGAGTCTGCTGGAGATTCTCTCCCTCTGCCCTTCCCCTGCCCTGCTCACTCTTGCTCTAAAATAATTTTTAAAAATTTATATAAAAAGGCAAAGTATCCAAAATCTATAAAGAACTTAGCAAACTCAGCGCTCAAAGAACAAATACTCCAATCAGGAAATAGGCAAAGGACATGAACAGACAGTTCTGCAAAGAAAACATCCAGATGGCCAACAGACACATGAAAAAGTGCTCCGTATCACTAGGCATCAGGGAAATACAAATCAAAACCACAATGACATACCAGCTCACACCAGAGAGAGTGGCTAAAATTAACAAGTCAGGAAACGACAGGTGTTGGCGAGGATGCGGAGAAAGGGGAACCCTCCTACACTGTTGGTTTGGAATGCAAGCTGGTGCAGCCACTCTGGACAACAGCAGGGAGGTTCCTCAAAAGGTTGAAAATAGAGCTACCCTACAACCCAACAATCACACGACTGGGTATTTACCCTAAAGATACAAATGTAGTGATCTGAAGGGGCACATGCACCTGAATGCTTATAGCAGCAGTGTCCACAACAGCCAAACTATGGAAAGAGCCCAGTTGTCCATCAATAATGAATGGATAAAGATGTGTGGTATGTACGTACACACACACACACACACACACACACAGAGGAGTATTACGCAGCCACCAAAAAACTGAAATCTTGCCATTTGCAACAATGTGGATGGAACTAGAGGATATTATGCTAAGCGAAGTAAGTCAGTCAGAGAAAGACAATTATTATCATATGAGCTCTCTGACATGAGGAGTTTGAGAAACAAGACAGAGGATCATAGGGGAAGTGAGGGAAAAATGAAACAAGATGAAACCAGAGAAGGAAACAAACCATAAGAGACTCTTAATCTCAGGAAACAAACTGAGGGTTGCTGGAGCGGAGGGGAGTGGAGGGGATGGTGTGGCCGGGTGATGGACACCGGGGAGGGTATGTGCTATGGTGAGTGCTGTGAATTATGTAAGGCTGATGAATCACAGACCTGTACTCCTAAAACAAATAATACATTACATATCAATAAAAAAAAAAAAAAAATTAAGGGGTGCCTGGGTGGCTCAGTTTTAAGTGTCTGCCTTCGGCTCAGGTCATGATCCTGGGGTCCTGGGATTGAGCCCCACATTGGGCTCCCTGCTCAGCAGGAAGCCTGCTTCTCCCTCTCCCACTCCCCCTGCTTGTGTTCCTTCTCTTACTGGATCTTTCTCTGTCAAATAAATAAATAAATTCTTAAATAAATAAATAAAAATTTTTAAAAAATTGTTTGCATTGTTAAAATAAGTAAATAAAACCTCAAATAAAGTCCAAGCCAAGAATGCCCTGATACCAAAGTCAGGCAAAGACACCACAAGAAAACTAAAGACCACTAGCTCTTGTGTTGCTGTAAAATCCACAACAAAATATCAACCTAACTAGCCTATTAAGGGATTACACACAATGACCAAATGGGACTAATTTGAGGAATGCAAAAACTGTCCAACAGGTGAAAATCAATGAAATAAATCACACTAACAAATGAAGGAAAAAAACCCCACTTAATCATCTCAGTTGTTGCAGAAAAAGCATGTGACACAATTCACACCCTTTCATGATAAAAATATTTTTTAAAAACTTGGAATAGAAGGGAACTACCTCAACACAACAAAGGCCATATATAAAAAACCCACAGCCAACACCTAGCCAATGGTGGAAGACTGAAAGCTTTTCCTCTAAATCAGGAACATGACGAGGATGTCTTCTTCCACTACTTCTGTGTTCAACACAGGACCAGAAGTCCTAGCCAGAGGAATTAAACAAGACAAAGAAATAAAAGCACGCAAATTGAAAAAGAAGAAAATTATCTCTGTTCACAGACAACATTACGTTATAGGTAGAAAACCTGAAGATTCCACAAAAACCTGTTAGAACTGATAAACAGGGGTGTCTGGGTGGCTCAGCTGTTTAAAGCCTCTGCCTTCAGCTCAGGTCATGATCCCGGGATCCTGGGATCGAGCTCCGCGTGGGGCTCTCTGCTCTGTGGGGAGCCTGCTTCCTCCTCTCTCTGCCAGCCTCTCTGCCTACTTGTGGTTTCTGTCTGTTAAATAAATAAATAAAATCTTTAAAAAAAAAAAAAAAAAGAACCGATAAACAATTTCAGCAAAGTTAGAGGATATAAAATCAATACATGAAAACCAGTTGTGTTTCTATATACTAACAAGGAATAATCTGAAAAAAAAATTCCATTTACAATAGCACTGAGAAAATAAAATACTGAGGAATAAACTTAACCAAGGAGGTGAAAGACTCATACACTGAAGACTATAAAATGTCGCTGAAAGAAATTAAAGACACACTGAGTCCCAAAGAGATATTTATACACTCAGGTTCAGAGCAGCATCATTATGCACAATAGCTAAAAGGTGAAAACAACTCAGGCATTTATCAGTAGGTGAATGGACAGGGGGGCCTGGGTGGCTCAGTTGGTTGGGCAACTGCCTTCAGCTCAGGTCATGATCCTGGAGCACTGGGATCGAGTCCCGCATTGGGCTCCCAGCTCCATAGGGAGGCTGCTTCTCCCTCTGACCTCCCCGCCGCCCATGCTCTCTCTCTCTCTCAAATAAAATTAAAATTAAAAAAAAAAAAAAAAAGAAAGAAAGAAAGATAAATGGACATATAAAATATCACAGTGTTTAAAAGGAAGGAAAATTTGACACATGCTACAACAGGGATGACCCTTGAAGACATTACGGTAAATGAGGGGTGCCTGGGTGGCTCAGTGGGTTAAAGCCGCTGCCTTCGGCTCAGGTCATGATCTCGGGGTCCTGGGATCGAGTCCCGCATCGGGTTCTCTGCTCAGCAGGGAGCCTGCTTCCCTCTCTCTCTCTCTCTCTCTGCCTGCCTCTCCATCTACTTGTGATCTCTCTGTCAAATAAATAAATAAAATCTTAAAAAAAAAAAAAAAGACATTACGGTAAATGAAATTAGTCAGTCACAAAAGGACAAGTACCATATGATCCCCTCAAGGGAGGTGTTCAGAGTTCACAAGGGAAAGCAGACTGGTGGGCACCAGGGGCTAGAAGGCAGGGAAAGTGGAGAGTCATTTAATAAATGCACAGTTGGTTCTGCAAGATGAAGGTGGTCTGTGGGTGGATGGCAGTGATAGCTGTACAACAACAGGAATGTGCCTAATGAACCGCACACTTCAAAATGACTTAAATGGTAAAACAAAAAATTAAAATATTAAATGATATTCAGTTTTTAAAAAGAAGACACACATACATGACTACATGACTCCACTCAGTATCTAGAGTAGTCAAATTCATACAAACAGAAAACAGAACGGTGGCTGTCGGGCTGGGGTGCAGGGGAAATGGGAGCTAATTGGTACAGAATTTCAGTTTTGCAAGATCAAAAACTTCTGGATATTAGTTGTATAGCATATGAATATATACATTTTTAAAGATTTTATTTATTTATTTGACAGACAGAGATCACAAGCAGGCAGAGAGGCAGGCAGAGAGAGAGAGGAGGAAGCAGGCTCCCTGCTGAGCAGAGAGCCTGATGCGGGGCTGGATCCCAGGACCCTGAGATCATGACCTGAGCCGAAGGCAGAGGCTTTAACCCACTGAGCCACCCAGGCGCTCCAGCATATGAATATATTGAACACTAATGAGTTGTACACTTAGAAGTGGTTAAGACGACAAATTTTACCAAATGTAAAAAAATTACATACACACACACACTTCAAAGATGTCTGCCTGTTCAGAGTTCACTTGGGCAAGAGAAGTACACTTAGTTTACTGATAGTGTATTATTTACCAAGAATAGTGTCTGAAATAACATCCATGTTTCCCTCAAAAGAAAATTATTAGTTATTCTTAATGAATGACAGAAGCTCTTGGGATTAATCAGCTCTGTACTAACTAAAAGATCAGAGCTAGTGTTCTGCTCATATAATCTCTTAATCTAATTCTTTTTTTTTTTTTTTAAGATTTTATTTATTTGACAGAGATCACAAGTAGGCAGAGAGGCAGGCAGAGAGAGAGGAAGGGAAGCAGGCTCCCCGCTGAGCAGAGAGCCTGATGCGGGGCTCGATCCCAGAACCCCGGGACCATGACCCGAGCTGAAGGCAGAGGCTTTAACCCACTGAGCCACCCAGGCGCCCCTAATTCTTTTTTAAAAAAGAGATTTTATTTACTTAACAGAGAGAGAGAAAGCATAAGCAGCAGGAGCAGCAGAGGGAGTAGGACAAGCAGGCTTCCGCTGAGCAGGGAGCCCGATGTGGGGCTCGATCCCAGGACCACGATCTGAGTCGGAGGCAGGCATGTAACTGACTGAGCACCCAAGTACCCCTCTTAATCTAATTCTTTTTTTTTTTTTTTTAAGATTTATTTATTTGACAGAGAGAGATCACAAGTAGACGGAGAGGCAGGCAGAGAGAGAGAGAGAGAGAGGGAAGCAGGCTCCCTGCCGAGCAGAGAGCCCGATGCGGGACTCAATCCCAGGACCCCGAGATCATGACCTGAGCCGAAGGCAGCGGCTTAACCCACTGAGCCACCCAGGCGCCCCTCTTAATCTAATTCTTAGTGAAGTTTTAATTCCTACAAGCTTAACTTATTCAAGAAAGTCACCAGGAAAAGTAATAGAGCTTTAAAAGAGAAGAGAATGTTATCAAGCCATTTTTGCCTCAAGTGAATTAAATGATTAATTTTATAAAGAGCACTTTAATTTGTGAACCCAGCTGTCAACAAATTTGACCTAAGTGCTGTACAGGGGTTATGTGGCAGGTCACAGAACTGGGACTCAAAAAAAATCCAAAAAGATTTTAAGATTAAAAACTCTTATTAAAATTTTTGTTTCTGGCTCTTGGATCCTTGTGTCTAAATCTCAGTTGTCTTATCCACAATATCATGATCCTACTTTAAAAGAGCACTGCATATTAATTATAATTTCGAAACCCATCGAAATAGAATTATAGTATTGCTGAGGATGGTTTTTGTAAACTATCAGTTTCATTTCATGTCACACACTTTTCCTACTTAAAATAATTTTTACTACAGTGATTTGAAAGGGCACATGCACCCCAATATTTATAGCAGCAATGTTCACAACAGCCAAATTATAAAAAGAACTTAGATATCCATCGAGAGATGAATGGATAAAGGTGTGGTATGTACCCCCCACACACACACAGCAATATTACTCAACTATCAAAAAGAACGAAATCTTGCCATCTATAAGGACATGGATGGGGAATTATGCTAAGTTATGTAAGTCAGAGAAAGACAAATCCCTATGATTTCACTCTTATGTGGAATTTAAGAAACAAAGCAAATGAACATAGAGGAAGGAAAGGAAAAATAAAAAAAGATAAAAACAGAGAGGGAGGCAAACCATAAGAGACTCTTAACAGTAGGAAACTAAGGGTTGCTGGAGGGGAGGAGGGTAGGGGGATGGAGTGACTGGGTGATGGGCATTAAGGAGGGCACTTGATATAATGAGCACTGGGTGTTACATGCAACTGATGAAATCACTAAATTCTACCCCTGAAACTAATAATATACTATATGCTACTTTAATTGAATTTAAATTAAAAATAAAAAAATTTTACTTACTTGGTCAACTTGTGGCTTTTCATTGCTGTGAGAAATTCTCTAACAATTTCAGGACTCTGGTGCCTGCATGGTGTTTTTGATATATATTTTAACGTCTACCCCAAAAAAAAAAGAAAGAAAAAGTAAGCATAAGACAAAAAAAACCCGAATGAGAAAAAAGAAAGACAATGGCTATAATTTAGTATTCTAAAATTTTATTTCAAAAATCTTCTATAAAAGGACCCATTACAGATTGGAGGATATTAAGGAGACACGTTAATTAAATACAAAACAGTATCCTTGAAAAGAAAAAGAGCATTAATGGAAAAACAGAAAATTTGAATAAAATCTATGTATAATATTCTTAGTTTTGATAATTGTGCCATGGTTATATGAGATGTTAACATCAGGGAAAACTAAGAGAAGGGCATGTGGGAACTCTCAGCACCACCTCTGTAACTCTTCTGTAAGACTACCATTATCTCAAAATAAAAGGCTTTTACTTTTTTTAAAAGAGGGAACCCCACCTAGACATACTTGAAAGGAACTTCAAACTTGAAAAGTAAACAGTAACCTCAAGCCTCTAAGTTAAGAGTCTCTCCCAAGTGCAAAGATCAGGCCGGTCTCAGACTCCTCCATAATGATGACCACTAGCAGACTAAGTAATACCTACAGAACCTTGCAGAACGGAAGTCAAACCCATGAACTCCAAGTTCAGATGAGGTGTCATTCACACGTTAAGAACACTAGAAATATATTCTCAGGCATAAAAAGTCTCAAAACATTTACCACCACAGTAACTTTCCTTAAGGCACTATAAATTAAAAGAACTTAACAAATATGTAAAAGAGTGCCAGTGAGTTTAAACTGATTTAAGTGTGTAGTAAGAGTACCTGACAGGGACACCTGGGTGGCTCAGTGGGTTAAAGCCTCTGCCTTCGGCTCAGGTCATGATCTCAGGGTCCTGGGATCGAGCCCCGCATCGGGCTCTCTGCTCAGCAGGGAGCCTGCTTCCTCATCTCTCTCTGCCTGCCTCTCTGCCTGCTTGTGATCTCTGTCAAATAAATAAATAAAATCTTAAAAAAAAAAAAAAAAAGAGAGTACCTGACAGCTTGAAATTTGGCTATAAAACTAATTACCAACAAACATTTCATTTTTTTTTTAAAGATTTTATTTATTTATTTGACAGAGAGATCACAAGCAGGCAGAGAGGCAGGCAGAGAGAGAGGGGGAAGCAGGTTCCCCACAGAGCAGAGAGCCCGATGCGGGGCTCGATCCCAGGACCCTGAGATCATGACCTGAGCCGAAGGCAGAGGCTTAACCCACTGAGCCACCCAGGCAACCCCATTTTCTTCTTTTAAAGAGATGAATACTATAATGTAAAAGAACATGAGTGAATAAATAAATGATAGTTTTTTTTGAGAGAGAGAGTGAGCACATACACAAGCTCGGGGCAGGGGCGAAGTGGTGGGAGAGGGAGAATCTTAGGCAGACTCCCTGCTGAGCATGAAGCCGAATGCGGGGCTTGATCTCATGACCCTGAGATCATGACCTGAGCCGAAATCAAAAGTGGGATGTTTAACCGACTGATCCAGACGCCCCTGAATGATGGGATTTTAAACACATGATTAGATGAACAAAACTAGATAGGAATGATGACAAAAGCGCTGAACACCCTTTAATTTTCCTTAAAAGGGATTATAGTCGCTTAATCCAGGTTTAATGTGTCTTTGGAAAGATAAAGATAATTAAAACTATATCCTTTGTAGCTTGAAAGGAAATAGCAGAAAACATAAATTATAAAAATAATTAGATAAAAAAATCAAACATCACATAAAACAAATATGATTACTTAAACATTTTTTTTTTTTAGATTATTTATTTATTTGACAGAGAGAGATCACGAGCAGGCAGAGAGAGAGGATGGGAAGCAGGCTCGCAGCCGAGCAGAGAACCCAATGCGGGGCTTGATCCCAGGACCCTGAGATCATGACCTGAGCCGAAGGCAGAGGCCCCAACCCACTGAGTCACCCAGGCACCGCAACTTTTTTAAGGATAAAGCATTAGGTTGGGAGAAAACATAGAAAAATGTCAACTAAATGTTAAAACTGTAAATTACTTTTGCTTTCTTCTTTATACTTTTTGGTACTTTCTAAGTTTTTAACAGTAAAAAAACATTACTTTTTGTGTAATAAAGAATTTAGCTTTGTCGAAAGAGACAGTTCGGCTGTTGTCCTCAGCTTCTGGGAGGCAATCTCTAGACCCTTGGAATGCTATCTCAATGGAGTATCTTTGGAGGCCTTGGTCATACTGAATAGTCTTAAAAATGTGACTTAGGGTGGGGGCTTTGGGTCATGCCGTATCAATGTACCTAGAGGCTGAGATGAACTACACAGGAAATCAATCTTCAATCATGCTTATATGATACAGCCCAAATAAAAATTTGGGACACTAAAGTTCAGCTGAGATTGCTGGTTGACAATATTCTGTATGCACTGTTACACACCAATTTCAAGAGGAAAACATGCTCTGACTCCACATCAGAGGACAAAAGAAGCTCTAAGTTGGAATTTCTCTTAAAATCTGTCCCATATGCTTTCTCCCTTGGCCAATTTTAATCTGTAATAAACTGTAACTACAACTACAATAGCTTTCAATGAGTTCTGAGTACTTCCAGTGAATTACTGAACCCAAGGTGGTCTTAGGGATCCCTGACTTACAAATAGTGTTAGAACTGAGGGCAATCTTTTGACTATTCCCCCCAACTTTATCATTGGCTAAGCCTCACCATTGGCCAAACTCTTCCCACTTGTACAAACAGAATAAAACTGGGTTATGGTAAAACTACTCAAATCAAGTAAGAGGTAGTCATGATTTGGTGGCCAGTCATCTGCAGAATAAACCAACCCCCCCGTGGTAGTTTGGGTACCCCCCCAGAAGCACAAGGCTTACTTCATAGGTGATAGTATTCAAGTTCTGTTGCCCAGAACTGTGTTTGTTCTTTCCACTTTCCTTCCGTTGCTCTTTCAGATCAGTCAGTAACTGGAACACCTAGGAAGTGATAAATTATTTTTATGAATAAATGTGAAAAATGTATTTCAAGGTCAATGATTTTGAAGAGTAAATAGGACTGTACCTCTTTTCCTTCACAAACCCTCCCCCTAACTCTTGTATTAGAGCAAATATGAGTCTGAGAAGCAGCTGACACTTTAAAAATGCTTTTGTCTGGGACGCCTGGGTGGCTCAGTTGGTTAAGCAGCTGCCTTCGGCTCAGGTCATGATCCCAGCGTCCTGGGATCGAGTCCCACATTGGGCTCCTTGTTCTGTGGGGAGCCTGCTTCTCCCTCTGCCTCTGCCTGCCACTCTGTCTGCCTGTGCTCGCGCTCTCTCTCTCTCTCTCTGACAAATAAATAAATAAAATCTTAAAAAAAAAAATGCTTTTGTCTAAGTTGAATAATCCAAATTCGTTAGTTTATTGAAAATATTCCAAATGTTCCCTTTTCAACATATACCGTATCACTGATCTCCTCTTATATTAAAAATATATTGAGTATTTGAAAGTAAATTTTCCTAAAATATGATCTCAATAGATGCAAAGGTTTTTCCAAAATTCAACACCAATTTATGATAAAAACTCTCAACAAACTGGGTTTGGAGGGAACACACCTCAATGTGTAAAGGCCATATATGACAAGCCCTCAGCTAACATCATATTGAACACTGAAAAGCTGAAAGCTCTTCCTATTAGACCAGGCCAAGACAAAGGTGCCAGTCTTACCCATTTTCTTCAACATAGTACTAGAAGTCCTTGCCAGAGCAATTAGGCAAGAAAAGAAATAGAAGGCAGCCAAATTGTGGTAAAACTTCACTATTTGCAGATGACATGATACTACCTATAGAAAACTCTAAAGACTCTACCAAAAAACTTAACTAATTATAAGTGAATTCAGTAAAATTACAGGATACAAAATCAATATATAGAACTCTATTGCATGTCAAATGATAACAGTGAACTATCAGAAAGAGAAATTAAGAAAACAATCCCATTTACCATTGTATCAAAAATAACAAAATACCTAGGAATCAATTTAACCAAGGTATGAAAGATCTATATACTGAACAGGATAAGACACTGAAACTGAACAAGACACAAATAAATGGAATGATATTCCATGCTCATGGATTAGAAGAATTAGTAATGTCCGTACTACCCAAAGCAACCTACAGATTACGTGTAATCTCTATCAAAATTCCAATGGCATTCTTCACAGAAATAGAAGAAGCAATCCTAAAATTTTATGGAACAACAAAAGACCCTGAATAGTCAAAGCAATCCTGAGAAAGAAGAGCAAAGCTAGAGGCATCATGCTTCCTGATTTCAAACTACATCACAAAGCCAAGAAATCAAAATGGTATTGTATTGACATAAAAAGACAAAAATCAATGGAACAGAACAGAGAGTCCAGAAATAAACCTACACATATGTGATTAGTTAATTTTGACAAAGGAGCCAAAAATACACAATGGAGAAAAGAGAGTCTCTTCAATAAATGGTGCTGGGAAAACTGGACCATTACCTTATACCACACATAAAAAATTAACTCAAAATGAATTAAAGAACTGAATGCAAGACCCGAAACCATAAAGCTCCTACAGGAAAACACAAGAGACAAGCTCCGTGACATCGGTTTTGGTGATGATTTTTTTTTTTAAACACCAAAAGTAAAGGCAACAAAAGCGAAAATAAAAAAGTGGGACTACATCAAACTAAAAGGCACCGAAAAGGAAACCATCAGCAAAGTGAACAGACAACTTACTAAATGAGTGAAAATATATGCAAATCATATATCTGATAAGTTAATACTCAAAACATATAAAGAACTTACAAAACAACCAATCACATTAAAAAAATGGGCAGAGCACTGAAACAAACATTTTTCAAAAGACACACAGATGGCCAACAGACACATAAAAAGATGTTCAACATCAGTAATCATCAGGAAGTGCAAATCAAAACCGCAATGAGATTTTACTTCATAGCTGTTAAAACAGCTAACATCAAAAAGACAAGAAATAATGTGTCGGCAAGGATGAGAAGAAAAGGAAACCCTTGTGCACTGTTGATGGGAATGTAAATTCATGCAGCCACTATAGAAAACAGAATGGAGGGTCCTCAAAAGTTAAAAATAAAACCACAATATGATTCAGCAATTCCACCTCTGGGTATTTTATCAAAACAAAATAAAAACACTAACTCATATGTAAGACATATGCACCACCATGTTCAATGCAGCAATATTTACAATAGCCAAGATATGGAAACAACGTGGGTGTTCATCAACAGATGAATTTTAAAAAATGGTTTTTATATAAACAATGGAATATTATTTGGCCATAAAAAAGAATGAAACCTTGCTATTTGCAACATGGATGGATTTTAGGGTATTATGCTAAGCAAAATAAGCCAGATAGAGAAAGACAAATATCTTATGATCTCACTTACATGAGGAATCTTAAAAAACAAAACAAAACCAAACGAGGTGGCTCAGTTGGTTAAGCATGCAACTCCTGATTTCAGCTCAAGTCATGGTCTCAGGCTTGTGGGATCAACCCAGGGTTGGGTTCCCTGGTCAGCACAGAGTATGCTTGTCCCTCTCCCTCTGCCCCTCCACCTGCTAGCAAGCGTATGCATTCTCTTTCAAATAGATACATACATACATACGTACATAAAATCTTCACCAAGGAAAAAAAAAAAAAAGCTCAGAGACATAGAGAATAGACTCATGGCTGCCAGAGGCAGGAGGCAGAGGGTGGGCAAAATCAGTAA
Organism: Lutra lutra; assembly: GCF_902655055.1. NCBI lineage: Eukaryota > Metazoa > Chordata > Mammalia > Carnivora > Mustelidae > Lutra > Lutra lutra. The sequence continues at coordinate 25,141,323 of NC_062295.1, read as the reverse complement.
GGGAGTCACAAGGTCCAAATTTCCAGTTATAAAATAAGTAAAGTATGAGGATATAATGTGCAGGACAGTGACTACAGTGTATCTGTACTGAATATGTGGAAGTTGTTAAGACAGGAAATCTTAAAAGTTCTTATCACAAGAAAAAACAAATCTGTGTACGGTAATGGATGTTTACTAAACTTATTGTGGTAATTTCACAATGTACAAATACTGAATTATTTCACTGTACACCTGAAACTAATGTTATCTGTCAACTGTGCCTCAATTAAAAATTTTTTCCTACAAGTAAGTTTTTTCTAAAACAAGGTCCTGTTTCACTAATATGAAAATCTAGTAAGTTTATTTCCAAAAAAGAAAAACTATGATGCAAGTGATAAATATAAATTTTATTTTTTAAAAATTTTTTATAAATATAAATTTTATTTAAAAAAAAAAAAGGGAAAAAAATTGCTACAGAACTTTAGAAGTAAACTTCCCCACAAGGGAAAAACATGTATGTGTTAGTGCTGAGGAGGATGGGTGGAGGATATATCTTTCCCATTTTATTTTTTTTTTTTTTAAAGATTTTATTTATTTATTTGTCAGAGAGAGAGAGGGAGAGAGAGCGAGCACAGGCAGACAGAATGACAGGCAGAGGCAGAGGGAGAAGCAGGCTCCCTGATGATCAAGGAGCCCGATGTGGGACTCGATCCCAGGACGCTGGGATCATGACCTGAGCCGAAGGCAGCTGCTTAACCAACTGAGCCACCCAGGCGTCCCTATCTTTCCCATTTTAGAGATTATGCCAGAGACCTAAGAAAGTTGTAAGTATGGGTTCATAAACCATTACTAGATAAAACAGAACCCCTCCCCTGCCTCTCACTATTTTTTCAGAAATAGTGTCATAAGATTAATGCAATGTTTCCCCAAAGGATAAAACACCCAAACATTCAGCAGAATCCAAACTGGACAAGGAAGTTTCTAAAAGCCAATGGCTTGACTAACAACCATTTCCTTCCTGTTATTAGGAGCAACAATTTAAGGAAGGAGTATGACCAACTATGTTAAATCCAGTACGTTCTATTTTCTATATCACACAAGAGAGACTCAAATCTCCTAAAGTCTTCATGAATTTAGATTGTAGAAAATGAAAAATTGACAGTGAATGTATAAACGGTTCTTTATGTACCTGGAGCTAACTTATCAGATGGCTTTGCGAATACCAAATAAAACGAAGGCAAAATAGTAGGCAGGCAAAAATAATGTTATTATCTCCCCCTCACCAATTTCTTTCCTTTTTGCCTCCCTTTCTCCGAAAACCCAACCCTCAAGCCCCCAAATTCCAAATCTGCTAGTTCATACTAAATTATTCAGAATGGTGCATCAACTAATCTGTCACTTTCAAAATGAAAGTGTTAATACTTATAAGATTATTATGAGGATTGAAATAATAACATATAAAAGCATTTTATAGGTAAAGAGTAGTAATTAGGAAAGGCATAAGTATTTTAATGGAAAACTTTGTAGGCAGGACAGTTCCAAAACGGATGCTTCCATCCCATGAAGGCATATCAAATGAAGATCTACAATACTTGGGTTTGGGGAAGGCTGCCTACTGTAAACTGAAGTCTTCCCAGCTTCTCAGAGTTACTATGTATAATTTACCAAGCTTATAATTCCTAGGTCCACCAGATGGTGCCATCTGTCTTACTTTAAAGTTGAAAATCCAAATGAATTCAGTCATTTTAACTGAAACTAGTTCAATAATCTTCAAAAGCAAAGGGCAAACTACCAGAGAGGAAAATTCAATAGTTTACTTCAAAACTATTTACCTCGTAGTTACTGAGCAGTGCAGAATTGGCATCCTTCCTGCAAAATAAAGTAGATTATCATCAGTCCGGGCTCAAATGCCTTTGTGAGAATTAAATATCTGTAAAATACTTCCCGTATCAAGATTGAGTAGTTCAGTTCAGGGATTTAGAGACTATAACCTAAAACTGAGAAATGTCCTAAGTCCTACTGGTTTAGCAGGCAATGGACAACTTCAGAGTAAACTTCCCTCTCTATGGCATATATAGCACATCAGTTACTAAGTAGGTGATCGAAATACTATACTTATCCTTAATCTATGTAGGCAGAAGTTAAGAAAAGTCCGTCATCGGGGCGCCTGGGTGGCTCAGTGGGTTAAGCCTCTGCCTTCAGCTCAGGTCATGATCTCAGGGTCCTGGGATCAAGCCCCGCATCGGGCTCTCTGCTCAGCAGGGAGTCTGCTTCCCCCTCTCTCTCTGCCTGCTGCTCTGCTTACTTGTGATCTCTCCCTCTGTCAAATAAATAATAAATTAAAAAAATCTTAAAAAAAAAAAAGAAAAGTCAGTCATCTGGGAGAAGTCACTTAAAGGAAGAACAGGAGGCAAAACCAGAGAATTAGGAAGGGGTGTCAATAAAGCGAGGGAGCGAGACTCAACTGGAGACACAAACAGTGCTGTCTCATCCCACAGGCATGTCCTTTCCGGAGTACCATCTGCCTCCCTTCAGTTACTGACAAGGTATCTTGGGCAGGCAATGTACCCTCTGAATCAGGAAAAATGGGATCATTAACACTAACATCACTACTGGGAATTTCAGCAGTGTCAAGAATCCTTCCAGAGATTCACAAGGGTGCTCATCTTCTCTATCAATTCAACAGGTAAAGTTCACATGTCAAGCAGTGGTCATTGTGCCTGTGATCAAGGCACAATGTCATCTTTCATGTATGAGTGAACACAGCAATGTGACTTGTATTAAAGTATAATCAAGCCATTCTACAATACCACATCAGAAGTATTTACTGTTTTTAATAGTCTAGAGGCGGTACAGTGTGATAATTATGAGCAGTTTTGAAATCAGACAAATCTGGGTTCATATTCTAGCTCTGCCACTTAAAAGGTCTGGGAGTTTTGTGAGTTTATTAATCTCCCCAACCTTCTCATTTAAAACAAAAACGGGGGGGGGGCCCACCTGGGTGGCTCAGTGGGTTAAGCCTCTGCCTTCAGCTCAGGTCATGATCTCAGGGTCCTAGGATCGAGTCCCGCATCGGGCTCTCTGTTAGGCATGGAGCCTGCTTCCTCCTCTCTCTCTCTCTCTGCCTGCCTCTCTGCCTACTTGTGATCTCTCTCTGTCAAACAAATAAAATCTTAAAAAAAAACACACACACACACACAAAAAAACAAAAACCAAAAACTGGGGAGCGGAGTGGGAGGCTTTGCAGGAACCAGTAAGACTGAGTTGCCAGAGCATCGCATGTACCCTGCTGCGGCCATCTGGGAGTCTCCTGCACAGCCCAGGGGAGCAAATTCCAAGCATCTCCTGCTATGGCTGCTCCTTGGAGCCAGGAGCGGGAAAGCTGAGTATGTGAAACCCTCAGGCCCTAGACCCGAGGCCCTCTTCCCATTTCCCAAACCACCATGACCCACTTCAACAAGGGCCCTTCTTAATATGCTCTCTGTCAAGGTCAAGAGCAAGATCCCTTCCAAGTACATCCTCAGGCAGATCTTTCAAACTGGATAGAAGAGGAGACGGGCATGAGCACTGGCACCAACTTTCAGTATGGCTCAAAAGATGGCATCATCCTCTGCGAGCTCATAAACAAGTTGCCAGGCTCAGTGAAGAAGATTAATGAGTCCTTGTTAAACTGGCCCCAGTTGGAGAATATTGGGAACTGTATTAAACCTACTCAGGCTTATGGCATGAAGCCACACAACATACTTGAAGCAAATGATCTTTTCGGGAATGGAAACATGACCCAGGTTCAGCCTATGCTGGTGGCTCTGGCAGGTCTGGCTAAAACAAAAGGATTCCATACAACCAATGACGCTGGAGTTAAGTATGATGAAAAGCAAAAAAGACATTTTGATGAAGGAAAGTTAAAAGCTGGCCAAAGTGTAACTGGTTTGCAGATGGGAGCCAACAAATGTGCCAGCCAAGCAGGTATGACAGCCTATGGCACCAAGAGGCATCTTTATGATTCCAAAATGCAAAATGACAAACCTTTTGACCAGGCCACAATTAGTCTGCAGATGGGCACCAACAAAGGAGCCAGCCAGATGGGGATGTTAGCACCAGGTACCAGAAGAAACATCTATGATCAGAAGCTAACATTACAACCAGTGGACAACTCGACAATTTCTCTACAGACGGGAACCAACAAAGTTGCTTCCCAGAAAGGAATTAATATGTGTGGGCCTGGGCAGCAAGTACATGATCGCAAATACTGTGCCACTCCCACAGAACCTGTCATTCGCAATGGAAGCCAAGAAACAGGAACAAATGGGTCTGAAATTAGTGATAGGGATTATGAGGCAGAACACCCAGATGAGTATCACGGAGAGTACCAAGATGACCACCCCAGAGATTCCCAATATGGCAACCAAGGCATTGATTATTAGACTGGCACAGAGGAGCTCAGTATTTAGTCCACTGTTTTTATTCAGTGAGAACCAAGCTAACCTTGAGTAATTTTTATCTTGTTTCCCTAAAACACTATCATGCTTATTGTACCTAAAAGAAGTATTGCCTGACATCCCCCCCTTCCTTTTTCTGTGTCTTCCCTAAATAGTGGCCCTTTCGTGCTGTAACAGCTCAATCTTTGAGCAGAAGCAGGAACTCCCACAGGAAGTAAAAGGAATACTGTGAACAGGGAGTACTCTCGTACAGCCAATTCTCTTATTAAAGACCTATACTTATTTTTTTAAGATTTTATTTATTTGAGAGAGAGAGACAGAGACCGAGCACAAGCAGAGGGAGCAGAAGGCAATGGGAGAAGCAGACTCCCCGCTGAGCAGAGAGCCCCATGCAGGGCTCGATCCCAGGACCCTGAGATCATGACCCGAGCGGAAGGCAGAGGCTCAACCCACTGAGCCACCCAGGCGCCCCTCTTCCACTGTTTATTGCTACATTTCTTGGTGTAAACTTATCTCACTGTATTTTTTTTATAAGTAAGTATTTTGGGAACATTAAAAAAAAAGGGGGGATAAAGAAGCACCTCTAAGTGTAGCCTGGATTCCAAGCCAGCTCCACTGATGCGAGCTCTGTAAATTCAGGCAAATTACCCAACCTCTCTGTACTTAGATTTCCTCATCCACGAAATGACAATTCGAGTACTAACCATGTACGATTATTTACAGGATTAAACTGAAAAATGTAAAGCACTGGAACACAGCAAATACTCAAGAACACCATCTACTGTCACTACCTGTGCTATTACCATAACGTCTTCCTAGCTCATAAAGCTATTATGAAGATGAGATGAGACACATATTTTAAAACTGTAGCATTGTTTTTGGTACTTATTAAGATCTTCCTTAATGGAAGCCATTGTTTTTTAAAGATCTCACCTCGCTGAATCCTCATTAAAAAACCCTGTGATGTAGGGGCTATTATTTTTCCTTCTTTACAGATGATGAAACTGAAGCTCAGAGATTTAAAAATTTGCCTCCGGTCACGCAGTGAGAAGCCTAACTGAAGCGGAAGGTAACTACGGAACTGAGAGAAATGAGACTGGGTTAGACAAATGGAAACCGGTAATGCAGAATCCTGAAATTCAGGAAGCACTCGGGGCCTGACATACCGTCTGATAAAGACGGCTGTTTGTTCCTAACCAGGAGCGGGGCTGTATGATGAAAATGCTGATGACACAAAATTTCAAAAACATGGGCCAAACAGATGAGTGATTTCCCTAAGCAATCAATAAAGCAAAACAGGGGCGCCTGGGTGGCTCAGAGGGTTAAAGCCTCTGCCTTCAGCTCAAGTCATGATCCCAGGGTCCTGGGATCGAGCCCCACATCGGGCTCTCTGCTCAGTGGGGAGCCTGCTTCCTCCTCTCTCTCTGCCTGCCTCTCTGCCTACTTGTGATCTCTCTCTGTTGAATGAATAAATAAAATCTTTAAAAAATAAAAATAAAGCAAAACAAACAGGTGGTGAACACAAGACTCTGACCTGGCCTTTGGTCAGGAGCACGTGATGTCAGCACTCTAACCTAACCAACATGTGAAGCTTACCAGACGCTCCGGACATTTAACACATAGCTGGGATTTCACAAAAGCGCTGCTTTGCCCAAATGACCACACCACAGCTGCACTGAGGTCACAAAGAATATCATATTTAAAAGGAATCTAAAACAGGAAGAACCACGTATAATTAGTGTATATGATATGGTTCATTTAAAACTGAAAAGGACAAATCAAACCACATGTCATCTTTGCCTACTTAATCAGGAAGTCAGTCCACAAGGCTTCTTCCTATCTTTGCTTGAAATCAAGTTAAAACTCCCTGTGAGCCCTAAAATACACTGTAACTAAGAAATCCCCTGCTGGAACAGACGGGAAAAATAACACAAATATTATTTTTCCTCAAGGCTAAGGGACCCATCCAGGTGCCATTGCTACAACTTCATTTCCAACTCAGAGCCTCTCCTTCATGCAGAATATTCTACGCCTTAGGAAAATCTGTTCTTGGCTATTCCAAGTTATGGCCCACTACCCAAGCCAATACTGTTAATGCAAGAATCCAAAGAACACCTAGAACCAGGATAAAAAGGAGAGACGCTCTCTTGCACGTGTGTCTTAATGAACCTGTGTTTTGGGGCCAGGAGAACAATGGATATTTAAACAAGTACCCCATCTTGGAGATTCTGGCTGGCAGAGGCTGATTTACTCATTTATTCTTTTATTAGGAAGATAAATAAAAATTTTTTTCTCAGTAAATACCAATGGAATAAATGCCAATATATGCTAGGCTTTCCTTTATTTAATAAAATGCCAACAGGCATAAGATCTACCTTTGATGAAATGAACTATGGTCATTTCAGTTCCTAAATGAACTGTGCATATCGAGAAAAGTTTTTAAGACAGCGTTTTATCCTACTATAACCACCACTAAGTGGCAGGATGGTGGGAACAGGAAATGGTAAGACCAGACAGGTATCAACTTAATCAAGTGATCTCACTGCATAGCAGTGATGATGATGTGACACACTGAGAAAGACACATCCCTTAGAGCAATCCTGTTAAAGAACATCTAATTTGAATCTAGCCATAAGGATATAACCAGACAAACCCAAGAAGAGGAACACACTTCAAAACAACAGGTTTAGGGTGCCTGGGTGGCTCAGTGGGTTAAGCCGCTGCCTTCAGCTCAGGTCATGATCTCAGGGGTCCTGGGATCGAGTCCCGCATCGGGCTCTCTGCTCGGCAGGGGGCCTGCTTCCCCCTCTCTCTCTGCCTGCCTCTCCGCCTGCTTGTGATCTCTCTCTGTCAAATAAATAAATAAATAAAATCTTTAAAAAAAAAACAAAACAGGTTAAGATTCTTCAGACATCAATGTCATTTGTAACAATGTCAATGTCACAAAAACAGGCAAGGAAACTGTTTTTAGAATAAAGAGATTAAAAAACTATGACAACCAAAACTTGTATGACAACTAAAAATATGATTCTTAAAGCTTGATTGAAAACTACAAAAAAAAAAAAAAAAGATTCTTGACTGGATTCTGAATCAGTGGTTTAAAAAAAATCTAGCTGGGGCACCTAGGTGGCTCAGTTAAGGGGCTACCTTTGGCTCAGGTCATGATCCCAGGGTCCTAGGATCAAGCCCTGCATGGGGCTCCCTGCTAGGTGAGGAGTCTGCTTCTCCCTCTCCCTCTGCCCTTCCCTGTTTGTGCTCTATGAATAAATAAAGATCTTTAAAAAAAAAATTAGCTAAAATGACACTGGACAATGGGAGAGATTTTGTATTTTAATAATATTGGTACACCAATGCTAAATTCCCTAGGTGTGAAAATGGTACTGCAGTTAAGTACATTTTTAAGACTGGGTAAAATGACATGGTATCGGGGCACCTGGGTGGCTCAGTGGGTTAAGCCGCTGCCTTCGGCTCAGGTCATGATCTCAGGGTCCTGGGATCGAGCCCCGCGTCGGGCTCTCTGCTCAGCAGGGAGCCTGCTTCCTCCTCTCTCTCTACCTGCCTCTCTGCCTGCTTGTGATCTCTCTCTGTCAAATAAATAAATAAAATCTTTAAAAAAAAAAAATGACATGGTATCTACAACTCTGAAATGATTCGTAGAGAGAGAGAGAGAGAGTGTGTGTGTGTGTGTATAGAGAGAAAGAATGTAGACATGTGGAGATACAGAATGCGGACATGTGTAAGAGAGGTAAGGCAAATGAATCAAAATGGTTAACAAATAGTGACTCTAAATACAGGATATGAAGGTCCCTGTGGTGCTCTTTTTGCAACTGTTCTATGGGTTTGGAATTTTTCAAGCTAGAAAGTTAAGAAAAATGGAAATGTAAAACTAAAGAATTCCATAAGGTTAAAAAAGACATTAGTATAACCTATAATTGAAGACATAAAATGCATTTTCCTCCAGTGTTATTTCAGGGTGACTAGAATCCGCCAATTTTGTATTTACAAGCTGTTGTTCCTACTGAGCAGAAACGGTCTGCTCTGTACACAGCTTGCACCTTCGTGTAATACATTCACGAGCATTCAGACTTCTAGAAACTGCCCACCTACACAAAACTTCGTATTTTCCTAGAGGACTTAGACTAGTACTGATTTTAATTACAGGTGTTTAAAGCAAATATTCCAAATGAATTTTAAAGATTGTTTGAATCTACATTTGCAGGCAGTCATTTAATTTCCTTAAGTAATAAATTAGCTGACTGAAGTTGACCTGCTATTTTAAATGCAACCTGTAAATTTTGCTTAAACTGAGTCAATTTAATGGACGTAAACAACTACTTTAGAAACTGAATTCTGAATAAACAGAACAAAATGATCTATTGGCAGATTTTCTTTAGAAACACACATACACATACAAACAGCACCTTTAATTGCCACACAGTTAACTTACGCACATAATGACGAAGAGAACTGCTCAAATTCCCCTATGTTCAACCTATATTATTGATTCAAGTCATGTTCTGAAAAACTAAACTCAAGTACAAGAAACTGGGCAGATTTCAAAGTCAGCAAATTTAATCTGTACCATTCTCCTGAGAGCTAGCAAACGAGTACCCTCTTTCCAGTCTTATTACTGAACTGTTATAGGACCTATTAGCTAACTTCTCTACATCTCAGTATTTCCAGCTATAAAATGAAGGAAATTCTTACAATGATTTCAAAAAGACGATACACAAGACAATCTGTTTTCCCTAACTTCGTACATTAAGTTCAACAATAAAAAAGTGAACACAGTGATGTCTGGGTGGCTCAGTTAGTTAAGCATCTGCCCTCAGCTCAGGTTATGATCCCAAGGTCCTGGGATCAAGCCCCACATCAGGCTCCTGCCCAGCAGGAAGCCTGCTTCTCTCTCTCCCTCTGCCTGCTGCTGCCCTTGCTTGTGTTCTCTCTCTCTCTCTCTCTCTGTCAAATAAATAAATAAATTTTTTAAAAAATACATAAAAGAATTTTTAGAAAGAGTGTATACAAAGCTTTCCAGGTATATCAATAACCCAAGCATTAGACAAAGTTAGCCAAATAGAAAATACCTTATATGTACACAAATACTTAACTTTCCTACAAATATTCTGTATCCTTTTGCATGAAGAAAATGTTTCCAATGACCATCAAAAAATTTTTATATTTTAAATTCTACCACTCAGGGGCGCCTGGGTGGCTCAGTGGGTTAAGCCGCTGCCTTCGGCTCAGGTCATGATCCCAGGTCCTGGGTTCGAGCCCCGCATCGGGCTCTCTGCTCAGCAGGGAGCCTGCTTCCTCCTCTCTCTCTGCCTGCCTCTCTGCTTACTTGTGATTTCTCTCTGTCAAATAAATAAATAAAATCTTTTAAAAAATAAATAAATAAATAAATAAATAAATTCTACCACTCAATCGAATAAAGCATAAATATTCCTCACCTCTAAAAAATTTCTAGCATATGTCTACATGTATTATTTGCTCAATAGATATTTATTCAGTGATTGAAGGAAAAAAATGTAAAAACTCAGAGAAGTTTTCCTTTTATGCCTCCTCCTTCCAGGATCTAGAATGCCTGAAAAAGGTACAATATGTTTGTTCTCCCAGAGAAACAGAGCTCTGCTGAAGCTCCTAAGGACTACACTGCTAGGGACCACATCTCATGTTGGAGGCCAATAAGGAACTAAGTTCGGCCTCCAGACTTTTCCATTCCAGGGGTCCTTCTACTCGCAAATCACATCCCTACAGAAACCTCACTTTCCCATAAATTGCTAGCTGCAAAACTCCTGATTGGTTTCAGTAAGTTTCTGACTCCTTGGGAGAAATGGGCTGCTACTGGAGAAAATCTCTTGATTCAAACCATTTCACTTAAGAAAATCAGAGAATCTATGGAAACTAGCTAATTCAATTATACTTTTAATTAATTTGTTAAATTAATTAAGTATTGTTATATTACTTCATTCAACAACTATCTGCTGAAAACCTAATGTGTGCCAAATATATTGCTAAGCTCCGGCCTTCATGGGGCTTTCTCATGAGGGAGACAAGACACTAAACAGGTAAACATGCATCTATTATTACAACTTATAATTATTCAAAGGAAAAGTAAATCATTGTGTTATAATAAGAGACAAGAGAAGGACTTATTCTGGATTGATGGAAAAGGAAAAGCAATATTCAACCTGAGCTATCAAAAAGATAAACAAAAACCAAAAATAAACAAAAAAGCCAAATAAATAAACAAATAAATAATCAAAAAGATAAAGAGGGAGCGGGACTGAGAAAAAGTATACCAGGCAGAGGGTCCCCTGGACCTTGGAAGGTTACAGAAACCACCTGCCAGCGGAAAATGTGTGTGTATGGGAGGTGGGAGTAGCAGCTCGAGAGTAAGTGAGGTTATACAGGGTCATACAGGTGCTAGCAAGGAATGTGGATGTCCTCTTAGCACAACATAAAGTCAATGAAGAGTTTTATAGAGGGAAATGAGTTTTATCCAATTAATATATTTTTAAAGACTTTATTTACTTGTCAGAGAGAGAGAGAGAGGCAGAGACAGAGGGAGTTCACACACAAGCAGGTGGAACGGCAGGCAGAGGGAGAAACAGGCTCCTCGCTGAGCAGGGAGCCCGATGCGGGATTCAGTCCCAGGACCCTGGGATCATGACCTGAGCCAAAGGCAGAGGCTTAACTGACTGAGCCACCCCAGCGTCACAGATCCAATTAATATTTTAGGATCACTCTGGCTGCTGATTGGAAAACAGAATGGAGGGGCACAAGAGTGGAAGCCAAAGGCTACTGGTTAACCTGGACCAGAGATGAAAGCCTACAGACTAAGCAACGGAGATGGTGAAAAGTAACTGCACATAAAATATGCTCAAGGTGAAGATGACAGGACTGGCTGATGGACTGGATTTAAGGGTGAGGAAGAGGTCCAGATTTCTGGACTAAGCAACTGGAAGAATGACGAGAGTAAGGGGCTAGAAACATACTTTTGGGAGTTAACAGCGTATAGATGGGTAAAATGACCAAGGGAGAGTGTGGAGAAAAAGGGTCCCAGCACTGAGCTCTAAGACGCCTCCACATTTAGAAGCCAAGCAAGGGAGGAAGGGCAAACCAGGAAAGGAGACTGAGAAGTAATCCTTGACGTAGGGGGGAATGCAAACAGCATGTCACAAAGCCAGGAGTTTCTAGAGGTTTCTTGTTAAGTATAGTTGACACCCAGAGTTTCTGCATCCCCTGCTGCTAAGAGATCAAGAAGGCTGACGGCAGAAAATCAGCCTTGGAATTTGACAAGACGGCGGGCTCAGATAATCAACACAAAACCCGTTTCTGCAGACTGGTAAGGATGAAAGCCCAGCAGAATGATTGAGAATGAGGGGATCAAGGACACTTCCAAACAGTTTTGTTGTAAAGTGAAGCAAAAATGGAGCCATAAGTGGACATGAATGAGCGGACAAAGGATTTCTTAAGATGGATAAATTAAAGTGGGATTGCATAATGAGAGGAACTGCTCTAGTAAAGAGAGAGAAATTGGTTAATAATAGCTTGGGCCAGAGTGATCTACCTGAATGTTTTCCAAGATGCAAACTACACCCCATTAAAGGACCACAAAATCTACTCAGTGGGCCAGCACTCTTCCTTAACGAAAGAGACAACATCAGAGCGTGCCACGTAGAGGAAAAGTACTGCTTCATGGCGCTTTCGTTTCAGTTACACATACACACTGTGTTTTTCTGAAATCGGCAAAACAGCATTGTTTCGGACTTTTAAACAGGTGGAAGAACACAAAGGGAAACGGTCAACAACCCACGCCGGAGAGAGCACCGTACGATCACGCCTGCGGGTTAACGCGGGCCGCGGGAAGACCTACCGGCGGAGCAGCTGCGGGGACTTCCACCTGCGGAACAACAAGCAAGCAGCACACGCGCCTTCTGCTCCCGCGCTCTCGGTCCAGGCTCAAGCACTTCCTTCTCCCCAGAAGACCTGCCCAGCCCACTCGGGGAGCAGCTCCTCGGAGTCAGGGCTCCCCGCGGCCAGCCAAGCCCTAGCCCAGCACTTGGCCATCTCCTCTTCGGCAGGTACTGCCAGGGAGGACGCGGGGCTGTACAGCTTCTAAGTCCCCGCTGGGACCGGGGCCGAGCTCCCCGCGGTGACCCACAACACACCAGGAAATGAATGACGGCGCGAGCAGGTACAGGAAAGGCCGCAGGTCAAGTGGCGCTGGGCCCCCGCGCGCCAGGCACTGGGTGGGAGCACGGACGAAGGCTCCGAGTGGCGGAGCGAGGGCCCCTTTCCTCCCCGTGTCCCGCCCCAAGCCTTTCCGCAGGGCTCCGTACACCGTGCCGCCCCATGCCCGCGTCCCCCGGCTGCCCTCGGCCCAGCAGACTTCCGCTGCGGGCGTCTGCGCACGGCCGGGAACGCGCCCCCGGTGACTCACACTTCCATGCCGATCCCGCGTCGTTGCTTGCGGACGCACAGCCTCCTGCCGAGCCGCCTCCGCTGCCGCCGTCCGCGTCGCTCAGCCAGCCCCGGGGTCTGCGCGCCGCACTGCACGCCGGGATCGTCGCGGGGTACGTCGGGACCGCCGCGCTGCACGCCGGGATCGTCGCAGGGTACGTCGGGACCGCCGCGCTGCACGCCGGGATCCTGGCGGACCGGCGGGTACTTCCGCGTGGTTAGCGGCTGGGCGCGGCGCCCCGGCTGGGTTTAGGGCGGTTGAACTCACGCAGGCGGACAGCGCTCGTGCTTGCGCGGTCGGCGTGACGTCAGAGTACTAACCAGCTAGTTTCCAGAGGGACGGTCGGGTTACCGGCCTCCGCGGCGTTAGGGTCGCACGGTCGGGGGGTGGTGACGGCGGGGGCGAGGCGGCCCGTCCCCCGACTTCGGTGTCGGGCGCGCGGCGGGCCCCGTTTCTGACACCCGGTGACGTGGTCGCGCGCGCTCCGCTTCGCACGTGCGTCATCCTCGGAGGACGCGTCCCGAGACGAGGGAGAAGCGAGGCCGTCCCCGTCCCTGTTCCCGGGAGCTCGGCGGCGCGCGGACCCAACCTTCCCGCGTCCCCGGGGTTTGCCGGAGGGAGGACCGGACGCGTGGAGCAGGGCGTGCGGCGTGTGTTTTGGGGGGAGGATCCTGCGGCCGCGCGGGGGACACGCGCCGGCCGGGCTGCCGCTGGGGCTGCTTTTGCTGGGCTGACGCGTGCGGCGGGCGGGAGGGGGAGCCGCCCGGCCCGGCCCGCTGTGAGGCGGCGGTCGGGGACGGCGGGTGCGGGTCCCCTTCGCAGGTGTGCGGCGCGTCTGAACGTACTTCCCTGAAGACTTGACCAGTTTGTCTGCAGGGAAGCGACGGGCGGGGGAGAAGCTGGGCCTGCCCGGGCGCGGTCCCCGGAGCCCAGCGGAGGATTCACGGACGGGAAGCAGATGCCGAGACGTGGGCGGTACCAGTGTCTGGACCACAAGTCAGTGTCGTTCTCCTCTCGCGGCTGTGTCGGTTACAAGCTGGGCGCTTGCTGAGGGCGGCGCGACCGCGGCTTGACAGTCCAGCGGCGCGGGCTGCCGGCGGTGCCCGGGAGCGGCTGCGTTCACCTGCGGCACTTCCTCGGAGTGCTGACCGTGGGACGCGACCTGACCCTCCTGACCGCAGCTCCCCGGACGTAAACCGTGAGTCCGCCCTGCAGCCTTCGTGACGAGCCTGCGCGCGGTGATGCTCCGCAGACGTTACCGACCGTGGCGGCGTAGCGAGGACGCTCGGGCGGATCCTGTTGTTCCTCGGATCGTTCTGCTGAGGGAACCGGGCCGGACGTGCCGTGGTTACGATTGACCCGCGGCCGGTCATCCGGGGACTTGCCCAGGAGGGGTTCACACTCGGGCAGCTTGAGCAAGCATAGGGATGTATTACATTGTTAACCGTGACTGATGATGGGTTAGAAAAACGTGTCATAGGAATGGAACACTGACCGAACGTGGATGACCCTCAGACACATGCCAAGTGAAAGAAGCCAGACACGGAGGACCACATCCCATATGACTCCATTCCATGAAGCATCCCGACACGGAAGGCCACATCCCATATGACTCCATTCCCTGAAACCTCCCGACACGGAAGGCCACATCCCATATGACTCCATTCCATGAAGCATCCCGACATGGAGGACCACATCCCATATGACTCCATTCCGTGAAGCATCCTGACACGGAAGACCACATCCCATATGACTCCATTCCATGAAGCATCCCGACACAGAAGGTCACATCCCATATGACTCCATTCCATGAAGCATCCCGACACAGAAGGCCACATCCCATATGACTCCATTCCATGAAGCATCCCGACACAGAAGGCCACATCCCATATGACTCCATTCCATGAAGCATCCCGACACAGAAGGTCACATCTCATATGACTCCATTCCATGAAGCATCCCGACATGGAGGACCACATCCCATATGACTCCATTCCGTGAAGCATCCTGACACGGAAGACCACATCCCATATGACTCCATTCCATGAAGCATCCCGACACGGAAGGCCACATCCCATATGACTCCATTCTGTGAAACCTCCCAACACGGAAGACCACATCCCATATGACTCCATTCCATGAAGCATCCCGACACGGAAGGCCACATCCCATATGACTCCATTCTATGAAACATCCAGGACAGGCAAGTCTACACAGACAGGGGTGAATTAGTGGTTGCTTAGGGGTGGGAGAGGGACAGGGAGGGCAGCTGATGGACACAGAATTTATTTGGGGGCATATAAAAATGTTCTAAAATTAGATTGTAATGGTTGCCCATCCCTGGAAAATACCAAAAAATGCTGAATTATATACCTTAAATGAGAAAACTGTATATGGTCTCTGAATTATGTATCAATGAAGCTGTTATTTTTTTTTTAACTGGTGTCTGTGGGGATTAGATTGGAAGAGAAATGACATAAATTTTTAGCATTTAACTTTTCACATTCAGAATTTTAAAAATGTTTTCAATTTACATGTTATTTTTAATTACAAAAAATACTTTAAAGACAACAAATTTGGGGATGCCTGGGTAGCTCAGTGGGTTAAGCATCTGCCTTTTGCTCAGGTCTTGTTACCAGGGCCCTGGGATTGAGTCCCACACTGTGCTCCTTGCTCAGTGGGGAGCCTGCTTCTCCCTCTGCCTGCTGGCCCACTCTCTTTCACACACAAATAAATAAAGTCTTAAAAAGAAAAAAAAAGAAACTAATTTGGGGCACCTGGGTGACTCAGTTGGTTGAACATTGACTCTTGCTTTTGGCTCAGGTCATGATCTCAGGGTCATGAGCTCAAGCCCTGCATCCGGTTCTGTGCTCAGCATGGAGTCTGCTTGAGATTCTTCCCGCCTCAGGCATGCATGTGTGCGTGCTCTCGCTCTCTCTCTAAAATTAACAGTCTTTTTTAAAAACCCAAACAACTGGGCGCCTGGGTGGCTTAGTTGGTTACATGACTACCTTCAGCTCAGGTCATGATCCTGGAGTCCTGGAATCAAGTCCCACAGCGGGCTTCCTGCTCTGCAGGGAGTCTGCTTCTCCCTCTGACCTCTCTCCTCTCATTCTGGCCCGTGCACGCTCGTGCACGTTCTCTCTCTCTCTCTCTCTCTCATCCTTTCTCTCTCTCAAATAAATAAAGTCTTACAAAAAATAAAAACCTGAGCAACTAATTTACTTTTAAAAATCTACAAATAAATAAAATGCTACCCTGGACCCAGCTGGCCTAATTTGTGTAGAGGGTCTCCATCCCTCCTCTGAGGACAGCAGACCCCACAAAAAAAGCACTAAAGATGTTCATTGTGTTAGTCACTCAGCAAACATGTAGTGATGACCCATTTGGTGGTGATGGCACGCATGTGAGTAATATGCACATCCTACCTGGCGGCTTCGTTGGAGAACCAGCTCTGGACGTCAACAGATGCTGCACACGGTGTTTAGACGCAGCGAAGCAGAGGCGAGAATGACTAATGAGGTGGAGAGGCGTCCCAAAGCCAGGGCTGTTTGAGCTGGTTGGGGGGAGGAGTGCCCAAGGCCAAGGTTTCTGGGATGGGCTTCCACAGAAGAGAACCTAGTGCCTGTCTGGGGGCCCATGAAAAAGTAGCTAAGCTCCAGGTTCTCCAAAGGAGGCTACCCTTAGACTGGGGGCCATATGCAGTCATCCTGCCCATCCCCTAAGGGTAGCCAAATAGTCAGGAGTGAGGCCCTTTCTCCCAAGGGAAGGCTCCCCAAAAGGACCCTGTGTAATGAGATAATCCAGCCAACAGAACTAGGCTAATCAATAGCTGAAACTCCTGCCTCACCTCCCCCTCCCTACAGCTTTCCTAACTTGAGGCTGCATAAGGAGTCTTTGTTCTTTGCCACCCAAAGCATACAAACCTAGAGGATTGTTTGCCCCGCCCCAACATCTGTTTTCTTTTGTTTTCTTTTAATGCAGAGCTTATCTACTATGTACAAAGGCCCAGAGCAGGAGCAAACTGTATATGTCTTCCATGTAGAAATGTCCTTTTAAACACAGAGCTATTAGGTCTAGAGCTCAGAAGAACACTGGCAAAAACTTTTGAAGGTGTAAGTACAAACTGAAGCCTTTGAAGTGGTTAAGTCACCCAGGGAGAATCTAGAATATTGAGACTTACTTGGTGCTTACCATGTGCCAGGCAGTTGATCTCAGCTCTTCACAGGGGTGTGCTTATCACATTGTCCCAAGATTCCAATGAGGACGTATCCAGGCACTGCGTTAGCATGGTCTCACATACTGCTCTCAGAGTTTGCAGATGTAAGCACCACGATTAGCCCATTTCACAGCAAAGTGAAGCTCAGAGAGGAGTTAACAAAGTATGAGAGCCAGGATGCTCTCTCTTCTCTGGCCAACTCCCAACATGCACATGCACCAGCATTAACCCAACCTTTCCTTTCAGTTCCAGGGCCTGCCAATATCAGGGATGCCTCCCTGTTCTGCACTAGACCCTTGTGATGCACCAAAGTAGAAAATGTAGGGGAAACAAGCCAGGCAAGGCTTTCATTCTTCTGAAGAAGCTAAATCCTGTGCAGCACTCAGGGCTCTGCTGAAATGGCTGCTGTCCATTGTCTGAAAATCCTGGACCCTTGAGCTGGCAATGGGGATGGACACACAAGGTTTGCCTCTGGTCAAGGCCCTGACGGAAATGTCAGCAAAGTCGAGTAAGGCTGTGATCTCATTATTAGCATCCCAGGAGCAGGAATTGTAAACCCTTGGTGACCTCCAGTCATGGGCTGTGTTCCTGGGCACCCACAGGAATGAGGCTGTCAAGTGCAGTGGGTTGCAAATATGGGTTCTGTGGCCAGAGAGACTGGGTTAAATCCAGCACCCACCTTACTGAGTCGGTGTGTTTCAAGTAGCAAGCATGAAGAAAAACATGAACTATTATCTTCCCATACATCCAAAGCAAGGAAATAAGATTTTGGATGAAGAAAGTGTTAGAATATGGTGACAGATGGATGTCATCTAGTTCTCCTCGTTGCAGGTACAAAGTCCATCTTCTTGGAAAAATCACGAAGTCTTTCATTACCCACCTTACCTAGGGACAGTTGACATGAGTTGAGCGAAAGGCTTGTAATGAGTAAGAGAATGTTACATGACAGAGCAGGACTTGGAGGGTGGAGTGGGAGTAAGTGGTCAGCCCCATTCAGGGGCATTTTCCTGGAGTCTCTCCATATGGGAGGCAGGAAGACATCCCCAAAGATGTCCACACCAAAATTTTCCAGAACCCATGAATATGTTGCTATATATGTCCAAAGGGACTTTCCAGATGTGACTAAGGTTATGGACCTTATGATGGCAAGATTACCCTGAATCATTTTAAAGGGCACAATGTAAGCACATGGGACCTTCAAAGAGCAGAATCTTTCCCACCCGAGTTAGAGGGAGATGGAACTGTGGAGGAAGAGTCAGACAGATGCAACTTTCCTGGTTTTGAAGGTGGAGGAAGGGACCATGAGCCAAGGAATGTAGGTGGTCTCTAGAGACCAGAAAAGGCAAATAAATAGACTTTTCCATGGAGCCTCCAGAAAGGACTGCAGCCCTGCCAACACCTTACTTTTAGCCTAGTGAGACTCGTGTAGGGCTTCTAAGCTATAGAATTGTGAGCTAATAGGGGTGCCTGGGGGCTCGGTCAGCTGAGCTTCTGACTCCTGATTACAGCTCAGGTCACAATCTTGGGGCCTGGAATCAAGCCTTGCATCAGACCCCCTGCTCGGCAAGAAGTCTGCTTGTCTCCCTCTCCTTCTGCCCCTCCTCCTGCTTGTGCGCTCACTCTCTCTCGCTCTCTCTCTCTCTGAAATAATAAAGAATCTTTAAAAAGAAAGAATTGTCAGATAATACATTTGCGGCAGTTGCGTGGGAGTTATTACAGCAGCAATGGGAAATGAATACACCCCCATACAAACCCGTTCTTCCATGCAGACTGTCCTGTTAATTCGCTGTCCACAGTGACTAAAGGCTGTTTCTCCAGCTCTGTCTCTACCTTTCCTGCAGGAGGCTGAGTACCCCCAAACGACTCCGAGATAGGTCCGTGTGTCGCACAGTACTGTGTGTGTGTGCACGAGCCAGGGCAGGCAGGAGCACACGCACAACTCTGCCCCCCCCCAGTGGCTGCCACTGACCTTGTGGCCGTGATGACCACAGAACAGAGTGCTACTGTTCCCAGGCCCTAAGGCCTGGCCTCCGACCTGACACCATTGCTGTAGATTCCCTAGGCTTCTTTGGTTTATTTTCATCCTCTGGCTGCTGGAGTCTGTGGGGCCAGGTTGGGGGGGACATTCAGAACGTAAGGCATAATTTCATGCCTTTCAGTCAAGCGGGAGCCTTCACTCTGCACTCTTGGGAGGGGGCTTCCCCTTCCACGACCCCAAGGCTCCTTGGTTTTAGTCCCAACCCCAGCCCAGGCAACCTAAGTCTGACTCCTGGGGCCTCTGAGCTTACAGAGTTCTCTGAAACTCGTAGAGTTCCCTGAAAAGTACTTAGAACACTGCCTAGCATTTAGTGAGCTCTGCATAAGAGAGCTTATAAACAAGTATCCTGCATATGTTCCATCTTTGGTCTGGTGTGGTTTGTATAGCACAGGGATTAAGAACATGGGTCTTAAGAGTCCAATGGCGGGCCTTGGTTTGGATCCTGTCTGCCCCACCTACTAACTTTATGGTGGTAGGCAAATAACTTAATCTTCTAAGTAATCTTATAAATTTCCCTATCTGTGAAATAGTGATAATTCTGTTTACCTCAGAAGATTAAATGTGATGATAAACATGCAGTGTTTTAAAGTGTGTCTGCAAGTTGTTTGACACCCTTCCTGCACAGGATGGAGACTAATCTCCCCATCTTTTTTTTTTTTTTTAAGATTTTATTTATTTATTTGACAGAGACACAGCGTGAGAGGGAACACAAGCAGGGGGAGTGGGAGAGGGAGAAGCAGGGTCCCCGCTGAGCAGGGAGCCCAATGCGGGGCTCCATCCCAGGACCCTGGGACCATGACCTGAGCCCAAGGCAGATGCTTAACGACTGAGCCACCCATGCGGCAACCCCCCCCCCCGCCCCATTTTGAATATAGGCTGGACTTGTCACTCACTAGTAATGAACAGAAGGCAGGTGGAAGTGATGCCACGTGACTTCTGGGCTGGGGCAAAAAGGCTATGCAACTCCCACCTGGCTCGCTTGCCCTCAGGACTTGGGTTTTAGAGCCCAGAGTCATCCAGGAACAGGTGCAGCTGCCTTCAGACCAGCAGGCTGGAAGCCCTACAGGGAGAAATCACACAGAGACTGTTGCAGGCCCCAAGCCATTTGACTCTTCCCAGCTCAGGCATCAGACCTGTGACTGATGAAACCTTTGAAATGACCCCAGCTCCAGCCAGTGTCTGCAATT
Organism: Lutra lutra; assembly: GCF_902655055.1. NCBI lineage: Eukaryota > Metazoa > Chordata > Mammalia > Carnivora > Mustelidae > Lutra > Lutra lutra. The sequence continues at coordinate 25,120,994 of NC_062295.1, read as the reverse complement.
CCATGAGAAACCCTTACCTAGAACCTTCTCGCTGAGCCCATTCACACTCCAGAATGATCAAAAGTAGTAACAATGATTGCAGTAGTTTCACAGTGTGGGGTGTTCTGTGACACAGCAACACGCAGCGGGTATGCACATACAGCGCCTCGAGCACGGGAAGCACGGAGTAAATACTAGTCCCAGTTCTTGTTACTCCCAACCAGCATCATCCTGACCCATAGGGATTCAGTTATTGACAATGGCAACTACCGTTTCTGGAGTACTCGTATGAACCAAGCACAGTCTATATACGGTTTCTTCTCCAATCAGTGCTCAGTGTGTGAGTATCATTGTCCCCTTTCTACTGAACCTCCAAGGGGTTAAATAATGACCCGAGGCTACACCCAAGGATTAACGTGGCTTAGATTCAGCCCCTGGCTCCTCTGACTCTCAGAGCCTGTCATAAAGCCAACTCCAGTATAGTAACTGTGCATACATATATAAAAATATATATATAAGTATGAAAAAAATATATTATATATAAAATATATATTATATAACTTTATATATTTTATATATTTTTAAATATTTTATTTATGTATACATTATGAATATATTTTATATTTATATTTCATATAATTGTATATATTTTATTTGTATATATTTATATATTTTATATAAATACAAAAACATATTATATAATATTATATATATATGTATTATATATATATATATATATAATACATATATATATATATTCCAGGATAGTAACTGCCACTCGAGTCCTTCTCAGTGCTGCCAGTGGTGACCCTCGGCCCGGCTGGCCACCAACAGCGGTCTCCATGAAGATGTACGAATGCCCCGCGGCATTCTTTCAGACTGGCTTCTGCACACTCAACCCCGGGTGTGGGCGGCCAATCATGATTCAGCAAATGAGGAGCACAGCAGCTGACAGGCCCTAGACTCTTTGTCCAGCTTTTGTTTTCACCACAAGGACTGGAAAGACAGACTATTGCCATGTCAGATTTTGTGATGTTCCTATCGGCCTGTGGTTAACTTGATCCCTCAGGTAGTTAATTTCTGATGAATCAACCTCTTGGCATGCTCCCTAGACCAATGTCATTGCTGTCCCGCATATAACATGAGCTTTGTGGCCAGACTACTGGGGTTCCTGTCCCAGGTCAGCCACTTCCTAGCTGGGTATTGTTGGACAAATCCTTTAATCCGTCCCAGACTCAGTATCCTCTTTGGTAGGATGGGAGGAATTACAGCACTGACCGCAAGGAGTGGTTGTGAAGATTTAAGGAGATAATCGATTTGTAAGGTGTTTAGCAAGAGCCTGCCACGCAGTCAGAGCTCAAGAAATAGTAGCTGTCATTGTTACTCTGTGTCCATTGCCCCATTTGTACATAGAAAACACCTCAGCCTACCTCTAAATTGTTTCTTTGACTACTTGCCTCAGGCAGGAGCCAGAACTTGGAACTTCCTACGATGATGTGGAGGTTCGGGGAGGTAAGAGCCTCGCCCTTTCCTCGTTGTTTCCCCCGTCCTGGGAGTTCGGTTGTTGTCAATAATAGCAAAGACAATGCGCTGAGTGTGGATTCTGTAGCTGCCAGAGCCAGTCTTGAGAGTGTGTATGCATTATTAACTCAGATCTCACAACCAATCACACAGGTGTGGTATTTTCACTCATTTATTCATACTTTTTTTCATTTAACAAATAGTTATTGTGTTCCTCCGGTGATCTAGGTACTTGGAATGCATTAAAGAATAAGACAGAGAGAAATCCCTGCCCGCATTCTAGTGTGCAGGGACAATTGTAAATAAGCAAAAGGTAACAGAAGTAGCAGGTCAGAGTAGTAAGTGCTAGGGAGAAAAAGAAAGGTCAGAAAGCAGAAAGAGAGGAGAAGTAAATTTCTCCTTTCAGTGAGGTCCTCCCTTTGTGAAAAGGTGACATGTGGGCAGGGACAGGACGAAGGTGGGGCAGTGAGACAGGAGGAGGTGCGGGCCGACGTTCCAGACAAGGGGAGCAGCGAGAAGTCCAACGTACAAGGAAGCATAAAGGAACATGCCTGGATGCCCGAAGAACACAGGGAGCCAGTGTGACTGGAGTGAGAGTGACAGCAGAGTCATGGGAGAAGCTGGTAGAGAGGTATTAAGGAAGGAGGGAGCAGGGCAGGTCACTGAGTTCTAGGCCACTGGCTCTCACACTGAGTGAAATGCGGAGCCATGGGAGAGCTCCGAGCAGAGAAGTGGCAGAATCTAATTTAAACTCTCCCTCCCCCTGCTCATGCTCTCTCTCTCTCTCTCGCTCTCTCAAATAAATCTATTTTTTAAAAAATAAACCTAGGGCGCCTGGGTGGCTCAGTGGGTTAAGCCGCTGCCTTCGGCTCAGGTCATGATCTCGGGGTCCTGGGATCGAGTCCCACATCGGGTTCTCTGCTCGGCGGAGATCCTGCTTCCCTCTCTCTCTCTCTCTCTGCCTGCCTCTCCATCTACTTGTGATCTCTCTCTGTCAAATAAATAAATAAATAAAAATCTTAAAAAAAAATAAAAAATAAAAAATAAACCTAAAAAAGTAAAATGGGCATTTGGGTATAGAAGTTTTCCCTCCACTTTATAGGAAGTGGCTGGGTTGGGATTTAACCCAAGATAAATCTGACCTATCTTCTGTGTCAAAGACCTACCACCAGTTTTTGGCTTCTGACCAAGACGGAGTCACTTGGATTTGATCTACCATCATGCATGAAACAACAAAAAAAAAATTTTTTTTTAAAGACAAAGTACATGAAAGAAAGATTTTCAGTGAAGGGTGGTGATTTCTGAAGGACAGAAAAAAAGAAGTGAGCCCAGTAATAATCCAGCTTATTGTTTTGAGCAAGATCTCAGGCATGCTGCAGGGAGGCAGAGCTGAGGCAGGGTCTGGCGGACTCCCTCAGTTGGAGAGCCAAGACGGAGGCGTCCGGAGTTCATAAAACAGAGTAGCAGAGAGAAGAGAACCACACCGGGAGGGACTCTGAAGATCTACAGAGGGTCCTCCTCCAGCGGTCAGTGGATTTCCGAATCAATGCGTGCCTGTGAGTAAACGGAGTTCTGGGGATAGGACAATCCAAAACGAGTAAAGGAAATAATGCCTGTTTCTGCCAGTCAGACTTGGAAAACTTGTAATTCATCAGGTGGAGTGTTAAGGAAACTCTTCCCTCACTAATGGGAAGTGATTAGCTCTAGACCAAGCCCTGGGCTTGGCTACGGACCTGACTAACAAACAATGAAAGCAAAACCCCAGAGGATCAAACTGCTTCCAAGTAACCTAACTGCATCCCAGAGCAAAACCCAAGAAGACTTATAGCAATACAAAAATATCCAACTAGATCCAATGTCTAGCATCCAAAGACTGTGAGTGTATTAAGAAGCAAGAAAACACGACCGATAATGAGTAGATTAACAAATCAGAGAAGGATATTAAAATAGTATTATAACTGGGGACACCTGTGTGGCTCAGTCAGTTAAGCGTCTCCCTTTGGATCAGGTCATGATCCCAGCATCCTGGGATCAAGTCCTGCATCAGGCTCCCTGCTCTGCAGGAAGCCGGCTTCTCCCTCTGCCCTTTACCCGCTTGTGCTCTCTCTCAAATATATAAATAAAATCTTTGACAAAAAAAAATTTTAAAACAGTTATTACAACTGTATTCCATATGCTCAGAAAGTTAAGTCGAGAACTTGAATGGACATTTCTCCAAAGATGACATAGAAATGGCCAAGAAGCATTTGAAAAGATGTTCAACGTCGCCAACCATAAGAGCAATGCAGATCAAAACCACAAGGAGCTATTACCTCACACCCATGAAAACAACTACTACTAAAACAGACAAACAAACAAACAAAAAAACAGAAAATAACAAGTTTAGTGAGGATGTGGAGCATTTGGAATCTTTTTGCACACTTAGTGGAATTGTAAAATGGTACAACTGGAAAACAGTGTAGCAGTTCCTCAAAGAATTAAAAATAGAACTAACATATGATAGAGGCATCTCACTTCTGGGTATATATTCAAGAACTAAAGGTATCACGCATGAAATCCTAGGGTCTTGAGGAAATATTTGCACACCCATGTTCATAGCATCATAATTCACAATGCATTAATACAGGTGTATTAATCAAGGTTCTCAAAAAGAAAAAACCAGAACCAAATAGGATATATATATATATATATATATATATATATATATATTAGAAGATTTATTATAGGCTGGGCGCCTGGGTGGCTCAGTGGATGGAGCATGTCACTCTTGAACTCAGGTTTGAGTTTGAGCCCCATGTTAGCTGTAGAGATAATTTAAAAATAAAACTAAAAAAAAAAAGATTTATTATAGTAATTGGGTCATGAAGATATGCAAGCTGGAGACAGGAAAGTCAGTGATATAATTGAGTCCAAGACCTGGGAACCAGGGGGCTGATGGTGTAAGTCCCAGTCTGAACCTGAGAGCCTGAGAACTGGGGATGCCAAGAGAAGATGGGTGTCTCAGCTCAGGCAGAGATAGAGCAAATTCACTCTTGTCCATCTTTTTGTTCTATTTGGGCATTTGACAGACTCCGTGGTGCCCACCCGCACTGGAAATGGTCATCAGCTTTACTTAGTTCACCAATTCAAATACAAATCTTTTCTGAAATCACCCTCACAGACACACCCAGAAATAATGTTTCATCAGCTATCTGGCCATCTCTTAGCTCTGTCAAGGTGACACAGAAAATTAACTATCATAGTGAAATAATACGCAGCCTTTAAAGGGAAGGAAATCCTGCCACATGATATGACATGAACTTTGAGGACATCATGCTAAGTGAAATAAGCCAGTCACAAAAGTTAAAATAATGGGGGCACCTGGGTGTCTCAGTTGTTAAGTGTCTGCCTTCGGCTCAGGTCTTGATCCCACAGTCCTGGGTACAAGCCCCACATCGGGCTCCCTGCTGGGTGGGAAGCCTGCTTCTCCCTCTCTCATCCCCGCTGCTTGTGTTCCCTCTCTCGTTGTGTCTCTCTCTGTCAAATAAATAAAATCTTTTTTAAAAAGTTAAAATAATGTATGATTCCACTTATATGAGATATAGAAAGCAGTCAAATTCATATATAGAGAAAGTAAATGGTAGTTACTGGGGTTAGGGGCACTGGGCAAAGGGGAGTTGTTGTTCAGTGGATATAGTTTCAGTTGTGCAAGATGAAAAAGTTGTGGAGACCCGTCTCGCAACAGTGTTAATATACTTAACACTACTGAACCGTACACTTAGAAATGGCGAGAAGGGGCGCCTGGGTGGCTCAGTGGGTCGGGCCTCTGCCTTCGGCTCGGGTCATGGTCTCTGGGTCCTGGGATCAAGCCCCACATTGGGCTCTCTGCTTGGTGGGGAGCCTGCTTCCCCCTGCTTCCCCCACCTGCCTCTCTGCCTGCTTGTGATCTCTCTGTCAAATAGATAAATAAAATCTTTTAAAAAATAAAAAACAAAAATGGCAAGATGATAAATTTTATGATACATGTTTTTCTTTTTTTTTTAAGATTTACTTATTTCTTTGACAGAGAGAGGGACAGTGAAAGAAGGAACACAAGCAGGGAGAATGGGGAGGGAGAAGCAGGTTTCCCACCAAGCAGGGAGCCTGATGCTGGACTTGAACCCAGGACCCTGGGATCAAGAACTTAGCTGAAGGCAGACGCTTAACAACTGAGCCACCCGGGCATCCCTATGATACATGTTTTCTACCACAACAAAAAGTTAATATACAATAGCATTTCTGTATGATGTCAATAATAATTTAAAATATTATGAAACTGATAATAAAATTATCACCTCGTGCAAAAAAAAAAAAAAAGTTAAGGAGAGACATGAAAAATATAAAAAAGGCCCAAACTTCTAGAGTTGAAAACTAAAAGATTTGAGCTTTTTTTTCTTTTTCTTTTTTTTTTGCCCCACCTACCATGGGAATAAAGATCATTCTCCGCAATCAGACTGTTGGCATTCCAGAAAATGCTGACATCGCTGTGGAGGGTTACACCTTATTGTGACGTCCCCCAGGAGAAACTTGAGGAGGACCCCAGCCGCATCGGTGTAGAACTCTGTTTCCTTGAAAGGCAGAGAAAGAGGCTCCAGGTTCACAGATGGTGGAGCCATATAAAGGGGCTGAGTACCGTCCGCACTATCTGTAGTCATGTACAGAACGTGGGCAAGAGTGTCACGCTGGGCTTCCAGTAGAAGATGGAGTCTCTGTGTGTTCACTTCCCCATCAATGTTGTGACTCAGAAGAGCGGTTCTCTTGTTGAAATCTGAAATTTCTTGGGCAAACAAATACATCTGCTGGGTTCAGATGAGGCCAGGGGTTGCCTGTTCAGTATCACAGGCCCAGAGAGATGAGTTAATTTTTGAAGGAAATGACATTGAACTTGTACCAAATTCAGCTGCTTTGATTCAGGAAGCCACAAAAGTTAAAAATAAGGATATTGGAAAGTTCTTGGAGGGCATCCGTTGCTGAAAAAGGAAAAGTCCAGCAGGCTAATGAGTAGGATCTAAGCTGTTCATCTACAGAAACAGCAAGATACCAGATCATTTTTCAGACTTCTTTGAGATATTTTAGAGATGCACTAATAGCTGTGTGGTTTTTTTAAAAAAGATTTTATTTATTTATTTGACAGATCACAAGTAGGCAGAGAGGCAGGCAGAGGTGGGGGGGAAGCAGGCTTCCTGCTGAGCAGAAAGCCCAATGCGGGGCTTGATCCCAGGACCATGACCTGAGCTGAAAGCAGAGGCTTTAACCCACTGAGCCACCCAGGCACCCCTAACAGCTGTGTGTTAAAAAAGAAAAGGCAAGAAAACGACAAGATTCGAGACACTGGATTGGATGGATAGCAGATTAGACATTATAGAGAAAAAGATTGGTGAATTAAAGGCATAAAAACAGGCACGGTCCTAAATGAAATACAGAAAGAAAAAGAATCAACAAGAATAAAAGCACATCAAGGAGCCGTGGGACACTTCAAGCCCATGTACAAATAATTGGGGTCTCCAAAAAGGGGAGCAAGAAGGGAATAGAAAGATAGTTTAATATTAAAAATTATAAATCCACAGACCTAAGATACTCAACAAGGAAAATGAAGAAAACTGCATCAATTTCTCAAAATCAGTGATAAAGTAAAAACATCTTAAAAGCAGCTAGCGGGGGGGGAAAAAAGACATGTTATGTATAGAGGTACAAAGACAATCCTGAAAGATTTGTCGTTAGAAACAATGCAAATGAAAAGACAGTGGGGGAACTACTGGGGAAAAGAGTTGACTTAGAATTCAGTATGTGGAAGAAATATCTCTCAGAACAACAATCAGATAACAGGAAGACATTTTCAGGTATACGAAAGCTGAAAAGATTTATCATCTGAATGCTTTTAGATGAAAGGAAGATAATAGCGGAGGGAAATCTGGATCCGCACAAAGGAATAAAAAGCACAGAAAATGCTAACTACTTAGGCAAATAGGTAAGATTTTTTTCTTACTATTTAAATTTCTATAAACATATTGATGGTTTAAACAAAAATAGCAAAGTAAGAATAGAAGGGAACTTTCTCGATCTGATAAAGGGCATCTATGAAAATCTGACTGTAGTACATTGAGTTGTGCTCAGCGGGAAGCTGCCTTCTCCCTCTCCCTCTGCCTGCTGCCCCCCACTCAGCTTGTGTTCTCTCTTTCTCTCTCTGTCAAATAAATAAATAAAATTTAAAAAATAAAATAAATACATAAAAAATTTTTATAAAGAGTGAATACAAATCTTTCCAGGTATATCAATAATCCCAAGGCACTTGACAAAATTAGCCAAACAGCCTTCAGAACTGTGAGAGAATAAACCTCCGTGTTTTAAGCCACCACACCTTGTGGTAGTTTCTTTTGGTCAGTCCAGGACACTAAAATACCTACATCTAACACCATACTTAAAGGTAAAAGACTGGATGTTTTCCCCCTAAGATCAGGAACAACACAAAGATGTCCACTCTCACCACTGCTATGCAAAATTGTACTGGAAGTACTGGCCAGAGCAATTAGGCAGGGGAAAAAAAAGACACTGAGATGGGAAAGGAAGAAGCAATAATATATTAGCAGATGACATGTATTTAGAAAATCACAAAGAGCCTGCTAAAAAAACTGCTGGGTAAACAGATTCAACTAGATTGCAAGACAAAAGGTCAATATATAGAAATCAATTTTATTTCTATACATTAACAGTGAACAGTTGGAAAACGAAATCTAGAAAAACAGTTCCATTTATAATAGCATCAAAAATAGTAAAATATTCAGGAATAAATTTATCAAAAGTAATCCAAAACTTGTGTCCTGAAAATGATAACATATTATTGAAGGAAATTAAATAAGATCTTATTAAATTAGAAACATTCCATGTTCGTGACTGGAAGACTTAATATTGTTAAAATGTCAGTACTCTCCAAATTGATCTCAATACATCCTTATCAAAATTCCAACTGTCTTTTTTGCAGAAATTGATACGTTAGTTATAAAATTTGTGTGAGGATACAAGGGACCCAGAATGGCAGAATGGCCAAAACAAGCAACAACAAAAAATGGATAAACTGTACTTCACCAAGATTAAAAACATTTGTGCTATAAACAATACAAACAAGAAAGTGAAAAGACAATCCACAGAATAGGAAAAAAATATTTGCAGATCATACATCATATACCTGATAAAGGGCTTGTATCATCAAAATTAAAAACTTTTCCTCTAAAGGGCACCTGTGTGGCTCAGTTAGTTAAGCAACTGCCTTTGGCTCAGGTCATGATCCTGGAGTCCGAGGATTGAGTCCCCAATGGGGCTCCCTGCTCCATGGGGAATCTGCTTCACCCTCTGACCTTCTCCCCTCTCATATCTCTCTCTCACTCTCTCTCTCAAATAAATAAATAAAATCTTTTTTTTTTTTAAACCTTTTCCTCTAAGAAAAATGCTGTTCAGACAAAGAAAAGACAAACCACAGACTGGACGAAAATCTTTGCTAAGTGTATATCTGGGTGAATGACTTGTATCTAGAACATATAAAGAACCCTCAAAATACAATAATAAGCAAAGAATCTTATTTAAAAAGGACAAAAATTCGAATAGACCCCTCCCCAAAGAAGATAAAGAAGATGGCAAATAATCATATGGAAAAATGCTCAGCATTAGTCATTAGGGAAATGCAAATTAAACCAATAAATGAAACACACTATGCACCTATAGGAGTGACTAAAGTTAAGACTGACCATTTTAAGTGTTGACAAAGATGTGCAGAACTGAGACTCTCCTATACTGCTTGTGGGAAAAGCAAATTTGTATAACAATTTGCAAAACTATTTGGCAATTTCCTGAAAAATTAAATATACATCTACCATGTGGTCCAGTCATTCAATTCATAGGTATTTAGGCAAGGGAAATGAAAGCATATGTGCATAGACTTGTACATGTCTTCAGATCCTTGTCTGAGCTCTGTATAGACTACAGGTAGCAGAGGGTGGCCTCTGATGGTTACAGAGGACCTGTCCTTCCTTTCCATCTTGCCTGTGCTGGTAACAGACTGGCCACTGGCAGGCACCCTTCTCCAAACCTCTCTCAGCCTCCCTGAGGTTTTGCTCAGAGACGTCAGTTTTTCAGAGAGAACTTGGTTACTGTGCTTCCATGAGTCTTTAATGCCAAGGACATTTCCTTAAGATTAAGGTCATGCCCACTTTAGTGTCTACTGTCAGGGCCTTAACTGCAGGTTTTTTTCATTTGTCTGTTTTTGCTTTGTTTTGTTTTGTTTCTTCACAAGCCTTCATTCTGCCTCCTTGTCTTCATCGTGCTCCTGAGTTCCTTTCCCCGGCCCTGCAGGGGCCTCCACACAGAAGAGGCTTGCTGTTTGCTGCAAGCCAGTCTGAGGTGACCGTCTCTCTTCTGTCATGTGGCACACTGCAGTCAGCCTGACTGTCTCCTTGGAACTGGCTGCCCACGGGCATGTCCATAACCTCTAACTCTTTGTGACCTCAACCTCTCCATCTGTGGAGAAGACTGTTGTGAAGATGAAAGATCAATTGTGTAAAGGCTTTAGCGCAGGAGGTACCTGGTGAGCCACTGCGTTAGGTGTTGTTATTTACAGCCCTGCCTGTGTTCTGCATCGTGGTTAGAGATCTGCTCTCAAACATCTTTCCAGACTTTTTCCAGCCTCAGGTAACCCTCCCGAGGGTTGGAGCCTGCAGGTTGCTGGATGTTCAGGGCTGTGAACTCATGTTTGCAGAGCACCGCTGGTTCTCCCTCTTGGCCGCCCGGGAAGGGATGTCAGGCTTCAGACCCTAACAGGTAGATCCCAGGGACTTGCCACAATGTTCTCTCAGTTTAGAGGAGCACATGACTCACAGCTGGGTTCATGGGCTTCCCGAACTCTGTCTACCTGTGACCTGATGCAGCCCAGTTCTGGGGCTTCTGTGGGAGAAGATAAGAAAGGGCTGGGAGTCCTGAAGATAACGTGGACGAGGCCTGGGTAGGGGAGAGGACCTGGAAGCTACAACTACAGGGCTCTTGGGGCGCCTGGGTGTCTCAGTGGTTAAGCATCTGCCTTCCACTCGGGTCATCATCCCAGCATTGTGGTCAGGCTCCCTGCTCAGCAGAGACTCTGCTTCTCCCTCTCCCTAGGCCTCTCTCCCTGCTCATTCTCTCTCATGCAAATAAAAAACAAAACAAAAGAAAACTACAGCACTCTCAATTCAGGGAAAGACTATTAGATGCTCCTGTAGATCCGGTGGGAGCCCAGGGACGGACACCTGGAGTCTCCCCATCACTGATGATGCTTAGCTGGAACACTGACGGGCGGTGGGAGCAGCAAGAGGAACCGCGAAGGAAGGGCATTCCCAGTGTGGGAAGAGCATTTAAGGAGACTCGAAACAGCCTGATACATTCCAGGAACTGCGAGTAAGCCCTGTCTGTTGGTCCCTGTGGTCTATAGGACCGAGCCCGAACCCTGTCCCTTGACATTCAAAGCCCTTCCTAATCTTGCCCCCACTTCCTTCCAGCAGTCCCGCCCGTCCCACTCCAGTCCGTGTGTTGCAGCCGCTGTAACCGGCTCTGCTCTCCAAGCAGGCCGTTTGCATTCTGGCCTCCGGGCCTTGCCTAGGCTGCTCCCTTTTAAGATTAAAATCTTAATCCTCGTCTTTGCAGAGCCAACTCCCTCTCATCGTGGGGACGTGCCCACCAGAAGCCCCTTCGGGTCCTGAGTCAGATGCTTGTCACTTTTGTTGAAGAGTGAATCTCGTGAGGGAAATCTGTCCCGAGTACCCGGTCCACCCCGGCCCTGCGCGCTGCCCTCCGAGCTGCCCTGCGGCTTCCAGACACCGTCTGCGCTGTCAGGGCTTCCTGGGGCAGGTGTCATTTCTCTTCTTCACATCAAGTCCAGCCGGCACAGAGGAGGGGCCGGTGCCTTCTGTTGGACGAACGGATGGATGATGGATGGATGGACGGACGGATGGATGGATGGATGGGTGGATGGATGGACGGTTGGATGGATGGATAGATGGATGGACGGACGAATGGATGGATGGACGGATGGACGGACGGATGGATGGAAGGACGGATGATGGGGCCTTCGCACCCGCCAGGCCTGGCCGCTGTTTCCAGGGTCCCGCGCTGTCGCCGCCTTCCGCGCTGTCGCTCTGGCCCCGCCCTCACCGCCCCCACTCCCGCCCTGGGTCCTCGGATCCGAAGCCCCGCCCCCAGCGGCTCCGCCCACAGCCGGGGTTGGAGGGCGGAGGCAACGCCCCCCAGCAGGCCGCCTGGGATTGGTGAGGCCGCCGCCAGGGGGCGGGCCCTGGGCGGGGCAGCTGTGACGCGCTCGCGGCCAGAAAAGCCCTGCCAGGCTGCGGGCGAGGGACTGACGGCGCGGCCGGGAGCGGTGAGTGTCCGACGGGCGGGACGGGCGGGACAGGAGAGACGCGCGGCGGGCGGAGCGGAGGACGCCGACGACCGTGGCGCGCGCTGGGCGCTGCCCACGTCCGCCTCCCCGCAGGCCGCGCCGGACCAAGCGCTGCGCCGGAGCCCGGAGCCCGGAGCCCGCCCCTCCCGAGGGACGCAGGCCGCGGGCCGAGGACATTCAGTCCCGGCTTGTCTTCCAGACCTGCACCGCCGAGGCCCCTGGAGACCAGGACCCGCCGGCATGGCTTCGGAGGTGAGTGGACCTCGGGGACGCCGGACGGGGGAGGGGCGCTCTGGGAGCCTCCGGGGCCCTGACCTGCGCGCGGGATCCCGCGTGCCGCACCCGCCGCCGGCCACCCTCCCGGTCTTCGCCGGCTGCGGGCGACGGAACCTCCCCGTGCACCTGCCGGGGCCTGGGAGGCCCGTGCTTGGACTTCCCGGCGCGCATCGCCGTCTGCTCTCTGCCCCCTCCGCGCCCCAGGAGCCTTGTGGCGCTCCCAACCCGCGAGGCGAGGTGGGTGGCCCTGACCGACCCGACCGGACAGTGCTTCCAGCCAGGGCGCAGGAAAGGAGCCCCCTCATTCAGCTCCCTCACCTCCTGATGCCCTTCCTGTCGGTCCCCACCCTGTGCCCCTTCTCCCGCTGTAGCAGAGGCCACGTGACTCTGGCTGGTGGACAGAACCAGGGTTCAGGGACCATGCCCTGTGGCCCTAGTGGCCCCAGTGCCTGGTGGCTTGCTCTCTCACTGGCCTCTCTTCCTTAGAGCCACTGGGCGCCTGGGTTCTCTTCCTGACCACTTCTGGCAGGAGTCCTAGGCACAGGTTCCTTTTCTGGGGCCTCAGTTGGATTATCTGGCAGATGGGGATAATAATAAATCTCTGCCTCCTTCTGGTAGGTACTGGGTCATGAGGTCATTGCTTTGAACCTTTCAGGTAAAGGGGGCTGTTTGCTTGGTGCCAGTGAATGGAGCCTGTGGCCTGGGAAGCAGGAGGTCGGGGTTCCAGTCCTTTCTGGTCCTCATTAGCTAGCAAAGCACTTCCTCTCTCTGGCCCTCAGTTTGTTCATCTGCATAAACTGGATGAGAATGCCTGTCCTGCTGGTTTCTGGGTCATGATGTCAGGGGCCACAGTAGGGCTTGGACTTTGGAGGCAAACAGAGTCGGTTTCTGAAGCAATCCCTCAACCCCCCGGGGTAACAGTGCCTACCTCCCAGGAGGGTATAATAGCATATGTAGAATGCCTAGCCCAGGGCTGAGCTGTTGTATCATACAGTAGGTGCTCAGTAAATGCTGGCTAAGGATACCGACAGTAACAACATGGTATTTCCCTGTGCCTTCTAGATTGGCTGTTGCTCCTTCATCCCAACCCAAACCAGTACTCCTGCACCCTTGCCCCAAAGGTGTCATTCTGGCCCAGATGTGCTCTAGGCTAGAGGAGGGCCCTTTCTGTCTTGTTGGGACTCCCCCTCTCTTCAGAGCCCAGATGGTAGCACCTCATTCTGACATCCATCTGGGATCTTTTTTTAAAAAAAGATTTTATGGGGCACCTGGGTGGCTCAGTGGGTTAAGCCTCTGCCTTCGGCTCAGGTCATGATCTCAGGGTCCTGGGATGGAGCCCCACATCGGGCTCTCTGCTCAGCAGGGACCCTGCTTCCCACCAAGCCCCACCTGCTTCAAGCCCCACCTGCTTCTCTGCCTACTTCTGATCTCTCTCTTTCTGTCAAATAAATAAATAAAATCTTTTTTTAAATTTTTAAAAAAGATTTTATTTATTTATTTGAGAGAGAGAGAGAGAAAGATTGAGAGTTTGGGCGGGGGGAGAAGAGACAGGGGCAGGGACAGGGACAGAGAATCTCAAGCAGACTCCCCACGGAGCAGCGAGTCCAGCAGCACAGCTCTATCTCAGGACTTAGAACTGAGCCGAAAGCAACAGTCGGACACTCAGTGGACTGACCCACCAGGCCCCCTCTTTCTGGGGTCTTTTTAAGCCTGCCAGTGGGGTGGGAGCTTGGCCCCAATGCAGAGTGGACTGCCTTCAGGAGACCAGCACATCAGGTGACTTCTGCTTGCCCCAGGCCGTCTTGTGGGTTAGTGCTAATTGGTTTGGCTGCAGCCCCGCTTGTTAAGTAGTTGTTATTACTAACAACCCAGGCTGGGAGTCCAGGGCCTGCTGGAGGAGGCAGCGCCAGGTTCCGGGCGGAGGGGCCCGCTGGCTCCCAGTCCTGACTGGCATTGGCCTGCCCTGGTCCTCTGGCCCCAGCGGTCAGGAGAGGGACCCATGTGGTGCTTTGCGGGAGATCAAGGCTTGGCGGGTAAGGGGAGGATCTAGCTCAAAAGGTTGAGGGGGGCGGAGGCTGCTTCTGCGGGGCAGAGTCCTCAGACAGCCAAGGCTGCTGGGCAGCGAGGGGTCAGGTCACAGCCTGGGGCGTGAGTGCAGTGGAGGCCCCCATGGTGCATACAGGAGCCAGGAGAGGCGTTAAGACACCCCCAGCCTCTGGCGGCCCTCGGCCCCTCCCTTACTGAGAATTTACTGAGTGCCAGGCACTGTGCTATGTATGCACTTAGAAATTTTACCTAACTGAATGTCACAACAGCTCGAGCAGATAGGTACTACCATTGTCCTCGTTTATGAGGGGTAACCCTGCAGCTTGGAAAGGTTATGGAATATGCCCACAGTCAGGTGGCTAGGAGGGGACTGGGACATTGCAGGGTGACAGAGGAGGACATATGTCCCCAGCAGCCATTATAAACTCCCCCTCCGCAGGAAAGTCGGCAGTGAAGTAAAATGCCTCCATTCACCCAGGGAACTCTCCCAATCCTTGGCCTTCTGGGAGCTAGGACGGCTCCCTTGTGTTCTGTACCCCTCCCCCATCTGTCACATGCTGTGGCCTCTGTACTCTTTCAAAACAGAGGTGTCTCTGCCCCACCCCTCTGCCCTTAGCTCCTGGGGGGCATAGGGTCAGCTGGTGACCTTCTAGAAGGCCAAAGATAAGAGATGTGCCAGAGGCACTCTCCAAAGGAATGGTGGAGGTTGGGATCGTAGGCCCTGCCCCAAGCTGTGGGAGAGAAATGCAGGCCATTTGAGCCCGATGGGGCCCCTCAGGTGCTTCCTCGCCTGTCCCTGCTGCAAAAGTTCAGGATATCAGAGCCAGCAGAGAGGAACATTGGGGGAGGCGTGCGGACTCTGCTTCAGTTAGCTGGGCTGTGGTCCAGGCTCTATCACCCCAGCAAGGGCTCTGTGCCTTGGTTTCCCCTCTCTGCAGCAGGATATAATTGGTAGCCACATCAGAGTCTCTGTTGGCACAGGCCAAGCGATCGCAGTCATGCCTGGCACGCAGTGAGAATGCAGAGTACGCTAGCGAGGACTGTTGTCATTACCGTCAGAGTGTCAGAGCTGGACTCAGACTCTGCATTCGGAGTGACTTCTCCCCTTGGTCAATGGCACGAAAGGTCCCAGAAGTTCTGCTCTACTCTCAGGGGTGCCTCGTCCCCTGCCATCATTTCCTTAGAGAAGTGTCACGGGTGGGAGAGAACCATAACTTCAGTGTCCAGCCACATTCCCACACTGACTCCCCAGGTGACTTTGAGCAAGTTCCTGACCCTCTCTGAGCCTCAGTTTCCTTACCTGTCCAGTAAGAATGGCCCTGCCTGCTGGTTCCCACTGCCATCAGACTTGCTAGCTCTCCCGCGGGCCCCTTTGTGAGAGGTGCTGTTCTCAGGGTGGGAAGGAGATTAACTGTTCCTGCTCTCCTGGCCAGAGTGGGAAGCTATGGGGTGGCCGCTTTGTGGGCTCAGTGGACCCCATCATGGAGAAGTTCAACTCATCCATTGCCTACGACCGGCACCTGTGGGAGGTGGACGTGCAGGGCAGCAAGGCCTACAGCCGGGGCCTGGAGAAGGCGGGGCTCCTCACCAAGGCCGAGACGGACCAGATACTTCATGGACTGGACAAGGTATTCTGTACACCCAAAAGCCCCCTCTAGAGCCCCACCCTGTGGTCCCAGGCTTCCACCAAGTCCCAAACAGGTTGTGGAGGATGTGCTCGCCAGGCACATCTTCCCTTGGGATTAAATGTCTGTCAAGGTGCTCTTTATTATTTTTTTTTTTTAATTTTTAAAAGCTTTATTTATTTATCTTCGAGAGAAAGCAGGGGGAGGGTCAGAGGGCGAGGAAGAAAGAGAAACTCCAGCGGACTCCTCACTGAGCTGGGAGCCAATGCAGGGTTCAATCCCACAACCCTGAGATTATGACCTGAGCCGAAATCAAGAGTCAGCTGCTTAATGTACTGAGCCTCCCAGGTGCCCCCGCCGAGGTGCCCTGTAAACCATATTCTGTGCTGTGTCTCTCTTCATCCCTCAATGCCTCCGTGGCCCATGGCCCATGGCTCATAGGGGAAGGAGACCTGGGCCCGAGGTGCTTCCCTGGGTGTGGGGGCTACAACCCCCCATGGAGCACTCACACTTCCTGGGGAGTACCCCGAGGATGCAGCTCTTACGCAGAGACAGTCAATGATCAGAGTTGAGGTGGGACCAAGGCTGTGGATGGCTGACCCCTGACCCCTGGGTTGTTGACATCTGCTGCAGGTGGCTGAGGAGTGGGCTCAGGGCACCTTCAAACTAAACCCCAATGATGAAGATATTCACACAGCCAACGAGCGACGTCTGAAGGTATGACCCCCTGCTGTCCACCTGGCCTCCCCCTTCTACCTCACCCATGGGCCCTTGGAGCATAAGCACCATCCTTCTGTTCCCTGCTGGCTGGACCTCAGAGCAGGTGGCCTCTGCAGAGATGGCAGGGCCCAGGGGTAGGGAGGGAAGGTGACAGGGCTGGGAGGAACCAGGCCCTGCCTGGGCTGACCATGACCCCCTGCCTCCCTCCGCCCCCAGGAGCTCATCGGCGAGACTGCGGGGAAGCTGCACACGGGCCGAAGTCGGAATGACCAGGTGCTGCTCCCTCACTCCCTACCACCCGACCCTGGGCCTTGTGCATTCCCGATCCTGGGGAGCCCGGGTGGCAGATGTAGGGCTCTGCAGTGGTCCTGGCTCCCCAGCGAAGCAACACATCTATGTCCCTGAGTGCCACCCTCTGCTGCCCACAGGTAGTCACGGACCTCAGGTTGTGGATGCGACAGAACTGCTCTAAACTGTCCGCCCTCCTTTGGGAGCTCATCAGAACGATGGTGGACCGGGCCGAGGCGTGAGTTTCCCGTGAACACCCGGGTGGCAGAGAGGGCACGAGGACAGCCAGGGTCTCCTCTGCCCTGGGACAGGCAGCCTGAATGCCCGATCTACGTGGCAAGGGTGAAGGGGGTTGGGGAGCCAGGCCCCGGGGCTCAGGGGTGTCCTGGAACTCCTGGACTAATGAGGTAAAGCAGCCAGGAGTGGGGGCATTTCTTGCCATGTTTCCTACTGCCCGCCAGCTGAGCTCAGCAGGTAGGGCAAGCTCACCCTCTGAGGCTTCGTACGTAGGAGACTAAGGCACTAGGCAGATGCCTGAAGCCTGAGGAAAGGGCCTGCCTGTGCCAGGGACAGCCCAGGTCACTCTTCAGCTGCTCCACGCCTCGGTCCCCGCCCAGCATGGCTGGCACAGGACAACCAAAGCTGCCTCCCCTGGCCTCATCCCAAGTTCTGGCTCTTTTGACCTCACGTATTTGGGGGTGACTTGGCTCCTTCCAGACCTGGCCAATTTGCTGCTGAGAAGTCCCTGTCTGGTGTCAGAGATAGGGTGACCCCAGCTCCCTGTGACCTCTTGTTCACAGACCTTACCGCGTGGGGGAGAACAAGGGCCTAAGACCCATTGCCCTGGGCGGTGCTGGGAGAAATGGGGAGTGACTGCTAATGACTATAAGTTGCTTCTTTGGGGGGATGAAAACATTCTAAAATTGACGGGGTGACAGGTACACAAAAGTGTACAGTTTAAGTGGGTGAATGACGTCTCAGTAAAGCTGTTTATTAAAACAAACAAACCAAAACCATCACCTGCAGCGCCTTGTCTCTTTGAAAGTGCCCCCTGCTCTTCTGAGGTCCTTGGGCGCGTCTCATGGGCTCACAGATGCGACTCCCCCGCCAGGTAGTACCCCTCGGTGTCCCCTCCTTCGCTGTCACCTCTGCTTAGAGCTGAGGATGGCATTGCCTCGGGTCCCAGCTCCCATCCTGCTCTGGGGAGGCCCCGGGGCCCTGGCCCTGTCCCTGGATCATGCTGCCCTGCTTCTGGTCTCTTCCTTTAGGATGTGTTTGTCCCCAGGAGGTCACTTGGTTTCTTGCACAGGCAGGTCCTTGCAAGGCTGGCCTCACTCTTCCCTGTTGGGGCCTGCGGGGTGTGGGCGACACAGGCCGGCCTTCCGGCAGCTGCGAAGCACCTCAGACCCTGCGGCTCTTCCCCCACAGGGAACGCGACGTCCTCTTCCCGGGGTACACACACCTGCAAAGGGCTCAGCCCATCCGCTGGAGCCACTGGATCCTGAGGTGAGGCGGGGCGTCGTGCAGGGGTGCTGTGGTGGGGCTGTGATGGAGGGGAGGGCCCCGGAGGCCCTGACCTCTGCCCTCTGACTTCCTACAGCCATGCCGTGGCGCTGACCAGAGACTCGGAGAGGCTGTTGGAGGTCCAGAAGCGGGTCAATGTCCTGCCCCTGGGGAGGTGAGTCAGCCCCTAGTGTCCCGAGGGCCTCGTGGTGGGGCGGGAGTCGGGGGCTGTCCCACATAGTTAGCCGGTCCTTGGGGATCAACGGAAGAGGAGGCACTAGGAAGGACAGAGGAGGCCAGCCGGCCAGGTGACGGGCCTCTCTGTCAGGGGTTCTTCCGCGCAGACCCGCGGTGGTGTCGGAGATGGGGCTGACCGGGCTAGCAAGGATGCCAGAGCAGGGCCAGAGCTCTGCAGAGAGGTTAGAGAGCTGGCCGGTTGCCCTCAGCCTGCCGTTTCAGCTCCATGGGGACAAGCCTTCCATCAGCCACACTGCCTGGGTGGCCGCCCTGACCATTGGGGCTTGGCTCTGGGTGTGCGTGTGCGTGTGTGCATGTGTGCGTGTGTGTGTGTGCGCATGCCAGGAGCCCTGCTCACCTAGGATCCCCTGTTCCTGCAGTGGGGCCATTGCGGGCAACCCTCTGGGTGTGGACCGGGAGCTGCTCCGAGCAGGTGAGGTGCCCTGCCCCTCACCCTGGCGATCCCCCACAGCACCGCCCAGGTGCCACAGACACACACTTGGAGGGGGCAGGGGGCTGGTTGAAACCCTCATTTATTACCTACGGACAGTGAGGCTAGAGCAGCAAGAGAAGGCTTGTAGCAGCGGTGCATGGTGCTGGGGACACTCAGGGTTCCTGCTTCATGCCTGGGACCTGTACAGGAGACCCTCCCCCATTCCAGCGGCTCCCTACTCTCCTCCCTAAAAGGGCCTCAAGGAGGAGGTGGCTGGGCAACCTGATTAGGAGTAGAGGAAGGCCCTCCTTGCCCTCCAGCCCAGCCCTGTTGCCTCCCCCACGTCCTTCTCCAGAACTGAACTTTGGGGCCATCACTCTCAACAGCATGGATGCCACCAGTGAGCGAGACTTCGTGGGTGAGTCCTCGGAGCCAGTCCGCTTGTCCTCTAGGGCCACTCCCCTGCACTGTGCCCTAATTTAGCTCTATCTGGCTCTAATCTAGCCCTGGCTCCCCTCCCACCTCCTCCCACCCCAAGTCTGGTCCCCCTGGGGCTTCTCCAGAATGAGTGGGGAGCAGGAGAAGCCTGGGGACCAGAAGGCCTGCTCTCCCTTTCCCCCGCAAGCTGAGTTCCTGTTCTGGGCTTCGCTGTGCATGACCCACCTCAGCAGGATGGCCGAGGATCTCATCCTCTACGGCACCAAGGAGTTCAGCTTTGTGCAGCTCTCAGATGCCTACAGGTAAGGCTGGGCCCTGCCCTACCTGGCTCTGCACCCGCCAGCATGGCCTCCTTCCTCCCCATACCCTCCCTGCCCCTGACACCCGCCCCCCTGGCCCTGGCCTGGGGCAGACCGGAACTGCATGCCACTAGACCTCACCTGGCCCAGCCAGCAGACCAGCCAAGGGGCAGGGGAGCCCTTTCAGCCCTAGCATCTCTGTCCCCAGCACCGGAAGCAGCCTGATGCCCCAGAAGAAAAACCCAGACAGCCTGGAGCTAATCCGGAGCAAGGCGGGGCGAGTGTTCGGGCGGGTGAGCAGGGCAGGGAGTGGGGGCAAGGCTCTGGGCTGACCCGGAAGGTCCCAAGGGAACTTGCAGGATGGGCTCTGAGGTCCAGCCTCCTCATTCTCACTCTTTTCTCAGTGTTCTGGGCTCCTGATGACGCTCAAGGGACTCCCAAGCACCTACAACAAGGACTTACAGGTGCGAGGCTGGGGCTGTGGGTGAGGGCCCCACCTGCACGTACACCTTATCCCATTTCTCGGGGCCCTGGACATCCAGGTAGGGGCCCCACAGAATTGCCGCCTCCCATCCCATGCACCCAGCCCTTGATTGTCCTTGAGAACTCTCTCCTCTCTGTCGATGTGGGTTGTACGAGGTGCTGAGCGTTCCTCGAGGAGGGCAGTGGGATGCCTCAGTGGGGGGCAGGGCTGCTGGGCTCTCACCTCCTGCCACGCGGCCCCTAGGAGGACAAGGAAGCCGTATTTGAAGTGTCAGACACCATGAGTGCCGTCCTGCAGGTGGCCACGGGCGTCATCTCCACACTGCAGGCAAGCCCCTGTCCTCTCCCCCAGGCCCCTACATGCCAGGAGGTGGTCTTGAGGGGAGGGGAGGGTGGGTGCATCCAGAAGATCTGGGGCAGGGGGAGGAGGGTGGGTGTTTGCTCCTGCCCCCAGGAACAGCAGAGACAAAAGCCACAGTAGAATGGAAGCAGGTTAGACGCTACGGGTCCCATCAACTGGCCTGGCCAGATCTCCTTTTTGGTTACTTATGACGGGAGATTTCAGTACGCACAGCTGAGACCGCACAGTGAACCCCTGTGGACTAGCGCCCAACTTCAACAACGAGCAACTGGTGGCATTTTTCGCTTTGGCTGTCTTTACCCACCACCCACCCCGCCCGCACGGTTCTGATGCAGCCAAAGCTGGGGACCCTGAGAGAAAGTGCCGGCAGCCCCGATAGCACCCCTAAACGTTATCGGGGATGATGGCAAATGGCGGAGAGGGCGGACCAGTCTGGGTCAGAGTAGATCTGCCTGGGGCTAAGGGTGGGAGGCTGGCGGCTTCACCACCCAGGGTCTCCAGGATTCACCACTCCCCTCCCGGCGTCCCCCAGATTCACCGGGACAACATGGCACGGGCTCTTAGTCCTGACATGCTGGCCACTGACCTCGCCTACTACCTGGTCCGCAAAGGGGTGAGTGTGGGGTGGCTGGGATGCAGCGGGAGGAGATGGGGACGTCCCGGGCCGAGGGTGGGGGGCGTGACGGACGGCGCGGGCAGAACAGGGGGCCGAGGAAGGCTGAGTCGGAGCCCCCCGCGCCGGCCGCCCCAGATGCCGTTCCGCCAGGCGCACGAGGCCTCCGGGAAAGCCGTGTTCATGGCCGAGACCAAGGGGGTCGCCCTCAACCAGCTGTCGCTCAAGGATCTGCAGGCCATCAGGTGCGGCCCCTGCCTCCCCGCTGCGGCCCCCCGGGAGGTGCGCCCGGGCCAATGGCGCCCCCGGGGACCCCCGCTGGGCCCTGGCCCACCTGGTCCTCTGTTCCGCAGCCCCCTGTTCTCGGGCGACGTGAGCCGCGTGTGGGACTACGGCCACAGCGTGGAGCAGTACGCGGCGCTGGGGGGCACCGCGCGCTCCAGCGTCGACTGGCAGATCGGCCAGGTGCGGGCACTGCTGCGGGCCCAGCAGGCCTAGCCCCCCCGCCACGCCCCCCCCAGCTGGCCTAGCACCCCCCTGCCGAGCCCTCCCAGCAGGCCTAGAGCCCCCCACCGCGCCCCCCAATAAAGCCGGCCGCTCGGGAGGCCGCTGCTTGTTCCCTCCCCTGCCTGACTCCCTCAGCCGCAGGCTCTCAGGTGGACAGTGGGGCCATCAAGACAGCGGAGAAAATGGACGAGGATGGCAGGAGGCACAGATGGGGAAGGAGCAGAGGGGGCGGCCTTTATTGGAGCCTCCTCCCGGCTCAGGCCCCCCCACCCTGCCCAGCGGGCGGCCACAGAAACCTCCTGCCTCCAGAGTCCTCCGGAGGCACTGGCCTCCTTGGAGCCTTGATGGTGCCTGACAGGCTTGGGGAACTCAGCCAGTCCCTGTTCATTATCCTTTCCTCCAGTGTCCTCCTGGCTCCCCTGCTCGCCTTCTCCCCTTGCTTGACCCACCCTTCCCTGAGCAGTCAGCGGCACCTGTCGTGGGGCCCCATGGGGGGGATGGTACATTTGGAGGTAGAGTCACTCGGCCAGCTAGCGTGCGATGCCAGGCGCTGGGTGAGCTTCATATACATTGGAGGCGTCTCCTTTACCCTGGAGGGTAATGAATGGTCCCGGTGCAGATCACGAGGTCCACAGACAGGCAGTGCAAGGGGTGGGGGGGCTGCCCCCCCATTACGGTCAAGGACTTACCTTTACTCTGCAAGGGCCCGCGGCCAGGTCTGGCACACAGTAAATGTTCAATAGCAGTGAGTCCCAGAAGAGGCCAGCAGAGACCTCTTCTACATGGATGTCACCAAAATCCTCATAAGAAATGTCTGACATTTATGTTTCATTAACAACAGAGCTAAACCCAAGGAAGAATGAATAACCCCTCCCAAGTGTTTCTTGGGAGCAATGGAAACACTTTGTAAACTGAACAGTTAAAACTTCAGCAGTGTGGACACCACACCGCATTCCAAAAGGGGCCAAAGCCATGGCTCACAGAATGTTGGCTCCCCAAGTGTGGTTCCTCTTTCACTTCCTCCTCCTCATTTGGGATTTTGTTAAAAAATGCGAACTCTGAGGCTTGAGACCTACAAAATCAGATTCTAGGTGGGGACGCAGCTAGGCCTTCAGGTGATTCTGATGCACATTCAGGTTTGAGAATCACTGATCTCTAGAATCTTGTTACCTAAAGTCACCACAGGTCACCATCTCTCCCAGGTCCCAGCTTGACCTGATCTAGAATCTGCATTTTAACAAACTCCCCAGATACCGGTTGTACACATTAGAGTCAAAGTGCTGATCTAATTAGACCTGAGAAGGTTTAATATCTAGTCTCAGAAATGAAGGAGGGACTGATGTACATCAAACAACGGACAGGATTAAAATAATGACTGGAACGCATACGGAACACATACGACACAGGGAGCAGTTCCTGACCTACAGCTCCATCAGTAGGACACACCACAACCTGAGTGGGAACTCTGTTCTCAGACAATCCTATCAAAAGTTTCTCCTTAACTGGAATCAGCCCCCCAGGGCTTCCCACCTGTGAGCCCAGCCACGTGCCCTCCAACCTGACCAGAGGAATGAGCCTCTCCTGGGTCAGGGAGAGCAAGAGTTTGTATGGCTTTTCTCCAGACTGCCCATACGTTACTCCCCTTGTCTGCCTCTTTCCATTCTGCCAACAATTTACACCAAAGTAGGACTTCGGACTGGTTTCCCATTGCTGCTGTAACAAATTACCCCTCATAGTGGAATAAAACAGTATAAACATTATCTAATAATTGTTGAGGTTAGAGTCTGAAATGCGTTTATACTGAGACAGAATCAAGTGACAAGCATTTGAGAGAATCTATTTCTTTGCCTCTCCCAGTTTCTAGAAGCCATCAGCATTCGTTGGCTTGTGGCCCTTTCCTTCATCTCTGAGGCCAGCGGTACAAATCTTCAAATCCCTTTGCTTCCTTTGTCACATCCTCTGACTGACCTTTCTGCCCCCCTCTTATAAAGACCCATGTGATTACACTGGATCCACCTGGATAAAGCAAGATAATCGCTTCATCTCAAGATCCTTGACTTAATCACATCTGCAAAGTTACTTTTACCATGTTAGGTAACATTCACAAGTTTGGGGGATCATTGTTCAGTTTACTATATTTTGTTGTCTGACTCTCAAAGACTAATATCCATCCACGGGCCACACATTCACTCCATCCCATGACCCCCCCCCACCAAAGTTTTAGTCCCTTAAACATCAGCACAAGTTCTAAATCTCGTCAGCTCAGAAGTCCCACATCTCCTTATCTAAATCATCTGAATTAGGTATGAGAGACTGGATATGATCCTCCAGGGGCAAAATTCCTTCTTATCCATGAACCTGAGAATCTCATGTGACTGTGGTGTGGATTAGGGTTCACCCAAACAAATGATATAATCCCAGAATGCAGGGTCGGTCTGTCTAGGCATAGGATGACACTTAGAGGCATTTCAATTTATGTATTTTTTTTAAAGATTTTTATTTATTTATTTGACAGGCAGAGATCACAAGTAGGCAGGGAGGCAGGCAGAGAGAGAGGAGGAAGCAGGCTTCCTGCTGAGCAGAGAGCCCGGTGCGGGGCTGGATCCCAGGACCCTGAGATCATGACCTGAACCGAAGGCAGAGGTTTAACCCACTGAGCCACCCAGGCGCCCCTCAATTTATGTATTTTTAAAGATTTTATTTATTTATTTTAGACAGCACAAGTGGGGTGGGGAGGGGCGAGGAGCAAAAGGAGAGGGAGAAGAAGACTCTGCACTGACCATAGAGTCCCATACGGGCCTCGATTGCAGGATCTTGAGGTCGTGACCTGAGCCAAAATCAAGAGTAGGACACTTAACAGACTGAGGGACCCAGGTGCCCCAAGGCATTTCAGTTTTAAAAGGAAGAAAACGGAAGGGAAAAAGGAATCCCTGGTTCCAAGCAATTTTGAAATCCAACCTAGGAAATTCCACTAGGTTTCAAGGCCTGGGAATACAGGTTTCCCTGGTGTCTGAAAGTACAGTGTTCCTTTGAAAGTTTTTACAAGCCAAAATGGTATAAAGTAAAAAAGCAATGATCGTTAATTTAATATGGGAACATTTTGAGCAACCCCAGAACCTCTCCAGGGCTTTCCTTGTACCTTCGGACGCGTCTTGCTTGGATGCACAAAACAACTCAAGCTGAAGCACATATGTTCGAAGCTCTCGGTGGCGGGACGCCCGGAGGCCGGGTGTGGTTCCCGGGCAAGACGCTAGGTGGCGCCGCCCGCGCGGCCGGGGGTGCGCGCGGCCGCGAGGAAGGCTCACGGCTAAACAACGCCGATTTTGCTTTCTTGACTTTTTAAAAGCAAAAATCTTCGGATTTCTTTTGGTTAGTTTGCTTATGTAGAGCTCTCATAAAGGGGAAGTGGCATAAGGCAAACTTCTGAAAAATAAAGGATTCCCGCAATCCGCCCTCCGCCCTCCGGACCTGCCCCGCACCCCCCCGCCCCGCAGAGCCGTCAGCCCCCTCCCCCCCACCACCAAGGGCAGCGCATCTTTACAGCTGAGTGACACGTGATCATATCGGCCTGTCTCCTGCTTGTCCAGTTTTGAGGAAACTCGGAAAGCCTTCTTCAGGGTCCTCCTCTCCCTTCCACTTGTCCTTGCCTGCAGTGTTTCTGCTGACATAATACCCTTAAGAGCTTGGCCGGTCTCCTATGAATGTCCCGGGGTTCCCTTGGTGAGTCAAGAGATTCCTCTACAGATCCTTCGAGATAATGCCATTTCTATTCCTGGCTTCTGCTGGGAGAGCTGAGGGGAGCCCTGGTCCTGCACAGAGCGCTCCCAACGACAAAGTACTCGGAGCTTTTGATCTCTTCCAGGCACTAGCAAAAGGTTGTCCGACCACAACCTAGCCTCCTCGCTTTCTGACAGTGCTTCTCCTAATTTTAACATCTTTTGAAATCTGGATAGCCTGAGAATTTCCCAAATTATCAAGTCCTGGTTTCTTTTTGCTTCACAGTCCTTACCTCAATTTATCTCTATTCCATACTCTCAGCTTTAAGGGATGATGAGAAAGCAAGCTCCTGGCAAAAGGAATGAGCTTGTCTTGCTGGCTTTTGTACTAAACTTCCACCATCCCTTGGGGCTTGGGGCAGGCCTCGCTTCACTAGGCCTGCTGTCTTCTAAACAAAATCGAGGTCTATAAACTGGGGGTTGGGGGGCTTGGGGGGGATGGATGGTTGTGAGTTTAGCAGCCAATTACGTCCAGAATATTTGATTACTGTCCTACTGAATAACCAAAATTGCACTGACATCTACTGCAAAACTGGTAGACTCAAAGTCAACAAAACTCCAGAGGTATGTTCTTTTTTTTTTTTTTTTTTTAAGATTTTATTTATTTATTTGAAAGAGAGATAGAGAAAGAGAGTACAAGCAGGGTGGAGGGATACAGAGAGAGGGAGAAACAGGCTCTGGGAGCCCCTTGTGGGGCTCCATCCCAGGACCCCAGGATCATGACCTGAGCTGAAGGCAGACACTTAATAACTGAGTCACCCAGGTGCCCCTCATTCCTTTTAAAAAAAATAATAGTTTTATTGAGATGTAATTCACACGCCACAAGATACACCCTTTTTAAAAAATTATTTTAGAGAGAAAGAGAGCACATGTGTGGATGCTTGTGGGGAGGGGCAGAGGGAGAAAATTTTCAAGCAGACTTCCTGCTGAGCATGGAGCCCCAGATGGGGCTCCATTTCACAACCCATGAGATCATGACCTGAGCTGAAACCAAGAATTGGTCGTTTAACTAGGCACCCCAAGACATACCCTTTTATGGGTTCAGTTTAGTGACTTTTAGTGTGTTCACAGAATTGTGTGGTCATCACCACAACAAATTTTAGAACACTTCATCATCCAAAAAGAAGCCCACAAAAAACTTTTGTGTTTCAAAGGAAGTAAAAGACATTCATAGAATGGGAGAAAATATTTGTAAATCATATACCTGATAAAGGTCTAGTATCCAGAATATAAATGAACTTTTACAACTAAACAATGAATTGTATACTATTTTAAATTTTATTTAATTAAATTGAAATGGGGCAAAATATCTGGATAAATATTTCTCCAAAGAACATATAAAAATGGCCAATAGGCACACTAAACATTATTGTTCAACATTATTGATCATTAGGGAAATGCAAATCAAAATCAAAATGAAATATCACTTCATCCCCACTAGGATGTGAGTTAATTTTTGTATATAGTGTAAGGAAAAGGTTCAACTTCATTCTTCCCATAAGAAAATCTGTTTGTCTCAGTACCATTTGTTGAAAAGATTGTTTATACCCAATTAAGTCATCTTGGCACCCTAGTCAAAAAGTAGTTGACCAATATAGAGGGATGAATTGCATGATATGTGGATTATACCTCAAAAAAACTGATATCCCTCTAAAATAATCCACTATTATCATATCTTACTTTTTAAGTTTTTATTTAAATTCTAGTTATTTAACATACAGTACAATCTTGGTTTCAGGAGTAGAATTCAGTGATTCATCACTGACACCACCAGTGCTCAAATGACTATTATTTTAAACAAATAAGAGCTTTCTACATGGGTCAAATGTTCTGCTGAATGCTTTAAGTTTACTGAGATTTTGTGGGATTCATCTTCTTCCCTTTCTTGATAACTTTCTCATTCTTCCAGCCTCACCAGTAGGCTCACCAGCATTCTGCTCACCACCAGCCACCACATTACATACAGAAATTCTACACACTTATCACCTTGTTCTCAGTAACCCCAATCTCTTACCAACTCCTGTGGCTGTCTGAATGTGCAAGACTGGGCCTATAATTTTAGTTTGCCAAACATTCAGTTTTTCACTTGTCCTTGTTCAGCTTTCCCTTATCTCCACCATGACAACTAAACTGAAGCTTTCACATCTTCTTCAACCTCCCAACCTGATGTGAACATCTCCCCAAGACCCTGGAAACCACTAATCTACTTTCTGTCTCTGTGGGCTTGTCTACTTGATATTTCATATACATGGAATCATATAATACGTGGCCTTTCATGCCTGGCTTCTTTCACTCAGCATAATGTTTTCAAGGTTCATCCACATTGCAGCATGTATCAGAATTTCATTCCTTTTTATGGCTGAATAGTAATCAATTATATGCACATACCATATTTTGCTTAATGATTGTTTAATGATCTCTGTCCGTCAAAAAAATAAAAAAAAGTAATAGTAACATTTTTTAAAAGATTTTATTTATTTATTTGACAGAGAGAGAGCACAAGTAGGCAGAGGGACAGGCAGAGAGAGAGGGGGAAGCAGGCTCCCTGCTGAGCAGAGCCTGATGTGGGGCTCGATCCCAGGATCCTGAGATCGTGACCTGAGCCTGAAGGCAGAGGCTTAACCCACTGAGCCACCCAGGCTCCCCAATAGTAACATAGTAACATATTTTTAAGAGATCTTATTTATATGAGAGAGAGCAAACATGAGAGCACAAGCAGAAGGAGGGGCAGAGGGAGAGGGAGAAGCAGACTTCACAGTGAGTGTGGAGACCAACAGAGGACTTGATCCCAGGACCCTGAGATCACAACCTGAACCAAAGGCAGGTGCTTAACTGATTCAGCCACCCAGGCGCCCAACTCCCCCGCAACTGGAGTGAACTCTTAAAGAAAAAAAAAAAATGCCTCTGGGCACTTTTTCAAGGATGGGAGGAGAAAATTTAATTCTGTATTTGCTGTAATGTTCTGCTAATCTTGAAAAAAATGTACGATGTCACAGAGCTTTTAATTTTAAATTTTGACTTTAAATTTCTACCACAGGTACTCAAATGAGCAAGGTCACTCCACTGCAGCCAGTGTCAGGGATAAGTCAGGGAGATGTGAGAAGGTGACTGGAGAGGGGGCTAATCTGTATCAGTTGTATCAGAGAAGAACATCACGTGCCCCTTCTTCCCCTCATTTAAAATCCTCTGCTCTTCTCCTTCCCATATGGTCGATTTTGAGCTCTTTTCTGTAGGTGGGGGTGGAAAGCTAATGCTGGGTTTGGAGAATGCTGCAGGAGAGAAAGTTTCAGGAATGGCATGTCTCCTCTTTCCAGCAACTGCAGATGTGGAGACATCATTCCGTGTCATAGGTTGGTTCAAAGAATCTTGCCTGAATGAAGTGTGGAACTGAGAATACTCATGAAAGTTCCATCCAGAACTGACACTTGTTTTATTTTCTGTTACTAAACGCTGTCCTTGGAAAGGAGACGCTGATTTACACAGCAACATGGGGAATCCCAAAAACACTGTGCTGAGTGGAAGAAGCTAGACCCAAACTCATCCTGTATAATACTGTGAATTATACCCTAGAGAAGCCAGATCTAACCTATAGCAACAAAACGCAGATCGGTCATTGCTTGCGGCCAGGGGTAAGGACAGGGCTGACTGGGAAGGATCAGAGGGACCTGCCCGGAGTAGTGGGAAAGTTCTACATTTTGACAGTGGTGCTGGGCACTCGGGTGTACATTTGCCAAGTCGTATCTAACTGTGCACTTGGAATGCGCATGCATTTTATTACATGGGAACTATGCCTCCAGAATTTGTTTTAAATTTAAAAAAAAAAAAAAAAAAAAAAAAAAGGGGCGCCTGGGTGGCTCAGTGGGTTAAGCCGCTGCCTTCGGCTCAGGTCATGATCCCAGGTCCTGGGTTCGAGCCCCACATCGGGCTTTCTGCTCAGCGGGGAGCCTGCTTCCTCCTCTCTCTCTGCCTGCCTCTCTGCCTACTTGTGATTTCTCTCTGTCAAATAAATAAATAAAATCTTTAAAAAAAAAAAAAAAAAAAAAGAGTCCTGGAAGTATTTCTAAAAGGTGGGGAAGAACTTTTTAAGAAGTTGAAATTTTGAGACTATTTTTAGATCTTGTGAAAAGTAATCTTTAATCGCCGAAATAGCTGCCACTTTAATGGGTGCTGCGCTTCGTAACTGCTGCTCTGGTACCGACAGTAAAGCAGCAGGGGCTCCTGGCTGGCCCGGTCAGTAGAGCATGAAGGTCTTGATCTCAGGGTTGTTAAGTTCGAGCTCCACCTTGGGTGTAGAGATTACTTAAAAATAAAATCTTTTGGGGCACCTGGGTGGCTCAGTCGGTTAAGCAGCGAACTCTTCATTTTGGCTCAGGTCAGGATCTCGGGGTCACGAGACTGAGCCCCAGGTGGGCGGGGCTCTGCGCGCAGTAAGAAATCTGCTTGAGATTCTCTCCCGCTCTCTCCCCCGTGGCCCCTCCTCCCTCAAATAAATTAAATAAATAAAATCTTTCAAAAAATAAAAGCTTTTTAAAAATTAAAATAAAATAGCAATTGAAATATCTGTATTTCTAAAAAATGTAAATACTTGCATTCATATATATATTTATCAACCCTGATAAAAACTGACATATATATGTATGAATGTATAAATGTATACATGTATAAAAATGTATAAAAAGCCCATAACCCTGATAAAAACTGACATATGTATGTATGAATGTATAAAAAGGCCATAACTCTTGTCAATTCCTGTTCAAACATGAGTTTGAAAGTCTTTGATAAGCAGTACTACAGAGTGACTATGAATAAAATCTGGAACCTGATTGGTTAAGTCCAAATTTCACCTCTGCCCATTACTAGCTCTGTGGTATTAGAAAAGTTTCTTAATTTTCCTGTGCCTCAGTCACTGTGTTAATAACATGGGGATAATAATAGTATCTATCTCATAGGGTCGTTGTGAGTAGTAAATAAGTTAATATGTGTACAGCATCCAGTACGTGGCACATGGTGTAGCGGTGAGGTTAGGCTAGTTATGCTGTGGTAACAAACAGCTCCAAAATCTCAGCTGTTCAAAGTAATAAAGGTTTATTTCTCACTCCTTGCCACACATCCATCACAGGTTAGAACGGGGACATTGAACAGCAACTCAGACTGATGGAAGCTTAATTTTGACTCATGTTTCCATGGTCTGACCAAGTCAGGAAAAAGGGATATGGCAGATCAGACACTGGCTCTTAAAATTTCTGCTGTTTACATTCCATTTAGCAAAAACAGTTACATCGTCACACCTAACTTCAGAAGGGCAAGACCATGTGTCCAGAAAAGGGGAGAACCAGAAATATTTGGTGACCAGCACTAATGATCACCATGGTTAGTTATTGTAATTGCATTTTGAAGTAGGTAGAGAAGGACTTCATGAGGAGGTGATATTTTTGCAGAAGCTGAAACAAAAAAGGAGAAAGTATGGGAGAAAGCTATATAAAGATTGTAAGGCAGGAATGGGCTTGAAGTATTTGAGAAACAGAAAAATGGTTCAACGTTTGGACAATGAATGAATGAGAGATAGCAGGGCTGGGTCACACAATGCCTTGTAGGTTGTGGTAAAGAGTTTGAATTTTATTCCAAGTGTAATGGGAAGCCACTGTAAGGTTTCAGCCAGGGAACATGGCATAAGGTTTATAGAGACCATTCACTGTGGTTGCTCTTGTTGGATGGGCATGTATGGAATAAGGGAGATCTGTCCAGGTGAAGATGCTGGTGGTCTGGACCAAGGCAGTAGCAATGTAGT
This sequence comes from Lutra lutra, assembly GCF_902655055.1. Taxonomy (NCBI): domain Eukaryota; kingdom Metazoa; phylum Chordata; class Mammalia; order Carnivora; family Mustelidae; genus Lutra; species Lutra lutra. Next base: position 25,089,669 of record NC_062295.1, on the reverse strand, counting down.
TGGAAACAAGTAGGCATGGGCAAGATTAATTTTGGAAGTAGAACTGACCGACTGGATGTGGAAGGTGAGGGAAAAGAAGGAATCAGTAATAACTCCTAGGTTTCTGGCCTCAGAAACTGACTGGTTATGTTACCTGAAACTGGTTTCACCTCTTGGTGGGTGTCAAGTCAAAGACACAACCAAGCCCAAAAGTAGGAAAGGGCAAGGTTTTTACCTGCAACAGTAACGAGAACAGCCGGGGTATTTCCCAAACAGTTACTCCTTGAACACAACTTGGGAATTTTTAGGCCAAGGGCACATGCATATTTTTGAAGAGGCTTGTACCACGGGGGATTCAGCACAGAATTGGGACAAAAGTCATCTTAAGGTGACAGAGTCCAAGTTGAAGTCACAGGGTCAGCAAGGGTCAGCATTGTCAGTTCTCTGGCTCTAGCTGGCCCACCACCTGAGTGATCAAAGGGGTTTAGATCCTGCAACGGTAGCTCAAGCATACTTAGCAGGTCAGTCCTCACCTTTGAATCAGAGCTGGGAGTTTGACCACCAATCTACTGTGCCTGATATGATCAGGCTCCCCCTGACAGTGGCTATTTGTTCTTACATTTTTTGTTCCCTTAAAATCTTCTCCCGGGGTCTATTCTTCTGCAATTCCAACATACTCCAGGGAGGTCTGCAAGAAATACACTTTGAGCGAGTGGTGCTTGTCAGGCATAGGTCTCAAGATGCCTGGGAGCCTAAGAAGACTCTTCTCATGTCTTGTCTTTCTTTTTCCAGAGACCTCTAACTTCTGCTCACGCTTATTGAGATGGAGATTTTTGTTCCCAAAGTGGAAACTGAGTGGTAGTGGGGTTTTCTGAATCAAGACTTTTGGTTTTCCCCTGTTGATTTTGATGCTTTTGAATAATTAAAGGTTGATATCGGGTAGTACTTTGATACATAAATTCGGAGCAATATGGAGTGGACAAGGCTGTAGATGTAAACTGAGGGGTTGTATTAGTTATCTGCTGATACATAACAAATTACCCCAAAGCTAGTAGCCTAAAGTAACAAACATTTATTATCTCACAGTTTCTGTTGGATAGGAATTTGGGTAATTCTTGTTCTGGGGCTCTCATAAAGTTTCAGTCAAGCTATTAGTTGGGACTGCAGTCACTTGAAAGCTTGATAGGGCTGGGGGATCCGTTTCCAAGATGGTGAACACAGAAGGCTATTTGGCAAGAGGCACATGCATTACCATAGAGTACTTCAATGTCCTTCAGGACTTAGCAGCTACTTCTCTAGCAAGAGATCCAAGAGAGCAAGAGGCAGAAACCACACTATGACCTACTCTTAGTAACATCACTTCTGCCACCTTTTTTTGATCTCACAGACCAACCCTGATGTGACATGTGAGGAGATTACACAAGGACATGAATCTCAGGGAACTTTATCATCATATAAATAGTATAAAAAGCCATGAGAATAGATGAGATAATTTGGTTGTGGGAGGAGAATACGGATAAAGAACCCAGGACACTTCAACATTTAAAGACTGGCCAGGAGGGGCACCTGGGTGGCTCAGTGGGTTAAGCCCCTGCCTTCGGCTCAGGTCATGATCCCAGGTCCTGGGTTCGAGCCCCGCATCGGGCTTTCTGCTCAGCAGGGAGCCTGCTTCCTCCTCTCTCTCTGCCTGCCTCTCTGCCTACTTGTGATTTCTCTCTGTCAAATAAATAAATAAAATCTTAAAAAAAAAAAAAAAAAAAAAGACTGGCCAGGAGAGAAGGAGCCAGTAGGGGAGGCTAAGAACTGGTTAGTGAGGCAGGAGGTAAAGCAAGAACATGTTGTTTCACAGAACCCTAGGGGGACCGTTGACTTGAACAACAAGCCAAAGGTTATGGAGAGTAAGCAGACTGCAAAGCAGTTTGGATCAAACAACACAAAAATAATCAGTGATCATGCCCAGAGCAGTTTCCAAGGAGTGTTACCCTGGTTGGAATAGGTTGAGGGTAAAGAGAATGGAAAAATCTGGCAACATTGAGCACAGAAAATCCTTCTGATAAATTTTGCTATGGAGAGGACCTCAGGATCAAGGAAGAACACTTTTCATGAAAGGAGATCTAGAACATGTTTGAATGCTGTCCAGAAGCAGGACAAACACTGTCAATGTCAAGATGCCTGGGAGGGGGGCACCTGGGTGGCTCAGTGGGTTAAAGCCTCTGCCTTCAGCTCAGGTCATGATCTCAGGGTCCTGGGATCGAGCCCCACATCAGGCTCTCTGCTCAGCAGGGAGCCTGCTTCCCCCCCCCCCCTCTCTCTGCCTGCCTCTCTGCCTACTTGTGATCTCTGTCTGTCAAATAAAGAAATAAAATCTTAAAAAAGAAAAAAAATGCCTGGGAGGGGTCACTGAGAGGAAGTCCTTGAGCAGGCATGAAGAGACGGGATTCTGAACCCACATGGAGGAGGGGCTGGACTTTGAGGGGAACAGGGACAATTCATCCAGGGTAATAGGGATGCAGGCAGAGAATGCGGGGGTAGCTGCAAGGGGGTGGGTAGATTTGGTAGTGGAAGGAAGGTGAGGGATTCTCTTCTTAGAAAGGTTTTATTATTTTATTTCTTCCTTTCCCTTCCCTCCCTCCCTTCATTTATTCCTTCCTTCCTTCCTTCTTTCCTTGACTTAAAACAACAGAAATTTATTATCTCACAGATCTGGAGGCCAGAAGTCTGAAATCAAGGTATTAGCAGAGTTGATTCTTTCTGGAGGAAGGGCATTAACAGTACAATATCTGGGAGGAACATTACACTTTGACTGTTTTGATGAGGAAACAAAAGGCAAACTGAGGACAAAGGAGAAGCTGACACCCCACAACCCTCCCCCCAACCCAGATGGGATATGTGTGACGTTCCTCGCACACTCCTGGCTGCCCTAAAGCTAAGGACAGGAAAAGCAAGGAGTAAACTTGTATAGATCACAATCCTGCAAGGCAGGCGCCTCCCCCCGTTAACAGGTGTGTTAGCCATCTACAAGAACAAGGCATGTCTATCAACACCCCAACTTCCAGAGGGAAATGCAGATCCGAGAAAATGTCCTTACAGCCTGCGGCCCACTGACAGACACTGGACACAGCAGGGTGTAGTGCTCCTCCGGAAGCTCCCAGCTGTCCTACTGTTACTGCCTTGCTGGAGGGAAAACCACCCTAACGGGACAGTGGCAAGGCCTCTGGTGTCCTGTGCGTCTTTAACACGTGAAAATCCTTTTGAAACTTCCCTTTCCTTATCTCCCCCAGCCCCGCAGTGAATCAGCCTCCCCTCAGAACCCCCATGCGGCAGCTCCCATGGGTCCTGTCCCCATCAGCCCCACTGAACCTCACCTAAATTCCAAAAGCCCCTCAGCTTCAAGTGTCTGTCAACTGGGCCGCGGGTTATAAGGACATTTACTCGCGTCTAAACTCCCTTCTGGAAGGCCGGCTGTCCGCAGAGACGCTGTTCGTGCGCACTGCTCGAGCTGCTGTAAACTGAGGGAGACTCGCGTGGTGCAGGATTGGAACCTCTGAAAGTGAACTGCTTTTCCTTTAGGGCAGCCAGGGGTGCGTGAGGAACGCCACTGTGTCCCATGGCGGGGTGTTGTGGGGTGTCAGCCTCTGCCTGTCCTCAGCATCACTGTGTCCCACGGCGGGGTGTTGTCGGGTGTCAGCCTCTGCCTGTCCTCAGCGCCACTGTGTCCCGTGGCAGGGTGTTGTGGGGTGTCAGCCCCTGCTCCTCAGCGAGCCTTCTGTTCCCCCAGCACCTGCTTCTCTCTTTACGGCCCCACCCTGTCAAAAGGGAGCATGGAGCTCTGCTTGGAGGTCTGGGCCCCGGCCGATGAGGGAGCAGAAGGCTGGCTGAGGACAGCGCACCAGCTGACAGCCTGCACCGCTGCCCCCCACCCCTGGGTGGGCTATGGTGGAAATTCACGTTAATGCCTCGGTAGAGGGAAAACCACGGGAACGTGACCACCGCAAGGCCTCGGATGTGTCACAGGTCCTCTTCAGGACAGGAAAGTTCTGAAAATCTCTTTTCCTTAGCTCCCCCCCCCAAGCGCACCATCCGGCACCCCTCGGAACCCCTCGGAACCCCGGTGCAGCGGCTCTTGCTGCCCACAGGTCCTGTCCCCAAGCTTTATTTTTTTTTAAACATTTTATTTATTTATTTGACAGACAGAGATCACAAGCAGGCTGAGAGGCAGGCAGAGAGAAAGGAAGGGAAGCATGCTCCCCGCTGAGCAGAGAGCCCGATGCGGGGCTCCATCCCAGGATCCTGGGATCATGACCCGAGCCGAAGGCAGAGGCTTTAACCCACTGAGCCACCCAGGCGCCCCATGTCCCCAAGCTTTAAATAAAATAAATAAATTTAAATAAATTTAAATAAAACCACCTTTTTGCACCAAATCCATCTCGGGTTGACCATGGGCTCAGCCCTTCACTCCATCTCTATTCCAGAACCACATTAAGGTGGCCGTAGGTGGAGGCCCAGGGTCAAGCTACGGCCGCGGGGTGGGCACCCCCAGGCACGGCAGAGGCTTTGCCTGGGCTCACGAGGCGTCCGGCCGAGTCCCTGGGCCTCCCGCTGGCCCGCGGCCCCGGACTCCCCAGCTGGGGCGGGCTGGCGGTCCCCCCTGGCCAGGGACCTCGCTGCCTTCCGGAGCTGGGACGGGACGCGGGCGTCCCTCGCCTAAAGGCTCAGGTTCGGGCTCCGCGCTGGCCCTCCCCGCCGTCGCCACGGGGCAGCGGGGAGCAGGTCCTCCCGGGCGACCTTCCGGCCTCGAGCTCCTCGGCCCCCAGCACCCGCCTTCCACCAAGATGGCGCGGGCGGCGGCGGCGACGGCGGGTCACGTGACCGCGCGCCGCCCCGCCCCCTCCCGCGCCCTCCCGCGCGGCTCCGAGCGGGGCGCGGCCGCAGTCGCCTGCGAGCGAGCGGCCGGAGGCAGGCATGCACCCGGCGGCCTGGGCGGCGCTCGGCCCGCTGCTCTGGGCCTGCGGGCTGGCGCTGCGGGGCGGGATGCTGTACCCGCGGGAGAGCCCGTCTCGGGAGCGCAAGGAGCTGCACGGCCTCTGGAGCTTCCGCGCCGACTTCTCCGAGAACCGGCAGCGCGGCTTCGAGCAGCGGTGGTACCGGTCGCCGCTGCGCGAGGTGCGGGCCCGTGGGCGGGGGCGGCGGGAGGAGCTGCGGGAAGGGCGGACTGGGGGCCGGGGGCGGGCGGCCGTCTGCCGGGCGGGGGCGGCCCCTGCTCGACCCGGCCCGCTGGGACAAGCTCCACGGCCGGGTCCCGAGCTGGAGCGCGGGAGCGGGGAGCCCTCGGCGCCGGGTCCCCAGCTCTGCCGCGGCACGGAGGAGCCATCGCAGGGTTCGGAGAGAGGACCGGGCTCAACCCCCGCCCAGCCGGGGACCCCCCCCCCGGCCTCCCGTCCGACTTTGGGGGCGCAGTCGGCCTTCGCGCTCACGGGCGCGCCTCTCTCCTAGACCCCGTTTTGCCCTCGGCTCGGCGTTCACGGGGAGGAGGACCGGGGGCCGGGACCGGCGCGTGCACTCCGAGCTTCCCCTGCAGAGCGGTCCCTGCCCCCCCGCCTTCCTCCCGCGGGCGGTCAGTTGACCGTCTTCCTCTTAGGGTCCGCTCACGGATCCGCTTGTCCCCGAGGGTTGCGCCCGGGCTCACCCGGTGCACAGCCTGCCCCTCCCCCAGCCTGGCCCACCAGCCCCGCAGACTTTTCTCCCCAGTTCACACACCCGTTCAGCCAGTGTTTATTGAGTCTCTGGAAATCGCGGACGCTCTTCCCCAGGCTGCTTCCAGGCCCACTGAGCTGTCTGTCCCCTTCGTGCCTGGCCTTGTACCCGAGGGGATCAGGGGGTTCCTTGTCAGGTTCAGGTTCACCCAGTTGGGCCAACTTGCCCTCAGGCAGTATCCTGTGGGCCCCAGAAGGCCTTCCCTGACCCCTACAATAGTTCCCGCCACCCTCCAGACTTTTCATAGAGCTGACCACCTGCCGGCGGAGGCCTCGTTTTATTCCTGGCACCTAGAGCGGCCTTGTAGGTTCGCTGCACACTGTCCATTATGCGTCTGAGCGACCAGCATCCGCTTCCTGGAGTTGTGAGAATTAAATGAACTCCATGAAAGGCATCAGTCAGGTGCTGGCAGAGAAGGACAGTGGTGGGGCGCCTGGGTGGCTCGGTCGGTTAAGCGCCTGCCTTTGGCTCAGGTCATGATCCCAGCGTCCTGGGATGGAGCCCCGCATCAGGCTCCCTGCTCAGCCGGGAGTCTGCTTCTCCCTCTAGCCCTACCCCCTGCTCATGATCTCTCTCACTCTTTCTTTCAAATAAATAAAATCTTTAAAAAAAAAAAAAAAGGAAGAATGACAGTGATGGGACGGCCTGGAATCCCAGGGCCTGGGAGAAGTCATCTTGTCCAGCTTTCTTCCTGCAGGCAGGGTTGTGGGAGGACCTGGTCTCTAGGGAAGGGGGCTGCCTGGGTCCTGGTCTTAGAATCCAAGGTGCTCTGGACCTTATCCCAGCCCTTCTCTCCTCAGTCGGGCCCCACACTGGACATGCCGGTTCCCTCCAGCTTCAACGATGTGGGCCAGGATAGGCAGCTGCGCAGCTTTGTCGGCTGGGTGTGGTATGAGCGGGAGGTGACCCTGCCCCAGCGATGGACCCAGGACCTGGGCACGAGGGTGGTGCTGAGGATTGGCAGTGCACACTACTATGCCATTGTGGTCAGTACAACAAGCATCAGGCAGGGTTAGAGTTCAGGTGCAGTTGCTGAGCAGCTTGGGGCTGCCTGATTCGCAGGGGTCACCTGACAGCCTGCCCCCTGGGGTGGATGGGGGGCACGCTCAGGCCCTACTCTGGGGTTAGTGCCCGGGGTCAGGGGAGGGTTGCCTGATCTGTTCTGGAGCTTGGTTCCTCCATCTGTGAGACAGGCGGCAGTCGGCAGGGCCCTCAGGCTCCACATACTGCCCTTCGTGTGAGGGGGTGCCGGAGATGGCAGGCACCAACTTGTTCCTCCCTCCCATATCTCCCTGTGTCTGCAGTGGGTGAATGGGGTGCATGTGGTGGAGCATGAGGGGGGGCATCTCCCCTTCGAAGCCGACATCAGCAAGCTGGTGCAGAGTGGGCCCCTGTCCTCCTGCCGCATTACCATTGCCATCAACAACACACTCACCCCCCACACGCTGCCGCCAGGGACCATCCTCCACAAGACGGATACCTCCAAGTGAGCAGCACCCTGCTCCCTGCTCCACTCCACCCCACTCCCCACCCCGCCCATTGGTCTTCCCACTAGGGGCTGGGTGGCCTTAGCAGAGGTGAGGCCCTGGCTCTGGGAGGCCAGGCAGATGTTCGAGCTGAGGTCGAAGGACCAGAGCAAGTCTGCAGTTGGGCATTTTTTTCCCATCCTAGGTACCCTAAGGGTTACTTTGTCCAGAACACAAACTTTGACTTCTTCAACTATGCGGGACTGCATCGGCCCGTGCTTCTCTACACTACACCTACCACCTACATCGACGACATCACTGTCACCACCGGCGTGGACCAGGGCACCGGTGAGGGCTCCTGGCAGGAACCTCCCTCAGCCAGGCCCCAAGTGGCTCTGCTCCCTGTTTAGAAAGATCCTCTAGGGGAGACGCTCTCCCAGCATCTCTTCACCCGCAGGCTTCCCATCCACCTAAGAGGAGCTGCGGCCCAGCCTGTCGGAATAGGCACAGGCAGCAGAAATCACCCGTCTGGCCTGACCTCATTTTGTGAGGAAAGGAAGCGCAAAGAGATGCGGGGCTTGCCTAAAACCATAGCTCCGGGGGCATAGCTCAGGGTTCATGAGAATCATGTCTCTTCCCCCGGTGCTGCCCTCCCTGCAGACTGAGACTCAGGGTGGTGGCCCCAGGGAACTGTCCTCTGTATGACCCAGGCTGTTTCCTTCCCTTCTTTTGTCTGATCTGTCTTGTCCCTTGCAGGGCTGGTGGACTACCAGATTTTTGTCCAGGGCAGTGAACACTTCCAGTTGGAAGTGCGTCTTCTGGACCAGGAAGGCAAAGTTGTGGCCCAGGGGACAGGGTGCCGCGGCCAGCTGCAGGTTCCCAACGCCCACCTCTGGTGGCCCTACCTGATGCATGAGCACCCCGCCTACCTGTACTCTTTGGAGGTAATGGTGGTTAGGCCTGGGGCTGCAGACGGCCTTTTGCCCCCACCCAGCAGCTGTGGCTCCAGGTGGTGGGGCGGTGGGTACAGGACAGGTAGTCTAGTCAGTCCGGCACACCAGGTCTCCTGAGCTTCCCAGTCAGTTGGATCGCAGTGTTCCCTGCCTGGCCGTCTCGGTGCTTGGTGAGGAGCCCGGCTTTGAAGAGCAGGCATGGGGCGGGGTGGGGAAAGTTTCCTCCTTGTTGGTGGCAGAAGTCGGGAATTTCCGCATCTCTCAGCTGTGGGCCCAGGCGAGGGCCCCGCGGTGCATGCGCAGGGCCTTCCTGCTGAAGGGAGGGCTGTGTGGGGCTCAGGCCTGCAACGAAGCCCCACACCTGGTTCTCTGCGTTCGCAGGTGAGGCTGACCACGCAGACAGCAGCTGGGCCTGTGTCTGACTTCTACACTCTCCCCGTGGGGATTCGCACTGTCAAGGTCACAGAGCACCAGTTCCTCATCAACGGGAAACCTTTCTATTTCCATGGCGTCAACAAACACGAGGATGCAGATGTGAGTTGTGGCCTCTGGGCCCCTTGGAGGGCCATTCCCTGTCCTCACCGTCCCCACGGCCCCTGAAGCGATCGAGGTGACTCGGAGCAGTTGAGCATAGTGCTGGAAACCGCTGCCCTACGGGCTGTGCTGGGGCCACACAGAGGGCTAAGGCGGTGACCCCTGGGCGGCCTGGCTTCAGAAAGCAGTGCGTGGGGCCGGGGTTCGGGCTCACCCCACCGTGCTCTGCCCCAGATCCGGGGAAGGGGCTTTGACTGGGCCCTGCTGGTGAAGGACTTCAACCTGCTGCGCTGGCTCGGGGCCAACGCCTTCCGCACCAGCCACTACCCCTACGCGGAGGAGGTGCTGCAGCTCTGCGACCGCTATGGGATCGTGGTCATCGATGAGAGTCCGGGCGTGGGCATCGTGCTGGTGTGAGTGCCCGCCCCGGCCCCGCCCCACCCCGCCCCGCCTCCGCCCTGCCCCCCCCCCCACCGCGCCCACTCCTTGTGCCGCAGCCAGAGCTACGGGAACCAGTCTCTGCAGCACCACCTGGAGGTGATGGGGGAGCTGGTGCGCAGGGACAAGAACCACCCCGCGGTGGTCATGTGGTCCGTGGCCAACGAGCCCGCCTCCTTCCTGCCGCCCGCCGGTTACTACTTCAAGTGAGTGCTGCAGCCCTGGGCCGGGTTGTGGCTGAGAGCGCGGATGGGGAGGGTGGGAGGGGCGCGAGTGCGGTGGGGGGTGGGGGGTGGGAGTGCGGTGGGGGGATGCGGGCAGCGGGATGGGGGGATGGGGAATGGGGATGGGGGGAGGGGCGCCGGGCAGGTGCCAGGACAGCCGTCAGCGCTGCCCTCGCTTCTGAAGCGTGAGCCGCTGGAGGCCAAGTTCCAAGCCACACCCGTTTCCACCGTCTCTCAGTCTTTCCGTTGTCCCCATTCCTGGGAAGGTTCGTGTATTTTAAAGGTGCAGAAAACCAGTGGGTGTTGCTTTGGGTTCACTTGTCAAGTGCAGTTCGGCGCCGTAAGACCGCGTTTTCCCGGCAGATAACCCTGCGCAGGCCTGTCCGTGACGTATGCTCTCCGACTGCTCTCAAGTGACACCGTTGCCCTAAGTGCCAGTAGCTCCTCCGTCCCCCACCAGGCATGGCTGGGACAGAGCCCCCCTTAGGGCAGTGCTGGCAACAACCGCGTGGTTTGCTGCCCTGCGGGGAGGGTTCCTTGTCTTTCTTAGGGTCACGGTCACGCAGCTGTAACTAAGCTTGCAGAGGGGGTCACTTGCTCTGGGGCAGCAAAGACCGTCCCAGTGTCACGGAGCGCTGTGACTGAGCTGTGGGTAGAAGATGCGCGGCTCTGAGCCGCAGGCCCACCTGGGCAAAGGACTGTCCGGCACACACAGCCCGGAGCCTTGGGGCCCCGGGCCGTGCTGAGCCAGGGTTGGGGGACAGACGTTTGTTGTGGAGCGGGAAGGAGTGCAGGCACCCGGGAACAGGTGCCTGAGGTTCCTACCAGCTGTTCGCGGAGGTGCGTGACAGCCAGGGCAGTGGGGAGGCAGCCAGGCTGTGGCTAAAGCTGCCTGGGCCTGAGGAGCTCAGTGAGGCTTCGAGGCTTCCCAGTGACACACAGGCTGTTTCAGAGTGTGGCTTTGGGACTCGAGGTGAGGGATAGTGTTCTGGCTTGGGGAAACCACAGCCCTTGAAAAGAAGGGCAGTGTGGGGAGGGCTTCAAGGAGAAGGACGCTAGCCATGGGAAGAGAGAAGCAGGCTTAAGCTGTGAATGGGGTGACCTGCACTGGGGTGGCCTCTGACAGGTCCCCAGGCTGAGCCCCAACCACAGGCTGGGTCCTCTGTTGGGAAGCCTTTTCTCAGGGTCCCTCCCTGATGAACGCGTCTCAGCATCAATGCTGTTTCTTCTGATTCTGTTCTGACTCACCCGTGCCCGTTAAGTGCCCTGTCACTGCCTCCAGAGCTCTGCACCTCCCCGCCGTGGTCCTCCCGCCCCTTGTCATCATTTATAGCGTCTCCTTGTGCAAGCGTCGGCTCCCACTGCTCCACCAAGCTGCGGATGGCCAGGGCTGTTCTCCAGCCAGTGCCCTGGGCACAGCCTGCCTCCTCGCACACACCCCCGCCTTTTGAAGTTTGTATCCATTCTGGTCTACACCCACACATTCTTTCTTTTCTTTTTCTTCTTCCTTTTTTTTTTTTTTTTAATATTTTATTTATTTATTTGTCAGAGAGAGCTCGAGCTCAAGCAGGGGGAGCAGCAGGTGGAGCAGGCAGAGCAGGCAGAGGGAGAAGCAGGTTCCCCGCTGGGCAAGGAGGCTGATGTGGGACTCGATTCCAGGACCCTGGGATCATGACCTGAGCCGAAGGCAGACGTTTAACTGACTGAACCCCCCAGGCGCCCCTCACCCCACACATTCTTGTTTTCAAGAGCTTTTCCAGAGATTGGGAATGCAGCTTGGACACCAAGTCCAAGGACCCCAGCTTCGGGTGCCTGCACACCCCCGCGACGGCGGCTCTCTCTCTGGGGAGGGGGACTTGGGGACTGAGAAAGATGCTGGGGAACGTGATCTAAGGCTAGAAGGACGTGTTTGCTCCCCTCAGGTCCTCTTCAGGGTTGGGAAGACAGCAGGGTTTTGGCTGGGAGATGGGATGGAGAGAGAGAGAGAAAGATGGCTGTCCAGTGTCCTTCCCGGACTGATGAGCCTGTGTCTTCTGCCCTCCGTGGACAGGACGCTGATTGCTCACACCAAAGCCTTGGACCCCTCCCGGCCCGTGACCTTTGTGACCAACTCCAACTATGAAGCAGACCTGGGGGTGAGCCTGGGGGTCCCCCCTGCCTGTCCTCTCACCATCTCTGGTGCTTGCTAACATGGGCTGCTGGGAAGAGCCCTGAGCACCAGGTCCACGCGCTTTCCTAGACGGTCTCTGGGTGAGGGAGAGCCAGCTGCTGACCTGCGGGGCGGTGACTTCCGAATCCAGGCAGGCTGGGCACAGGTAGCTTTCGGTCGTTCTGAGTGCAGACTCCGCGCCTGATGCTTCTCAGTTGGAGGGGACTACAGTTGTCACCATCCAGGGTTTCTCAAACCTGGCCGATTGTCAGAACTCCCAGGGGTGGATGCCTGGATTCTGAGATTCCGGGTTGTTGCGTCTGGGGCGGCTCTGAGTTTTTAGAAAGTTCCTCAGCGATTGCAGTCGTCACCTCGCTCTGGGAACCACAGGCTGGGATGGAAGGGACGGCCTGGCTCCCACATGACTGGCAAGCAGCAGCCCCTTGGAAATGATGTGCGCCATTGCATGAGGCTGGAAGACGTGGGAGCAAGAAAATGCTTCTTCATGAGAGAACTCAAGGCCAGTACTTAGGAGGGAAGTGCGGAGGGAGCAAACATCTCATGGAAAGAACGGAGGAGAAAATGCAACATACGAATATAAATTGGGAACTCTCATTTTAACGCGGATGGGAGAGGTTTGTATCCCTGGTGCTTCCCTCGCCATCTGAGAACACCCCTTCAAGAGACTGGCAGACCCCAGCGTGGCACAGGCAGGTGTGGACGTTCTCAGAGCCCAAGTGGCATCTCTTCTTGTTCTGGTCTCCCGCGCGGACAGGGCAGCCAGTGCCCGAGCCTCCGAGGGTTGCCAGACTCCTGGCGGGATATGCCATCTGGGCGCATGTGTCCCCCACAGGCTTCCTCGTCCCGTCTGCTGCTTTCAGTGACATACATATTCTAACTGCTCTCAAGTGACACTGTTGGGCAGGACCCATCCCGTTCCCTAAATGCCAGTAGCTCCTCCCTCCCCCACCAGGCACTGTCTGCCACCGCTCTTGGGAAGGGGCTCCGTCACCTGGGAAAGTCAGACTGCATCAGTCCCAGGGCAGGCTCTGGAGATTGGCGTTGGTTCAAGTGACGGGAGGGACTGGACACTGGCTGCCTAGTGTTCGCCGCTCCATCCTGGACACTGCACCGTGTAGACGCGAGACGGTACTGCCCGTCCTCTCTGTTCCCCGCCAGGAGGGAGTTTTCCGGCCGCCCCACGGCCCATACCGCCGTCTCATGAACAGCAGTTAACCAAGGTCTTTGCGAGGGGAAAAAGCGCATCTGTCCTTTGGTTGGGAACTTTTCTCTAGGGCCAGGTAAGGGAAGGCCAGTGGGACAGGAGTGCTGCGGAGAGAGGAACAAAATCCGATGCCACGGGCCCTGGGCTGCAGCGGGGCCGGCTCGCGGGGCGCCTCTGTGCCTCCAGAGTCCAGCTGTGGGGCTCAGGAGCGCCCGTCCAGAATCAGCGCCTTGCCTGATTGTCACTCCCGCCTACATTTGCCACACACAGGAGCCCCTCCATTGCTTTGTGCTCCCCTCACACCTCCCTGCCGGAAGCGCCCCCCAGTCTGTGAGCCTAGAACTCTTTACGGCCTTCTGGTCCATGAGCAGGTTTCGTGCTCTCATCCTAGGCGCCGTATGTGGACGTCATCTGCGTGAATAGCTACTACTCTTGGTATCATGACTACGGGCACTTGGAGGTGATTCCGCTGCAGCTGGCCACCCAGTTTGAGAACTGGTACAGGACTTACCAGAAACCCATAATCCAGAGCGAGTACGGAGCCGGGGCCATCCCAGGGTTTCACCAGGTAAGCAGTGAGGGGCGTTCTGTTATTTCTTCACTCTCCAGGACAGTGGTGTCCGTCATTTCCCCAGGCCAGAAAGCTGCTCCTCTCCCAGCCCTCACTTGTGCTGACGATCTCCCTGAGGTTCTTCAGGCTCATGCTGTCTTCTAGGGCTCAGGCCTCTGCCTCCCTCGCCTGGTCCTTCTGGCCTGGTTTCCAGAGAGCTTCCCAGTGACTGCCCAAGTCATCTCCTGAGCAAATCCAAACCTTGGGGGTCCCGTCATTGGCATCCCGTGGCCCCCACATTAAAGTCCCAGTCCGGGGCAGTCGCGCCCTTCGCTCTCTGCCCTCCCCCAGGTCGTCGTCTTCCTCTGCCTTCGCTTCTGGCCACTGGACTGTTCTCACTATGCTCGTCGGCTCCTGCTCTGGTGTGGGCTGTCCCTTCTCCCGGGACGCCCGTGTTAGCACCACATTCGCTGACTCCTGGGTTCCCACTCTGTGTTCAGGTCTCAGGTCCGATGTTCCCTCTTTGGTGAGATGTCAAAGGAAGGAAGCTGTCCCCTCTGCTGGGGCTGTCTCAGCCTTTCTCACTGCGCACCGTCATTATTGCTTTGACTCTCTCCTTGGCCAGAGTGCAGGCTCCAAGAGAGCAGCGGATTCCTAGTTACCGTCGCTTCCCAAGCCCTTGGCAGCCTCCAGCGCTCGGAGGACGCTAAATAATAGTAGGGAAATGAATGCAATCTCGGAGCAAGGTTTAATCACTAGCATTTTCCCTCCCTCTCTCTCTGCTTTTTTATTAAATTTCCTCACCAAAGATGAGATGCTCCTGCGGGGATTTTCTCCTGTGATTTCTGGAGCCACAGCCAGGCCCCAGCCCCCTCAGCCCCCTCACACTCACCTGTCACAGATGTCAGATTCCGTGTTGACACACAATATGCTTATCCTTGCTGGGTCGGGCAGCCCCCCCCCCCCCCGACTGTATTTCTCCGCTCAGACCCTTAAATTCATCTTGCTTACACGGGAGGCCGTTGTGAAGACGGGTGGGTGAGGGGACAATGTATATTCGTACAATGTATATTCGTACAGTGTATAGTGTACGACAGTGTATATTCGTACCAGCCCTTCGTCCTGAAAAGGTCTTGAACTCGGAATGTTTAAGCAGCTCAGTCTGCATCTAGCGCTGATGGGACCGTTTTTGGGATGGAATTTCTTTGCAGTGTGACCGGTATGGCCGAGTCGATTTAGTTTAATTCAGTCTTAGGTTTAAATAGCCACGTGTGGCGAGCGTTAGGCCAGGCAGGGTTGGTCAGAAAACCTGCGTGTGGCCCTGCCCTCAGATTTGCTCGAACCAGAACAAAACATGGTTCTGTGGTAACGTGACATCATCAGCGTGTCCTATGTAGCATTTTAATCCTTCTCATTGGAACAGAAAGCCAAAGCCTGCGGTGTTTTGTTCTCTTGCGAAAGGAGGGAGACACTGCCTCCTTGGACCTTGAGCTCACAGTGCCCCCAGATTCCCATGGGAGGAAGGCGTCTGAACGATTGTTGTCTCAGTCCACCACACCGAGGCGCTCTCCACTGAACACTGAATGAGCCCCCACCGCCTCTGCCTTGGTTGGATCCTTGTCACCCGTGTGGTGGGAGCTCCAGTGTCTCCTGGGGAGCGTTGTGGGGCGCCGTGCAGCCCCCCTGCTAACTGTGCCCCTGGCCCCAGCCCCGGCTCCGCCCTCTCCTGTTAACCCTTAGAGCCGGAGGGCCGAGCTGCAGGGGCAGGGATGCTCCTACCTTTCCTGCCTCGAGGCCAAAGCTGCCAAGGAAGCAGACACTAAGTGGTGACTTGTGGAATGGGTGGGTGCTGAGGAGCAGCCGCTCCCAAGGACCAGACCAGCTGAATGTGATGTGAGGGCAGTGAGTCACCCTGGTTCTCCAGTTACACACTGGCAGCTACTTAAAACTTGAGGCTTAAATTTATTGTTTGGGGGCGTCAGTCATTAAGCTTCTGCCTTTGGCTCAGGTCATGGTCCCAGGGTCCTGGGATCGAATCCCACATCGAGCTCCTTGGTCAGCAGGGAGCCTGCTTCTCCCTCTGCCTGTCCCTCCCCCTACTTGTGCTCGCCCTCTGGCAAATAAAATCTTTAATAATAATAATAATAATATAAATAAATTTATTACATGAAGACTTATTTCTTACTTTCCGTGTAGCTCAGCTTTAAGACTACACTGGTGAATAGAGATGGAAGAGTAAGAGCAAGAAAATACCAAATTCTGTTGATACGTAAAGCAGTTACTGACTCAGGTTCTTTTCCAAAAATCCCTGGTCTTTACTCCGGGCTACCTCCGCCCTGGCTGTGTCTGCACCAGCATGTCTTGCAGTCACCACAGCCGCTGGGAAGTTGGGTGTTTTAGTTACCATCACGTGGGTCTTCATTTTTTCTAACGTTTACAGTCACGTCAGTTCCACCTCTTCCGTTCTCCCTGTGCCTTGAATTCCAGGATCCACCTGTGATGTTCAGTGAGGAGTACCAGAAGGCTCTGCTACAGCAGTACCACATGGTTCTGGATGAGAAACGCAAAAACTACGTGGTTGGAGAGCTCGTCTGGAATTTTGCCGACTTTATGACTGACCAGGGTGAGTGGGTTACGGAATGGACCGTTTCTCATTCGTTAAAGTTGGCCTGTTAGTTCGGGGCAGTTGGTTCTAAGGACAGCGGAAACGCGGGGGGAAGCTCTCAGCGCTGGCGACAGGAGAATTTCCTGGGAGAAGCAAGTTGTGTTTAGCAAGCAGCAGTCACTTGCCTACTTCCCAGATCATTTTATGGTAAGAAAAAAAAGAAGCCAACAGAAGAGCCTATTTTCTTGAGGGAAAAATGACCAGCTGAACCTTAGTCTGTTTCACAACAGGGTGAGGAAAAATCGGACCTTGTATTGGATTTCCCTGTGGGACATGCCCGTTATTCCAGGGTCGCGTACAGAGCCTGGGAAACAGGGTATTTCATGTGTTTTACGTCGTTGCCCCGGAAGAGGCAGCTTTACGGAGCACAAGCAGGCGTCGCGGGGTTGTGCACGTGGGAGGCTCTAAGTCCGCATGCTCCGAGGTGGGGCGACAGGAGGGCCACTTCAGCCAAGTCCCAAACGAAGGGACTCCGTTTCCTCCTGTGCCTCCAGGTGTTAGAGCCCGTAGCCCAGCCATCTGGGGAGGTGAGGAAGGATTCGGCACTGGTGGGAATTAGAACGTGTCACGCACCAGGGAAAGACAGGTCTGCGGAAGGGGACAGTTGCATTAAAAACCGGAATGGAGAAGGGCGTAAAGAGGAAAAGGAAGGAGAACGTGAGCCTCTCCGTGTTCGGCAGAGGAGATCAGTGGCTTCCGCAGCCTCCCGTCTGGCGAGTGGGCGCGTCGCTCGGTGGCCTGGGACAGAGCCGCGTGACCGGACGGGTCGCCTGGCTGTGGGAGGCCGGCAAGTGCGCACGCCGGCGCGGGCGACCCAGGAATCCATGGGAGACAAGGCTTGTCACGGGCGGACCTTCCGTTCGGCAGAGGCTGCGCGCCGCGGGGCCGAAGGAGACGTGCCGGGAGCCCGTTGCCGCTCGGCTCCTCCCCGGCTGAGCCCGGCCGCCGCCGCGTGGCCCGAGCAGCGGGAGCCCCGGCCCGCCTGGTCCCGACGCCGCCGCTGCGGACACGCCCGTCTGTCCGGGGGAGCCGCCCAGCCCCCCGCCGGTGAGCAGGCAGCGGGCGACGCGTTTCCCAGAGGAGACGTCATTCGGGCTGTTGGTCCCCCACACGCGGCAGACAGCGCCGCGGGGAGTCGAGGGGCTCTCCCGAGGCAGCCTCCGGCCGAGCGGCCTGAACCGCGACAGGGCGCCTCTGCTCGCGCGCCGCGTGGCTCCGGGCGGGCTCCCGCGTGGCCCCGCACGAGCGCCTGAGACGCCTTTGCCTTGTTTTCAGCCCCGCAGCGAGTGATGGGGAACAAAAAGGGGATCTTCACCCGCCAGAGACAGCCCAAGGCGGCGGCGTTCCTGCTGCGGGAGCGGTACTGGACACTCGCCAACGACACGTGGCGCCCGCCGGCCGCCGGCGGCTCGCAGGGCCCGGAGAGCGGCCCGTTCCACGTCTGAAGCTCCGGCCTCCGCTGCCGCCCCGCGAGGGACAGGCCGAGCGCCTCCCGGGCCGTGCGCGGCCGACCGCGGAGCCTGTGGCCCGACCCTCCACGGCCCGCCAGCGGCGAAAATAAAGGCTTTTGTTGTACGTGAGTCCGGAGTTGTCTGTGGGAGCGGCCGTCAAGCCCTGAGCGGAGTAACCGAGTTGGCGCCCCGAGCGCTCGCTCGCGCCGGAAGCCGCGGGCGACTCTGTTCCGGGTCGGGCTTGCTCCGTCCCAGGCCGGGCGGCGGCGCCGCCACACACCTGCAGCCCCGTCGGAGGAGCCGCTTCCGTAGGACCAGGCCCGCCGCCCTCGGGCCGCCCGCGCTTGGGGAGCGGGCCGGGAGCCTGCGGGAGAGACGGCGGCGCCTGAGTTCGCAGCCCGGCTCCGTCCGTGGAGTCTGCGGCGGGGAGACTCCTCCCCGCGGGGCGAGCAGGTCCGCGCCCCGCTTCGCCCAGTGAAGCTGACAGACAAGCGGAAGGAAGGCCGGGTCCGGAGGGAGCTCAGAGGTTCCCCGTTCCTCAGGACAGGACTCCGGCCTCCGCCACAGTCTGGTCTGGACGGAAGAGGACAGACGGGATCAAAGGCCCACGGGTCCCGTCACCTCGCTCCAGCGAACGCGAAGGGACCTTTTCCAACCGGCTGGGCCGGCAGACAAGCCCTCCAGGCCTCTGGGCCTCAGCGTGAGGCCACCTACCCTGCGCCTGTGGGATGGTCTTTGGTCTTTCCTTCTGGAATCACGCCTCCTCCTCCTCCTCCTCCACAGGCTCCATCAAGCCGAGTCAGGCACAGCTCCCAAGGTTTCAGATCAATCCTGGCCTAAAGCTCCGCGCTCCGGGAGAGGATTCCTGTGGGTGTCCCGTCAAATGGGGGACAGTGACCCAATGTGGTTCTTAATATGGAACTTGTCTCACTCACTCGTGGGTGATACTTCACTTCTCGACACGTCCCTGTTTTTATCCTCCCTTTCCAAGCTCCACGAGAGGAACAGTAATGTAATCTCCTAG
Source organism: Lutra lutra (assembly GCF_902655055.1). Taxonomy (NCBI): domain Eukaryota; kingdom Metazoa; phylum Chordata; class Mammalia; order Carnivora; family Mustelidae; genus Lutra; species Lutra lutra. The sequence goes on along the minus strand of NC_062295.1, from coordinate 25,071,257 downwards.
TGGTCCTCTCTAGACCGCTTTTAAGGAACGTGAGCATGGTTGGTTCAGATAGGAAGTTAGGGATTCTCAGGGTCCCGCGATTCCTGGGACCACTGAACTTCATTCAGTTCCTCGAAGGTCGCAAGTTCCATGTTACATTTAACGTCTGGGAATGATATATAATTCTCTACTTGAAACATTAAAAAAATTAAACATAACAGACACACTTAAATGTTTTCCAGGTTAGGGGTAAGTTCCACATCCTAAGTCCTCAGGTCCTTGCACAGAATGCCTTTGTCGTACTCGGTAAAATCCAGCCGAATAGTATTTTAAACAGATTCATTCTTGCAGATGTTGCCTTTGGAGGAGACTGAATGGCGCCTTCAGGGGGAGCCAATGTATAGCCGTGAGCCAGAGCTCATCCGCGCGGTCTGTGTGCTTACACGCCTCTGGGCAGTACCTCCTTTTTCTTCTCTTTTCTTTTTTTTAAGATTTTATTATTTATTTGACGGACAGAGATCACAAGTAGGCAGAGAGACAGAGGGAAGCAGGCTCCCCGCTAGGCAGAGAGCCTGATGTGGAGCTCCATCCCAGGACCCTGGGATCACGACCTGAGCCGAAGGCAGAGGCTTTAACTCACTGAGCCACCCAGGTGCCCCAGTACCTCCTTTTTCATTCATTCCTGACAGCCACATACATCACAAGCCCACGCAGATTCCAGGAAGCAGTATCTCTTAAGAATTCTGCCTGTGTCTTCCATAAATAACAAATAATTTAAGGGAAAAAGAGGTCAGTACACCTGTGGAAAGGAAGTTAGAGCATCAGCCTCAGGAGCTGTTGATGGGAAGAGAAGCTGGGCTCCAGCGCCTTGTTTGGACCATAACACTAGTATAAGAAGGACGGCAGCACAGCTAACATGGGTAACGGCTACATTTATTTTATACCAAAAAAGTTATGTGCAACAAATAAACATTCTTACATATTTACATTTGTTGTTTTTTTTTTACCAGTTAGCAAAACTGTCCTATATCTCTGATAAAGAATATCTCTATAGTAAAGGGGGAAGTCTGCCCAGTGAACTCCACTTAAAATGAGTGTTTGCTCTGGAGCTTAAAGCACGAGTAATAAATATTTTTGATGGAACGTACTATACAGATCATACACCTAATACTTAGGCCATGCTTAATACAGTTTTATTACAAAACATTTTACCTTTTCTGGGCTCATTTGTGGGGAAAAAAAATTAACCAAGTAGCCTGGATTCCCACCCCTGGCCCTCCTGTTTTATTGAAGGGGAGAGTTCTCACAGATTAGGAATCATAAGTGCTGCCTAAAATGTCTGAATAGAAATGTTCCACCAATGCTTGCATGTTGGGGGAAAATACAGGAGGACAAAGGTTGCATGTTAGGTATTCCTTCCCAAAGAGGTTACCAAAAATGATAGTGGATTTCTTGTTGGCGTTTGTCTAACACGAATTTTCAAGACAAGATTTGTCACCTTTCTCGCTCATGTCAAGTGTTGGTTCCAATCGCAGTTCAGAAGTAGTCACTGAAGATAATTGCACTTCTGATAATCTTATAAATGAAATACAAGCAAACTAAACCCAGGAAATGGTTTTAATTTCACTGCAATCTTGGTCCTATATCCTACTGAGTAGGGCCCAAAGATCTCTTGTACCAAACGACAGATCTTCGTCTCTGTATGAAAATAGTCAATGCTTTCAACATCTTTAAAAGTAACAGATTTAGAGTGAGGTGACGTACATCAAGTAGAAGTAATTCCTGGCACATAGCTGGTCAGACCTGAGTCATTTCACCAGTTTACCTTCGTGGAAAGCCCCTAGCTGCAGTGAAAGTCAATGAAATCCTCCAAACCACCTAGATTGCCTAGAATTTGTCATCTAACCCCAGTTTCTCTTATTTCTTCAAATGTTACGACTACCAAGTAAGGGGCTTCATTTGTTATGATAGATTCCCCAAATCAAGAAGCGTGGAGTTACTGCAAAGCCCAGAAATCCAATCCCACCCCCACCCGCCAAATTTGTTCTTCAGTGTTGGTGGCTAGTAATGTTGCAGTGTTTTAAATATTGAGTCTAAAATAGTCCTAGTAGTCCTCGTAGTTTATAGCATGGTGTTTTCTCCTTGGGGTGGAAGAGAGGATGGAGAAGGAAGCCTAAATGCTTCCACCGGGGTCCTGCTGCTTACAGAGACGCTGGCATTACGATGCTGTTATTTGAGGCAGCACACCATCATCGCTCAGTGAGAAAAAGGGTATGAATTCTACTGGGGTCACAGGAACGTTGCAGAAATTTTTGTACGACTAAAACAGTGGTGTTTTCCCCAAGGCTTATTAGGAAAGCAAAGGAAAACCTGGAGGGTCTGGCTGAACAGTTTTACGTTTTATCATATGAGAGTTGAAGACATTTGCCAAGAATGCAGCATCAAGACAAGCTTTAACTATACTCTGCTGATTGATACAAAATATGATGAAAAACCATTTTAAATTGGGACACGAGGAACTTATTTAGGACAACCAGTGTTATATATACCACAGAAGTCTTCACTGTTAACCATTTCCACTCTAGCTTAGAAGACAGAACCGTGAGCTGCGTGGCAGGACTGGAAGCACTCTACAAAGATGACCTCTGGACATCACGACTGGACAAGGTCTTCAGTGCTAGGACTTGTTTCTCCATAGACACCAGACATCCAATTCAATGCTTTCTGGAGTTCATTCACTACAGAAACAAGAACAATACATACATAATAAAACAGGCATTGGAATATTCACATTCATGGGAAAACACAAGCCTGGAAATCCGAGTTCGGCTTTTACAAAACTGGGTAAAACTGGTTGAAAGTTCATTACAGTTCAGATGTTACACCTGCCTTGGGCCAGAAAGATACACTGCATCAATTAGAACAGTTAGGCGGAAACTGCTGAACAGCTGCTGACTCCACACATTATGGGTTACAGAGCAGAACCTGTCCCCTCCCTTCAAAAAGAAGGCTCATTCGTGAAAGCACTCAAAAGTTACCGGTCTGTTTTTAACATAATGATGAGACTAACTGGAAGCAAAAACATTGCTACTACTTCTCCTCTAAGGAATAAAATGATCATACAGAACCTTTCTAGAGAATAATGCAGGTTTTCTACTTCATGGTAAGAGGAAGGAAGGACACTTCTGCCCAAGTTCAACACACAAAATATTTGGTTTGAGGTTTAAGACAGAAGGCACTTTTAACATTCTGATAGAAGGTGTTAACCATAGAAGCATACTGTCACAATTTCATTTGGGTTTATTCACATCACCTTTAAAACCTAGGCATTTGCGTAGTTTCTAGAAAGAGCAGTGACACTGTTAGTGTACTTCGCCTTCAGATGTTTCTACCTGCACTACTCCCGATGGAGCAAACTCAGAAGCGCGTCAGCCCTAAGATTTACCGATCTAATACTGACTCTAAAACAATTAAGTTAGACATCCAATTAGTGTAGGATGAAACGGGAAATACTACAGGGCGACCCAAGAGTGATCCTACTCTGGAGCAACGGGGCTTCTATTGGCTATTTCAAGGTCCTAATACTGTTTGGTTGGCTGGCACCAATGTGAAGGGAAACTTCTGCATGACAATTCAGCTACTGTAAGAGGCTTTACCTAGAAATGCCATATCAATGTTTCCAGCTTTTCTCCAAAGAATTCTACCCACTTCCCCATCTTTAGTGTCCTGAAGACCTTGGATGTGAAGGTCTGGTCACAGACTCATTTTGTAAGGTTAAAATTGATCCAGTTTTATGACCAGACACAAGCTTGACTTGAATGTCCAAATTTAGCTTCTTCCTTTCCAAGGAAGGAGAGGAAAGGGAACCAACTACCCTATGATTTTGCTGTCAGTACTCCTCACAAGATGCTCCGTTTGGACTTACTATTTTCACTATTTCTTCAGTCAACGTTGGGCTGACAATTCTTCATTGCTACACTTCAACTAAACTGTACAGTAAGTTCTGCAGGGATGGATCCAATATTTCTACCTTTATTTACAAATATCACATAAATGGATTCTAGTTGAATCTACATGTTTAAATCCATCGGCTAAAAACATATTACATATTGTAAACATGGCAATATTTAATACAGTATCTATTCTAAAATATTTTCATGTCATGATCACATTTGTTATACCTGAAATTGAATTTATACACGTTAGAGAATTACTAGCAATGGTCGCTCACTTTACAATCAAGGGCAGGGGGCTAGGGCTATATTTTATTATTTCGGAAACATCTTCAAAGTAAAGTTAAAGCTTGTCTTTGATTGGCTCGGCATATCCTTTTTTCTTTTCTTTTTTTGTATCCATATTCAAAATGAAGATTGACACAGAAAATAGCTAGGGCCCCTTCTAATTTACAGGATTTTTAAAAATCAGTTTGAGATTCTTAGGGAGAGTGTCTGTTGAAGAGATTTAAAAAAACAAAACAAAACAAAACTGCTGCAAAAGAACCCTAATGGGAAAGGGGGCTCAGCGGCCAGTTCGGAGTTTGTCCGTCCGCGGTCAGTCCTGCTTAGGCTGCAGCTGCCGCTTCCAGGCCTCGTTCAAGTAAACCAGTCGCTTGTAGTTGATGATGAGAAGAACGAAGTTCAGCACGTACGTGACGACGCAGATGAGGCAGAACTCCTTCAGCACAAAGTACAGGATGTAGGCCAGGTACAGGGAGCCCACCACGGACACGATGGAGGACGTCATGAGGACTAAAGCTGCCACTGCGCTTGCGGTCATGCCTGCAAGGGGAGAGACACGGCTCAGTCAGGCCTTGATGACGGAGAAAGTCTCGGAGTCAAAAGCAAGCATTCTGCGATCTGCTGCAGTGTTGGAATGCTGATTTTACTGAAACACGCGATGGAATTTGGGAGCGAAAACGACTGGTCTGGTGAGATTCTGCAGGCTGACTCTGCACACAGAGCACCAGTCTTGCAGCCGCAGTGTTTCTCACTTGTCAGTATTCTAGGTGAAGTATCATTACTTGGACCGTGAACGGGCCTCAGTTAAGCCCTGCCAGGAGCATATGCAGGCTCAGAGTCCACAGTCTGCCTGAAGCTCACCTGCGAAATTGGCAGCCCCGTCGCTGAGGCCCCTAACAGAGAAAGGAACGTGAGGACCACAACTTCTCTCCCAAGCAGGACACGCTGCCCCTGGCCTTTTCACTGCAGGCTCTCCATCTGTGGGCACTAAAACCTGGCTTCCCATGTTTAGGTCAAATTTTTTAAAAAATCTGTAATGTTTAGGTCAAAATTTTCAAAAACCATACAAAGATGATTGTACCAATATGCTGCTAAAGAAGGAAAAACTTGTAATAAACATTTCAGAAAGGGCTTAGCCTAGAAGGTAACAAGCCACGTTTGGCCGGTTGGCCACACGTGGGTCAAACCAAACCAAGAAAAAAGGCGGTTCTGTGCGCTGAACTGGGGCTTTCTGATGCTGTCTGACATCTTCATGTGTTCTGTTCTATAATTTCCTACAGCCAATGGTCGTGGGAACGTGAGCATTTATTCTCAGGGACAGAGGAGACAGCCAGGCATATTAAGCTACCATCCCTCCCAACAACTAATGGACAAGAACAGAAACAGGAAGAAATGATCGGTGGTAGGAGGCTGGAAGAGGTTAATGAAGGAGCTGAAATCCCCACTGCCTGCTGACCAGAAGCTGCCTGTGGGCTCAGACCACGAAGGCCGGCCTTACCCCCAGGCCCGGTCATGCTAGGGTGTGAGCCTTCATAAGGCTCTTCACGGCTAATGTACTGCCGGATTCCTGATGCCAGGGACTGGCCAATCCAACCGGCCCCCGCTCTTATGCCTACAGACTGACCGACCGAGCCGCGCTCACTCGTATGTAATATCTAGGACAGACTGAGTAGCTCAACAGACAGCAAAGCCTACACCGTTTTTTTCTGTCTGGCCCTTTACTAGTTATCTAAACCTTCAAAAATTAATGCTGTCACCTTAATTTTACCAAGAGGGTTGGTTTTAACATGATGGACAAGTTTACTTACTTTCTCACCTCCTAATACCGATGTGTGAATTAAAAGAGCTATTGGGCAGGCGCCCAGCTGGCTCAGCCAGTAAAGCGTGGGACTCTTGATCTCAAGGTCGTGAGTTCAAGCCCCACGTTGGGCCTAGAGCTTACTTGATGAATGAATGAACCAATGACTGAATGAATGAGCTAAAAGGTATAAAGCACTTTGAATGCTCCATAAACACTGGCTATTATTAAATACCATTTTGTACCCAACCTGTCCTGATGTGATGTAGCTGGTGGCTTGGGATACAATTCCCAGTGGAATTTACAAGGTACTGTGCCTCTAAATAATGACGGTCCCATCAAGCAGCGGAACATTCTGCAGCTGGGAAGAAGAGTGAAGACACTCATGGATTGCTGTGGAAATACCACCACGATGAATCAGTTGAGCACAAAAGAAAAAAGAGTATGTAGAACATTATGTACGGCATCTGCCTTTTACATTTGAGAGAGGAGAAAATGAAGATGACAGGTTTGTCTTCCTGCACAGGCCTAAAGGAAGTACAGCAACACGCAGCTACCAGCTGGGGTTGATAGGCTACAAAGTGGGCAGAGGCGGCAACGGTCAAGGGCAGGCTTTTCACTGGGTGGCATTTTACATGTTTGTACTTTTGGACTCGTGGAAGTATTACCTATGAAAAATTAAATTAAAAACGCTGTTATCTCAAACAACTTAGAAGAAGGGAGTGAAGATGACGTGCTCTGGAAAACCATGTTAGAGGAGTCCGCGTGTGCCTTCCGTGTGCCTCCTGACATTATAAATGCTTCATGTGAACACACAGAATCCGAACAGAAAAAAACACATAGGATACACATGATTTAAAAAACATATATATAAGGTAATTCAGAAAATAAATGACAAATGGAAATTTGTTCCATCTCTGTCTCCAAAAATTAACATAGTCAAAAGTGTTTCTTATGCTATTTTAATTTCGGCCTATATGTTATATTCTTTAGAAATCCAAATGAACAAATAAATGGAATAAAAAATAAAAGTCTCACCCAGGCCCCCAACCACTGACCCTTTTTATATGCATTTCTATGCATATATATGAACATAGAACTTCTCTCATACCTGTTATACTACAGTTTGCTTTTGTCACCAAACTATGTCTTGATCTTTCCAGAATATTCATGTAAGACCTACTTTTTCCTTTAATGGCTACATAGTATTTTCTAGTACAGGTGTAACCTAATTTATTCAACCATTACATTTTGCTAAGCTACTTCCAGTCTTTTGCTATCTTATACTGCTATGAATATCCTTATGCATATTTTTGTATTTCTATAGGATATGGAACTGGGTAAACCTGATAGAAGTATTTAGAAAAATTTAGATTCATAATTTCCCTCATAAGAAATCAACCTCAGCTAGGCAGGAGAGCACTGCAGAGGTGGCAGGTAATGGGGTAAAATATTAACGATGGAAACCAAAGGTCAAAATTAGCTGGATTTAACTCTGAAAGTATAAAAACTGTACAATCAGAATTCACCAAACTAACACAAAAAGGACAAAGAATGGATAAAATGTAACAAATATGAAAATGGACTATTATCAGAACCCCAACAACAAAAGTGACAATGCTAGAAAAATTAAAATACAATGATGGGGATTTGTAACTATTAAATTAGAAATTTCATAGAAAGCACTTGTAAAAAATGAAGATGGATGAAGCCAGACAATGGAGGGAAAAGTAGTTTGGTAATACGTATTAAAGTCCATTAAATATTTTGTGTGTTTTGGCTCATTCGCCCAAGGTTTGGAAATTTATTTTGCAGAACTAATTCAAACAGGGAGGTGTGTGTGAGAGGCACTTTAAACAACGTTGATCAGCACAGTGTTATTTAGAACACAAGAAACTTGAAACCTTGATGTCAACAATAACAAACACCAGAGAGGAAACAGCATGGAAGAGTTCACATACAGTGAAGTGAAAAGAGCAGAAGACAATGGACACAGCAGGTGTGTAAAGGTGATGAGTTATGTCTAGTGCTTACAGTAATGCTCTCTCGGGGTGTGACATGTTTCAGGAATCTGCACAGTATATAAACTAATAAAAAAGTTTCTGGGGAAGACTGGAAGAGTAAGTTCCCTGAATGAGGATGGTTTTTCCCGGACATTATGGGATGCTGCTGTCCTTGATTAAAGACCAACAGATACCAAATTCAGCATTAGCATCATCAAAGTCTCAGTGAACCAAATTTTCACAGCAGAAAAATGTGCTGCAAACTAGCGGTTCTATCATTAACATGCTTTTATTTAATATAAAGACATTTCAGGGCAAAGACACAAAGTACTAAAGGGAATATAACAAAACAAACTTATTTTTGTATTGCTGTATAAATACTTACCAAGTAATAACTGTAGTATATAAAATATAAGTCCAAAGACACTGTTTGGCTGGTTTAATACACCATCCTTTCCAAAAATGGAACCCAAAAGACCAAATCCTCGACCCCATCTGTAAAATAAGGAAAACCAGTAACCCCATTTTGAGTCTTCCTATTTTTAGAAACGTAAAATTGTCTGAGAATGCCATGCCAATATACCCATCTGAATCTCTAAGTTGCCTATTTCTACAAATTCTCTTATCCAAAAGGTAGGATGGAAGTATGTTTTTTCTGATGGCATTAGTATTTGCAGAGGAAGGGCTCCATCAATGTAAGCCAGTCCCTTCGCAGCAGCACCACTGACATTTTGGGCTGAAGAATTCTTTGCACTTGGGGGCTGTTCAGTGCATTACAGGGTGTTAGCAGCAGTATCCCGGGGCTCTCCCCATGAGGTGCCAGTAGTATTCTCCCACCAGTGAAATGTCTCCAGCCATTGCCAAATGTCCCCGGGGGGGCGGGCAAAATCTCCTTCAAACGAAAGCTGCTGACTTAAGCTGCTTTATTTCTTCATTCAAAGTATGTGGAGCACAGGGGCACCTGGGTGGCTCAGTCGGTTAAGCATACGACTCTTGGTTTTGGCTCAGGTCATGATCTCCTGGGTTGTGGGATCAAGCCCTGCATCGGGCTCCACACTCAGCACAGAATCTGCTTGGAATTCTCTGCCCACAAATAAGTAAATAAATAAATGAATAAATAAAATCACAAAGTATGAGGACCGAATGTTGCTTCCTGACAAATTTCACCAGGATATGCAACAAGAAAAATATCTTAGGAACATATTTGTAAACACAGAACAGTATCAGAAACTACAGGTCCTTTCTAGAATCATACCTCAAGACTAAAAAACCTGATACACAATTTGCTCTGTCACTTTTTATTTGCAGTTTTACTTCAAATTTTGCATTTAATGTTTTCAGAATTGTATTTTCCTGTTTTTAAGAAAGATTATTTCTGATTTAATAAAATTTGACTCAAATATCAAACTAACATTTACTTTGGATGAAAACCTTTGAAGATAACTTTAACTCTGAACAAGAATGCTTTTAGAAAATAAGAAAGAAAACAGCAGTCATGGTTTCAAGTCCGTAGCAAAGCACTGAATGAAACCTGAACTTTGCTTTGGAATACAAACTACCTGAAAACAAGGAAAAGTAAGTGATTATTTGTCACATGAGCTTAATAGTGTCCAAGAAAGGGTGAAACCGCTTTATAATGATATTGGGAGGGAAGAGCGACCCTGATTTTACAAGCAAGTGAGAGTCCTGAGGATTTTTATCGTCCAGAGTCATCCACCTGCACATTCTTGTGCGTGTTCTAGGTGCAGTTCGCGGGTCAGGTGCTGGGATACGGGAGTGAACAAGTTGGAGAAGGTGATTCCCTTGTGGGGCTTTGATTCCATTTGGGGAGGAGAAGCAGTGAGCATGGAAACAAATGACAAAGTCTCCTTCAGAAATGGATGAAACTACTAACAGACCTGCAGGAAAAGTGAGGGCAGAGTCATTCCAGACCAGAATTGGTAAATTCTAAAAATTTAGAAATGCACACAATCATCTTGGGGTCTCATTAAAATCCAGGTTTTCCTTTAGCAGGTCTGTGGTAGGACCAAGACTGCATTTCCAAACCAAACCAAACCAAACCAAACCAAACCAAACCAAACCAAACCAAACCAAACGCTCCCGGCTCGTGCTTCTGGCGGAGGACCACACTCTGGAAGGGAAGGGGTGGAGGGAGCTACTCTAGTAGATCCGAAATGGCCTTTTCCAGGAACCATGTTTTGAACTAAATCCTGCATGATGAAAGGCAGCCAGTCTCTTGAGGAATGGCAAGTACAAAGGCCTTGAGGCAGGGAAGAGCTGTTCATGTCCAAGAAGTGTGCGAGAAGGCCTCAAGGCTGACAGTGATGAGGGAAGAGCGGCAAGAGAATGAGGCACCCAATCATTTACAGCATTTATGGCCTTTTGCAGGCCATGATGAAGAGTCTGATTTTTATTCAAATTGCAATGGGAAGACATTCGGTGGCTTTTAAATAGGAGACCAATACAAGTTTATGATCACTCTTTAACTACTGAGCAAGAAGCAAACTGCAGGAGGGCCCGAGCGACAGGAAGAAACTCTATGCAATCAGACTTCTCAGCTCTGCTCATCTGAAGTAGTAATTCAAATTAAATCACCACCTTTGGCAATGGAAATAATTGAGCATGCTGCCCAAATCATCACGGGCAAACAGAATTTTTATATATTCCAAGCATTGGTCTGTGTCTAATTATTCACACAGGATCATGTTGGTATTTTCCTTGAAAACATGCAGAAACCCACAGAATATATCATTTTATCAAAGTAATACATGCATAAGGTTTAAAAATCAAATAACAATGAAAGTCTTACAAAATAGACTTCCCATGCTCCCGCCCTCTCTACACACAGTTCTGACTCCCCAGAGACAACCACTATGCTATCTTTAAACCTTTTTCCCTATTTAATTCCACATTTTTAAAAGATTTTGTTATTTGAGAGAGCAAGAGAAAGAGCACAACCATGGGGAGAGGGGTAGATCGAGAGGGAGCAGCAGACTCCTCGCTGAGCAGGGAGCCTGATGTGGGGCTCAACCCCAGGACCCTGGGATCATGACCTGAGCCGAAGGCAGACACTTAACCTGAGCCACCCAGGCGCCCATTAATTCCACATTTTAAAATAATATGCTCACATGGCTATTTCTTGATTTTTGAATTTTTTTTAAATTTAAATTCAATTTAGTTAACATATAGTGTATTATTAGTTTCAGGGGTGATTTCTAAATTCTAGTATCTTATGCCTTTCTAATATGGTAGACTAGAATGTCACTTTAAAAAAACACTGTGGGGGCACCTGGTGGCTCAGTGGGTTGAACCTCTACCTTCAGCTCGGGTCATGATCTTGGGGTTCTGGGATTGGCCCCAAGTTGGGCTGTCCGCTGGGGTGGGGGGCCTGCTTCCCCCTCTGCCTGCCTCTCTGCCTACTTGTGATCTCTCTCACTCTGTCAAATAAATAAAATCTCAAAAACAAAACAAAACATTGTGGGGTAACCCTTTGGGTCCCCTCCCTCCTTGGGAGCTTTGTATTATCACTTTGCTACTGCTCAATAAACCTTGCTTTGCTGCCCCAAATAAACAAACAAACAGCATTGTTGAGAGCTTTAAATGTGTATACACAAAGTTAACAGAACAGTGTAATAACCTCATGCAGCTGTCGCCCAGCTGTGAAACTGAAACCGCACCTTCCCTGTTTCATTTCCACCTCTACCCAACTTACCACTCGAAGATCAATTTGTTACTCTTTAAGGAAAAATTTACATACATTTAATGCACAAATCTTAACTCTTCTGTAATTCTGATGAGTGGAACACCTGAGTTGTCCTGGTAGACTAATTCTGGAATACTTACCCACTGGTGTGAAAGGACAATTTAAGTACCTTTCCTAAACAATGAACAAATGAACACTCTAAAACCATACAAGTGCTTCCATCTCCCCAAGTACATTGTTAGATCCTCATCAACCCACACTCTTCTTCACCTTTAGCATCAAATACTGGGCTGGCGAGGCTTACAGGAACCCAACTTCAAAACCCAAGTTAGATCTTGGGGTCTCCTGGATCATGGCACTATTTCCCTTAAGTCACATTCAAAGTTATAAAATACAATTACCATTCTAGCGTTTTCAAACGCACAGAACAATCACTTAATTCCTCAATGAATACAAGTAATAACATTTAATAAACTTTGATAAACTTGATGTTAAAACTGTTAGCAAGCCAAGTCACAAGTGAGGTAGACTGGATTTACGTAAGATTATCTTCCTTGGAAAGGGGACGAAAAACAGATTTTCATAAACGACACTATACTTTAAAACTGCTAAGGGTGCTGTAATTTAAAAACCTTCTTAGTGAATTTTTTTCAAGATGGGACATTTGAAAATACTGTAGTTGTCCCCTACTTCTAAAAGCTATACTATATGAAACATATTTTATGCGCTAACTTTATTCCTGGCTCTATCTTAGTTTCTAACCATTTTTTCCTTGTTCTGTCTATACTCACAATTCTATTATATTACTTATCCCAGAGCTGCCCCAAGTAATTTATGGAAGGAATGAGATATTAACCAATTGAGCCAAAAGAAAAAAAAATTTTTTTTAAAGATTTTATTTATTTATTTGTTAGAGAGAGAGAGAGAGAGGGAGCATGAGCACAGGCAGAGTGGCAGGCAGAGGCAGAGGGAGAAGCAAGCTCCCCGCCAAGCAAGGAGCCCGATGTGGGACTCGATCCCAGGACGCTGGGACCACGACCTGAGCCGAAGGCAGCCGCTTAACCAACTGAGCCACCCAGGCATCCCGAAAGAAAAAATTTTTTAATGATGATTTTTGTTGGTCATTTTTTAAAGTTTTTTTTTTTTTTTTTTTAATTCCAGTATAGTTAACATACAATGGGATACTAGATTCATGTGGACAATACAGGGATCGACAATCCTGGACACCACTCAGAGCTCATCGTAAGTGCACTCTTTACTCCCCATCACCTGCCTACTTCACTGACGCACCTCCCTTCCAGTAACCATCAGTTTGCTCCTTATAATTAAGAGTCTGTGTCTTGGTTTGTTTTTCTTCCTCTTTCTCCCTTTTGCCCACATGTTTTGCTTCTTAAATTCCACGTATGAGTGAAATCATATGGTATTTGTCTTTCTCTGACTTATTTTGCTGAGACTGTACTCTCTAGCTCCATCCGTGTTGTTACAAATGGCAAAATTTCATTCTTTTTTATGGCTGAGCAATAGTCCATTGTATATATATATACCACATCTTCTTTATCTAGTCACCTATGGTTTGGGCTATTTCCATAATTTGGCTATTGTAAATAATGCTCCTATAAACACTGAGGTGCGTGTATCCCTTTAAATTAGTGTTTTTGTATTCTTTTTTAAAAAAGATTTTATTTATTTGACTGAGGGAGAGGGAGAAGCAGGCTCCCTGATGAGCAGGGAGCCTGATGTGGGGCCCAAACCCAGGCCTCTGAGATCATGACCTGAGCCAAAAGCAGACGCTTAACTGACTGAGCCACCCGGGCCCTGTGTTTTTGCATTCTTTGGTCAAATACCCAGTAGTGTGATTGCTGGATCACAGAGTAGTTCTTTTTTTTTTTTTTTTTCTTTTAATTATTTTTTTTAAAAGATTTTTAGGGGTGCTAGGTGGCTCAGTCAGTTAAGTGTCTGCCTTTGGCTCAGGTCATGATCCTGGGGTCCTGGGATTGAGCCCCACATCAAGCAAGGTCTATGCTCAGCCGGGAGACTGCTTCTCCCTATGTCCTTCCCCCTGCTCAAAATAAATAAAATCTTTTTAAAAATAAAGATTTTTAAGATTTGTTTTTAAAGAGTGTGTACCTGCGTGAGTGGGGGAAGGAGCAGAGGAAGCAGACTGTGCTGAGTGCGGAGACAGATGCAGGGCTTGATCCCACGACCCCAGGATCATAACCTGAGCTGAAACCAAGAGTCGGATGCTCAACGTAGTGAGCCACCGAGGGGCCCCAGGGTAGCTCTATTTTTAATTTTTTGAGGAACCTCCATACTGTTTTCCACAGTGGCTACAGCAGTTTGCAGTCCCAACAACAGTGCAAGAGGGTTCCCCTTTCCCCACATCCTCACCAAAAGTTGTTTTTCGTGTTGTTTGTTTTAGCCGTTCTGACAGGTCTCACTGTAGTTCTGATTTGCATCTCCCTGATGAGTCATGATGTTGAGCATCCTCTCTGTGACTGTTGGCCATGTGAATGCCTTCTTAGGAGAAATGTCTTTTCATGTCTTCCGCCAGTTTTTACTTGGATTATTTGTTCTGCGAGTGTTGAATTTTACAAGTTCATTATCTATTTTGGACACCAACCATTCTCTGGACACATAATTAGCATTATCTTCTCTCTTTCTGTAGGTTGCCTTTTAGTTTTGTTGACTCCTTTGCTTTTTATTTGGATGAAGGCCCAACAGTTCATTTTTTGCTTTTATTTCCCTTGCCCCAGGAGACATAATCTAGAAAAATGTTGCCACAGCTAATGTCAGAGAAATTACTACCTGTGGTCTCTTCAAGGTTATGGTTCCAGGTCTTACATTTGGGTCTTTAACCATTTTGAACTGATTTTTATTAATGTATGGTGTTAGAAAGTGGTCCAGTTTTTGGGTGCCTGGGTGACTCAGTTGTTAAGCATCTGCCTTCGGCTCAGGTCATGATCCCAGCGTCCTGGGATCGAGACCCACATCAGGCTCCCTGCTCAGGAGGAAGCCTGCTTCTCCCTTTCCCACGCCCCCTGCTTGTGTTCCCTTTCTCTCTGTGTCCCTGCAAATAAATAAATAAAATCTTAAAAAAAAAAAAAACCAAAAAATGAAAAACAAAGTGGCCCAGTTTCATTCTTTTGCAGGTAGCTGTCCAGTTTTCCCAACACCATTTGTTGAAGAAAATTTCCCCCATTTTATATTCTTTCTTCCTTTGTCAAAGACTGACCATGTAATTGTGGGTTTATTTCTGGGTTTTCTATTCTGTTCAGTTGATCTGTGTGTCTAATCTAGTACCATACTGTTTTGGTTACTACAGCTTCATAATATAACTTGAAGTCTGGAATTGTGATAGCTCCTGTTTTTTCAAGATTGCTTTTGCTATTTGGGGTCTTTTGTGGTTCCGTACAAATTTTAGGATTTTTTTAAAAAAAGATTTTTTACTTGAGAGAGAGAGCATGAGTAGGGAAGTGGGGGAAAGGGAGAAAAAATCCCAGATTCCCTGCTGAGCGTGGAGCCCGATGTGGAGCTCGATTTCACGACCTTGAGATCATGATCTGAGCGGAAACCAAGTGTTGGGACGCTAAACTGACTGAGCCACCCAGGCGCTCCTAGGATTGTCTGTTCTATTTCTGGGTATCTTGACAGGGACTGCCTTAAATCTGTAGAATGCTTTGGGTAGTATAGACATTGTAACAGTATTTAGTCTTCCAGTCCATGAGCATTGAATGTCTTTCCATCTCTTTGTGTCCTCTTTCATTTCTTTCATCAGTGTTTTACAGTTTTCAAAGTACAGGTCATTCACCTCTTTGGTTAGGTTTATTCCTAGGTATCTTATTTTTGGTGCAACTGTAAATGGGACTGATTCTTTCATTTCTCTTTCTGCTGCTTCATTATTGGTGTATAGAAATGTTACAGATTTGTGTACATTGATTTTGTATCCTTCAACTTTACTGAATTTGTGTATCATTTCTGGCAGTTTTTGTTGGAATTTTTCAGGTTTTCTCTATATAGTATCATGTCATCTGCAAATAGTAAAATTTTACCTCTTCCTTGGTGATATGGATGCTTTTTTTTCTTTTTCTTGTCTGATTGCAGTGGCTGGGACTTCCAGCACTATGCTGAAAAGGTGGTGAGAGTGGACATCCCTGTCGTGTTCCTGATCGTAAAGCCTCAGTTTTCCCCACTGAGGCTGATAATAGCTGTGGGCTTTTCAGAGATGGCTTTTACTACACTGAGGTATGTTCCCTCTAGACCTACTTTGTTGAGGGTTTATATCATAAATGAATGATGTAAGGAAATTTTTTTTTTTAAGATTTTATTTATTTATTTGACAGAGAGAGATCACAAGTAGATAGAGAGGCAAGCAGAGAGAGAGAGAGAGAGAGAGAGGGAAGCAGGCTCCCTGCTGAGCAGAGAGCCCGATGCGGGACTCGATCCCGGGACCCTGAGATCATGACCCGAGCCGAAGGCAGCGGCTTAACCCACTGAGCCACCCAGGCGCCCAGGAAATATTTTCTTAAAGTAATATTTATACAGATGTTCATTTTGCTTCAGACATTAATGAAATGATTATGCAGAGGAGATTTCTTTCATCTTTGATTCTAAGAAAGGTTCATTTTTGACCCAAATAATGACGTCCTTGAGTATTTTGTATTTGGGGGCATAAACAACCAGCACCACTTCCCTATGGTATGAATGAGAAATCATTCAAAGGTTTCTAAACACTCCTATTTTTGCCAGAAACAACAAATAAGAGTCAATAGTCTTCCAACTCTTGTAGGTCCCTGAGGATAAATCTAAGACATTATTTGCCTCTTTCACCCATTCCCTCCTAAGTGTCTAAGGAAGTTTTCCAAAGACTACATGTGTGACATGTAATAATGCAACAGACTGAAATGCAGGGGTTGATATGAGAATCCAACAGTCTTCAATTTCAGCAGACATTAAAGAGATCTGTGGCAAGAGAAACAATGCTGTTCAATTCACTACTGTGTGTGTGTGCACGTGTGCTTGTTTGGGGAAAGTTATTTTTTATAAAACTATTTTGTTAACATATAATGGGGTTTACTATTACTTTTAAGTGAATGATTTAAATAATATAAGTGATTTTGCAGTTTTTAATTTCTAATACAGTAAATACCAAAGATATAACACACATAAATAAAAACTTCGGGTTCTCAATAACTATTAAAGTATAAAGGAGTCCTGAGACCAAATGGTTTGAAAATCACTGCTTTCAACCAATTTCCCGGTAAAATACATCATAGTTCAGACAAAATTTTAAAAATTGGGGTGGGGGGGCACCTGGGTGGCTCAGTGGATTAAGCCTCTGCCTTAGGCTCAGGTCATGATCTCAGGGTCCTGGGATCGAGCCCCGCATCGGGCTCTCTGCTCAGCAGTGAGCCTGCTTCCTCCTCTCTCTGCCTGCCTCTCTGCCTACTTGTGATCTCTCTCTCTCTGTCAAATTAAAAAAAAAAAAATTGGGGTGGGATAAAGTAGGAGGAACTTAAAAAAATAATTAAATAACGTGCATTATAGTAAATTATATTTTTAAAAGATTTCATGGCCATAACATTAGAAAAAAGGAAAATAATATATGGTGGTAAGGATATGGAGATATTGGAATCCTTGTACATTGCTGGTGGGTAAAGTGGTGCAGCCACTGTGGAAAGCAATTTGTCAGTTCCTCAAAAAGTTAAACACAGAATTACCATATAAGCCAGCAATTCCACTCCTAGGTACAGATTCCAAAGACCTGAAAACAGGTATTCAAGCAAGTACAAGTACTTGTTCAAAGCAGCATTAGTCCCAATGGCCGAAAGGTGGAGACAATTCAATGTCCATCAACTGACGGCAAACAAAACATGGCATGTGCCTACAGCAGAACATTATTCATTCGTAAAAAGGAATGAAGCACGAGACATGCTATAATGTGGCTGATCCTCAAAAACATTATGCTCAGTGGAATAAGCCAAACACAAAAGGTCACATATTGTATCAATCTAGAATAGGCAAAGCCACAGAGACAGAAAATAGGCTAGTGGTTGCCAGGGGTTAGGGAGGGAGCAGTGAGGAGTGACAGCTTAATGCATAAGGTATCTCCCTTGCGGGTGATGAAAATGCTTCGAGGGGCACGTGGGTGGCTGAGTCAGTTAAGTGTCTGACTCTTGGTTTAGGCTCAGGTCATGATCTCAGGGTTCTGGGATTGAGCCCTGTGTCTGGCTCCACACCCAGTGGGGAGTCGGCTTCTCTTCCTCTTCCTCCACCCTTCCCCCAATTCATGCTCTCTTAAAAAAAAAAAAAGAAAATGCTTTGGAACCAGATAGAGGTGATAGCTGCACAGCACTACAAGTGTACTAAATGGGCTGAACGTACACTTTAAAATGGTTAATTTTAAACAGATTTCACCTCAGTTAAAAAGAAGATTTGTGGGGGTGTCTGGGTGGTCCAGTTGGTTAAGTGTCCGCCTTCGGCTCAGGTCATGATCCCAGGGTCCTAGGATCGAGTCCTGTATTGGGCTCCTTGCTCAGCGGGGAGCCTGCTTCTCCCTCTGCCTGCTGCTCCCCCTGCCTGTGCTCTCTCTTTGTCTGTCTGACAAATACATAAATAAAATCTTTAAAAAAAAAAAAAGAAAAAGAACAAATTATTTTCAGGAAGAAAATAAATACCACAAATATCAACAGTTTCTGAAAGGTGAGGAAGAGTTTAATAAGGATACTTTATTCCCCCTTCTACTTTGTTGTATTTTGTAAATTTTCTTTAATGACCAAATACTACTTTTATGACAGCAGCAAAAAATGATGCCATATCAAGTTCTTTAATCACATTTAAATTGATGACAAACTTTAATGTCTTTCCAACTTCACTCTCTCCCACTCACCCAGATTTAAATTTTACTGCAATTTCTTTCCTCATGGAATATCTACGAGACCCTAATATAATGACTAAAACATTCAGGAATACAAAATTAATAAGAAAGGAACTAAATTAACAGTATGAGTCTCCCTGATATCTTCCTTACTCTGGGGGAGAATCTGCTGAGATGCTGGCTTGTACATACCACTTATACATATTCCTTTCACTTAAAAATATTTACGATCACTGACTACTTCCTAATGCACAATTTTTTCTTTTTCTTTCTTTTTTAAATTTAAATTCAAGTGTAAGTGAAAGGAATATCTATAAAATATATTTTACCTGTAATTCTCTAATTTTATTTAAAAAAATTTTTTTAAAGATTGACTGACTTGAAAGGGGGGGGAGAAAGCACTCATGCAAGCTGGGGGAGGGACAGAGGGAGTGGGAGACGATTAGACTTCCTGTTGAGCAGGGAGGCCAACAGGGGCGCACAATCGCAGGACCCTGAGATCATGACCTGAGCCAAAAATCAAGAGTCAGACACTTAACCGACTGAGCCACGCAGGCACCTCAATAATTTTCTCATTTTAGATATTATGAGCATTTTTGTAATGGCCTACTGGCATAAAAAATTTATTCAAGGGGCGCCTGGGTGGCTCAGTGGGTTAAAGCCGCTGCCTTCGGCTCAGGTCATGATCCCAGGGTCCTGGGATCGAGCCCCGCATCGGGCTCTCTGCTCAGCAGAGAGCCTGCTTCCCTTCCTCTCTCTCTGCCTGCCTCTCTGCCTACTTGTGATCTCGGTCTGTCAAATAAATAAATAAAATATTAAAAAAAAATTTATTCAAACATTTAAAATTGCATTGTGAGCCTCTGCCTTCAGCTCGGGTCATGATCCCAGGGTCCTGGGATCGAGCCCACATCGGGCTCTCTGCTCAGCAGGGAGCCTGCTTCTTCCTCTCTCTCTGCCTGCCTCTCTGCCTGCTTGTGATCTCTGTCAAATAAATAAATAAAAATCTTTAAAATTGCATTGTGTTTGATGGTTCTAAAACCCTGAGAAGTCCATTTTATTGAAAACAAATAAATAAACCAATCTAAATAAGCGGCAACGAACAAATAAAAATTCAGTTGGTTTCCAAAGATGTTCTGGGTGCACTATGCACCAGATATGACAAAAAGTTTGATACATTCAAGAAAAATACTAAGGATGTCATTTCCACAAAGGAAAGGTCTACCCACTGTGGACCAGCTTCCTGTCAGATACCCAAAGCCTCAGTGCTGGAAGTGTGGGCTCTGGAGTCAGACAAACTTGATTCTGTCATTAACAGGCTGTGTGACTTTGGGTAAGTCACTTAACCTTGGAATCTGAAGCCCCTCCTTCGTAAAATGGAGATGATTAGGTACTCAATTCATAGTACTGCTGTGGGAAGTAAGTGTGTTAAGAATAATTCTATAGTGGCTTCAGATGTCCCTCAACAAATGAATGGATAGAGAAGATAGGACTAGGACACACACACACACACACACACACACACACACACACACACAGTAGGGTACTACTCAGCCATCAAAAGGATGAAATCCTACCGTTTACATCAATGTGGACAGAAATGGAGGATATTGCACTGAGTGAAGTAAGTCAGTCAGAGAAAGACAATTACAATATGATTTCACTCATACGTGGAATGTAAGAAACAGTGCAGAGGATCATAGGGGAAGGGAGGAAAACTAAGTGGGAAGGAATCAGAGAGGGAGACAAACCATGAGAGATTCGACTTTAGGTAATTGAGGGTTGTTGGAGGGGAGGTGGGTGGGGGATGGGGTAATTGGGTGACGGTCATTAAGGAGGGCATGTGATGTGATGAACACTGGGTGTTCTATGCAACTGATGATTAAATGAACTCTACATCTGAAACTAAATGATGTACCATATGTTGGTTAACTGAATTTAAATTAAAAAGAAAGAAAACGGGAAAATTACGTGGTGGCTTAATGTCAAAAAATATACTACGTAGACATGTATACACAAATCATTCTGCTCTCTAGCACTGTATCTTCTAGGCCCATTGGTTTTGATATAGCATGCCTTTATATAAAGCTTTTTTTTTCTTCCACAAACACTGGCATACTTTATTAAAACATTTTACATTTGATCTTAAACATTTGGTTTGATATTTTATGGATATACTGTAATTAATGGTGGAGATGACTGCTGGTGAACATCAGGCTATTTCTACTTCTCACGATTATACAACATTAAACAGATACATCAGGTCTGCAACGTTACATTATTTCCAGAAGATAAAATAAAAAGAGAGAAGTGACTTAAGTAGCATAAGCATCTTAAAAACTACTGTTGTTTTTTACGATTTTATTCATTTGTTTGACAGAGAGAGACACAGGGAGAGAGGGACCACAAACGGGGGGAGTCGGAGAAGCAGGCTCTGCTGAGAAGAGAATCAGACATGGCACTCGATCCTAGGACCCTAGGATCATGACCCAAGCCAAAGACAGGCACTTAGCTTACTGAGCCAACCAGATGTCCCTCTTAAAAATTACTGTATTATTGTGCAAGAGGTTGTATACAATTTTATGCCGATTTATACCTCCAGCATCAGCACTGAAATGTCTTCTTTAAAAATAGCTACAACTGGGGCGCCTGGTGGCTCAGTGGGTTAAAGCCTCTGCCTTCGGCTCAGGTCATGATCCCAGGGTCCTGGGATAGAGCCCCACTTTGGGCTCTCTGCTCAGCGGGGAGCCTGCTTCCTCCTCTCTCTCTGCCTGTCTCTCTACCTACTTGTGATCTCTCTCTGTCAAATGAATAAATAAAAAAATCTTTAAAAAATAGCTACAACAGAACAAATGGTAAACATGCTTTTACAAAGTTAAATAGAAAAATATATTCCCAAGTTTAAATTTCTGATTACCTTTTTAATTGCTTATTTATATATCGGAAATCATTTGCTTTTTTTTTTGGTATTTAAATTTTATAGTAAGTGTGCCATTATCCTGTTTTTATCATTATATTTTAACAATACAATTTAATAACAGTAATTTAAAACTTTTCTTTATATACCCACACACAGATATTTGAATTACATTCCTCAAATTTACACATGGAGAGACCTCCATTTTAGCAATACCTCCTGCCTCCTGACCCATTCCTTTACTCATCCCTTGCTAGGCTGGTAGCAAACTTACTCGACTGATCAGTTTCCAACAAGGGACTGAGCATCTGTGGATAAGACCTTCTGGATTCCTTCCTTGGGATTTATCCACCTGAACAAAGATGCATTCAAGACTAAACTTTAAAAAAAAATGTGGTTTAAAAAAAACCACATAACATAAAATTTACCGTCTTAACCATTTTTAGTGTACGCGTCAGGAATGTTAAATATGTCTGCACTGTTGTGAAACAGATCTCCGGAACCTCTTCACCTTGCAAACTGAAACACCATCAAACAACTCTGCTTTTCTCTCTGCCCCGGTCCCTGGCAACCACGCTTTCATTCTGTTTCTATGCGTCTGACCACTCTACTTTAGGAGAATCACACAGTATCTCTCTTTATGTACTGGCTTCTTTCGCTTAGCACCTTGAAAGGTTCATACACGTCGGGGCACATGACAGGATTTCCTCCCTTTTTAATAAAAAGCTGGCTAATATGCCATTTTATGCACACACCATGTTTTGTTCATCTACTCATGAGCGCTGGTTGCTTGCACCTCTTGGCACATAAAGCTTATTTGCTGTATATATTTTTTCTGTTGCCCCAAACAACTGCAACGTTGTGGTAATTTTTCACCCAATCCTCTGACAGGAGCAAGCCCCCTCGACAGTAAAATTTCAGATAAAACCCAACATCAAGACAAATCAAAGATGAGGTGCTAGAAGGTCCTCTCCTACCACTTTGTCGTGAGAGCGAACAGCCCGGTTCACGGGAGGTGATGCCCTGGGCGAAGGTGAAGAAGTAATATATATTTCTCTCGTTCTAAACTCATGGGGTATGATACAGCACCAATTTAATAAGAACTTTTTGGAGAAAAAAATTACCATAAAAATACGTACATTGATCCAGATGGTGAAGTTAAGTAACGAAGGACACAGAAATCACAGAAATAAAGAAGTTACTATTTGGTAAAATCTTTCTCAAAGTTTCCTTTGTGGAAATGACCAGCTCGTACCAGGAAAGTGCCTCATTCTCAGGCCACTGTGGACAGTAGATGTTAAATAAAACTTGAAATGTTTTCAAGATGAAAGGTCTATTTTTTCACATCAGCTCAAGAACCCAAAAGGGTCATAACCACTTAGAAGGAAAAATGGATCCTGGAAAGTGCACAGAAGTGGAGTAATACTTGTGTTGGGCCTAGCATGGCAGCTGGTAATGCTCTATGTTCAAAAAATACCTGTGACTACAAAAATTTCTGAGGAACTTCGTGTTAAGACCTGGATGCTCAATTTGATAATATTTTTTCTTTTCATGATACTAAATTTTGTTAAAGTTATACATACACATTTTTCTTTCTTTCTTTCTTTCTTTCTTTTTTTTTTAAAAGATTTTATTTATTTATTTGACAGAGAGATCACAAGCAGGCAGAGAGGCAGGCAGAGAGAGAGGAGGAAAGCAGGCTCCCCGCTGAGCAGAAAGTCCGACGCGGGGCTCGATCCCAGGACTCTGAGATCATGACCTGAGCCGAAGGCAGCGGCTTAACCCACTGAGCCACCCAGGCGCCCCTACATACACATTTTTCAAAGCCAGATATTACTGTAAGACTTAGCACAACACCTCGAAGTTCTCTGATCTTGGAGTCATCCTCCTCAGAGGCGAGCACTTTCAACTCATTTTTGTGGGGTTTTTTGGTATTTATTTTACATATATGCTTCATTTTCAGATTGGATCATTGGATGCAGCAGGTCACGGAGAAATATAGTCCGTACCATGGTTGGCCTCAGGCTGCTGTCTGGGCCTGCTGCACAGCCGTCATCCTGATTTCCAGTTTCTTCTCTACACCAAACATTCTGTTTCCTAGATTTAGTATCTTCTTTTCCCCCGTGCTGACCCACTTGGTTTTGGTGAAACAATCTTCTAATAGATTCCTTGAGAAAATACAGACTGGAGGTAACACTTCCGAGATACTGAGAGTCTAAACATACCTTTCTTCTACCATCACTGGATTGGCGGTTTGGGGGGTATATAATTATAAATTAAAAATAGGGGACGCCTGGGTGGCTCAGTTGGTTAAGCAGCTGCCTTCGGCTCAGGTCGTGATCCCAGCGTCCTGGGATTGAGTCCCACATCGGGCTCCTTGTTCTGTGGGGAGCCTGCTTCTCCCTCTGCCTCTGCCTGCCACTCTGTCTGCCTGTGCTCATGCTCTCTCTCCCTCTCTGACAAATAAATAAAATCTTTAAAAAAAAATTAAAAATAGCTTCCCCTTAGAATTTTTAAAGTAGTGTCCTTGAAAAATCTAATACAACTCTGACCCTTGAATATGACCTGTTTTTGTTCCGTTATGAGGCTTTAAGAAACTATAATACTATTTTCAGATTTCATTTATACTGAAGTTATTTAACATATAGTGTGTTACTAGTTTCAGAGGTAGAATTCGGTGATTTGCTAGTTGGATATAACACCCAGTGCTCATTACATCAAGTGCCCTCCTTAATGCCCATCACCCAGTTACCCCATCCCCCCACCCACCACCTTTCCAGCAACCTTCAGTTTGTCCCCTATAGTTAAGTCTTTTATGGTTTGTCTTCCTTTCTGTTTTTATCTTATTTTCTTCCTTCCTTTATGTTCATGAGCTTTGTTTCTCACAGTCCACAAACGGGTGAGATCACACGGTATTTGTCTTCCTCTGACTGACTATCTCACTCAGCTAATTCCCTCCAGTTCCATCCATGTGGCTGCAAATGGCAAGCGTTCATTCTTTTTGATGGGTGAGTTAACATTCCATTGTATGTATATGTGTGTGTATCTACACACACGCACACACACCCCCCCCCCACATCTTCTTTATTCATTCATTTATCAATAGATATCGGGGCTCCTTCTGTAATTTGGCTGTTTTGGATGCTGCTACTAGAAACATTAGGCTGCATGTTCCCCTTCGAATCACTGTTTGTATCCTTAGGATAAATACCCAGTAGTGTAATTTCTGGGTCATGGGTTAGTTCAATTTTTAACTTTTTGAGAAACCTCCATACTGTTTTCCAGAGTGGCTGCACCAGCTTGCATTCCTACGAAAGGTATAGGAGTGTTCTCCTTTCTCCGCATCTTTGCCAACACCTCGTTTCCTGAGCTGTTAATTTTAACCCACTCTTTTTAATCCTGGTGCTCTAAAATTTCACAAAGGATGTGCCTTGGTATAGGTCTTAAGTTATTTATTGTGAAGGGTCCTTATTTATTGTGGTGGGTCCTTTCAATGTAGAAATTCACGTTTTCCAATACTAGAAATTTATCATGTTCTAGAACTTAGCCAAATGTTAGACTTCTCAAACTCTTAAACTGAACTTTTTTTTTTTTTTACCCCTTTCTTCTCATTTTCCTTTTGTTCCATTTTCTTGGAGATTAACATGATGTACTCTTCCAAGGCTTCTATTAAATTCATTTATTAAGCTTACGGCTACCATATATTTAATTTCTTTTTTTTTTTAAGATTTTATTTATTTATTTGACAGACAGAAATCACAAGCAGGCAGAGGCAGGCAGAGAAAGGAGGAAGCAGGCTCCCCGCTGAGCAGAGAGCCCGACGCGGGGCCCGATCCCAGGACCCTGGGACCATGACCTGAGCCGAAGGCAGAGGCTTTAACCCACTGAGCCACTCAGGTGCCCCCATATATTTAATTTCTAAGCATTCTCTCCTATCTTATGATTGTTCTTTTTACATAAATACATCTTACTTTAAGGATGACCGCTCTCTTCTTGGACCTAAGGAGATGCAGCTATCAATGGTTACTTTAGGGTTACTTCTGGCAGCTTCATTTTGTTTCTTCTGAGTTCCCTGGTGTGTGTCTGTACCTGTTTGTCTCTCATATGGGAAACTTTTCTCAAATGTCTGAGGGTCCCTCACTGTCAATTCATCTGCAAGACCAAGGCACTGGACATACGAATGCCAGTTCCAGCTCTAGATAAAACAGAGTATGGCCGCTCCAGCCTTTCTTTCTCTCTCCCACTGATTACTAATAAAAATCGAACAGAACACAAAAAGCAGCCACTGAAAGACCCTACATGTGGATACAGGAGAAAGGTCAAAACCTGAATAAAAACCAGTACAATGGAATTTTCTGAGGCTTTTCCCCTCCTTTATCTTCTGCTTTGGGACCAAGGGTGGCATTGTTAAATTGAGGAATTACCCGGGGGAGGAGATAATTAAACACGCCCCAGTCTCTGAACAGAAGATGAGTAAAAGGGGCCATGTGAAGTGGAGAATGTGGGAGTTACCACCGTTGTGCTTTCCTCATTTAGTGTTTCTCTCCCGGCCTGGCCTAAGCGTTTGTGAGCGAGAACCGCACCTTAGGCGCCGTGGTCCGGGCCTCACGCTGCAGAAGAAAACCGCTCTTCGCCTGGAAGAACAAGGAAAGGCGTCCCTGTGGTCCGAGGCATGTGGCAGGGCTCCTGTCACTCCTCTCCCTTCTCCCAGGGGCTTTCCCCGAGGGGGAGCTCAGGGGAGCTGACACGTCCCGGGAGGACCCGTCCTCTAATCCGGAGGACCTGGGAAAGGGGCCGCTCGGAGCCAGGGATCGGGAAGAAATCCCAGCAAAGAGCAAGCCACAGAAGGGATCCCTACTGCTGAGAAGGAAGGCGCGGGTCCCAAAGTCACCCCCGGGCTGCGCGTGCATGGGAGAAATCCAAAGGCGCAGCAGAGTCTGACACCTGACCGCGGGGTGAGCCGCCAGGAAACGGGGTGACACCGAAACAAACCACCCCCGCGGCGGGGGACAGCAGCTGCGGTCGCACCGAGCTCACCGCCAAAACAAAATGAACATTCTCCGGAAGATTTTTAACAGGACCTAAA
This sequence comes from Lutra lutra, assembly GCF_902655055.1. Lineage (NCBI taxonomy): Eukaryota > Metazoa > Chordata > Mammalia > Carnivora > Mustelidae > Lutra > Lutra lutra. Next base: position 25,044,662 of record NC_062295.1, on the reverse strand, counting down.
GTCTGACAACCTAGTATTCAAAATACATTGAAGATACACTCCGAAATTACAAAAATACACCTATCCAAAAAAGGGACTCTTGAGGGGAAAAATCATTAACATATGTCAATCCTAAAATGACATAATATTACCGGTATAAATTGAAAACGCTTACATCTACGTTCCAGAAGGTGAAGGTGACCAGAAATGACTGGAAAGATGAAAGTTCTCAGCAAAGAAAGAATAACTATTAAAAAGGAACAAAATGGAAATTACAGAACAAGACATTACAACACCTGACGGTAAAAGTCCAGATGAAGTCAAACGGCAGAGCAGAGAGGCAAAGGAAGACTCAGTGAAGTATGAATCATATATTAGATATACTATATATTATACATTTTCAACATACGTAGTTAAAACATGATGGGACCTTTATAGTTGTAAAATTTCCACATTCTCCTTTAAGTTATTAAATACTAAGTCTAAATAGAATACAAAAGGTTATGTATGTATATGATAATCTCTAAAAGAACCACTAAAAAAGTTCAAATTTAAAAATTCAGAGATATACAACTGGGGCGCCTGGGTGGCTCAGTGGGTTAAGCCTCTGCCTTCGGCTCAGGTCATGGTCCCAGGGTCCTGGGATCAAGCCCCACTTTGGGATCTCTGCTCAGCGGGGAGCCTGCTTCCTCCTCTCTCTCTGCCTGCCTCTCTGCCTATTTGTGATCTCTGTCAAATAAATACATAAAAATCTTTAAAAACTCAGAGATATAAACAGTCCATAGATAAGTTAAAATGAAATACAAAAACATCCAGATATCAGGGGCGCCTGGGTGGTTCAGTCTGTTAAGCAGCTGCCTTCAGCTCAGGTCATGTTCCCAAGGTCCTGGGATTGAGCCCCGCAGGGGTTTTTTTGAGCCCACTCCCCCTGCTTGAGTTCCTTCTCTCGCTGTGCCTGTCAAGAAAAAAAAAAAAATCCAGGGCACCTGGGTGGCTCAGTGTCTCTGCCTTCAGCTCAGGTCATGATCTCAGGGTCCTGGGCTGCACCAGGCTCTCTGCTCAGCAGGGAGTCTGATCCTCCCCCACCTGCCCCCTGCCCACCTGCCTCTCGCCTACTTGTGATCTCTCTCTCTCTCTGTCAAATAAATAAATAAAAGTCTTTAAAAAAATTTTTTTTTAAATCCATATATCCAAAATAAGATATGAAACAGGGAATGGATGAGCAAAATGGAGAGAGTACAAAAGAAAACAAAAACAAAAACAAAAGAAAAATGAAAAGATAGACCTAAATTTAAACATATCAATAATTCCATTAAAAGTAAACAGCCTGAACACATCAATTAAAAGACAGGTCATTATGCTGTACATCTGGAACTAATATAATATTGTATGTGTCAGTTATATCTCAATAAAAAAATCCCCTCCCAAATTAAGACAGACATTGTCAAAGTGAACTGAAGAACAGAAAAGGATGAAGTATATGCTGCCTACAAGAAAACCACTTAAATATAACAAGGTTAAAACTAAAGAGATGAAAAAAGATATACCATAAAAACACTAATCAAAAGAAAGCTAGAAATTGGTTAAAATGTTGAAGTTTGTGTCATGTATATTTTACCATGAGGGAGAAAAAGAAGAGAAACTAGAGTGGCTATATTAACATGAGAAAAAGTAGCCTTCAGAACAAGGGAATTTATCTGGGTATAAAAAGAGACATTATATAATGATATAAGGGTCAATTAGCCAAGATGACAAATCAATCCTCAATGTGTAAGCATCTAAAGAGAGAGAACTCCAAAACAAATGAGGCAGAGAACTGTAATGAGATAAATAACCCATAATTAGAGACTTCCACAAATCTCTCAGTAACTGATTGAACAGAGAGTGAGAAAGGATATAGAAGATCTGAACAGAACAACCAACCAACCTAATCTGACATTTATAGAACACTCCACCCAGCAATAACAGAATACACGTTCTTCTCAAATACACATAGAACATTCACCAAGATACACCAAATCATAAGCAAAACATAAACAAATATGTTATAAACAAACCTTAACAAATTTAAAATAACTGAATCCATACAAAGTATATCCTCTGACCATAACAGGAGTTAGAGTAGAAATCAGTACAGAAAAATACCTGAAAAATGCCAGTTATTTGGAAATTAACACACTTCTAAAAAACATAAAATCCGCAGACTGAAGAAGTCTCAAGGAAATTAGAAAATACTTTGGACCAAATGAAAGAGATCATATGTAAATGTAGGTAATGGTATCCTGCTGAACTCATGCTTACAGGGAAATTTATAGGGTTAAAAGAAGAAAGGGAAAAACTAAGACTAGAGCAAAATCAATGAAATTTAAAACAGAAAAACTAAATGAAATCAAAAGCTGATTCTCTGATCAAAAAAACTGATAAAACCACTAGTTACAGTTGACAAGGGAAAAGAGAGAGACACACAGAGAGAGGAGACACAAAGTATCAATATCAGATATGGAAGAGAGGATGTCATTACAGACAGGCATAGACATTAAAAGGATGAGAATACTACAAACAACTCTATGCCCATAAATTTGACAATCTACAAATAGTTAAATACTCAGAAATTCACAAATACTAAAATTTACTCAAGAAGAAATAGAGAATCTGAATGGTCCTACTAATAGTTTAAAATCTTTCCCCAAAAGAAAAACTCCAGGTCCACATGGTTTCACTGGCAAATTCTACCAAATACAGAAGGAAAGAATAATATCAATTCTACACATTCACTTCCAGAAAACAGAAGAAAATAGAACACTTATCAACTCAATTAATTTGTAAGGCAAGCATTACCCAGACATCAAAACCAGATAAAAACATTACAAGACAAACAAAACCAAAATGGAACAAGAAAAACACTATGGACCAGAATCACTCAGGAAAGGAGACACAGAAATTCTCAATGCAATATTATAAATCACATCCAGCAATATACATAAGGGATAATGCATCATGACCAAGTGGGAGTAATTCTGAAAATGCAAGGCTAGTGCAACATTCAAAAGTCTATCAGTGTGATTCACCATTTTAACAGACTAAAGAACAACAACTCAGTGATGATCTCAACGGATGCAGATGACACGTGTACTAAAACAGACCGTCCACTCGTGATTTTGAAAATGGTCATCAGACTAGTTAGAGAAGGGATTTTCTCTGATCTGATAAAGGTTATCTACTAAACCCTACAGCTAACATCACATTCAACAAGAAAAGACCTTAGTTCTTAACAAAGATGTCTGCTCTCACCCCTCCTATTTGACACTACAGAAGTCCTGGCTAGTACAATACAAGAAGAAAATAAACCAAAGTCATGCAGATTAGAAAGGAAGACATAAAATTCTATCTGTAGGCCACATGACTGTCTACCTAGAATCCTAAGTGAGAGGACAGATACACAAAGAGACAAGAGCCAATTCATACACAAAAACCTACCACCTCTGTAGCAACTAGCTCAGGAAGCCAAACCACAACTTCTGTAGTGATCGTTGGTTCCAAACAGCTAGGACTTGATCAGTGACTGCCAGCTTCCTTAATTTTTGCCCCCACTCCCAATTCAGGACCAACAAGAGAAAGCTCAATAAGCTCCCTTAACCAATCACATAGGATGCCCCACTTCTAGTCAGGCCAGCTTCCAGTTTCCCCAAGCCAACAACTTCCAATTAGGACAACCTGAAGCTTTCCCTTTTTTCATTAAAAAGCTTTTATATCTCCTTTTAGATTCCCTTCTGAGTCCTTGCCAAATTCAAGTAATGGTGGCTGATGCCTTACTTATTCTCATTTAGGTGGTCTTCATTAATTTCCATACAAGAAATCTACAAAAAAAGCTAGAATAGGTAAGTGAGGTCACACAACACAAGGTCAATATATAAAAATCACCTGTATTTCCATATACGTGCAATGAATTACTGGCAATAAAAATTTGGGGGCATCATTTATAATACGTATACAGACAAAGGAAAATACACAGGTATAAATCTAACAGAATAATGTAGTATCTATATGCTGAAAATTATGAAACATTGACAAAATTAGTCAAAGAAGACCTACATAGAGAAAGATACTGTGTTCATAGACTGGAAGATTCAATATGGATACAATATTAACTCTCCTCAGACTGATCTACAGATTCCTTCAACTTTTTTTTTTTTAAGATTTTATTTGTTTATTTGTCAGAGAGATGAGAAAGAGAGAGAGAGAGGAAGCATGAGCACAAGCAGTTGGAGTGGAGGCAGAGGGAGAAGCAGGCTCCTCACTGAACAGGGAGCCTGATGCAGGACTCAATCCCAGGACCCTGGGATCATGACCTGAGCCAAGGGCAATGCTTAACCGATGGAGCCATTCGGGCATCCCTCATTCAGTGCAATTCTAATCAAAATACCAGTGGGATTTTTTTGTAGATAGTGACAAAATTTATACAGAAAAGTAAAGGAACTAGAAACGCCAAAGCATTTTTGAAAAAGCATATAGTCACAAAATACACACTAATTTCAAGATATTCTATGGGGTGCTGGGGTGGTACAGTCAGTTAAGCGTCTGACTCTTGGTTTTGGCTCAGGTCGTGACCTCAGGACCATGAGATGGAGCCCTGCATCGGGCTCCCCAATTAGCGTGGAGTCTGCCTGAGTTTCTCTCTCATTCTGTGCCTCCTCCCCACTTGATCTCTCTCTCTCAGATAAATAAATAAATCCTAACAAATCAATAAAATAGGGGAAAAAAAAGATATTCTAGAGCTACAGTACTCAAGACAGTATTGGCAAAAGGACAGACCATAGATCACCAGAGTAGAATACAGAGCTCAGACACAAACGATGTTTTAAACAAAAGTACAAAAACAACTTAATGAAGAAAAACATCAACAAAAACGGTGTTGGAATACTTAAACATGGATATGCAAGAAAGAAAGAAGAAAGAAAGAACTTGACCCATACCTCATACCTCAAACATGATTCACAAAAGAGAAGATTAGCAAAGTGGACTTCAAAACTTAAAATATTTGCTCTGTGAAGACATTGTTAAGAAAATGAAAACGTATCAGGTGAAAAACTTTTATCCAGAATATATAAGATCACTAAAAACTCAAGCATAAGAAACAAAACTCAATTAAAAAAGACAAAAGCCAATGATTTATATAAACACATACAGAGATGGTACATAAGTACATGGAAAGATGCTCAGTAATTAGAGAAATGCAAATTAAAAATCCAATGACATACAACTGCATACCTACCAGAATGGCAAATAAGCAGAACAGAACAAGACCAAACCTGCACATCTAAGTGCTGGTGAGGATGCAAAGCAACTGGAACTCACACATCATTGATGCTCCTGCAAAATGGTGCAGTTATTTTGGAAAATGAAGTACCAGTTTCCTATGACATTAAATACATGTGTTATGTGACCCAGCAATCCCACCTGTTTACCCATGAGAAATAAACACTTACACTCATTCAAAAATCTGTTTGCAAGTGTTTATAGTAACTTTATTTGTTATTGCCAGAAATTGGAAACAACTTGATTGTCCTTCAACAGGTAAAAGGATGAACAAACTTGTACATGCCATGCTGCCTCACTCAATAATAAAATGGAAAGACCACCGATGCACGCAGCAGCGCGGGCAAGACAGCACACACATTAGAACAAGTTAACAAAGCCAGACTCAAAGACTGGATACTAGAAAATCCACCTAAATGATATTCTGGAAAAGGCAAGAGTATAAAGACAGAATAAATAAGTGCCTGCCAGGCATTAAGGATGGAGGCTTATCAAAAAGGGGAACTCTCCTCATGCTGATAGGACTGGTGGTTACCTGGCTGGGCACATCTGTTTAAACCCAACAATCTGTAAAACCAAATAGTGAATTTCATTATAGGTAAGTTTAAATCAATTCAATTCAAAAAGCAGAATGGATGTTCTATTACTGGATGTGGTTTTGTCAGCACTAAATGTTATCAGAGGTAGATAATTAGGCAAAGAGTTAATCATATCAGTAAGGGTCCCTGAATGTCAGTATCTGTACATATTTGCTCTAGAAAATAAAATTTCGGTAGAAAGAAAGAAGCCACCAGTCCCCCACTGCTAGAGGTAGGGATAGGCATGAAGATGCCTACCAGCTAGTGTTCTTACAGCTGTGTCTACTTTCCTATTCTTTCTGTCCTTGTGGTTCTATAAAATTCTTTTGTTCCTTTATTTTCATTTCCTTAGGGTTCCCTGAGGATGTAGAGATAAACACATGCATAAAAGCTATGATGCTTACATGGAAATCTAAAATTCGCTTTCTCAAATTTTATCAAGTACCCGTGTGCCAAGCAGGTGGTGTCTGAAGCAGGAAGTAGGAATTGTGAAGTTGGCTGTAAGAATACATGGGTCAGAGTGTCTACCCCAAGACACTTCCTCTTTAAAGAACAGGGAAAAGTCCATTCAGAAACACTAAGGAATAAACAGTGTGAAGTACTTAGGAGTCTAAGTGGAGAGCTTCCTTCTGCCTCAGAGGGTTAGCAAGTGACAGTGGTATTGGCACACAGCCGAGATTGCGCAAGGCGGTCAGAATCGGAGGAACAGGAGTTAGGAGACTGCTCAGTAATAGTTCAGCTGAAATGTGAAGGTCCGAACTAGGACTAAGAACACAAAACATGGACTCAAAAGATATTCAGGAAGAAAAATCAACAGATTTGGTAACTGAATTATGAAGGGACAGTGACTGGATAAAGGTGAGACCATTCATGAGACCCCATGAGAGGAAGAAGAGTGGATGACCGAGTTGCTCTGACATGAGTTTACACATATCTCTGAGCCACAAAGATAGTTATGTTTAACAAGCAGCCCAAAATAAAAATCTAAAAATTTATAAATGGGTCTAAAACGTGGATTTAGCAGTGTAATTCTAAAAACTACAGCCACGAATATGATGGCTCCGGAAGTTTTTAAGATTTTACTTATTTATTTGAGAGAGAGAGCATGAGAGGGGAGAGGTCAGAGGGAGAAGCAGATGCCCTGCTGAGCAGGGAGCCCGATGTGGGACTCAACCCCAGGACTCCAGGATCATGACCTGAGCCAAAGGCAGTTAGTTGCTTAACCAACTGAGCCACCCAGGCGCCCCAGCTCCGGAAGAGTTTTAAGAAAAAAAATTATAGAGAAGGAATCCACGGAGGTGACTAATAACTGGCTAGAGCAGTAGGAGAACGAGGAGGGAGTAGAAGAGGAGTGGATGAGAGAGATTCAAGGAAAAGAACGGTATTCAATATCAAATCCCGAGGAAAAGATTAGTAAAATGTCAAGTAGAAAGTACCTTCTAGATTTGGCAATTAGGCTAGTGATGAACCATGACTTAAAAGAATGGGCAGGTCTTTTTGATGTTGGTCTTCCTAATTCCAATGTGGGGCAGGGGGTTCCCATCCCCCACAAAACCAAGCAATTCTTGGACACCATCAAGCTGAGAATTCAACCCAATTCCATCACTGTCTCCCTGAAGATAGCATCAGATTCCACAGGTTAAGGGCTCAGTCCTACAAGACTGCCTCAGAGGCCAGCTGCAAGCCCCAACAGCTCTCCAAACCCAGTCCCAGGTTTTTAATGGAGGTTTCATTACACAGACCAGGCCAAAAAATCTTAAAAAACCAAAAACCATAATTGTTTGATTAATGCAAGAAGAGAAAGAAAAATGAACACAACTCGTGGGAGAAACAGAAACTGTGAGGTGTTATTTTTAAATCCAAATATATCAGTAATTAAACTAACCATGTGAAAGGTCTACTAAAATATCTGTTAAAATTCTACTATCAATACTTGTGGGATTTAGCTAACACTATATGCGGAGGGACTTTCTAACCATTATCACATGCATTAGTGATCTGTGTATCAATCTCGTTAGAAAAATAATAGCAAATTAAACCTCCCCAGAGTAAAAGAAATAAATACAAATAATGAAATAGAAACAAGCATAACAGCAGAAACCAGACATTAATAAAAAGAATCAATTCCTATTCAGACCCATCTTTAATTTAAATAAGAGGGAAAACTACAACAATGAGAAAAGGCACACCACTGAAAGAAGCTACCCTAACATTTTTCAGATCCCAGCTTTTGACCCTTGACCGGGAAGAGCCTCCCCACCCCTCCCCGTCAGCCAGCTTTTCTCTGATTCTGTACGTATGTTTCTGTGTCTCCCGTTAAGAGTCTATGTTCCGTGAGGAGAGGAATCGCTCACTGTCACTACCCACAGTCTAGCACAATGTACAGCATGTGGGAGGGCAGGGACTCAGTAACCACTCACTCAACAAATACTGAACGCCCACCATGTATCTGGTACTGCTCTAGGTGCTCAGAATACAATAAGCAAAACAGACAAAATCCTATGGCCTCGTGGAGCCTACGTTCTTTTGGAAGGAGAGACCAGCAAACAAAATACATACTATGTCAGATGGGGACAAGCAGACAAAGCAGGAAAGTGAGTGTAGAACTGAAAAACTACAACTTAAACTTTATGTTTAAAATTTAAAGTCAGCGGCGCCTGGGTGGCTCAGTGGGTTAAAGCCTCTGCCTTCGGCTCAGGTCATGATCCCAGGGTCCTGGGATCGAGCCCCGCATTGGGCTCTCTGCTCAGCAGGGAGCCTGCTTCCTCCTCTCTCTCTGCCTGCCTCTCTGCCTACTTGTGATCTGTCTGTCAAATAAATAAATAAAATCTTTAAATAAATAAATAAATAAATAAAATTTAAAGTCAGATGGTCAGGGGAGGCTTTGCTGAGGTAAGAAAGCAAACCATGCCCACCTGGCAGGTTTGAAGAACGATCAGAAAGCATGGATGAGGGGCGCCTGGGTGGCTCAGTGGGTTGAGCCGCTGCCTTCGGTTCAGGTCATGATCCCAGGTCCTGGGTTCGAGCCCCACGTCGGGCTTTCTGCTCAGCAGGGAGCCTGCTTCCTCCTCTCTCTCTGCCTGCCTCTCTGCTTACTTGTGATTTCTCTCTGTCAAATAAATAAATAAAATCTTTAAAAAAAAAAAAAAAAAAAAAAAGAAAGCATGGATGAAAGAAAGTGAGGGTATCAAGGAAGGGGAGAGCAACAGAAGACAAAGTCATAAAACATCAGGGCTAGGGTCTCAGCAGATCATATGGGGTCTTTAGGCCATTATTAGGACTTTGGCTTTTACTTGGAATGAAATAGGAAGCTCATTTGTCGGCGTGGCCACTGTTTATATTTTAGAAGGACCCCTCTGGCTGTAGTGTTGAAAACAGTCTATGCGGGTGAAAGGTGGGAATCAGGAGTCCAGTTATGAGGCTACTGTGGTAATCCCAGAAAAAGATAATGGTGGCCTGGACCAGATGACAGAAGTGGAGGTGGTGAGAACTGGTTAGACCCAGCATCAATTCTGAAGGTAGAGCCATGCAGGACTTGTGCACAAACTGGATGTGCTGTGTGAGAGACAAAGAAAATCGTCTAAGATGATACCAAGGTTTCAACTTGAGCAGCTAAAAACAAAAGTTACTTTCTGAGCTGGGAAAGAGAAGGCTCTGGGGAGGTGGAGAATTCACGGAGAGTTCAGTTTTGGACCCATCATTTCACCTGCCCTTTATGTATCCAAGGGGAGGTGTCAGGTAGGCAACTGGATTGAGTTTTCCGTGTAAGCTAGAGATAGAAATTTGAGAGTTGTCAGCATATGGGTGGTATTTAAAATCATGAGGTTGAATGGCACCACCAAGAAACCTTTGACAAATGCATCAATTCATTAATCAATGACTAATAAACATAGGATTGCTAGCCATCCGAGCCGTCATGGATGAAAAAGTGTTGAAATCTGGGGACCTCAACTTCAGTTGGAGTGAAACCACAACTATGTTTGTTTTGGTTTTTAACGAAGAATCTTCTCAAAGAGCACCTCCAAGAGCAAAAAAATGCATAGCCAACATTAAGGGAAGGCAAGTTTCCTAAGTTTCCTCTTATTTTTCTCCAAAATTGTTAGATTTCCTAGCTGGCACCATGTTACCTGCCCCCCCCCCCAATATATATATACCGTGAAATGGATGCTGTACTCATCTTATGAAATCCTGGGGAAAAGGTACCCTTTGTTGAGTGTTTGAAGATCATCCCAACCATTCATTTTGATGGGTATTAACTGGAAATCAACCTGGACCATCAGAAATCTATGCCTTTGGATAATACTGCCTCTCCTATGTAGAATTGCTTGCACTGAGTTTTATGTTGGCATTACATCTTGGTAATTTTTTTAAGATTTTATTTATTTATTCATTTACGAGAGAGAGAGAGAGCATGTGCAAGTCGGGGGGGGGGGGAGGGTGGAGGAAGAGGAAGAGAGAGAATCTCAAGCAGACTCCACACTGAGCACGGGAGCCTGATGCGGGGCTCAGTACCACAGCCCTGAGATCACAGCCTGAGCTGAAATCAAGAGTCACCCGCTCCGGGCGCCTGGGTGGCTCAGTCGTTAAGTGGCTGCCTTTGGCTCAGGTCATGATCCCATTCCCCCTGCCTGTGTTCCCTCTCTTGCTGTCTTTCTCTCTGTCAAATAAATAAATAAAATCTTTAAAAAAAGAAAAAGAAAAAGAGCTGCTCAACCAACTGAGCCACCCAGGTGCCCCACATCTTGATAATTTCTAAAGGAAACAATCATATGAACTCCTTTACATTGTTTGCTACAGGAATGTTGCTGAAAACATTGTCTATGTATCTGTGTCCTTTACGTTTAAACTTACAAGAGCTTTCTTTTATAATTAATGAGAAAAAATTTGCCTTCCCTGAAGAGTTATATGCAATGTTTCTTTTTTAGGCAAGACTGCCTTGAAGTACATAATGTCTGATCCCATTTATGTGATACACCAGAACAGGCAAAACTACAGTAGGAAAAAAAATCACAGCAATGGGCACCTCTGGAGGGTTGGGAGACTGGCAAGAAGCGGGATGAAGCTTCCTGAGGTTATAGTAACGTTCCACAAGAGAATTTCTTGGAAGCAACACTACTAACAGAAAATTGTGACCAGACTCTACCCACTAGATGTCAGTACAACCCTACCCTTACCAAACCCAGTTAGGATAGCCAAGAACAATCTCCACGCGGTCAAATGTCCCCTAGGAGGCAAAATCGCCCCTCATTGAATACTACCGCCCTACATCTTCACAGAGTTTTGACTTACAGAGGTGTATGCGTTCATGTCAAAATCAGAGAACATATACTTACTGTGTGTGGCAGTGTATTTGCGTTTTAGCTCAAAAGAAAACAAACTGTAAACACATAATGAACTCCAGTTAATGATATGCATGTTAAAAGTATTTAGGGCTTTTTTAGTGACGGCTGGATAGAGAGGTGGATATTTGTATAGTGATGCAATACTGCCTATATAGCAAAATGTTAATGGTAGAATCTAGGTAGCAGATATAGAGGAACTCTATATTAATTCTTTGAACTTTTCTGTATGTTTGCAAATTTTCATAATAAAATGTTGGGTTATTCTCCTCAACCCATTACACAACAAGGCCCAAGTGGAGCCGGTCAGAAACCTGGGGACACTTGTGTGTTGGGAAGTATCAGCTCTAAGCACTGTGATCCTGGAAAGAATCACAAGTCATACCACATGGTGTGTGGTTCTTGATGGCCTCTGGACGAAGAAACTGTGCTCTACAGCCCCACAATCACTCATAAGTTACATTAGCAAATTCACACCTCATAAACACTTTAAATATTCTGAAATTTAGTTAGAACTGAATGCCTGCACGTTGTTTCATGAATGCATGGTCAAACATTTGAAAAGTAAAATTAGTGATAATTAAATATAAGTTATGGTATTTCTTTTTTCTAACAAAGCATTTTTTTTCCTTAGTATTAACTTACTATGTAACTATAGCTCAATAGTGTGTAATATGCTCTGTTGTGTCATATAATAGGTATCAAATCCTTTTAAATCCATCTTTTAAAGATGCAGTGAAACGGGTTATTTCTTACAGACTTAAGTACTAGTGTGTATAAAGCCTACACCTTTAACGGGGGTGACACGATCGTCCGACATTCATAGCATGGATCTCCAGCAGTGATGGTCTACGAACTCTCACGGATCCGTGCTGTGGTCAGTTCAGAAACCGAAAGGAAGCACTCGGAAACTTTCACAGAAGTGTGACACTAACATGACATCAAAGTGCACCAGTGCATTTCTTTTTTTAATAGAATACGGACAGATCCAAGTGCTGTCAAACTCATGGGACGAGTTGCGTGTGGCACAGAATCGAGTTACATGTGATATTTCAAGGTTATCTTGTCAGCTACCTAAAGGTATATAGGAATCTGAGAAAACGCGCAGGCTTATTCATTTTTATAACTAGTTAATTTTATGAACATTTTCCTCTTAAGCCTGCTTATTATTTTATAAATTAACATAATTCACTAAATTAGAGAAGTGAAATTTATGCTACTTAAACTAATTTACACGTGGACAAACAAGCTTCAGTGGGTTTTTCAGCATCTTTTTGTTGGAGAAGACACACCTTTTCTGAATCAACAGTAGCAGCAAACCAGATGAGGATGGCGGGTATGACCGATTTGGAACCGATGAAGACACAGAGGCCTGTGTTCACTCGGCAGTATGATCCCGTATAATGAGTTCATTTCGCAGCCATAACTGATGGTCAAGTGCTAATGTCACAGTATATTAGCTGCAGAATATACTGGCTAATGGAGCAACAAAACCATCTAAATTTCAGGAGTATTTATACACAAAATATATACAAAAATAAGTTCAAAACCAAAAGAATTACTTAGAAAAAAAAAAAGAACACTGAATTTAAAAGGCTAACAGAAGCAGATATGCAGTATTTTACCCTTAAATATTTGTTTTACAGGCTTCCTATTTTAGCTTCCTAAGCTAAGCTATCCATCTTCCTATCTTACATTTTGTATTGCTAATACTAAAATGGTAAATACAACTGTTAAGAAACAAGAGAATAACTACATCAAAAATACTTGCTTAGAAATAGTGGGTAAACCTGTACTTTTCAAAGCTAACACCGCTCACCACATTTAGAAACTCATGACCTGGAAGAACCAGTTAACAAAACCGTACTTGCAAAGTATTTTTCATTGCACCTGGACAAGTGCACAGATACTGCCAATGTGTTATTTGAATGTGATAGTGATATAAAGAAAGAATTCTTGTTCTCAGTTTTATAGCTAACAAACAAGCAGCTTTGAACTGGATAAAACTATGAAGAATTGCACTGTCAACAACAGTGGTCTGGAGTTTTACGGAGAAAAATATTCTGATAGCACAACTGACAGGACAAGAAAACATTCTGGAGTAATTTCCCAGATAAGGGAACATCAGAAAGTAAATCAACACACAGCTTCTGCTGTTGACAAACTCTTGTTAGAAAAAGTCAGTTGAACTCAACAGCATGTTTAGTATTCCAATAAAAATCATGAAAATATAAATGTTTAAAAATTAAAGTTTATTCTCTTTATTATGTAATAATAAAGCCATATCTTATAAATGATTATTAGTGGGTTAATGTTAAAACAATGTCAATGTTAAAACAATGGCTCTTGAGGGGAAGTCGAAATTACAAACTTAGCGTTTCTGTGAGATAAAAAATAAGTTTGGTCCAACTTTTCAAAGATGTTAACTGGATAACTAAGTTCTGTAATATCTTCAGTACTTTTAATGTTCTTAAGGCTTCCTTACAAGGAAGAAATGCAGCATGTTTTTCAATGGCGAATAAGATTAAAGGGAAAAACAAAACTTTGCTTGGAAGAACAGTTTCTACAGTTATCACCATACAATACATAAATTTAATAGAACTCCTTCAAATTTAATTTTCCATCCAAATGAGATCCACAGATAGGAAATGTAAAAGAACTGAATCCATTTCTTTCATTTGAAGATAATTTAACCATTTACGGCTTAAACTGTTGGAAGTGGCTACTGCTGAAAGATAAAAGGAAACATTTGGTACTATAGCACCACTTGTTTTTTGTTAAATTCTAAACGGATATCCTGAGCTTGATGAAACTGCTTTTAAGATTTCTTCTTCTAGAGTCCCACCAATATAACTCAACATTTTCTCTACAGTATTATTGAATCAAAGCATAACGAGTTTAACTATAATGTCATCATCTGAAAGTAGTGCTGTCTTCAACCCAACCTAGATAAATTAATAACCAAGATGTAAGCTCATCTGTCACATTAAAACTTAAAATATTAAGACAATGTTTTTTCAAGGTATAAGTTATTTAAAATACTCAATTGCTATTTCATAATTTTATTTTTTTTAAAGATTTTATTTGTTATTTATTTGACAGAGAGATCACCAGTAGGCAGAGAGGCAGGCAAAGAGAGAGAGGGAAGCAGGCTCCCCACGGAGCAGAGAGCCCATGCGGGGCTCAGTCCCAGAACCCTGAGATCATGACCTGAGCTGAAGGCAGAGGCTTAACCCACTAAGCCTCCCAGGTGCCCCATAACTTTATTTTTAAAAAAGTAATCTCTGCATCCAACGTGAGGCTTGAATTCACAAACCCCAAGATCAAGAGTCACGTGCTCCACTGACTGAGGCACCCCACTATTTCAAAGCTTAAGATTACGATTACAAAACATATAAAAAGAGTGTAATAGAGAAATTTACCATAGTAATTGACTATACATGCATAGTTTTTGTAATTCTTCATATTATTTTACTGATTATATTAAAATGTGATTTTTGTCATTTGAGTAAACTACTTGAGCTTGTATTTACCTTGTGTTTTTATTTTATTTTTTAATAATTCATTTTGTAAACCCATCAGTCCATAATGGATTGGAAATTTTAAAAATCCATCTTTCACTACAGTTTGAAAAACACTGGGGTAGCCTTAAGTAGCTACGTGTATCTTGAGTTTTTGGGAAGAGTAAATCCACATGAATCCTGCATAAATCTCTACTAATTGAGATATTGTAAACACTTTGAGTAAACTTAAATTTTTAAGTATTTGAAAACTTGAAGGGTGTAGAAAAATGTCTTAACCAGTTGCTGATATTCATATGCAAAGTAGAACTCCATTTACCAAAGGAGGTCACAGGTCCGGTCCACTGCTTGCTTGTTTTCACAGTAAATAAAGAGAACCTGGACTAGAACATATTTTCATATTTAACCCAGCATTTTAGCCATTCAAACTATTGTCTTTGATGGAAAAAAGAAACTGATGAAGATCCTCTTAAAAACAAACCTATCCAGCTGAGAGTAACGAACTGAACAAAACTGCCTTTGGAAATATCAAAATGTTCTGATTGTAATCTCAGACTCCCTGAAGCTCAAGTAAATTTGAACTTGAAAAATAATTAAGCACCTGGCTCAGAGATCTGTACATCATTATACTAGCTAATATCAATGAAAATGTTAGACCATCCCTCCATGATTTTAAAATAAGGGGGACGCCTGGGTGGCTCAGTTGGTTAGGCGGCTGCCTTCGGCTCGGGTCATGATCCCAGCGTCCTGGGATCGAGTCCCACATCGGGCTCCTTGCTCGGCGGGGAGCCTGCTTCTCCCTCTGCCTCTGCCTAGCACTCTGTCTGCCTGTGCTCGTGCTCTCTCTCTCTCTCTCTCTAACAAATAAATAAATAAAATCTTTAAAGAAAAAAAAAATAAGGGAAGGAAAGGGGTGCCTGGGTGGCTCAGTTGTTAGGCATCTGCCTTTGGCTCAGATCCTGATCCCAGGGTCCTGGGATGGAGCCCTGCATCAGGCTCCCTGCTCCACAGGAGGCCTGTTCTCCCTCTCCCACTCCCCCTGCTTGTGTTCCCTCTCTCACTGTGTCTCTATCAAAAAGGGTAAATAAAATCTTAAAAAAAAAATTAGGGAAGGAAAAATAAAATGAGATGAAATCAGAGAGGGAGACAAACCATGAGAGACTCTTAATTCTAGGAAACAAACTGAGGGTTCCTGAGGGCGGGGGAGGATGGGGTAACTGGGTAACGGGTATTAAGGGGGGCATGTGATGTAATGAACACTAGGTGTTATAAGCAATTGATGAATCACTAAATTCTACCCCTGAAACTAATAATACACTCTATGTTAACTAAATTGAATTTAAATTAAAAATTAAAAGTAAAATAATGGTAGTATTCATAGTGGCATATATTGCCAATAATCAAAACTGAACCCTGGGAGGTGTACTGTGGGTCATTCAGGAATGTGAAAGCAAACCTAAGCACTCTTTCAAGACAGTAATCAGTGCTGGGAAGAAGATGCCTGAGGCCATCAGAATTACTGCTACCATAAATAGTTTTCAAAAAAATTTTAAATCTCCATTTTAACTTAAGGATGAGATGAGGACTGGGTGCTATATGCACCTAAAGGATCATTAAACATTATGTTAAAAACTAATGAAGTACTATATATTGGATTATGTTAAAAACTAATGAAGTACTATATATTGGCTAATTGAATTAAAAAAAGAATAGGTATTTTCTATTCAAACTTTCTTTGATTACTTGTTTCCTTGATCCAGTTCTCTACCTTTGGGGGGGGTCTCAAAAAAATAGGTCAAGAAGTAGATGCTGTTTATAATACTCCCACATAACAATCTTTGTGAATAAAAATTAACTTTGTACTACAAAAAACCCTGTGATACCATAATTTTTGTCAAAGTGAAGTAAGGAAACATATGTCAATACTAATAAACAAATGAACATTCCATTTTTTCTTATTTCCTGGCCCTAATGTGTTTCAAAATATATTACCTAGTTAGGTTTAAATACCCTAGAGCTGGAAAACAGATATGAAAATCTGATAGCCTTAAATAGCTGGTATAAACTGAGGGGAAAATAATAAAATATTGACTAAAAATATTAAATAAAAATAAAATAAATACATAAAAATAATAAAATGCATAGTATTTAATGTTTTAAAAGAATCTCAGAGAATTCTGCATATAAGGAAAGGAGTAACAGAGATGAAAAAATTTTCAGAGATGAAAACATGATTTGCCAAAATTTTTTTTTAAGATTTTATTTACTTATTTGACAGAGAGAGGGAGAGTGAGAAAGGGAACACAAGCAAGAGGAGTGGAAGAGGGAGAAGCAGGCTTCCCGCTGAGCAGAGAGCCTGACAGGGCTGGAATCCCAGGACCCTGGGATCATGACCTGAGTCAAAGGCAGACACTTAATGACCAAGCTATCCAGGCACCCCTGATTTGCCAAATTTAAAACAGCAATGGAAGCATTTTGACATGTAATAAAATATTTGAAAAGAGGGATGCCTGGGTGGCTCAGTTGGTTAAGCGACCGACTCTCGATTTCAAGTCATGATCTCAGGGTCATGAGAGAGAGCCCTGCAGTGGGCTCCATAATCAGATCAGTACTCCGTACTCAACACAGAGTCTGCCTGAGATGCTCTCCCTCTCCCCCTGCCCCTCCCCCCCACTCACACACTCTCTCTCTAAATAAATCTTAAAAAAAAAAAAGTGAGTAGCAGATGAAATATTACCAAACAAAAAGTGATGTAAAACAATAAATGGATAAACGATACCACAATTCTGATAAAAAGGACAAAACATATTAATAAGATGGAAAAAATGTTAGAATTATACAGATTGGGGGAGCACAGTTATTTAAGCGACTGACTCTTGGTTTCCATTCAGGCTATGATCTCAGGGTTATGAGACTGAGCCTGTGACAGGCACCATGCTCAGTGCAGCGTCTGCTTGAGAATCTCTCCCTCTCCCCACCCTCAAATAAATAAATCTTTAAAAAAAAAAAAAGAAAGAAAGAAATAGGGGCGGCTGGGTGGCTCAGTGGGTTGAGCCTCTGCCTTTGGCTCAGGTCATGATCTCAGGGTCCTGGGATCGAGCCCCGCATCGGGCTCTCTGCTCAGTACGGAGCCTGCTTCCCCCTCTCTCTCTGCCTGCCTCTCTGCCTACTTGTGATTTCTGCCTGTCAAATAAATAAATAAAATCTTTAAAAAAAAAAAGAAATATTATACAGATCAACCTTACCAATAATAGGATTTGTAGAAAGAAAAAACCTATTTATTCTTTTAACAAATTTATTAAGTATACAGTACACTATTGTTAGGGACCAAGGAGACAACAGTCTCCTTCCCCTGATTTGAAAAGTTCACATTTAGAACAAATGAAGTTGAAGTAATAACCAAAGAAAAGAAAACTACACTGCTGAAAAAAAGGATGGAAGGAAGGGAGGGAGGGAGGAAGGGAGGAAAGAAGGGAGGAAGGAGAAAAGAAGTGAGGAGGAAAGAAAGGAGGGAAAGGGTGAAAAGGGAAAATAAATATACACATTTTGTGTTCTAGCTAGATTTTTTTTTTAAAGATTTTATTTATTTATTTGACAGAGAGAAATCACAAGTAGGCAGAGAGGCAGGCAGAGAGAGAGGAGGAAGCAGGCTCCCCGCTGAGCAGAAAGCCCGATGTGGGGCTTGAACCCAGGACCTGGGATCATGACCTGAGCCGAAGGCAGCGGCTTAACCCACTGAGCCACCCAGGCGCCCCTAGCTAGATTTAATGCAAAGAAATTCATAGAATTTTTTTTCAAGATTTTATTTATTTATTTAACAGAGAGAGAGAAAGAATGGGAAGGAATACAAGTAGGGGAGTGGGAGAGGGAGAAGCAGGCTTCCTGCTGAGCAGGGAGCCTGATGCGAGGCTCCATCCCAGGACCCTGGGATGACCTGAGCCGAAGGCAGACACTTAACGACTGAGCCACCCAGGCGCCCTGAGATTCATAGAATTTTTAAAAAGATTTTATTTATTTATTTGAGAGAGAGAACAAGCAGGGGGAGGGGCAGAAGGAGGGGGAGGGGCAGAAGGAGAGGGAGAGGGAGAAGCAGGGACCCTTGATGTGGGGCTCAATGCCAGGACTCTGGGCTCATGACCTGAGCAGAAGGCAGATGGTAACTGACTGAGCCACCCAGGTGCCCCACTTTTCAAATATTTTATTACATGTCAAAATGCTTGTGATCCAAAATGAAAACAGAGAGGATGGTCTCAGGATTTTTTTCTTTAAAGAAAAAAAAAGCACATATTTATGTGTATATGTTCATATGAATATACATATATACATGTGCACAATACATATTTATAGACAAAAATCAACTGGAAGGGAGTGCACTAAAATGTTAATGGAGGTAATTTTATCTTCTCTTTTACTTTGCAAGGTTTTTTTTTTTTTAACCGGAATGAGTTTTTCAAGACCATTTACATTTAATGTAATGACAGACTGATATGGCTGCATGTAAGTTCTGCTGTTTGCTATTTGTCCCAACTATGCTTTATTCCTTTCCCCCTCATTTCCTGCCTTCTTTTCGATTAACAGAGTACTTTTTAAGGTTTCCATCTCTGCAATTAGTTTATTGGCTATTATTCTGCTTAATTTTTCTAGTGGCTTCTTTAGGTTTTAAACTGTATCTTTACATTACCTTTAACTTATTTTGCTTTTCTATAGTATAGCCCCTCCTGGATAATTTAAGAAATTTACAATCATGTATTTCCATTTTCCTCCCATCCTTTTGCTGTTGTCATACCTTTTATGAGTTGTAAAACCCACAATACAGGGGCGCCTGGGTGGCTCAGTGGGTTAAAGCCTCTGCCTTCAGCTCACGTCATGATCCCAGGGTCCTGGGATCGAGCCCCGCATTGGGCTCTCTGCTCAGCAGGGAGCCTGCTTCCCTTCCTCTCTCTCTGCCTGCCTCTCTGCCTGTGATCTCTGTCAAATAAATAAATAAAATCTTAAAAAAAAAAAAAAACCCACAATACATTATTTGTTTTAAAAATCAAGTATCTTCTTAAGCTAATTCCAGAACATTTCCATCACTCCAAAAAGAAACACCATACCTGTTAAGTCATCAAATTCAACTCTCTTGTAAAGGAATTAAGAAATCAGAATGTCCTGAATATTTACCCCCACATTTACCACTTTCAGCACTTTTCAATCCTTTATAAAGATCCAGATAGCCATCTAAAACAATCTTCCTTTTGCCTAAATAACTTCCTTTACCAATTCTTGTATACGTCTGCTGGCAACTCATGCTCTCAGCATGAGTTTGTACAAAAAGTCTATTTCAGGGGCGCCTGGGTGGCTCAGTGGGTTAAGCCTCTGCCTTCAGCTCAGGTCATGATCCCAGGGTCCTGGGATCAAGCCCCACATCGGGCTCTCTGCTCAGCGGGAGACTGCTTCCTCCTCTCTCTCTGCCTGCCTCTCTGCCTACTTGTGATCTCTGTCTGTCAAATAATAAAATTAAAAAAAAAAAAAAAAGTCTATCTCACTCTCATTTCTGGAAAGCATTTCCCAAATAAAGAATACTAGGCTGACAGTTTTTTTTAAAGCACTTTAAAGATGTCTCTCCATTGTCTTTTTTTTACGGTATTTCTGATAAATCTGCTGACATTCTTGTTACTCTACATCATGTGTCTTTTTTCTCTGCCTGCTTTTGAGATTTTGCTCTATCACTGGTGGTCGGCAATCTGATTATGATGTATCTTGATGTAGTTATACATATATTCTCCTTGGGTTTGTTGCGCTTCTTGAATATCCGGGTTTGCAATTTTCATCCAATTTGGAAATTTCCTGGTCATTATTCTTCAAGATGTCTTTTGTTCTCCTGTCTCTTTTCTGGGCTCCAATACACATATGTTAGACTGTTCTTGTTCCTGACTATGGTCCCTGTTCTAGACATTGATGATTTATTTTCCTTACATCTTCTCCCACATTTTGAACAGTTTCTATTGTTACATCTTCAAGTTCACTGATCTGCTATGCCTCACCTGCTAATACCTTGAGTATATTTTTCCACTTAATTTCCATCTCTGAAAGTTATATTGATATATATATATATATATATATATATATATATATATATATATATATATCTTTTTTTTTTAAAGATTTTATTTATTTGAGAGAGAGTGAACATGAGCAGAGAGGCAGAGAGAGAAGGAGAAGCAAACTCCCCACTGGGCAGGGAGCCAGATGCAGGGCTCAATCCCAAGACCCAGAGATCATGACCTAGCCAAAGGCAGACAGATGCTTAAAAGAACCTGGGGTCCTTTTTGTATCTTCCATTTCTCTTTCCATTATGTTAACCATTTCCTCTACCTGCCTGAACATATAAAGCATATTTAAAAGAGCTGCTTTAATGAACTTATTTGTTAATTCCATCATCTCTGGGTCTATTTCCATTTTTTATTTTTCAGATTATTTTCTAATTACAGGTCATATTTTCCTGGTTCTTTGCATGCCCAGTGATTTTTTAACTGGATGCCAGAGACATTGTGAATTTTATGTTTGGGGTGCTGGATTTTGCTATATTCCCTTAAATAATGCATCATTTTGTTCTGGCATACAATTAAGTTTCTTGGAATCATCTGGATCCTCCAAGGCTTGCTTTTATGTTTTCTTAGGGCAGGTCCAGAACAGCCTTTACATTAGGGCTAATTTAGCCCTATTATCAAGGCAATACTTTTCTCATGTCCTGTCTCTACCCTGGCGAGGGAGAACACAGATTATTTCTAACACTGTGTAAGTTCCAGCCTAGTTTCCCGTGAAGTTCTTTCTCTGGCTTCAGGGGGTTTCTTCCTCTCAGCCTCAAGGGTACATACCTGCATATCTCTGAGTTCTCTGTGCAAATTCTCTCTTACGTTGTATGCCACAAATTATAGCTGCCTTTGCGCCCTCAAGCCCCCATCTCTGTCTTCTTAATGGAACCACTGGGCTCTATTTGGGTTCCCTGCTTTTCTCTGCAGCCTAAAAACTACCTCCAGACAAGAAACTGGGGGTAACCATTGAGTCCTGTAGGTTCCTTTCTCTTCTTTCATCATCACAGTCCTGTGGTGCCTATTACCCAATGTCTCTCATTGTTATCTCATTTACTAATTTTCTAGTTGTTTAAGGTAGCAAGGTAAATTCAGTCCCTGTTATTCCATCATTGTTCCACAGAATATACTTTGTAAGTCAACCAGTGATTTCACAATTTCCTATCCAAAGTACTCATCTCACTCTCTCTTTTTTAATGTCTAACAATACTGACTACTTCTTTCTCTCTTGGAATTTGCTACACTCTTAGTTTGACACTAAACTCTTTTTTAAAAATTTTATTTATTTATTTGACAGAGAGATCACATGTAGGCAGAGAGGCAGGCGGGGGGGGGGGGGGGGGGCGGGGCGGGCAGGATCCCCGCTGAGCAGAGATCCTGATGCGGGGCTCAATCCCAGGACCCTGAGTTCTTGACCGGAATCAAAGGCAGAGGCTTAACCCAATGAGCCACCCAGGCGCCCCGACACTAAACTCTAAATTCTCCTATTTCTCTATGAATCCTTATTCTTGAATCCTCAAATATAGGCACATTTCCAAAGTACTGTCCTTGCCACATCTTCTTCTCCATCTGTGCAGGATCTCACCATGTGTGATTTCAATAAGTCCTACAATTTCATTTATGACCCTTTTGCTACTGACTCTGAACACAACAGAAGCATCCTACGTAACTGGTTCTTGGACTTTTTCATTCATGAATAGAATACAAAGAAGAAAAGAATACAAAATGTGAAATCTCAACTCCATTTTAAAATATGAGAGTTTAAGGGAACTTGGGTGGTTCAGTTGGTTAAGCAGCCAACTCTTTTATCATGACCAGGTCATGATCTCAGGGTCATGAGATCCAGCGCACATCAGGGTCTGTGCTCAGTAGAGTCTGCTTCCTTCCCCCAAACCCTCCCCTCACTTGCACACTCTAAATCTTCAAAATAAATAAATAAGAGTTTATATATGTACTTTCATAACATGTAACCAAAATGGACAAACCCACAAGTTAATTCAAATAAAATGTTAAGAATTATTGTTTTAGGGGCGCCTGGGTGGCTCAGTGGGTTAAGCCGCTGCCTTCAGCTCAGGTCATGATCTCAGGGTCCTGGGATCGAGCCCCGCGTCGGGCTCTCTGCTGAGCGGGGAGCCTGCTTCCCCCCCCCCTCTGCCTGCCTCTCTATCTACTTGTGATCTCTCTCTGTCAAATAAATAAATAAAATCTTTAAGAAAAAAAAAAAAAGAAGCTGGGGACTTAATGACCCTCCATTCTGACTGGCACCTTTACAAGAAAACAAGGAGAAACACGTAGTAAAATAAAGCCTCAAATGGCTCTTTGGCATAAAGATGTTCTGTTGCTAAAACTGGCATTAAACGTTGGCTGACGTGACTAATACACACTACTAACTTTTTACTGTATAATTCACCAGCTCTGAATAAGGTCATAAACTTTTCATTTTAATGCTCTTTTAAAAATAAGTCATAAATGAACAAGGAACAGGATTCAAAGATCACAAAATAATATGGATGAGCCTTGAGGACATTATGCTAAATGAAATTAAGTCAGTCACAAAAATACATAGGATACATTTGAATATTGTATGACTCTACTTTTTTAAAAAAGATTTTATTTATTTGAGAGAGTGAGAGAGATCACAGAGGGAGAAACAGTCTCACTTCTGAGCAGAGGGCTCAATTCAGGGTTCAATCCCAGGACCCTGAGATCATGACCTGAGCTGAAGGCAAACTTGTAACTGACTGATCCACCCAGGTGCCCTGTATGACTCCACTTTTATGAGGTATCTAGAGTAGTCAAATTCATAGAAACGCAAAGTAGAATGGTGACTGCTGGGGGTAAAGGGAAGGAGGAAATAAGGAGTTGTGCATGAAAAAGTTTTGGACACTGGTTTACACAATGATGTGAATAAACTGAACAGTACTGAATTATAAACTTAAAATGCTTAATATGGTAAATTTTGTTATGTACTTTTTGTCACTCTGAAAAATTTTTTAAGTTTAAGAGTCGGTGGGGTGCCTGGGTGGCTCGGTCAGTTGGGTGTCTGCCTTTGGCTCAGGTCATGATCCCAGAGTCCTGGGATTGAGTCCCACATGGGGCTCTCTGCTTGGTGGGGAGTTTGCTTCTCCTTCTCCCTCTGTCTGCTCCTCTTTCTGCTTGTGCTCTGTCAAGTAAATAAATCTTAAGAAAAAAAAAAAAAAGTTTAAGAGTGTGAAATAGTATACAGAGAAAGTATCTCTCATTTTGTCCCCCAGCCACCAACTTCTCCTCAGAGAGAGCCAGCATTAATATATTTTTTTAAAGACTTTATTTATGAGAGCAAGACGGTGAGTGCAAGGAGGGGAAGGGGTAGAGGGAGAGGGCAAAGCAGACTCCCCACTGAGCAGGGAACCCTAAATGGGGCTCTTTCCCAGGACATTGGGATCATGACCCGAACCAAAGGCAGATGCTTAATGGACTGAGCCACCCAGGCACCTCTTAATATATTTTTCCATCTTTCCCAAAATATTCTATTTCTTTTTTTTTACGTAAATGACTTAAAAAACACACAAACATGGAAATACAGTTGATCCTTGAACAAAGGCTTGAACTTCGTAGGTCTAGTTATATGCAATTTTTTTTACAAATATAGTACAGTACTGTAAATGTATCTTCTCTTCCTTTTTAACATCTTTTCTCTAGCTTACTTTATTCTAAGAATACAGTATAGAACACATACAACACACAAAATATGTGTTAAACGGCTTTATGTTATCAGTAAGGCTTCCAGTCAACGTAGGCTATTAGCAAGTTTTGGGGAACCAAAGTTACACATGGGGAAATGCAAATCAAAACCACAATGACCTGATACGAGTCAGAACGGCTAGTATCAAAAAGACACTGAGTAACAAGTGCTGGCGAGGATGTGGAGAAAACAGAACGTTGTGCACCAATGGGGGGGAACGTCAACTGGTGCAGCCACTGTGGAAAACAGTGTGGAGTTCCTCAAAAAACTATAAATATTAAGGGATCCAATAATTCCATTCCACTGCTAGTTATTTACCCAAATGAAAACACTAATTTGAAAAGATGTATGCACCCCCATTTACTGCAGTATTATTTACCACGGCGGGCCAAGAAATGGAAGCACTGTAAGTGCCCAACGGTGGGTGGATAAAAAAGGTGTGGTTCACAGACACACTGCAGCATGACTTGGCCACAGAAACGAATGAAATCTCGCCATTTGCAACAACATGGATGGACCTGAGGTTATCATGCCAAGTGAAATTAGTCAGAAAAAGCAAATACCACATGATTTCATTTATATGTAGAATCTAAAAAATAAAACAAATGAACAAACAAAAGCAGAAAAGTTCCCACAAATACAGAGAACAAACTTGTGGTCGCTGGGGAGAGGAGGAGGGATGGGTGAAGTAGGCGATGGGAATTAAGAGGTACAAACTTTCAGTTATAAAGTAACACAGGGATGGAAAATACAGCAAAAGGGATATAGTCAGTAATACTGTAGTAATGCGTGGTGACAGGCCACGGATCCACAACGTCGGACGACTTAAGTATGACACTGCATGTCAACTGTATGCAGACTGGACTACACAGGTAGTCAGTGCCCCTAACCCCCATGTTGTTCAGGGTCAACTCTATTAGCACACTGCATGTACAACTCATGCACCTTGCTTGGCGTTTTTATCTAAAACATCTTAAGAGATGTTTCTAATTAGTTCACAAAGAACACCCTTCCTCCTTTTAAGAGATGCTAATAATTCACTATATAACAATACCATTTTATCAGTTTCCCACAGACAGGTAATTAGGTTTTGTCCAAACTTTTGTTAGGACAAGCACAGAAATGAATGTCTTCATACAATGTAACCCCCACATGTGAGAGTGTGTATGTATGTGTGTGTTTACAAGCACAGGAAAGGATTGCTAAACAAAGCCTATGTGCATTCCTTATGACTGCTATTTTTTTTTTTAAAGATTTTATTATTTATTTATTTGAGAGAGAGACAGTGAGAGAGAGCATGAGCGAGAAGATCAGAGGGAGAAGCAGACTCCCCATGGAGCTGGGAGACCGATGTGGGACTCGATCCCGGGACCCCGGGATCATGACCTGAGCCGAAGGCAGTCGTCCAACCAACTGAGCCACCCAGGCGTCCCATGACTGCTATTTTTATTTAAAATTTGTTATTGAATTATACCATATATTCAGAGAAGTACACAAATCCTCAGTTTATAGCTTAATGAATTTTCCCAATATAAACACAACCTAACCAGGACCCACATTAAGATACAGAACATCAAAACTCCCCAAAAGTTCTTCTTGTGTTCCTTTTCAGTGAGGTAACACTATCCCGACTTCTAACACAACAGAACAATTTTGTGTGTTTTCAAACTTTGTATTTTTGTGCCAGCTCTTTCACTCACACTATGGTTATAAGAAATCACTATTCTTTTGTGTAAATTCTTTTTTTTTTTTAAAGATTTTATTGATTTATCGAGCCCATGTGGCTCGATCTCAAGATCCTGAGATCATGACCTGAGGTGAAACCAAGAGTTGGACGCTTAACCAACTGAGCCATCCAGACACCCCCTCCCCCTCTTTTTAAAAATTTTATTTATTTTGTGTATAAATTCTAATTCATTCATTATTTTTCCCTATAATATACTGTTGTGTACATACATTCTTAGTTTTAATGGAGATCATCAAACTGCTCTCCAGAGTTTAGAACCTGACCGTTACTTTACGGAAGTCACCATTTCTCTACATCTTAGCCAAGGTCAAATCAATCAATTCAAAATTTTTGATCTTTGCCAATCTAATGTATTAAAAACACTTTCAATATAGTTTCAATTTGATCTTCTCTTATTATGACTGGAAGGTCCTGTTTACGGATACTTGTGTTTATTTTCAACTGTCTTTGGATGTCCTGTGCCCACTTATCTACTGAGTTGTTGGTCTTTCCTGTATTTACTTAAAAGGATTCCAGGTTTTTTGTGTTTGTTTTTTAAGGAAATTAGCTCCTTGAACATGATGCATAACAAACATTTTTTTCCCAGTTTATCTTTGGAGTGCCAGCTCTGTTTATGCTAGTTTTTGCATGCATAGATTTTGTCTGTCTTTATGCAAATTCATATTTCTTTATGGTTTCTGGGATTTTATAAAACTTAGAGCAAATGGAACTCTCATATGTTGCTGGTGGGAGTGTAACCCGGTACACTTACTCTAAAAAACCGTTTGCAGTATATACTAAAATTAAATATATAGGGTGCCTGGGTGGCTCAGTGGGTTAAGCCTCTGCCTTCAGCTCAGGTAATGCATGACCTCAGGATCCTGGGATTGAGCCCCGCATCAGGCTCTCAGCTCACCAGGGAGCCTGCTTTCCCCCTCTTTCTGCCTCTCTGCCTACTTGTGATCTCTGTCAAATAAATAAATAAAAATCTTTAAAAAAATAAAATTAAATATATATATGTATATACATATACATATATATGTATCTCCTAGCACCCAGTAGTTCCACTCAATTCCAATAACAAATGAGTACTTAACACCCATCAAACACATACAAAAATGTTCTAAGCAGTTTTATTCATGTTAGCCAAAAAAAAAGAAAGAAAAAAAGAAAAAGAAAATGTAAACAACCAAGTTTCTAACAGTAGAATAAAGTGCGGCATATTAACGCAATACTACACAACACTACACAACAATAAAACAAAGAACTGCTACGTCTAGCATAGATAAATCTCACAGACACAATGTTAAGCAAACAGCTCAACACAAAAGAAGACTTACTGTATGATTTGATTTGATTTGAAGTTAAAAAACAGACAAAACTATGGACCTAAGTCAGAAAAGGGGCTACCAATAAGGGGGCTTGGTACTGACTGGGAGGCATATAAAAGAAATTTGGGGGGGTGCCGGAGATAGTCTAGATCTTCATCTAGGTGATACGTATTACTGGTTCCTTAAAATGTGTACTTTCCTATCTGTGAATTGTATCTCAACAGAAGTTTTTCTTTCTTGTGTGTGTGAGAGGACAAGCCAGCTTTCTCTTTTTCTCAAACGGCTAACTCAGTTGACCCAATACTACTTATTGAAGAATTCACTGTTTTCATTTTTATTACCTATAACATTTCTGTAAATGAGGTTACGTCTCTACTCTCAACTCTGTTCCAGGCATAACCTTTTTGCTCTGATGCTCTTAGTTACTTTAGCTTTAAAACTGACATTAACAGGGGCGCCTGGGTGGCTCAGCGGGTTAAAGCCTCTGCCTTCGGCTCCGGTCATGATCCCAGGATCCTAGGATCGAGCCCCACATCGGGCTCTCTGCTTGGTGGGGAGCCTGCTTCCTCCTCTCTCTCTGCCTGCCTCTCTGCCTACTTGTGATCTCTGTCTGTCAAATAAATAAATAAAATCTTTAAAAAAAAAAAACAAAACTGACTTTAACAGCAGTAATTCCCTCTTCACGAATATTTTCTCATTTTTTATGAAAAATTCCATTTTTTTCTTTCATATAAACTTTAGAATCAGTTTGAGAAGCCTATGGAAATATTAACTGGGAGTCACACTGAATTTACAAATTATGTTTTATCAACTCTAAAATACCTTCAATGTAAGATGTACAATTTTGTGTAGCACTTAAAAAAGGACATTGCCACACTGACAGCTCTTCACACTGACAGAATGCTGCCTGGAGATTGAGGGTTATTCTTTTAGGCTTATTAAAATAGCTCTTTCAGACTTACATACTGTTTTGTCTTTATATCACATGTGAGTTGTGCTTATAATGACAGTAAGTAAAAGAAATACAATAAATTTGTTAAGATGTTCATAAATAAAACTCCTTTACCACTACTACAAGGCTAGAAGTGACTGGAAGGTATCTTAAATTTGTTTTGTTTTGTTTTAAAGATTTATTTATTTATATGAGAGAGAGAGACAGAAAGAGCATGCACTCATGCAAGCCGGGCAAGGGGCAGAGAGAGAATCCCCAGCAGACTCCCTGCTGAGCACGAAGCCTGACTCTGGGACTCCATCCCAAGACCATGAGATCATGACCTGAGCCAAAATCAAGAGTCAGACATTTAACTAGCTAAGCCACCCAGGCACCCCTGGAAGATAACCTCAATTTTAAGGCGTATCTCAATTTTAGAAATGACAAAATGCAAAAGTGTATCTAGCAATATGCAATACAACAATTTAGCGGGGATACTGACACCTTTCCAATGTGAGTTACCCTATCCAAGAACAAGTTATGTTTCAGCATTCATTCTTTTATGTCCTTTGTTAAAGTTTCTTGTTTTTCAGAGATACCCTTTGTTTTCTTGTTAAAATTTTTTTATGTATTTCTGTGTGCCCTTTTTTTTCCCTTAAAAATTCTGTTTGGAAGATGTGCAAAACCTCTCCCTAAACTTATTCAGTGCCAATTCCAATCAAAATCCTAATGAGTTGGGACGCCTGACTGGCTCAGTTGGTTGGGCGGCTGCCTTCGGCTCAGGTCATGATCCCGGCGTCCTGGGATCGAGTCCCGCATCGGGCTCCTTGCTCAGCGGGAAGCCTGCTTCTCCCTCTGCCTCTGCCTGCCGCTGTCTGCCTGTGCTCATTCCTCTGCCAAAAAAAAAAAAAAAAAAAAAAAATCCTAATGAGTATTCCTGCGGAACCTTACACACTAAGTGCAAGGGGTCAAAAGTAACCAAGACT
Organism: Lutra lutra; assembly: GCF_902655055.1. NCBI lineage: Eukaryota > Metazoa > Chordata > Mammalia > Carnivora > Mustelidae > Lutra > Lutra lutra. The sequence goes on along the minus strand of NC_062295.1, from coordinate 25,015,157 downwards.
TACTACCTACTAGTTATCAGGGTTTATAAAACTATGCAGTAATTCTCACGCTTGAGACTAAAGAACTCTGGCTTATGTGATTTTGTCTATCGCATTTGAAATTAAAATAAAATTGTGAAATATTTGTTCACTTAAAAATAACAACATTGTATGTTAGCTAGAGTTTAAATAAAAATTTGAAAAAATAAGTAATAAAAATAACAAGAAACCAATTATATATTAACAGAAATTCTTTATGAAAAATAACTGTTCTTCAAAACATGAAAATTTAGTGAAAAGAAAGGCAGTGCTTTTGTTTTTAAAGATTTTATTTATTTATTTGACAGAAAGACACAGCGTGAGAGGGAACACAAGCAGGGGGAGTGGGAGGAGAAGCAGGCTTCCCGCAGAGCAGGGAGCCTGATGTGGAACTCGATCCCAAGACCCTGGGATCACGACCTTAGCCGAAGGCAGACTCCTTTTTTTTTTTTTTTATTTTAAGATTTTTTTTTTAATTTATCTGACAGAGAGAGATCACAAGTGGGCAGACAGGCAAGCAGAGAGAGAGAGAGGAGGAAGCAGGCTCCCCGCAGAGCAGAGAGCCCGATGTGGGACTCGATCCCAGGACCCTGAGATCATGACCTGAGCTGAAGGCAGAGGCTTAACCACTGAGCCACCCAGGTGCCCCCGAAGGCAGACTCTTAATGACTGAGCCACCCAGGCGCCCCAAGAAAGGCAGTGTTTTACGTTTCTGTAAATCTCCTTAATATCTGGCATAACAGGAGACACCTGGATTCTCATACCTGCATCTGTATTCAATCTATTTTAGTATCACATGTCATGCAGCCTCTAGAAAACCTACTGTACCATTGTGAGGGAGTAAGAGTAAATAAGGCAAATAACATCTTATTATTACTATGAAAGTATTTTTGACCTCAAAGACCCTCTGAAAAGGTCTGGACCCACCTGGTCCCTGGAGAACTGCTGAAATATGGCAGTAAAGATAGCGGCACCCTAGCACAAGGATAAACAAATAAAAGAATGGTATAGAAGAGCCCAGAAAAATCCTTTTGTACACAATCAGCTGATTTATGAAAAAATAACTCTACAGAGCAAGGGAAATGATCTTAAATTGGTGCCACAATAATAACTGGAGAGTCACACAGGAAAAAATTAAATTGACCCCAACTCAGAGCATTAAAAAAATTCCACTTAGACTGTTCATCTAGATGTGAAAAGCAAAACAGAAAATATTTTCATGCAGAATAGCTCTTCAACACCCAAAGACAAAAAGTTCTGATTATAAAGGTTAACTATGTTAAAATTAATAATTTCTTTTTTAATTAATAATTTGTTAATCAAAACACACCTTTAAAAAAATGAAAAGGCAAGGCACGCCAGAGTGGAAGGGGATATATGCGATACAGATGATCTGAAAATATACATGTATATAGGTATCTTATATATACACACATACATATATACGCATACACAAATATATCTTAAAATATCTTAAAGCGAGTAAGACGAAGATAAACACCAGGCAGAAAAATGGGCAAAAGATTTCAATGAGAGTTTAATGAGCTTCTCAAAGAGAAGATAATCCAAATGGCCAATAAACATGTAAAAGTGCTTAATCCCATTAGTAATCAGGAAAATGCAAATTAAAACCAAACAGGAATACTAACTAGAACCACCACTTTGGGAAACTGTTCTATGGTTTCTAATAAAATTAAACATCAACCCTAGGACCCAAAAATCCACTCTTCAATATACACCCCAGAGAAATGACTATATGTGTGTGCGTGTATATAAAATCATACAATGGCAATAAGCAATAAAAAAAGAATTGATAAAACCAACAACTTGGATGAACTGCAAAAAAACATTATTATGCTGGCAAAAGAAGCCAGACACAAGGGAGTGCACACTGTCGTCAGTCCATTCACACCAAGTTCGAGAACAGGCAAAGCAAATTTATAGTGCTAGAAGTCAACCCCGGATTGTCAGAGTAACAGCTTCTGACTGAAAATGAGCACAGGTGAGCTTTCTGGGGTGACGGGAATGTTCATCTGAGGAGTGGCACATGCAAATGTGAAAAAATTTTCAAGCTGTACATTTAAAATTTTATGCATTTTATTATATAAGAAACACACCTCAACTACCCACAAAAATCCACTGCACATACTCCAACGGTGAGTAACACGTAACAGACTGACAACTCCAAGGCTTGGCAAACAGGTGGAATAACAGGAAATCTCACACGTTGTTGGTAGGAATCGAAGTTATTGCAATCACTTTGGAAAACAGTCTGGCATTACCAACTAATTTTGAAAAGACACAGGGACACCTGCGTGACTCAGTCAGTTAAGTGTCGGCCTTGGGCTCAGGTCATAAACCCAGGGTTCTGGGATCAAGCCCCACATCCGGCTCCCGGCTAGTGGGGAGACTGCTTCTCCCTCTCCCTCCTGTTCATGCTCTCTCTCTCACTGTCTCTCTCAAATAAATAAAATCTTTAAAATATATATATATATATATTAAAATTGAAATACACAAAAATGTTCACAGCAGCATTATTCGTACTTGCTACAAAGTGAAAACAATTTTTTTTTAAAGATTTTATTTATTTCTTTGGCAGACAGAGAGCCTGATGCGGGGCTCAATCCCAGGACCCTGAGATCATGACCTGAGCCGAAGGCAGAGGCTTAACCCACTGAGCCACCCAGGCGCCCCAAGTGAAAACAATTTAAATGTCCATTCAAAAACAGAGTGAGTTAACTGTGACATACTTGTGTAACAGAGTACTCAGTAATATGACGAACTACAGCTCCATAAAACACGGATGAATCTCACAAGATAATGTTGAATGAAAGCAGCAGGAAAAAGGAAGGACAGACGTTAGTTAATCTCGAGAAGGAGGAAGAGTATATTTTACAAGGAGGGAGTTAAGGAAAGGCTTTCTGCAGTGCTGGCAACCGTCTATTTAATGACCTGAAGGCTGGTCACAAGGGTTATGCTTTGTGATTATTAAATCCAAAAAGATGCACAGCTCAATGACTCTTCCATATCTAGGTTACAAATCAGAACAAAAAAGGCTGAAAAAGCAACTGGGCCTGGTGGCTGACTGGATTTGGTGAGGAGAGGGGCAGGTGGAAAACAACCAAAGAGGACAACTCCCAGGTTTCTGACTTGCACAACTGCTTGGGTGGCGATGCCTTTCACTGGGATCAGAAAGAGCTTTTTCAAGGGAGGAACGTTAATTAAATCTTGGACATATTATATTTATAGTACTTTGGAGCCATCCAAGTAGAGATGTCCAGCAAGGGATTAGATAGGCAGATCTGGAGGATCAAAGGAGAGAGAGAAATCTTGAGACTGGTGACATAAATTTCCTGGTTAGAGATATAAGTGTTAGGTTCATCCGTGAGTGAAGCCAAGGACATGGATGTGACTGTTTAGGGAAAGAAGACTGACAAGAGGGTATAGGGCTGATGCCTGGTATGTCCACACTTAATGGGCAGGTACAGGAAGATGAAGGCAGTCAAGAAAGCTGAGAAGGAACCAAGCGGTAGGAGGAAGATCAAGAACGTGTCATGAACCATTAAGCAGGGGAAGAGAATGTTTCCTGAGTAACTTCACCACTGCACGCTGATGCACAGTTAAGAAAGGATATGTATGGGTCATGCTCAATAGCCAGCAAGCCAGTTTCACTCCACCTCTTTCTGGCTGACTTGAGACAAGCAAAAACCCAAAGGAAAAACCAATACTTCTGAGAATGGCTGAAAAGTTTTTGTATTATCTTTAGAAATGAGGAATTAAGGCCCCCCTCACTGTTCTTTCTCCCTCTCAGGAAGGAAGAAGACAGATTTCAAAGCACTAATTGAGTCTATGCGTTATTTGATAGAATCACCTTTAAAAGGTCAGTACACGAGTACAGGTTCACTCTCCCGCCTCTTCCATGTGACTGAAGTGGTATGAGAAGCCCGCAAGAGGGCCTTCTCTCCTCTAAGTGAGAATCAGGGACAAATCTACTACCTGCGGAGAGAAGGCCTAAGGCATGTGGCCAAGGCCAGATCAGCAGTCAGCCAAAGCAAATGTGCTCTCTGGTTACATGGCCCGAAGCACTGATGGGAAGGAGTTAGATAGAGCAGGCTTTGCTCACATCATATGGGGAAAATCTAGTCAACATTTGAGAAATGAGGAGATGAAAGGGGTCCAACTCAGAGACTGTTTTAGTTTGAAACAATTTAAGCTTAACTGGACTGGGATGGTGGGGGGAAGCACTCCCATGTGAACCCAGCTGGGTTCATTCCAGTCTTCTGCCTTGGGAGTTTGGTGCCCAAGTCCTAGTTATGAATAAAATGCAAAGTATCTTAGTTTTTCATTTGCAAGTCCAAATATTTAATACAAATTTCTTCTTCAGGGCCCTATTGTGGCTGTAGACTGGAGAGAATTCTGTTATTGGGATCCCTGTCCAGGATACTATCACAAGATTTCTCAATTTCCAGGACCACATTAATCACATACAAAACTAAACTACAGTGGGCATCTAGGTTAAATTCATAACATATCAGCAACTCCAGGATCAATAGATATGTTTGTTCCTTGATGGGAAAGTTTGAGTAAAGATTGACTCTTTCCCAAGTTCACCTATACATTCAGTACAATTCTAATCAAGATCTCAATGGGATTGTTTTTTTTAACAATTGTTTCAAAATAAATTCCAAAATTCACCCAAAACAGTAAATGCATGAGAATAGCTAAGAAATGTCTTAAAATGAGTGTATCTGCCCTATCAGATATCAAATGTACTATTTAAAGCCACAGGGGAGAGAGGAACTGTAGTAATGGAAAAGAATGGAAACACAGACAACATACCACTGGAACAGAATGGAGAATCCAGAAAGAGGTTCTTGGTATATAAGGAAATTCTTGCTGCATTTCAAACACGGTCAAGTCAATACATGGGGTTAGGCAAAACTTACAAACTAAGAAGAAGGTTTGATCCCTACCTCACACTACACATGAAAGTAAATTCCACTCAAACTAAAGGAGCTAAATATGAAAAAAATTCAAACAAAATACATGAAAGTTTAAAAAAAAAAAATCTTGGATGCTAGAGATTTTGTTAAACAAGATTAAAGAAAGAAAAAAAAAAAACCCAAACCCAAAAGCTACCAAGAAGTCAATGATGGGACCACATAAAAAAGTTTAAACTTCTACTGAATAAAGATACCATTAATAAGATTAAAAGACAAATGAGAAACAAGGAGAAAAGACGTGTAATACATATAACAAAAAATTCCTGTGATACCTGAAGAACTCCCACTAACCAGTAAGAAAAAAAGACACCTAGAAGAGAAATAAATGGGCAAACATATAAAAAGGTAATCTCCAGAAGAAATTTAAGCTAACATTTGACATACGTCTATATAAAAATTAGGTTATAGATTCATCCAACCTATAAGCTACATTCTACATGATAAATGATTTTTTTCAAAACTAAAAGAAACCATAAATACCCATTCATCTGATATCAGAATGAGACATGCCCTTCTAAACTCAAACCTATAGAAAAAAAAATACAAAGAAAAATAATTAATTTTTCATACACTTTCGAAAAAAGCTATGTACTATAAAAATTAATAGAAAATGGCAAAAAATTAACAAATGATAAAATATCCATATCCTTTAAATATATAAGGCATTTGCCTAATCAACATAAAAAATTCTAAGATGTAGGGACACTTGGATGGCTCAGTCATTAAGCATCTGCCTCCAACTCAGGTCATGATCCCAGGGTCCTGGGATTGAGCCCCTGCATCGGGCTCCCTGCTTGGCAGGAAGCTTGCTCTCCCTCTCCCACTTCCCCTGCTTGTTCTCTCTCTTGCTGTGTCTCTGTCAAATAAATAAAATCTTAAAAAAAAACAACAAAAACAAAACCTAAGATGTATACAGGCACGACTCAAGAGAAGAAATGCAGAGGCACCTGGGTGGCTCAGTTGGTTGAGCGACTGCCTTTGGCTCAGGTTATGATCTCAGACTTGAGGGTTTGAGTCCTGCATCAGGCTCCCAGCTCCTTGGGGAGTCTGCTTCTCCCTCTGACCTTCTCCTCTCTCATGCTCTCTCTCACTCATTTGCTCTCAAATAAATAGATAAAAATCTTTAAAAAAATTTTTTTCAAAAAAAAAAAAGAGAGAAGTGTAAACAATCAATAAAAATGTGAAAACCCACTAAAACTTGTTTACACTTGGGGGAAATGCATATCAAAACAATGATGTGACATTTTTCATAAAACAAATTCATAAAGGTCTAAATAATGAGGACATTCAACAACAAGGGTACAGGACTCCTGACATTCTCTTACATTACTGGTGGAATTTCTAAGAACAAGAGAAAATAGTTGTGACACGTTAAAGGAGGAAAAAAGATGTAAAATACATACAGTATTATCTCAACCCTGTTCTAAAATAATAGCTACATTTTATGAGCACTCACTGTTGTGCCAGGTGCTGTGCTCAAGCTGTTTATAGACACTGGTGCACTGGTGTACTTCATCTTCACATAATCCTGAGTTGGACTCTACTGTTACCCTCCCTTTATGAAGAGGAAACTGAGATAAAGGAGAGATCAGGTTATGCAGCCAAGATTTCAAAGCAGGTACCCTTTGGTCTATACTATGTGACCTTAACTATCAGCACAACATGCAAGCGGAAATAAATCAAACTTAAAAAACAGTGGAGTTGATTATACTGCCTTTTCTTATTTTGTTACGGATCTTCCACTATTTTACTTCTCAAAAACAATGATTGTTTTTAAAAAGGTCAATAGTCCTACAACAGGATAACAGCATCCTTGAAATTCCCCTAAATTACAGATGCTAGTAACAAAAGAAACTGTATAGTTTCTTTTGGTTTAAAAAAATTTTAATGGTTTAAAATCCAATGGTTTAAAAAAATTTTTTAGCAAAGAATTTTTTTCCAAATGAAATTTTATGTGGATCTATAATGAAAAACAGATTTAAGCTATATTTCACTCTCTCAATGTATTTTAAAAGCTCAATGACATTTACAACAAAGGTCTTCTGATCAACACAAACTTTATAAACTACGGATGATTGGGGCAGTCAGACTTGTTCTGTTTTGAGTGCGCAGCATCGAGAACAACCTGATCTAGAGAGTTGCAAATGATGAGTTTTGTTGTTTTTTTCAATACCACATTAATGCTATTTAAGGAATTTATTACACCTGTCCCAAGTCTATGTAGAAGCACATTTCTAAGTTAAATCTCTAATAATAAATCTTAAAATATATAATAATCATGACATTAGAACATTATGCACAAGGCAGTCACATATTATAGCGTAATACAATGAGAGTTCTACAGAAGTGAATTTGCTGATATAATTTTAGATGAGCAAACAAGCACTGGCCTGAATTTTTAAAATACCAATATAAAGCTATAATCCTAATCAATTAAAAATTCAAGTATAAACACAAAGAAAGAAACTCTATTATAAGGATTTTTATCCTGAGTATTGGCATTATGGGTGATTTTAATTTTTTCCTTTTGTTTATTTTCCCTCAAATATTCTAAATACAGTGATTTTTTTCCCTTTTTTTCTTTTATCCTTTTTAATCTTTTTTAAAAGATTTTATTTATTTATTTGACAGAGAGAAAGAGAGATCACAAGTAGGCAGAGCAGTGGGGGGGGGGGGCGTGGGAAGCAGGCTCCCCGCCGAGCAGAGAGCTATATAAATCCACAACCAGGAAACTAACCTTGGTACAATCTAGAGTTTACTGAGATTTCACCAGTTTTACATGTGTGTTTCTACGCAATTTTATCACATTTGTAGCTTTCTGTAACCACAACTGAAATACAGAACTGTTCTTCCCCACAAGGCTCCTTTCCCCCTTTCTGAACTCCCTAGTAACTACTGATCTGTTCTCCATCACTATAATTTTGTTATTTCAAAAATGCTACATAATGCAATCATACAGGATGTCTACTTTTTTTTTTTTTTCAAAGATTTTATTTATTTATTTGACAGAGAGAGATCACAAGTAGACAGCGAGGCAGGCAGAAAGAGGGAGGGAAGCAGGCTCCCCGCTGAGCAGAGAGCCCGATTCGGGACTCGATCCCAGCACCCCGAGATCATGACCCGAGCCGAAGGCAGCGGCTCAACACACTGAGCCACCCAGGCGCCCCCAGGATGTCAACTTTTAAGACTGGCACTTTTTTCCACCTGGCGTAACTCCTTTGAGACAACCTGGCAGTATAAATCAGTGGTCTCTACTGTGTTAAAATTTACCATGGTATGCATTTGAGTATATATAAATGTTTATAAATGTTTTAAAATTTAACATGTTAAAATGTGAGTCAAATGCTTGTGAAATCCCTACTGTACTACCACACAACTAGGAGTTGGGGGAACAAATTCTGAAAACTGATAATCTAATATCAGTGCAGTGCAACTGAGTACAAATACTACATAGAAGAGAAACCCAAAGCTCAGTGCTTGTAAGTCTTGTCCATAGTTACACGAACATGTGGTTTACAAGAATGCCTGCTTTTGCACAAGCTCTAGATTCCAGTCCTTTTCCAACCTAGGTAGGTCTGAGTTACATTCAAATATGATCACTTGCTATTCCCCCCAAAACAGGCACCAACTTCTGCCTTTCCTCATGCTGTTCCCTGGAGTCTTCCGAATCATCAAGGAAATGCTTCTCCCTCTGACCTTCTCACTCATGCTCTTTCTCACTGTCTCTCTCTCAAATAAATAAATAAAATCCTTTAAAAAAATAATAATAATAATAATAAATTCCTCCTTCCGGGTGGTGATTTAGCCGGCACCACTCCCCAGGCCCAATTCTCCAGATTCTTTGCACAGTAGATCCATGACTCAACACCTCTCTCGGAAAGAGCTTCCCCACCCTAGTACAAATTCAAACTAACTTTTTCTCCTCCCCACCCCAGGTGCCTAGATACCCTTTATCTTCCTTCCCTTGGCAATTCTGTTAAGTTTTCCTGATAGCTCACCCCACTGCATACCTGTTCACTAACTAGGTGTGACAAATCCCTTATCTTCACAAGTTTAGGCTTAGAAGGCAAACACTCCAGAAACTTATTTCTTGAATACCAAGCCTTCATAGTAATGTCCTTGCCTTCCCCCCCAAAAAATTGCTCTAAACAAGAAAAAGCTATAATGCAAACTCTAAGAATTTTTGGCCTACAGATGTTTTTAAAAAATGGCACCAGTGTTTGCATAGTTTTAAAAAACTTTGCCGATATGGGCATCACTCGATCAATAGTAGATCTTTTTTTTTTAAAGATTTTATTTATTTATTTGACAGATAGATCACAAGTAGGCAGAGAGGCAGGCAGAGAGAGGAAGGGAAGCAGGCTCCCTGCTGAGCAGAGAGCCCGATGCGGGGCTCAATCCCAGGACCCTGAGATCATGACCTGAGCCAAAGGCAGAGGCTTTAACCCACTGAGCCATCCAGGCACCCCATCAATAGTAGATCTAAATGGAATTCAAAGTAGTAAAGAGCCTGGGTTAGAACCAGGCCTCTGTCCCTGTATTATCTAAATCAAGTTTCACTTACATTCCATGTGCCTCATTTTTCTCATCTGTAAAATGGTGATAAAAGCACCTCATAGGACTGTTAAAAGAATTAAATAAGCATTTAAAACACTGCTTTGCACACAGTAAGCATTATCTTAAGTATTAACAGTTCTCTCTTACACCACAGCAGTCCAGTTACAATTGTGGTATCTTTCCTCTTATACTCGAAGTTCATACTGCTTCTGAAATTTCCATACCAAGAAACAACAGAACACAAGAACCAATATTTTATTTTATGTATTAGTCAAAACTGACTACTAGAACAAATTTTCTTTCACAGGTATTAACATAGCATCAAATACGAATATAAGCACTTAAAAAATATGTGATGGAAAGAACACTAGCAAAAAGTATGGTATAGGGACGCCTGGGTGGCTCAGTTGGTTGGACGACTGCCTTCAGCTCAGGTCATAATCCTGGAGTCCCGGGATCGAGTCCTGCATCGGGCTCCCGGCTCCACGGGGAGTCCGCTTCTCTCTCTGACCTTCTCCTCGCTCATGCTCTCTCTCACTGTCTCTCTCTCAAATAAATAATAAATAAAATCTTTAAAAAAAAAAAAGTAGGATATAGATCAGAATACATAATATGATAATTTCATGTTTAAAAATGGGAAGAATAATACGGTCATATTCATGCTTGTACATAAAATGGCTCTGCAAAGTTTCACAGCTGCTTATGGAGAGGGAGAAGTGCGTGTCTGGGTGAAGGGTATGAAAGAGATTATTCACCATGCACGCTTTAGTATCTTCAAATGTGAAACACCAAATGCATTATCTCTATAATTCAACTGAAAATGTACAGGGGTGGTCCTCAAACAAGTACTCTAGAAGCCAGGTTTCCAGTCTGCTACTAATTGTGTTACCTTGGACAAGCTGTTTAACCTCCGAGTCTAGGTGGACAAAGAAAGGAGTAGCAAAGATTTCTAGGTTCTATTCTAAAAATGTAAGATTCCAGGGTCCCTGGACGGCTCAGTCCATACAGCATGTGACTCTTGATCTCAGGGTCATGAGTTCAAGCCCCATGTTGAGCAGCAGAGCTTACTTAAAAACAAACAAACAAACAAACAAAAAACTCAACGAAAGTAGTAAGTAGACGGCACTATTACTTTTTTTAAGATGTGAGAGAGGTATTAGTTCAACATTTTGCAAAAGAACACAATTTTTTGAGGAATTGATGGTTTTCAAATACTATTTTACAGTTTTTAAAACCGTAGAACTGTCAAGCCTATTCATCTTTTTTTTTTTAAAGATTTCATTTATTTATTTGACACAGAGCGACATAGCGAGAGAGGTAATACAAGCAGGGGGAGTGGGAGAGGGAGAAGCAGGTTTCCCGCTGAGCAGGGAGCCCAATGGTTCACTCAATCCCAGGACCCTGGGATCATGACCTAAGCAGAAGGCAGACGCTTAATGACTGAGCCACCCCAGGAGCCCCCCAAGCCTACATTCATCTTTAAAGATCACTTGTACTATTCTTAACATAAGAACCCTTGTAGAAGGGGGTCTAATGTAACTTGCAGAAAAAAGCTATAAAGAATATTCTGGGAAAAAAAAAAAGAATATTCTGCATATTATATTGTTTCTCTTGCCACACTTCTGAGATTGTTTAAATGCACTTTAAGTCTTTATACTACGAGTTGGAGGAGCAATAAAGTACACTAAAACAATTTACATCTAAAATACATAAATGACTATACCTAAAAAAACATACTACTTAAGGATGTTTATTATCAGATACCGCAAAAAAAGGTAACACCTCTGATCAATGATAACAGCTCTGAGTATATAATTTATTCCAGGTATCATCCAGGTGTTCATTCCTTACATCATCATTAATCCCACCACTCACCTGGCAAAGCAGGTTTTAAGAGCCCAGTTTAACACAAGAAACAACCGAAGATCCACAAAGATAAGTGACTGGCTTGAGGCCACAGTCTAAAAGTAGCAGATTAGGAGCCCACCCAGAATCCGTGGTTCTGAGCACTGCACCGAACAGGGGTTAATGTTGGCTGGGAGACTGGTGCAGGTTTGCAACAGACTATTTACTCATTTATATAAAAAGGAGGAAAAATAACAAAAAGAAAGCAAACCTTTTAATAAAGCTAAACAATTCAATTTAAAGTCTTTTATTTTGAAATTCTGGCCTCTCAAATCATTTGAGTTAAAATATCCTTTTTATAAATGAAATGAAAACAGCTAGTGATGTGGGTTACTGTTGCTGTTTTTATTGGCTATACCTGGCAAAACTAAATAAATAAAAATAAATTTGGCAACTCCACTGCACCCTCCCAATATGGAGTGGGGGTAATAATTTCTTTTGAAATCCAAAGTCTGGGGGCGCACATGGCTGGTTCAATCAGTGAAGCATGCAACTCCTGATCTCAGGGTTGTGAGTTCAAGAGCCACATTGGGTACAGAGATTAAATAAATTATCTAAAAAAAAAAAAAAAAAAAGAAAAGAAAAGAAAAGAAAAAAGAAATCCAAAGTCTGGGAACTACTCCCTTAGACAATGATGCCTCCCAAAATACTAGAGGACTTCACACTCACACACACACACACACACATGACCTTCAAAATTCTCTCATTCATCTCTATTCTATTTGGCTCAAGACACTTAAGGATTGAGAAATGAGAATAAAGTGAGTTTTAGCAACCCAAAGTCACATAAGTTAACAACGGGTTCTGGTAGTGGACTTTCCTCAGGATTCTTTTTATTGGGTAACTTTTCTCATCCTTCATCTGCAATTCTACTCTAACCTGGGCTCAGACTTTCTTTTCATAAGATAGTCACATTTTTTTAATACTTCTGCTAAGTAGTAATCAATACTTAAGTCAAATAAAAAGAATTACTTGAGGTCCCTACTAACCTGATTTTATTTAAAGGCAGTCTGACAAAATAAAACCTTTTAATGATGTTTATCCTACCAACTTAGAGAAAAAAATTGGTCTATAAATCAGACTCAAACCATTTTAATTTCCAAATTTCTGTACCTCCATTAAATATATTTGTATATATACACACACATAAACGTGTATATGGTATATACATACATGGAGCTTTGCAAGTAGTTTATAAACAGGCTGATCAAACTGAGTAAGTTTCTTGAAAATAATGTTATTGTGTTTATAGCAAATAAGCTACTTACTCCTTGTTAGCCATGTCTTATTTCTTACGTATCCTCCTTTAGTGAGCATCAATTTTAAAATATTTTATGTACACAGCTACACAATTAAACATTTGTTCCTGTCACAACATACTAAATTCACATTTAAAACTATAAAGACATCCAGGTACTTTTAGTCTTACTTACATACTTATATATACTTTTAATATTCTATGTGATGTTATTTATATTATTTTATGGTACTTTATTAAAAATTTTTAAAAGAGCACAAAAACCTGGATCTTAGAGGATATGCAACTGAAAATATTTATAGTCTATACTTATTGCATGGTTCAAAAACACTCCTTTTTACAGGCAAATCGATTTGAAAACCGTAACCGTACAGTTTGGGTAACATAAAGCACTCTTTCCATGCCTACAATGTAAAAGGTTCAGTTAAATCTATTATGGACCACAGAGTTTGCAACTCTAACACTGGTAATAATTCTGCCTAAATTCCTTACTAATCTAGTATCAAAGTTATTTTTATTTCCTTTTTCAAAGGATTACTTGAACTAAATTGCTGGATAGTCTTTTCACCTTACACTTCTCACCGTGTATTTACGCAACTAACTTCGGGTACAGGTGCTTCCAGGTACACCTGGACGTGCCATAAGCATGAAGGTGTCTGCACAGAAGTGGCTCCGCGCGTCTGGAGTGATGCTCAGTCAAGAAGTCTACCGACGTGGCTCCGAACACTCAGCCCAGAACGTGACTCTCTGTCACACCGGCGTGCACAGCTGCTCAGTAACACCCGCACTGAAACACAGTGTTTACTGTAGCAATAACGACGCCTATTCTCCCGCTAAAGCAACAGGGTCTGGCTTTAGGGCAAAGGGGACAGAGCTGTCCGGAGGAAAGACGGCGGCTGGAGCCTGCGAGCGGTCACCCGACCACCCCAGGGCCTGCCCGCTCCCGCAGTCACCAACGTGCGGGTCAAAACAAACTGGCAAGCGACACGTTCCTGTGTACGCAGCGATCTGCAGGTCGGGGAGGGGAGGGGAAGCGGCCCGAACGCAGCTCCTGCTAAGAAACGCGGAACAGCAGGCGAGTACGTGTCCGTGAGAACCGTCACCGACCAGTTCCGAAGTCGCGTCTTCCACTTCGGCCACTTTCAACGAACCACCCGCCCCCAGCATCTTTAAAAGGAGCCGCTTTAGGACGCGAATTCCTCTTTTCCCAAAGTAACTCGCCCAGGACAGCAAATTCCAAAAGACGAACCCCCCACGATCCGAGAGCCCCGAACCACCCCGCTCGGGGAGCCGAGCGCTCTCGGTCTCCTCGGGGCGCCCCCGACCACCGACGACCTGCGCGAGTCGGCCCCACGCTCCGCACCGTCCCCGCACCCGTCTCGGGCACACGGGGCTCCCACCGGACCCGGCGTCCGGCCGGCGCCGAGGACAGGGTCCCGGAGCCCGGGTGTGCGCGGCGCCGGGCTCTCGCTCCGCACCGGGTCACACGCGCTCCGGCCCGCGAACGCCGCCGTCCCAGGGGCCGCACGCTCCTTGGCGCCGGAGCACAAAGGGGCCCGACCGCCGAGCACCTGTCCGGGCCGGGGAGACCGGGACTGCGAGCCCCGAGTCCGCGCGGGCCGCACCGCCCCCGGAGCCCCGTGCCCTCGCGGCGCCCGGCGCAGGGTCCCGCACCCCGACCCGCCCCCCGGCGCGAACCAGGAAATCGGTCGCGCCCGCCGCCACCCGCCCTCGGCGAGCCCCCTCGCCCCCGCCCGGCCCGGCCGCAGCCCGCCCGCCCGCTCCCGGTCCGCGCCGGCCTCCCCGCGGCACTCTGCCACCTCATCCCTCCTTGCCGGCCTCGCGGCCCCGCCGCCCCCGCCCCGGCGGCCTGCGCTCGGGCCGCCCCTCGGGCCGGGGCCGCCGGCCGCCTCCCCACGCCCGGCCGCGCTCGCGGCGCCGTCGGTCCCTCCGCGGCCCGGTCCCCGCCGGCCCCCAGGCCCGAGCTCCCGCCGCGCGCTCCCCGCCCCCAGCCTCCGCCCTCACCCAGCGCGGCCGCTCCCGGCCCCGCTCCCCCGCGCCGGGCTACCTGGAGGCAAGGGCGGCGGAGCACTTCACCCAGGGCCCCAGGTCGCAGAGGGCCCGGTGCTCGGGGTCCCGCTCCTTCTCCCGCTCCACGTGGTAGGCGTAGATGGAGAGCAGGATCCCGGCGGCGCACACTGCATACCGGGCCACCCGCTCCCACCGCGGCACCGACACTCTCAGCAGGACGGGCGCCGCCATCTTCCCCCCGCCGCCGCCGCCGCCGCCGCCTTCGCCGCCGCCGCCGCCCTCCGCCTCCACCTCAGCCGCCGCCGCCCGTCGGGGCCCGACCCAGCCGCCGCCGCCGCCGCCTCCGCCGCCGCAGCCACCGCCGCCGCCGCCGCCGCGCCCCATTGGTTCCACCGCCTGCTCCGGGCCCCGCCCCCACAGGCGCGCGGCCCAACCGCCCCGAAAGGAGAGCGCCCGGCGGGGCGGGGAAGGCGCGCGCGGGCGCGGAGGGAGGGGGCGGAGCGCGCAACCGTCGGGAGGCGGGGCCGGCAGGCGGGACCGGCAGGCGGGGCCGGGAGGCGGGGCCGGCAGGCGGGGCCGGCAGGCGGGGCCGGCAGGCGGGGCCGGCAGGCGGAGACAGAGGCGGCGCGGCGCGCGCAGCGGGCGGCACCGAGAGGAGGGGCGTGGCCAGGGGGCGGGGCGGGGCTCTGGGAGTAAGGGGCGGGGAAGGGAGTGGAGCGGGGCGGGGCCTGAGGGCCTTAGGGGTCTGGGTGCGATGAATAATAAATTTCAAAGATACCACCCAGTGTGACTAAGTGAGCCCTTGGCCCCTTCCCCTGGGGGTGGTGATCAATTGCCACAGTATTTTCCTTTTTTGTCATTATCATTTGATATTTTTGACCCAATCCAAATTAACCCTGGCAACGCCAGAGCTCCAGAGCCTGGCTTCCATTACCGGATACGCCCCACCACGACCTCCAACACCTCCGCGTTCAACAGGTGCAAACTTAAATATTCTTAAAAATTATTTATGAGAAGACAAAAAAATTATTTATAATGCCTTGCTTCTCTGTAAGGTGAACTTGAGATGGCTTAACATAATTAATGTGATACAGAAAAATGTAAAAATGAACTGAAAAACCAGGACAAAGAAAAAGACAAGTCAGAATAAAAGGAAACACCGGGAGTAAGAATACAGATAAGCAGGTCATAAGGTCTTGCATAATTATTAAAATTCAACCATAAATTTGGCTCTGAGTTTCCTGATGGTCACGATTAAAAAAAAAAAAAAAACAGACACGTGTGATTGTCACCGTCTCTGAGAAGAAAGAAACACACCATTCTTGGAGATGGCCAGCTTTTCTCTGGTTGCAGCTCTCAAAGAGATTTCAGGAGCTTTATATAGTGATTCTGAGTAAGAAGCAACGTCCTTGCATTATCTATTGTTGGGTAACAGATTACCCCAACTTCAGCAGCTTAAAACAAAATCCCTTATTTTCTCACAGTTTCCGTGGGTCAGGGATGTGGGTGTCATTCTGCTGGGTCCTCTGGGTCAGGGTCTCTTACAAAGCTGCATTCAGCACAGCCAGGCCCAGGCATCTCAAGGCAGGAGGATCCTCTTCCAGGCTCACTCAAACACCACTGCAAGCCCTCAGGTCCTTCGTTAGTTCCTGCCACTGGGACTTCTCCATAAGAATTATTTCTCAATAAAGCCAGAGGGGAAAAAAGAAGCTAGTCTCTGGGTCCAGTCTGCACTGAAAGGGAGGGGATTACACAAAAGCATGGAAACCAGGAGAGGGGATCACCGGGAGTTATCTTAAAGGTTGCCTACCACAGTCCTCGAAAGATCACCCCTCTAATTCTCTAGTGGTTTCCATAAATCCGAGTGAAGTCATTCTCTTGCAACCCCCTCCTTCCATATTGACTTGCTGAGAGCCATTGATCATCTGGCTTCTTGCACTCATCATTATGTCTGTAAGGTTTATCCATGCTATTGTACATAGCAATTGTTACTTTTCATTGCTGTGTTATAATCCATTATATGCATAACCACTATTATACTTTTATCTTATTTTTTTGTTTCAATTTTTATTAAATTCTAGTTAGTTGACATATAGTTTCAAGAATAGAATGTAGTGATTCATCACTTGTATAACATCCAGTGCTCATGATAACAAGTGTCCTCCTTAATACTCATCACCCACCTAGGCCATCCCCCTACCCACCTCCCTCCATCAACCTCAGTTTGTTCTCTATAGTTAAGAGTCTTATATGGTTTGCTTCCCTCTCTCCTCTTTTTTTTTCTTACCCCTTCCCATATGTTTATCTGTTTTGTTTCTTAAATTCCACATAATGAGTGAAATCACATGGTGTCTTTCTCTAACTTACTTCGCTTAGTATAACACACTCTAATTCCATCCACATCATTGCAAATGGCAAGATTTCATTCCTCTTAATCATTGAATAATATTCCATTCTGTGTGTGTGTGTGTGTGTGTGTGCACCACACCTCCTTCATCCATTCATCAGTTGATGAACATTTGGGCTTTTCCCATAATTTGGCTGTTAGGATAATACTGCCGTAAACATCATGGTGCATGGGTCCCTTTGAATCAGTATTTTTGTATCCTTTGGGTAAATATCTAGTAATGGGGTTGCTGGGTCATAGGGTAGCTCTATTTTCAACTTTTTGAGGAACCTCCATGCTGTTTTCCAGAGTGGCTGCACCAGCTTGCATTCCCACCAACAGTGTAGGAGGGTTCCCCTTTCTCCGCATCCTTGCCAACATCTGTTGTTTCCTGACTTGTTAGTTTTAGCCATTCTGACAGGTGCGAGGTGGCATCTCACTGTAGTTTTGATTTGTATTCCCCTGATGCTGAGTGATGGGGAGCACTTTTTCATGTGTCTGTTAGCTATCTGGATGTCTTCTTTGAAAAAAATAACTATTCATGTCTTCTGCCCATTTCTTGACTGGATTATTTGTTTTGGGGGTGTTGAGTTTAAGAAACTCTTTATACATTTTGGATATTAACCCTTTATCAGATATGTCATTTGCGAATATCTTCTCCCATCCCAGAGGCTGCCTTTTAGTCTTGTTTGTTTCTTTCACTGTGCACAAGTTTTTTATCTTGATGAAATGCCCATAGTTCATTTTTGCTTTTGTTTCCTTTGCCTCTAGAGATGTGTCTAATAAAAAGTTGCTACAGCTGAGGTCAAAGAGGTTGCCATCTGTGTTTTCTTCTAGGATTTTTATGGATTCAGGCCTCACATCTAGGTATTTAATCCATTTCGAATTTATTTTTGTGTGTGGTGTAAGAAAGTGGCCCAGTTTCACTCTACCACATGTTGCTGTCCAGTTTTCCCAGAACCATTTGTTGAAGAGACTGCCTTTTTTCTATAGGATATTCCTCCCTGCTTTGTCAAAGATTAATTCACCACATAGCCGTGGGTCCATTTCAAGTTTTCTATTTTGTTCCATTGATCTATGTGTCTGTTTTTATGCCAGTACCATACTGTCTTGATGACTACAGCTTTGTAGTAGAGCTTGAAGTCTGAAACTGTGATGCTCCTGACTTTTTGTTTTCAGGATTGCTCTATTTGGGGTCTTTTTGGCTCCATACAAATTTTTGGATTGTTTGTTCTAGCTCTGTGAAAAATGCTGGTGTTATTTTAACAAGAATTGCATCAAATATATAGATTACTTTGGGTAGTATAGACATTTTACCATTGTTTATTCTTCCAATCCATTAGCATGAACATTTTTCCATTTTTTTGTGTCTTCTTCAATTTCTTTCCTAAATTTTCAGGGTACAGTTCTTTTTACCATCTTTGGTTAGGTTTACTCCTAGGTATGTTGTTATTTTGGTGCAACTGTAAATGGAACTGATCCTGATTCCTTGATTCCTTTTTCTGCTGCTTCATTAGTAGTGTACAGAAATGCAACAGATTTCTGTATGTTGATTTTGTATCCTGCGAATTTGCTGAATTCATGTATTCTAGCAATTTTTTGGTGGAGTCTTTTAGGTTTTCTACAGAGAGTATCATGTCATCTGCAGATAGTGAAAGTGTGACTTCTCCCTTGCTGATTTAGATGCCTTTTATTTCTTTTTGTTTTCTGATTGCTTAGGCTAAGACTTCCAGTACTATGTTAAATAACAACCGTGGACATCCCTGTCTCATTCCTGGCCATAACCACAATTTTATCTCTCTGTTCTCTTCACTGTTGTTAGACATTGATCTGTTTTAGCTATTATGAATTACGTTGCTATGAACACCCTATAAACGTCTTATGGTGGACATAAGCACTCATTTCTATTGGGAAACACATTCAGGAGTGGGATTAGCCAGACAGTATTAGTACATATTCCCTCTGTCAATTCAGGTCTTCCACAAAGCAGATGGAACTAGATGGGCAAGAGCTTTACAGGGGGCGATGTCTGGGAAGGATAAAGGAGAGAGGGAGCAAGGGCAGACATGGGGAACCTCCAGACCACAGTGCGGGTCTGACCACTGTGAAAGCTCTGCGATTTCAGCCAGGCTGACAGGGGGCCCAGGCAACAGGCTGTCTGTCACAGGAGCTGTCTGCACGACGGCCTGGAACTAGTACGTCTGCCATGCACAGTACTGACTGGGAGCAGCCTGGAAACGGCATGGCCTCAGCATGAACACTGGAGTGGACCCAAAGGTATGGCAGCTGGAGGCTATTGGCTGACTGGCAGCCCCTTGCAGCTGGCTTTCTTGAAGGGAGAGCTGAGTGGTGTACCACCAGGTCCACCATACTACCAAGCAGCTTTCCAAAGTGCTTATACCGATTTAAACTCCCACTAACAATGTTTGAGATTTTCTCATACTCTAAATCCTCAACAATGCTTTGTGGTACAGATTGTCTGTCTTATTGGATTATAGAAGTTCTTTATATATTCTGGATACAAACCCTTTGTCAATACATGTATTGCAGATATCTTCTCCCACACTGTGTCTTGCCTTTTCCCTCTCTTGCTGATGTTTTTTGCTGAACAACAGAAGAGACTTTGAATTCCGCACATACATTCCACTACCTCTCAACTTGGAGACTTCAACCTCCTCCTTATTCACAGCTTACCTGTCTCATTCTTCTAGAAGGCTTTCCCACCCCTGTTGTACTAGTGAGGATTCTGGGTTGCCTGGGTGGCTCAGACAGTTGGGCATCTGCCTTCGGCTCAGGTCATGATCCGAGGGGCCTGGGATTGAGCCCTGCATGGGGTTCCCTGGTCAGTGGGGAGCCTGCTTCTCTCTCTTCCTTTGTCATCCCTCCCACCTTGTGCTTTCTGGTTCTCTCTATCTCTCTGTCAAATAAATAGATAAAATCTGTAGTAGTGAGGACTCTGGTAACACACACCCAGTTCACCAGGCCAGGGACTCAAACCCCATCAGGACTCTCTCTGCCCATCTCCCACCTCTGTGTGTTGATTTTGTCCTCTCAGGACAGCTTTGTGCATTCAGAAGCAAAAATAACCTCTGTAGTTCTTCCATCTTGCATCTCCATTTTCTCCTACCAGAAAGGAACTGCCTATCGTCCCTTCAATCCAATTTTTTAATGTCCCGATGAAGAATTCCAGGTTGACCAGCCTTAGGTCACTCATGGGCCCTGTAGCTAGAAAGAGTGCTAGGGATGGCAGCCCCACACACCCATAGGAGAGTCTACGAAGGAGCAGTCCTCTCAAACAAAAAATTGCTATTCCCAGAAGGAGGAAGAGGTAATTGTGCAGACAAAGCAGGAGGCTCATCCATTTATTTATTCCACAAATATTTATTGAGCACCTACTATGTGCAGGAACAACTTTAAAAGTTGGAGCCATAGTGGAGAAGATGAACAACAGCCCTTGCCTCACAGAGATCACATTGTGGGAGAAGCTGGGGAAGCTGTCCCTGTCAGGGGCTCACAGAGGAGAACCCCTGTTGTAGAAGAGAAGCCACTCTGCTCCCAGACAGATAGAGCTGCTCATCAGCCTTTCTTCCTCTCAACAAGGAACCAAGGTCTTCTGCTAGTGGTCACAACTCTGGGAGGTTGATTTCCAATTCAAGAATGTAAACATCAAGGGGCACCTGGGTGGCTCAGTGGGTTAAGCCGCTGCCTTCGGCTCAGGTCATGATCTCAGGGTCCTGGGATGGAGCCCCTCATCGGGCTCTCTGCTCAGCAGGGAGCCTGCTTCCTCCTCTCTCTCTGCCTGCCTCTCTGCCTGCTTGTGATCTCTCTCTGTCAAATAAATAAATAAAATCTTTAAAAAAAAATAAAAAATAAAAAAAAAATAAAAAATAAAAAAAAAGAATATAAACATCAAAATTTATGCACAGATGGAAACTTCATACATTGCTGGTGGGGAATGTAAAATGGTGCAGTCACTTGGAAAACAATTTGGCAGTTCCTCAAAATGTTAAACACAGAATTACCATATGACCCAGCAATTCCACTTCTAGGTTTACATCTAAAAGAATTGAAAACATGTGTCCACACAAAAACTTACACATGAGTGTTCACAGGAGCATTATTTCTAATGGCCAAAAAGTCCATTAACTGACAAATGGATAAAGAAAATGTAGTGTATGTATACAAAGGAATGTTACTGGTCAGCCGTAGGGAGGAGCTAAATACTGACACGCATCACAACATAGAAGAAACTTGAAAACATAGTGAGAGTAGACAAGGCTACCTGTTGTATGAGTCCCTCTAAATGAGACGTCCAGAATAGGCAGAACGCTAGAGAGAGATACAAGTTAGTGGTAACCAGGGGCTGGGGTGACAGGAAATGTGGACTGCTAATGGGTATGGACTTTCTTTTGGAGGTCATTTAAAGTTCTGGAATTTAATAGTGGTGGTAGCAGCACAACTATATGAATATACTAAAACCACTTTAAAAGGGTGTATTTTACCATATTTGAATCGTTTCTCAATAAAGCTGTTTAAAAAAGTGTACACAGAGAGCTTCCGCATTATAATTGCTCACTTAATGTCTGTCTCCGTGAGGCCAGTGGCTGGGTCTTTTGTATTCCCAGTGGCTGGTGCAGTGCCTGGCACAGCCCTGAGTGAATGGGAGAATGGATGAACGAGACCAGCTTGAATACCACCTCATTCAGGAAACCTCCCACTCTGTGTTCCCCAAGACTCCCCCCATTCCCATTCATTGGAGGGCCAGGTTCACTCTGGCAGGGATCTCTGCTCTAGCCCATCGCCTTGGGTTCCGGGGCTGCAGCAATGGCCACGCCCCCCCGGGGCACTGCAGCAGCAGCGCCCTCGTTCCCTGTGCTGGTTTTAAGGTCTATCTTTCATCAACACCTGGAGAGGTGCCTTTCTTCTGCCAAGCTTGGCTCTACAGCAAAGTTTCTTTTTTTCTTTCCAAGAACATTTTATCCAATATTTCTTTATTAGTATTTTTGTATTTTCTGTGTTGGCTTAATCTACCATGCTAGAACCAGAAATCCAAAAATGTTTCCATAAACTTGTTCATGACCCCAAATTTCCTTTGCGGAGTTAGAGTGCTATCCTCTACATTTTTTGTTTGGGGAAAGGTCACAGCAAGGATACAGCAGGACAGTCTGGGAAGCAGCTGGCCAGATCTCTCTACAGTAGACTCTGTGAAAGCCCAGGTCTCCAGGGCCCTTCAGTAAAATACCGCTCAAGGTAAATGACATGTCATTTTCTTATTCAAGGGATAGTGGATTCTGATATCATTTCATAACTACCAGTACAGAGGAAATGCTCGTTTATAAATACTGATGAGGAGTGGGCCAGTATACATCCTACGTTCACCACCTGCTGAACCACCAGGAAAAGAGGCCATCCACTGAGCACACAACTAAATGCTAGGCACTATGTCAGCCTCTTGATGTGGTATATTCAAACTTCATAAGATCTGCGTAAGGTAAGTATCAAGGTCCTGTTCCTGTGTCAAGGTGAAAGCGGATACTTTTCTGTGGTCTGCAGTAGGCTGAACCCAGGCTTAAACCCCGAAGTCCGCTGAGAATTCGTTCGCACATGGCCATCCCAGATACTAGCCTGGGGCAGCCTGAGGCCCCTTTGATATGTCTTCACAGAGAGCCTTTCCTCCCAAGACCCACGAACCCCAGCACAGGAATCCTAATGGATAGCCTAATTTGGTCCCAAAGGGGCAGTAGGAACTCCAAAGCCTGTGACGTCCCCCACCAGGCCTCATGTCCCTGTCATCCTGTTGTAAATTCTTTACCTGTATTAACTAATTTAATCCGAACAACAACTGGTGATGTAAGAACTATTGTTTTCTATGGTTTACAGATTAGCAAACTGAGGCTCAGAGACGCCAAACACCGCATAGCTATGAAGCTGCAGAACAGAGACGTGAGCTCCAGCAGTCTGGCTCCCATGCTCTCAGCTCCTGGGCTGTGATTCTAAAATGCAGAGAGAATCTGGATTTTTTTCCCTTAGTATTTACCATCATATAACATAATAGGCATTATACTTGAAAAAAACCACCTCTTTTATGTGTGTCTCTCCCATTAAAATATGAACCTCCCAGGGATAGAGATATTCGTCTACTTTGTTCACTACTGTATCAGCACCTAGATCAGCATCTAGGCCAGACCTGCCCAGGGGCCCCTGGGAGGCCCGGCGGCTAACCTTCCGACTCTTGATTTTGGCTCAGGTCACGATCTCAGGGTTGTGGATCAGGCTCCCTGCTCAGCGGGGAATCTGCTTCTCCCTCACCCATGGCCCCTCAGCCCTGCTCCTGCTCTCTCTATCACTCTTTCTCAAAATAAGTAAATAAAATCTTTTTAAAAAAATAATAAATAAATAAATTACCCAGGGTCCTGGGGTCGAGGCCGGCATCGGGCTCCCTGCTTAGCAAGCAGCCTGCTTCTCCCTCTCCCTCTCCCTCTGCCTGCTGCTCCCCCTACTTGTATTTGCTCTGTCTCTGTCAAATAAATAAAATAATAAATAAAATAATAAATAAAATAAATAAATAAAAATAAAAAAATAATAAATTAATTGATTAAATTAAAAATAGAACAGACCTGGCCAGAGTAGGCACCTAGCAAATACATTTTGAACGAATGAATGAGCACTCTAAAAAATGTTAAACATTGGGACGCCTGGGTGGCTCAGTTGGTTGGACGACTGCCTTCGGCTCAGATCATGATCCTGGAGTGCCGGGATCGAGTCCCGCATCGGGCTCCCAGCTCCACGGGGAGTCTGCTTCTCTCTCTGACCTTCTCCTAGCTCATGCTCTCTCTCACTGTCTCTCTCTCAAATAAATAATAAATAAAATCTTTAAAAAAATGTTAAACATTAGTATCTTTGCACAAACAATAGCCCACAGCAATATCTTTTCCTAAATAAAAGAGAAGCCCTCCCCACAAGGATTCCTTTTTTTACCACCCCAGAACCAAAGGCAAAACTTGGAAGCTTTTACAATTGTGTTTGCCCTCTCTGCCTTCCCCACACCTCTCTCAAGTCCTCAGCTTTCCTGAGGATGCCAGTGTCCACGTGACGGCCGTGCAATGTCACGGACTCATTGCCCCATATCTTCCTCATGTCTGATGACCTTTACTTTCATTCCACTGGAGTTGCCCATAGGAGCGGCCCTTGTAATCCTCTTGAACGGCCAGATTTCTGAATTCTTACGATCCAATACTCTGCATTTGGTACTTACCCTCTATGGCACAGTGCATTTTCTAAGATGGGGGCGACGAGATCCCCCCAGGCCATGGGCTCTTCTGCACTGCGGTGCTGACCCTGCTCCTGTCGGGGGGAGGTCTGTGTGCCTTTGAGTCCAAGAGGGTCTGTGACCATGGCAGAAGTGACCCTCTGTACCTTCTGAAGCTAGACCATAAAAGGTGATACTCCTTCCTCATGGTCTTGGGACGTTTGCCGTCGGAACCCAGCCACTGGGCCGTGAGGAAGCCAGCACAGGGAGGCTGCATTTAGATCCCTCAGCCAATAGCCCCAGGTCTCGCAGAGAGCTGACATTAGTCACCAGACAGGGACTGAAGAAGGCTTTGCAGTAACTCCAGCCCCAGCCATAGCAACAGCCTGAGGAACCCAAGTGAAAACCACTGTGCTGAATCCAATCAACTCCCAGAACCATGAAAAAAAAAAAAAAAAGGTTGTTTTTTAAGCCTCTGAGGCTTGGGGTTATACACTGTGCCGCAACAGTAACTGAGACACACTCCTGCGTCCAGTTCTCCGGTTCTCGGTTCTCGCACTCGCCAGACCTGTCTCTCACTGGAGACCTGCTGTGACCTAATCAATGTTTCCCCCACAGTCCCAGCAGGAGGTAGGTTGGGGCATCTTTTTGCTCTTCCTGGCCATTTCCAGACCATTTTTCATCCTGCTGGGCTACCTAAATGTCTGCCTTCTCCCGCATTCTATCACCATTCCATCTATTCAATCTGTGTGGCTGCAGCAAGTCCTGTTTTTTTTTTTTTTTTTTTAAAGATTTTATTTATTTATTTGACAGAGAGAGATCACAAGCAGGCAGAGAGGCAGGCAGAGAGAGGAGGAAGCAGGCTCCCTGCCGAGCAGAGAGCCCGATGCGGGGCTCGATCCCAGGACCCTGAGATCATGACCTGAGCCGAAGGCAGCGGCTTAACCCACTGAGCCACCCAGGCGCCCCGCAAGTCCTGTTTTTATAGGGTTTTTTCCCTAAGGATCTTTGAGACTCTCTGAGGAGGCTCATGTGCCTCCCAAAGAGGTGAGTTAATTTGCCCACAGTCCATATCCCAGCCAGCAGGAAGCCATGCGATGGCTGTACCCAGCTGTCCCTGCACGTCACACTTTCTTTTCCTGCATGCACTTTCTTCACTCTGTGAAGACAAGGACACTTTTGAGCTAATCAATGTGTGTACTTTCTGTTTAAAGCAAAACTTGTAATAAATAACCCCCCTGCACAATGCTGAATTCCTAGTGGGGCCATGTGTTGAAAGCAGTTGTCTGCAAACCCAACTCCTGTGCAATTTTATCATTTTGTTTATTTGTTACTCTATGAACTCCTCGACAATTCACAGGAAGCCCCAGAATAAATAATTCAAAAATCATTAACAAAAGGCTTTATTGTCTTTAGTAATTTTGTTGGTGATCTTTCCTTGCTGGTATAGAACATATGTTTTAGAAGGAATGAGGCCCCTCCTAGTAACGGTTTGGTCGTGAGTTGCACACAGCACGAGATAAACCTCTTGGATACTAGAAATGCACTTCACGAAAGCACGGTGAGTGAAGGCACAGGCTGGCATCAGAGGCATCGGTCGGGAGCAGGGCGGAGAGGCCGTGTTGTGGCGGTGAAGAGCACAGGTTGCGTCTCTACCTCTTCACTACTTGGTTCTCCTGGGAAGGTGGTCGGCCTCCCTCCGCCTCTGCATCTGTAAAATGGGGATGGCGTAGTACCTGCCTCGGACAGTTAGAGGAGGGTTAAATACACCGTGCCAGGCATATAGTATGTGCTCAGCAAATGTTGACTACTGTTAGCTTAATCTTGGCCTCTACAGAGAAAAGAAAAATGCAGCATTCTGTGAACTTAAGTTTTTCCAAAAGCAATGGCTTAAAATAAACTGCTATTTGAAGGCAAAGATTATTATATTGAGTAAATGCTATCCCCAACTGAAATGATCTATATTCCAATAACTACATGAAACACATCAGATTGTGTAGTTCCTTAAAGAACATTTAATAACCTAATATAAAATGCAGATTCCTGGGGTTTGCTTCGTACCTCATTCCCAGCAGAGCAGGAGCCCAGGAAGGTGCACTTCTGTCAAGCCTCTAGGTGATCCTTATGATCAGGCAAATTCAGGTAGCAACAGGGATGGAAGGGTTGGTAAGTGCACGATTTCCCTGGGGAGCTCAGTTTTACAAGCCCTACCTTGAATATTCTCTAGGTTAAATAATAATGGTCACAGAGCAGTTGTTTTCAAATTCTAATGGTGCTTAAGAGAGTTGCTAAAAATCCAGATTCCAGGTCCGACTTTTAAGAGATGCAGATTCAGAGATTCAAGTGACACTTGGGAATCTGCAATTTTCAACCAGCCCTTCCCCTCTAGGGTGAGTCATCGAGAAGCACTTTTTTAAAGGTGTATTTATTTATTTGAGAGACAGAGATCATGAGCACGGGTGTGAGCAAGTACGCAGAGGAAGGGGTGAGTGGAGGGGCAGAGGGAGAGGAAAAGAGAAAATCCCTCGACTCGTTTGCTGAGCACAGATCCCATGACCCTGAGACAGGACCTGAGCGGAAGAGTCAGTGACCAGCGAACAGAGCCACTCAGGCGCCCCAGAGAAGCAGATTTGACTCTTGCCGTTCACATGCTAGAGAGAAGCCAGGCATACTTTTTTATCTGAAAATGGTCTGACTTTCCTATGTAATTTGAATATCTCAGACCTCATCAACTTGTAGGTACAAATAAGGTCACAAGAAAATTATAACTGGGTCTTGTGAATTTTGAACACCAGATGGTTATGCAAGAATTAGTTTCCCTCCCCAGGTATATCTGGAGATCTCGGGAAAAAAAAAAAAAAGTGCTTTCCTGTATGTATGTGTTACCTTTTTGTTTACCAGACTGATGGTTCAAATTTCAGCCTTACCACCTACAAGCCTTGGGCAAGTTGTTACTTATCTGTTGCTGCATTATAAATTATCCCCAAACTTTGTGGTTTAAAGCAACAATGATCACTGTATTATTTCTCATGGTTTCTGTGGTTGCGACTTTCAGAAGGGCTTGGTTGGCTCAGTGTCCTTCATGTGGTTGCAGTCAGACAGGGCTTGGAACTGGAGCAACAGGGAATGGAGCAGCTGGATTCGCTGGGTATCTCTCCCTCTTTCTTCTTGTGGTTTTGGGACCTCTCCATGTGGTCACTGCATGTGGGTTAGTTTGAGCTTCCTCACAGCATGGTGGCCTCATGGCAGCTCAAGGCTGCAGGATAAGTATTTCTTTAAACAAGGTGGAAAGTTCATCCCCTTTCTGACCTAGCCTTGGAAGTCACATTGCCTCATTTCTGCAGCATTCTCTAGACTACAAGAGATTCAGAAGTCTGCTCTGATTCCAGTGGAGGGGACCAGACCCCATCTTTCAATGGCAGGAGGTTCCAAGTCACACTGCAGAATAACATGTGGGTTAGGACGTGTTGTTGCAGCAGCCGTCTTTGGAAAACACAATCTGCCACATGTCCTGGCCAAGGCCGAGTTGTAGAAGGAAGATGATAATAATATCTACTTAGTAGGGTTGTGAGGGGGCGCCTGGGTGGCTCAGTCAGTTAAGCCACCAACTCTTGATTTCAGCTCTAGTCATGATCTGGGTCCTGGGATTGAGTCCCATGCCAGACTCTCTGCTCGCTTCTCCCTCTCCCTCTTCCTCTCCTCCTCCCCCTCACTCTTGTGCATGTTCTCTCTCTCTCAAATAAATAAGTAAAATCTTTTTAAAAAATAATGTTGTGAGAACTAAGTGAATAAATCCATGGAAAGCACTTAGAGTAGAATCTGGCATGCTATTTTCATCACCATTACTATCATCATGCACTGAACAAGGAACCATGCAGTCGTGACCCCCACGGGTCCTCAGAAGTGCCTCTCTGAGGCCAAGTACACAACTGCCTCTGGCCCCTATTTCCCTGAATCACCCTCACTGACTGTAAATCTTCCGCCATTGCTAGTGGCATGCTGGCTGAGCTAAGACCCTGCAGCCACTGGTCCCCACACCTCAGAGATGCCAGTGCGTAGATCCCACACCGACTGGCTACGGTTTGCTGCTGCTGCCTCAGCACAATTATTGCCCCCAATCCCAAATTCTAGCAGGCAGCCCAACGGAGGAGTCACCTCTGAGTTGACCTGCCCCCTGTCTCCTGCTGTCACCCCATCCCTGAGGGTACCTGCTGATTCCCCAGCCACAAATGCCCAGGAAAAGCAAGTAACAGAACCAAATAAGCAAACAACTCCCCCTCGATACTATGCTCACTTATGGAGGCTGGGACACTATCATTTGGGCTCCAAACTGATGGATAGTAGTAAAACTGTTTTCTTAACTGACAGACATGATCGTTCTCCCTGGAGCAGAAACAGTCCCACGATGGTTTCTGACATCAGAGGCAAGGCTGTTTCCCAGGTCCACCTGCTCTTTCCTCTTTAGCCTGGCCCCATTTAAACATCTGGTTATCATACCAGGTGCCATTAAGAATTTGATAGTTTCCATAGTCTGCTTCTACTGGTCCCAACAAGTCCTTCCTACAGATTTATATAGTCTAAGTTGTGAACAAAATTGAAGTTGATTTTTCCCCAGAGT
Organism: Lutra lutra; assembly: GCF_902655055.1. NCBI lineage: Eukaryota > Metazoa > Chordata > Mammalia > Carnivora > Mustelidae > Lutra > Lutra lutra. The sequence continues at coordinate 24,986,132 of NC_062295.1, read as the reverse complement.
CCCCCTGTATAGTTCAGTAGATGCAGATGGAAACTTGGGAGGAAGAGAGCCATTTCGACCCAGACCCAGAACACATTTCAGTACAAGCTCTGCCTCCCAGTACACTCTGTCACACCTGCAAGGACCCCCTCATCCACTTGCTTGTTCAGAAAATAGGGGAAATGCTCCATGTAGGAAAAAGTTTTCATGATTTCCTTGACTTCCAGTATGGTGAGGGAGTTGTTACCTGGGTGGCTGAGATGGCTGCTCCAGGAGCGGATTGTCAGCAGGTGTTTTGGAGAAGGTAAGGAGGGATGAAGATAGCAACAGGAGTCAGACTTTGTCCTGGCGAATGAGGGGCCACAGCTCAGGCTGAAGGGGCAGTTCTCATACATGATCCTATGGGCACTGGGGTCCACACCATGCACTTTGGTGCCAAGTCTCGCGTGGCTCAGAGAAGGCTGGAGTGTCAAGTGGGGCAGGGGATCTGGTCTCACTGCGTGGACGGCTGGTTCTCTCCTAGGTACCCAGGATCTAAACTGCTCCTACAGTGGGCAATCTCCCACCTAAGGAGGCAGAGCTCACCTCCCACTGAAAGAGCTGAAAACATCAGACACTTTCCCCAGCTTTGCTGGGGGTGAGGTATAGGGAGACCCACAGGCCTCGTGTCAGGGAGGGTAGATGCGTGGCAGCATCTCTATCTAGTTTCTCCTGGAGGTGACAGTGACAGGGTTCTAGCGTCAGTGGGGACAGGCTAGGTGTTCTGCCAGGCCACCATGGAGAGCAGTTTCTTCATTATAATAGCTCCTAGATAGGACCTGGACATTTGTTGCTATCTACAGAGCTTCCCATTATGTTTTCCCTGGCCATTCCAGAATTTTGAAAACTATCCAATATCTAATATCATTTTAATAAGAAGTTCTTTTCCTTTTTAAATTAGCCCAAGTTGGAGTGCCTGGGTGGCACAGTCAGTTAAGCGGCCAACTCTTGATTTCAGCTCAGGTCATGATCTCAGGGTCTTGGGGTCCAGCCTCAAGTCCCAAGTCAGTCTCCACGCTTAGCAGGGCGTCTGTCTGAGAATTCTCTCTCCCTCTTCCTCCCTTCTGTCTCTCAAATAAATAAAAATAAATCTTAAAAAAAACAAATCGTGATGCTTTCCCATAAAGCTATGACCAATAATGGCACTTTCAAACATTTTTTAACTCCAGAGGCTTCAGAGCACAGTGATCTCAGCAGGGATACCTGTGTCTACAGGGATGCCACTAGCTCAGCAGGGTCAGGCTTACAAGGGGCCTGTGGACATCAACCAAGGAGGCCAGAGCAGGGGCTGGGGGAGAACACGGGGGATGCCCTGGGGTAGCAAAACTGCTAGTTCTCAGGAGTACCAGTAAGACACCCTAGGAGACTCCCCTTAATGGTGGAAGGATGATCCTATGATAGTAGGTAAGGGTAAGACCCAGAGACATTTGGGATGTTCATGACTATTGATGGGACCTCCATCTGTCCACAGGCTGATGCAGCCTCAGGAAATTGTTACCCAACAACAATCTCCCCTGAGCACTAGAGAACCCATCAACCAGGCCCTGGCTACAGACTGTAACCTCAAAATCAAGGCTCATTAGAATGCCTGGGGCTGAGAAGGAAAGAATTCTGGAATTTGTTGTTTGTCTACATTTTTAATTGAGGTATATCAATATCTGGTTTTCGTAAAAGCAGAAAAGAAAAAGCCTCTTCTAATGTCTTTGCTTATAGCAGGTTACAGAGGAAGGAGAAAAGAAGGAAAGCAGAAGAAAAGGAAAGAAGGAAGAGTTTAAAGCCAACAGTATGACTTTCAAACTGTCGTGGAGATTTTAGGCAGCAGCATGACATGTCCAAGTTGGGCCATCCAGGGAGGGCTGACAGCAACGCCACATTCCTAAGCTTAGGAGGCCTAAAGTTTGTTTCCCAATGAAGCTAGTTCAGGGTTAAGGACGCCCTACCATTTGAAGGAAGGAAGTCCAGGGTTTGGCCACCACTTAACCTGTCTCTGTCTCAATGCCCTCAAAAGAAGAACAGACGGGAGAATTCAGGCACTCTTTTACTATAAGTTCAAATGCTCTTTCAAAAGAAACAAGAAAGGCATCACAGATATATCTAAACTAATGCTACAAGACAGGAACCGTAATAGGAACAAATAGTAAGTGTTTGAGTCAGAGCCCTCCCAGATGGGAGGCTGGCAGTGAGGACCCTGAGCTTCTCCAGAGCGGAGAGGGGAAAGGAGCTTGCAGGGATCAGGAAGCACACCCTGCTCCTGAATCAGCTCACAGCAGCAGCCCCCTGCACGGCTAGATAATCTTACACCTGCAACTGTGGCCAGTTCACCCTTCTTATTTCATGAGGGTGAAAAGGTGAATGATTTTTTGGTGGGAGGAGCAAAGAATTTGACTCAGAGATTTACAGTTGAGGGGGACTTTGAAATGACTGAGTCCAACCCATTCAATAGCAAATTCAGTAAAATTAAATCTGTAAACGAAACACTTGACACATGTGAAGGAGTTCTGGAAGAGGAAACAGTTTTAAGAGAGTGAGGATTCTTGACCATCTTGGGTGATGTGTTGGTTATTTACTGCGGCACAAATTATCCCCAACCTTAGACTCTTCAGTGTCTTAAAATGACAATACTTATCATCTCACAGTTTATCTCAGCCAGGAGTCAGGCTTCCAGAATCCACAGCCTGGCTGTGTCCTCTTTCTCAGGGTTCTTACAAGGCTGCATCTAGCTGTCAGCCGAGGCTTCAGTCTTATCCGAAGGCTTGACTGCGGAAGAATCTGCCTCAAAGCTCCCTTACGTGGTTTTGGCAGGTTCCCTTCCTCACTGGTTGTTGGACTAAGGGCCTCCATTCTCTGATGGCTGGTGCCCAGAGGCTACCCTCTGTTCCTTGCCATCCATATGGCAACTTGTTTTATCAGAGTGAGCAAGCAGAAAGAGTGAGAGAGGATGCCAGCATGCTAGTGAGACGGAAGTCCCAATCTTTTGTAACCTAGTCATGGAAGTGATATCCCATTCACTTTGTGTATTCCATTTCTTAGAAGCAGGTCACCAGGTCCAATCCACACTTAAGAGGAAGGCATTATACGAAGGAGTGAATACCCAGAGGCAAGATTATAGGGAAGCTTGTCAGCTGCTGCCTGCAACAGACATATCTAGAAGGTAAGAAAGGGGTCAGAATCCTAGAAATGTAGAATTTTCTGATTGAAATGAAAAGGCCCTGTAGACCTAGCCATCCATGTGCTGTCTGAATTCCTAATACAGCTCCATGCCAAGTAGCTTTTTATTCTACATCTGTACAATGATGTGGTTAGAAGTGGTATCCTTGTTATACCAGGCTACGAACCACCTTCCTGTAACATTCATCCATGCCCATGAAGGCATCCTATGACCTGTGAGAATGGTAGAAAGGTCAGAAGTTTTTATTCTCTTTCAGTGATGGCCAACTGCTTTGATGAAAGCTAAAAAGTAAATTGTAAATAAAGATTGGTTCTCGGGGTGCCTGGGTGGCCACAGTGAGGTGTCCACTCTTGGTCTCAGCTCAGGTCTTGATCTCAGGATGGTGAGTTCAAGCCCTGCATTGGGCTCTATACAGGGCATGGATCCTTACTTTGAAAAAAAAATTTTTGGTCTAATTTTTAAAGTAACCTGGAACAAGTAGAATGTTTCTGCAACCATTAGTTTGCATAATTTGACATATAAAACACAAAAGATCTCTCTAAGAAGCTGAATGAATCAGCACGTTTTAAAGAAAAAAAAATAGTGGGAGTATCTAGTATTACCAAAACCAAAGTCAGCAGTTAAAAATTCCAGAACCAAGAAAATAAACAGATCAAACAAAAGAGAAGGCCCTAGTGCTTTAATCCATTTGACATTCGGAATATTTTTTCACATGGAATTCTGAATTTGGCAAGAAATGTGAACTGTGGTCCCATGACTGGCAGGGAACATTTCAGAGTTCACGGCGTGCTCTCTGGGAAACTACTGTAGCCAAGGTGGTGACATCATGCTCGATCACTCACTTATCTACAAGACCTACCTCAAATGGCTATTTGTAAATGTCAACTCTAGGAAAGACAATTTTTATCAGAAAGCAATAAAGCCAGGTTGGAAAGGAGGTTGGAGGGAGGGAAGGAAGTGGGTGGGGGGAGGAAGGAAAGAAGGAAGGAAGGAAGAAGGAAGAAAGGAAGGAAGGGAGGAAGGAAGGAAAGGAGGGAGGGAAGGGAGGAAGAAAAGAAGGAAGAACCTTTCCTTCGAATAACCCCTTTTATTTTGGGTGATTACAAGATTATGGGAACACACATAAGGCCTACATTGAGGACCACAGAACTATTTTGGGTGGTGTTTATTGCAAAACAAATCTCACTAATTAACTCATAAGACAGCCAAGATGAAAAGATTTTAGGGAACATGTGGTCTCACCCCTAATTTTGAAGATGAGGAAATTGGGTCCCAAAGAGGCTAAGTAACTCACCAAGTAGTGGGAGAAGACTGACACTTAGACAAGCTATTCCCACTAGGGATCCAATGTGGAACAGCTACAGCCAACTTGGTAATGTCTCCATCCCAGGGGATCAGTCCGCCTTTGCCTTGTGCACGCACTCCAGCAAGAGTTATTTCTCAACACTGTGTTTATGCAAACTCTTGAGCAGCACAGACTCCTGGACTAAGAGACTCTCCACTCGGTGTGCAATTGAGGGCAAAGGCTGGGATGGCTTGGCCCTGCTCCAAACTCCTTCTGCAGGGGCCTGAGGTGACAGAAAAAACACATGTATTTTTCCCAGTTAGGTGAATAAAGACCAGGCTCATCAAGTAAGAGTGAAAGTTAGTTTATGAAGTAAAGAAAAGCATTCAAACTGGAGGAGAGCATCGACTGTCTCCACGTGTGTGAGACTTTACGACTGGCCCACTGTCAGGGAACAGGTGGGACAAAGGAGAAACCTGGAAATGTATTTCATGTCTGTGCTAGTGGAGATGGAAGTAATTCAACTGCTTTTCTTTTCTTTTCTTTTCTTCCTTTCTTTTTTTAAGTTTCAGAGGTAGTGTTTAGTGATTCATCAGTTGCAACATCTGCTTTTCTATCTGCTTTCTCTCAGCCCAAATTAAACTTACCTTTTATTTATTTTTTAAATTTCAGAGTAAGCATCCTGCATTTTCCCAAGATGCTTTACTCTCTTTTTTAAAAGATTTATTTGTCTGTTTTAGAGAGAGAGAGCACAGGGGAAGGGCAGAGGAAAAAGGAAAGAGAAAATCTCAAGCAGACTCTGGACTGAGTGTGGAGCCTGACTCGGGCCTTGGTCCCAGGACCCTCAAGATCATGACCTAAGCTAAAACCAAGACTTGGATGCTCATCCAGCTGAGTTACCCAGGTGTCCCTGAAACAGCTTTTAATTCCAAATGCAAAATAAACAACATAGAAATGTAAGACAGCACATTAAAAAGACCCAAGAGTCAAAGGAGGAAAGGTGTATCCAGAGGTGTTCCATGAAGTTGGATGCTAAGAGATAAAGAAAGGAAAAAATGGAGTGTGAAGAAAGCAACATTTTGAAAGCTCAGCAGGTATTTCTTTTCTTTCTTTTTTTTTTTTTAAATCAGAAATAGTGTTTATTGGACTCCCCTCCATTAAAATATTGTCTATGGAAGTAAGATTAACATCTTATCTCTTTGGTTCACAGAACACCAAAAAAGGAGAGGAAAGGAAGAAAGGAGATGAAGGAGAGAAAAAAGGACTTGGGTGAGAACTGGAGAAATCCCCAAGAAAGTTGGGGGAAAGGTCCATGCTTTTGCTTCTCTGCTCTCCCTTCCAATTCTATAATTAGCACAAGAAAGGATTTCAAGGCCCATTTTGGCTTATCTCTTATATCCCTAAATCCATGCCTGTTCCTCAAGTATTTAGTTAGGAAGGAGAGCTGTGAGCTAGTAAAATCTGCTCCCCCACCACCTCTGGAATTTTCCCCACAGAAATAGGACACAATAAAGTCAGACAATGAAAGCATTCACTCCAGGGATGCCTCTGTTCTGGTGAACCAGAATGAAGCTTAACCAAACAAGCTGGGGAGCAACTTAAGCGAAGTGGAAAGAGAAAATGGTTTTCCACTTCTAGATATAGTGAAACACATTAGCAATAGCTTTGGGGTCTAAGAAAATCCAGTGAGTTACAAGTGATCAGTTTCATGATGGCCTGATGAGATCACAGTTGAAGTACATTAATGACGATTAAAGTTAATGAAAAAGGTGCCTACATAGTTTGTTTTCTTTAAAGTGTGTCTTTTTTTAGCCCCACTTTGTTGAAGTACGAATGACATATAAAAAGCTGTGCATATTTAATGCGTACCACTCAATGAGTTTAGGATTCAAATCATGTCCTTTTGGGATCGTGATTAATTAGAATGCTTAAACATTTTAAACATACAGAAATGCTATGCAGATCACTTACAAGGCAGTGCATGGTAATACTAAGTGTCTAAATGTAGCTATTTTGTAAAGAGCTCTCTTTGATTAGAAGGAGTTTAAAAGACACTAAGTAGGAGTGCTCTAGCCCAGAATTGATAGCGAGATTGATACAGTGGCCATGGGCTGAAGGAGAGGGGAGGTAGAAGGGAGAGGTGATCTTGAGATACATCAAATAGGACTTGGAGAGCAAGCAGACCTAGTGGGGAGCATGAAAGGAAAGCCAAAGAAGGCCCAGGTCCCCAGGTTAGATGGCCAGTGTGACACGCGGCATCAGTCGCTGAGCTTGCAGGTGACAGAGGAGGAATTCATGCCACTATGCAGCCAGTCCACCGTGCACCTAGCCAGTTAGGTGGACTGACACCCTGGTTAGGTGCTCTAACCACGCACCTGCAGAGGGCTGTGTGTTCTCCAGATGGGTGACAGACTCCTGCCAGATTATGGACAACTCACTCACCCTGGCTGCCTATCTTCACAGTTACAAAATGACGCTTGTTTTAATATTCTAATAACATCATTGTGTTTAGCAGTTAGTGTCGATATTCAGAAGCCCTCAGATGATGCACACATTTAATGAATTTTACGAGTAGAACAGTTAAATAAAATGAACTCTGTGAAACCAAGAATTATGCTTTTTGGATATCCCATTTGGTAATCCCTTACCGTACATACCAGGCCACATGACAAGCATGCTGGGAGAGCAGTCCTTGGTGGGGTGGGGGGATGACACGGAGGATAGGAGACTAAGGAGGTGATAAGGAACAGAGGGATGCAGCCAGAGTGACACCCTCCTCTGTGTTGTCTCCAGTCTTTGTACCCTTCCTTTCTATAATCCAGTAATTTAAAAATGGTTTCCCAAGTGTATAATATTTGCTTCATTCAGTGACAGAATAGACACTCAATGTTCAAATTTACTGAAAGGGAAAACAATTAAAGTGCCATTTGGAAACTTCTAAAAAACACATAACCAAGAAACTGAGAAAAAGTTCAATCGAAAGTTATTAGAGAAAGTAAAAAACAATTTTAAGGAACTCAGTGTTCATACAAATCAGTCTGATTGGTTTCTTGTCCTTCTCTCTTTCCAATTTCTTTCTCCCTCTCAAAGTGTGGGTTTCATTGACAAACTTGGGAAAAGAGGTGTTGGGGGAACATTCATTATTTAGAAACCCAAAGCTGCCCAAGGGGAGTTCTGAGTCATAATCAATATACTTCACCTGGGAGCCTGTAACAATGATTTATCTTTGTGTGAACTCTAGAGCAACATACACTCCTGAGCTAAAAGACATTCCATTCAGTTTGCAATTGGATGCAGCAGATGTGTGATGAGGGACAGGCCATTGTTTCCAGTATCAAAGGAATGAATGAAGATAGTCTTGTTTGAAAGACTCCACCCCCAAACTACTAGAACTCATACAGCAATTCCGTAATGTGGCAGGATACAAAATCAATGTATAGAAATCAGTTGCTTTCTTTCTTTTTTTAAAAAATTTTAATAAATTTTACTTATTTGACAGACAGAGATCACAAGTAGGCAGAGAGGCAGGCAGAGAGAGAGAGAAGGAAGCAGGCTCCCCTCTGAGCAGAGAGCCTGATGCAGGGTTCGATCCCAGGACCCTAAGATCATGACCTGAGCCGAAAGCAGAGGCTTTAACCCACTGAGCCACACAGGTGCCCTCAGTTGCTTTCTTATACACTAACAATGAAAATATAGAAAGGCAAATTAGAGAATTGATCCCATTTACTATAACACCAAGAACCATAAGATACCTTGGAATAACCCTAACCAAAGAGGTAAAGGATCTGTACTCGAGTAACCACAGAACACTCATGAAAGAAACTGACTAAGACACAAAAAGATGGAAGACCATTCCATGCTCTTGGATCGGAAGAATAAACATTGTTAAAATGTCTATACTGCCCAGAGCAATCTACACTTTCAATGCCATCCTAATCAAAATTCCACTGACATTTTTCAAAGTGCTGGAACAAACAGTCCTAAAATTTGTATGCAACCAGAAAAGAATTGCTAAGGAAATGCTGAAAAAGAAAAACAGACCTGAGGGACTCATGTTGCCTGATTTCAAGCTTTACTACAAAGCTGTGATCACCAAGACAGCATGGTACTGGCACAAAAACAGACACATAGATCAGTAGAACAGAGTAGAGCCCAGATATGGACCTGCAATTCTATCATCAAATAATCTTTGACAAAGCAGGAAAAAATATCTTGTGGAAAAAAGACAATCTCGTCAATAAACGGTGCTGGGAAAATTGGACAGCTATATGTGGAAGAATGAAACTTGACCATTCTCTTACACTATACACAAAGATAAACTCGAAATGGATAAAAGACCTCCACGTGAGGCAGGAATCTATCAAAATCCTAGAGGAGAACATAGGCAGTAATCTCTTTGACATCAGCCACAGCAACATCTTTCAAGACATGTCTCCAAAGGCAAAGGAAACAAAAGCAAAAATGAACTCTTGGGACTTCATCAAGATCAAAAGCTTCTGCACAGCAAAGGAAACAGTCCACGAAACAAAGAGGCAACCCACAGAATGGGAGAAAATATTCGCAAATGACACTGCAGAGAAAGGGCTGATATCCAAAATCCACAAAGAACTCCTCAAACTCAACAACCAAAAACCAGATAATCATGTTTAAAAATGGGCAAAAGACATGAAGAGACACTTTTCCAAAGAAGACATACAAATGGCTAATAGACACATGAAAAAATGTTCATCATCATAGCCATCAGGGAGATTCAAATCAAAACCACATTGAGATACCAACTTACACCAGTTAGAATGGCCAAAATTAGCAAGACAGGAAACAACGTGTTGGAGAGGATGTGGAGAAAGGGGAACCCTCTTACATTGTTGGTGGGAATGCAAGTTGGTGCAGCCACTTTGGAGAACAGTGTGGAGATTCCTGAAGAAATTAAAAATAGAGCTTCCCTATGACCCTGCAATTGTGCTACTGGGTATTTATCCCAAAGATTCAGATGCAGTGAAAAGAAGGGCCATCTGTACCCCAAAGTTCATAGGAGCAATGTCCGCAGTCACCAGACTGTAAAAAGAACCAAGATGCCCTTCAACAGACGAATGGATAGGGAAGATGTGGTCCATATACACTATGGAGTATGATGCCTCCATCAGAAAGGATGAATACCCAACTTTTGTAGCAACATGGACGGGACTGGAGGAGATTATACTGAGTGAAATAAGTCAAGCAGAGAGAGTCAATTATCATATGGTTTCACTGACTCTTGGAGTATAAGGAATAACATGGAGGATATTGGGAGAAGGAAAGGAAAAATGAAATTGGGGAAACTGGAGGGGGAGATGGAGCATGAGAGACAGTGGACTCTGAGAAACAAACTGGGGGTTTTGGAAGGGAGGAGAATGAGGGGATGGGTAAGCCTGGTGGTGGGTATTAAGGACGGCACGTATTGCATGGAGCACTGGCTGTCGTGCATAAACGATGAATCTTGGAACACAGAGAAAATGAAATAAATTTTTTTAAAAAGACTAAATAAAAATGATCCGAACGGAAAAACTATATATATTCGTTTGAGAAGCCAATGATTTCCCAAGAAGCCTCCAGAGCCTGACCCCACTGGGCCTTCACAGGCACTGAATGTGAAGATGAGGGGATTCGGGATGGGTCATATTTTCTTAGAGGCCCTGCTCAAAACTTGGCCTGGAATGATCAAAGGAAATTGATGGGGTGGCTCTTCACCATTGTTCTTCTCCCTCTCTCATCCCGCCATGTCCGATTTCTCAACAAGCAGGTAGAATGTTCTTAAAACAATGACTAGTTACTCAACCCTCCAACAATCTCCAATACTCTTAGAATAAAAACCAAAGACCTTATTAGGGGTCCAGAAACTCTTCCTGACAGGCCCCCATTATCCCTCAGTCCTCATATCCTGCCAATCTCTCCTGCTCTGGCCACATTAGTCTTCCTGCTATTCCTCAAACACGCCAGGCAGGCACCTTTCTCAGGGACTCTGCACTTGCGGCTCTCCGTGCTGGAAGACTCAGATCTTCACCTGACTCCGTTTCTCGCTTCATTCAAGTCTTGGCTCAGTTCACCTCCTGAGAGATCTTTCCTAATCCTTCCGTTTATACAGGGCCCCTCACTCTCTATCCCCTTGTCCTGCTTTATTTTTCTTCATAGACTTACCGTATCCTAACCCCACATTATATCTTTAGTGCTTATTGTTTATTTATCCCACCTTCTGGGAGAAGGAATCTTGTACTTGATAAAGAAAGAAAGAAATTGATAACAACCAGAAAAGGTTATTCCCTTTTAATTAGTTTAAATTCAATAATAGGAAATGACACCAGATGAAATGTTTCAATGGTAGGTAAGATCCTCATATAAAGATGGCAGATCCCAAAATCTCCTCTCCCCGGTACTCATTCATTCTAAAGACATTTATTGTATGCTTACTCTATGCCAACCACTATGCTAGGTTCTGAGAAGGAATAAGATGAAACTCCTGTTATATGGTGTTTATGTTCTAATCTGGGGAGGAGAACATGCAGTTTAGAAAATAAATAACAAACTATTTTTAAATGTGATTTAATGAGATTAGTTCCCTCTGTTTTGAAGGAAATAAGAGCGTGATTGATGGGAAAGAGGATAAGTTCCTTCTTTAGACAGGATGAGAAAGACTCCATAGAGCTTATGCTTGAGCTGAGGCATGAGAGAGGAGAAAGATCTAGCCATGGCATGGGATGTTCATTTCATGCAAGGAAGAGCATGTGCAAAGGTCCTGTGTAGAGAAAGCACTTGGTATTTACAGGAGCAGAAAAGAAACCCATGGGGCCAGAGCAAAGAGCAAGAGGGAAGGTTTAGGAGATAGCAGGCAGAACCAGATCTAGGATTTGCTATTTTATTTTATATTTATTTTATTTTATTTTATTCATTTTAAACTCGATTCTAAACCACTAAATGCTGTCAAGTGGAGGACTGACATAATATCATTTATATTTTAAAATCACTCTGTGTATCAGTTATCTATTGCTTTATAACAAACAACTTTAAGCTTAGTAGTGTAAAATAACAGCAATACTCATTATTATTCTCACAATTCTGGGGGATGACTGGACTCAACTAGGTGGTTCTTGCTCAAGGTCTCTTATGTAGTTGCCCATAAATATTGACTGTGGCTGGAGTCATCTCAAGGTTTTCTGGCTCAAGTATCTGGTGGGCTGTTGGCTGGGACCTTAGCTGGGGCTGCCTGATAGAATAGGTCTATGCAACCTGTCCATGTGGTCTGGGCTCTCTTAAGGAGTGGCAAGTGAGTTGCAGGACAAATAGTCCCAGGAGAGCCAGGTGGAAGCTATATCATCTTTTATGACTTGGGCTTGGAAGTCGTGGGCATATGACTAAGTCCACATTCAAGGGAAAAAGAACTAGGTTTCACGTCTTGATGACAAAGTGTCAAAGAATTTGCAGACATGCTTAAAACCAGCACATCCTGGTTCCTGAGTGGAAAAATAAATTGTATGGGAGCAATGGTGGAAGAAAGGAGGCCAGCTAAGTGTCAGTGCAGTGTCTGGGGAAAAATGACAATGGGGTGCAGATGAAAGACATGCAGAATGCTAGGTCACATTTGAAAGGTAGAAATATCAGGATTGGGTAATGGGCTGGATGTGGGGCATGAGAAGGATGGCCTTTGGTTTGAACAACAGGATGAGTATTGGTGGTGCCATTTACTATGATGGAGAACACTGAGGGAGGAACAAGCGAATGGGAGGCAGGAGATGAAAACCAAGAGTTCTCTATAAGACATTTGGCTTTAAGATGCATTCTCAATATACAAGAGGAAATAGCAAGGAATCTATTTAAATTTAATTTGAGTTCCAGAGGTAGGTGTACTCTTAAGGTATAAATATGCCAGTTGTTAACATATAAACAGCATCCAAAGTCAAAGGTTAGAAGAAATGATCTAGCCAAAGGATATAAACAGACAAGAGGACTAATCTTAGAGATGCTACAATATTTAGGACAATGTTGGAAAGAAAACACAGTCCAAAATTAGAAGAAAACGTCCCTACAAGTGCTTTGCACTATAGGTGAATCGGAAAATAAGAGCACAAGAACAAGAAAACAGCAACACAGAATGAGATGAAAGGAAGATTATAGAACCAAGGAAACAAAGAGAGGACAAAATACCACCATTAAAAATCTAATCAATTAGTAACAAGGAAGAGAATCAAAATGGTCAAAAATAGAAATCAGGGCGGGCACCTGGGTGGCTCAGTGGGTTAAGCCTCTGCCATTGGCTCAGGTCATGATCTCATGGTCCTGGACTGAGCCCGGCATTGGGCTCTCTGCTCAGCAGGAAGTCTGATTCCTCCTCTCTCTCTGCCTGCCTCTCCGCCTACTTGTGATTTCTCTTTCTGTCAAATAGATAAGTAAAATCTTTAATAAAAATAAAAATAAAGGGACGCCTGGGTGGCTCAGTTGGTTAAGCAGCTGCCTTCGGCTCAGGTCATGATCCCGGCGTCCTGGGATCGAGTCCCACATCGGGCTCCTTGCTTGGCGGGGAGCCTGCTTCTCCCTCTGCCTCTGCCTGCCATTCTGTCTGCCTGTGCTCGCTCGCTCTCCTCTCTCTCTGACAAATAAATAAAATCTTAAAAAAAAAAAAAAAAAAAAAAAAAAAAAAAAAAAAAAATAAAAATCAGGGGTACCTGGGTGGCTCAGTCATTAAACGTCTGCCTTTGGTTCAGGTCATGATCCCAGGGCCCAGGATAGAGTCCCACATCGGACTCCTGCTCTGTAAGGAGCCTGCTTCTCCCTCTTCCACTCCCCCTGCTGTTTTCTCTCTCTCGCTGTCTCTCTCTGTCAAATAGATAAATAAAATCCTTAAAAATAATAAAAATAAAAATAAAAATTGATCTTGAGATAATCATAGTGAATTCAGAGGATAAAAGAAATAGATTAAAGCACCCCCTAAAAATTATTGATTATGGAAATTAGAAAGAGACAATCCAGGGTGCCTGAGTGGCTCAGTCAGTTAAGCATCTGCCTTTGGCTCAGGTCATGGTCCCAAGATCCTGGAATCTGAGTCCCTCATCAGGCTCAGGCTCCCTACTCAGTGGGGAGCCTGCTTCCCCTCTCCCTCTGCCTGCTTCTCACTCTGCTTGTGCTCACTCTCTCTCTGTTTCACATAAACAAACAAGCAAACAAATAAATAAATAAATAAAATCAATCTTGAGAGAAAGAAAGACAGAATCCAGGTTGTTAACTGGTGGCCCTGAGGTAGAGAACATGAAAAAATGAAACAGGAAAAGTTTGCAGAGATATAAAAGAATGTAATCAGCAGTCAAAGGGCACACCATATACCTGGAAAAATTAATATAGAATGACTGGCCCAGAGCCAGTCCTGGCTAAGCTATTGAACTTCAAGGATAAAGAAAGCATTCCACAGGCTTTTGGGCAGAAAAGCATGACCTTCACATGAGAAAAATCTTCAGCCAGCCCCAGAACTATGCATAGCTACAGCCAGTAACAGGTGATACTGAAGTTATAGCTCGAAGGAAGACTAGAGTCATAGCTCAAAGGAAGGGAATCTGGAATATTCCACTCATAAAGATGTCATCCAAGTATAAAATCGTTAAGCAGAAGCTCTCAAACATGCACCAACTCAGGAAATAAAGCACATATGAGCTAAAATGGAAAGCGCTCATTAAAAGAATCATCATACTTTCATTATCTTTTTTATATAATGAATCTTGAAGAAACAAATCTCATTTGTGCATAAGCATTTATCTGAAATTCAGAAAATCCCCCTTCATTAGTTTCATTTGCTTCTGTTAAGCAAAATTAAAGTTAACATATATATTTAAAATACATGTAAAATATGTGGGGGCACCTGGGTGGCTCAGTGGGTTAAAGTCTCTGCCTTGGGCTCAGGTCATGATCTCAGGGTCCTGGGATCGAGCCCCGCATCGGGCTCTCTGCTCAGTGGGGAGCCGGCTTCCTCCTCTCTCTCTCCTGCCTCTCTGCCTACTTGTGATCTCTGTCTGTCAAATAAATAAATAAAATCTTAAAAAAAATAAAATAAAATACATGTAAAATATGTAAAGTTTTTTTTTAAGATTTTATTTATTTATTTATTTGAGAGAGAGAGAGCAGGGAGTAGGGATCAGAGGGATCAGCTTAGAGCCTGATGCTGGGCTTAATCTCATGACCCTGAGATCATGACCTGAGCTGAAAGCAAGGCTTGAGACTCAAATGACTGAACCACCCAGACTCAGTTTCTGAAAAGTTATTTTTAATCCATTTGTCTATCTCCCTGTTAAGTTACATATTTGTACAGAAAAAGGTATGAAATGATTATCACATAATGCTAAAACAGATGTTTTGTTGTTGTTGTTGTTGTTTTTTTAAAGATTTTATTTATTTATTTGAGAGAGACAGTGAGAGAGAGCATGAGCGAGGAGAAGGTCAGGGAGAGAAGCAGACTCCCGAGGAGCCGGGAGCCCGATGCGGGACTCGATCCAAGGACTCCAGGATCATGACCTGAGCTGAAGGCAGTCGTCCAACCAACTGAGCCACCCAGGCATCCCACAGGTGTTTTTTTTTAATGGTGGTAGGAAATTTCATGATTTGTTACCTTCTTCTTTGTACTTTTGTATATGGCTTGAATATTATATAGTTACAAATTATTTTTACAAAAATAATAGTCATTCTAAAATTTTTTAAATTAAGGAGTCATTAAGAAAGTTACAGACAGGGGCGCCTGGGTGGCTCAGTGGGTTAAAGCCTCTGCCTTCGGCTCAGGTCATGATCTCAGGGTCCTGGGATCGAGCCCCGTGTAGGGATCTCTGCTCAGCAGGGAGCCTGCTTCCCTTCCTCTCTCTCTGCCTGCCTCTCTGCCTGCTTGTGATCTCTGTCTGTCAAATAAATAAATAAAATCTTTAAAAAAAAAAAAGAAAGTTACAGACAATAATATTTGCTCAGCTCCTATTACATACTAGATATTTTACACATATTGGTTAATATAATCCACATATAACTCATCAAGTAGGAATTATAAATTCATTACCCAGAAGAGGGAACTGAGGTCTATGAGTATTTGTTAATTTTCTAGAGTCACACTGCTAGTAAAGACAGAGTCTTTTGGCTGATGCCAAAGCCAATGTCCTTCCTACTTGGCCTGCCTTCTGCAGGTTTTATCAAGCTCAACTCCTTATCCCCACCCCCTCTTGTGTGTGCACATGAGTGTTCACACACACGCATATTTCTGCAGTATTCCATCTGCCCAGACCAGGAACTTGTCATGAGAAGTCAAATGCAATACCCATTTCCTGACCAATGCTGTTACTCAGTATCTCTGTGATTTGGGAAATAGCTGCTGCTGAATTCACCCTGACAAGGGTCATTCTTAAGTCTTAAGAGAGGGAGTAATGACACAGCCTTTTGATCTATGTGGAAGTGTATGATATGCTGATATATCCAGCCCTTTGAGATGCTCTGTTGGCAGGTGGTTGAAGTGCAAAGTACTATTGACTCATGGTGCTCTCTGTCCATTTTCATTACTGATGATATTTTCTTCTTCTTTAGTGTTTTTTCTAAGAATGGTTTCAAAAGTCCAAGGGAAGTTTATCAATTTCTTGGTATTCAAATATCTCTTTCCCATTGAACATTTGTGTGATGATATATACATATAATATACTCACATATTCATTGTGTATTCATTCATATATATACAAATCAAAAAGTGAATTCTTAATGCAAATAGCAATAAAGGTGTAACCCATGCTTCCCAGACCATGTTAATATTAGCCTGGAGATGAAAAATGAGGCCACAGCCATGGTCCTAGGAGAATGTCATTGGTTTTGTCCTGCCCACTTGTTTTCTGGGAACTCCATCTGCTATAAAATCCTGATCTGCTCAGGGCATGTGTCACATGTGTTCTTGGCTAATCCAATGGATCTTCGTCCAATGTGGCACAAACTTAATTATATCTTGTGGCAGGCAAGATATATATATATATCTTGGGGCCCCCTATAGCAATGACTGCCAGGGTTATGGCCCACCTGAGGCCGCACTGCTGCCACAATATTCACACAAAGCTAACCTCCTGTCCCTCTAAATCTAGTTACCAGAAGATAGCCAGAGTGGGGCATATGAAACGTGAAGCAGACCATGTAATTCCCTGGTTCCAAACCCTAGTGAGGCATCCCACTATATATCCTAAATGGCTCTCGTGGAAGGGTCTGGTCCTGTCTGCCTCTCTTAACAAATCTAACATGACTGTGGGCTGGAGGATGATGGGTGATGAGAGGAACAGACTGAACAGGACTCTTAGAATTACTTTTCCCTTGATTTTGGTCCATTACTCTTGAACCACACTTGTGTGCTGTAGTTTTCTTCCTTTCTGATGAGTCTTCTTTTAATAGACCCTGACAGCCCTGCACCAGTCTTTGGGATTTGCCAAGGGGTGGGTGTCAGGAAACTTCAATACCCTCATCATCTTCAATATCCCTTCACTAAAGTCATGCTGGATAAATCACTATAATTTAAGTCAGAACTTAGGACAAGTCAGGTAGCCACAACTCCCTCCAAATCCAACCACCTCCACCCAATTTCTGCCTCTAAATCTTCTGAGGTGGAGACTCTGAAGCTGCCAGAGATGAAAACCACTATGGAAAAAATATGAAAAAAGGACTATGGGACCATAAACAGAAGTCTCCAACTTCAACAGAAAAGTAAATAAGATGGCATAAGTCTTTAGCCTAGTCAAAGAAGAGTCATCACGAGGGCTTTGTATGTTAAGCTAAGCAGTTCTTTGTCTAATTAATTAGTTGTATTTGAAGTAGGCAAACACTCCCCGAGAGATTCCAAAAATAACTATTGGACATAAAAAGAAAATACAAGAAACTCTATTTATAATAATTTTTATTTTGCCCAATTTCTTTCCTCCTTTTGTATATATTTTATACTCATAATTTTGAGTAGAACATGCATATAACTTAATGTGCATATTGTGGTTGCATGGCCAAAAACATTTTCCTGATGCGGGTGCGGGAACGAAGTACAGAGACCACAGCTATGAAAAATCGGAAACTATTTGAAGAATTTAAGCCAGGGGATGATGAGATCAGATTTTATTGTAGTAAAATCACCCTGTCCGAATTGTGGAGAGTGAATTAACTGAGGAGAAAATACAGGCAGAAGCTCTAGCTATCCAAATCCTCCAAGTGAGGCTTCAACTGAAGCAGTGGGAATGGGAATTGAGAGGGGGCTGAGGATAGGGACAAAGGGATTAGAGGATGAGAAATATTCAGCAGAGTCAACTTGACCTGATGATCAATATATAGGACAGCAAGGGAAACAGAGAAGTTTCATATGACTCTCAGGTTTCTAGCCTCTGTGACTGAGTGGAATCAGCACCCAGGGTATGGAAGTCACAAGGCAGGAGCTGGATACTAGAGAAACTGCCCATGTCATAGAAGTCTGCCAACGGGAACAGATCAGAAGGAAGAAGAAAAACTTCTTGCAATGTCTTTCCTTTCACCCTCTACTGACAAAGCTGAACATCATAACAGCTGGCCAAGAAAACCTATTTAAAGGGCCCATCTTTATTTCTACAGACCAGGCAATGAGGAACGACTTTGAGTTGAGAGACAATAAATTAGTAATAATGTATAATTCACCTTTGGCTTCTCAGGTTCCTTGAAAGATTTGCAGTTTCATCTGGGTCCAAATATATGTTCCTATTCCAAGTTTTAGGGTCCCATTCTTAACCAAGTGATGCCCCAATTTATTCCCTAGTTTCACATGGGAATTTTTTGCTTTCATTTGGTGAGACTGTAAATTCTGGTTGTAATTCAGCAACCCACATACTTAAATTTGTATTCAATTTTCAAAAATAGCCCTAGAGATACAAGAAATAAGGAATTCTTTCAAGGCTGTCATGGCAACTCTTGGGTTCAAAGACCATGACTTAAGCTGAGTGTTAAAGACTTGAGATTGTTGTTTTTCACTCTGGAAGTGCTCAAGTGCATCCATTCCACACCATATTCTCCCTAGTCGTCATTACTGTCATAAAGGTCAAGTGCCACAGTCGCTTAGCCTCCAAGGCATTTGTTTCAGTTGGCATTTCACCACAATAAACAACAAGTGATAGCTTGATTAATTGTGATGTCACTTCATGTCATAAATTACCTGTATCCCAATTTCCACTGACAAAGAACAGCACTGCAAAAGAGTGAGAGCATGACCAAACTCGTCATCAAATCCCCTCTTTGTGGGTCTATCACCCGGTACGACTCCTTTCGACTCCTGATACCAGTTCGGTGTCTGTCAGGGTCTAATCAGGAGACATAAACCACACAGAAGTTGAACAGGTAAAGTTTAATATAAAAAATTATTATAACAGGATCAGAGTAATGAGAGACTGGCTAGCAAAAAGTAAAAAGAACTTTAAAGAACGCAAGAGTAGCCAATATCGGAAGTAGTTTCTTTTTTTTTTTTTTAAAGATTTTATTTATTTATTTGACAGAGAGAGATCACAAGTAGGCAGAGAGACAGGCAGAGAGAGAGGGAAGCAGGCTCCCTGCTGAGCAGAGAGCCCGATGTGGGACTCGATCCCAGGACCCTGAGATCATAACCTGAGCCGAAGGCAGTAGCTTAACCCACTGAGCCACCCAGGCGCCCTCGGGAGTAGTTTCTATCCCTGTGTTGATATACAGTGCCCAAGGGAGGGATCCCCTGCCCCCAGGGCTGAGATCCAGACCTTTTGGAGGAGGCACAGTTGTGCATTATTGAAGGCAGAGAAGTCATTGTAGTGGAGTTGCTAGAAATTTGCCCTTTGGAACTTGCTGGAAATCTATCTTTCAGGGTCTTCTTTTTTTTTTTTTTAAGATTTTATTTATGTATTTGTTGGAGAGAGAGAGCACAAGCAGAGGGAGAAGCAGGGTCCCACTGAGCAAGGAACCCGATGTGGAGCTTGATCTCAGGACCATGGGATCATGACCTGAACAGAAGGCAGACACCTGACGGAGCTACCCATGTGTCCCTATCCTTCAGGGTCCTACATTAAACTGTTAATTAAGAGATATCTTACTGGAGGTGCTCCACTATAAAATCACTCAAGTGGAGTACTGGGGAATCGTGCTGTTAGGTGCCGCTAACCACTGTGCACTGCTGGGACCGGGTGCTGGGAAGCTCTCTACCTGTGGACATTAGTACACCAGAACCAGACCAAAAAAAAAAAAAAAAAAAAAAAGTCCCTTGCTCTTGCACTGTTTCTCTAGCATCCTCTACTGACAGCGTTTCATATTGCGTCAGCTGGCAAAGGATGTACTTCCATGTTCACAGAGCAGGCCTTGAAGGGTGAATTTGGAACTTAGAGGCAATCAGTTGGTAACCGGTACATGATACATCATCTCCACCTGCCAAGGAAAGAAGGAAGAAAAGCAGAGTAGAAGGAAGAGAATGGAAGTTGGGTCCTCCAGGTTTGCAGACTCAGTCTGAGGGGGACGGGAGAAAGACCATCATAACCACACAGGTTAGAGCCACCATAACTTCAAGATTGCCACCCTCCGCTGGACCCTTGATGCTTCCAAGAAGTGGTCTGCATGTTTTGAACCAGCTTTTCTTTCTTTTTTTTAAAAAAGATTTTATTTATTTATTCGACAGAGAGACACAGTGAGAGAGGGAGCACAAGCAGGGGGAGTGGGAGAGGGAGAAGCAGGCTTCCTGCGGAGCAGGAAGCCCGATGTGGGGCTCCATCCTAGGACCCTGGGATCATGATCTGAGCTGAAGTCAGACACTTAATGACTGAGTCAGCCAGGCACTCCTTTAGCCAATTTTTCATTTCCCCTGTTCCTCCGGATGCTTCTCTGTGTTCTTCATGTCCCTAGCCCCAGGAGTCTGCCCCTCACTTGCAGACAATGACTCCATCTTCTATTTCACAAAAATTTGGAAACCATCAGACAGAAGCTTCCTCAACTTTTTGCCCCTAAATCTACCTACTATCCGTTATTTCATCTTTTTCACTTAGGCTATAAAGCAAGCCTTAATACCCCATCTGGTGGACCCTGTCTCACCTTCTGGAACCTTACATCAAATGTTTTCCCACTTTCCTGTATCTTTAATCCGTCCTCTTTTTCAGTTCCTTCCCATTTGCATCTAAGCTACTCATGTTTCTTCCATTTCAAAAAGTCCTCCCTAAACTCAGTTTGTTCCTCTGTAGCTATCCCCCCTTTCCTCCACTTCACAGCCAGATTTCTTCATTGAGTTGTCTGTGTTCCTGTCTCTGCTCTCTCACTTCCCATTCCTTCTTCAACCCACCCAGTCATTTCTCGCCAGTGACCTCCATAGGCCCTGATCTGCCAGACCCTTTCTAGAATTTACCTTGCTTGTTCTCTCAGGAATAGTCAGTGTACTTGACCATCCTTGCTCTCCCAATACAATTCTTTCTTTTGGTTTCCACTATACTTGTTTGACTCTCTCCAATCTCTAGCCCCTCTTGTTTTTCTCTCTGTTTGGTAATCTACACCTCATTATGTGAAGAAGAGTTTATTTGTTCACTATTTAGATCATGAATGTCTATATTTTTCAATTGGTTTTAACGAATTATTATCATCATTTACTTTGATAGTCAAATTGTCCCAGATCTGGCAAGGGCGAGCTCCTTCAAATTACTTTCTGTGTCATTTTTTAAAAAGATTTATTTATTTATTTTATATATCGAGAGAGCAGGAAAGTAAGTGCAAGTTACAGGGGATAGACAGAGGGAGAGGGAGAGAGAGAATCTCAAACAACTCCTCACTGAGCAAGAAACCTTACATGGGGCTTGATTTCGTAACCCTGAGACCATGACCTGAGCCAAAATCAGGAGTCATATGCTTAACCACCTGAGCCATGCCGGCACCCTCCCTTCTGTGTCTTTTGACATGTTCCCATCGTTATTTGAACATTTTCTTCACAACAAAATTTTCCAGCTCCGTCTTATACATTCTCTGCCCAAGCGTTGTCAAATTCATCATTTCTCAAGGAGCTCTGTTTTACTTTTTGTGGGGAGTAGTATTTAGAAGCTGATCTGGGCAATAGGCATGCTCATTGCTGTTAGGTGTCACTGCTCCCAGGCCTTCTTGGGACAGCACAGGATATAACTGTATGTCTACCACTCCCCGACACACACTTTTATATCTATACTTACATCTCTCTCTACATCATAAAGCATGAATTTGCACCAACAGTTCCAATTCCAAGCCAACAACACAGGGCTCATTCTAGTTCCCGCTTTCCATATCTGTACCAATCTTCAAAAGTAAGAAACATGGTTCCCAGTGTCCCTAATATATCCATGTCTCTGTGAGCTCAATCCCTTCCATGGAGCCACCACTGGACACTACTGGGCTGTCCCTGCCACCCCACTCTCATGCTGTCCTTAGACAGGCCACCATGACAACCTCATTTGGTCTTGTCAAGCCTAAATTGAATTAGAATGCAGCGAAGGGAAGGAGGAAAGGGAAAAGAAAGAAGCAAAAAGGGAAGGAAAGGAGTCACGGGGTCGGCAGGAAGGGAAAGGAAGCTGGCCTCTCTGATTACCAGAGGCCTACCCTGCCTTTCCAACCCCTCCAGCATTTGTGCTCCAAACCCTATGACCTCTTTTCTTTCTCCACCACCTCTCCCCAGATGAAATCACCCCCTCTCATGGTGTTCATCTACTTGATGATCACAACAAAATATGATTCTCTATTCTATACTTCTCTTGTGAGCCTCTAACTTCACATATTTATCTACTAGAACCCACCCTAGGATGGTCACAGGCATCTCAAATTTAACATGTCCAAAAAGCATCTAATTATAACACTTCCCCAAAACATGACCTATTTCTGCACTTTTGTCTCAATAAAAAGCATAAACAGAAGCACCTGTTGCTCACAAGAAGCCTAGGCATTCCCTTTAACTCTGTTCACCAACTCTCATGATTCTGCCTCCTCAGATCTCCCAAACCCACTCATCTTCTCCATCTTCACTGCCTCTCCCCTGTTGGGGTCTCTGAGCCATCTGTTCCTATCAATGCCTCCTCTGCACAGCAGCCTGAGGGATGGTTCTACTCCATGAATCTGATCATGTCACTCCCCCATTTAAATAGTGATCCCTTGTCTCCTGGACAAAGTCCAAACTCAACAGTCCTACCTTACAAAGCATCATCACTGTCTTCCTCTCTCCATTTTGTCTGTTGTCTAAGTCAACAAGATCTCTTCTCTGCCCCCCAGATGACCCATACTCTCTCTTCAGGGAGACTCTGGAGTGTTTTATGCCTTCTGTTTGGAACACTCTTCTTAAGCCACCTACTCCCAACGGGGCTAGCTTCTGCTCATCTGAATCTTGTCAGCTTTGACATCATTTTCTCCTGAGCACCCTACCTAATCCCCTAAACCTAGGTGAGGTGCTCCTCTCATGAATGAATGGAAATTAGGGAGTGTGTCTTCACAGGAAGGGGGAATTAAGGGTACAGATGAAATTAAGGTGCTAATCAGCAGGCTGGAGACTAGAATTTCTTATAAGAGCCAAGCTCTCTCACTGGACCAATTTGGTCTCATGCACATCCTTGAACAAATCATTGTGGCCACAAGGATAAAATGAACTCATTGAAAAATGTTCACTGCAGAAGGACTCAAGAAGAACAGAGGTCTTTCAAGGTAGGCCATGTGAGTAACCGGAGAGATAGCTCATCAAGGTCCCAGGGAAGGCTCTCTGAATAGGCCAAGGAAACACAAAGCCTGAAGGAGGGCTGATGTTTGTGTCTTTTTCAGCCATAGTCAGGTTTCTCAGGGGCCTCAGGAGGACCAAGGAAGAGAGGAGTGCTGGCTCATGAGATGAAGTTTGGTTAGGAAAGGGAGTGAGACCAGGAGGAAACTAATGGGCCAGGTCAAGGCACTAAAGATGTCAAGAAGGTTGAAGAGTTTGTGGGATAAAGGAGTCAGGGAGGAAGGGATTTGCAGAAAATAAGATTAGAGTTCAAGGCTGGAGTGAAGAAGCAGGTCCATTCAAAGGTGTGACTCTGGGTGTGGCCATGGAATGAGTGGCTCAGAGAGTTATAGGTGGAAGCTCTTGAGATCATAGTCATCATCATGATGTAATAAGCACCTACTAGGAAGTTTTTGTTTATGCCCAACTTTGAAACAGAAAGGATTTAAGGTGGTTCACAAAGATACACACAACATGTCAACAAGCTAAGGCTGCGGGGGGGGGGGGGGGGGGGGGGGATGGTGCTAGAAAGAGAAAATAATGGTAGGCAAGGAACAAGGAGACTGGAAGTAAAGCTAGGACATGAAATCTATGCCATGAATTCCTATACACTTGATATTCAGGGCCACAGTTTTGACTATAAGCTTTCCATTAGCCACTGGGAAGAAGGGAACAAAATAAGCAATTCCCTTTATGCCCTAAAGGTAAAAATAAACCAGTGTGTGATAAGAAATATAACTAGTGCTGGTACTGACTTCAGAAAATGTTTCCTGTTTAGGTCCCAGAGGACAAAGTCCCCATGACATCACAGGAGCTTGGGAGTCCCACAAAATTTACTACATCATATCCTGGTTCTAGAACTGAAACAATTTCATTAAGATATGTAAGCCCCAATTATCTTGTCTCTTAAATCTAATAATCCTCACTCTCCTGGGGTTGCTGTGAAGATAAAATAAGGCATAAGCATATTTTATGTGAACATAAAAGCATATTTTATGTATGTAAAGCATATTTTATGTGAACAACTTTGAGTAGCTATTGTGAATGTCCCCAGATCAACAAACTATTCTATTCTCAGGTCTGTGTCTTACAGCCAGAAGCTTACAAGTCGTTTACAGTGCCTCTTATTGCACTTTTTGGAGAACGGCAGCCTTAATAAAGATGAAAACACAATGGTCCAAAACCTCTGGGATGCAGCAAAAGTGGTTCTAAGAGGGAAGTTTATAGCACTACAGGCTTACCTCAACAAGTAAGAAAAATCTCAAATAAACAACCTAACCTTACATTTAAATAAGCTAGGAAAAGAACAATAAAGAAAACTTAAAACAAGCTGAAGGAAGGAAATAATAAATATTACAGCAGAAATAAATGATATACAAACTAAAAAAATAATAAAGCACATCAATGAAGCCAGGAGTAGGCTTTTGGGGGAAAAAAAAGCAATAAAATTGATAAAACTCTGGTCAGACTTGTCAAGGAAAAAGAGAAAGAACTCAAATAAAATCACATTTGAGAGGGGAGAAATAACCAACACTACAGAAGTACAAATAATTATGAGAGAATATTGTGAAAAACTATATGCCAACAAATTGGACAACAAAGAAGAAATCAAGAAATTCCTGGAGCATATGAACTACCAAAACTGAAACAGGAAGAAACAGAACAATAACCAGCAAAGAAATTGAGTTAGTAACCAAAAAACTCCCAACAAACAGAAGTCCAGGGCCAGATGGCTTCACAGGGGAATTATACCAAATTTTAAAGATCAGTTAAAACCTATTCTTCTAAAACTATCCCAAAAAATTGAAAAGGAAGGAAAACTTCCAAATTCATTCTATGAGGTCAGCATTACCCTGATACCAAAACTGGATAAAGACACCATTAAAAAAAAGAATTACAGGCCAATATCTGTGATGAACATAGTTGCAAAAGTTCTTAATAAAATACTGGCAAACTATCCAGCGATACATTAAAAAATCACTCACCATGGTCAAGTGGGATTTATTCCTGGGTTGCAAGGATGGTTCAATATTCACAAATCAATCAATATGATACATCAGATCAATAAAAGAAAGGATAAGAACCATATGATCATTTCAATACATGCAGAAAATGCATTTGACAAAGTACAACATCCATTCATGATAAAAACCGTCAACAAAATAGGTCTAGAGGACAATACCTCAACATAATAAAGGCCTTACATGAAAAACCCACAATGGGTATCATACTCAATTAAGGAAAACTGAGTGCTTTTCCCCTGAGGTCAGGAAGAAGACAAGGATGTCCAAATCTCACCACTTTTATTCAACATAGTACTAGAAGTTCCAGCCACAGCAATCAGACAACAAAAAGAAATAAAAGACAACCAAATTGGTAAGGAAGAAGTAAATACTTCACTATTTCCACATGACGTGATATTCTATACAGAAAACTCAGAGACTCTACCAAAACACTGCTAGAACTATAAGTGAATTCATTAAGCTCTAGGATACAAAATCAATGTACACAAATTCATTTCTCTTCAGATGAAGCAGCAGAAGAAATTATGAACACAATCCCAAAATAACAAGATACCTCGGAATAAACCAAATCAAAGAGGTGAAAGACCTGTGTTCTGAAAACTATAAAACACTGATGAAAGAAACTGAAGTAGACACCAAAAAATGGAAAGATTTCATGCTCATGGATTGGAAGAATAAATATTGCTAAAATGTCCCTACTACCCAAAGCAATTTACACATTTAATGCAACCCCTATCAAAATACCAACAGCTTTTTTTTGCAGAAATACAACAAACAATCCTAAAACCTGTATAGAACCACAAAAGACCCTGGATACCCAAAGCAAATTTGGAAAAGAAAAGCAAAGCTGGATGCATCACAATTCCGGACTTCAAGTTATATCACAAAGCTGTAGTATCAACACGGTATGATACTGGCACAAAAATGGATATACCGATCAATAGAACAAAACAGAAAATCCAGATATAAACCCACAATCAATGGCCACAATATGGCCAATTAATCTTCAACAAAGTAGGAAAGAATATCTAATGGGAAAAAGACAATCTCTTCAATAAATGGTGTTGGGAAAATCGGACAGCCACATGCAAAAGAATGGAACTGGACCACTTTCTTATACGAAAAAAATTTCAAAATGGATTAAATACCTAAACAAGAGACAAGAAACCATTAAAATCCTAGAGGGGAACACAGTCAGCAACCTCTTTGACATTGGTCATAGCAACATTTTTCTAGATATGTCTTCTGAGGCAAGGGAAATAAAAGCAAAACGAACTATTGGGACTTCATCAAAATAAAAAGCTTCTGCGTAGTGAGGGAAAGAATCAACAAAACTACAGGAAACCTACAGAATGGGAGAAGACACTTGCATATGAGACATATGCTATAGGGTTAGTTAGTATCCAAAATATATAAAGAGCTTACACAACTCGACACCCAAAAAATCAATAATCCAATTTAAAAATGGTGAGAAAACATGACCAGACATTTCTCCAGAGAATACATACAGATGGCCGACAGACACATGAAAAGATGCTCAATGCCGCTCATCATCAGGGAAATGCAAATCAAAACTGCAGTGAGGTATCCCCTCACACCTGTCAGAATGGCTAAAATCAACACACAAGAAACCGGTATTGGCAAGGATGTGGCAATGCAGACTGGTGCAGCCACTCTGGAAAACAGTACAGAGGTTCCTCCGAAGGTTAAAAATGGAACTACCTATCCCCCTGTTGCACTACTAGGTATTTACCCAAAGAATACAAAAGTACTGGGGCGCCTGGGTGGCTCAGTGGGTTGAAGCCTCTGCCTTCAGCTCAGGTCGTGATCCCAGGGTCCTGGGATTGAGCCCCGCATCGGGCTCTCTGCTCAGCAGGGACCCTGCTTCCTCCTCTCTCTCTGCCTGCCTCTCTGCCTACTTCTGATCTCTCTCTGTCAAATAAATAAATAAAATCTTTAAAAAAAACCCTGATGAATGCATAAAGAAGGTGTGGTATATGTGTATGCAATGGAGTACTACTCAGCCATACAAAAGAATGAAATCTTGCTAATGTAATGACATGGATGGAGCTAGAGAGTATCATGTTAAATGAAATAAGTCAGTCATAGAAAGACAAATACCATATTATTTCACTCATATGTGGAATTTAAGAAACAAAACACACAGTAAAGGGAAAAAATGAGAGAGAGACAAAGCAAGAAACAGGCTCTTAATTACAGAGAACAAACTGGTTACTGGAGGGTAGGTGGATAGGTGGATGGGTTAAAAGGTGGTGGGGGTTAAGCACACTTGTTGTGATAAGTGCCGGGTGGTGCATGGAAGTGTTGAGTTACTATATTGTATACCTACAACTAATATAACACTGTATGGAATTAAAATAAAACTAACTAGAATTAAAACTTAGAAAAATATCAGCCTTTATTCGTATTGGCCTTTGGAAAAAATGTCTAGCTATGCTAGACAGACTTCTCTGGGCCAGAGTCTGCACATTTGCTGGGTCCTCTATATTGGATGGTGAGTCTTCTCCTATCTAACCGAGTTTTCCAGTTGTGGATTTTCCATTGAATGGTGACTAATGGATCCAATCAAAACCCAAAGAAGATTTGTGATGATGGAAATCAGAGAGAGAAATAAAGACCCCAAGAATAACAGAGTAGCTGGCTGGATACTAGATTTCCTTACAAGAAGTCTCCCAGTCTTCAGGTTTCCCATCTCTTCCTTGTAACCTGAAAAAGCCATATGGAATCAGTCCCTCAAAAAGAGAGCATATGGGGCACCTGGGTGGCTTAGTTGTTGGGTGTCTGTCTTTGGTTCAGGTCATGATCCCAGTCCTGGGATCGAGCCCTACATCAGTCTTCCTGCTCAGTGTGGAGCCTGCTTCTCCCTCTCCCACTCACCCTGCTTGTGTTACCTCTCTCTCTGTTAAATAAATAGATAAAATCTTTAAAAATTTTTAAAAAAGAGAGAGAGTACAACCTTCTCCCATAGCCAAGCCATTCTCCATGTGGGGGAGGGGCACAAGGACATATCAGGAAGCCAGGATCTATACAAACAACTGTGCACATACTGTAAGGGAAGTGTTATTACTCCCTTTCACAGATAAGAACTGAGACTCAGAAAGAATAAACAGAAGTGGTAGAATCCAGATGTATGCAGTTAACACCTTGAGTTATAAGCACAGTATCTCTTGTTATATCATTCTTCTGCACTGCACCATGAGCTAGTTGAGGTCAAGACCAGTCCGACTAATCTTTGTGTTTCCAGCTCCTGGCACAAAGCCTAGCACACAGTAGGCTCCCACGAGAGGCTGAATCAATTAGTTGATAACTAGTAACTCAATATTAATTAACTAATTGACATGGATTAATAACTATATGTCCCAGACAGTTACAATATTATATAATGCCACCCAACCCATAAATCCAAACTCTAATAAACCCTTGGGACTTGTCCCTTGGCTCCGCTGCAGCTTCTAAAGAATGCTGGGATCCCATGGAGCAGTCTACAGATTCTTGGTAGAACAAAATGCATTACCATGAGTGTCAGTCCATGGTGCTGGCACTTTGAACTTCATTTCAGCATGCCTAAATTCCTCAGGTCATGGAATAGTTTAGCAGATTTCTTTTTACTTAAAATCATCCCTCCCTCCCCAACCATCCCATCCCATCACTCCATCTCATCCCTCCATCCCATCCCTCCCTCCCTCCACTCCCCACACACTCTAGATAGAGTCCATCAAAATTGTTGTATGTAATTTGAATCTTTAGGGATTGCCCCCAGTGAGAAGTAGGATTTTTTTAAGTCCCACGAAGCAAAATGTTTCATGACCACCAGACGTGTCATGTTTTGTGCCTTGCTGGAAACCAGTGCTCCAAGGAGCCCCCAGCGGCTCCTCAATGTCCGCTCAGTGCCCCTCTGTGTCAGAGCTGATAGGCTCTGGTCCTTCGCCATGGCCAAGCATTCCCAGAGTGCACCATTTTGTATACTATGAGTCACGAATATTTTAAACTGAGTGCCTGTTGCTGTAAAGGCCCAGTAAGTACATTTATAACTTTCCAGTCTTCATGACTTTTGAAGAACCAAAACCACAAAAAAAAACCTGTTTTATTTTATTTTGCTTTATGATCAGCTACTCTTTTTTTAAAAAAAGATTTTATTTATTTATTTAGCCTGAATGGTAGGGAGGGGCAGAGGGAGAGAGAGAATCTCAAGCAGGCTCTGCATTGAGCACTCAAAGTGTGCCAAGGGGCTCCATTTCAGGACCCTGAGATCATGACCTGAGCCAGAACCAAAAGTCAGACGCTTAATCCACTGAGCCACCCATAGGCACCCCTATGATCAGCTACTCTAAAAATGAAAATTGATACCTCTGCATTAATGTATTACTTCATAGTTTATTAGAAAGTATTACCCCATAAATTGGTTTATTTGACCCTTGGAACAACCTGGGAAGTATTATTATCTCCATTTTACAAGTGAGAAGTCAGAGGTTGGAAGAGGTTTTATAATTTTCCCAAGGTCACACAGCTAATAACTGGCAAAGCCAGGACTAAAATCCAGGTCTTTGAATAGCAAATAGCATTCTCTTTATATTGGAAAGAACCTTAGTGGTGTTTAAGTCTGAGCTCAAATGAGAAACTGGAGCTCTGAGAGGCTGAATGAACTTCTCCATCCAACTCATCTTTCTGGGAGACTTGCTCATAGCAGAGGAAGAATATTCAATCTCCATTCTTCACAGTCTATCTTAAGAATCCACCATGTTTGGGGGCGCCTGGGTGGCTCAGTGGGTTAAAGCCTCTGTCTTCGGCTCAGGTCATGATCCCGGGATCCTGGGATCGAGCCCCGCATCGGGCTCTCTGCTCAGCTTCCTCCTCTCTCTCTGCCTGCTTCTGTGCCTACTTGTGATCTCTGTCTGTCAAATAAATAAATAAAATCTTAAAAAAAAAAAAAAGAATCCACCATGTTTGAAATCACACATATACCTAGAGGTCAGGAATGATTTGTATTATTAATCATGTAGTGATTAGGCTGAATAAACTGAAAAATACTGTCACATTCCTCATCACAAACCTCGAAGGGAATCTCCAAATATCTCAGCTGTGCTAAAATATTGTATGGAGAATGCTTTAAAAACAGGCTGAAACCATTTTTAGATGGTGCTGTGATATTTCTGTGGTGCTCAAATAGTATGTACTTTTCTGTAGTTTGGACAGTAAAATTGATGCTATAGGGATTTTGTGACTGCTATGCCTGGTGCCAAAGTAGATATGTCCTAAGAGAGCAAATCCCCGGACACTTGGGACAGGAAGGACCAAAAGAAACTTCTTTGTTAGAAATACAATGAGTATTATTTTGGGGCGCCTGGGTGGCTCAGTGGGTTAAGCCTCTGCCTTCGGCCCTGGTCATGGTCTCGGGGTCCTGGGATCAAGTCCCACATCGGGCTCTCTGCTCAGCAGGGAGCCTGCTTCCCTTCCTCGCTCTCTCTGCCTGCCTCTCTGCCTGCTTGTGATCTCTCTCTCTGTCAAATAAATAAAAAAATCTTTATCTAAAAAAAAGAAATACAGTGAGTATTATTTTGATATTTGCTATGGAAATTCAAGAAACATATTACTTTAATTGTTCTAAATGCTCCCTAAAGCACTTACTCTGAGCCAGTCACTTGAAATGTGTCAAACAAACCCCATTTGCCCCTGTTGCTCCCTGTCTTACACAGCAGTGTAAGGTTATTTGGCAGGGCTTTGGGCCATATGGCTCTCCGGGCACCACTCGGTTCAGCGTCCACCCACCCCCACTGCCAGCTCCCTGGGAGGGCTGGACTTTCTCAGGAGTCTCAAGGCAGTAAAGCACAGGCCTCAGACCCTCGCTGAACCCAACCCCAGAGACCATCCCCCAAACTCCAACTCTTGAGTTTGCCATTGCACTTCCTCCATCCTCAATGGTCTCTCTGAGCTGGTTTGTAGTCTCCCAAACAAAAGCCTTATGGGGCGGGGAAGCAGGGTAAGGGCTCCTGGAACTATAAATTTTATCCTCCACTTAGGATTGTCAAATTGAGCAAATATAAATACAGAATGTGCTGCTAAATTTGTATGTCAGATAAACAAATAATGGGGGGATCTTATACTAAAAAATTATCAGTTGTTTATCTGAAATCCAAATTTAACCGGGCATCTCTTACGTTATCTTCCAATACCACTTGCACTCCTCTTTCCCCAGGTTTGTGGCATAAAAGCCATCAGGAACCTTCGAAGGATGGGGAGTGAAAACTCAGAACACAGAGACTTTCTGGATGGGGAAGCAAAGACTATAAAAATATCTCACCTTTGTTTGAGCCTCCTATGGCAGTGACACTAAAGCACAGATGAATGGCTCAATGATTACCCTGCCGGTGAAGCAAGGTGATGGTTAATGACAAGGTTTTTATAAAATGCTGTCTCTGTGACAAGGCAACTTTAGGATTTGGACCGAGGGTAGATTCTTGGCATTCACAGGTCCAGTCACAAATCCCCAAATTCATGAGTATTACTTCAGTGTAGTTTAGTTGAAAATTTTAAGTTATCCTTCAGACTCTTAATGATTCCTATAGATACAGGATTTGAAAGTCAGTTATCAAATAGTCTTCTGGGTAAAAAAAAAAAAATGAGTAGATGCCTCTTAGCTTTTCCTAAATTTCAGACACCAGATCTCGCACTGACTTTCATTTAAGGCCACTTTTCATTAAGGTGCACCTTGTACCTGAATCTGAGTCTGGCTGAGGCCAGCAAGTCCTGGGCTTGGGGCAGGAGCCACAACATCTCAGGCTATGCAGACAAATGGAACTCAACCATTAAGCAGAATATGGGACCTCAGTTTATATGAATTACAATGAACACCTAAGGAGGCAATAACAGATGGCTTAGAAAGTGTGGTTTCATCTCCAAGTCTACACAGTGAATTATTGTGCCCAATTTGTTTGGATATGTTGAAGAACACCATGACTTCAAAAGAGTGTTTACACCGTTTTTGTACAGATTGCATTATTACAGCCCTTGGAAGTGGCAATGAAGAATGTCCTGGGGTGCCCAAGCGGAGTAGTTGGCTGAGTGTCCGACTCTTGGTTTCTGCTCAGGTCTTGATCTCAGGGTCCTGGGATCGAGCCCCAAGTCAGGCTCCATGCTAAGCGTGGAGTCTGCTTGGGATTCTCTCTCCTTCTCCCTCTGCCCCTCCCACTTGTGCTCTCCCTCTCTTTCTCTCTAAAGTAAATAAATCTTTAAAGCAAGCAAGCAAAGAATATCCTCCCTGTTGGGAAAAGCTAGTTTCTAAAAGATCACTAAGGCCAGCCCAAACACTGATGCACTTATCAGCAAAATTTATCCACGTCGTGGTGAGTATACTCTCAAGAGAGTATGATGATCTCATACTTCATCAAGAGAGAACTAGCCAGCATCAGTAAGCATGATAATCAGCAAGCACTAGGTGACAGCACTGAGGAAGGACTGAAGATACAGGCCGTGCACAGATTACAGCAAGGCAAGAAACAAGAGCCTGAAAAATGGGAGTGGAGCCGAAGACAGTGGTGACAGTTCTCACTGTTAGCAGGACCTAGTACCAAACGGACCAAGACATCTGATGATTCCTGGTGTGAGCTTGGTAACAGCAATGCAACAGTGGCAGTCAGTCCAGTACTGGATATTGCTAGTGAACGGACTAAGTATTCAGGTCTCATCCCCCACTGATAGAAGAAGATGATAGGGCACAGACAAGATAAAGCCACTGTTGATCCCTTATCCAAGTACCTGGCTATGAGGTCAGCTTTAGAAGAACGTGAAGCAAAGGAAAACCAAACCAGATGATCCTCCATACAGTGAGTGACAAGCAGGAGTATACCATTTACGTAGCAACACCGGTGGGCAGTTCACTGTATTAAATGGCTCTTTTTCTTTGGAATTGGCCAGTGAGTAATACTGGAAAGTGCACAAACCCATGGAACTTTATTATGGACCCACAAAGTAGCACAAATGAGCTTTTACTAAAACCATGTCCGAGAATGAATTTTTTATAGCCTTTTTCCTTAATATTAAAGATGTAATGTCTTTACTTTTATAGACAGAATCTTGGATACATTGTTTGGTTTGCTTTCTGAGCCAAGCTCATTTACACTATTAGAATCTTATCCTCTTAATTTAAGATTTCCTTTTTGGAAGTAACTATAATTATTTAGTATTTTTTCTTTTATTTTAAAAATATATCTAAGTTATATGATTTCACAGACTCGTGATTCCATTTGGAGCACCCTTTTGATCCAGCAATTTTTCGTAGTTCCGTATTATTCTTTTTTCCCCCAAGATTTTGTTTTTAAGTGATCTCTACATCCAACCTGGGGCTTGAACTCACAACACTGAGATCGAGTCCCACACTCTACCAACTGAGCCATCCAGGTGCCCCCGTAGGTCTGTATTCTTAAGTGAAGATTCAGTTGGCTGTTCTTTTTCCTCCCCTCAAAAGTTTTCTAGGCCTACAGAATGTTAAGTAATATGTATTTTGACTTTTTTTCCTGGAGTGTTATATATTTATAGTTTCCTATATAAGCTGTTATCTTCACGAAGACCAAAGCTCAAATTTATTGTGCTTAAGAAAACATTCTCATATTGTTAATATTATTTTCATGGTATTTTCTTCCATACTATCTCATTTTTTAAATTAACTTATAATGTGTTATTTGCTTCAGGGGTACAGGTCTGTGAATCATCAGTCTTACACAGTTCACAGCACTCACCATAGCACACACCCTCCCCATTGTCCATAACCTAGCCACCCTATCCCTCCCCTCCCACCCCTCCAGCAACCCTCAGTTTCTTTCCTGAGATTAAGAGTCTTTTATGGTTTGTTTTCCTCCCGCGTCCCATCTTGTTTCATTTTTTTCCCTGCCTGCCCCCCACCACCCCCGCCCTGCCTCTCAAATTCCTCATATCCAAGAGATCATATGATAATTGTCTTCCTCTGATTGACTTATTTTGCTTAGCATAATACCCTCTAGTTACATCCACATTGTTGCAAGTGGCAAGATTTTGGGGTTTTCGATGGCTGCATAGTATTCCATTATATATATATTTATATATATATATATAAATATATATATACCACATCTTCTTTATCCATTCATCTGTTGATGGACATCTAGGTTCTTTCCATAGTTTGGCTCATAAATTTCATTTTTTTAAAAAAGATTCTTTATGAACTTCATTTCCATTTGTCACACAATGTTATTATTTTTCTATTTTTTCCTTCAAATTTTGGAATTTCTGATCCTGGGAAAAAGAAAACAAACAAAATGTCAAGTTCTATGAAAACTTGGTTCACTTACAGATTTCACTGAAGAAAAATTAAATTGATCTTCTGTAGCCTTCAGGTATATACTTATTTTTTAAAGATTTTATTTATTTATTTGAGAGATAGAGTGAATATGCCCATAGAAGGAGAGGCAGACGTAGACTCCCAAAGAGCTGGGAGTCCAACTTGAGGCTTGATCCCAGGACCCTGGGATTAAGACCAAAGCCGAAGGCTTTGACTAACTGAGTCATCCAGGTGCCCCTCTTCAAATGTTTATTTAAAGAGGTGGTTTTTTAAAAATTAGTTTTACTACCACTTCAGTTCCTTTATTATATATGTTTGATGTTTCTTCCTATTAAAATATGGAAATACATTGCACTTTAGCCTTGAAAAAAAGTACAAGATATGTTCAAAACTTCCCTAATTCTTTTCCTATTGGTAACCATGTAAGTTTCAAGAATAACATGGCACATGGAAGGAACAATTGCAGGGAAAATTTTGCTTCTGTTTGAAAATTGTATTCAGCATTTTGAGGGGTCCTATCAGTTTATAAATTTGGTGCTCAGCTAATCACACCCTAGAGAAGCAAGTTCCTGGAACTTGAGCCTTGTCCTAGTGAAAGATAATTCTGTAACAGAATGTCAGCAAGGAGATCATTTTACTCTTCTTACTTTAGTTTTATATTGAGGAACAGTGTTGGGCATTTGGTGCCAGGAAGCTTTATGAAGACAGATCAGAAATAAAATTGACTTGTGTATTATTTTCCATCATTGTCTTGATTCCAAGTTTATATTATCACAATATTTACAAAGACTTCTTTGCACTGAGAAATTAACCTCAAAGGGTGTTTGTTTGTTTGCCAGCAGTGAGTAGCCCTCCAGAGCAACTGCAATTATAACCTGCCCATTCATTGTAAATATTTATCTGTCATTTTTTACAGATTGGGGCCAGCTTGATGTTTTAAATCTTCAGCCTGATAGGAAAACTAAAAGGCTTATTAAATTTCTACCATTTTATTGATAATATTTAAAATCTGTTCTTAACAATTTTATTGGTAACCTGTGCCTTGAAATTTGATGACCACCAAAAATCAAGGGAAAGTTCATATTCAGTTCCTTTTCTGGTGTAATGTTAAGTTGTATAGATTATTAACATGTGTCTACTGGTTATAACCCTGGTTTTGTGATATAACTGCTTAGATTTTATTGGTGACATTAAATTAGTTGCTGCATTAAATAACTAAATTCCCATTGTGATTAATTGAGAGTTTGTTTTTTTGTTTTGTCTTTTTTTTGAGGGAGAGACAGGGAGCATGAGTGGGTGGGGGGAGTGAGGCAGAAGGAGAGGGAGAGAGAGAACCCCACGCAGGCTCCATGTCCAGTGCAGAGCTCCACACTGGGCTTGATCTCACAGCCCTGAGATCATGACCTGAGCTGAAATCAAGATTCAGATGCTGAACCAACCGAGCCACCCCGGCAGCCCCCTCACACACACACTGTCACTAATTGAAAAAAAATATATATGTTTTATCGCTTCACACTGCTAGGATTACTATAATAAAAAAGACAAATAATAATTTGGTAAAGATGTGGAGGAATTGGAACCCTGATACATACATTGCCGGTGGGTACGCAACAGCTTTAGAAAACAGTCTGGGTGTAAAGCTGGCGGTTCACACACCTGTACCCCTGGGGACAAAAATATATGTTTATAAAAAATAAAATTAAAAAAAAAAAAGAAAACAGTCTGGCAGTTTTTCCAAAGGTTAAATATACAGCCTCCATATGATCCAACTGTTGCACTCTTGGGCTTATATCCAGGAGAAGTGAAAACATATATCCATACAAAAATTTGTACGTGAATGTTCATAGCAACATTTTTCACAGTAGCCCAAAAGTGAAAATAAACCAAATGTCCATCAACAGTGAATGACCAGGGGCACCTATGTGGCTCAGCTGGTTAAGCGTCTGCCTTAGGCTCATGCCTAAGGGTGAGCCTAAGTTCCCAGGGTCCTGAGATCAAGTCCACATTGGTCTTTCTGCTCAGCAGGGAGTCTGCCTCTACCTCCGTGTTCTCTCAAATAAAATCTTAAAAAAAAAAAAAAAAGCAATGCAAGTTTTTATCACTTGTGACCAGGTTTGAGGAGGAGTAGAGAAAAACAAAAAAGCACTGAGTTGTAATGCTGGGTAGCTGGTTACCTAAGTCATTAGCTGAGTGGCTTTCAAAACTTCATTAGTAAAACTACAACTCTGGAAGGCAGTCATGCAGAGTCCAATTACAAATGCTACATCCATTACAAATGCCAGTAGTCTACTTTATGTGCCTTCCAATGAAAAAAGTTCAAAGTGCCTAAATAGCAAGAAATGTGCAATGATAGCAGCTGGGTTTTAAAAAAGATTTTATTTATTTATTTAAGAGAGAGAGGGTGCACAACCTGGGGGGAGGGACAGAGGAAAAAACAGATGCCCCCACAAGCAGGGAGCCTGAGCAGAGCTCCATCAACCCAGGACCCTGAGATCATGACCTAAGCCAGAGAGAGATCCTCAACCGACTGAGCCACCCAGGCACCACAAGAACAGCTGTTTTTTAAAGACTATTTTTTAAATGACATCTTCAATAATGATACCCAGAATATTCCATGCTAAAAAAGCTGTAATTTCACATTTGCTCAAGTATTGATTTGATTTAGCCAATGTGACACCACCTTGGATAAAGTATGCAAACAATTTATTTCATTTCCTCATTAATCAAAACTGAAAGGGAAAAAAATCAGTGAGGTGTTATAACAAAGAATCCCCCAAACCATACATATATATAAGATTATCAAAAATGATGAAATAAATTTGATTAAATTTGGGGCGCCTGGGTGGCTCAGTCATTAAGCATCTGCCTTCAGCTCAGGTCATGATCCCAGGGTTCTGGGAGGCAGCCCCGCATCAGGCTCCCTGCTCAATGGAGAGCGTGCTTCTCCCTCTCCCACTCCCCCTACTTGCGTTCCCTCTCTTGCTGTCTCTCTGTGAAAAAATTAAATAAAATATCTAAAATTTTTTTTTACTAAGTTTAATTGACAATGTGGAGGTCTCCTAAGTCTTAACATCACAAACTTGATTGCATGGCTATAGTGCTGCAAGGGTGCACAGCCAAAGAGGGGCTGATCTGACCTGAGATTTCGTTAATCTAGCTTTCCGTAATTGGTAGGCTTGGGAAAAAACAGTATTATTTTCAAAAATCATTTAAGAATTTCACAAAACTGGGAGCGCCTGGGTGGCTCAGTGGGTTAAAGCCTCTGCCTTCGGCTCAGGTCATGATCCCAGGGTCCTGGGATCGAGCCCCACATCGGGCTCTCTGCTCAGCAGGGAGCCTGCTTCCTCCTCTCTCTCTGTCTGTCTCGCTGCCTACCTGTGATCTCTATCTGTCAAATAAATAAATAAAATCTTAAAAAAAAAAAGAATTTCACAAAACTAAAACCCAAGCTTGACCCCATCTTCGCTCACACCCCACATCTAGTCCATCAGGAAGGAAATCCTGTTGATCTTCAAGAAGTATCCAGGATCTGACCACTTCTGTGACCCTGGGCAGGGTCATCTCCCACCCAGATGCTGCTATGGTCTCCCTGCTTCTACTCAAATCTTTCTGCAATAACTTTTCTTTTCTTTTAAAGGTTTTATTTATTTGAGAGACAGAGAGAGTGCAGGGGAGGGGCAGAAGGAAAAGCAGACTCCTCGATCAGCAGGGAACCTGACGGGGAGCTCATTCCCAAGACCCTGGGAATCATGACCTGAACAAAGGCAGCTGCTTAACCGACTGAGCCACCTGGGTGCCCTCCAGTCTCTTCAACTCAGCAGCCACAGAACCTTTTTATTTTTTATTTTTTTTTCTTTTTTTAAAGATTTTATTTATTTATTTGACAGACAGAGATCACAAGTAGGCAGAGAGGCAGACAGATAGAGAGAGAGGTGGAAGCAGGCTCCCTGCAGAGCACAGAGCCCGATGTGGGGCTCGATCCCAGGACACCTGGACCATGACCTGAGCCGAAGGCAGAGGCTTTAACCCACTGAGCCACCCAGGTGCCCCCACAGAACCTTTTTAAATCAGAACACAAATTGTGTCACTTCTCTGGTCAGAACCTGCCTGTGATTTCCGTCTCAAAACAAAAGCCAAAGTCCTGGCAAAGACTTCCAATGGCTCACATGAACTGCACTGATGCATGCTTATCAACACTCTGGCTTCCTCCCCTCCTTCTCCCTCACTCTCTCTGTTCTGCTGGCTACCTCCCTGAGCCTCAGACACAGCAGACAGCGCTTAGGGCCTTTACTCTGCTCTTTCTGCCTGAAATGCTTTTCTCCCAATTAGCCCCTTGGCCAGCTCCTTCACCTCCTGCAAACCATTGCTTAATGTCCACTTCACTGAGGCTAACCCACTCTATTTTATATTATTCTCTGTGCCCATTCCCACTATTAATTTCTAATTGCTGCTGTAACAAATTGCCATAAATATAGTGGCTTAAAACAACACAAATTTATTGTCTTACAAATTTATTATCTTCTGGATAATAATCCAAGTTAAGTCTTATAGGACCAAAATCAAGGTGTCAGTTGGGTTGCATTCTTTCTGGAGGCTCCAGAGAGAATCTGTTTCCTTGCCTTTTCCAGCTTTGAGAAGCCACCTGCATTCCTTGGCTCATGGACACTCCATCTTCAAAGTCAGCAGTGTGGCATCTTCAAATCTCTCTCACACCTACTTCCATTGCCATCCATATCTCCTTCTCCAACTCTGACTCTCCTACCTCCCTCTTTCCCTTAAAAAGACCCTTGTGATTGCACTGGGTTGACCCAGAGTCTCCTTAATCATATATGCAAAGTGCCTTTTGCTATTTAAGGTAAAATATTCACTGGTCCCAGGCATTAGGACATGGGCATTGTTGGGAAGCCATGACTTTGTCTTGCATTAATGAGTTTCTTACCCTACTCAAGTTTTTTTCTTTTTTTCCAAAACACTTATCAATTGTGTTTTACCTATCTACTAGATTTATTGTTAATCATCCCTCCGCCATAATGTAAGCTCCACGAAGTCATGAATCTTTGTCTCTTTTTTGACTGGCATACCTCTAGCAACTAGAATAGCCTCTGGCATTTAGTAAGTGTTCAATCAACATTTATTGACTGAAAGAAAAGGACTAGTCATCGAAACAAATCAAGAACAGAAAATATCTTTGTTACATACAAATGTCTAGCAGACACATGAAAAAAATGTTCATCATCATTAGCCATCAGGGAAATTCAAATCAAAATCACACTGAGATACCAGCTTACACATGTTGGAATGGCAAAGATTAACAAGGCAGAAAACAACAAATATTGGAAAGGATGTAGTGAAAGGGGAAACCTCTTACACTGTTGATTGAAATGCAAGGTGAGGTTGACGCGGCTTGGCCCGGCAGCGCTCCCACACCCTCACGCCCCAACCCGTCGCCTCCTCCACGCCCGGCCTGGAACACGGCGGCCCTCAAACTCCTCTCCGCCTGGTCCCCGCTCTGCGCCTCCGCCCGCCTCACCGGGGGCGTCTGGTCCAAGGGATGTGTTTGCTACTTTTCAACCAGCACGCGTCACCACACCAAATTCTATACAGATCCAGTGGAAGCTGTAAAAGACATCCCTGACGGCGCAACAATACTGGTTGGTGGTTTTGGGTTATGTGGGATTCCAGAGAATCTTATAGGAGCCTTGCTGAAGACTGGAGTGAAAGGCCTGACTGCAGTCAGCAACAATGCAGGGGTTGACAACTTTGGGCTGGGCCTTTTGCTTCGATCCAAGCAGATAAAATGCATGGTCTCTTCATACGTGGGAGAAAATGCAGAATTTGAACGACAGTACTTAAGTGGTGAATTAGAAGTAGAGCTGACACCTCAGGGCACGCTTGCAGAGCGGATTCGTGCAGGCGGGGCTGGAGTTCCCGCCTTTTACACCAGCACCGGGTACGGGACCCTAGTGCAACAAGGAGGGGCACCGATCAAATACAACAAGGATGGCAGCATTGCCATTGCCAGTAAGCCGAGAGAGGTGAGAGAGTTTAATGGTCAGCATTTTATTTTGGAGGAAGCAATTACTGGAGATTTTGCTTTGGTGAAAGCGTGGAAGGCAGACCAAGCAGGAAACGTGATTTTCAGGAAAAGTGCAAGAAATTTCAATTTGCCAATGTGCAAAGCTGCAGAGACCACAGTGGTAGAGGTTGAAGAAATTGTGGATATTGGATCATTTGCCCCAGAAGACATCCATATTCCTAAGATCTATGTACATCGCCTTATAAAGGGAGAAAAATATGAGAAAAGAATTGAGCGTCTATCAGTCCGGAAAGAGGAGGATGTAAAAACCAAATCTGGTAAACCTGGAGATAATGTGAGGGAGCAGATTATCAAGCGGGCAGCTCTTGAATTTGAGGACGGCATGTGTGCTAATTTGGGCATAGGAATCCCACTTCTGGCCAGCAACTTTATCAGCCCAAATATCACAGTTCATCTGCAAAGTGAAAATGGAATCTTGGGTTTGGGTCCATATCCACTACAAAATGAAGTTGATGCAGATCTAATCAATGCAGGCAAGGAAACAGTTACTGTTCTTCCAGGAGCCTCTTACTTCTCCAGCGATGAATCATTTGCGATGATTAGAGGGGGACATGTCAATCTAACAATGCTAGGAGCAATGCAGGTTTCCAAGTATGGTGACCTGGCTAACTGGATGATACCTGGGAAGATGGTGAAAGGAATGGGAGGGGCTATGGATCTAGTGTCCAGTGCGAAGACCAAAGTGGTGGTCACCATGGAGCATTCTGCAAAGGGAAATGTACATAAAATCATGGAGAAATGTACATTGCCACTGACTGGAAAGCAATGTGTCAACCGCATCATTACTGAAAAGGCTGTGTTTGATGTGGACAACAAAAAAGGACTGACTCTGATTGAACTCTGGGAAGGCCTGACCGTGGATGACATAAAAAAGAGCACTGGGTGGTGATTTTGCAGTTTCACCAAAACTCATGCCAATGCAGCAGATCACAACTTGAAATGTGAAATAGACATTTGTCCTAGACTGTGTGTTTTTCATTTTAATCACATAGGATTTCATTGAAAGGGTATCAGTAATCGTAATTGTATGTCTCATGTAGTTTTTGACTAGTTTTCTTCAAGCATTTTCCACTGTACCTAGCCATATAGACTTTGTTCTCTCAAGTGTGCTATGACATCTTAATGAAAGGCAACAAATAAATAAATAAATAAAAATTTAAAAGAAAAAAAATATATATAATTATCTTAATTGTTCTATAAGTGCCAAGAAGGCTTATCTTTAAAATAGGTGCTCACATTGGATTTATCTTTATCTTTTGTGGTAGGTACATTAAATTGTACCAGGATGGACCCTTAGAAAGACTTTCATTGATGTGCCTTTCCTCCTAAATCCTGACAGAGAAAGGAATGAGGGAGAAAAATAACTCCACCCAGAGTATGCCCAATGCAGCATATTGTACCTAGTCCTGAATGATATGTGAATTTTGAATAGGAGCAATGCTGTCTTAATGATTATGTTTTTCTTTTGGCCTCCCCTGACTTTTCTTTTAGAGTCTCTGATTTTGTGATTGTATCTTCTTTCCCTAAAGCATCCCTTCTCCTCCCACACTTCCTATAACTAAATAGTTGCTCAGTTAGGCAAAAAGGAACATCTCTGTATGGGAGAAGTAACTGGTTCATGGGAGAGACCAAGGGGTAGAGGGTTTATTGGTGCTGATGTCCCACCAAGAAGCTGCCTTTATAAACCAACCACCGGTGCTTTGCCAAAGACCAAGGTTTATTATGACAAGAGGGTTGTAAACCCTTAAACCCTTAAAATGAGCTTTCTCATTTTAAAATAATGCAGTATTTCTGTGTATCCAGAGAGATCCCTAAGAGGCTTTCTCTATGTAACTGAGGCCCAGTGGGCTACCCAAGATGACCTCTTTGGGCACAAGGGGCTGTGGGATAATTTATCATAAGTCCAGTCACAATGACAACAAAATTTAAATTTTTTCTTTCTTTTCAGGCTCTCTTACTTCCGTTCAGAAAAGTTTCTAAATATTGAATGCCTTTTTCTATAGAACACTGTTCTTTTTTCTGCCCAGGCCACTTCCTTGAATAAAGTATTTTATTTAGCTTTACCAAAATAGAGGAAATACTGATGAGCATCCAGGATTTGAAGAGCAGTGAACTTCTATTGTTAGAAAATAAACATGGGGGGCTAGGTTTTATAAGGAACTTGTCCTCAGAGCAGTCCTCCTTACCACCCAGTTGCCTCAGGGTGTATCCTAAGCATCCTGGGTATCAAATGGGAGAAAAGTCCAGGCTCCCTAAAGACGGGTCAGACAGCTGTCCTCCAGACAGAGGTAGGCACATAAACAGTGCAATATAATTATTGCTCTGGCACCAGAGATAGGAATTTATGCATATGTTTAGGAGACAGTTATCATTTAAACTCACTTTTCTTCAGGTAGGACTATAATTGCGTCATTTATGGTATTGGAGGCGAGAGGCTTTTTTGGCCTCACACTCTCTATCTAAAATAGTCTTAACTGACTGGCCGCAGGATTGAAAGCTTATTTTCCCAGTACTGACAAAAAGGACTCTTATTGGAATTTGTGAGGTAGGAGAATAATACATATCTGTTAGAATTATAATTTGAAAAAATGTATGTTATTTTGGTTGCTATATTTGCAGACTTAGTTGCTTATCATTCCAGTCCATTACTTTAGGATAATGTGGTTCGAAGTGTGTTCCCAACTTTGAGTGGCAGAACCTATGTAGATGACTTTATATTCTTGATTAAAGAGTTCCATGGATATTAAACACATTTTAAAAATAGCATAAATAATCGAAACTGTTGTAGATCGCTGTGATTGTCTTTTTTCTTGTTTGGGAACGGTGTGACCAGTTATGGGAATAATATACTAGAGACTGGTGGAAAGACCAACAATAAATAGTTCACATATTTTACTGCTTCAAAAAAAAAAAAAAAAGAAAGAAATGCAAGGTGATACAGCCACTTTGGAAAACAGTGTGAAGATTTCTCAAAAAATTAAAAACAGAGCTACCCTATGATCCTGCAATTGTACTACTGGGTATTTACTCCAAAGATACAGATGTAGTGAAAAGAAGGGCCACAAGTACCCTGATGTTCATAGCAGCAATGTCCACAAAAGCCAAACTGTGGCAGGAGCTTAGATGCCCTTCAACAGACAAATGGATAAAGAAGATATGGTCCATATATACAATGGAACATTACTTAGCCATCAGGAAAGATGAATACCCAACTTTTCTATCAACACGGATGGGACTGGAGGAGATTATGCTGAGTGAAATAAGTCAAGCAGAGAAAGTAAATTATCATATGGTTCCATTTACTTGTGGAGCATGAGGAATAGCATGGAGGACATTAGGAGAAGGAAAGGAAAGTGAATTGGGGGAAATTGGCAGGGGAGATGAACCATGAGAGACTATGGACTCCAAGAAACAAACAGAAGGTTTTAGAGGGGAAGAGGGTGTGGAGATGGGTGAGCCTGGTTGTGGGTATTAAGGAGAGCATGGATTGCATAGAGCACTGAGTGTTGTATATAAACAATGAATCTTGGAACACTGCACCAAGAACTAATGATGTATTTTATGGTGACTAACGTAACAATTTTTAAAAAGCTGAAAATTTAAAAAAAAGAGAAAGTGTCCTTGTTTATCTGTCCAAATATGTCAAGTGGGATAGGAAAGAGAAGGAAACTGTTCCACAGCAGCCAGCTTTCTGAATCAGTCTATAAACATGGGAATCAAGCAGTTCTCCAACCTCTTTGTGTACAAAAAATCACTGGAGAAACATTTACAAATTCAGATTCTCTTGCCCCATCCTTCCCAACCCTGGATTTAGATTTATTGAATTTTGGGTGGGGCTCAAGCCAGCTCCAGTGGGCTGAGGGCTATAATCAGTAGTTGGGCAAACATTATTGGCTTCTCCCTAGCAAACCTCCTAAAGCAGAGGTTCTTAACCTTTGCCTGCACATTGGAACATCCTAGTGGGTTTCATAAAATACCAATACCCATAATCTATCCCCAGAAATTCTGATATACTTGGTCTGAGTGCAGCCTGGGCATTGAGATTTTTAAAATTTAAAATCAATTAACATATAGTGTATTATTAATTGCAGAGGTAGAGTTTAGTGATTCATCAGTTGCATATAATACCCAGCCAGTACTCATTACATCTATTGCCCTCCTTAATACTCATCACCCAGTTACCCCATTTCCCCTCAACCTCCCCTCCAGCAACCCTGTTTTGTTTCCTATGGGTAAGAGTTTCTTATGGTTTATCTTTG
Organism: Lutra lutra; assembly: GCF_902655055.1. Classification (NCBI taxonomy): domain Eukaryota; kingdom Metazoa; phylum Chordata; class Mammalia; order Carnivora; family Mustelidae; genus Lutra; species Lutra lutra. Next base: position 24,941,228 of record NC_062295.1, on the reverse strand, counting down.
ATTTCATCTTATTTTTCCATCCCTTCCCTTACGTTCATCTGTTTTGTTTCTTAAATTCCACACATATGAGTGAAATCATAATATTTATCTTTCTCAGACTGACTTATTTCACTTAGCATAACACCCTGGTTCCATCCATGTTGTTGCAAATGGCAATATTTCGTTCTTTTTGATGGCGGAGTAGTATTCCATTATATATTGTATATGTATATGTATATGTACATATACACATACTCCATCTTCTTTATCCATTCATCTAGTCGATGGACAGCTGGGCTCCTTCCATACTTTGGCTATTGTGAACATTGCTGCTATACGCATAGGGTACATGTGTCCCTTTGAATCACTGTGTTTGTATCCTTTGGATAAATACCTAGTAATGCAATTGCTAGGTCATAGGGTAGCTCTATCTTCAGATTTTTGAGAAACCTCCATACTGCTTTCCAGAGTGGCTGTACCAGGTTGCATTCCCACCAGCAAGTGTAATAGGGTTACCCTTTCTCTGCATCCTCACCAACATCTGTTGTTCCCTGAATTGTTCATTTTAGCCATTCTGACCTGTGTGAGGTGGTATCTCATTGTGGTTTTGATTTGTATTTCCCTGATGTTGAACATTTTTTCATGTGTTTGTTAGCCATTTGTATGTCATCTTTGGAGAAATGTCTGTTTATGTCTTCTGCCCATTTCTTGACTGGATTATTTGTTTTTTGGGTGTTGAGTTTTTGATAGGTTTTGGATACTAGCCCTTTATCTGATAAGACATTTGCAAGTATCTTCTCCTATTCTGTAGGTTGTCTTTTAGTTTTGTCAGCTTTTTCCTTTGCTCTGCAAAAGTTTTTATCTTGATGAAGTCCCCATAGCACATTTTTGCTTTTGTTTCCCTTGCCTTTGGAGATGTGTCTAGCAAGAATTTGCTGTGGCCAAGGTAAAAAAATGTTGCTGCCTGTGTTCTCCTCTAGGATTTTGATGGATTCTTGGCTCACATTTAGGTCTTACATACCTTTCCAGTTTATTTTTGTGTGTGGTATAAGAAAATGGTCTAGTTTCATTCTTCTACATGTGCTTATCCAATTTTCCCAAAGCCATTTGTTGAAGAGACTGTTTTTTTTCCATTGTATTCTTTCCTGCTTTGTTGAAGACTAGTTGACCATAGAGTTGAGGGACCATTTCTGGGGTTTCCATTCTATTCCATTGATCTATGTGTCTGTTTTTGAGCCAGCTAGTACCATACTGTCTTAATGACTACAGATTTGTAATATGGCTTGAAATCCAGAATTGTGACGTCACCAGCTTTGGTTTTCTTTTTCAATATTCCTTTGGCTATTCAGGGTCTTCACTGGTTCTATACAAATTTTAGGGTTTTCTGTTCCATTTCTGTGAAAATTTAAAAGTTTGAAGAAGAATAACCCATATGGCCAAGAATTTCATTTCTGGGTATATATCCCAAATGTCCATCAACAGAAGAATGGATGAAAAAAAATGAGGTATGTGGTGCCTGTGTGGCTCAGTCAGTTAAACATCTGCCTTCAGTTCAGGTCATGATCCCAGGATCCTGGGATCAAGCCCTGCATTGGGCTCTCTGCTCAGCATGAAGCTTGTCTCTCCCTCTCACACTCTCCCTGCTTGTGTTCCCTCTCTTGCTGTGTCTCTCTCTGTCAAATAAATAAATAAAATCTTTTTTTTAAATGAGGTTTATATGTACAGTGCAATATTATGCAGCTTAAAAAACAAGTAAGTTCCCTCACAGGCTAAAACTGGATGAACCTTGAGAACAATATGCTAAGTGCCATAAACCAGTCACAAGAATACAAATACTTTTTGACTCCACTCATATAAAGTATCTAAAATAGTAAAAATCATAGAAACATTAAGTAGAAAGATAACAGCAGGTGGGGAGGGGAGTAAAGAGGAGGAATTAGTGTTTAATGGATATAGAGTTTCAGTTTTGCAAGATGAAAAGTTCTAGAGATCTGTATATATTTTAACACTACTGAGCTGTACACTTAAAGATGGTTAGGATGGTAAATTTAATGTCATGTGTTTTTTACCATAATAATAATTTTTTAAAACCTTTTCATCTAGTTTGCTGAATTATCCATCCCTGATGATGGTTTCCTTGATTGTTGACCTTATTCTCCTGGAATTTAATGTTTTCCTTCCATGTGACACAGTCTCTTTCATCATTTTGCACCCTCAGTGCCGTGCATGGACGTTCCTAGGCAAGCCTAGTCAGCTTACTCCAGACCACGGACCCCTGGTTCCTGCATGCTGGGTGAAGCCATGGGCACTCTCTGCAGCCCCCTCATTTCTCCACTTCTAGCAGCTTCTCCAGTGTCCACCTGTGAAGGCGATACTCAGCCTTCTGGTCTGTGTTCCCTTTATTTTTTTTTTTCTTGTGAGATACTATCTCCTAACAAAGCTTCAGTGGCTTGCTTCCTATCTGCTTCCAAATCCATCTTTTTAGCACCACACTCATTTCCAGATGTCTTCTAGTCTTATCCAGACAGATGCCATGCACCTCCAAGATAAAGCTCACCAAACAGACTCAGTGTGTGCACCCCAAAACATATTTTTTTTCCTCATCAAAGCTTCATACTCTTTTACCGTCCACATTAAGCCAGTCACCACAAACCTCACTGATTCTACCTTCTAAGAATCTGTGGGTGACTTCCTTTCAATTCTGCAGTTATTGTCTGGGCTCTTGCAACAGAAATTGCTGAACCCAGTGTGTGGCAATCGTTAAAATCTTAGTTAATAGTGCCTAGCTAATTTTCTGCCTTCCTCTTTGTCTCCCTTTCTCCTTCCTTCATCTTTCTCTTCCTATCCAATCAATCCATTGTCATGCCGCCACCAAAGTCACTCTAAAAACCAGATTTGGTTGTTATTCCAAAATCTTCAGTGGATCCCTGTGGTCTCTAAGAAAAAGTCCAATCTTAACATGACAAGCAAGTGCCTCCCCAACCTGGACTATCCACTTTCTTCACTGATGAGATGCCTCGTGCTAATGAACAAAGCATACTCAAAGGTGGACCAGACCCTAAATTTGACTGTTTCAATAGCTATATGAGCTTGAGCAAATCACTCATTTTTCCTAAGTCTTAACCACCTCATCTGTAAAATGGGGACAATTACATCACCTACCTGTGTTTTTTGTGAGCATTAATGAAATATTATGCTTAATGTTTTTGTGACTATCATTACTCTCTTTCAAAACATCCCAGCCCCTCTTAACACACCATACCTTGAACAAAATATACCATCTTAATTGTCTAGCTCTTACCAGGGCCGTTCCCATATCTGATTGGCTCCCTCCAGCCCCATTCCTTTTCCTGACTCTATTCCTCTTCCCTACCTTTCAAAATCCAGCTTAAATATCATCTTATCTGTGGAGCTTTCTCTCACTTCCCCTTAACTTGATTCTCTTCATAGTACTCGAGACATGCACTGTTATTTGATCATTCTTGAGTTACTGACCATCAATGACATGTTGCCTCACTGCGAAGCCCAGGATAGAGCTGAAAATAATAAAAGACATCTTGAGAAAGAAAGAAAGAAATAGACAGTTTAGCACTTACAAATTTTAAATGGAATGTGAAAAGTTACCAAAATCCAAAGGCTTATGAGGAAAACTCAGGAAGGAAATGTTACCAGGATATGATACAAGTTTGCTTTTTAATTAAGTAAGGCACTCATAGCAGATTTGTGAAGGAGCCTAAGTGCCAACAAGGGCTCATTAATAAATGGTGATATATCTATAAAATAAAACACTATGAGACCATGAAAAAGGTTAAGGTAAACCCATAGGTGTTAGCATAGAAGCCCACGATACATTGAAGTGTAAAAATAGGAAGTGAGATCTACTTTGTGTGTCTGTATCTAGAATAATATGCCCCAAATTGTTCACAGTAATTATTTCTTTAAATAAGAATATGGGGCGCCTGGGTGGCTCAGTGGGTTAAAGCCTCTGCTTTCGGCTCAGTTCATGATCTCAGGGTCCTGGGATCAAGCCCCATATCGGGCTCTCTGCTCAGCGGGGAGCCTGCTTCCCCCTCTGTCTCTGCCTGCCTCTCTGCCTACTTGTGATCTCTATTTGTCAAGTAAATAAATAAATCTTTAAAAATAAATAAATAAATAAATAAATAAGAGTACGGAGCATGGGTGTGAAGAAAATTTTTCACATCTTATTTCAAAAGTAACCATTTACTATTTTTATGATTAAAAAAATTAAGTAGGGACGCCTGGGTGGCTCAGTGGGTTAAGCCTCTGCCTTTGGCTCAGGTCATGATCTCAGGGTCCTGGGATCGAGCCCCACATCGGGCTCTCTGCTCAGCAGGGAGCCTGCTTCCTCCTCTCTCTCTCTGCCTGCCTCTCTGCCTACTTATGATCTCTCTCTCTGTCAAATAAAAAAATAAAATCTTTAAAAAAAAATTAAGTAAACAAACAGACCATCAAATTGGCAAAAGAAACATTAACTATAAATAAATGGGTGAAATGAACAAATGATTTAGAAAAGAAATAGAGCTATTAAATGAATGTAAGGAAAGATATTGAATTTTGACAAGTAGTGATGAGGTCTTTTATCTATTAAAAATAGTAAAAAAAATAACCTACTAAATTACAATACCTCATGCTATTAAAGATACATTAAATTAGGCACTTTCTTGTGCTTTTAGTGACATTTGTATTTTATATGAGCCTTCAGGGATAAAAATTGGCAATTTGTATCAAGGGCAAGAATGTTCATGTCTTATGACTCACTCACTTCTGGAAATATCCCACTTTGGATTCAGTTCAACTTAAAGAAAGGTCATCTGTATAAAGACAGTGAAAATTTGGAAGCAATTTGAGGTAGAGTGGCTAAGTAAAATAAAGTTGTTGTGAGAAATTAAGTAATCTATGGTATTTATAGGCATGTTGTACGAGTTCAGTACATTTTAGCTACAACTGTTATTATTGTTGTTTTTGTTATTGTTATGGCAGTTGTACACAATATAAAATTATGTATCATTAAAAATTATCATTGTCAAGTCTATGAAAAAACAATGTGTCTTACAGTATAACCATGCAAAAACATATAATATTAAAATATTGAAAATGAATTTACAAAATGATCATGGATGTGTTAGGATACCAGAGTAAGGGTGATTCTTTTTATTTTCTTGTATTTTCCAAACTTTTGATAATATGGTTATATACATCTATAATTTAAAAATAAATTTTAAAAAATTTTAGCCCATTACTAATCTAGCCTCAAGTCCAAATTTTAAAAGCCATATATATCTCCCAAAGTTAATATTATCAAAACATTCTGAACAAAATATTGTTCAGAACCTAGTAAAGAGGTATTTAGAGCTATTTTGAGTTTGTCCCACACTCAGCTGTGACAATCATACTATGAAGAATAAAGTTACATTCTAAGAATTACACCAATAAACATTAACACAATAAAATGTACCAGTGAGGAAAACCTAGTTTAGTACGCTTTTTGAAATTTTAATTGAGGCTTGAGAAACACCTGAGTCCAAATAAGGTGACTAGAAATAAGTTGTTAATGTCGATGAAAAAAACTGTAGCTGAATTAACTTATTGAAAATCGGACAGAGACTAGAATAGTAGAGACGTGTAGGCTAGGTTAGCTGTTCACACTTAAGAAATGCACTTACATCTTGTAAAGGAAAAATTATGACCCTCTAATGTTGACCTGTATTATTTTTATTATAATGAAACTTAATATACAAATAGAAAACTAGATATAAATGCCTTATTCTTGTTTTTGTACCATTCTTTATGTATGTATTCATATATTTGATAAAAATGTCACAGAAGTGAAGTCATTATGATGACATCAGTTTAACTATACAGACTGACCCCAAGGGTAGAGTCAAGTTGCCAAAAATCAGAACACAAGCAGCACACAGTTCCTTAACACCTGTGCCCTTGCACACCCTTATCCACAGCCAGCCGTGCTCCAACAATCACAAGTGCTAAGTTCAGACATAACCCCCGGAACTTTTCCCTGGCTTCCATCAAGTCCTGGGATGAGAAGAGAGAAACGGTCAATGAAAAGAAGCTGGCATGGCTCAACACATCTCTGTTCTAACGACTCAGAGAAGGCAAGACATGGAACCTGGGGCAGTATTTCCTTATAAATGCCTTATTCTTATAGCTGCTTCTATAGGTATAAAACCAAAGCTGATTTTAAAATTAAATGTCATTATACCAAATAAGTAAGACTCAAATGAATAGCATTAATTTAATATGATGGGTGATGTTTTCTGAAAAGGAAATTCAAATTAAACCCATGAATTACCATTTCCAACCCACTAGAATGGCTAACATTAAAAACAATGTCAAGGAAGTAGAGGAACTGAAACAATCATACATCGTTGGAAAATGTAAAATGGTAACACACTTTGGAAAATGTGGTGGTTTCTCATAAAGTTAAATATCATCTACACTATGACCCAGCAATTTCACTCCTAGATGCTTTCCAGAAAAGAAATGAAAATACATGTGTCTTGGTTTCCTTTCTCCTCCTCCTCACCATGTTCACTTATTTTGTTTCTTAAATTACACATATGAGTGGAATCGTACGGTATTTGTCTTTTTTTGACTTATTTCACTTAGCATTGTACTCTCTAGTTCCAGCCATGTCATTACAAACGGCAAGATTTCATTCTTTTGTACAGCTGAGTAATATTCCATTTTATGTATGTGTATACATACGCACACACACAAACCACATCTTCTTTATCCAGTCATCAGTTGATGGACATTTGGGCTTTTTCCATAACTTGGTTATTGTAAAAAATGTTGCTATAAATACAGGGGTGCACGTATCTCTTCAAATTAGTATTTTTGTATTCTTTGAGTAAATTCCTAGTAGTGCAATTGCTGGATCATAGGGTAGTTCTATTTTTATTTTATTTAAAATTTTTGGATAAATTTTATATTATATAATAATTTTTTTCTTGCAAATTCTACTTGCTCTCATCAAAATATATACCAAATACCTTTTTTTCACAATAAACTGGAGTGTAGGTAAAGTTGCCTTCATAATTGGGCTAAGTTCCTTATTATACTCACAAATATCTCACTATATTAGCTAAATAAGGCATAAAAACCTATACAATAGAGTGTAATCACAATTTATTATAAAATGTACTAAAATGATAAAATGCAGCTGCTGTACTTATTAATAAGCAGGTAAGCAGGTGATTATTAGTTAGATTTAGATTTTAGTCACCTAAATAAATGCTCTAAAAAAGCATATTAACTTTTTATCTGATATTTATAAAGTACCCTCTTAACACTTCAGGCTATTTATCATATTTTATCTAATAGACACACACTTCAAACCTTAATTCCTAAAAGACATCAAAGCAAACAGTTATGCATCTCTTAACATGCAAATTACCTTTGAGTTCCTTGACTCCCCATACTTTCTGTCTTCATTTAAAATTTGGGGCGCCTGGGTGGCTCAGTGGGTTAAGCCGCTGCCTTCGGCTCAGGTCATGATCTCAGGGTCCTGGGATCGAGCCCCGCATCGGGCTCTCTGCTCAGCAGGGAGCCTGCTTCCTCCTCTCTCTGCCTGCCTCTCTGCCTGCTTGTGATCTCTCTCTGTCAAATAAATAAATAAAATCTTAAAAAAAAAAATTTAAAAAAAATTTTTAAAAGATTTTACTTATTTATTTGACAGAGATCACAAGTTGGCAGAGAGGCAGGCGGCGGGGGGGGGGGGGGGGGGGGGCGGGGAGCAGGCTCCCCGCTGACCAGAGAGCCCGATGCAGGGCTCGATCCCAGAACCCCAGGATCATGACCTGAGCCTAAGGCAGAGGCTTTAACCCACTGAGCCACCCAGGCGCCCCAGCCACATCTTCTTTATCCATTCATCTGTTGATGGACATCTAGTCTCTTTCCATAGTTTGGCTATTGTGGACACTGCTGGTAAAACATTGGGGTGCAGGTGCCCCTTTGGATCACTACATTTGTATTTTTAGGGTAAATACCCAGTAGTACGATTGCTGGGTCGTAGGGTAACTCTATATTTTCAACTTTTTTTTTTTTTAAGATTTTATTTATTTGTTTGACAGAGATCACAAGTAGGCAGAGAGGCAGGCAGAGAGAGAGAGGGGGAAGGGAAGCAGGCTCCCCGCTGAGCAGAGAGCCCGATGCGGGGCTCGATCCCAGGACCTGGGATCACGACCCGAACCAAAGGCAGAGGTTTTAACGCACTGAGCCACCCAGGCGCCCCTATTTTCAACTTGAGGAACCTCCATGTTGTTTTCCAGAGTGACTGCACCAATTTGCATTCCCACCAACAGTGGAGGAGGGTTCCCCTTTCTCCTCATCCTTGCCAACTCCTGTTGTTTCTTGTGTTGTTAATTTTAGCCAAATAATGTATTTTTAAAATACTATATTTTCTAAAACAAAAAAATTAGTGAGAAAAGTGGACTCATTTTTCATTTTTGCATGTCTCTTTAATGTCTGGCTTAATAAAAGACAGCTGGATTTTCATATTAGCATTCAATCTGTTGTGAAACCACACCATGCAGCCTCTGGAAAATTTCCACTCTACACTAATGAGAAAACAAGAATGAAAGGTAGATACCATCTTTAATATTGTTATCAAAACAATTTTCACCTTGTGGAACCCCTTTGCTAGTAGTTTGGAAACCACTGACCTAAGCCCTTAGACACATCTAAACTTAGATGGAGTTGGTCAAATAAAAAAAAACACCTAGGTTTTACCTTTTTAAAAATAGTTTTGTTCAGGAAAATTTACTGTTAAAATGTAGAGTTTGGGGGCACCTGGGTGGCTCAGTGGGTTAAAGCCTCTGCCTTCGGCTCAGGTCATGATCCCAGGGTCCTGGGATCGAGCTCCGCATCGGGCTCTCTGTTCAGGGAGTCTGCTTCCTCCCCCCTCTCTCTCTGCCCCTCTCCCTACTTGTGAGCTCTGTCTGTCAAATAAATAAATAAAATCTTTTTTAAAAATCACAATTAGTTTTATAAAAAAAAAAAACAACACTGCCATACTGTCTTCCCAAATGACTATATCATTTGATATTCCCACCAGCAATGAATGAGAGCTCCTGTTCCTCCAAACCCTCACCAACATTTGGTGTTGTCAATGTTTTGAAACTTAGCATTCTAATAGGCATGCAGTCATGTGTCATTGTTATTTTAATTTGTAACTCCTTAATGATACATGATGTTGAGCACATTTTCTTTTTTTTTAACCTTTTTTAAAAATTAAGTAGGCTCCACACCCAATGTAGGTCTTAAACTCACCACCCTGAGATCAAGAGTCACATACTCTACCAGCTGAGACAGCCAGGCACCACTTGAGCATATTTTTATATTCATATTTGCCATCTGTATACCTTCTTTTGTGAGGTGTCTGTTCAGATCTTTTGCCTATTTTTAAGCAAATTGTTAATTTTCTTATTGTTAGTTTTTAAAGTTCTTTTTATATTTTGGATACCAGTTTTTCAACAAACATTAAGTTTTGCAAAGGTTTTCTCCCAGGTTGTGGCATGATTTTTCATTCTCTCAACAGTGTCTTTCACAGAGCAGGAGTTTTTAATTTAAATGAGGTCCAACACGAATTTTTTCTTTCATGGATCATTTTTGGTGTCGTTTGTAAAAAGTCAACACAAAGCCCATGGTTAGCTACATTTTTCACCTATGTTATCTTCTAGGAGTTTTATGGTTTTTTTTATAGTTTTGCCAGAGGCTGGGGGCAGGAAGGACAAATACTTGGAGTAGGGGGATTTTTAGGGCAATGAACATACTCTCTGTGATTCAATAATGATGGACTCATGTTATCATACATTTGTGAAAACACAGAGATTATACGACACAAAGAGTGAGCCCTAATGTAAACTATTGGACTTTAGTTAATAATAATGTATCGACATTTGCTCATCAGTTGTAACAAATGCATGACACAATAGAAGATGCCAATGTGGGGAAACAGTAGGTAGTATGTGGAAACCTTCTGTACTTTCCCATCAGTTTTCCATAAGCCTAAAACAACTCTAAAAATAAACTTTATTAATTTTTAAATTACAACTACCCCTAAAACTACTACAAAATAAGCAAGTACTACAAAATGAAATTAATAGGGGTGCCTGGCTGGCCCAGTTGGTGGAGCATGCAACTCTTGATCTCAGGATTGTGGTTGGGAGCCCCATGTTGGGTGTAGGGATTCCTTAAGAATAAAAAAAAAATCTTTAAAAAATGAAATTAAATTCAAGTGAGGCTTTGTTTGTTCAAGATTATCGGAACTCATACTTTACCAACACTGTGCACAGGTAATTCTTGAAAGCCCAAATCAAAAGGATCAACTCTTTATCTTCATGGAATTTTCTGTTCACTTCAAGATATGATTAGGATTGTGACATAGGGAAATCTTCATGAAAATGATTATCTAATCCAATTTATGCTGGAACTGGGATGAGGGTTTGTTCGTGAAGTATTTATGGCTTCATTTACTGTTATAAACTGTTGCTAGTGTTGTTTACAAAGCAAAAGCCTCATTCCAGAACTACTGGCAGGGAAAGGTGGCACCTGGGGGACAGGTGTTGAGGTCAGTCTGCCTCAACTGTGGGTGCTGAATGGAACACATTTGTCCATCATCTTTCTCTGTTCCAGCTACTGGGAAACTACGGCTCATCAACAGGACATCATTTGCTTTCACTTGACAAGAACCACAAATGCAGGAATGATCATGAAAGCACAGGATGGTACCTGTTCTTAAGGGAATCTCGGGCTTAGGTGAAATTTTGTAAGAGGAGAACTAAATTGTCAAAAACTCACCCCAGTCTGTCCAGCCTTGGTTGATGGAGAGGGTCCTCTGGTCAATAAAGAGGTGTGTTCTTTTTTGGAAGAGATACTGACCGTCAAGCTTGTTCATGGCTTCTTTCTGATCAGGAGCTTAGTTTTCCAAGAACCTTTACATTGGGACAGGAGTCCTTGGAGAGTGGACCTGAGTTTTGAGGCTACTCCAAGGGTAATGCCCCCTTTATAAATTGAAAAATGGACCACCTGAATTAAAAACCAAGGAGTTTCTTTTAGAAGGAACATTTCCCTAAGGCCCTGCCTAGCTACATTGGGAACATGAAAAACCAGAGTTCCTGGCGTATTGCAGGCCATGCTCTGTACCGTAGAGACCTTACTGAGGTAGAGCACTGCCAAAGCACCAGCCCACTGTCTCTATGGGTCCCTGTGTGTGTCTGTGGCTGTTACTTCCCCCAGAGGATGCTATATTCCAGCCCTCCCTAATGTTTTGTATCTTGCACAGTTCCTAGCACAAGATCTTGCAACATGGCGGGCTGCTGAGTCAGTGTTGACCTACTGCAGCTCTGACTTCAGGTTCCATCAGGGCAGTTTTCATTTCAGAAAGCAAACAGGAGAGAGTGGACCCAGCCAAGCACTGGCCAGCTAAGCAGTCTAAAGATAGATGCTGTTCAAAATGGGGGCAATTCTTCCGATTTTCTGGGTCTATCTTTTCTCCCAGGGCCCTTTGGATAGAATAAATTTGCTTCTTCCAAAGGCCTCCCAAAAATACAGTCCCTACAGAGGGTGGACCCATCTATCTCTCTAGAATTCATATCTTAAATCCCTGTCTTTGTTTTCTTCCCCTCCCACCCATCTGCAGGGATAGCAAACACAGATCTCAGTGGGGCAGACAGCCATTTTAATGAGGGAAAGGTTCCTGTTAATATGGGGACTGGTGGGAATTGTGGAAAACTGAAAAGCATTCACATTTGGAACTTTTTTTCTTTAAGATTTGATTTATTTATCCGACAGAGAGATATACAGTGAGAGAGGGAACACAAGCAGGGGGAGTGGAAGAGGGAGAAGCAGGCTTCCCGCTGAGCAGGGAGCCCGACGTGGGGCTTGATCCCAGGACCCTGGGATCATGACCTGAGCCGAAGGCAGATGCCCAACAAATGAGCCACCCAGGTGCCCCATATTTGAAAGTTTGAAAACTGTCTTGGTCAAATGAAATGCATGAACAGGAAGTGCAATGCAGTCACCAGCAGCCAATGTGGGATGTTTGCTCTACACTGTATAGTATAAACTGCTTTGCATGAACAAAAGTGCCCTTCCCAGCCTGATCTCCAACAGCCTGCCCTGCAAGTCCAGCCACTCCTACCCATGCCCCTACACTCTGCTTATGTAACGTACTTTCATGCATACTCTCCCTGTCACTTTTGCGTACATTCTTTTTGTTCCCTAACATTTATCAAACACCTAATAGGTATCAGGCACTATAGCAGGTGCTGAGGAAACGAAGGTGAACAAAAGTTTCTGACTTCATGGAGTTTATAGTGTAGTAAGGAGGCATATATGTTAGACAATTACCAGCCTGTGAGAAGGGGTATGAGAGAAATACAGGGCGTGACTGAAACATACAAAAGGTCACAGAAAGCAGGCTTGGAAGGCTTCCCAGAGGAGTAGATACCCTCACTGAGATTAAGGATGAGCTAAGGTAGCAAAGACGAGAGTGAAAGGGCAAGGGGGTGGGGAGAGGGTTTCCTGGAAGGGGAGCAGTACTTGTATAGGTCCCTGAGGAAACTGACATTTGATGTGGCTGGATAGCATGGGTGTTCGAAGGTGGCACAAAATAAAACTGGGAAGGTGAGCAGAGGCCAGATGTTCCCAAGATTTGTGCCCAAAAAGGAGTCAGATTTTGTACAAAGGGCAATGGGCGGCCACCAGCAGTTTTTGCTGAAAGACCATTCTGACGCGACTTTGCATTTTAGAAGAATCCCTCTGGTGTCAGTGTGGAGAAGAGTCTGAAGTGAGCAAGCCTGGAAGGAAGGAGGACAATTACAGGTTCTCATAATAAACCAGCTAGAGATGATGGTGGCCTGGCCCGAGGAGCAATCGTGGGGAAGAAGGCATGGACCCGACTTGGGAGACAGAGTTGATATAACTCAGACATTTATTATGAGAGCATGAGGAGAAAGATAAGAGGACATGTTAATGATGAACATGGAGTGTCCTGATTGCCTACTCCTCCTTTCAGCTTAATTCTCTCATTAGTCTTCATGGACCTCTGAGGTACCTTCTTACCTACTGTCCCCAGCACTCTGTCCCACTACTGGTTTAGCACAGCATATCGTATGATGGTGACAACTTGTATGTCCGTCTTCCTTGTAGTGTTGGGCAGGGACCCTGTATCAGTCAGGGTCAAATTAGGAGATGGAAGCCACACAGTAATTTTAACAGCTAAACTTTAATGTGTAGAATTAACTGTTACAAGGGATTTGAGTAATGAGGGTAATTGGCTGGTAAAAAGTAAGAGAACTCTAAAGAATATAGGATCAGCAGACATAAGGTTCACAGACCACTTCTGAGGCTAAGGTAGAGCACCCAGGCTGAGACCTTATTGAAGAGGACATGGCTGTGTGTAAGTGGAGGGCACAGAAGTTGCTTGGTGCTCTGCCAGTGGTAATTGCTGGAAATTTGCCCTCCACAATTTGCTGGAAACCTACCTTCTGAGCTGCCAAAGAAAGTCATTTCATAGAAAGGTGTCTCACTGGAGGCACCCAGCTACAAAGCCAATGAAAGTGTGTTTCAGGGAGAAACTACTGGCTCCTGGGTGCTGCTAACCACTGTTACAGGAGGACCCAAGTTCTGGAGGGGCTACATGAGCGGCAGTGCCATGGTGCTGGAAAAGCCATCTGCACTGCAGGAGCTGGGCACTGAGGAATCCCTGCATACTGCCGGAGCCTGCTGGAATACACCAGAACAAGGAAAACCCCTTCCTCATGCAGTTGTTCTCCAGAGCCTATAGCTGACAAAGCTTAACATTGCACTACCTGACAAAGGAATAATTACTTTTATATGGTCCAGCTCCATTTTTCCACAGCAAGCAATGAAGAGTGAATGTAGAACCAAGAAGCAATAAATCTGTAAGCAGCAAAATCCCTTCCCGTTGATGGGGCGCCTGGGTGGCTCAGTGGGTTAAGCCTCTGCCTTCCGCTCTGGTCATGATCTCAGGGTCCGGGGATCGAGCCCTGCATCGGGCCCTCTGCTCAGCGGGGAGCCTGCATCCCTCCCTCTCTCTGCCTCCCTCTCTCTGCCTGCCTCTCTGCCTACTTGTGATCTTTCTCTCTGTGTCAAATAAATAAATAAAATCTTAAAAAAAATCCCTTCCTGTTGATCATAGCTGCTGGAGTACCACAGGGGCTAGAAGTCAACATGTCAAAGAAGGTCCAGCGTGAAGAAGTGTATATTTGCCCATTTTAAAATTAGGTTGGTTTTTCGTCGTCGTCATTGTTATTGTTGTCAATGAGTTTTATACATTCTGGATCTAAATCCTTTATCAGATACATGGTCTGCAAATATTTTCCCCCATTATGTAGATTGTTTTTTCACTCTCTTGATAGTGTCCTTTGATGCACAAAAGTTTTTAATTTTGATGAAGTTCAACTTATCTATTTCTTTTGTTGCCTGTTACTTTTAGGTTCATATCCAAGAAATCATGACCAAATCCAATGTCATGAATTTTTCCCCTATGTTTTCTTCTAAGAGTTTTATAGTCTGGTCTCATGTTTAGGTGTTTGATTTACTTTAAGTTAATTTTTGTATATGATGTAAGGTAAGGGTCCAACTTCATTCTTTTGCATGTGAATATCCTGTTTACCCAGCACCATCTGCTAAAAAGCACTTGACCATATATATGCAAGGGCTTATTTCTGGGCTCTCCTACGCCACTGTTCTGTATGTCTGCGTTTATTTCAGAACCACACTTTTTTGATTACTTTAGCTTTGTAGTTTGTTTTGAAATCAGGGAGTGTGAGTCCTCCAAACTATTTTTTTTAATAAATTTTTTTTAAAGATTTTATTTATTCATTTTACAGACAGAGATCACAAGTAGGCAGAGAGGCAGGCAGAGAGAGAGAGAGGAGGAAGCAGGCTCCCTGGTGAGCAGAGAGCCCGACGTGGGGCTCGATCCCAGGACCCTGGGACCATGACCTGAGCCGAAGGCAGCGGCTTTAACCCACTGAGCCACCCAGGCGCCCCTTAACCCACCGAGCCACCCAGGCGCCCCTCAAACTTTTTTTTTTTTTCAAGATTGTTTTGACTGTTAAGTTTCCCCAGGATGGGCTTTTCTATTTCTGGAAAAATAAAAAAATTCATTGTGCTGTGATAGGGATGGCATCAAATCTGTAGATCACTTTGGGTAGTATGGAAATGTTAACAATATTAAGTCTTCTAATTCATGAATTTGTTTTTCTATTTATTTACAACTTCTTTAGTTAAAAAAAATTTTTTAAGATTTTATTTTTAGCAATCTCTACACTCAATGTGCGACTCAAACCTACAACCCAAGGTCAGGAGTCACATGCTCCACTGACTGAGTCAGCCAGGCACCCCTATTTACAGATGCTTTAAATTTTCAGCTATGTTTTGTAGTGTACAAATCTGCCTTTTGGGGTGCCTGGGTGGCTCAGTTGGTTGAGCGACTGCCTTAGGCTCAGGTCATGATCCCGGACTTCCAGGATCGAGTCCCACATCAGGCTCCCAGCTCCTTGGGGAGTCTGCTTCTCCCTCTGACCTTCTCCTCTCTCATGCTCTCTCTCACTCATTCTCTCTCAAATAAATAAATAAATAATTTTAAAAAAATCTGCCTTTTGATCAAATTTATTCCCAAGTATTTTATTCTTTTTAATGCTACTATAAATGGAATTTTGTTAATTTCCTTTTCAGGTTGTTCATTGTTGATGAAAAATATGATTTTTCAATGTTGATTTTTTATTTATAATTTTGCTGAATTTATTAGTTATAACCTTTTTTTGTGTATGTGTGGACTCTTTAGACTTGTCTACATATAAGATCATGTTATCTGCAAACAAGAATAATTTTACTGCTTCCTTTCCAATATATATGCCTTTTATTTCTTTTTCTTGCTTAATTGTTCTGACTAGAACTTCCAAAACTGTACTGAATAGAAATGGTGAAGCTGGCACCCTTGTCTTGTTCCTGATCTTAGGGGGCACATTTTCAGTCTTTTACCATTGAGTGATATGTTAGTTGTGGGTTTTTCACGTATGACAATATTTATATTGAGGAAGTTTCTTTCTATTCCTAGCTTGCCAAGTCTTTTATCATGAAAGGGTGATGAATCCTCACAGATGTTCTTTCCACATCAGCTGAAATGATCATATGGTTTATTTTTTCTATTCTGTTAATATGGTGTATTACATTAATTTTCTCATTTTTAATTTTAATTTTTATTTTTTTAAAGATTTTATTTATTTATTTGTCAGAGAGAGAGAGAGAGAGAGAGAGAGATCACAAGCAGGCAGAGAGGCAGGCAGAGTCAGAGGGAGAAGCAGGTTCCCCGCCGAGCAAGGAGCCCGATATGGGACTCGATCCCAGGATGCTGGGATCATGACCTGAGCCGAAGGCAGCCGCTCAACCAACTGAGCCACCCAGGCGTCCCATTTTTCTCATTTTTTATTAAAGTATAACTGACACATGACATATTAGTTTTAGGTGTAAAACACCACTATTTGATATTTGTTTATACTATGAAATGATCACCACAATAAATCTAGTTAACATCCATCATCATACATAATTACATTTTTTTTGTGATGAGAACTTTTAAGATCTACTCTCTTAGCAACTTTCAAATATGCAAAACAGTATTACTAACCATAATCATCATGATAGACATTACCTCTCTATGACTTATTCATTTTATAACTGAAAGTTTGTTGATGTTCTTTTATTGAACCATCCTTGCATTCCAGGAACAAATCCCACTTGGTCTTGGTCTATAATCCTGTTAATATGCTGCTAAACTTGCTTTACTAGCAAATTTTGTTGAGGATTTTTGCACCAATGTTCATAAAAGAAATTGGTTTATAGTTTTCTCATCATGTCTATCTCGCTATTTAAGAAGGTAATGCTGACCTTATAGAATGAAGTAGGAATGTTCCTTTCTCTTCAGTTTTTTGGAAGAATTTGAGAAGGACTGGTATTGATTCTTGTTAAGGTTAGTAGAATTCACCAGTGAATCCATCTGGCTAAGGGCTTTCTTTGTTGGGAAGTGTTTGATTACCAATTGAATCTTCTTACTTTCATAGATTTATTCAGCTTTTTTATTTCTTCATGATTCAATCTTGGTAGGTATGTGTTTCTAGGGATTTGTCCATTTCATCTAGGTTATCCTTTGATTCCTTTCTCCTTTCCTTTTGTATTATATAAATATTTTCTTTGTGGTTACCATGGAGATTGCATATCAAAGTTATAACAATCTATTTCAGATAGATACCAACTTGACTTCAATGACACACAATCAAAAACTGCACTGGATACAACTAATACTATCTGTTACTGATATCACAAGTTACATCTTTATATATTGTATACCCATCGACATAGATTTATAATTATCTCCATGCATTTGTCTCTTAAATCTTGTAGAATATAAAAAGTGGAGTTACAAACCAAAATTATAACAATACTGGTTTTTATATTTGCCCATGTTTTTACCATTCACAGAGATCTTTATATCTTTATTTGGCTACAAGTTACTGTCTAGAATCCTTTCATTGTAACCTAGAAGGCTCTCTGTAGCATTTATTGGAAGACAGATCCAAATGGTAATGATCTCCCTTAGCTTTTATTCACCTGAGAATGTCTTATTTTCTCCCTTGTTTTTGCTGGTTATAGAGTTCTCATTCACAGTTTTGTTTTTTTTTTTTTCCTTACAGCAATTTAAATATAATCTGGGAATGTCTTATTTTCTCCCTTGTTTTTGCTGGTTATAGAGTTCTCAGTTGACAGTTTTTTTTTCTTCCAGCAGTTTAAATATATAATTCCACTCCTTTTGGGCCTCCAAAGTTCTCACTGATAAATTGGCTGCAATTTTTTTTTAAAGAGATTATAAAGTAATCTCTACACCCAATGTGGGGCTTGAACCCACGACCCCAAGATCAAGAGTCTCATGCTCCAGATTGAGCCAGCCTCGTGCTCAGGCTACAAATTTTTTTTTTTTTAAAGATTTTATTTATTTATTTGACAGAGAGAGATCACAAGTAGACAGAGAGGCAAGCAGAGAGAGAGAGGAGGAAGCAGGCTCCCTGCCGAGCAGAGAGCCCGATGCGGGACTCGATCCCAGGACCCTGAGATCATGACCTGAGCCGAAGGCAGTGGCCTAACCCACTGAGCCACCCAGGCGCCCCCATCAGGCTACAAATTTTATTGAGGATCTCTTGCACATGAAAAAATACTTTTCTCTCACTGCTTTCAAGATTCTTTGCTTTTCCTTTTCACAGTTTGATTATAATGTGTTTTGGTGTAGTCTCTTTGGGTTCAATCCTATTTTTAAGTCATTGGGTTTCTTGGACTTGTAGATCCATGTATTTCCTCAAATTTGTGAAGTTTTTGCTCATTACTTCTTCAAATAAACTCTGCCTCTTTCTTCCTCATGTCTCCTTGTGGAACTCCCATAATGCATATATGCATTATGCATGTTCCTTCAGCTCTGTTCATGTTTCTTTCTCTCCTCAGATGGGATAATTTCGAATGTCCTATCTTCAAGTTCACTGATGCTTGCCTGCTAAAGTTCTGCTGTTGAGCCCTTCTAATTTATTTTAAAATTATTGTATTTTCTAGCTTAAGATTTTTTTAGTTCCTTTTTATAATTCCAACCTCTTTGTTTATATTCTCATTTTGTTCACATATAATATTCATGATTTCCTTCAGTTTTTTGTACTTAAAGATAGTTTTTTTTTTTTTTAAGTCTTTGTCTAGTAAGTCTGATGCTCTGATTTTTCAGGGATGTTTTCTGCCAATTTATTTTCCTCCTTTAAATGGGTCATGTTGGGCGCCTGGGTGGCTCAGTGGGTTAAACCGCTGCCTTCGGCTCAGGTCATGATCCCAGGTCCTAGGTTCGAGCCCCACATCGGGCTTTCTGCTCAGCAGGGAGCCTGCTTCCTTCTCTCTCTCTCTCTCTGCCTGCCTCTCTGCTTACTTGTGATTTCTCTCTGTCAAATAAATAAATAAAATCTTTAAAAAAAATAAAAAAAAATAAATGGGTCATGTTTTCCTGTTTCTTCATATGCCTTGTAATTCTGTGATGTTGTTGAAAATTGGGCATTAGAAAGAACCCATCTCTCCTAGTCTTTGCAGACTGGTATTACACTTATGCATTCTTTCTCTAGTTATCTGGCTCATCTTTAGACTTTGAGATCAGCTCGAGGTGAAAGCTCAAAAGTCTTCTCATGTCCCTTCTGAGTATGTGTCTTCCCTCAGCTTTTGTGTCTTTACTAATTCCCTTGTATACATGGCTACTTTTTAATGTCTTAATTTTCCAGAGTCTCATCCAGCTTCTTGAGACTATAGACGGCCTATTGTATATCTCCACCTATAATCCCTTCCCTCAGGCATCTGTGGGTCTTTAGTCCTCTGCAGCTTTCTTGAGCCATAACCATCACTTTTCTACTTGAGCTTTCAGTGAGACACAGCAGATACAAGTCCTTCAGCCCTCTGGCAGTTTAGAATGTTAAAGTAAGTTCTGCTCTGCTCTCTCTGGTTTGAAGGAGGGAATTGGGGACTGGGCTGCTGCCTCTTTCAGGTCAAGACCATTGCTATGCCATGAATGATGTGGGGCAAGGACAAGTAAAAATAGTACAAAATTTCCTACTGTTTTGAATGTGACTTTTCTTGATTGGGTATTTACTTTAACTGTTTACCATAACTCCTAGAGGATTATTTTAGCTAGTTTCTGGGTTTTGAATTTGTTTGTTTACTTTAATGTCTTGTGTGAGAACAAGAGTTTGGAGGTTCCTATTCTACTATTTTGCTCATGTCACTTTTGATATCTTCATTTTGCCCTTTGTTCCCATACCATTACCTCAAAAAAAAACCTGTGTCTAAAATATTACATTCATGACATTTTTATGCTGCATATTTCTTAATTGCCTTATCACTGAGAGATCATATATTACATACTTTTTATTGTCTGTCTCTTCTAGAATATAAAATGTATGAGAGCAGGGAACTTTAATCCTGAAAGTCTAAAACAATATCAGGCACATGCTACATGTTTAGAAAATATATTTTGAATGAATGAGGTTTAAATTATTGTTTAAATTTTGCTCATTTTCGTTAACAGCTTTTAATGGTTTTGGTTGATTAAACATACATATATGTATTTATTCGACAGGCATTTATTTTATAACTACTGTGAGCCGGCGATGGGGTGGAGGCAAACATGTTTCTAATGTTATAGGGGAGCTAGACAAATACACAAGTAATGCAAATGCATGAATAAATGGGGAAGAGAAAGAAGTGTTGAATATAAGCCGTAGTGAGCTCTGAGCTTGTGAATGAGTGTCACTTAATGCAGACACAGGGAGTCACTCCACCATAAGCCTTAGGCAAGCCATATGACCTGGATGAATCTCCATTTCTCTTTCCACTACCCTATGAGGTAGTTGCAATAATCTTTAGAAAGTGATGAAACAGAGCTTTATAAACTGTACATGGTTATGCTAACATGAGGAATTAAAGTCTTGTCCTGAAGCACGCTTATTAGTTTTTATCCCCTGTCTGGAGTCAAACCACTACATAAGGTACAAAGTCCACTTTAAAATCTTACTGCAATGATATCATCAGAATCAATTCAGAGTTCTGGGGCCAGAGAGCAAGACAGATGGTGGCACCTGTTTTTAAGTATCATCTCAGAAGCTAGGAGAGCAGGAATGTTTAGCAATCTGTGAACTGACAAGGAGTTTCTATGAAGAGGCATAGTAAAATGGAAGAAACGGTTACATAGGAGTCAGAAGTTCTCACTCTTAGTCTGGATCTGCTTTTTATTAGTTATATAATCTCAGGGAAGTTGTTAAATTATTTCCTCATCTGGAAAACTGGGACAGTAATATTTCACAGGGTTTTTGTAAAGACCAAGAAACATAATACAAGGCCTTAAGATTGTTGTGTCTAAATCCATTCTCTACACTAA
This sequence comes from Lutra lutra, assembly GCF_902655055.1. NCBI lineage: Eukaryota > Metazoa > Chordata > Mammalia > Carnivora > Mustelidae > Lutra > Lutra lutra. The sequence continues at coordinate 24,920,230 of NC_062295.1, read as the reverse complement.
AAAGATCAAGGACTCCTTGGGGAAATAGCTAATTCCAGGTCTGGGGCATACAATGTATAGGATGAGCCTAGATGGACATCTTGGTTTACCCACAAACAAAGGCATTCTCCAAGACTACTAGGTTAATGCCAACAGAACGTAAGAATCACATGAAGGAGCTCCCACTGGCCAAAGACGGAACAATTTGACCATTAAAAGAGAGTAAAAATGAATGAAATTGATTAAACACACTGTGTTTTTAAACGGTACTTGAGTTCATAATGATTCTCAATAGGAAAAAAAGGTAGAGTCTGTTAGAACTCTGCAAACCCATCTGTAAAAGGGAATTAGGGGCGCCTTGCTGACTCAGTTGGAAGAGCATGTGACTCTTGATCTCTGGGTCATGGGTTTAAGTGCCACATTGGGTGTAGAGATTACTCACATAAATAAATAAATAAATAAATAAACTTTATTTTTTAAAAGATTTTATTTATTCATTTGTCAAAGAGAGAGTGCACAAACAGGGAGAGCGGCAGGCAGAGCAGGCAGAGGGAGAAGCAGGTTCCCTGTTGGGCAAGGAGCCCAATGTGGGACTCCATCCCAGGACCCCAGGATCATGACCTGAGTGGAAGGCAGATGGTTAAACAACTGAGCCATCGAGGTGTTCCAATAAATAAACTTTAAAAAATGAAAAGGAATTAAACATTTTGTTTTGCCTTTCTTGCCAAAATGTATCAGGGTAACTAAATGGCCTAGGTTCATGAGAGAAAGAATTCTAGCAAATAAATGTGGAAGGAATGATTGAATTAGAAAGTTATATTTTGTGGCCTATAATGAAATAATAGCAAATAAACATAATAGCAAATAAAGCAATGAACTATAGATGAAATCATTAAACAAAAGTTTATGTGGAACTTCACAATTTCAAGGAAAGGCTGTTACTACCTGTATCACTAAAACTGAGACAGTGAATTATTGTGGAAATCCTGGTGTGATACCAACACACATTACTTCCTAGGAACTTTTCTTGACCCCCAAATTGAATCTGAGTACAAACAAGCCTCTAGATCCAACCTGAATTTACAGGAAATGTGGCAGAGAGAGGAACAAGTTAAATGACACCACAAAGAAGCAGACAAATCTACAAAGTGGGACATTTTACAGGACAACTGACCCAGTTTCTGCAACAAGTCAGTGTCAGGGGATATGAAGGGGACAGAGAGACTGCCCTAGAACCTGAGAGACTTCCAAGCAAGCTTCATGTAGATTTCGCTCATATTCTGAACTGCATCCCGGTGTCTTCAGGACAATCAGAGAAATGGGATTCTGGACTGAGTATGAGCTAATAACAAGACTGGCTGATTTTGTCAGGTGTAAGGTAACACTGCAATAGGTCTAGTTTTTTAGAGCTCATATTGAGAAATAGCGGGGTGAGATGACATTAGGTCCACCGCAGAAGAAAACAGAAAGGGATATGCAAAGCAAACGTGACAGGATCTTGGTAAGCGTGGAAACCGCGTGGAGAGATACGGGGGTTCATTGTTCTATTCTCTGCACTCTTGAGGTATCTGAATATTTTCATAACAACAAACTCCGGAGAGATTTTTTTTAAAGACCGTGCGTGGGAGAGCAGTAAAACGATAAATATTAGTTTCTCTTTTTCGCAATAGCAAATATAAGACGTGGGCGGAAGAGAAAATCCTCTCGGCGTTTTATTAAAAACACTCTCGGGGACTCGTTCATTTAAGGAACCCCCCCTCCCCGAAACCGCCCTCGGAGCGGGTACGCAGGCCACGCCCCAGCCGGGAGCCGGCTTCAGAGCGCGGAGGGAAAACTCAGATCCGCACCAAACCCTGCAAGATCCAGTGTCAGGGAAGGCGTTTTTTGTTTTAAGTCGGGAATTATTTTTGATCTGTTATAAAGAAAATCCCCCAGAGGAGAGCCGCAATTTTTGTGGGACGAGAATTATCTGGGCTGGTTAACCCTCCGCACAATAAAGACGTTCGCCGCAGTGACTCCCGGGAGCGGCGCCGAGAGCGACAGCAATTCGGGAATCGGCCCTGGGCGTCGCCGCCGAGCCGCGGGGGCCGCGGAGCGCGGAGACCTGGTCTTCTCGGGCGCAGTCCCCCGGCCCGGGTCCTCTTGCCCCCGCCCCGCGCCGCCGCCCCTCCTTCGGGCCCCCGCCGCGAGCCGCCGGCGCGTGCAGCTAACGAGTGCGGCCCCGGGGCCGGGGTCTTGGGCTCCCGCGAGGAATCCGCAGTCGCGCGGCTCCCGGCTCCGCAGCGGGCCCGCGTGGTGATCTCTCGCTACCCCTCACCGCCTCCCGCTTCAGATCCTTCCTTCCTCGTCGAGAGCGGGGACGGCGGAAGGGAAAGGAGCCGCACTCGTGCGGCCGCAGTGCTTGCAGCGCTCTGACGGGCCTCCTTTCGGTCTCCTCTGTGGACGGCCGTGGGGCCCTGCGCTGCCGGGACACAAGAGTTGCTCGTACGGGAGCGACCGCTTCACCTCACGTCACCACCGTGCACTCCCTCCGTCCCCTACAACCTGACTGATGTTCACGGCTGCGGAGAGTCTCCGGACGCGCGCGGCCGGTTTCCCGTACGCAGTCTCTCACGGCTGACTTGGGGCCATTTCCCAGTTCGGGCCAGCGTAGACCGAGTGCTCGGCCGGACTCCGCCGAACGCCCCTCTCGCACCCACGACCACAGGCCGCGGCAGAGGGAGCGGCCGCTGCTTCTGGGACCGGAGCGCGGGCCCTCGCGCGCGACTCCTTCCGGGCTCTGTGACGTCACCCGAGGCCCCGCCCCCGCGGGCAGAGCCAATCGGAAGGCGGGGCACGGTCTTCCAGGAGCGCGCGCGCGCGCGCGAGCCGGCGGTCCTGGGGCGCGACGCCATGGATCCGGTCCTCCTCAGCGCCCGGGCTCAGGTCACGCCGCAGCCACCGGAAGGGTGGCCGCCCGTGAGCTCCGAGGAGGAGCTGTACGACTGCCTGGATTACTACTACCTGCGCGACTTCCCGGCCTGCGGGGCCGGGCGCAGCAAGGGTCGGACGCGGCGCGAGCGGGAACTGCGTACCAACTGGCCGGTGCCCGGCGGCCACGAGCGCAAGGTCGCGCAGAAGCTCCTCAACGGCCAGCGCAAGCGTCGCCAGCGCCAGCTGCAGCCCCGCGCGCGCACCCGCCTGATCTGAGCGCGGGTGCGTGCGGGCTGCAGCCGCCGGGACCCTGGCCCAGCATCCTGGCCACCCGGGCGCCGGTCGCGTCGGCCGTCTGCGACTGCGGCGGGCAGTGTCGCCCCCTCCGCGGCGGCTCCCGCTGGCGAGTCACGGCCGGCCCCGCTCGCCCCTGGGCCGCAGTAAGAATGGTGTGAAAGATCGGCACGGTCAGATTGGGGAGTCGGAGAAGAGGCTCGGCGGTGCGGAAACACCTCTTTAAGACTGAGTGGAGCATTTTCTTCCAGCGCCTGCGCGCGGGCCGGGAACGGTGATCGGCCTGTCGGTTCCCTGCAGGGTGCCCGGCGGCACCGAGCGAAGCGTTTTCTCCGGCTCGGCGGCGCTGTGCTCGGCAGGGGAGAATGCATGTGGGCCAGCATGACTTCTTCCCGACGTCGCCCAAGTTGACCGCCGCAGCCTCTTTTCCTTGTGATTGTTAAGTAACACCAAGTGTCCAAGGGGTGTGCCTTTTTAGGGTTTCTAATTAAAGCAGCAAGAACGGCATTTTAACTCTCGGTGGTTTCTTTTCCCCGTTGCTACGGTAACTCGTTTCAAGTCCACAAAGGAAGTAGTTCATTTTACACGTAACGAAGATGAATGGGGGGAGGCAAAGGCCGGAATCTGTACGATTCACAGATGTGGTGTGCAGGCTTAATACTCGCCAGAATAGGGACGCCTGGGTGGCTCAGTTGGTTAAGCAGCTGCCTTCGGCTCAGGTCATGATCCCAGCGTCCTGGGATCGAGTCCCACATCGGGCTCCTTGCTTGGCGGGGAGGCTGCTTCTCCCTCTGCCTCTGCCTGCCATTCTGTCCGCCTGTGCTCGCTCTCTCTCCCTCTCTCTCTGACAAATAAATTAAAAAAAAAAATACTCGCCAGAATAGGAGTGTATTCCGCTGTAATCGTGTACATGGGACATTGGCTAAGACTTGATCTCGCACCAGTCCTTCCAGGCGGGCCCTGCTAGCTCCCATTCTGAAGAGGGCATTCTGGGGCGGAGGAGTTCCACTTTCCAGAGGTCATGCAGCCCGTTGCAAAGGTCAGGTACGCAGATCCTCGAAAGCATCAGTTTCCTCTACTCTGGGCAACTTCCAGCTGTTCAGAATCACTCACAAACGCCATGCCCAACGACAGAGTTGAGTTGTGGCTTAAACTTTATACAGGCTATCAGAAGGCTGATCTCTCTGCCTGCATTCTTTTAGGCCTCTGTGCCCCTTGGTGAGTCCTTGCTTAGAAGGCTGGGGTGTACTAGAGGAAGCAACCTGAGTATTAATCCTCACTGTGACTCTTCATTGCTGTGGCATTCAGCAAATTTCTACGGTAACTACTGCCAGGTTACACCAAGCCTCTGCTTTCTCGTTTGTAAAATGGGACTGATACTGGATTACTTTACCAAACTGGATTATAGATTATATAAAACATCTCGCGCAGTTAAGGGCCTGGCAGTATGAGGTACCCAATAAATAGTAACAATGTTTCAGTTTACAGAGCACAATCCCTTCTTCCTCTCTACTCAAAGCCTTAATTCTTCTTTTACTATATTCCTTCTTTTAAAATGCCTCCCTGTGGTGTGCTATAGTAGGGAGTCCTGACTTCAAGGAATCAAACACCTGTATGAACTTGGGCAAGCGGCTTATCTGGATATAATACTGTATGGATTATATATACTGTATGGATTAAATGGATATAATACTGTACCAATTTCAAGAGTTCTTAGGAGGTGTAAATAAAATAATACAGGTAAAGCTCTCCATGCCTGGTATATCGTAGGTCCTCTCATGATTAGTATATGTGCTGCTGAAACAAACAGCACTTACATCAGTGTTCCCATTGCCACTGACTTGGCCTTCAGGATTTTACCCTCAGTCTACTGCTGTGCCTCAGAGACATCATGCCCAGATTAATCTTCCTGAAGGCCACTTTAAACATATAAAAACCCTCAAGGAGTGCTCTAGCCCTGCAGGATAAAAAAGCCTAAATTCCTTATATCATCTATTAAATTTTCTTAAATTTTGTTAACACAACTTTCAAAAACACACACTGGTTCTTGACACAGATCTTCTGTCCTGTCCTCACCATATTTGATTCTGCTTCTTCATGTGAATCTGTGCTGTCTTAGTGTGCCCTTCCCCCTTTATCATTTTAATCTTTCTAAAACAAATTCTACCTGTACTTATTTTAAGTGCCACTTTCTCTCCAAATCTTTCATCCATAGTAAATATCCATCCCTTTAAAATCCATAGAACTTCATTTAAACACCACCTAACCACTTGTGTATACAGTATTTTGTGTTTTGGGATCTACAGTTAAAAATACATTCATTGGGGGCGCCTGGGTGGCTCAGTGGGTTAAGGCCTCTGCCTTCAGCTCAGGTCATGATCTCAGGGTCCTGGGATTGAGCCCCACGTTGGGCTCTCTGCTCGGCAGGGAGCCTGCTTGCCCCCCTCCATCCCACCGCTCCCTCTCTGCCTGCCTCTCTGCCTACTTGTGATCTCTGTCAAATAAATAAAATCTTACAAAAAAAATGCATTCATTGGTTCATTCTTTTTTTGTCTGGTATGTACAAGGCACCACATTCATGTAAGTATGTCTTAGTTATCTAATGGAAAAAATGACATTTAGAGTGTAACGACCTTACTTTCTTAAACATCTCACTTCGTACACGGTTCCCAATTCATCACAATCCCAGACAGACATAACCCATGTTAAAGCAGAACTCTGTAACATGTTCTAACTAGATTTTGCTAACCTTAGATACTAAAACTTTTATAGGTTAAATATAGTAATTGTGAAAATTGTGTATTAGTTACCTATTGCTGTGTGCTATTACTCCAAAACCTAGTGGCTTAAAGCAACAAATACATATTATCTTAGTTGCTAGAGGTGAAGAACTCAGGTGGCTAACAGAGTGGTTTTAGTTTAGGGTCATGATGTTGGAGAGGGATTAGGTTCCTTTTTTTTTTTTTTTAAGATTTTATTTATTTGAAAGAGAGAGAGAGAGATCCAAGTAGGCAGAGAGGCAGGCAGAGAGAGAGAGGGGAGGAAGCAGGCTCCCTGCGGAGCAGAGAGCCCGATGCGGGGCTCGATGCGGGGCTCGATCCTAGGACCCTGGGATCATGACCTGAGCCAAAGGCAGAGGCTTTAACCCACTGAGCCACCCAGGTGCCCCCCCCCTTTTTTTTTTGATAGCCCAAGCAGGGAGAGCTGCAGGCAGAGGGAGAAGCAGGCTCCCCGCCAAGCAAGGAGCCAGATGTGGAACTTGATCCCAGGACTCTGGGACCATGACCTGAGCCTAAGGCTTACACTTAACCGACTGAACCACCCAGGCACCCTAGGCTCCACTTTTTTAAAGAAGTGTCAAAGAATCTGTGCATCTATTTTAAACACCATGGTATGTTTAATTAGTATAATTTAAATCAAACAAATTGGAAACAAGCAAAAAAAAAAAAAAAAAGAAGAAATCCCTCTTCAATGGGTAATACCACTAATTAAGTGCACATAATTCAAGTGTTTAAAATATCTAAGAACTTTTTCTAATAATATAAACATACTATGTATACCACTTTGTAACCTCTTTCACTTAATATATTGTGAAGCTACTTTTCATGTCAGGTGTTCTTTCGTAATACTTTAAATGGCTGCATAACATTTTATCATGTGTATGAATCATAACACATAATTCTATATTGTAGGACACTTTTAAGTTTTTTATTGATTTTCCCTATTTTATACAACTTGTTAAATGAACATCTTTAGAGCTAATTTCTTTCCATATTCATGACCATTTCTTGAATTCCTAGATGTGGAATTTCTGGAACAGGTTTGCACAATTTTAAAACTTCTGGTACCTACCACCTGACTAGAATTTTATTGTAATCATCAGGGGTCCATTCATCCAAACATCGGTATCACATATATGTAACAATCCCTTCAAGAGTTATTTGTTCAAATTTTGATCACCATATGCGAATTTGTTGAGAATGATTGAGATCACTATGGAATGAGAAGTTGTTATATCTAGCCTGGGGGAAGCCATGGCCACAAGTTAAAGCCACATAGCCACCTGCTTCTCCCTCTCCCTGTGCCTGCCACTCCCCCTCCTTGTGTGCTCTCTCTTTCTCTCTCTGACAAATAAATAAAATCTTTAAAAAACATTGCTCTGTGGACATATAGGACTAGGGAAGCATATTTGGAGTCAGTATAAATATTAATTTTTAAGGCTTTGGCAATTGCAAAGCATGAGTGAGCACTGTGGCACACCCAGCTTTTCTTATTCCCTTTTCCATGAAACTATTGCCATCAGTAAACCAACTGTCATCTGTATTTTCAGTAGGGGAATCTTTTCATCTGGTTGACTAGAATAAACAAGATGAATGACTTCCAACCGTTATGCTCTACAGAAGTACAATGGACAGGTCCAGGCATGAGGGTAGCTGGGTTTAAAGTCTGACAGATTTTAAGTATTACTTATCTCTAAGCATAACCTGGTATTTAATAAGTCTGCCTCCCATCATCTATTGTTGGCCTTCTGTCCCCCAAACACTCTGGACCTCATGTGAAGTCATTACAGTCTGGGACTGTCCAATAGTGAGCTTTGAGGCTCCTACCAGGAGGACTGCTGTATGTTTGGCTAAAGGCTTTGTTTGCCATTGTACCTCAATAGAGGTGGCTTTTAGGATAAATATAAAGGATAATACCATCGAGAAGACCTCTTTGTTTGAGGTCTGGAGTTAACAATATCCTAATTACAAGTAATCACTAGCAAGTAGGAAAGGACTTGTCTCAAGAGCTGGGGGCATCCCCAAGTGCATCATCCAATTTAATCATAAAGAAAGTGGGGTCGGGGCACCTGGGTGGCTCAGTGGGTTAAAGCCTCTGCTTTCGGCTCGGGTCATGATCCCGGGGTCATGGGATCGAGCCCCGCATCGGGCTCTCTGCCTGTCAGGGAGCCTGCTTCCTCCTCTCTCTCTCTCTGCCTGCCTCTCTGCCTACTTGTGATCTCTGTCAAATAAATGGATAAAACCTTAAAAAAAAAAAAAAAGAAAAAAAGAAAGCGGGGTCATCCATTATCTCCACAAGCCCGTAGTTAGTGAGGTATGCTCTGGCTTTTAAGGAGGTGATTTTGTCATCCCAGCCACATAGAATTTGTCAAGGTGATAGCTGAGTTATGCAATTGTTGGGGAATCTGTCCCTTTTCTTTTCTTTTTTTTAATTTTTTTAAGATTTTACTTTATTTATTTGACAGACAGAGATCACAAGTAGGCAGAGAGGCAGGCAGAGAGAGAGGAAGCAGGCTCCCTGCTGAGCAGAGAGCCCGATGTGGGGCTCGATCCCAGGACCCTGGGACCATGACCCGAGCCAAAGGCAGAGGCCCAACCCACTGAGTTACCCAGATGCCCCAAATCTGTCCCATTTTCCACTTGTTTAATCATATGTCCATGGGGTCCTGTTATTATCCCCACAGAGTAACAGGCAAGAAGACTGCCTATACCTGGGCTATTGTGGCAATTCTTCTGAAGTTTACCTCAAGTTGCCTAGCTAAAGCAAACAACATTTAAGGACAATCAAAACTAGGATTTAACATCCACAAAGTTGCGTTATTGAAACACAATTTTTCTCTATAAAATAACCCTCATTTCCAGAGATAACCAAATCAAGACTAATTTCTTTGCAAAACAAGTCCAATTTTAACAAACTTGGACTAATTATTTACATAAACTCAGCAAGAATAATGATCATATAGATCTTTTAAGAATTTGCTTTGCTGGAACTTTTAAAAGGAATCTCTAGGTTGAATCTCTAGGTTGAACCTTTAGTAGCCTCTCCAGGCCAGAAGCCAAGCCCAGTACTTGCCATCAGACATGCCTACAATATCTGTAGTGGGAATCCCTCATCATGAGGTCTCCAAAGTGTCATGAAGCTCCTCTAGCTGCCAGGAGGTGATATTCTTTACTCACCTGGTGAGGCTCCTGGGAACTCTTTAGCAAGGTATCAGGCCAAAATTTCCAGAGGCTTTATGGCTCCAGGTTTCAGAAAGCCAGCCTTAGTTCCTCAAAGCTGTCTGGTCATATCTGAGTCTATGCATGTCTCTCTCAAATATGACATTCCAGTCAAAGAACTTGGTAAAATAACCAATGTTTCTAATTGTGTCCTGTTACAAGAAGAACAGATTCTTATTGAACTTAAGTGACTATGATTGCCATGGAAGAAAGAATACTTACTGAGACCTTTTGAATTTTAGAGGGTTCAGGTAGAAAGAAAAGTTAGATGCTTCAATGTGTTCACAAATGAATACTTTATCATGTTTCTGTAAGTCCTAGATATCTTGAGAAAGTTTCCTTAATCTGAAAGAGTAAACATTAGTGAACCAGCAATATTTCAAACAAGAGTCACAAAACTATAATCTTTAGTTCATCTAGTCCCTTGTTACTAATTCTTGTTTAACTTAAATGCAGCTTTTTAGTTAGTTCTGGAAATTCTTACCCATTTCAGTTTTTTTTTTTTTCCCAGTTTTGATCTTTAAGATACTGAACAGTATCTTTAAGATACTGTATTTGTCTAGCATGGAGGACAAGGGGAGATGGAGAGGAGAAGGGAGTTGAGGGAAATTGGAAGGGGAGGTAAACCATGAGAGACTGTGGACTCTGAAAAACGATCTGAGAATTTTGAAGGGGTGGGGGGTGGGAGGTTGGGGGCACCAGGTGGTGGGTATTGTAGAGGGCACGGATTGCATGGAGCACTGGGTGTGGTGCAAAAATAATGAATACTGTTATGCTGAAAAAAAAAAAAAAAAAAAAGATACTGTATTTGTCCTATAAGTCCTTTTGATGAACTCCCTTGAAGATGAAACTCATTTTGTAAGAGAAGTAGAATTATAAATGACAAAAACTCAGAAATGGACATTGTTAATGATCTGATATGAGAATTCATTATGATATAACTGATCAGGAAACTGTTATTTCCGTGACACAGAACACTTCAATAGCTAGAACATCAGAACATCAAGTGATAATGACCTTATATCAAAACATAACATACCAAACAAACATGCCTAATCAGTCAAGGAGACTTTGGTCATGATTTAAATCTTGGGGAAGTTTGCTAAAACCTTAGAAAGTTTTAAAGCACACACCTAAAGATGATTAAGGATGTTGGTCAAAGACCTGATAAAGACAAAATATAGAAACTGTTTTTTCTCAGCAGGCAAAGAGAAAACAACTATTTACATTTTCGTATAAAGAGCAGACCCAACAATTCAAGGAAACTTTGTCTTTTTAATAGAAAACAGACTTTCAATCTTATACCAATGTACTTTTAAAATCCATTCATTTCACTCTTAGTCCATCCTGACCACACCTAAAATTCTTTTCCAAAGATTTTCCATCATAAATCTACAGCTTTACTTTGCATTCAGATTTTGTCCCAAGCTATTTCTTTCCAACCAGTTGCATTTAGGACAAAATTATCTTTTTTTTACTTTCAACAAAAATGCATTTTTATTCCTTACGATGTGGGAAACAAAAGCAGAAGAAAAATTATTAACTTTCCTTACTACCCACTGACAAGTCCTTTAAATCTTTTTTTTTTTTAAGATTTATTTACTTATTTGACAGACAGAAATCACAAGGAGGCAGAGAGGCAGGCAGAGAGAGAGGAGGAAGCAGGCTCCCCGCGGAGCAGAGAGCCCGATGTGGGGCTCGATCCCAGGACCCTGGGATCATGACCTGAGCCGAAGGCAGAGGCTTTAACCCACTGAGCCACCCAGGCGCCCCTGACAAGTCCTTTAAAGAGGCAGGGTGACATTTCTCTAGGGACTCTACTGCCTTGATATTGACACTTTGCTAATGATAAAAGACAATCCTAGCCTGACCCACCCCCCAGGATGCTGTAAGTCTATTTAACATATAAAACTTCATTTAGAAATTTCCTTTATCACTAAACCCCCAAGCATATGGCCCACCAATATACATCTGAAGGGTCTCATGACTAAGGTTTTATTAGACGGTAATAAATGAACTTTTCCCAACAATAGCTAGCCCCCTCCAGGCCTTGGAAGCCTTGTTTCAAAATTCCTTAAACACTTATGCTATCCCTAACCCCCTCCCAACTTGAAAGTATATAATGGGCCACTACTTATGACCCCATAGCAGCTCTTTCTACCCATGGGTCCTGTCCCCATGCTTTAATAAAATCACCTTTTTGCACCAAAAAGTCTTGAGAATTCTTTCTCCTACATCACTTATATCTCTCTTACACAAAGAATTGTTTTTCTTATTTCCATCAATCTTAATTACAGTTAATAGAATTTTTTCATTTTAGAAACCTTGGTCTCCAGTGAAAACTAAGTACTAGCCAATTATGAGCTGTTTCACCAAAACTCTTAGATGGCACTTTCAAGAATCTATTAAGCACAAAGCATGTTTACCAACAGACTCAAATATCCTTAGTTTCTTTGCAATAAGAAGTCAAAAGTGCAAACTACATTCAGTAATCAACGATTTAGCACCTTATCCTATTTGGAAAAGACCTAGATGTCCGATGAATTTAATCCCACTTATCATCCAAAGAAAACTTTAGTTTCAGGTTACCAAAGACCTTGAAAGCAATTACCCATGAAAACTTTGCTGTGACAATTAACCATCATTTTAGTCATCTTTTTACTAACGAATTGCAAAGATAAATAAAAAAAGATTAAAAAAAATAACATGAGGTTATTTGCCCCTCAGCAAACCTCTATAGAATAAAAGTTTCACATTTAGTGTTAACTTTAAAGACATGTCTATCTTAAACCAAAAAACTTAACTTCGTTTAAATACTCAATTATGTTCCACCTGGATCCTCCCCATTGTCAATGTTTACCTGAGACACTGTTCGGGAGGGGATATGGGGTGGAGGGGGTCAAGTCCAGGGGTTGCTCTTCTTGCCCCTTTACAGCGAGGGGAGGAGCCATGGTGCCTGAGGCACCCAGGGTGATCTAGAAGCCAGTTATGCAGGCCACATCCAAGGTGGTACAGAAACAGACGGAGGGAGAGGGGGAGACAGGAGAGGCAAAGTGCTGCCAGAAGGTAGAGAAGGGGTTCCCGGTTCCAGAGCTCATCAACCCCCACAGAGGAGCAGATGCCATGTTTTCCTGCCAACAAGAGGTAATACGCAGTCCATGCCAGGCCAGAGAAGACACAGAATTTCCCCGAGAAACAAAGAGAGTTTCAGCAGCTGCTTGGGAATATTCCTTTAAATCCGCATCCTGGGGCGCCTGGGTGGCTCAGTGGGTTAAGCCGCTGCCTTCGGCTCAGGTCATGATCCCAGGTCCTGGGTTCAAGCCCCACATCGGGCTTTCTGCTCAGCAGGGAGCCTGCTTCCTCCTCTCTCTCTGCCTGCCTCTCTGCCTACTTGTGATTTCTCTCTGTCAAATAAATAAATAAAATCTTAAAAAAAAAAAAATAAATCCGCATCCTGAGGTAGACTAAACCACAGTTGGCTTCAGTTATAACCATTAACCCACGAAATGAGTGAGGGAGAAGCCCCCACATCTACTAGGAGGAGGAACAGTGAGAGTCAGAGTCCCCTTTGCTAGGGAGGGCTTGTGTTTCCTCTAGGAACCTGGGTTTATTTGGAGGCCTATTTAGATAATTACCACCCAATATGTTGTGGTGGGGGGGAGGGAAGGAGGTTATTGGTCAGAATATTCCAGCAAACATTCTGTAAGAGGCCTGTAGGTTGAAGTCCTGGTGTAGAGCAATGAAGGTTAGGTATGAGCCATGAAGATATTCTAGATCCATTTGCCTGCAGAGGAGATCCGATAGATTGCACTGAGGCCATGCAGTGTTACAGAAGCTCAGTCTTTTCCTCAGTTTTGCAACCCAAATTGTTTCCAGGGGGTTAAAAGGCACCCCAAGGGAGAGTCCTTGGGGACTGAAGAAAAGAGAAGGTCCATTACCTAGAAAATCCCCCTGCCCACCCCACCCTGGACTCCCAGGTGGTGTTCCAGGATATGTCAGAGTTCACGGTTTCAAAGCGACCAGAGGCACTTGCCAAACAAAATCGCTATAACCATTGCTGCCAATAAAGGCCCCTGAAGGAGGGACACTAGGGTCCCCCTGCTTCCCCATTGCATCCTAGGCTACAGATGGGTGCCCTGAAAGTCATGCCATAGAAGGTCATGCCTTATTTTACCTTGCCTTGAAGAACCTCCCATTTTTAACCCATGGAGAACACTAGAAAAGTTTTACAAGGGAAAATTACCCAATTTTGTAGCTTAAGTAGTTAGTAGAGGACATTGATGGAAAACAGTAAAGACAGAAATCCATCATGATCTAAGCAACATTCCAACACATGTAGTCTTTACAGCCAACTTCCCTAGGAAATGGTCCCCAGTTGGGCTTTAGTTCAATTGAGTCCTGGTTTCGGCCAGCTCCCAATGAAGGTCCTGTGGCCAGAAATGGCTGGACGAGGGATGTGAAGGGGATCATCTTAGATCAAACAGGAGGAAACCTCACCTGGGAGTCAGGATTATCAGCCATCCCATGCCCAAGACAGACAACTTTGTAAAGGACAGCAGTAAAGAGACAGCATCAAGCTTCTGGGTCTTATTACCATCCCATCCAGGGTACTAACTTCCAGCCAAGACGCAGGCTTTCCCTCCCCACAGAGTAGGAAAGCACTCTGAGCAATCAGCATGAAAGTGTTCCAATAAGACCATACTCATCAAAGGCCCCTGGAACTAAAGTAAAGGAAGAGGAGAGAAAGCACTCACCAAGTTTGCGTGGAAGCTCAGAGTCCAGAGACCCAGAAGCTCTACATTCAGGTGCCAAATGATGTGGTTTTGGAATATAGGTGAGGTTTGGTGGGGTGGGGTCCGGAGCTGATGACCAAAAAAGAATTCTTGAGACATAATTGGTGCACAAGGGTGGTTTTATTAAAGCCTGGGCAGAAAAAGCTGCTGCCTGGAGCTCTTTTTTATAGTTGCATAGTATGTGATGTGACTTAAAAAAAAAAAATCAGTATTCTACTGACAGGAATCTAGGTTGTTTCAAATCTTATACCATTACAAAATAGCTTTGTACAAATATCTAATATTCTCTCCTCAGTGCAGGAATTAATGACTTAAGCCAGGAATGATTAAAACTGTCTGTTCCGGATGGTTGCCTCAACTGTCCAAAGTTATGCTCTTCTTGGGCCCCGATGTCCTATATAAGGCTCCTTTACTCCTTCTCCGCTTATGAATTATCCGAAGGCAAGTACAATGTCGCATCATTGAGTTCCGTGAAAATAAAATTTCGTGAAAGGTTTGTGCATTATTTATCCTTTGGATGCACAAACATTCCCTGTTACTGGAAACAATGCGTTAAACTCTGTTACTCTGGTGGAAGGGGAAAACGTCTCTTGACATCCACGCAGAAATGGTGTTCCACTTCTGCTTCTCCTCCTCCATAAATCCCACCCATCCCAAAGCCCTCCCGATGAAACCCTCCATGAAATGCCACTAGCCAACTTTCCCCCTTACTGCAGCCGCCTGTCGCACCAACAGTCACGGAAACGCACACACTTGGGGCTTTCGCAACTGCTGTTCCCTCCGCCGGGCCTGCTCCGACCCCTGATCAACACCTGGTTTCCTTCCGGTGCTTCCTCAAGGAGTCTATTCAAATGCCGCCTCTTCAAAGACCGCCGCCCTCTCCTGCCTCTCAACTTCCATCTCACTCGCGCAGCTTCCGTTCCTGTCGCCACGACCTGCTTCATGCGGGCGTCCGTGTCCCGCTCCCTGCCTGTCTTACGTGCTGCTGTGTGGACCTGCAGGGCCTCGCTGGCGCCGGACCGCCGTTCGGAACACGGATGACTACCAGCGGACGGCTCTACCCCGCTAACGGGCACAGTCCGGGACACAGACTAAGAGCGTCCGAACACGTGCAGTCATAAATGCGAGGCGCCGCTAATCTCAACTTCTGCTGCCTCAGCCCAGATGAGAGAAATACAAACAGATCCGACTCGGAGCCGTCGATCCTGCCTGAGGTATTCCGGCTCCCTCGTTCAGTCCCTACCGCGCGCCCACACGGTGACTCAGAACACCTGACCCGGGCGAGTAACCTCACGCTGAGAGTTAACGCGTCCGAGGGCAGCGGCAGTCGCGCCAGAGATCTGTCCGCCGGACTAACAACACGCACGTCCGGAGGGAAGCGGCGAGGGTCCTCGCGCTCTGGGAAGCGAACCGCAAGCCGCGCCGACTCAGACTCAGCTGGGAGAAGAACGCTGGCGCAGTTACTTACGCACTTCCGGTCTCCTGCCGGCGCCCAGCGCGGAGCTCATGACGCAAACCGCGTGCGACCAGGCGCCGCCGTGGCGTCCTGCCCTTCCAGCGACCTTCAGGGCCCGCGCGGACGCGGGCGAGCAGGAGCCTCTGCGTGCGCGCTGATTGGCCGCAAGCGCAGGCCCAGCCCGCCCCCCGTTTTCCGTTCTGCGGCGCCGCCGAAGCCGCTGGGGTCTCCGCCGAGTCTCAGACGTCTGGAAGCAGGGCCGCTCCGCCAGGAACCATGCCGCGTGGAAGCCGGAGCCGCACCTCCCGCATGGCCCCTCCGGCCAGGTGAGGCCGCCGTTGGGGGGGTTGAGGCCCTGCCGGCGCTTGACGCAGAGGGAGGCCGCGCTAGTAGCGGGTCAGCCTCCGCCGCCGCTCGTTGGTTGTCACGGGCTTTGGCTGGGTTTCGCGGTGGGGGCCCTTTCCGGTTCCGAGCGCGCGTGACTCCGTGAGCTGCCGTAGAGCCCGTTTAGTTAAGTGACCCCGCCGGGAGGGGCTTGGAATTCACGACCCCCACTCCGGCCCGGCCCGCCGCGCGCTCCCAGAGCGCATTTTAACTTAGAGCGGCCGTGCCCTGGAGGTGGCTTCTTCAAGTGTGAGCCGAAACGTCAAGAGGAGCCCCCCCCAAAAAAGGAAGAGGCGGGGAAAGTGTGCTGGAAAGGCCGTAGGATGGGGAAATGACCCGCATTTCAGTAAACGGGCTGATCTGAGCACCAGCAGTGGGTTCCAGGGGCTCGGCCTAGTCGGGAACGCAGTTACTAAAGCCTTCCGTGTAGGGGACGTTTTCTAGTTCTTTTCTTTTTTTAATACTTATTTGTCAGAGCACAAGCAGAGGCCGCGGTAGAGGGAGAGGGGACCCCCCCCAACCCCCAGCGATGTGGGCCTCCATCCCACGACCTGGAATCATGACCCGAGGGGAAGGTGGACGCCTAACCAGCTGAGCCTCCCGCCCACCCCCACCCCCCCCGCCGTTCTCTAGGTCTTAAGATATTTTAGAAAGTACACTGCTACTCGCACTTTAACCTCAACACCAGTAACCTTAGGGAAAGATGTTATTCATCTTTTCCAGAAATAAGGAAATTGACAGCTCGCAACAAGTGACTTGTCCACGGTCTCTCTATCAGTGCGTAGGAAAGCCAGGTCTGACCCGAGTTTTCCAATGACCAGTAAAGGACGTTTTAGCACATTGGTTTTCTGGAGTAGGGTGGATTGTGGTGAAACAGTAGGCTAGGAGTATAGGGAAGTGGTTCACTTAAGGGAAAGAAGCTTCTCTCCAAAGAACCAAAAACCACATTTTTGTAAAGTGATGCCAGATGCACCCTGATGGAACCGAAGTATAAACTTCTGACCTAGCCTTATGTGGGGCAAGAGCACCCAAGGAAGTAATCTAAAAACGGCCAGAGGAAACATAACATAGGTGAAGATTTTTATTTTATTTTAGTTTTTAAAGATTTTATTTATTTATTTGTCAGAGAGAGAGCACAAGCAGGTGGAGAGGCAGGCAGAGGCAGAGAGAGAAGTAGGCTCCCCGCTGAGCAAGGAGCCCGATGCAGGACTTGATCCCAGGACCCTGGAATCATGACCTGGGCCGAAGGCAGCCCCTTAACCAACTGAGCCACCCAGGCGTCCCTCTTATTTTATTTTTAAAGATTTGGGGTTCCTGGGTGGCTCAGTGGGTTAAGCCTCTGCCTTCACTCAGGTCATGATCTCAGGGTCCTGGGATCAAGCCCCGCATCAGGCTCTCTACTCAGCAGGGAGCCTGCTTCCCTTCCTCTCTCTCTGCCTGCTTCTCTGCCTTCTTGTGATCTCTTGTCTGTCAAATAAATAAATAAAATCTTTATTTTTTAAAGACTTTATTTGACAGAGCACAAGCAGGGGGAGTGGCAGGGACAGGGAGATGCAGGTTCCCCGATGAGCCAAGAACCCCATGCAAGGTTCAATCTGAGGACCCTGGGGTAATGACTTGAGCCACCACCATAGGTGAAGATTTTTAAAGCAGTGCTGGGCATGTTAGTGAGAGCCTGTTGATGACCAGAAGCCTTAGTAATAACAGAAGCAGTCAGGTAACATGTATTTCGTATGTTTTATTATTATAACACTGTATTCTTACAATAGAGTAAACTAAAGGAAAAATGTTACTAAGAAATCATGAGAAAATACATACGGTAGCGTACCTATCCCGTATTTATCGAAAAAATCCACATGAAAGCGGACCCCTGCAATTCAGACCTGTGTTAAATGGTCAACACTACCATTCCTTTAAGTCCAAACCTGGTAGCAGGTGGGCATTTCATACTTTCTGTTCTGTTCTTTCTTAGCCGGGCCCCACAGATGAGAGCTGCACCGAGACCAGCGCCCGCAGCTCAGCCGCCAGCAGCGGCTCCCCCATCTGCTGTTGGCTCGCCTGCGGCTGCACCCCGGCAGCCCGGTCTCATGGCCCAGATGGCAACCACTGCAGCCGGCGTGGCTGTGGGCTCTGCTGTCGGGCACACAATAGGTCATGCCATCACTGGGGGCTTCGGTGGAGGAAGTAGTGCTGAGCCTTCAAGGCCTGACATCACTTACCAGGTAAGGTTTTGGGCAGTGTTTTCTTTCCGTGGGGCGTTTTGAGAAAACCTAGTTATTTTTAAGTTCCTTATGTATAGGAACTGTCTGTAATTTTAGAATCCACAGTGCTTTTAACAGAAAATGGTTTATCAAGAGCCAAGCTTGGCAGTTGTTAGTGGCTTAGATGAGCATCATCAAGTACTGTATAAATTGTACTTGTTTTTAAGGAGTAGAAGAGCAGTTCAACTTGATTTCACTGTAAACAGCCATTTCCCCCTTATTTTATTTTATTTATTTATTTTTTTTAAAGATTTTTTTTTATTTATTTGAAAGAGAGAGAGATCACAAGTAGGCAGAGAGGCAGGCAGAGAGAGAGGGGGAAGCAGGTTCCCTGCGGAGCAGAGAGCCCGATGCGGGGCTCGATCCCAGGACCCTGAGATCATGACCTGAGCCGAAGGCAGAGGCTTAACCCACTGAGCCACCCAGGCACCCCCTCCCCCTTATTTTAAATTTAGTTTCAATCTTAGTTAAGTGTTTAAAAATCTCTTTAGTAGCTCTAAACCTCTTCTCTGTACTCTGATTTCTTTTCTGACATTTGCCACTGCCCCTTTTTCTGAAGTATGTGAATTTACTTTCTGATGAGCATGAGTGTTTGGTGTGTAGCCTGTTGTATTTTTGGTGTATTTGATACTCTCATCCGTCAATTTTTCTGTAGTAGTCCCACTTTCTCCTCTATGAAACTTCACTGAACCCCACTGGTATTTTGCATCATTGTTCTTGAATCTTCCTTCTTATAACTGGAATTTTGTTAAAGTCCATTTGCTTTTGCCTTTAAATTTTTTCACTTTCCATGTTATTAGATGGAAATTAATTTGCATCTAGTTCTAGTTATGTTTCCAGTTGACCTCAAAGACATTGGATACTGTTCTTTGTTCAGGCGTAAATCTAATTTGCTTTCTAAATGGTCCTGAATGTTGTGCCTTTGCAGGAGCCTCAGGGAGCCCAGCCAGCGTACCAGCAGCCACAGCAGCAGTTTGGCCCATGCCACTATGAGATGAAACAGTTTCTGGAGTGTGCCCAGAACCAGGGTGACCTTAAGCTCTGTGAAGGTTTCAGCGAGGTGCTGAAACAGTGCAGATTTGCAAATGGTAGGTGATGCACCAATCCCTGATCGAACCTGCATTGCTCAATTCATAGCATGATACCCCTGCGCCCTGTAGAACTTTGGGATTCTGTGTCATAAATTAAACTGACAAGTTGGAGGAGATTTTGTTTACATTCTAAAAATAATCTAGTTCTTCTAACAAAGAGCTGGTCCAGAGGTTTCTAGTCATTATCTTAAGCTTTTGCCAGTTACATTGTGATTCTGATTCTTCCTTAAGTGGGTGTAGATTAGTGTGTCAAGTCTTGTTCTGGTCACAGGATGTGGGTGATCTAGCCATAAAGCTGTGAATAAAAAATTACATTCCATTTTCACCCATGTCCAAGATTAGATATAAAGACCGATAAGTTATTGGCATTTTTCACACCTTATTTGAGAAAAGAGTTTATTCCATCCCTCAGTGAACTCTGAGGTTTGGGCTCTCTGGAGTGGTGGCAATGAACTTGTTTATATAATTTCCTCCTTTTGACCTAAGAACTCACCATCTGTTAAAATGCTCATTTTCATTTTCCTACCTTCATTTAGGCAAGAATCTGATAAACCTGGGCTTTCATCCCTCTTTTTATCATTTGGAAGGCTTCTGCTTTGCTAAGAATATACAACTATTACTCTATTAACTCACCTTTTCTGTTTGCAGGATTAGCCTAATCAAGAAGTTCAAATTGAAGACACAGAAAATCATCTCTCATGACCAAGTTAATTTAGCATAAAAATATAATTAATAGTGAATATATAAAGTATAAAACCACCAGTTAAGCCTCTCCATCATTAATTACAGCTTTCTTCAGAATTAGAATGAAAAAGCATGTTCTTACTGAATAGAAGTTCACTGAGATGGTTTGAGTTTGGGGCTGGGAGGATGTTTGTGTGCCTCCTTAAATCACCTTTTGTGATGTTCTCATTTGTGAACTAATTAGAATAAAGTGATTTTCTCTCAAAATGTGGTGTCTTTGAAGTGTGAGATTATAAATTAGATACGGTGTATGCAGGCTGCACATAGGCATTTTGCAAAAGAACCCAAGTGTCTCAACATGTCTTAAAGCATATCTGTTTTATAGTCTTAGTATTAAATTAGCATCCATCTGGATGATCTGGCCGAGCTCCCTGAGGAGCTTTTGTAGGAAAGTAGTTCCGTAAGGAGTTGCTCACTAGCCAACAGTGCTCATTAAAAAGGTTCCAGATGGAAGGCTAGGGTTTGGTACTGAGCAGTAGCAGGAAACTGTTTTAAAGTGAGCGATAAAGGAAATGTGGGCAGAGACCTATTGCAGGAGTGGGTTCCTGTGGCCGGGTCAGCACTTCCTGTCACCTCCCCTACTATATCCAGTTAATTGGTCAGAGATGAGAACCAGTCTCAACACAGTCATTTTCCCTGCAAATGTTTTTCTTCTGTGCAAGGCCTTGTAGCTTCCCTTTGCTGAAAGACTCAAGCTAGCTGCAGCTGCCCACTCCATGTTGTCTTGAGATGGGCTCAATTTGGGGTGCATCATTTTTAAAAAAGGAACCCAGCGCCATTCCTCACAACTCAAAATATCATTCACTTCTGGGAGATCTCTCCAGCCTATGTTGTGCTCTGCACTTCTGCTTTCAAATGCACCTTTCTGAGGCTACTGGATTCCTCCAATCCAAGTTGCAGAGACCGTGTTACTGCGGGGTGAGGAAGGCGCTGTTGAGTGAGTAGATCTTCCAGTTGCTGCCTCCTGTTCTCAACTGTGTTCTTAGAGTGTCCCACTCCTAAAAAATTTTTTTAAAGATTTTATTGGACAGCACAAGCAGGGGAGTGGCAGGCAGAGGGAGTGGTAGAAGCAGGCTCCCTGCTGAGCAGAGAGGTCCATACCAGGACCCTGGGATCATGACCTGACCCAAAGGCAGATGCTTAACCGACTGAGCCACCCAGGTGCCCCTAGAGTGTTCCAATCTCACTGAGTTCCTGAAAGGGGCCAAGAACACCTTGCCTGAATCACCACTGACAATTCACTCCTGGTAAACCCCCCAGCACCCATTTCTGTGAAACCTCAGGACTTCTAAATTTTTTTTTTTTTTAAGATTTTATTTATTTATTTGACAGAGAGAAATCACAAGCAGGCAGAGAGGCAGGCAGAGAGAGAGGAGGAAGCAGGCTCCCCGCTGAGCAGAAAGCCCGATTCGGGGCTTGAACCCAGGACCTGGGATCATGACCTGAGCCAAAGGCAGCGGCTTAACCCACTGAGCCACCCAGGCGCCCCAGGACTTCTAAATTCATAGTGTTACTGTCCCTTATGTCCAAGGTGTAATGGTGTATGGTGGGTACCCTAATAGTATTTTTTTTAATTCTTTTTTTTTTAGATTTTATTTATTTGACAGAGATCACAAGTAGGCAGAGAGGCAGGCAGAGAGAGAGGAAGAAGCAGGCTCCCCGCTGAGCAGAGAGCCCGATGCGGGGCTCGATCCCAGGACTCTCAGATCATGACCTGAGCCGAAGGCAGAGGCTTTAACCCCCTGAGCCACCCAGGTGTCCCACCCTAATAGTATATTGTTGAATCAATGAATCAAGGCAAAATGGGGCAGCT
Source organism: Lutra lutra (assembly GCF_902655055.1). Taxonomy (NCBI): domain Eukaryota; kingdom Metazoa; phylum Chordata; class Mammalia; order Carnivora; family Mustelidae; genus Lutra; species Lutra lutra. The sequence continues at coordinate 24,898,503 of NC_062295.1, read as the reverse complement.
GGCTAGCTCAATGGGTAGATCATGTCACTTTCAATCTTCGGGTCATGAGTTCAAGCCCCACATTGACCGTAGAGTTTGTTTAAAAAAAAAAAAGTAAACAGCTGTCAAGAAGAATGAAATCTTGCCATCTGCAATGATGTGGATGGAACTAGAAGGTATTATGCTAAACAAAATAAGTCAGACAAATACCATATGATTTCATTCACATGTGGGATTTAAGAAAACAAACACGGGAAGGGAAGGAATAATGAAAATGAGACAAACCATAAGAGACCCTTAACTATGAGGAACAAATAGAGGGTTGCTGGAGAGTAGGTGGATGGGGAGATGGGGTAACTGGGTGATGGGCATTAAAGAGGGCACTTGGAGTAATGAGCACTGGGCATTGTATGCAACTGATGAATCACTGAATTCTACCCCTGAAATTAATACGTGATAATTTAAGTAAAATTAAAAAATTAAAAGGAAAATGAACCGCTGACATCAACAAATGCAAGAGTCTGGCTGGCCTGGCCTCTCTCTGGTAGAAGCCATGGCTACAAAGAGACAGGAATAATCCACTAGATACATTGGCCTTTTGCCCTGAGGTTAGAAGGGATTTTGTTAAACACAAAGTATAAAGCAGAAATCAAGTCTGTAGTTTAGCATCCGGACAACAGAAGGGATCAGGGAGCTTAGTGACAGTAAGTGAAGTGTTTTCATCTTGAGCCAGATGCTGCGTCTCAGCAAGCAGAAGCCTTTATGCACAGACCCCAAGTCACTTCCGCTCCTGCATCTCTAGCAGTCCAGCAAGTATCTCCCCAGGGGAAGAAACAGATGGTCAACATGAATAACGGAAAGAGCACTTGGGGCCACAGCTGAGATCAGTCTAGAACCTCTTACCTATTTAGTGGCCTTGAGCAAGTCACATTCTCTTTACCATGGGCTTAACACCAGAGTTTTGGGGTGCAAGTGCTTTGTGAAATGCTAACCAGGCATGCCTGTGGGCTCAGCCTCTGTGTGGAGCACTGCATTACCCCTCCCTTCATTTGTTCTATTAGAATTAGGGATTTGGAAAAAGGTAGATTTAGGGACATCTGGGCGGCTCAGTCGGTTAAGCGTCTGCTTTCAGCTCAGGTCATGATCCCAGCCAGGGTCCTGGATCGAGTCCCACATCGGGCTCCTTGCTCAGCAGGGAACCTGCTTCTCTTTCTGCCTGCTGCTCCCCCTGCTTGTGCTTTCTCTCTGACAAATGAAATCTTAAAAAAAAAAAAAAAAAAAAAAAAAAAAAAGAGTAGCTTTAGAACGAGAGAGCAATAAGTGTCTACTGTGTGCCAGCACCTTCCATACATTTTTTCCAATTCTGTCAACCTCTTAATTATACTGATGAGGACTCTCACCCAAAGAGCCCAATGGCGCACACTGTCAGAGCCCATATGCTTTTCCTGGCACCGGGAGCTCCACCCAATAGCCCACAGGCTGAAAACCAAATGGGTTAAGGATGAAATCATGGAGGTAGATCAGAGATCGAATCCTAAGGGGGATGTTCCCTAACCTTTAAGTTCTGCATTTTGCAGGTCAGCCACACTAACCGTTCCTCTGTGGGCCCCAATGTCTGCTCTATGGGTCTGCCAGTGCTTGGGTTTCTCCAGGGCCCTGCTCTCAACATACACAGAATGGCTCCCAAAGAAGTGACGGCATTCCCACCAAGGCTGGCTTTGTCTACTCAGGGCCCAGAGGCCAAGGGAGCTCCAAAGGGGAGACAGGTCACCTCTGCTATCCTGACTGCTCCCAGGCTGCCCGAGCTTCCCTCACCCTCCAGCAGAGGTCATCTCCTGGGGAAACTCGGCCCCTGCCGGGCCTTGGCCTGCATCCCAGGTTTGCAGTTGTGATTTATTTCTGGTACGTCAGCCTTCCGTCACCAAGTAGCAAAGCCCGAAAGCCGAAGGAGGAGCAGCAAGATATCTTACTGTGGCCACGAGCGTCTGCGGGGGAGCCGCTTCAGCGCTCAATTGTCCCCACTCCCCAAGGAGCTCTGAGAACTTCAGGATTCCTGTCACATTCACTCCAGGGCCTGCGAGGACCTAACAGTGAGTAGCTGGGTGGGTGATGGACAAAAGCCAGGCGACAGGCAGAGAGAGGGAGAGGCTCTGCAGCAGAGAAGACAGAAACCCCAAGAGCTGTTAGACCCACTTTTCTCTTCTGAGGGCAGATGGATGCAGAGTGACACCACTGACTCTTGAAGCCCCCCTCAGGGTATTTGCCTACAGAGAGCACGTTCCCTGTATTTTCAGACTCTCTGAGCTTGGGGGAGGGATGTTTTGTTCCAAAAAGAATCAGGTAACCTACTCCCATCTGGGGACTCTTCCCAAAGAAGTCTTGGGAAAGTGGGGGGTATGGATGGAGGCCATGGACAGAGGCTCAAAGATGGCCTCAAGTTAGGCCTAGAGCAAGGGGCTGGCCCTCCTGCCCCACCCCAGGAGAGGGGAGTGCAGCCAGAAGTCTGTGAAGCTCGTCATGCCAGGGAACAGAGACTCCAGCCTGGATGGCTTCTGGGGCTTGCAGTGGGGGTGGTCCAGATAGATACACCCTCTGCCTGTGGAGGGCTGGGGAAAGGGAGAGATGGTGTGCTACCCAGTCGTGGCAGGTGGGGGGCACAGATGCCCATCTTGGGAGCTTAAAAGGACTTGCAAGGAAATAGGCTTGTTTTTACAGGAACAGATATTTCTGTGCTCAGCTGGGGTTGCTGACTGGGGAGCCTGCTCTTGGCAAAGGAGACCGTTGTTATTCTAATTCTTCCTCTGGTAACCAGGCACCCAGCAGTGGGGACACCAGGCTTCCTGGAACAGCTAGCCCCACTTGGCTGGTCAGAAAATTGGCCCCTTGGATAGACCAGGCCTTCTTGAGCCCAGAAAGGGGAGTAGAAGTGAGACCAGAGGCCGGCTTGGCCCTACTGAGTGTGAACTTGTGCCCATTTTCTGTCCGCCCCTCCCCCTGTCGGTAAATGATTCTCTCCATCCCTCAAATCCTATATCGAAGGTAGGAGGTACTAGGTGGCCTTGTGGGTAGGTGGCCTCCATATTCCTGCGGCAAAGCCAGCTAGCTCAGCAGCTCTGTGTCCGGCTGGCATATCCTGGCTTGGTAGTGCCCCGAAAGGCAGTACCTGCCACAGGGCTCACTGGCCAATATTTTGGTAGGACATGGGGCATTCTGAGGACAGGTCCATTCTGCCATCAGGACCCTGAGCCAAAGGGATACCTCCAACCATTGACTCACATTCAGGGAGCAGCACTGGGCACAGGTGGGGAGGAATGGCTAGGACATCCCAGATAAGATCAGTCGAATGGAGGAGGTGACACCACCCACTGACGAGTGATACCAAAGCTTGGGACTATTAAGCTCTGCATCCCTCTGAGCACCAGGCAGAGGGCTTCTCGAGGAGTATGGAAGAAAGAAGAGGAAGAAAGAGAGAGAGAGAGAGACATGGAGCGAGGGACAGCAGAATGCAGGCAGGCAGGCAGGAAGGGAGGGTGGAAGGAGGGAGGACAGGAGGGAGGAGGGAAGGTTAGGAAAGTCCTGGATAAGGGCAGAATGAGTAAGGAACAGTGGGAAGCACAGGAAGTGTGTCTTGGAAGGAGGGGAGTTTCCAGAGGAGGACAGTTATGACAGCAGGTGGCAGGGAGAGGCTATAGGACTGCCATATTAAGAAGGGAAATCATGAAGCTTCTCATCTCTCGGAAGTGCAGAGAACAAGCAGAGGGAAAGCAGGACCACCCTCATCTCCTCAAAGAGAGGAGACAGCCCTTTAATTTGTCCCCTGCAAGGTTTCTCTGGAGTTCTTTCTAGATTCAAGGGTGTGACGGCCTCATGAGAGCTGACCTTGAGGGCTGACAGCCCAACCTCCTGCCTCTGGCCCAGCCTCCTGCCTCCAGCCTGGGCTTAGGCCTGGCCGACCACCTGCTGTCGGAACAGCAGCTTACAGCCAGAACATTCCTGGAGCCACGTGCTTGCCTGGGGTTCACAGAAATTTACAGCCAGTGGGAAGGTGCAGGTGTTTTGAGCATTCACAATAGGCCTGCTCTGTGCCAGGTGATACAGATGAGCGAGAAAGGGCCCAGCCCTCAAAGGGCACACCACCTAGATCAAGAGGGCTAACAGCCGCTTCTTTTCCTTTTTTTAAAAAAAATTTTAATTTAAATTCAATTTCGTTAACACCTGGTGTAATATTAGTTTCAGGGGTAGAATTCAGTTGACAGCATCTTTCTATTTCTCCCTCAGAGCCCCTGAGAATCACCCCCGAGTTGCTGAGCATGACCCGGGACGAGGCACTGCCAGACTCGTACTCAGCCCAGGGCTTCTATGAGAACTATGAGCCCAAGGAGATCCTGGGCAGGTAAGGCCCAGACCTTCCCCAGGAAGTGCTGTCTTAGGCTCCAGCCGGTTCCATGGACCCTGAGCACCAACCCTTTTCCATCCCCAAAGCATTATCCCCTTGAAGAAACCCTTAGTTTGGGTCCTGCCCTCCTGAACCAGAACAGATGAGAAGGGTAGAGAAGCATCCAGGTAAGAGACCTTTCCCAGCAGAGCTCTCCTGGTGCTGTCGACAAGCACATCCAAACCCTGTTTTGTGCAAGTGTCGGAGATCAGGGGTCAGAGGGAAGATTATGGCCTTCGGTGCTGGGAAAAAGCACTGAACTAGGAGTCAAGGGCCCTAAGACCAGGCTTATTACTCAGCAGCTCCAGACAAATCATTCTCCAACTATCTTCTTCATCCCACCCTTCCACCAAGCTCCCAGGGAGTTGGTGGGCAAGAAAGGACATTTCTGTGGTGGCTTAGACCTGGGATTCTCCCTGGGGTGAGCGGGCCCTGGAACCACCTGTCCTCTGCACCCCCAGAGGAGTGAGCAGTGTTGTCAGGCGTTGCATTCACAAGCCCACGTGCCAGGAATACGCCGTGAAGATCATTGACATCACTGGTGGAGGCGGCTTCAGCCCTAAGGAGGTGCAGGAGCTACGGGAGGCCACGCTGAAGGAGGTGGACATCCTGCACAAGGTCTCAGGGCTCCCCAGCATCGGTGAGTGATGGCCCTAGGCCTCAGCAGGGTGCTCCACCATGACTCTGCTCTACTAACCCAAGTCTGGGAGCGCGGCCCCACTGTGCAGCCAGCCAAAACCACCGGCGCGTCTCCTGCCCCGAAACCCCGCCAGCCCGGTGCCCTGAGGCGTGAGGCTCCCAGCTCCATGCTCTCGGCTGCGGAGATTCAGTTCTAAGCCTTCTCTTCCAGCCAGACGGAAGGGGTTGCAAGCAGGGCTGGGGCTAGTTGCAGGTTGGGAATGGGAACGTGAAGTCCCTGGGCGGGTCCCTCCCTTAGCGGTCCTACTTTGAACAGCATTCTGATGCCCCTTCCAGCTTCTGAGGTCGGTCCAAGCAGCTTTAACCCTGTTGCTCCTCTACCCCTGCTGCCTCTCTGCCCAGGCTCCTCTGCTACCTGACACCAGTTAGTCATTTCCATTTCAGTACAGCTGAAGGACACTTATGAGACCAACACTTTCTTCTTCTTGGTGTTCGATCTGTAAGTACCCAGCCCCGGAGCCAGCTACACCCTGGGGTCTGTCGGAGAACCTCCTGTTGTGGTCCCCTATCCAGTGCTTCCTGGAGCTCAACAGCCAGCTCCCTACACTGTGGAGGCCAAATACGGTCTCCAGTGCGTTAGGGAGATCAGCCCCGGGGGTCAGGCTGCCAGGTCTCGAGTCCTGTGTCCACCATGTAGAAGCCAATGATTTCTTTCAGTGTCTGTTTTCTCACGGGTATTACAGAAGTAATAATAGCACAGCAAACAGCAGGATGTAAATGCTATGAATTATTAACTACAACGGTCCTTCAACCCTCATTTTAGACACAGAGGCTACAGCCATGAGCAAGACATATAAGGTTCCTGACTTCGTGGAACGATTTTCAGAGAGTGAAGAGAGAGTAATAAAGTCAGCCACAACACACGCACAGTTACGTACATGTACAGACACATGAGCCAAAACAGGGCTTAGAGAGAGGTGGGGTTTCTTTAGATGGAACGACAGGCCAGGGAACGCTCTCCAGAAGGTGACCTAAGTAGATACCCAGACGAAGTGAGGGAGGGATTGGAGCCAAGACCTGGAGAAGGCTCCGCAGAAGGGCAGAAGGAAGAGCCAAAGCAAGGGCCCTGCTGGGTGGGCTTTGCATGTTCCGGGAAGCCAGGGTGGGGACGGGGAGCAAGCCTGTGGTGTTGGCAGAATGTGAGGTCGGTCTGGACCGAACACCAGATTTTGCAGGCATGTTAGCCAGAGTCAGGATTTTGGAGGAATGAGAGTAGGAAGGTGATGGGATCTGATTTACTTTTGAAAAGCATCCATCTGACTGTAAGGAGGCAAGAGTGGGAAGGAGGAGACCCTCAGTATTGGTGTAAGAGGCCCAGGAAAACAGGTGGTAAAGGTTATATTTGGGGTGTGGCTCAAAGAATGACATCATCGTTGTCATCATCAATGTCACTATTCCCCTGCTTCTGCACCACTAGGGCTCACAAGATGAGCTCCTTGTCAGTGTTAGCTCTGAGAGCCTCTGTTTTCTCAAGAAAGGAAAAATGACACCAACCACTCTGCCTATCTCCCAGGCTCTCAGCATTAAATTCCAACAATACAAAGTGCTCTGTGAACAATGCATTCAGACCTACTATCATTATTAGAAAAGGGTCCCAGGGAAGGGAGGTCTCCAGCTTCCTGTTCCCCCACTCCCCTGAGTCCTCACTGAAGAATGTGAATCTCCCTGCATGCATCATTGCTGTGGGGGCGTCTTGATTTCTCCACACATAACGGCTAATTTAGGGACTGGGTTTACCTGAGGAAATTACTCAAGTAGATTTTGTCTTGTTAGAATGTTTCATACTGTCCATACTGTAGTACGAGCAGGGTTATTGTGCTCGGAGACACAGTGTAACTTGGCTGGTGTGTACGGTTCAACTGCCACCTCCAGGAAGCCACAGCCCGTTGCACCCTGCACAGTACCCAGTTTTACTGGTAAATCTTTCTGCAGCTAACAGTGAATTCTCCTAGTGTCTTTAAAATGGAATTAGAATGATAAAAACTGGATTCACACATTGCCTTTTAGGAACACAGTACAGGTATCGTGCAAGTAAGGTTCACCTCTGTAAATTCTAGGTTATCTCCTCAAAGAGGCCCCCTTCCACCTCCACCAGCTAAGCTCAAGGGTTTTCTTGCCTCTGTGCCATGGGCCAAAATCCCTTGTGCCTTAGGAATCAAACCAATTTCCCTGGAGGGGTAGCTGGGAGGGGGCAGGACACATCTTTCCTATTTAACCAGGGGAGACTTTCCCAGGACCCCCAGACTTAACCGGCCGCAGCTGTCTCAACTCTACTTAGTAACATGGTCCTTTAGAGCCCTTGAGGGCAGCTCAAATATCCCTAACCTTTGAAGAAGTCGCTCGGGGAAGCTATTTTTAATGCTGTCCTGAGTTGCCCTCCAGAGTCTAACTAGATTGTTCTAGCAGCGACCTCTTTCCACGTCATCCCAAGAAGTGAGAAGACTGAACCATAATTCTTAATCCTAAAATAAGCAGACTTTGCTCCCTCAGCACTTGCACTATGGCTTCTATCACTCGTTCCTGGGAAAGATCAGGATACTCCTGCCCTTCTGCTCTGGATCTGGGGCCTTGGACCAGTGGCTCGGGGTCCCTCTTTCACCTCCCAGCCCTGATTTTTTTTTTAAAAGATTTTATTTATTTATTTGACAGAGATCACAAGTAGGCAGAGAGAAAGAGAGAGAGAGAGAGAGAGAGAGAGAGAGCAGGAAGCAGGCCCCTTGCTGAGCAGAGAGCCCGATGTGGGGCTTGATCCCAGAACCCTGAGATCATGGCCTGAGCCAAAGGCAGAGGCTTAACCCACTGAGCCACCCAGGCGACCCCCCAGCCCTGATTTTGACACTGACAGATCCCAGTCTGGGCTGTGACTTCCACAGATCAGGGGACCCCGACACTGCTGCCATCCCACCCCTTCAGCCTCCCCTGCTCTCTTAATCTTCCTAGACAACGTCTCTACTCACGTCCCCAGCTCTTCCCTGCAGCCCTTGGTCCTTTATTGTGGCCCACCTTGTCTCTGGAGATATGAGGGTAGGAAATAGGTCCCTGGGAGCAGGATAAGGAGGGGTGGACTTGGAACCAATCCAGCTACAAACACTCTGTCCCCACAGGATGAAGAGAGGGGAGCTCTTCGATTACCTCACTGAGAAGGTCACTCTGAGTGAGAAGGAAACTAGGTAAGGATCCACCTGCCCCTGTCACCACTCTCTGTCCCAGAGCACAAGTGGTCCCACCACTAAGGTCTTGGAGGGGGCACAGCATGCGTTTGTCTGGGCTGGGGGTGTGCTGCAGGCTTTTGTAGCCTCCCGCCAGCCTGTCCGGAGTCCTCCCTCACTGGCAGTCTGGCAGGTACATGGGCTTTCGTCTCCCTCCTGGGAGACCTGGCCCTGCAGAGGAGGAGCAGAGAGTAACATGTGCCTGTCCCACCCCAGGAAGATCATGAGAGCCCTGCTGGAGGTTATCCGCAACTTGCACAAACTCAACATTGTGCATCGGGATCTGAAGCCTGAGAACATCCTTTTGGATGACGACATGAACATCAAGCTCACAGACTTTGGTTTTTCCTGCCAGCTGGAGCCAGGAGAGAAGCTGCGAGGTCTGGTAACATGGCCTTGACCCGTGCCAGAGGCTCAGGCTCTCTCATCCACACTTCCAGGAACAGAAAATGCCTGCATTTCTCCCCCAAGCCCTCCCCCACCCCAGAATAAAAATGCTACTATTTCAGGCTAGGTGTCTCTTCGGGTAAGCCTCATCCCAGGGCTGGGCCAGGTTCCCACTGCTGGTGTTCCAGGCCACGAAACCACAGGCCCAGGCAGGTGGTCCTAGGAGCCAGCACCCAGTCCCTGCCCTTGGTCCTGAAGTTGGTCAGTGTTAGAAGAAGCCCAGCCCAAGCACCCGGTCACTTTTATCACAACATCACCATTGTCTTCTCTGGACCTTCCTCTTCCAAGTGCCCCTGCTGACCTATCCCGACGGTAACTATTCCTGCAGAGGTCTGTGGGACCCCCAGTTACCTGGCTCCTGAGATCATTGAATGCTCCATGAACGATGACCACCCAGGCTACGGGAAGGAGGTGGACATGTGAGTACGTTGGGGAAGACAGTGACCCACAGTGACAGGGGTGTCCCCGTGGCTGGGAGCACCTGGTTGTGGAGGGGAGGAAATGGCAGGAGCTATTGCCAGCCCTCCCGCCTTCCTCCCTGTCTCCCTGGTGCCAGGTGGAGCACAGGGGTCATCATGTACACCCTGCTGGCGGGCTCCCCGCCCTTCTGGCACCGGAAACAGATGCTGATGCTGAGGATGATCATGAGTGGCAACTACCAGTTTGGCTCGCCTGAATGGGATGATTATTCAGACACTGTGAAGGACTTGGTGAGAGGCCAGGCCTGCTGGAGTGGGGGGCATATCGTGCCACAGAACGGAGGACCATGCTGGGAAGACCTTCTGTCTTGTCAAGTGCTAGCGGGGACCCTGCTTTGGTGTTTTCAGCTCCCCTTCCTTGTTCTCTCAGGTTTCCCGCTTCTTGGTGGTGGACCCCCAGGGCCGCTGTTCAGCAGAAGAGGCCTTAGCGCACCCCTTCTTCCAGCAGTATGTGGTGGAAGAAGTGCGTCACTTCAGCCCCCGGGGCAAGTTCAAGGTGCTGAAGCTTCCCTCCCGCCCAGGCCCTGGGCAGGACTCCCCAAGTCCAAGCCCCCAAGTCCCCTTCCTTCCCCCAGGGATTCGTTTTACCCACAGGGCTTCCAGAGCACCTGCCCCTCCCCTCTCCACCCATCCCCGTGATGGTTCCAGTTCAACTTCTGAATTCAGAGAAGGCAGGCGTCCCCCACCTGGCTCCTACCGCCTACATCTCTGCAGACGCCACGGGTTGGGATGGTAGGGAGAGCACGAGGGAGCGTCCAGCAGTAGGAACATAGGCTTCATGGCAAACGAGCTCAGGGACTCTCTGCTTCGGAGGGGGAAGGAGACAGGCCGGCAGGGGCCGGGGCCAGCTTCTCGCTTCTGGCTCTCTACAGGTGATCGCTCTAACAGTACTGGCTTCAGTGCGGATCTATTACCAGTACCGCCGGGTGAAGCCTGTGACCCGGGAGATCGTCATCCGTGACCCCTACGCCCTCCGGCCTCTGCGCCGACTCATCGACGCCTATGCTTTCCGAATGTATGGCCACTGGGTGAAGAAGGGACAGCAGCAGAACCGGGCTGCCCTCTTCGAGAACACACCCAAGGCTGTGCTCCTTTCCCTGGCTGAGGAAGACTACTGAGCGGCTGGCAGGCGGGGTAGGTAGGGTGGGCGACAGGCAAGGAGGGAAAGCCACAGAAATGTAAGTTGAGGAGTAAGACCACGCCCCGGCCTCTATCCACAGGGGGCACTTGGCCCTGGCCAGGACCCCTGGCACTAGGGCCACCGTCCCCTCTCAGAGGCTCTGCACAAGGAGAGCAGGGTGCTCCCATCACACGTTTTAAGTGTGGTCAGGGCCAGGCCCCGTGGAGGGCAACTAGCATTTGGGTCTGAGAGCTTTCCTGCTTCTCTCCTTCCCAGCTGTACCACCATCTCAGGTCCTTCCCTGAGGCCCAGAGTTCCTAACACTCAAAGGTACTTCCCTTAGAGTTCCAGGGGGACGGTAAAAGAGAGGACAGTCTGAAATACACAATCACAGAAATTTTACTGACCCCGCAACACCCACTGACACCACGGAAGCAGGTTCCTTTCCAGGGACATGTGTTTAGAGGCATATGGAAGTCCTCGTTTAATTAATAATAGAAATAGAAAAGGAAGGCTCTGGTTATTTGTCTCTCTGGAGTGTTACTTGCTTTGTGACTCCCACAATGTAGTTTTGTCTAGTCCATAATTCAGTTCTCTGAGACCTTTTTAAGACTCGCACTGTGCTTCAAGGAGCCCAGCTACCGCCTTCTACAGACCAATAGCAGAAATCAGGTTCTTCCAGAGGCACATGAGACACCACAAATGAGGCTAATGAAGGATGGATTTTCCTTCCACAGCAGTTCACTGGGAAAACAAAGAAAAATGGGGAAATTCTGTCTTCGGAAAACAATGCTGGATCCCTGCATCAGGCACTGAGAAAGGGGGAGGGAACAGATTTAAAAATTTCTAACGACGGGCCTTTCAGAGCATTCTGCCCCAGATGTTTAAGGACTGGCCCTATATGGTTAATATCTGACCTCTACGAGAAACGGCCAGCTCTCGGGCCACTATCCCTGAGTCAGGCCCCTTCTTCAAGAGATAGTGGTACCCCTCTTCTGAGGTCAGAGTCCTCTCCTGGCCTGATGAGAGATGCCTGCCACAGAGGGATGGGGTAAGGGGAGGGAACTCATTCTTGAGGCTGAAGCTGAAGAGCCTGGAGTTTGGCTGTGTGGAATGTGGCCAGGGAGTGACATGGGTACCACCGGGCTTTTCTCGGCTCTGCGTGGCTGTTCACAACTCCCCAGGCAGTCGGCCTGCACTGGAAGCACAGCGGAAGCCTAGGTTGTCTGAGGCTGAATCTGGAGTGTTGCCCATCCTGCCACCAAAGAAGAGGAAAGAGAATGGACATTCGTTGAGAAAGGGGCCTGGAGCCTTAGCCAACTTTCCTGCTCAACCTCCTAGGGCCTGCTGTGGTCCAGCGTGCCTAAGGACTGAGGGCAGGGACTAGAAAGAACGCTGGTATGAGGGCACTCCTGGGGAAAGGGTAAGAAGGGACTTGGGATAGGGTGGAGGGAGTGGGAGTGCATAGCCCTGGAGTCTGCTCTGGAAGGCAAGAAAGGCAATGACTAGTAACTTCGCCTGCTCACAGTTCGGAATAACTCAGCCAAGATAAACCTGTTAGTTAGAAGCAAGAATATCATGTGCCAGTGAGTACTTCATACTTTTCAAGGACTTTCACATATATTCCTTCATTTGCCGTTTCTCAACGCTTCCAGCAGGCAGGTTTGTTCACCACTTTACAGACCCAGAATCAGATACCAGGAAGATTTAAAAGTCTTGGCCAAGGCCAGCCAATGCTTCACGGGCACAAGAGATTCAGTGGCAAACCCAGCTTCTTGGCTCCCAGGCAGTACTTTCTCTACTACTTTATCCTAGAAAAGGAGGTAAGGGAAAGCCAGGGCCTTAATGTACCAAAAAAACAGCTGCAAACCTGACTTCCCGAGGCCACAGAAACTGTGGTCTCTTTCTGGTCCTTATGGAACCCAGGAATGGGAGGAGTCAGAGGAAGATCATCCAAATAACCCTACAGATGAGCAAAGCAGAGAGAGTCCCAGCAGGGAACTCGGGAGCCTGGGACTCTACCATTTAGGCACCAGCACTACCCATCTGTGTGACACGAGCAGGTCCCAGCACCTCTGTGAACCTATTTTGACTGTGAAGTAAAATGGTTATAGAAAATTATTTTTCATGTACTTTCCACTTTGAAGGGTGAGCATTTCCATGACCACGGGCCATGACCTAGTACTGATGTGGCCATTCCCCTCCCCTGCCTCTGCCACCTAGTTATGAGGACGAGAGGAGAAACCCTTATGAGACACAAAGTCTCTCTGGGTGCTGAGAGCTGGCGAGAAAAGGCGCAAGTTGACCTAGGTTCTTCTGCTTCTCATGGCAAATGCTGCTTATTCTCTTTTCTGTACCCACAATTTGGGGTGCAGACTGAGGGGTGGAAGCAGCAGCAGCACCAGCTCTGGGGCTGCCTGTGCTCTGGGAGAGCAAGACCCAGACCCTCAGCCCCCAGCTACCAAGCTCCTCACCTGGTGGTGACCCGGGCCCGGTGATTGGCAGAGCCGTCAGCTGTGTCGATCCAGGAGGCCCCCCGAAGGACACGCATGTCTTGCTCAGCAGCCTGGTATGGAGATGCTGTCCACTCCCACACGTTGCCCATGAGGTCATAGAGCCCTGCAGCACAGCAGGTGGGTCAGTCCCAGGCTGGGCAGCACCATCCCCCACTCCCCTGCCCCACAGGTATCAAATGCTTCCCTGGTGGTGTTTCTCTCGCCTCATCCTTCAGGCAGAGTGATCCCACCAACCAATTTGTGAGTGTTGACAGCAACATGGAGGGAGATCTTACCGTAGTTATTCTGGGGGGGGAAAGCATTCACTGGGGAGACTCCATGGAAGCCATCCTCAGCCTTGTCATCCTTGGGGAACTTTCCCTGAGGGGGAGAAATTTAAGCTCAAACATTTACCATCCTGTTCCAAGGTGGGTGTTCCTGCCTACCCAGAGGAAAACCAAGGTCACCTGGGGCAGGATGAAGGGCTTGAGGCAGTGTACTGAGATGCCCATCCTGAGCTCCCGAACCTGTTTCCTCATGTCCTCCACCATTACCTCCTGACTGGATTAGGAAATGTGTGGCTTCCCTGTGCCCATAGTGGTCTATGTCAAGCCCAACCCACTCCCACTTTCTCCACTCTCGGCAGCTTCAACCTCTCAGCCTTGAACGCCACATGCTTCAGTGCCTTGGGAAGGCTCCTCCTCTCTGCTCAGCACCACCTCCCTTCTCAAGGACGACTGATGCCTGCCCTGTGCTCTCCTGTACCATCTCTTCCCCTTCTACCACCAACAGTTTAACTCTCCCTCATCTGACCTGACTCTACTGTCCTCATCTGTTCTTATCACCAAAATGCTTGGAAAGGAACCTGTATTTGCTGATGCAGTTTGTTCAATCTTCTCAGTAAAACTGGGGTTCAGGTCCCCCTACTCTATGGAAGCTGATCTCACTAAAGGGAAGATGAAGGGGTAATAATTTACTCAACAGCTACTCTGTGCTCCAGCTGCCACATTTCTCTTTTAATTTCATCCTTGCACGGTTGTGAGGAGAGTATTTTCTCCTTTTAAGAAACTGGCGACTGAGGCTCAAAGTGGTTAACTTATCAAAGACCATATAGCAAATAACTCAGATCTGTCTTTCTGCAAAGCTCTGATCCCAAGATCATCTAACCCCTCAGGTCCACTTTAATGCTTTCCCCTGAAATGCTGATGCCGTGCCCCCCCCACCCCACACTCTACAGGGATTCCCAGGGGGATGACATTCTTGCCTAAGATAGATGTTGCTGACTCCCAAACCACTTGCTCTGACCCAGACCTCTGTCCTAAGATCCAGACTCATAGATCTAGACTCATATTTCCAATATTTGAGCACATAAACGACCCAAGGGCACCTTAAACTAAGCTGATGCTAAACCCATCACGTTCTATCCTTCTGACCCCAACTGCATACCATCTGTTCTGATGATGGTAGCACCATAACCCTGTTGCCCAAACAGTTTCATGCTTGAATCCAACTCCCTCCCACGTCTCCACTTTGATTAATTACCAAATCCCGTCCATCTTTTGGCCATGCCTCTCCCATTTGGCTTCCTCTCCATCCCACTTCTACTTGATTCACGTGTTCATAATCCCCTGGGCCATTGCCACAGCCTCAAATTCAGAGACAGCTCCCACCCCTGCCCCCACTGCAGCTCTACTTCACTTAGGCACCAATGAGCGACTAGCATCCTCCCCAAATCAAATGATGTTGTGAGTCCTGTTTAAAAACCTTCACCAGCTCCCCACTGCCTGCGGGGAAAACCATACAACCCACTGTCTACCTCATCTCCTATACCTCCTGTTTCCCTAGGCTCCAGCCTCTCTGAATTTGTCCCATTTCTGAACACATGGTACCCTTCCCAATGCAGTGCTGACACTCACATTGTTCTTTCTGCTGTGAACACCCTTTCCTCCAATTTTCACTTAGCAAACTCCTATTCCATCAGCTCAAATGTCATCTTCTCCATGAAGTCACCCCCACCTCGCTCAGGCAGTCACTAACTTCTGCAACTCTTCGATATGTAGATCTACCACACTGTCTTTTGCTTTACCAGGTACCTGTCCCATTAGGACACAAAGCCCACGCAGTCCCACGGCCCAACACGATGCCTAGCCTCAGGAGGTTTCGGTCAATGCTTTGAGAAGGGACAGGGGTGAGGAACATATGACTCACCTGCCACAGGTTGGTGCGGTTTGGCTGGAACTGGTTTCCCCATGGGTAAACCTGACCTGCCAGGACAGCAAGGAGACAGTGGGGGAGGAGGAGGTGAAGGTTGTGAAAGGGAAAGCCAGAAGAGGGAGGGAACCAAAAGGAAGTCAGGAGGTGGTGAGATGAGAGAGAGAGAGATTACTCACTTTCATTTCCCATGCCTGTCCCTTCCACTCACCATCCCGCATTCGGAGCCCCTGGCCGCCTGATCTGCTCCAGGGCAGTGCAGTCCCAGGTGTGGCTCTGATTCAAGCCAGTTTGTAAACTATCTGTTACCTGCTCAAATCCGGAGAGGTACAGACACTGAGAGTAAGAGCTCAGAAACTTGTCCATTGGACCGAGACTGGATAAATAAACAACCTCATTTATCACAGTAATTTTGACTAATGGCCTGGCTGGTGTTTAAAAAAGCAGCAGAGGTGCTGAACATGAGCTGCTGTTTCCTTCTCCTGACTTTTTGTTCAGTCGGGACTGCCGCTCTTTGTAGGATTCCCTTCACGCCTACGGAAAAGGATGCTGGGTAATTCTTTTCTTGTTCCCTGTACTTTGTTGTTCCGATTATATGCATTGAAATATAACATGTCTGGGTAGAATCTCCAAGAATAACCAATTTTACGTCTGTTTCTTCATTGCAGTTTTCCAGTTATTAACTTTTATTGTTCTGAGATGGATCAGAACTGAGAACGGTAACAAGTGGCCCTCCGCCAGCCACACAGATTAAGCAGCACTGCTCTAGGAAGTATGGACCCTTCCCCCCTTCAAAGCTCCCACGCAGGGCAGGATGGGGAGAAGAATAAAGGTAAGTCGCCTTGCCAGCTCTATACCCTTCAAGCCCCCTCGGGCAGCAAACTCCCACTCTTCCTCGGTGGGCAGCCGTTTCTCCCGCCACGCACAGTAGGCACGAGCATCGTTCCAGCTCACGTGTACCACTGGGAGCTCCAGTTTCTCTCGGATGCCAGAGCCAGGACCTGCAGGCTGACAGCCAGGATGAAGTGAGACAGGTTTCTGGGACTTCACGGAAGTCTGAGGAAGGCTAGGCCTAGGGTGTCTGAGTTCAGCTTTTATCACTAGATGGAGCAAGGAAGTCGGAAGAGACTGCCTGGAGCGTGAGGAGAGGTGAGTCAGAAGGAGCATAAATATGAACCGGTGTGGAATGGGATGCGCAAAGAGCAAGAAGATCAGGGCGGAGGAAACAAGGGTGCTTGGATGCTGCCCTTTTTAGTTTAGTATCCCCAGATGGGCAAGGGGTTGAGGGAAACCAGGCTTCCAGAATAAGAGTCAGCAGGGGTGGGAAAAAATGAGGCAGAGGAACCAACCCTTACCTGCCTCCAGAACGCCCTTTCCACTGGAAGCCACCAGAGGACAGACTACAAAAAAGAAGTATGACCGCTGGATTCTCTGACCCGGCAAGGGCACCTTCCTGACTGACACACACGAGGCAGAATGACACTTCAGGCTCAATAACTGCCGTTATTAGAGGGTGCCAGGCTGTTCTCGTCAGCTCAGGGAGTAACCTGAACCCTACACGTACGTGGTTTCTTACCGAGCCTCAGTGCGCAGAAACCAGCCCAGTGTGAACACCGGGAGTATGTGTCCTGCGGACCCTCCGCAGGGGGTCTCTCTTGCTCCTCCCTCCCGCAGCTCTCAGGTGGGCTTCCCTGTGGTGCTTTACCGTAAGCACCATAACCCACTCGCACTCCCTCCGCTGCAAGCCCGGTTCTCTCACCGCCATCTGATGGGTCACTTTGTTTCTGAGCTCATCCGAGACAAAGTCCTCAAAGACAAAACTCCACCCGAACATCTCAGCCTCTGTCCGGTACTTTTTTTCCCTGACAAACTCCCTGAAAAGAGATATTTCACTTGGTTAAGCTGATGATAAGGTTCCATGTCCCGCTCTCACCCCCTCTTGCTCCAGAAAACCTCACAGAGTCTCCTCGAAGCCACACATCACAGAGTTTCCGTCAGCAACAAGCAGCTCCTACAAAAGCCCAGGCAGGAGATTTTCTTTTAAATCTGTGGCTATATGTTTAATTCACATACAGTAAGGCACTCTTTTTAGTGCATAGTTTTGTGATTTTTGACAAAGCGGACAGTCACCATCACAATCCAGATACAGAGCAAGTCTATCAACCACCTCTAAAAATTCCCTCATGCCTCTGCAACCACTGATCTGTTTTTGTCCCTATAGTTTTCCCTCGCCCAGAATACAAATTCACATAAATTGGATCATACAGTATGTAGGGTCTGGCTTCACTTAGCATAATACTTCTGACATTCATCCATGTGTTGCCAGTATTGGAAGCTTGTCCCTCTTCGATTCCGAGTAGCATTTTACTGTACGGATGCACCAAACTTCGCTTACCCATTCACCAGGCACAGATCATCTGGTAATCTCCAGTTTTGGGAGATTATGAATAAAGCTGTTGAGAAGATTTAAGGGTGGGGAATGGGTCTCTTCTCTGAAAGGTCTTCATCATACACCTACTCACACAACAATCACGAGAGGGAGGCAGAATGTGTGTTACTATTTCTATCTAACAGATGAAAAAAATGGAATCATATAAAAATAATGTGCTGAAATTTTAGAACGGATGTTCACACAGTTTGGTATGGTAAAGCAAATTTCAGCAAGCAAACTGCCAGGGTAAGATGGATTGTTTTCACTGGGCTAAAAGTACCCCGTCGATGACTGCCCTTTGATCTGAGAAGACCTTGTTCACCCATGAAAGGGGCACTGAGAATGGAGGAGGTCAGATTAATAGCTATTTACCAACCTCAGAGCATCTGAACGGTTTGAAAATCTTCCACCAGAGAGGCAGAGATAAATCATGGGTTCTAAGCAATGTTTAGGGGCTTGCTGAAAGTCTATCATAAACAGATAATAAAAACAAATAAATAAGTAACAAACTAGTGTTATTTGAAATATAAAAGATTTTTTTTTTTTAAAGATTTTATTTATTTATTTGACAGAGAGAGATCACAAGCAGGCAGAGAGGCAGGCAGAGAGAGAGGAAGGGAAGCAGGCTCCCTGCTGAGCAGATAGCCCGACTCGGGGCTCGATCCCAGGACCCTGGGATCACGACCCGAGCCGAAAGCAGCGGCTTTAACCCACTGAGCCACCCAGGCGCCCCGTAATATAAAAGATTTCTATCATAAAATAGGTCATAACTTGAAATACACAAAAGTGTACATGCGTCTACCTAGTTCGCTGTTTCTGTCATGATATAGCGCAAGCCTGACCCAAAGTGATTTCTCCTTAAATTTTAATAAACATTCTTTTAAAAACCATATATAAGTAATGCACATTATAGAAAAATGAGAAAATAGAGGTAGATAAAAACAAAAAAACTGAAATCCATTATTACATCAACTAAGGTATATCGTCCATATCCTTTCCTGTTCTGCCCCCTCTGCAAGGATTTCTAAATAGCTTTAAGAAGGTGTTTACCTAAAAAAAAAAAAAAAAAAAACCAAAAACACACAAACAAAACAAAAAACAAAAAGTGCTTCCATGCAATTATTCTCATTTGGAAGTCACAAAAACATGGGCAAAATCTGTTACCTAATGCAATGTTACACCTTCCAGTTCTTTTTAAACGCATTTATACTCCATGCACGTATTTTTTAAAACTAGGATCATACCCTGTATTTTGTTTGTAAGCTACTTTCCTCACTTAACATCTCACAATTCTTTTTGACAAAAGGATTTTAATGGCTTCTAAGTATTCTGTGATGTTGATACAACATGTTTAAGTGATCCTTATGTTGTTATATTTGTTCACAATGCCATCTTTTTAGCTAAATGTTTTTGGAAGACTTTAATTCTTTTCCTTAAGGAGAATTTGTAAGGGTGGAATCACTAAGTCAAAGGGCCTGAGAAGTCACCAACTACCCTTATGCTCACCTCCGTCTGTGTCTCCTGAATAAAAAAAAAACTTTTTTGTCTTTTATTTTTTATTTTATTTATTTATAACAGAGACAGAGAGAGACACAGCAAGAGGGGGAACATACACAAGGGGAATGGGAGAGGGAGAAGCAGGCTTCCCTCCAAGTAAGGAGCCCAATCAGGGGCTTGATGCGTGCTCAATCCCAGGACCCTGGGATCATGACCTGAGCCACCCAGGCGCCCCGAATCAACTTTTTTCTAAGTCCACAATGTAACACTTAAGTCATTTCCCACATTTGCTTTGTCGTTCTGTTCCTTCCTTTTCCTTATACTCCCCTCCTCCCTCTACATCCCCCACTGTATCATTTGAAGGTAAGTCACAGGTATCTCCTGGATCATTTTCTGCTTTAGCCTGCACAAACATACACAAAACATACCACCGTGAGGAGACTGAGGCAGCTCAGCATGGCTTCTTAGATTGAGCTGGAACCACAATGTCTGTCCTAGACTAACTCCATTTCCCTAAGTAAATATAAAGGGAATTTAAGAGACTCAGCTACTACGACCCTGCTCCCAATTCCTTCTCCCTGTGGAAGAGGTTTTTGTTGAGTGTTTGACTCCCGCCCATAATTCTCAGTGCTACACCCAGTGTAATGGAAAATCCACTGGCTGAAGAGTCGGGGGCTGTGAGTTCCAGACCCAGCTCCGCCACTAACAGAGCGTGAACCTCCAGACTTCAGATTCTTCATCTGAAAAATGTAGGTAACACTTATCCCACAGTATTACTGCAAAGATGACATGTAATAGTAAATAAGCTACTTTCCTTTTAGATATAAAAGGAATATATAAGGAATGAAAATTTGAAAAAGTTCTACCACTCCTGGAAGAACACCTGATGTACCTGAAATCTTTGTTGGTGACAGGAAATATGTCAATGGCAAAGGGTTTTATTGTCACCTCCCGGACAGGCCCTTCACCATCTCTGCCATCTGGAGAATTTGTTCCCATCTGGAATCTCCCACCTGGTAGCTGGACCATGTTAGTAGTCTGCCCATTGCCTGCAGAGAAAAAGAAGCATCATCAGTAATACATGAATATATATTAAACAAGTGGCAATATTTGGACTATATGTAATATTCATAAGGGTGTAATGAAAAAAAAGTAGGCTTAAAAATCTGGCCTTAAATTCTTGTTCTGCCACTTAATTTGTTGGGTAATCTTAGGCAAATGAGGCAGATTTATTTGCCTACGAAGTAGAGGTAACATCTATTTCATAGGTGTGGCTGTATAAATTAAAATTTTATGTGTGAAATGTTCTGAGCAGATGGCAATTATTCAACAAATGTTTATTTCTGTCCTTACTGTACCCAACAACTCTGTCCCAGCTAGCTAAACCTAGACACTAAGACCCTGAAATACTCGCAGACCCTGTCTATCCACACTTCTCATGTTGTTTCTCTGCCTCTTCCTCCCCATTTCTTACTGATTTTCCCCATTATATCAGATGTTCCAGGAAGAAAAGTACTACATCTATTTGGCCACTGTATTCCTGGCATCTAGCACAGAGCACAGTACTTAGCAAATAATTGATTGAGATCCTTCATATCCGCTGTTTGAACATGTCAGAAAATCAGGATTAAAAGGATCATTAATTCAACCTCCTTATTTAACAGGAAAAAACCCAGGACTCAAAAAAGGAAAATCACATGAAAAGCTAGTTAGCCGGGAACAAGGACTAGATGATCCGGGTCTCCTTACTTCCAGGTCAGTGCTATTTCCAGCCCACCGCACTTGTCCCCATTTTGGAAAGTTCTGTTTCTACTTAAGGACGTCTAAGTACCCTAAATTCCTTTATGGCAGCAGAGTGCACCCTCTTCGCGTGTTTCTGTCTGTAACCTCCTGTTCTCGTTCTGTCGCACTCACACGGATGATTTCATCAACTCAAGGGAGAAAGACACGGAGCAAGCAGGGCACTCAGATTAAAGGGAATTAAGAAACGACATGCACTTGCAGTGCGCGCACTTTATTTCGACGCTAGCGCCAGTAAACCGTAACAGGGACAGCCGGTGAACCGCCGTTTAGTGACATTAATTAAGGAGAACTGTTACCTTTTTAAAGCAGGGAAAGAGGACAGTATTTTTTTCATGACTCTCTTTTTGGCTTTTCAAGCTGGTGTTTACAAATAAAATAGTGTAATGCCTGGATTCACTTCAAAAATGCTGCAGGGAAATGGGAAAGTGGGAGCGATACCAAAACATCAAGATTAGCTATCAATTCGCAACTGTTTTAAGTTGCGGGACGGGCACATGGGAGGGGGTGTCTTTATATTCTCTTCACTGTATGTCCAGAAAAATAGAAAAGAAGGTAGATGCACGCCGTTCACCACCGCGCCGCCTCCGGGAGGTACGTCCGGCCGCTGCAAGCCCTTCCGGGAAGCGGACGGAGGGGCCACGGTCTCTCGCCCGACTAGGGCGGGGACCCCACCCCCTTCCTGATGTCTCCCGGGGCACACAGGGTCAGGCCAGCACACTGACCTAACTCGAACCGCGGACCACACAGGAGCAACAGCAGCATCAGCACCGGCGGCGAGGGGCCCATGGCGGGAACACGAGCCGCGCGCACAGGACAGCCCTGCCGCGCATGCGCTCAGCGTGCCCCGCGTCGGGCGCCGTACTGCGTGCCCCGCGTCGGGCGCCGTACTGCGTGCCCCACGTCGGGCGCCGTACTGCGTGCGTACGGCCCGACCTTTTTTTGCGGGGGGGGGGGGGGTGTTACGGTTTAGTTCGTCTCGGGCTACAGCTGGGTCCAAACTGAAGGCGTGTGGAGCCAGGGAAGAGCAGTGTCATCAGGCTTAGGGCTGAGGGACGCCGCCTTTCCAGAAGCCCCTCATTACCCTATGAACAGAACATTTTGACTGATTTCCTTCCCTTTTATATTCTAAGTCTTGTCGGGCGCTGGAATAGCATTTCGAGATCAGAGAAAAGGTTTCAACTTAACATTTATTGCGCATGTACTTACGCAATTGCCAAGCCCCCCAAAACACAAAGCTTCACAACATACAACTTCGGGGGCGGGGGCTGCAGAGACACACCGACCACACAATTTCGTAACCGCGGGTGGAGGGACGGGCTCGTCAGCTCCAGCACAGGCGCGGGGGTGTGAAGACACGACCCGCGGACAATCTACCCCTCAGCCGCGGCCTGAAAGTGGAGGCGGCAGTGGTGAGACGGCCTGTTTTCCCCACGTCACACTCGGGGCTTACTCAGCTCCCCCGTCCTTCCGTTCACGACGACTCTTCCGGGGAGCATTTAAGCACAGCTGCTTGGAAATCACTAGAAGTCCCAAGATCCAAGAGTTTCACTCACAGGAATTTACTAAAAAGGGATGCTTTCAAAATTTTAAGTTACTTTAGTATTTGTATTAGCAAAATTTCCAAGTGTAACAGTGGAGTGAACTACTGGATAAACGAGAATACGTCCATTAGAAGAAATTACTAAACCATTACAATTTGTTCTTCAAGTTACATTTAATAACAAGGTAGATAACATATACTTAACTAACATGGGACTTTTGTATCACTGAAGCTAAAGCAAACATCCTTCTCATTGGGTAAAAACGGCCTGCTTGATGGGTGTACACTGCAGTGCAATTTAAAAAAATACTCTAATTTCAGAACTTCAGAATTTAAGTGTCAGTGTTTTTTTTTCATATGGGAAAAGAAAATGCTTTTGAAAATTGAAGCTTGGACAAAAATTCTGTTGCTATATTCTTAGGATCACTCTATAGTCTTCATGATTCGGATGACATGAAGGAAGCTTCAAATTCAACCTTTTAGAGAAGACATTCCAGCTCGCATGATCTCATCAACCAGGAGAATGTTGGTGGCAATCACAGTGCTGAAAGGGGAGGAAAATTCAGATGGCTCAGATTTGAGATATGAACCCTAATTCAGCTCAATTTCCAAACTGGAAATTATATCCAATTAAGTTTCTCCTTTCCCCTCCAAAACATGGAAGGCTAGTTTAATTTCTATACTTTCAGTTGATGACCATTTCTGCAAACCAAAACCAAACAAAAAAACGAAAACAAAAAACCCACAGAAAAACCCCACAACAAACAAAAAACCGAAGTAATTAAATAGAAAACACCAAATTAAGAGTGTGATGAGTCCCTAAAGGTTATCTTAGTTTTGGCTTTCTCAAACTTACCAGGAGTGAAGCAGCTGTTTCTTTACACAATAGTTATCCCATATGCCTACTTCGGCTGCTACCATTGGCTCACCTACAAAGCAATCCAGGTTTCTTAAAACCACACAGGAGGTTACAAGATCAGAATGCTAAGACAACAGAGTATTTTGTCATTTGCTCATTATCCAGACTTCCTCAATTAGCCCAATGTTGCTCCAAACCATGAATCCTGTATACACCATCTCTGATTAACTGGTTGATCTCTACGCAGAAGGCTTCTAGTAATAGTAATGCTCTATTTGATTACCAAATGATTGATCATCTCTATTTTATGGGACACATTCTCATTTGTCCCTAATTAAAGTAAAAAGCATTTGAACTATAATCTGGCCAAAATGGGGTTATCATTTCCCTCATCCCAGAAACCTTTTCTATCAACCTGAATGTAAATGATGTTATTGATAACAATAGGTCTTACACATACCACATGGATGTATACATCTCAGTTCTCTTTCTTCCAGTTTCTACTTATCTATTTTGTTATTGCATTTAAAACTAGGACTTTAAAATCATTTCATTAAGACTTAGTCCCATCTTTCAGCATTATTTGCTATCCTCAGCCTTTTTTCATCCACGAATACCATCATCTCATGTATTTTCTTTTTAAAGTCCCAGATAAAAGACTGAGTACAGTCAGCCCAACATGAAATCTTTCCATATTAACCTGAACCACCTACTACTACTACTCAGCAACATAAAAAATCCATCCTCTTTGAAATTATACAAATGTCTACCTTATTCCATTACTTACTGTATCTAGTCATTCCATTTTTATATTTTTTAGAACTCAGGGTTCCCTAATAACACTGATGTCAAACTGCAAAGCATCACTCCAAGATTCATTTATCTCTATTTTTTTAACTTATTTTTCATTTATCTCCATCTTTTATCCTTCCTGGCTTTCTCTCACCTGAATCTAGCTCTCCCCCTACAAATAGCTGTGTTTTCTTACCTGTGTTCAGGTCCACACCGACAAGTTGACCTGATTCTGAATGTTCTGCTTGAACTTTAACTAGTGTTTCCTGAAGGTCAAAACCAGAATTCTGAGCAAGTACCTAAAGCAAACAAATTTAATCCTTTAAAGACAGGACCTAAGAAGTGATAGTCAATCTACAATAAATGAACTATAATTCCAATTAAGAAAAACAAACAAAGGGGCGCCTAGGTGGCTCAGTCAGTTAAGCGTCTGCCTTCAGCTCAAGTCATTATCCCACAGTCCTGGGATCAGAGCCTGCACTGGGTTCCCTACTCAGCGGGGAGCCTGCTTCTCCCTCTCTCTGCAGCTCCCAATGCTTGTGCTGTCAAATGGATTAAAAAAATCTTAAAAACAAAAAAAAACAACAAACCTTTAATGAAGACAGACCGGTATTTATGTTCACTTCACAGAACAGACATTTGTTACTAACTCAATCTACTTAGCCCAGCAACACACTGATCATGAGCAATACCCCCAAATGAGCACATAATAGAATAAAAATAAAAAGCAAGGTTTACTCGGGAGTATAACCCCTACACTCCAAACCCTCTAAAAACAGTTTCTCTCCTGCATCTGAAACTTCAGATACTCAATTCCCTTCCAGAGGAACCAAACACATCTGCCTGATGAGAGATACCGAACTCTAGCTACATTCACGAGAAAGTTGATAAAACCTGTTTACTCAAAATCTACATTATGAAAAAGATCCCACATTATCAAAAACTTTCATCAGCTAACTCATTTTGATATAGATAGGAACACTGACTGTTAAGGTAGTCCTACCTTGGGAATAATGAGCAATGCATCAGCAAATGCTTGAACTCCCAGCTGGGCCCTGCCCTTTACACTGGGCTTGTACTTAATCAAGGCTTCTGCCATTGCCACTTCCACTGCACCTGCTCCTGGAACTACACAGCCTGTGGGGGATGGGCGAGGAAGGAGAGAAATGCTCAACAAAATAAAGCTGTAGAATCATTTTTAATACATAAAACACAACGTAAAAATCATTAACTTCCTAAGAATGTTTTACAGTCACCACAATGTTAATATTGTACTTGAAAGCACTATAACCAACACATCAAATGGCAAAATGGTTCAATTTAACTAGTATCTGCAAGCTTTTAGTATTAGCTCATTTACCTGTACCCACTTTTAAATATGATATGCTATGAAAAAGCTTAGCATACCATCACAGGCATTTTAGAGGGAGGACTTTACTTTTGCATGGTGTCTGGCTGTGTAAACTACTGATAAAAAGAACACAGTATTCAGCCATGCCTTTCACACTAGCCAAAGAACATAAATACAGTAAGGATCTTACCATCATCAAGAGCATTTTTAACAGCCCTCAAGCCATCTCTTATTGCATCTTTGATTTGTGTGAGTGTGTGCTTATTTGGTCCTTTGATCAATAATGTGACAGAGCGAGGATTGTTACATTTCTCAATAAAAGTGAACTTCTCTTCTCCCTATGTGAACAAGAGATAATATTTTTAAAAACAGGATATGTTTGGACAAAGAACGAAAAGCTTACAGGACTTATGGAAGAATAAGTAGCATATTAATAAGGGACCAACAGACCAATAATATTAAAGCAAATTACTTCATTTAAAAAAAATCACATATAAAAGAAATGTGGTTTTTCCCATCGGTGGCTTATCATTTACTACACATAACCTTCAAAATGTACGTACACAAAGCAAAAACCTGATCCTAAGTGTGAATGAATTTTTACTACCAAAGAATTCATGAACCAAAAATCAGTATTTATTACATTATCTTTGGAAAGAAAATACACTTACCAATGTATATTCATAGACAAGTCCTGCATGTCCCAAACAATCAGGACTTAGGTCATCAAAGGAATTTAGAGCCATTCCACCACAAGCAAGAGTCAGCCTGAAACAGTGAAGTGTGTTAAGGGAGATGTGTAAGCGGCTCTGTTATGTCTAAAGAGATTATTAATAATTTTTAGGAAGCAATCTTTCAGAATTACATACTAAAATCCTAAAATGTTATTTTAACTTAAACATTCCCATTCACCACCAACCAGCTAAACCAGTTTTTCCTCCTAACTTGACATTTAATCCACTCTTTCAAAGTCAGCAAATACTCCTCTTATAAGAAATCTCAAGATGAACAAGAGCTCTTCATTGTGGTGAGGTCTGGGGAAAAAGTTGTTTTCTGAAACCCCTTGATACTCTGGACATGGTAATGTACATATACACATCATGGTTTAAAACGAAAGCATACAACAATGTTCAGAAAAGCATTATTCACAATAGCCAAAAGGAAGAAACTTAAGTGTCCACTGATAAATGAATAAACAAAAGGTGATATATCCATACAACGGACTATCATTCGCCCTTAACAAGGAACAGCATTCTAACCCATTACAACATGGTGAACTTGGGAAACATCACGCTAAGTGAAATAAGCCAGACATAAGAGGGCAATTATTGCATGATGTCTTAATATGAGGTACCAAATTCATAGAGACAAAGTAGAATAGTAGTATTTGCAGGGGCAGGGGAAAGAAACAAAGTTATTATTTAATGAGTAGAGTTTCAGTTTGGGGAGATGAAAAAGTTCTGGAGATGGATGATGATGATGGTTGCACAATAATGTGTATGTAACTTAATGCCACTAGATTGTATGTTGGAAAAAAATGAGTAAAATGATAAATTTTGCATTATGTGTATTTTATTCAGAATAAAAAACACAATAGCAAGAACAGAAAAAAGAAGTAATCCCACTTAATTTGCAAAGTAAGTAAAATTTACAACACTAAGGTAATACGCTATCCATACCTTTCCATATTTCTCCTTTTAGCTCTACGCAGAGCTACTATACCTTCTTTTGCAAGAGCATCTAAGGAAAAGGGGTCAATTCCCTATAACAAAAACAACAGTTAGTTACAACAAAAGGCACCTTAAAAAATAGCAAAATGGATAATACAGACTCATTTCATTCTCACCTTTTGATTAATAACAACGAATCCTTTATCTGAATCACCACAAACTTTCTTTTTCAATTCTATTATTTTTTTAACTCTATCTTCAATGAATTTTCTTTCAGCCTTTACAAGCTTCTCTCTCTCTTCCGCACTCTTGTAAAAAAAGCCAGAATTCACCTCTCTATTTAAGAAAAAGTGACAGAAGGGGGGTGGGGGAAAATGTTTATTTATTTTTTTTAAAGATTTTATTTATTTATTTATTTGACACAGAGAGAGACACAGAGAGAGAGAGAGAGGGAACACTAGTAGGGGGAGTGGGAGAGGGAGAAGCAGACTCCCCACCGAGCAGGGAACCCGATGTGGGGCTCGATCCCAGGACCCTGAGATCATGACCTGAGCTGAAGGCAGATGCTCAACCGACTGAGCCACCCAGATGCCCCAAGAATGTTTATTTATTTATTTTTTTAAAAGATTTTATTTATTTGACAGAGAGAAATCACAAGTAAGCAGAGAGGCAGGCAGAGAGAGAGGAGGAAGCAGGCTCCCTGCTGAGCAGAAAGCCCTATGTGGGGCTCGAACCCAGGACCTGGGATCATGACCTGAGCCGAAGGCAGCAGCTTAACCCACTGAGCCACCCAGGCGCCCCAAGAATGTTTATTTTTTGAGAAGATAAACCAGCAGCCTCAGAAACAGGATCTTGAGATTTAACAAATAGCCACTGAGCTCCAATCCTGCCCCTGGTATATTTTCAGAGGTTGTTTCCTAGAATTCACCTGAACCCAACTGAAGCACTACTGCCCTCACAGTGGGGAAACTTAAATCTCACAAGTGACTTGCTTCCAAAATACCCAGCTCCTCCACCTTTCTATTCCATTTGTTAAGGGGCTGTAAACTCACGTTTTTTCATATTCTAATGACACATTGCATGTGAGGATGTATGCATCTTCTACTCTTTTTTTCATATCAGGATGCCGTGCCCCATGGTCCAAAACAAGACCTCTGATTAAGCTGTTGAAACACATAATAATTTGTACTGTTATTTAGTTCCAGATGATATATAACCTATACTAATGAAACTGAAATACTGAATTGAGACTGTATTGGTAATTTTCACATTTCTTGAGTTTTTTAAAAAGGCTTTTGGGTTAAACCTAGGCAGATTCAATTATGAAAAAGCAATACCCAGAACATAGTACAAAAACATGCCAAACAAAAGTAACAACCTTATCTTGTACAGAAAATTCTGCAGAGAAACAATAGCAACTGGTAGGCTCTCAAATTGTGATTACCTCCTTTTAAAAATTATTTCTGAACTAGGCCTCCAAAATGTAATATATATTCTAAATTCCCCAAAAGTCTCCTGTTATGCTTTGTAACCTACAGTTTAATAAATCACTGACACAGCTCACTTTTCAGAATAATTCCAACTATGAATACATCATTTCAAGAGCAAAACTGAGCAAACTAAATACTAAATTAAACTAAAAACTAACTTATCTAGGCAATACACATAAACTCGAAGAAAAAGAAATCAGCCAAATGATATGAACATACATATAAGGTGCCTGTAAATTTATAAACACACTTTGTAAGTATTTCATTGCATTCTACCACCTACCTTGTATCAGTTTCAGATTTATGTTTCATCTCCATGATTTCAACCATGAAGAGGTCGATAGGTTCATCCTGTTTTTTAATGGCCAAAATGGCGTCCACCACAGCCTACAATAAGAGCATAACCATTAGATGAATTTGATTTGCAGAAGTCCAGACACTTACATTGCTCGTTCTTCAGAGAAATTTACATGTCTTTAAAATCTCTGAATCAGGGCGCCTGGGTGGCTCAGTGGGTTAAGCCTCTGCCTTTGGCTCAGGTCATGATCTCAGGGTCCTGGGATTGAGTCCGCATCGGGCTCTCTGCTCGGCAGGGAGCCTGCTTCCTCCTCTCTCTCTCTCTCTGCCTGCCTCTCTGCCTACTTGTGATCTCTGTCAAATGAATAAATAAATTCTTAAAAAAAACAAAAACAAAAACAAAAAAACTCTGAATCAATCTATGCTTTTTTCCTAGTCAGTAACAGAATACATTAGTTGTAAAGGATTGAAGTCACTTAAATTTCTGACATCTCAATTTACAATTACATAAAGAATCACTGACATCCCTACTATTCTATTACAAATATTGGGGATAGGAAGTTTTTTCACAGTAAAATCTCAATTTTATACACCTTCGATGAAAAATCTGATTACATCTTTATAACATGGTCAGGTATACTACGATTTTTCTTATTTCACACACATCAGCTCTCATTGCCACAAAAAGAAAAACTACTTATTTCACATGATATGATACTGTGAGTTTTTAGGTAGCACCTTGTAATTTCAACTATAACGTATGCCAGGGGTTTTCAGTATAGGCGTGCACACTGGACACATACCACATTTAACATACCTCTGTTAAGACATCAGCAAGTTCAGCATGCACTTTAGTACGCAGAGATGTTTTGGCCACATCTATAAGTGTTTCCCTGTCCATTTCTTTGCTTACTTTGACTTGTTCCAAAAACTGAAGTGCTTTTTCCTTTGCAGCTTCAAATCCTTCTGTTATTATTCTGGGATGAAGACCCTATAAATATACAATTATATAACCACCACTAACTGAAGTTCTTCAACTAGATGATAAAATAAACTTTTAAAGGAATATTCTGGATCATTCACATGCTTTATTACAATGTGCTGACTTTCTGAATACATTTAAAAGGATAAATAGTCCTTTCAATGCAGAGGGAAAGAACAGACATTGCTCTAGCACAGACTCAAAGCCAAGGGAACTATAAAGCACACTTGGGTGTTCACTGTGCAAGCCACAAGGAATAACGGCCAAAACTTACAACCATACTCAAGAAGACCATTTACCTTTTTGATTCACATCATTTACTAACAAAAACAGGAGACTAGGGGTCTGCTTTTTCTCTCTTCCCAAGAATTTCTTGGCTTTGGATTACTACTAAGGTTTGCTTCAACCCTCAGACTAACTCAGGGTTCAAAACATTTTGTAATTCTTTATGTTTTAGTTGGCTTTGTCCTTTAAATAAATATGCTTAGTCCTGAATATCCTGTTTTGAGATCTCAACTATCACTCTCTTATAGACTTATATAAATAATATGTAAATGCAACTTGATTTAAAAAGCCTTCAGGCCAAGGAAGTTTCCTTAATCTGTCCAAGATCACAATAAACTTGTATTAAGACCAGGACATAGGTTCTAGTTCCCAGATTAAGCCCCTGCTCTTCACATTCTACAACACGGCCACAGCTATTATTAACAACTCAATTTATACAAATTTCCTATATATAAACTACTACGGAAACAAGAATCATGTATACTTCAGAAATGTAGAGATCCGCCTGCTTCAGTAGCTCGCCAATGATTAGGACATTGGAAGTGGTACCATCACCAGTTATGTCATCTTGGGCTGTCGCTACTTTGGCTATTAAGGAGGCTGTTGGGTGCTGAATTTGCTGAAAGTAGAAAAAGAAAAAAAATTACTTCAACTGAAATAGTCCACATATACCATAAAATGTGCGAAAGGTCTCCTTAAGTGCATCTATTTGTGTAAATTACCCAAGTGTTCAGCCACAAACCATGGTGATTTAAAACTCACCATCAACTATTTCCCACATTAATTTATGGTAACTCAAACATTTTCACATATAGATTTGAGATCATCTCCACTTTACTGATGAGGAAATCTGAGGCCTAGTAAGTTTTACTGAAGATGACAGAGTTAACAGTAAGAAATAATTTCAAATCCACGCAAACTTCTTTAGAACTCTTGAGAGTAAACCAGGTTCCTTCTAAAATCTCAGTCTCCAGCATTACTTGGAATTGAACAAAAAATTAAAAAGACCTTTTAGCAAAGATCATGAGTGAATGCTAAATCTTGAAAGGTTCTGTAAGAACAGGATATTCACTAAGTCTCCAATATCACTCACGGATTCTTACAATTACAAAGGAGTCTCCTTATTCTCTGTAATCTAGAACAGTTTCCAGCCTTTTCTCTTTGGGGACACTGACAGTTTTAAGAATCTAGGCCAGATATCTTGCAAACTATCTCACCTAAATGTGATGTTAATTTTAGGGGGACAAGAATATTACATGAGTAATACTGTATACGTCTTACTGGCTTCATGTGCTTCTTTCTATATATATATATATTTAAAGATTCTATTTACTTCACCGAGAGAGAGAAATCAGAGGCAGAGAGGCAGGCAGAGAGAGGGGGAAGCAGGCTCCCCAATGAGCAGAGAGCCCAATGTGGGGTTCAGGGCTCAATCCCAGGGCCTTAAGATCATGACCTGAGCCGAAGGCAGAGGCTTAACCCACTGAGCCACCCAGGCACCCCTCTCTCAATTTATATTGTATTACACAATTTAAGAACTCAAGTAAAATAAAATAAGCCACACAGATAAAGCTTTTTTTGACATCCTCTGACTCTAAGTATTGTCTGTTAGTGCAGGTCACCACTTAGCCAACTAAAAATAAAACCAAACTTTCTAGGTTATCTAATTCTTACTGAAGATATTTACAAACATCTGCGTACTGAAGGCATGGTACACCACTATTAAAGCCCTGTATTTTAGCGCCTGGGTGGCTCATTTAGTTAAGCTTCCCACTGCTATCTCAGGGCCTTTCAGTGTCCTGAGTTCAAGCCCAGCCTCAAAACACAGGCATTAAGTGCTAGATTCCTTGGATTTTAAGTGCTAGATTCCGGAAACCTAGGGATGAGTCAAACAAGTGCTTCTCTCAACGGTCTCATGCTCTTGGTCAGTGAACTTCAACAACAGTAAAACAGAATTTTATCTCCCTTTGAGTCTGGAGGTGGAGAGAGATATTGACAGAAATGAATGTTTTTAAAAAAAAGCGAAAAAGTATAACCATTTGCACCTGTCAATCACTTAGTTTTTCAGATTTGAAGAGAGTTAATCTTAATAACTACAACCCTTTAACCACAGACTTACATGGCCAGAACAGGGACTCAAAAGTAAGCTGCGACTGCAGGATCCCTCCGGGCACTGGACGGTCAGTGCTCTCACCGCATTCCCTTCCTACTTCCACCACTGTATCAAAGACCTGCTGAGAGCTGACCAACGTGCCCTCTGTTGAAAATAACATTAAAAACCTTCCTGCAAATCACACGCAACGCGGAAAACCCGGACATTTTGGACCTGGTAGAGCAGCCTCTCACCATTTCATGAAGCAGCACATTGCCGTCTTTAGTGAGCTTGATGTCTCCAGCTCCCGAAACGAGCCTGTTCGAAGGCACAAAAGAATCAGTGTGACTTTTTCAATGGGGACCTAACTGAAGAGTCCCACTGCAACCGGGCTTTACCCTGATCCTAGGGAGCGGGGCCACGCGGCCGGTTCTCGCCGCCCGTAAAGGAACGGTGCAGTGCCCACGCCCTCCCTTCGGAGAAGCAGCCTGCCCCCCTCAGGGTCGCCGGAGTCCCTGGGCGCGGAGCGAGTCGCGCACGCGGGCGGCTTTGTTCTCCGCAGAAACGGCATCCATTACAACAGGAAACGGCCGGGGCAGGAAACAGGAGCGACCCGGGAGTCTGCGGGTAAGCAGGGCCGCAGCTGCGAGTGGTGAAGCCCGGGGGCGCCCGGCTCGAGGCCCGGGTCCCCTGCGCCAGGCCCGCGATGGCGCTGGTGTCCGCCCGGCCCCCGCCCCGCCAGACCCGCCTTACATCTTCATGGTGCCTTTGGGCCCCAAGTTGGTCCTCAGCACATCCTGCAGGCCCCGGGCCGCGCTGATGTTCACCGCCAGCGCCGCCTGGGCTCGAGCCACCTCGGCCTTGGGGTTCAGGGTCTTCACGGCCGCCATCGCTAATCAGCACAGGAAGAGGAAGAAACCTGGGGACGCGCCGAGGGCCCAACGCCGGCGCAGCGTGGCCAGGAGGCGCGCGCTCCCGGAGGCTTCTGGAAAAGTCGGGCGCGCCCGCCCCGCCCCCGGCGCTCCCGAGCGCCGCTACCATTGGGCCGCGGGTCGGCCGCTCGCTGGGTGGTGGCACCGACGGTCCCGCCCCTCGCGGCCGCGCGGCCTCCATTGCGCGTAGGAAGGCTCTATTACGGGGCAGTAAGGGTTCGCGGCGGCCGGGTGTTGGCGGCCGTCAGGCCCCGGCTTTTCGGACCCGGGACCTGGGGACGGAGGAGGGGCCTGTGGGCCGCGCGCGTCCGGGCGTGACTGCAGAACGGGCGGCTCTCGCGGAGGTCTCTGGCCGCAGGTGTAGGGTGGGCTCCGCCCCCCCTCGCGCGGTTTGCTAGGCGTCCTGGCAGCAGCGTTTTCTTGACTGCTGCGTGCTTGGAGGGGGCCTCGGTGCCGTGGGGATACGGCGGTGCGTCTGATAGTGTCTCTCGCCCAGTGCTCGGGGGTTGGAAGATGAAGAGGGCGGGTGCGCGGTGCCTTTTTAGCAAGCTGTTGGCTGAGGAGAAGCCGGGCGGGCGGCCCGCCCCTCTCAGGACGCGCGGCTCTCTAGGCGGGTTTTCTTTATTCATTCATTTGTCGGAGAGCGCCCGGGCAGAGGGAGAAGCGGGGAGCCCCATGAAGGACTCGATCCCAGCACCCTGGGGTCACGACCTGAGGGGAAGGCAGACGCCCTCGAGGCAGGTTTTCGATGGTGGAGTGAGTAGGGATCCAGTTCTCGGAGAGGACTGACTCCCTTTTAGGACCAATTCCGAGGGGTGCGTGCGGTTCCTCTCTGCTTCCCGGTACTCAGCGCCCGCATTCGGTCTGCGAGGTGACGTCTTGGCTTCATTTTTGTAGGTAATGAGGAAAATGTTAGAAGTCAAAGTGCCGAAGGGTGTGGTGAAAAGTGGGCTTCTTGCCTTTCCTTCAGCTTCCTTCAGACCACGCCGTCACCCTCAGATACTCCGAACTTCCGGATGCTGAGTTTGTGAATAAGCCTACCGAGGTACGAGTATTTCCTCCACACGGATGCCGGTTTATAACGCGCACGTTGGGTGTGTTACACTCCATGTCGGCGATTTTCCACATCAGTAGGAGCAGGGACGCCTCCTTCCCGTTAAGAGCTGCTGGTATTCTCTGTGAGAGTGACGGGATTAACCGGTCATTCGCTGGGTGACACTTAGGTTGTTCCCGGTCTTTTGCTCTTCAGCTGCCGTGAATACCCTGGTGTGTAATGCTCCGAGGTGGCTTTATGCTTGAGAATCGGAAAAGCACACATACACGTTTGAGTCATAGCGTTACTTACTGCGCTAGTACCTTACTTGTGTGTGCAGATGTATTGACTGTTACAGACGAGTGAGGAGACGGGAGCGGAGATGAGGTTGTGCGGTTTTCAGGTACCTACTTGCAGGTAGGGAAATGGGGGGGGGTGGATCTCCTGAGGTACAAAATTTAAAGGGGCACCAAAAACTTAGTAATTGAGACCAATTTTTTTTAAAGATTTTATTTATTTATTGGACAGAGATGTCAAGTAGGCAGAGAGGCAGGCAGAGAGAGGAGGAAGCAGGCTCCCCGCGGAGCAGAACCCGATGCGGGGCTCCATCCCAGGATCCTGAGATCATGACCTGAGCCGAAGGCAGAGGCTTAACCCACTGAGCCACCAGGTGCCTAAGACCAATAATATTTTAATACGATATTTAAAAAAAAATCAAAATTGATGCAAGAAATCCACAATGAATGGAATTTTATTTTTTATTTTTTATTTATTTTTAAAGATCTTATTTATCATTTGACAGAGAGAGACACAGTGAGAGAGGGAACACAACCAGAGGGAGTGGTAGAGGGAGAAGCAGGCTTCCTGCTGAGCCAGGAGCCGGATAATGGGGTTCGATCCCAGAACCCTGGGATCGTAACCTGAGCCAAAGGCAGACGCTTAATGACTGAACCACCCAGGTGCCCCTGAATGGAATTTTTATTAGGCATCTCCACTAACATGACACCAGACAGTCTCAGTAAAACAGATCCACATGATCCCTGTAGAGGCAGTCTGTTTGCTTATAGCATTCTACTCGCCTCCACTGCCACACTTTGAAACAAATTAATTGCTTTCATTATACCATGCAAAAGAATGTAGCAAGGGAGTGTAGCCTGTATGCTAATGTATGTGTAGAGTGGAAAACGCTAGAATGTATTGGGAGAATTTTGCACAAAGGGTCATGTTGTGGGAGCAGCTCCATTTCAATCATAATTGAAGCGGTTGTGGCAACTGCAGATATTTAGCAATTTGATTAGGGAGGGATTTCAATAAAGAATAAAATTTTGAGGAATGAACTCTAATGAGGCAAGGTGGTGGTAATAGAATCCTAGAGACAATTTGAGTTTGAATTCTAGTTTGGCAAAAAAGAAAAAAAGAATTCTAGTTTGACAATATGTACCATTAGGTGACCTTGGGCAAGTTATTTAATTTTTTTTTTTTACTCTATTTCGTAATCTATAAAGTAGGGGCAAGTGACATCTTAGAAAAAATTAAATGAAATTGCATTTGTAAGTAACATGCTTTATGTTGTGCCTGACATGGAAGGTGTGAATTGCCACTTTTGCATTCATACAGTACAATTACGCTATATAATTCTTTTTTTTTTAAGCTATATAATTCTTACGGGACTTCACATGTAGTGTTTCATTCACTAATATGAATCCTTTGCCATTTAATAGGTCAGGTATAATTAAGCCAGTTTCATAGATGATTAAATCAACCCCAAAAGGTTAAATGACCAACAAGGTCATGCTATGTTGTATGAGTAGAGGGTCAAAAACCTAAATTTCACCCTTGACTCCTCCCTTTGCCCCAGCCCCTCACATCTACTTACTCCCTGAACACTTTCTAGATATATCCATTTTTCTCCATCCCCACTTACACCACTCAGGTTTAGGCCATGATGATTTCTTACCTGTATAAATACTGTAGTGCCCTAAGTAATCGTTCTGCCTTTCTTCCCCATGTTACTACTGGAGCAGTCTATCAAAAATAAATCTATGAGCCACAGCTCTGCTTATAATCCCTGTTATCCTCAAAACCTTAGACTGAAATATAAACGTCTTAATTTGCTTCCAGAATCAGCAACATCTTGTGCCTACCACTCTGGGTTAAAACCCTTTTCTCTTTTTCTCTTACTCACTGCATTTCCTGGTCATTCTGAATTTTTCGGTGCTTGGAACACTCTTTAAGGACCACTTCACTCCTCATTCTTATCCCCATTCCCATCCAGTGTGTATAGAAATAAATAAAATCCCTAATCCTGAACAGGCATGGCCTACAAGGAGATAAACTTGTAAACAGGTGAATGACCATAAATTGTAAGATGTTATAGTTAAGAGAAATGAAGTACAGTGAGCACAGAGGTTTTAGCTTTGAGCACCAAGGAAGGTTTCTTGGAGGAGATGAGGCTGATGGAACTTTGAAAGATAGATAAATAATTTTTGCAAGAAGAGGGCTTAGGAGAGTGATTCCAGACAGTAACAGTGAAAGGAACTGGCATGCCCATTGAAAGGTGTATACTTAGGATGGAGAGAAGAAGGTTGCAAGAGACAAATCTGGAGAAGTAGTATTTCCTGGCTGTCACGTCCTGGTTAAGACATCTGGGTCAGCAGTGGGAACCTAACTAGTGATGAAGATGACTCTGGAGGTGGAATGGAGGATGAACTAAGAGAAAACTAAGGATAGGGCAATCAGAAAGAAGGATGTTGAAAAGTCTGTGCAAAGGTGATGAAGGCATATTTAATGACATAAAGAGGTGTTCTTGATAAGAGGCAAAAACATACTAAATGGTGTAAATTTTACATTCTCATTTTTGTAACCACTCCCCATGTATCTATACCAAAACAAGGATATGCATTAAAATCCTAACTATATTAAAAATTTCAGAATATTTTTATTTTTGCAAAGCTTCACAAATTTATGTAGCCACAAAAGGGAGATGCAGAAGTATATACATGAAAATATGAAATAGACAAAGTGTGTCCAGTGTCTTGTTTTTAAGTCTTCCAAGTGTATGTGTATATATATGTATATATATCAATAAAGAACCAGAAGAATATACATCCACATGTTTAACATTTTCTTTCTATGTTTGCCAGTCTTATAGGTGAAAAATGGTATCTTAAAGTTTCGTTTATTGAGAGTGAAGGTGAGCCTGTATCTTAGATGTGACCTGTTTCTGTGAACTGTCTATTCATGTCTTTTGTCTGCTTTCCTGTTTGGTTTCTTGTGGATTTGTAGGAGTGTTTATGTTTTCTGTGTTGCACTTAACTTGTCTCAATACTATTTGTACAGCAGTTTGTATGTCTTTTTTCCAATTAAAAATTTAAAAAATTCTTTTCCTGTAGTCACATATATTTTTTTTTCCTTTCCTTTTATGGGCATTGGATTTTGTGCTCTACTGTGTAAAACAGGCCTTATGCTCTTAAAAAGTATTCTTAAAATTCTTCTATGTTTTCTTTTGTATTTTTAAGATTTTCATTTTCATTTTAATCCTTGATTCATTTGAAATTTATTTTAGTAAGGAATGTGATAAAAATCTGTGGTACTATGAAAATATGTATTTGGTCTTTGTCCCTGGTTCCTGGCACAGAAGTCCTTAACTATTTCTGAGTATGGGAGTATATTTTGTTATCCATAACAGTTCTGTTTAGAATATACCTGAGCCTGTGCTAATGATGTAAGTTAAGGTGAGAACCCTAGAATCCTCAGGATGGGGACTGGTCACTAGAAAGACTAAACACAGTGATTATAGGGTGGGGATTCTCAGTCCCATGCCCCCATCCTCTGGGGGAGGCATGTGGGCACCAGATAGTTTATAAAAATGGTTGAATAACCAGGGTGGGTAAACACATTGATATCCTGGTAGGGTGGTGTACCTAGAGGGCTTGGAAGCTCTGTGCTTCTTCCCCAGTACCTGGTCTTGTGCATTTCTTCCATTTGGTTTCTTTCTGAGTTGTATCCTTTATAATAAACCATAAACCTAAGTGAAGTGATTTCCCAAGTTCTGAGTCAGTCTCAAAAATTTTCAAACCTGGGGCTCCTGGGCGGCTCAGTGGGTTAATGCCTCTGCCTTCAGCTCAGGTCATGATCCCGGGGTCCTGGGATAGAGCCCCGCATCGGGCTCTCTGCTCAGCAGGGAGCCTGCTTCCCTTCCTCTCTATCTGCCTGCCTCTCTGCCTACTTGTGATCTCTGTCTGTCAAATAAAAAAAAAATCTTAAAAAAAAATTTTTTTTTCAAACCTGAGGAGGGAATTGTGGGAACCCCCAAATTTGCAGCCAAGTCAGACAGAAATGGAGGTAGCATGTAGACCTGGAGCTTGTAACTGGAGTCTGAAGTGGAGGCAATCTTCTGGGACTGAGCCCTTCACTGCAGGGTCTGGGCTGATTCCAGGTAGAATTAGAATTGGATTGAATTTCTGGATACCCAGTTGGTGTTGGAGAATCAAGAACGTTGGAATCTGGGGCGCCTGGGTGGCTCAGTGGGTTAAAGCCTCTGCCTTCAGCTCAGGTCATGATCTCAGGGTCCTGGGATCGAGCCCCGCATTGGGCTCTCTGCTCAGCATGGTGCCTCCTTCCCCCTCTCTCTCTGCCTGAATCTCTGCTTACTTGTGATTTCTGTCAAATAAATAAATAAAATCTTAAAAAAAAAAAAAACGTTGGAATCTGAGGACTGAATTGGTTATCGGTATTTGGAAAGAGCTCACACAGAATCCAGTTTAATTTTTTTTCCAGAATAATTCATATTTTCCACCACTAATATGTAATGCAATTATTAGCATATGCTATGTTCTCAAACGAACCTGGATCCACCTTGGACTAAATTCATAGCTAAGTCTTTATAAGTAGGAACACCATATTTTATTTACTATAGTTTCACAATATGTTTCAAAGTTTGGTAGAGCTGCATCCTCTTCAATCTTTCTTCAGAAATTTTCTGGCTATTTTGCATGTTTGTTTTTCCTAAATGAAGTATAGAATTATATTGTTTTGAAAAATCTGTTCTTTTGGCCTACGCTTTCAGAAATAAGCATGTATTACTTTTTAAATAAAACACATGTTTTGTAAGTGTGATATTCAAATCAAAGCAGTGGACATACAGATAGCAAAAGGCCAGGGGCTACAAGCATTCTTGACATAAAGTTGACAGAATTTTGAAACATGTACTATGTGGTCACCATTTCTAGTCTAGGAGTCTGAAGAGGTCAAAGAAATCCCAGAAGTGGGGCAGGTTTAGAATGGGTAGGTGGAGTAATAGTATGGATTTGGGGTAATATTTTTTCTGTTATTGGCCATTCATTCTTTGAGTGTGCTTTGTAGCAGAGTAGTGTGCTTGGGGTAAACATACGCACATGAAAAGTGGAGGCTCTTTCCTGTAGAGCCTTCCTAGTCTCTTAGACAAACATACAATAGGACACACAATATACACAATGTACTCAACAGCTATAATGGTATATTCTGAGTGCTATGCTACTACGGAAGACTTCCCAAAGCAAATCTATTTTTAAAATCTTATTTATTTGACACAGAGAGAGAGATCACAAGTAGGCAGAGAGGCAGGCAGAGAGAAGGGGGGAAGCAGGCTCCCCACCGAGCAGAGAGCCTGATGCAGGGCTCTATCCCAGGACCCCGAGATCATGACCTGAGCCGAAGGCAGAGGCTTTAACCCACTGAGCCACCCAGGTGCCCCACAAATCTTTTTAAAAAAAAACTATTAAAAATATATTTACTTATTAGATAATATATGATAATAATAGAAAAATCAAAAACAAAAATTTAAATAAATTCATAAACTTCCCTAAGAGATAACCATTTGTGATTGTTAATTTTATGTGTCAACTTGGCTGGGCCATGTTGGTTCCCAGATATTTGGTCAAATGTTATTCTGAATGTGTTTTTTTGGATGATATTAAAAATTGTGGACTTACGGGGTGCCTGGGTAGCTCAGTGGGTTAAAGCCTCTGCCTTTGGCTCAGGTCATGATCCCGGGGTCCTGGGATCGAGCCCCGCATCAGGCTCTCTGCTCAGCAGGGAGCCTGCTTCCCTTCCTCTCTCTGCCTGCCTCTCTGCCTACCTGTGATCTCTGTCTGTCAAATAAATAAATAAATAAAATCTTTAAAAAAAAATTGGTGGACTTTGAGTAAAGTAGGTTATTCTACATAATATGAGTGGGCCTCATTCAATCAGTTGAAGGCCTTAATAGAATAGAGACTGACCTCCCTATAGCAAGAAGGAATTGTGCCAGCAGACTGCTTTTGGATGCAAACTGCAACTCTTCCCCTGGGTCTCCAGTCTGCCAGCCTGTGCTGCAGGTTTTGGATTCACGAAGCCTCCACAATCACATGAGCCAATTCCTTAAATTTCTCTTTTTTAATCTCAACAGTAGATAATGCCCTCACTATGGATGGATATATAGATGTGTATACACATCCTGTTGGTTCTGTTTGGAGAATCCTGACTAATACAGATGTTGATACTAAGAGTGGTTCTAAGGGAGCAGAATCTTAAGGGTGAATTCTCTGAGTAGGTTCTGGGGTTTCTAGAATTGGCTCTCTGATCTGATCAGATTTTAAAGATGCTAAGGATTGTATTTCCAGTAGTAAACAGTAAAAGTGATGATAAAATCTGTGACATGATATGAAAATAGGAATATGTGAAATACCACTATTGGATATTCCTAATCAAA
Organism: Lutra lutra; assembly: GCF_902655055.1. Lineage (NCBI taxonomy): Eukaryota > Metazoa > Chordata > Mammalia > Carnivora > Mustelidae > Lutra > Lutra lutra. The sequence continues at coordinate 24,857,645 of NC_062295.1, read as the reverse complement.
CACAAGAGGCAAGGATCTGGATTACTGTGTATGATACCTTCAAACATTTTTGTCAAATTAACGAGTATAATGAAATTGCTGTTGCTTCTAATGTCACTGAACGAAGTGGGGGGAAAAATGGACGAGATCAAGGGTTCAGAGTCCCAGCCCAAGAACTGTATAAATGATTGAAAGCTTCTATGTCTATGCTGAAAGATACTCCTGTAGCTGCAGAGCTGAGATTGCTGAACACCAAACCCAGAATCTCATCATGTTAGTAGCCAAATTATAATGTGAATTGAAAAGTGGAGGCATTGGTGAGGAAGGAATGGGATTCTGATATTTGGAATGGGGTGTACGAGAATGCCCTGATGAAGTTTGGGACACTGGGCCTGTAAATTCAGTTGTACTTTCTTTGCTGGTAGAAGCAACCTGTCTACCCCTCTCTGTGGAGATATATCCTGCATTGCACTAGGAAACTAATGGTCTGCCCCAAGACAGTTGCCTTGGAAGACACTGCTGATTCTCTTCAGAACCCACTCCCAACGCCCCTCTTTGCATCTAGAACTATAACTAGACTAATATCCCATAGGTCCTGGAAGCACAAGTAATAATATAAAGAAGTGGCCCAAATATTGATGGTCTTAACTCCTGCTGTCCTACCTTCTCTGTCCCAGCCTGCACCTGTGGCTTTATAGGAAGTTCCCTCTGATCAGGTGACAGAGGAAGAGAAAACTTGGTCCTGGTTTACAAATGGTTCTGCAGGATATGCAGGCACCACCCAAAAGTGGGCAGCTGTGTATATCCATGAAGGCAGTGATAGAGGGAGATCCTCTCAATGGGCAGAACTTCAAGCAGTGCATCTGGTTACTGTTTTGCTTGGAAGGAGAAATGGCCTGATGAGTGATTATATACCAATTCATGGACTGTCCCCTTCAGGGACTTGGAAGGAACATGATTAGAAGGTTGCTGACAAGGAAGTCTGCAAAAGAGATACATTGATTTCTCTGAATGGGTGAAAAACATGAATATATTTGTGTCCTGTATAAATGCTCAGCAAAGGGTGACCACAGCAGAGGACGATTTTAATAAGTGGATAACAATTGGCCCCTTCAAGCCACCGCTGTCTTTGCCCAGTGAGTGACCAGGGTGGCAGGTTGGAGGTTATGATGGGGTCAACAACATGGACTTCATTCACCAAGGCTGATCTGGCTATAGCCATTGCCAAGTGCTCAGTCTGCAGAAACCAACACTACATCTCTGATATGACTATTCATTGGAGTGATGAGCCAGCTACCTGATGGCAGGTTGATTACACTGGACGACTTCTGTCATGGAAGAGGCAACGATTTGTTTTTATTGGAATTGACACTCTGAACATGGATTTGCCTTCCTTGCACATAATGCTTCTGCCCAAACTAACATCTGTGGACTCACTGAACGCCTTATCCACCATCATGGTATTCCACACAGCATTGCTTCTGGTGAAGGAACTCAACTTTATAGCAGGTGAAGCTTGGCAGTAGGCCCATGGTAATGGAATTCACTGGTCTTACAATGTTTCCCACCATCCTAAGTAGCTGATTTGACAGAATGGTGGAATGGCGTTTCAGATTCAGTTACAGTGCCAGCCAGGTGGCAGTATCTAGTGGGGCCGAGGGAAAGTTTCTCCAGGAAGCTTATATACTCTGAATCAATGTCCAATATAGGGTGCTGTTTTTCTCATAGCAGGCATTCACCAGTCTAGGAATCAAGGGATGGAAATAGAAATGGCATCCCTAGTAACCCAGTAAAATTTTTGCTACCTATCCCTAAAAACTTGTGCTCTACTAGGCTACTGGTCTTAGTTCTAAAGGGAGAAATGCTTCTAATAGGAGACATAGTAATAATTCCAATGAATTGGAAATTAAGACTGTCACTTGACCACTTTGGATTCTTCATGCCCTTGAATCAACAAATTTGTCTTTTAACTTTATGAAGTTTGCTTCTGTTTTTGTTATGTGAAAACACTTATTTTTTAAAAAGATTTATTTATTTATTTATTTGGCAGACAGAGATCACAAGTAGGCAGAGAGGCAGGCGGGGGGGAGGTGCGGGGGCAGGGAGGCAGGCTTCCCGATGAACAGAGAGCCCGATGCGGGGCTCAATCCCAGGACCCTGGGATCATGACCTGAGCTGAAGGCAGAGGCTTTAACCCACTGATTCACCCAAAAGCCCCAAAACATTTTTATTTATATGTGGTCAAACTTACTAAGGTTTTTGTAAGTTTGAGTACTCATTAAAAGTAACTCCTTTACTGCAAGAGTAAATTTATTTCTCCCTATATCACTTGTAATTTTTGCTTTATGAGTATGATATTATACAACATAATTCCTGATACTTATACCTTTTCATTGTGAATTAAAACTGTAAGCAGTATTTCTCATTTAAAGATTTTTGGCCTCTATCTCATTGTCAATTAAAATTGTTACTCCTGCTTTCCTTTATTTGCCCTTGACTAGCAGATCTTTAGTTATCCTATTTCAATCTTCTGAATCACTTTTAGGTGAGCCTCAATAATGCAGCATACAGTTTGATTTCACTTTTAGATGCAACCTGAAAATTCTTTTTTAAAGATTGATTGATTTATTGATTTATAAATACCAGGGGTAAATATGCAGTAGTGCTATTGCTTGGTCGTAGGGTAGCTCTATTTTTAACTTCTTGAGGAAACTCCACGCTGTTTTCCAGAATGGTTGTACCAGTTTGCATTCCCACCAACAGTGTAAGAGGGTTTCCCTTTCTCCACGTCCTCACCGGCATCCATTGTTTCCTGGGTTATTAATTTTAGCCAGACTCCTGTGAGGTGGTATCTCATTGTGGTTTTGATTTGTAGTTCCTTGATGCTGAGTGATGTTGAGCATTTTTTCATGTGTCTGGTGGCCATTTGGATGTCTTCTTTGGAGAAATGTCTATCATGTCTTCTGCCCATTTCTTAGCTGAATTTTTTGTTTTTTGGGGTATTGAGTTTGATGAGTTCTTTATAGTTTTAGATATTAGCTGTTTATCTGATAAGTTATTTGTGAATAAATTTTCCCATTCTATAGATTGTCCTTTAGTTTTGTTCATTGTTTCCCTTGATGTGCAAAATCTTTTTATCTTGATGAAGTCCCAATAGTTCATTTTTCCTTTTGATTCTCTTGCCTCTGGAGAGATGTCTAGCAAGAGGTTGCTGCCGCTGATGTCAAAAGGTTGTTGCCTTTGTTCTCCTCTAGGATTCTGATGGATTCCTGTCTCATGTTTATGTCTTTCATCCATTTTGAATTTATTTTTGTGTGTGGTGTAAGAAAGTAGTCCAGTTCATTCTTCTGCCCATGTGTGTCCAATTTTCCCAACACCATTTGTTGAAGAGACTGTCTTTTTTCCATTGAATATTCTTTCCTGTTTTGTCAAAGATTAGTACCCATAGAGTTGAGCATCCATTTCTGGGTTCTCTCTTCTGTTTCATTGATCTCTGTGTCAAAAACAGGGCCCAGGGGCGCCTGGGTGGCTCAGTGGGTTAAAGCCTCTGCCTTCGGCTCAGGTCATGATCCCAGGGTCCTGGGATCGAGCCCCACATTGGGCTCTCTCTGCTCAGCAGGGAGCCTGTTTCCTTCTCTCTCTGCCTGCCTCTCTGCCTACTTGTGATCTCTCTCTTTCTCTCTCTCTGTCAAATAAATAAATAAAATCTTAAAAAAAAAAAAAAACCATGGCCCATACCACACTATCTTGATTATAGCTTTGTAATACGGCTTAAAGTCTGGAAATGTGATGCCTCCAGTTTTGTTTTTCTTTTTCAACATTACTTTGGGTACAAATTTGGCTATGTAAATTTTAGAATTGCTCTAGCTCTGTGAAAAATGCTGGTGGTATTTTGATAGGGATTGCATTGAACGTGTAGATTGCTTTGGGTAGCATAGACATTTTTAATGTTTGTTCTTCCAACCCATGCACATGAGATGTTTTTCTATTTCTTTCTGTCTTCCTCAGATTCTTTCAGAAATGTTCTGTGTTTTCAGAATACAGATCCTTTACATCTTTGGTTAGGTTTATTCCTAGATGTCTTATGGTTTCTGGTGGAATTGTAAATGGGATTGATTCCTTGATTTCTCTTTCTATTACTTCATTATTAGTGTATAGAAATGCAACAGACTTCTGAGCATTGATTTTATATCCTGCAACTTTGCTGAATTCCTGTATCAGTTCTAGCACTTTTTTGGTGGAGTCTTTTGGGACTGGGTGAAGTCTACATTTCATGTCATCTGTGAAGAGTGGAAGTTTGACTTCTTCTTTGCCAGTTTGGATGCCTTTTATTGCTTTTTGTTGAGTAGACATCCTTATCATGCTCCTGACCTTAGGGGAAATGCTCTCAGTTTTCCCCCATTAAGGATGATATTTGCTATGGGTCTTTCATATATGGCTTTTCTGATGTTGAGGTATGTTCCCTCTATCCCTACATTGTGGAGAGTTTTTATCAAGAAAGGATGCTGTACTTTGTCAAATGACTTTTCTGCATCTATTGAGAAGATCGTATGGTTCTTATCCTTTCTCTTTTATTAATGTGGTGTATCACATTGATTGATTTGTGGATGTTGAACCACCCCTGCTGCCCAGGAATAAGTCCCACTTGGTGATGTGAATAATTCTTTTAATGTACTGTTGGATCCTATTAGCTAGTACCTTGTTGAGAATTTTTACATCCATGCAAAATTGGGGATATTGGTCTGCAATTTCCCCTTTATGGTGGGATCTTTGTCTAGTTTGGGGATTAAGGCTTCATAGAATGAGTTTGGAAGTTTTCTGTACATTTCTATTTTTGGGAACAGTTTCAGAAGAATGGGTATTAATTCTTCATCAGATGTTTGGTAGAAAACCGCTGGGAAGCCATCCAGCCCTGGATGCTTGTTTTCTGGGAGATTTTTGATTACTGGTTCAATTTCTTTGCTGGTTATGGGTCTGTTCACATTTTCTGTTTCTTCCATTTTCAGTTTTGGTAGCTTATATGTTTCTAGGAATGCATCCATTCCCCCCAGATTGCCTGATTTGTTGGCATATAATTGCTCATGATATTCTGTTAGAACTGTTTGTATTTCTTCAATGTTGTTTATAATCTCTCCTCTTTCATTCAGATTTTTAATTTTTTAATATTTTTAAAATTAATTTATTCTATTTTTAAAATTTATTTATTTATTTATTTATTTTTTAAATTTATTCTCTTCTTGATAAGTCTGGCTACAGGTTTATCAGTCTTTCTAATTCTTTTATTAAACAACCAGCTCCTAATTTTGTTGATCTGTTGTACTGTTTTTTTATTTCTACCTCATTGATTTCTGTTCCAATATTTATTATTTCTTTTCTCCTGCTGGGTTCAGGCTTTATTTGCTGTCCCTCCCCGCCCCCGCCCCCCACTCCTTCAGGTGTAATGTTATATTGTGTGTTTGAGATTTTTCTTGCTTCTTGAGAAAGGCTTGTATTGCTATATACTTCCCTCTTAGGACTGCCTTTGCTGCATCCCAAATGGTTTAAACTGTCATGTTTTCATTTTCATTTGTTTCCATGTATTTTTTAAAAATTATTTAATTTCCTTCTACCCATTCATTCTTTTTTTTTTTTTAAGATTTTATTTATTTACTTAAGAGAGTGAGAGAGACAGAGAGAGACAGAGCATGAGAAGGGGAGGGTCAGAGGGAGAAGCAGACTCCCCGCTGAGCAGGGAGCCTGATGTGGGGCTCGATCCCAGGACCCCTGGATCATGACCCGAGCCAAAGGCATATGCTTAACCAACTGAGCCACCCGGGCACCCCCCATTTATTCTTTAGTAAGATATTCTTTAACCTCCATGTATTGTGTCCTTCCAAATTTCTTGTGGTTGACTTCAAGTTTCATAGCATTGTGGTCTGAAAATATGCATGGTATGAACTTAACCTTTTTGTTCTGGTTGAGTCCTGATTTGTGACCCAGTATGTGATCTGTTCTGGAGAATGTTCCATGTGTACTTGGGAAGAAAGTATATTTTGCTGCTTTAGGATGAAATGCTCTTAATATATCTGCTCAGTGCATCTTGGTCCAGTGTGTAACTCAAAGCTCTCGTTTCAGGGCACCTGGGTAGTTCAGTTGGTTAAATGTCTGCCTTTGGCTTAGGTCATGATCCCAGGGTTCTGGAATCAAGTCCCACATTGGGTTCCTGCTCAGTGGGTTATCTCCTTCTCCCTATGCCCCTTCCCCTTCTCATGCCTTCTCTAGCTCTCTCTCGTGTGTTCTCTGTCTCTCTCAAATAAATAAAATCTTTAAAAAATTTTTTAAAAATGGAAAAAAGGGGCACCTGGGTGGCTCAGTGGATTAAAGCCTCTGCCTTCAGCTCTTGTCATGATCCCAGGGTCCTAGGATCGAGCCCCACATTGGGATCTCTGCTCATCAGGGAGCCTGCTTCCCTCTCTCTCTCTGCCTGCCTCTCTGCCTACTTGTGATCTCTGTCTGTCAAATAAATAAATAAAATCTTTAAAAAAAAAAAAAGGAAGAAAAACCCACCAAAAAAACCCCCAAACCCTCATTTCCTTGTTGATTTTCTGCTTAGATGAATCCAGTGAATCCACATCCATTGCTGTGAGTGGGGTGTTAAATTCCCCCTACTACTATTGTATTATCATCAATGAGTTTCTTTAAATTTGTTATTTTTTTAAGCTCTTTTTTAAAAAGAGTTCATTTATGGGGCGCCTGGGTGGCTCAGTGGGTTGGGCCGCTGCCTTCGGCTCAGGTCATGATCCCAGGTCCTGGGTTCAAGCCCCGCGTCGGGCTTTCTGCTCGGCGGGGAGCCTGCTTCCTCCTCTCTCTCTGCCTGCCTCTCTGCCTACTTGTGATTTCTCTCTGTCAAATAAATAAATAAAATCTTTAAAAAAAAAAAGAGTTCATTTATTTGACAGAGAGAGAGAGTGCAGCAGAGGGAGAGGGAGAAGCAGACTCACCACTGAGCAGGAAACCTAATGCGGGACCTGAGTTGAAGGCAGAAGCTTAACTGACTGTGCCATGCAGGCACCTTCTGTAAGTTCATTACTAATTGATTTATATATTTGGCTACTCCCGAGTTAGGGGCATATATATTTGCAATTGTTAGATCTTGTCAGATAAAGCCCTTTATTATGATATGATGTCCTTCTTCCTCTCTTATTACAGTCTTGGTTTAAAATCTAGTTTGTTTGATATAAGGATTGCCACCCCAGCTTTCTTTTGATGTCCATTAGCATGATAGATGGTTCTCTACCTCCTCACTTTCAGTCTGGAGGTGTCTTTGGGTCTAAAACGTGTTTCTTGTAAGCAACATATTGATGTGTCTTGTTCTTTTGTTTGTTTTGTTTTTTCTTTCTGATACCTAGTGTCTTTTGATTGGAGCATTTAGCCCATTTACATGCAGAATAATTACTGAAAGATATTAACTTAGTGCTATTGTATTACTTGTAAAGTTGCTGTTTCTGTAGATTGTCTGTTCCATTCCAGTCTTTGTTATTTTTGGTCTCTCTTTCTCTCAATATGTCCCCTTTAATATTTCTTGCAGGGCTGATTTAGTGTTCATGGATTCCTTTAGTTTTTGTTTGTCTTGGAAACTCTCTTTCTATTCTGAATGATAGCTTTGCTGAATAAAGTATTCTTGGCTGCATATTTTTCCCATTTAGCACATTGAATATATTGGGCCAGTCCCTTCTGGCCTGCCAGGTCTCTGTGGACAGGCCTGCTGCCAGCCTTACGTGTCTACCTTTGTAGGTTAAGTATGTCTTGTCCCAGACTGCTTTCAGGATTTTCACTATATTTTGTAATTTGCAATTTTTACTATAATATGATGAGGTTTTGACCTATTTTTGTTGTTTTTGAAGGGAGTTCTCTGTGCTTCTTGCCTTGAATGCCTGTTTCCTTCCTCAGATTAGGGAAGTTCTCAGCTATAATTTGTTCAAGTGAAACTTCAGCCCCTTATCCCCCACTCTTCTTCTGGGACTCCTGTATCATGGATATTATTTTGCTTTACGGAATCACTAACTTCCCTAGGTCTACCTTCATAATGTAATAGTTTTCTTTCGCTTTTCTTTTCAGCTTCATTATTTTCTGTAGTTTTATCCTGTAGATCACTGGTTCACTCGTCTGCTTCTTTCGTCTTCATTTGTGTGGTCTCCAGTTGGGACTTCCTCTCAGTTATAGCATTTTTACTTTTGGCCTCACTAGATTTTAGTTCTTATTTCTCTACAGTAAGGGATTCTCTAGTGACTTCTATGCTTTTTTCAAGCCTGGCTGGTATCTTTATAATTGTTGTTTTAAATTCTAGTTTGGATATCTTACTTATAGCCATATTGATTAAATCCCTGGCTGTAGGGGGGCCTGAGTGGCTCAGTGGGTTGAACCTCTGCCTTGAGCTTGGGTTGTGATCTTGGAGTCCTGGGATCCAGCCCTGCATCGGGCTATCTGCTTGGTGGGGAGCCTGCTTCCCCCTCTTTCTGCCTGCCTACTTGTAATCTCTCTCTCTGTGAAATAAATTAAAAAAAAAAAAAATCCCTGGCTGTGAGTACTACCTCCTGTTCGTTCTTTCTTTCTTTCTTTCTTTCTTTCTTTTTTTTTTTTTTTAAAGATTTTATTTATTTATTTGACAGACAGAGATCACAAGCAGGCAGAGAGGCAGGCAGAGAGAAAGGAGGAAGCAGGCTCCCTGCTGAGCAGAGAGCCCAATACGGGGCTCGATCCCAGGACTCTGAGATTATGACCTGAGCCGAAGGCAGTGGCTTAACCCACTGAGCCACCCAGGTGCCCCACTCCTGTTCTTTCTTTTGTGGTGAATTTCTCTGCCTCATCATTTTGTCCAGAAAATAAAAGAAGAAAGAAAAAAAACAACAGCATCATCAACAACAGAAACAAAACAAAACAAACAAACAAACAAAAAAACTAGATCCTGGGTTTGTTTTGGTCTGCTTGTTAAAAGAAACTAGATCCCAGCCCCTGGGTGTCAGTGGGTTAAGCCTCTGCCTTCAGCTCAGGTCATGATCTCAGGGTCCTGGGATCAAGCCCCACATCGGGATCTCTGCTCAGCAGGGAGGCTGCTTCCCCCTCTCTCTCTGCCTGCCTCTCTGCCTACTTGTGGTCTCTCTCTCTATGTCAAATAAATAAATAAAATCTTTAAAAAAATAAACTAGATCCAAAAATAAAGAAAGAACATATACATGTAAAAATTTCCCCTAGAGCTGAAGCTTTGCAGCCCTCTATGATCAGTGAACTTGGTGTGAATGAGTTGTTGTGCTGGTCTTTTGGGGGAGGGACCTGTTACATGGTGTCAGGTGAACTTGCCCTAGTGGAAATGGGCCTCCAGTGCACAGGGAGTCAAGGCTCTGTGTAAGCAGCTCTGGAGTCCACTAGGTTGTGCTGTTTGGCTCCCTGAGGGCTTTCAGTACTGATGGGTGGGAAGAAAGTCTTGTTGCCCAGCTCTCCAGCTCCAGAGCTGAAAAATGTGCATCCTGGACTCTCCAGTGAGCCCTTACAGGAGAGCAATCAATCACTCTTGTCTACCAGGTTTCTGTCAGAACTCAGTGTTCACCCTGCCTGTGAATATTTATCTCGGGCATGCACTGAGTTCCCAAACTCTAACTTTTAGGGACTCCTGCGGTTGTAGACCCAGGCTGTTCACCCAGGGAGGGTCTCGCCACCTTTCTGCCTTTTGCTGAACCAGACCCATGAAAGTGGTCGCAGGACGGCTCAGCGGTTCACAGTTTAGGACAACCCAGAGCAGAGAATTGGCACCTGGACTCACTGTTCTCAGCGTGCTTTCATGCTCCTGTGCCTGGGAACCATTTGGCACGCAGGCACCACCATTTCTTGCGCACCTGGCGATCCTCAGACCGCACTGTCACAGCCTGGATTCCACCCAGCTTCGCCACCTGAGCACCTTGAAGCCAGGCACATCCCCCGCTGTAGCCGACTTCTAAAGGTTCTAATGTTGGCTCTGGTGTTTTTAATACTTTGGGGTAGTCTCCTTAGGCAGTCTCTCTCCCTGCCATCATATCCTTAGCTATAGCACACCGGATTCAAGTCTCTGTACTTCCTACCTTTGGATTAGTGGTGGCTTTTCTCCCAGGAGACTTGCAGAATTTGTTTTCTCAGACTTCCTACTGATTTTTGGGTGTTCCGAATGACTTGATAACTATCTAGCAGTATTCAAGGGATAAGACAAACTTAGGGTCCCCCTATTCCTCTGCCATCTTAACTCCTCTCCTGGAGAGATCTTTAGATGCACAAGAACTCTATGGATCTCCAGACTGCGTCTCTTACAACTCCCCCATGTCATTCCTCTGGGCTTGATTCAGAGACCATTATCTCTGGCCGGGGCAACTGCTCTTGCTTTCAAATAGTTTTAGAAGTGAGGACCACACTGTGGTTCATCTTGATGGGATGAGTGTCCTTCAGATGCTGGAAAGATCAGGGAGGCCTTGGCCTGGAGCTATGACACTAGGTTCAGGACGGGGAGGAGCTAAAGGAGGATCTTGAGGACAAAGAGCTGATGCAAATTCAGCCACTGCCTCCCACCAAGGTCAGCAGGAAGCTGTTGATGGTTTCTTCAACGGCGTCTTTCCTTATTTTTAAATCCAGTAGCTGTTATTTATGTATCTTTAAATACTTATTTTATTCTCATGTTTGGTTATTTGCTTTGGGAAGTTCAGCTATGCTTTTGTTGCATCTCCCTTGCCCGTTTTCTATCATTTTCTCTTTTATTCTCTTTCATTATTTTATATAGGTTCCTTAATTCTCTATCATTATATACTGTTTGCTTTGCTCAGTTCTATCCTTTGTATTGGTAAGTGAGTTTTTCATAGTATCTAATTTATTTGTGTCCTTTTTTAGTTTCATCTTTATTTTTTTATTTTCCCCCTTTGACTTTTCCCTTAGATTTTGTTTTGTCTTTTGTCTTCCTCTTCTCATGTCATCTCTTCCCTGAACTCCTGCCTTTGTATTTTTGTTTGGATGGAGTCAATTCCCTGTGTTTTTAATATCAAAACAGAATATATAATCAGTCTTAGTTTTCATCTTTTCTGTGACTTACAGTTTTTTGGTGTGTACTTCTAGCTATAGGTAAGATTTGCTGTCCTTTTCTACCACTCTTAAATAGTAATTTTGTATGAAAAGTTGTATTAGTTTGTATAACAAAAAACCACAGACTGGGTGACTTAAACAATACAAATTTGTTTTCTCACTCTTCTGCAAGCTAGAAGACCAAGATCAAGGTGTCAGCATGTTTGGTTTCTTCCAAGCCTTCTCTTTGGGTTTGCAGAAGGCTGCTTTCTCAGCGTGTCCTCATAGAATCTTTGTTCTGTGTGCACTCACATTTCTGGTGTCTCTCCATGCATCCAGCTTTCCTATTTGTTTTGAGATCCCAGTTGCACTGGATTAGGGTGTAGTCTAAGGACCTCATGTTGACCTAATCATCTCTTTGACAGCCTTATCTCCAACTGTTTTCACATTGTGAGGTATGAGAGGTTAGAACGTAAGCATATGAATTTTGGAGGTACACAGTTTTAACTCATAACAAAGGTATTTGTCACTTTGTTCTTCTTTATTTTTAATCCATTTCTTTAAAAGATTTTATTTATTTGAGAGAGAGAACATGGGGGGGGTCAGAGGGAGAAGCAGACTAGCCCCTTGAGCAGGGAGCCTGATATGGGACTCAATCCCAGGACTCCAGGATCATGACCCAAGCCAAAGGCAGTCGCTTAACCAACTGAGCTACCCAGGCACCCATTTTTAATCCATTTTTAAATGAATTGTGTTTTCTAGTACCCATGATTTTCAGGGATCTCCTGCGAAGGAAGGGCAAGAGGGCCCAAGGTAGTTTTCCAGGCTGAACAGTGCCAAAGTTTTTAGCTGCCATGGTCACACCGCCTCATTCAGTGTGGCTTTTCTTAGTTTTTGTGTAACCTCTCTTCCTTTGCTTCCTTGTCCTAAACTGGCCCGTACCTGCTGTCATACCTGTGCTCTCTGGCTTTGTCACTGGTCATTGAACCCAGGAAACATAGTGCCTGCCTTTGAGGTGAGCTGTTTATCTGCTTTCTGAGATTTATCACATTTGGTTTCCAAGACATTCTTTTGGATACTCTGTACCTTCTCTGTCTACTGGGTTCCTTGTAGCCTCAGTGCAACCTCACTTCTCATCGCTGTGTGCGCTCTGGTTGTTTTGAACAACAGGTATTTTCTTTTTTTTTTTTTTTTTTTTTAAAGATTTTATTTATTTATTTGACAGAGAGAGATCACAAGTAGACGGAGAGGAAGGCAGAGAGAGAGAGAGAGGGAAGCAGGCTTCTCGCTGAGCAGAGAGCCCGATGCGGGACTCGATCCCAGGACCCTGAGATCATGACCTGAGCCGAAGGCAGCGGCTTAACCCACTGAGCCACCCAGGCGCCCGAACAACAGGTATTTTCATTTTCATGTGAACTTCTCATCCTCAGGGAATCTGCTTTCTGGTGTTTTCTGGGATCTGCTGCTGCTCCTTCCCTTATGACCTCCCAAGTGCCACTCCCCATGCGTTGCTGCCCAATCTCTGCTGCTGTAGATGGCCCTTATTCAGGCCTTGGAGTCTCTAGTGGCTTTTCTTCTAGTATTGTGGAATACAGGCTATTCAGGTCCCCCTCAACCAACTCTCCATTGCTTTGTAGAATTTCTAGGAGGAGAGGGAAGATTCAGTCATGAATGGCTGCACTTTTTATATTGTAATCCTATCGCTTTATAATGTAAGTGTTCCTATTTTTCTCCACTATAAGGATAGCTTTATGTTTTCCCTAATGACAAATGTAATACTTAATGCGTAACCATGTAGGAGATTCAAGTAACACAAAAGAGTACAAGGAAGAGTGAAAATCATCAAGAGGCAGCCATTCAGCATTTTGGTAAACATTTCAAATATCTTCCAGTTACATATAGATTTATATGAATTAGTTCATACTGTATATATTGTTTTATATTCTGCCTTTTTACTCAGTAATTTGTCCAAAAGCTCTTTGTCAATAAATATAGATTTACCATCCTTTTAAATGGCTATGCTGTATTCTATTGTATAATATATATATACCATACATACATATATATACCACATGGTATATACATAACGTAAATTGTTTAACTTATCTAATGAATACCCTGAAAGAGAAATATTTCTGCATTGATTGAGCTCTTTGGGATTGGTAACTAGAAGTTAAAAAATTGCATGCATTTATATTCACACTGCCGATAAGGGCCCATTTTCCTGCATCCTTATCAACCTTTTTCATCTTTGTGTATGTGTGAAAAAATTTGTAACTCATTATTTTTCTTTGAATTTCTTTACTAGTTTAATTAGTTTTTTTTGTTTGTTTGTTTATTGGCCTTTAGTGAATTGCATATTCATGTTCTTTGCCCATTTTTCTACTGGAATTAGTTGTGTTGTGTTTTTTTTTTTAAGATTTTATTTACTTATTTGACAGAGATCACAAGCAGGCAGAGAGGCAGAGAGAGAGGGGGAAGCAGGCTCCCCGCTGAGCAGAGAGCCCTATGTGGGGCTCGATCCCAGGACCCTGAGATCACGACCCAAGCCGAAGGCAGAGGCTTAACCCACTGAGCCACCCAGGCGCCCCTGGAATTAGTTTTTTATTACTTATTTGTAGGTCTTTGTAATCTGTGCTGTTCCTTGGCCTGCCTTTGTCTTATCTGTTCCTTGCTCTTCCTCTGCTCTGTTCTGTCTGACACCTACAGAAAATACATTTCCCCTTAGGTTCCCGTGTCAGCTGGCTTCTAGCTAGATTTGGCCAAGAGAAACCCTGACGAGAGGAAATGAGAAACCATGGTGTTTCTCCCCCTTGTTTCAGGTGGCAATGTGTGTATTTCCTCTATGGCTCCTGCTTCGATTGGACAGCCCACTGAGCAACCCAGATACCCTTGTGTTCTAAGAGCATCTTGTGTTCTAATGGAGCACCTCTGGGTGGGGTTCTGGATGAAACCTAGTCACCAGAAAGACCAGTCCATAATTAGAAGCTTGGAAATTTCAGTCCTGCCCCCATTCTCTTGAGAAGAGAGAAGGGCTGAAAATGGAGTTACTGATCTATCATGCCTCTGAAGACTCCATAAGACCCAAAAGTGTATGGGGTTCAAAGAGCTGCCAGGTTGTATGACACCCTGAGGTGCTATACCCGAGCTTCATGGGGACTGAAGCTCCTGTACTTGAGACTCTCCCAGACTTCACCCTATGTGTATCTCTACGTTTGGTTGTCTGTCTCTATGCTGTAGTAAGCTGGTAAATGTGTTTCTGAGTTCTGAAAAAGTACATGATCCAGCAAATCAGACCTAAGGAGGGGGTCGCTGGAACCTCTAATCTAGAGCTAGTCAGTCAGAAACACAGATGATAACTGGTATCTGAAATGTGTGTGCGGATGGGGGCAATCTTGTGGGACTGAGCCCTTAACTTGTGGGATATTATGTTTGAGAAGATAGTGTCAGAATTGAGTTAAATTATAGGATAATAGGATACACAGCTGGTGAAACTTCCACATTTCATGACCAGAAGTCAAGTGTTTTGTGTAAGTAGTAAAAGACAACATAGGAGGAAAGAATTGGGTTTTGCTTCCTACGTGGGGAGGAAAAAAACCCGAGGTTTTCTCTTTTTAATTACATACCCATAATAGATTTATTTTATAGCTGGAAATTTGTACCTTTTGGCCACCTTCATGGAGTTCATGCTCCCTACTCCTAAAGCATTTAGTTTTAATTGATTCATCAACCATTATAAAACTAATAAAATTTTTAAACTAATCTCAACCAATATGAAACCAAATAAATTAGAAAGGTAAATTCTTCATTCCTTTTACTCCCCAGGATTAATTGCTCACCAGAATTACTGTTTACATGCACAGAGTTTTCTTCTTTCAGAAATGGGAATCGACCAATATATATTATTCTGCAGTCTGCCTCATTCACAGGACATATCATGGACATATGTGCACTGTGTGATTTATTTTGAAAGTCAGTGTTTACATTAAGTTGTATTTTTCTTTAACTACATTCTTTTAAGACATGATATTTCAATGTATTGGTACTTAATGTATTGATATACAAATATCACATGTATCATAAAATATTTTATATATATGCACACAGATATAAAAGTATATATACTCACTGCCATTAAAGAAATCTATAATTTCTTCCCAGTCTCATTTTCTTTCCTGTTTCCAGAAATAACTACCACCCTGGATTTTATGTTGTAAGTTCTTTGTGATCTTAAATGATACTCTCTTTTTTAAGTGTCTGGTCAATGACTATTTATATGTGTAGAGTATCGTGAGCATTTTCTGTGTGACTCCTGCGACTCATGTGCAAGAATTTCGTCTGAGCATCCCCGAGGCGGAATTGCTGGGTCATAGGAAATGTCCATGTTCAGTGTTACTGAACGATATCATGTTGTTTTCTGGAGTGATTGTTCCAACTTACTTTATTTTATTTTATCTTTTTTTTTGTAAAGATTTTATTTATTTATTTGACAGACAGAGATCACAAGTAGGCAGAGAGGCAGGCAGAGAGAGAGGAGGAAGCAGGCTCCCTGCCGAGCAGAGAGCCCGATGCGGGGCTCGATCCCAGGACCCTGGGATCATGACCTGAGCCGAAAGCAGAGGCTTTAACCCACTGAGTCACCCAGGTGCCCCCCAACTTACTTTATTTTAGAAGGCTATTTTATTATCACTAAATTATTTTTAAAAAGTACATGATTCTAGGGTGCCTGGGTGGCTCAGTTGGTTAGGCCACTGCCTTCTGCTCAGCTCACGATCCTGGAGTCCTGGCATCAAGCCTGCATTGGGCTCCCTGCTTGATGGGGAGTCTGCCTCTCCCTCTGACCCTCCCCCATCTCATGCTCTCTTTTTCTCTCTCTCAAATAAATAAATGAAATCTTAAAAAAAAAAAAAAAGTACATGACCCTAACACAGTTAATCATCAGGGAATATGTTAGCTTGTAAAAATGTGACATATAGGAAACCTTTCAGGAATACTACTAGTATTACCTGTATTACTTTTTACTAACCAATTATGATTAAAGCTGTGCAAATACTGCATTGCATTTGGCTTACATGTGTTATTTAACATGGTTCCTGAAGAACAACAATGAAGCATATTATAATCTCCTTGTATAGTTATGACTTGTTAGGCAAGATTACTTTGTGATTCTTTCATGTATCTGTGACCACCCATTAGCTTCCTCTGGACATTTTTTTTTTCCAGTGTGGTTTGTGTTGTAGAGCACTGCTACCTCATGACCCAAGTGTTAGTACAGATGTGACTATGAGGTAGGTACAGAGACCATGAGTAGCTGACAGATTTTATTCAGTGCAAATATTTTATTTGAAATCTGTTTCATATTAAGCATCTATGAAATATGAATAATAGCAGGAATTAATTATACTTTTCCACATTATTATACTTGCGTTTCTTTCCCCCTAGAAATACTCAATTACTGTCTATGCTTATATACAGATATTTGGTGTTTAACATCTTTTATTATACTGCTGTCTAAATTACTACAAAATATAAACAGGTTCTTAATTAGATTGTTATTTTAGGCCCCCTTATTTTACCCTCCCCCATTAGTGGTATCATTTTTTACCTCATATTTCAGAACATCAAAATTCCACCTCTCCATTCTTCAGATCAGAACCTTCTTTGACACATCTGGGAGAAATTAAACCAGATGTGCCCCAAACCTGCAACCATTTTCTTGCTGAACTTCAAGGGCACGCCTGGCTACAGAGCAGCAGCACTCTTGTTTCCGGATAGAACTGTCTTTTGAGAGGTTCTGTAGCAAAGGGCAGGGATGTGGTGACCGAGTGTCCTGCTCCAGCAATTGCGTCCCCTCTCCCTGAGTGGCCACTTGTAGGGAACCTGAACTGTTAGCGCCTGAGGTTTAGGGCGGCACCTAACTGTCCTGCTCCAGCCAGCTGACCCAAAGGTAAATGTGTGGAGGTGCTCACCCCTTATTTATTATAGTCAAAAGTAGCTCGGCAAGTGATACCTAGAAGAAAATAAGATGACAAGAAAAAAGAAAAAGAATCAGATTCATTTTGTCACTCATAGCTTTCTGCATTTTAGTTGCGAATATAAGTAGTTTTGCTTTTGATACTGTATATATTTTTAACTGATGGTTGGTATATCATATGAATAGAAGTAGTTACTGAAATTCCCCTGGAGACCTACATTCCTAGAACAGAAGGTCAAACGTGAATTCAAAAAAGATCCCTGGGAGCTTCCGTTAATTGCAGAAAAGGTCCCTAAGGAGCCCAGAAGTCCCTGGCTTTCTCTTACTCTCGTTCCTAGTGGGGCGGGCCGGGAGCACTTCGGCCCCTCCCGCGTGAAGTGAAGGTGGGGGCGGGCTCAGAGAATCCCCGCCCAGGGGCGGGGCCGGGAGGTGGCGAGGCTGCAGGTCCACGGCCGAGGGGCGGGCTCAGAGAAGCCCCGCCCAGGGGCGGGGCCAAAGCTCTACCGCTCGGCTGTGCGGCCCGCGGCTGGGAAACCCGCCCCGAGGCCGCCGCGCTGCCAGCAGACCTCACGGGGCTGCTCGGGGAAGCCTCGGCTGGTCTGCGCAGGCCGCGCCCCTCGGAGCTCCGCGGCTGAGGGTCGGGGCGCGCCCGCGGCTGCCTGCAGTCGGAAGGGCAGCCCGGGAACCAGGAAGGGCAGCAGTCCCGGGTGAGTCTGGGCGCGTGCCGGGCGCTCCGGTGCCGACTTCAGGTCTCCGAGCCGGGCCTTGTCCGTGCCGGCGGCGTTCTCGGTCGCGGCAGGGGAAACGCTCGTGGGGTTTCCAGGCTTTCGCTTCCCGGTGTACTCTTGAGTAGCCCCCGGTCTAACCCCGCCGCCGGTTCCCGAGCCGCGTGAATGAATGATGCAATCCTGCACCGGGACCTCGCCGGGACGAGGTCGGGGTCCGCGCGCGTCCGGCGGGGCCGTCTTTCCCGGCCGAGCTGGGGTGTCCGGGGAGCACCTGCCGGACCCGCTGCTGCCAGCGACCGCCGCGAGTCAGGGGCTGAGTCCGCTTGGTCAGAGAAGCTTTACTGCGTCTTCTTCAGGGGCGCCGCCCGCCGAGTTGCTCGTCCAGTGCTGGACTGACCCGTGCGGGCGTGAGGGTCCGGGGAGGAAGGGACAAAATCCAGGATTTCTGAATGGTATTACGACAGCTGCTGGTGGGTGCTCGGTGTGGTCGCGGTGCCCTCACGGTCACGTGGGTGACCTCGAGCCGTCGGGACGGTTGAGGTTTTCAGGTAACTGGATGCATGCCAATAACCTCTCTAAAGCTGAGGTTTTCTTGAGGTATAAGTTGACGCAACAGTACGCACCCATTTTGGGTGTACATCTGGGTGAATTTCGAGATTATCTACACACTTATAATCGCCAGC
This sequence comes from Lutra lutra, assembly GCF_902655055.1. Lineage (NCBI taxonomy): Eukaryota > Metazoa > Chordata > Mammalia > Carnivora > Mustelidae > Lutra > Lutra lutra. Next base: position 24,839,229 of record NC_062295.1, on the reverse strand, counting down.
AGATATAATACTTCCATCTCCCCTGAAGGGTTCCCAAGGCCTCTTTGCAGTCGGGTCGCCCCACCCCGAGCCCTAATGACCTGATTTTTGTCATTATAGCGTTTGTGTTTTCTTTTCTTTTTTTTTATTTATTTTTTTAAAGATTTTTTTAAAAAATTTATTTGACAGATTACAAGTAGGCAGAGGGGCAGGCAGAGAGAGACAGGAGGAGGAGGCAGGCTCCCTGCTGAGCAGAGAGCCCTATGCGGGACTCGATCCCAGGACCCTGAGATCATGACCTGAGCCGAAGGCAGAGGCTTTAACCACTGAGCCACCCAGGCGCCCGCGTTTGTGTTTTCTAATGTGTCCTCTAAATGGAATCATGCTGTATGCAGTCTTTTGTGTTGGGCTACTTTCAGTATCACGTCTTCTGTATTTATTTTGGCGCGTGGTACTAATTCCTTCCTTTGGATCGCTGAGTACTGTTCCTGTGTGGGGATATCCCACCGTTTGTTGACCACTTCTCCGCTGATGGACGTTCTGGTTTGGGGCTGTCACAAAGAGGGTTTCTCTTGGATAAACCTCTGTTTAACTTTATCAGAAACCACTAAAATGTTTTCCAGAATGGTGGTACCATTTCCTATCCCGAGCAGTTCTGCGGTTCCCTGTCCTCACCTATACTTGGTGCGGTCGGTCTTTTTCATCTTAGTCATTCTTCTTTTCAGTTTATTTTCATATCTTTTTTTCTGGAGTGTCTATCCCAGTCTTTTGCTCATATTTTAATAAGTTGTGTTATTACTGACTTGTAAGAGTTCTTTATTCTGGATACAAGTTCTTTGTCAAATACGTGTATGGTAAGTATTTTCTCCTGTTCTGTAGCTTGTCTTTTCTTTTTCTTTTTTCTTTCCCATTATGGTATCTTTTGTTGTTGTTGTTGTTGTTGTTGGTGTGTGTGTGTGTGTGTGTGTGTGTGTTTTAGGGAGGGGCAGAGGGGGAGAGAGAGAGAGTCTTAAGGAGGCTCTGTGCCCAGTGTGGAGCCTGATGTGGGGCTTGATCTCACCACCCTGAGTCATGGTTCTGAGCTGAGATCAAGAGTCACATGCTTAACTGACTGCACCACCCACGTGCCCCATCATGGTATCTTTTGAAGAGCAAGTGCAAGTTTTTAATCTTGAGGAAGTCCATTCTCTCATGCTTTCCTTTTATTGTTCATGCTTTATTTAAGAAAGTTTTACTTACCCCAAAGCTGTTATTCTAGCTACCTATTGCTGTATAACACTTTAGCCCCAAACTTAGCAGCTTTAAAACAAACATTCATTTTTTCACAGCTTCTGTGGGTTAAAAATTTGGGAGCAGCTTAGTTGGGTGGTTCTGGTTTAGGGTCTTTCAAGAGGTCACGTTGGCCAAGGCCAGTTTATTTGAATGTTTTATTGGAGATCTGCTGCCTCGCTCATTCACATGGGGGGCAGGATTCAGTTCCTTGAGGGTTGTTAGATCAAGGGTCCCAGTTCCTTTTTAGCTGTTTCCAGTTCTGCCACATGGGCTTCACCATAGGGCAGCTACCCACATGGCAACTGCCTTTTTTTATAGCAGGGAGGGAGGCTGGGCCAAGATGGAAGCCACATTCCTTTTCTTTGCTTTTGAGACCAACTCAAAAATTGGATGAGAGAAAGGTTACGCAAGGTCTGTATTTTGAACCCTCTGAATTATTTATTGCCATTATGGTTCCCTCTTCAGTCTCTTTGCGTTTTCTTGCCTCATCTTCTTAACTATTTCTTTTATCTTTTTTTCTTCTGAGTTTTGGTACTTTTATCTACTTTTACTTACAGTTTTAATTATGAGGATATTAATTCAATATTGTTGGCTGTGTTCCCTCGATATTGGGCAATGGAACTTTTCGTTGACTGTTCTTGGCCTGTTGGCCACTGTGTCTACTCCTGTTGAAGACAGAAGGATCTGTTTTGCAGAGTCTCGGATATACCTGAGTCAGCACTCTGTCTGCGTTTTGTTCTCTCAGTAGATCCTCTCCCCCTTCCCTCTCATTGGCATTCTGCTAATTGGGTTAGGTGATTTCCTGTCAGACCTGAAGCTTTTGCAGAATCAAAGCCAGAGAAAATAATGTGTTTACTCCTCTGCAGTGTGGAAAGGAGGCAGAAGTCAAGCGTTTCGCAAGGGAAGCAGTCTTAGGGAACTTTGCATCTGACCCTTCTTCGTACCAGTCCTACCAGCGGGGAGAGGGAAGCTAGACAGTTTCCCTTTCTTCTCTTGTGTCTGGACCTTGATGTTTGTTTCCTCCTCTCCTTCTAGGCTCTCATCTTGCAGAACTCTCAAGATCTCTTGTCAAGAGATTTGTAGTCAGAGCTTTATGCTGCATTTTTATTCAGGAAAGAAGCAGGGAGAGAAGAGTGTTCTTTCCCAGGGATCCGGCACTGGAGAAACGTGAGTCTGGTTTGTCTTTTGTTGTTGTCATTTATCATTTCCAGTTTCCTCCTCACCTGAATGGAACTGTCTGCTGTCATATATGTGGGATCCATAAAATCTCAGGTTCTCCAGAACAGCTATAGTTTTTTTGAGTCATAAAATACACTATAAATGCATTGACTGGGAGCCCTAGGCCTACTTACCAGAGGCTCTTTGACCCTCCTCTGACCCAGAAGCTTCTCAGGCTGCATTTGTGCCTTGTTGCAGTGCCCGGACGACCTGAAGCAGACTCCGCGCTCCTCCGCAGGGTGACCTCCATCTGGGCCTGGTAAGGTTTATTCTCTTGGATGTGCTGATCTCCACAGTCTCTGTACCAGCTTGCATTTGTTCTTACACAGGGGAAGGTAAGAGGTCGGTCCTGACAAAGAGTAAGCTGCTGAAGCGATTTTGGACGCCTCTCATGAAATACAGAGATGAAGGGTTCAAAGAGATTCTGGGTGAAGAGGTTTTTCCCTCTTATCTAAAATCAGACCCCCTAAGCCTGGCCCTGAAGAAAAACTTGCTTTTGTACTTTTGGACCTGAGGGTAAGAAGGGGTCGTCAGCAGAGGCTTCTTCACCATTTGGCCCTCTCTTTCCCCCAGACGGGCCAGCTGGGCGCCGGGCAGGTGGGAGACCTGTTCTGACCCGCGGAAGGGAGGGGCTCAGCGGTCTGGGCCTGGGAGCTGCCATGTCAAAGCACATACCCTTCCACCAGGACTTCTTCCGCCTCCTGTCCTGTCCCCCTGCCAGGGCCACATGCGAGGGATCCAGAGTCCATTCTTTAGCAAGGAGTTTTGTGTGTGTGAAATTCTAAGGTTCACAATTTACTTGGAAGCACCTGAACTTACCAGATTTTTTTCCCCCCTTGTAGACATGAGAATTTTGACTGAATTAATGAGTGGCTCCTGGTGGAGAGCTGAGAAAAAAGGCAACAGGCAGTGAATAAGGAGGCAGGGCATTTTACGGTGTGGGCTGGGAAGGGCTAGGTGAGGCTCAGGCCGTTTGTTCTGAGTGTGAGCAGGGAGCTGAAACCTGTGTAACCCCTGGGGTGGAGGGCATATCCCCTGACATGAGCATTTTGTGGGCAAAGTTAAGGTTCTGTAATCCAGCTCTGTCTCCTAGGGAGGGTGTGGAGAAAGATTCCACTTACCCAGTAAATTCAGTGCCACTTTTGTCTCAAACATCGTATTTTCTCTGCCAGGAGGTGTTGGCAATTCTGAGTCATAAGTCAGGACTCGTGTTCATCTGGGGATATGGAAGTCAGCCCTCACTTTACTTAAGGAAATGTGTGTTTCCTTCCATATTTGAGGCTGATGGTGTGGTTGAAGCTATTTGTTTTGTCTGTGGTTGGGGAGAAGCTCAAGCCACTGGCTTTTCAGACATGAACAATAATGATTGGTCTGGTCATCTCACTGAGACTGGTCGCCTCTTGGAGATGATGCCCGTTCTGTACTTCCCAGGTCTAAGGCTAGGCACGGGGGGGGGCAGTGTAGACTGGCGTTGGGGTTAGGAGTTTTGAGGCTTCAGGAGCCTGTCAGTCCTTCTCAGGAGTCTTGCCCATTCTTAGTTATGTTGTGCTGCCTCATGCACAGTCTTTAGCCTGTCCCATTTATTTCATTTTAGCTCTTCTTAGGTAATTTGTCTGCTCCTGGCTTTCCCTCCATTTACATATGACTCGTTTTTCATGCTCAGGGGGGTTGCATTGCACTAAGCACTGCTTCTCCGCTGACAGACAGTCTGTGCTCTTCTGTGCTGGGGTAGCTGTCTTGCCATGTGATGTGAAATGTGTTGATTCCCTCTGGGCCAGTGCCATGTGGGTGGTTACTGAGCCACAGAGAGTGGGATATGAGGCTCCTTGGTATTCCCTGGCTTGGTGGAGGTTTGACAATTTATGAAACTTGTTTCTATCCACTGGTCTCCCAAAGAATGTGCAGACTTTCTTCTTTCACTGTTAATGAATCATTACCCATCGCATTGTCCAGCTAGCAGAACTTTGGTCTGATTTTTTTTTTTTTTAAAGATTTTAGTTATTTGAGAGAAAGAATAAGTGGGAAGAGGGATAAAAAGAGAGGGAGAGCAGAGGGGACCCCAAAGTGGGGCTCAATCCCAGGACCCTGGCATCATGACCTGAGCCAAAGGCAAACGCTTAACCGACTGAGCCACCCAGGCGCCCTGGTCTGAATTCTTCATGGCAATCTTTGACATTTCCTCAGTCCAGATAGGTTCCTATCCAATGTTTAACCTTGTTTAGTTCTGCTTAATTTATCTGCCTCTCAGTTTATTCACATCTTGACTTATGCATCACCTTTTATGCTGTCTGTATGCATTTGAGATCCAAATTTTAGTTTTTTAGCCATCGCTTAGGAGCTGTGTGACCCTGGTCATTTAACTTCTTTATACCTGTGGTCATTAATCTGTGAAATGGACACATTAATATTGTTCCTACAGAAAGGCATGGGGCCAGACCTAAATGATGACCTAAATGATTTTTTTTTTTTTTTTTACTGTTTCAATGCTTTATTAACAGTTGGAAACAAACCCAATAACTGGAGGTGATGACATCCCAGAAGCCCAAAAGGCAAGGGAAATAGGTTTGCCTTTTTTTTTTTTTTTTTTATTAAATGCATCCTAGCAAAAGTAGATTAAAAAAGATAGGGTCAAAGCCCCAGATATCAGCAGGGAGGAGGAAGGAACCCAGGGAGGCAGCCTCCTCCCTGCCCCCACCTTCCAGGGAAGAGCTCAAAGGAGCTGCTGTTGCCGCTTCACACACAGGCAGCTGTAGCAACCAGCACCCTGGTTCCTGGCCTGAAGGCCTCCCTGCAGGTACCCTTAGGTCACGTAAGTCCCCCCTTTGTGAGGTTTCTTCCAACTTAAAAATTTATGATGTCAATTCTGTTTCATTCGTGATAGTCATCATTGCTGGTTAAGGATTTTAATTTTAGGCTAATAGCACTCTAAGTTGGAATAGTTTTTTTTTTTTTTAAGATTTTATTTATTTATTTGACAGAGGGAGATCACAAGTAGGCAGAGCAGCAGGCACAGAGAGAAGGGGAAGCCAGCTCCCTGCCAAACAGAGAACCCCCACGTGCGGGGCTCGATCTCAGGACCCTGAGATCATGACCTGAGCCGAAGGCAGAGGCCCAACCCACTGAGCCACCCAGGCACCCCTAAGTTGGAATAGTTTTGTTGAGAACAATAATCTCAGTTATAAGTTCTCAATAACTTCTTAGATTCAACTCTATTTATGAAACATTTACTTTATACCTACTGGGTCCTGGAAACAAAGATGAAAGATATTTCACTCAAGGAGAGGAATGGGAGTGATTAATTAATTCTCTGAAGGAGTAGGAAGGAGATAATGTAGTATAAGGCAGGTTATTTAATTATCATCTTGAAGAATAAATAGGAATTTGCCCACGGAGTATGTGGGATTAGGTGATTTCAGGCAGAGGGAATAGCATTTGCAATGGCATAGAGATTTAAAAAACCATGACATATTTAAGGAACAAGACATCTTCTGTACATCTTGAACATAAGTTGTGTGTATGTGTGTGTGTGTGTTTGTGTGTGTGTGTGTTGTCTTGGGGGAGAAGAGCAACAGGTGATAGGTTGGTGAAATAGGATCCAAATGATGGAGGGCATAAATTAATTGAATAACAAAGATATTATGTTAATTGATATGCTAATGATGGGGAATGGATTAGCAAGGGGATCATTAGGTCTGATATGATTAAGTTCTTTTTTTTTTTTCCAAGATTTTATTTATTTATTTGACAGACAGAGATCACAAGTAGGCAGAGAGGCAGGCAGAGAGAGAGGAAGGGAAGCAGGCTCCCTGCTGAGCAGAGAGCCCAATGCAGGGCTTGATCTCAGGACCTTGGGATCATGACCTGAGCTGAAGGCAGAGGCTTTAACCCACTGAGCCACCCAGGTGCCCCTATGATTAAGTTCTTAACTTGATTTGATTCTAGAATCCTCAGAAGCCAAACCTGAATCCAAGCAGGTACAGTAGTATATTTATAATTGAAACATAATGGGCATGTTAAAAAGAAAAGCCTTTACCTTTTAGAAATATATACTGAAATATCTTGGATGAAATGACATGATTTGCTTTGAAATAATGAGAAAATGTGGAAGTGTTTAGATGTGAAATTGTGATTTATGTATAATAAGAAATATATTTGATCATCTCTGGCACAAAGCTCTTCAAACTCTTGGAATTTCCTATGATGAGAGTGATAAAGGTGTTTCTTTTTGTTCCAACAGAACCAACCTTGGTGACTTAGTCCTACCACCCTCACCTCTGGAGAGCAGAGAGGGGCTAGTGATCTAGCTCAGTTACCAGTAGCCAGTGATTTAATCCGTCATGCTTTGTAATGAATAAAACCCTAAAGGATCGTGTTTGGAGAGCTTTGGGGTTGGGTTCGTGAGCACATGGCGATACGGGGAGAATGACATACTCAGAGAGAGTATGGAAGCTCTGTGCTTCTTCCCACATAACTTGTCCTGTCCTGTACATCTCTTCCATCTGAGTTCTACCTTTTTATACTACACCAGTGATCTAGTAAATAAAACATTTCTCTGAGTTCTATGAGCCACTCTAGCAAATTAATTAAATCCAAGGGGGAGGTTGTTGGAGCCAGTTGGTCTGAAGCACGGGTGACAACCTGGACTGGGGTCTTCAGTGTGTGTGTGTGTGTGTGTGTGTGTGTGTGTCTGTGTGTGTGCAGGGAGGGAGGGCTCAGTCTTGTGGAACTGAACTAACCCTAACCTGGGGAATCTCATGCTATCTGGGTGGATAGTGTCAGAACTGAGTTGAATTATAGGGGGGCCCCATACTAGTGTCTAAGAATTGCTCAGATGTGCGGGAATCCCCCCTTGTTGGACGAGGTACAGAATGCTTTCTGGGGCCATTGATGAAGCAGGATTTGCTATGATTGTTGAAGCAGGTTGATGTGTATGTGGAATTCATGTATTCATTCTCTTTTGTATGTATTTGAAATTCTCTACAATAAAAAGTTAAAAAAATAGTTGTGGGTATGTAATTCACAACTATATCATTTCATTTATTCATTCAACCTTCAGAAATTATTTGAGCATCTCCTCAGAAGAGGCTCAAAATAAGTGTTTTGAAAAATTTTGGATCTTAGTATAAAGAGCTTACAGTCCAGGAGTAGAGGTGACATACATATAAATAGGTTTAAGATAAGTAAGACTATTGTGAATTTTATATATTGAAAACAGGTCTACCCAAAGTACCGTGGAAGTTCTAGGGAGAAATTTTTTCCAGCCCCAGGGAATCAGGAAAGACTTTATAGTGAAGATGGCATTCGAGCTTTATTCATTCACTTAATTCAACAAATATTATTAAGCTGTACTATATGCTGGGTACTGTTCTCAGTCCTATGGATAGTGAACAAAGCTGATAAAGATCCTATGTTTGTGAAATTTGCATCCTAATGAGGAAAGATAGACAATACATAATAAACATAATGAGTCTATTTTATCATATGTTAGAAAATGATAGAAGTTACAGGAAAAAGAAAAAGCATAGTGAGGGATATTAGTAAGGTTGGGTTAAGGATAAGGAGGGAGAGGCTGCAGTCATAAACGGGGTGGTCAAGGTTGGCTCATGGAAAAAGGTGATTCGTGGGAAAACTTGTTTTTTAAAATTTCATTTTTTTTAATTGACGTATGATTGACACACAGTGTTGTTTGGGCAAACTCTTGGTAAGGGATTGGCGACGTGGGTATGCAAGTAAAGAGCATTCCCACCAGAGACAGAGCTGGAGCAAAGGCCCTGAGCGGGGAGCCTTCTTAGTGCATTTCCAGAGCAGCGGCAGGAGGACTGGTGTGGCTGAGCGAGGGGGAGAGGAGTAGGAAATGAGGTCAGAGGTGTGATGGGGAGGGCGTGGTGGTGGTGGTGGTGGTGGTGGTGGTGGTATCACTGTAGGGGGCAGACCCTATTCGTAATTGTAAGAACTTTGGCTTTTACTCTTAATAAAATGAGGAGCTATTGAAGGATTTTGAGCTAGAAGTGTGACAGGATTAGGCTTTCGCTTACAATGATTACTTTGGATGTTACCTTGAGAACAAAAACCAGGGTGGGAGACCTCTTACGTGGTTCTTGGTACAGTCTTGGCAAGAAACCTTGGTAACTCAGGCTAGAACGATAGCAGTGCATAGGGTGAGAAGTGGTCAGATTTTGGTTGGACTTTAAAGATTTATTTATTTATTTGACAGAGAGAGATTACAAGCAGGCAGAGAGGCAGGCAGAGAGGGGGAAGCAAGTTCCCCGCTGAGCAGAGAGCCGGATGCCGGCGGGGCTCCATCCTAGGACCCTGAGACCACGACCTGAGCAGAAGGCAGAGGCTTAACCCACTGAGCGACCCAGGAGCCCCTTGATTTTGGTTAGACTTTAAAGATAGAACCAACATAGTTTCCTGAATGATTGGATATGAATTTTGGACATGGGCCATCAAGGGAGAGAATGGGTTTTTATTTTTTTTTATTTTTATTTATTTATTTTTTTAAAGATTTTATTTATTTATCTGACAGAAATCACAAGCAGGCAGAGAGGCAGGCAGAGAGAGAGGAGGAAGCAGGCTCCCCGCTGAGCAGAGAGCCCGACGCGGGGCTGGATCCCAGGACCCCGAGATCATGACCTGAGCCGAAGGCAGAGGCTTAACCCACTGAGCCACCCAGGCGCCCCGGGTTTTTATTTTTTTAAGAAAATCACTGGACTAGAATCTTGGGGGTAAACAGGATCCTAAAGGTTGTCATTTACCTTAGGTAAACGCAAGAATGGCAGTTTGAGACGATCAGGGGTTCGGTTTTAGGCTTGTGTTTGGGTATTTCCCAGACATGTGAGTCAGGTCAGGTAGGTGGTTGGAGTTGAGAGTTTGGGAGAGAGAACTGGGCTCCAGGTACACATCTGGGAGTTCCTATCCCAGAGACGACATTTCAAGCCATGAGCCCGGATGAATTCCATCGGGGAGTGAGTATGGTTGGAGAAGACCAGGGGTGGACTGTGGTCATTGCAACATTAAGAGAATGGAAGAGAAGCAACCTGCAAAGGAGCTCAGTATGTTTAAGGGAAACTTCATTCACATTGAGGCTGATGTTAGAGTTTAATACTCTATTATCTTACTGGATTCACGACTGTCTTCTCTTTCCCCCTTGTCAGTGGGTCTCCAGTGAAACTCCGATTTCCCATTAAGAGCCATCTTTTATAAGGGTTCCAAACAGGGCTCCGCAGTTTTTCTGTCAAAGGCCAGATAGTAAATATTTTAGGCTTTGCAGGCCTTACAGTCTCTGCTGCAGCGGCCCACCTGCTGTGTTGTGCAAAAGCAACTGTGGCCACGTAAACAAGTGAACATGGCTGTGTTCTTCTGAAACTTTAATTATGGACACTGAATTTTGAAACCCATGCAATTTCTGTGTGTCGCAAAGTTTTATTCTATTGGCTTTTTTTTCAATTATTTAAAACATAGATGTGCCTGGGGCTGGGGCTCAGCGGGTTAAGTGTCCTGCTCTTCATCGCAGCTCAGGTCTTGATCTCGGGGTTGTGAATTCAAGCCCTGTGCTGGGCTCCGTGCTGGTGTGGAGACTACTTGAAAAACAATAAAAAAACCAAAACCAAAACCAAGTTGGTCTTACTTTACAGACTATACAAAAACAGGCTGATTTGTCCTACCGGCTATAGTTTGCCTCCCCCTGGTGTAAAAGCGTTAAAAATGTAAAACGTTTCTTCCCCCAGGTCAGCTTTGCCCTGGACCTTTCTGCCAGGTGCACTGCAGCTCCTTGGGGTTTGTTTTCAGCAGTGTCTGTTCTAAATACAGATTATTTGCATCATCTGTGTGGCCTCATACGGGACATATTTGATGGGAGATGGGTCTGGGGAACCTTTAGGATCCCATTTAACCCCAAGATTCTAGTCCAGTGATTTTCTTAAAAAATAAAAACCCACGACATCCCTTTCAAAACTGTCCTCCATCGCTTCTACAGCTCTGTGGTCTCCCAGTCTCTTCCTGTGAGTCTTGACTTCCTTTTCCTTTTCCTTCCCAGGCTCCCAATCTGATCTTTTCTGCTCCTGTGAGCTCTGTCCTCAGCCCCCCTCTTTCCCCCTCTGTCTACTCTCTGGTGACTTCAGTCAGGCCATACCCTCTGTATGGATGACTGACAAATGTGCTGTTCAGCTCTGACCTCTCTTCCGTGGGAAAAAGCCTTTCAGGATTTTCCACTACCTAGATGTTAAAATCTAAACCCATCAGCCTGGCCCAGAGCCCCCCCTTGGTGTGCTGCCTGGCAGCTGGACTCCAGTGGGCAGTTTCCAGAATGTCATCCATCATTCTTGTTCCTTGCCTTGGACCCTGCTCTTCTCTCTGCTGTCATTATCCTCTCTTCTGGCCTCCATCTCCCTGCCCCCTACTCCCAGCACCCACCAAACTGATGCCCTGCCTTTGGAGAACCCACTCAGGCCACTACCCTTCAAGATTTGGGTTGAGTTTCTGTCCCCCTGGAAACCCTGTCTCATAGGCAAGCTCAATCATCTTCTGTGTGTGCCTGTAGTATCTTTAGTATCTTATGCACATTTCCACTTCAGCACTTGCCTTTCTGCTGTCATTGTCAGGTCAAAAATAGTCGAATATTGAATGTGATATATATTTGTAAGTCGGTACCTTCACCAGACTGAGTTCCTCGGAGAAGAGTTTGGTCCTGCTCATCTTTGTATTCCAAGAGCCTGACATTTAGATGGTGCTTACTTTGTGTTAAAAACAACAACAACAACAAATGAGCCCATGAGTCCATGTTTATGTGGAATATGCTGACTTTGATACAGATCAAAGTATATTGGCATTAGTAGGCATAATTGGATCTTTTTATGGTGATGCGTGTTTAAATATGTCTGTCTTCTTCTGTTGTAGGAGGAAGATTCTTCCGAGGATGGTCTCCCATTCAGAGTTGGGGAAACTCTTCTGTTCCGCAGATGCAGTGTGCTTTGATGTTGACAGCACGGTCATCAGAGAAGAAGGAATCGATGAGCTAGCCAAATTCTGTGGTGTTGAGGCTGCCGTGTCAGAAATGTAGGAATAGTATTTATTCACTTTATGAAGTGATAAAGAATTGCAAGAGAGAGTGACTTTGGGTGACATGCAGGACCACGGCCGTAATTCCCCGAGTTTTAGTCCCTGACAGCAAACCCTGGGCAGTTAGCTTCTTCCGTCACTTAGAGCTGAATTCGCTAGTGTGCATCATCCAGTCACCCATTTATAAGACTCTTATGGCAGAAGAAAATAGTTGCCTCAAAATAAATATGAGTGACAGGTTCTTACCCAGTGAGGGAAACAACGACCATAACTAACCAGAGAAGATGATGGGGGGTGGGGGCGGGGATCCACGGGGATCCCCAGTCATCCAGTGCTTTGTGTCATGGCTGACTGTGTGGCCTTAGTGGCTTGCTAGAAAGCTAGTTTGGGTTCAGAGTCTCTTAGTCTGTGTGCAGGTGAGACCCTTCCCTCCCTCCTGCCCTCCCCATTGCTGCGTGCAGTCGCCAGGTCACGGACATTTCATGTTCAGCTGCATTTGACGAGAGATGTGACCACAAAATATTAATGTGATTCTCAGGCAGACTGTAGTAAGTTTATTCCCACGGCCTCGCTGCCGTGGCACTGTGGCATGTTTATGGTGGGGCTCTAGGCAGCACCTTCCTCATGGGTGGACACTGGAGGAGCTAGGGAGACAAGGTGTGGACTTTGGGGACATCTGACTTGCCTAGTCTGATTGTTGGCTCTTCTCCCAGGACACGGCGAGCCATGGGTGGGGCAGTGCCTTTCAAGGCTGCCCTCACAGAGCGTTTAGCTCTGATCCAGCCCTCTAGGGAACAGGTGCAAAGGCTTATAGCTGAGCACCCCCCACACCTGACCCCGGGCATAAGGTAAGAGGAACCCTGGTCTGGGTACTGTCTCTCCATCAGCACCTGCATTTTGGGGCATATCCTCTTGAGGGCATCTTGCTATGGCTCTAGCGCCGCCTTCCGCCTGCCTCTCTCAGCTCTTACGTGCGGTCTGAATGGCTGGCCCTGCCCACGCCATCTGCCCTTCCTTTCTCCCCAGAGAGAGCCGAAGTTTCCTCCTCATTTTCTGTTTCTAGGTTCATGGGCAGATCGAGTTGTGGGATGGTTTCTTAAGCAGTCCAGCCCCACCTATTAATTTCTTTTTTTCCCCCTAAACTTCATTTTTTAAAAAAGATTTTATTTATTTGACAGAGACACAAAGAGAGAAGGAACACAAGCAGGGGGAGTGGGAGAGGGAGAAGCAGGCTTCCCGTAGAGCAGGGAGCCTGATCTGGGCCTCCATCCCAGGACCCTGGGATCGTGACCTGAGCAGAAGGCAGAGGCTTAATGACTGAGCCACCCAGGCCCCCCCACCTATTAATTTCTAAGTGCATTTAGAAAAACATACATGGGGGGCCTGGGTGACTCAGCAGTTAAGCGTCTGTCTTCAGCTCAGGTCATGATCCCGGGGACCTGCGATTGAGCCCCGCATCGGGCTCCCTGCTCAGTGGGGAGTCTCTTCCTTTCCCCTCCCTCTGTATGTGCTCTCTCTGTCTCTCTGTAGCTCTCACTCTCTCTCAAATAAATAAATAAAATCTTTTAAAAAATACATAAAACATTATAATTAACCAAGCAATATACCTTGTCCATTGTATTTGGGCAAATGCTTTGCGAACAAGAAAATGTATTTTAGTTTCCTTTTCATGTTTCATGTTTAGTAGTGATTTTGCTGTTTTATATTTCTTTTTGCAGGGAGCTAGTAAGTCGCCTCCAAGAGCGAAATGTTCAGGTTTTCCTAATATCTGGTGGCTTTAGGAGCATCGTGGAGCATGTTGCTTCAAAGCTCAATATCCCGTCGACCAATGTTTTTGCCAATAGGCTGAAGTTCTACTTTAATGGTAAGAATTGAATGGCGCCGTGTCCCTTTCTTGTCAGTTTTAGTGTTCAGTGTCTTACGTAATGTCTGCTGGAATGCAACCTAAGTAAGGCAGGCTCAGAGTTAAACACTGAGATGAAGGATTCTCTCCTTTTTAATTGATTTAAGTTCAATTAATTAACATTTAGCATATTATTAGTTTCAGAGGTAGAGTTCAGTGATTCATCAGTTGCATAGAACACCCAGAGTAGGGGCGTCTGGGTGGCTCAGTGGCTTAAGCCTCTGCCTTTGGCTCAGGTCATGGTCTCAGAATCTTGGGATCGAGCCCCGCATCGGGCTCTCTGCTCAGCGGGGAGCCTGCTTCCCCCCTGCCCCCCGCCTGCCTCTCTGCCTACTTGTGATCTCTCTCTGTCAAATAAATAAAATCTTAAAACACTGGGTGTTCTTTTTTTTACACCTAGTGCCCTCCTTAATGCTCATCACCCAGTTGCCGCATCTCCCCTGCCAACCTCCCCTCCAGCAACCCTGTTTGTTTCCTAGAGTTAAGCGTCTCTTATGTTTGTCTCCCTCTCTGACTTTGTCTTATTTTATTTTTCCCTCCCTTCCCTTATGATCCTCTGATTTGTTTTTTAATGCTACATAGGAGTGAAATCGTATGGTAATTGTCTTTCTCTGATTGACTTATTTCACTTCGCAGCATACCCTCTATTTTTTTTTTTTTTTCTTGAGATGAAGGATTCTCTACTGGTGTCTTTTGCTCCTTGGGATCCTTTGCTCCGTGAAATAGACTTAGGCCATCATCTCTCCCGGCTTTAGTGTCCATCTAATCTCTCGGTATATAAGTGCCTGCACTTGATTCCTCTGTACCCAGGTGACTCGTTTTGTTATGTGTTATGGTTCCGTTTTTTGAGCTCTCTTCTGTATTTGAACCAGTTTAGGCTCAGGAAAGAGGGTTTGTTGGCCGTGAGTCGCTGCTCTGTTCCAGCTCTGAAGGGCCTGCCGGTTCTTCTCTGGGCCATCACAGGGCCACAGCTGCATCCCCGCCATTTCAGGAGGTCTCTCATGATGGCCACGGGTGGCTGACAGCCTTATAACCGAATAATGTTAATTTAAAAAAAGTAAATGTGTTGGTGGAACATTTTTGAAGGGTCTACAGGTAGAGATTGTTAAAAAACGTAGACAGGGGGCTGCCTGGGTGGCTCAGTGGGTTAAGCCTCTGCCTTCGGCTCAGGTCATGATCTCAGGGTCCTGGAATCGAGTCCCGCATCGGGCTCTTTGCTGGGCAGGGAGCCTGCTTCCTCCTCCCTCCCTCCCTCTCTCTCTCTCTCTCTCTCTCTCTCTCTGCTTGCCTCTCTGCCTACTTGTGATCTCTCTCTGTCAAATAAATAAAATCTTAAAAAAAAAAAACAAAATGTAGACAGGGAGTGTGAGAATTACTGTAAGAAAGAAAATCGACCAAATCTGAGTTGGAATCTCCTCTTAGATGAAATTATATATTAACTTTTTAAAAACTTCGATATATTACTGTTTCATGGTGTTCTGCCCCCTCAGCGAGGTTTGAGAATTACAGCTCTGACAGCTTAGAGGGTAAAACCCATTGACCCCAAGGTGTTGATGACCTAAACACCTCAACAAGAGGGACCTGCACTTTAAAGGCAGAAGTTGTGCGTGGGAGGGTGGGGAGAGGTGTGGACATCCAGGCTGTGTCACTTTACTGAGGGCCATTTTTAGCTTTCTCGGTGACATTTAAGTGAGGGTATCATCTGTGCACAAAGCTGGCTCTACCGGTATAAGTCTGTGGGTCACTGACACTGTTTTAACTGCTTTTTTAAGGTGAATATGCAGGTTTTGATGAGATGCAGCCAACTGCCGAATCTGGTGGGAAAGGAAAAGTTATTAAACTTTTAAAGGAAAAATTTCAATTTCAGAAAATAGTCATGATTGGAGATGGCATCACAGACATGGAAGCCTGCCCTCCTGCTGTACGTATTAAGCGTACTGGTTTTTCTGGTTGTGTTTTTCTTTTAGACGGCTGATTTGGAACTCTGTGAGATTGGTGAAAGTTAAACAAGAACACTAGGTAGCATTGTGAAAAACCAAAACAAATAAAACAACTTCAGTCTCAGTGTGTCAGCTGACATTTTGCAAGCCTAAGGAAGAGAATGGTTTAGAACTTTATGACCTGGTTCCTGCCACCTCTCAGCCCAGGTGTGTGCCCAATTTTTGGCTTCACTTCCCTAAATAATACCAGAAATAGTAAGACAGCTCTTGTAGCTGTAACCAAAATTTTAATGTATATACATACATATATATGATTTTATTTTTTGAGAGAGCATGTGTGTGCAGTGAGAGAGACACGGAGAGCGCACAGGAGCAGGAGGGAGGGGCAGAGGGAGAAGCAGGGAGAGCAGGGAGCCCAGTGTGGGACTTGATCCAAGGACCCTGGGATCATGGCCTGAGCTGAAGGCAGACACTTAATGGACTGAGCCTCCCAGGCGCCCCTGTGTTTTTATATTTGATAAAGTATTTCTTTATACATTATCTTCTCGTTTTTACTAGTTAGGGGACTGAGGCTCAGGGAGGTTTGAGAGTGTGCCTGTGTTAAAGCCCTTCATTCCTATGAATGAATGCTGTTTTCTGAGACTAGCCGGAAACGCATGCTGTGTAGTGGAAACGCATGCTGTGTAGTAAGTGTCCAGAATATCAAATATGTCCCTTTCAGGTAGGACTTTATCCTTATCATTTCATTCTAAATTAAGAAAAACAGAACCAAAAATAGAGTGGTGAACTTTTTAGCACCTCGTTTCCTGAGATCTAAAAATAGTTTTCTCTGTAAATGATTAACACAAAGTGGTTAAAGAACCTTTGGGGCCTTTTCACTGACTTGCGTCAACTCAAGATAAGATATCTTCAGATGATTGACCCCCAACACTGGCGCTGAGTTAGTCACGGAGGCTGGGCCAGTTGAACAAGGAGTGCCTGAAGGAAACCGTGTGGAGTTCTGTCAGGTTGCTGCTAACCCTGATGTCAAGAAATGACCAAACTGAATTGCAGAGGACCTTACCCGTCATCAGAAGATGACAGGCTTGACTGAACCGAGCGCGAGTGTGTCTATGCAGACGTGTAGCCCTCAGAGGTGGTCAGGGGAGTGTGTGATCTAGAGGAAGGTTAGCTGCCCCGTGTGAAGGCCTGGCAGGATGGGGGTGGGGGGGGCTGCAGAGCAGAGAGGGGACGCACTAGGAGCGGACCTGGGCCGGTCAGGGGGCAAAACCTGGCAGGAATGGGCTTTCTCTTCAGCAACTGCTGAAGACTTTATGTATCAGGCACTTGGGGGTTCCCACTAGGCCGTGGGGAGCCCTGAAAGGCTTGGGGACAGAGAAGGAAGGCGATAGTGTGTTGGGACAGCTGAGTCGGTGCTGGCCTGCAGAGAGGGCTGCCAAGGAGGCAGGAAGCTCATGAGGCTAAATTTAACTGGAAGGTCAGAATCTCACTCTGTTTTCCCCTTGTGTGGTCTGAAAACAAAAATGAAGAGAAAAGGCAAGGAAAAGAACTTTCAGTGTCCAGATTAGGTACAATGTGCCTATACCCTGGCAGAAAAAGAGAAAGTACCGCTTTGAAAGATCATTGACTATAAGAAGGTATCACTTGGTAGATACTAAGGAAACAACATAGATGTAATATTAAATTTAATGATGGAAAGTGGAGTGTTGCCCCAGATCCTGGGGCTGTCATCTCCTTCAGCCCAGAGTAACACCCTCCCGTCCGTCAGGAGGTCCATCAGGCTCACAGAGGGCCCCTGTCAGGAGATGCCTGCTCTGGTCCCGATTTTAGGGCCAGTGGGACTTCACCTGCACCCCAGGCTTCTCTCTTATCTTCCCTCTTTGAGATTGTCTGGCCTAGCTGTGCCTGTGTCCAGTTTAGAACTCAGGGGATTTTATCTTTGTAAGAGATTGTGCTGGTGTTAAGGGGGCTTAAATTCTCCTGGAAGGCTGCAGTGGCCTGGGCCTGAGTGGATTTGCAACAGAGGTGCTCAGACTCATTCATTCTTGGGACAGGGGAGGCAAGAAAGCACCCCTTGGAAGCTCGGCTTTACCTCTCTTTGCACAAACAGTTTGTTCTTTCAAAGAACACTTACTGCCCCAGGGTGTATCTTTTTTTTTTTTTTTTAACTCTTTCCCCCTTTTTTCTCCTCTTAGGATGTTTTCATTGGATTTGGAGGAAATGTGATCAGACAACAAGTAAAAGACAACGCAGAATGGTACATCACTGATTTTGTAGAGCTTTTGGGAGAACTGGAAGAATAATATCAATTTTTATACGGTTCATAATAACTTTAGGTAAATTTTTAAGAGTTATACAGTTTGATACCATTTGCTTACAATTGCTTATTACAACCTAATGTATAGGTTTGGTACTGATTATCTGTACTTCCAAGTAGACTACATAAAATTGCTCCTTTTTAACTGCAGTCCCAACATTATTATGACCATTAATTACCTGGAGAGTTTTATAATCTGAATTCTTTATGTATTTTCCTACCTGTATTTTATTTGAAACCTTTTAAAGGTGGATAGTAAATGAAACACCTTCCCTATTGGAAATACGGGGTAGGCAGCTTATGTGAATGTTGGTTTTCCCTTTGGTAGGTAAATAAAAATTTATCATGTATCAGTACAGATTGGTGGCATTGTCACTTTCTGCCTGTCGTGTATTTCAATATCAAATATTTCAGGTACTTTAAATGTTTGAGTAGAAACAGCCTCCAGGCAAGGGACCAAGAAGTTGGGAGGCCCCACCCTGATCACAGGGCGCAGTGCTGGTAACCACGCAACCCGCCAACCCTCACACTGGGCCCGGGGTGGGGCGGGGGCTGGAGACGCTTCATTAGCTCTTGGAATTAGTCCTATCAGGAATGTTACAAAGGCTTAAAAAAATGGAGCCTTAAACAAAAGCAGTGACCTTAAAAGACAGACATTTGATAATCACATGAAGTAAAAGAACTAAAAACACATTTTACTCATCCCAAACGGGTTTCGCCTTAAATGAGTTAAATACCTCCTAATAGCCGATGTGAGCCCTTCTTTCTTAAAAGAGGACTTGGAAAGACCTGGAAGCCAGGTTCGTGTTGATTCTTGTAGTGGCAGGAAAGAGGAATTTCAGAACGTGCTTTGCAAGTAAGTGGTTTCATACCGTCCCTGGTAGAGAAACGGGGGAGGGTAAGGCACAGGTGTAGCGAGAGGCATTAAGTGGATTTTAGGTAGAAAAGGCCAGAAGGGTTTAATACAGGAATTTATTTGAAAAACTTTTTAACCAAATAATCAAATTTGGTCAAATACTCAGGTAATTGTGTAGCCAAATAACCAAATCAGATGACTCGGATTTCCTTCTGAATCCAAGTTGCGGGAGGAGCTTGGTGACAGGTTTGGCGAGTTTAGAGAGACCCGCAAACAGCCACGCGGCCGTTGGGCGGGGAGACTCGCTGGCACTCGCCCCGGAGCTGTGCGGCGGCTGGGGGGGGGGGGGGGGGAGGCGAGGCGGGGGGGGGGGGGCGGGGCGCTACCCGCGCTGCAGGAGCGCTGGCCCCCGGCTGCGGGCGGGCGGACGGGGGACCCCGAGCTCGGGCCGGACGCTTCCGACTGCCGCACCGCCGGGGCCCGCCTTCTGCGGGGCAGGGGCCTGAGCGGGAGGGCGCCCGGGGTTTGGCGCAGAGGCGTCCGATGGGCTCCGGAACCGCGTGCCCGCGTGGAACCAGCTGTGCCCGTTGCACGAGCCCCCGGCCCCGGCCCTCAGCCGCCGCGGGGCCGCAGCAGCCCGCGCCGCGCTGTCTGCCCCGCTCCGGGGACCCCGGCCGCGCCGGGAGCTGCGCGCGGTCCTAGGAGCCCGGGAGGCGGATGGTGTTGGTTGTGACGTGGCTTCCTGCCTGTGTGACGTCACGTTTCGTGCTGCTGACGCGCGCTGCTGTGTAGACAGGAAGGCGCGAATCGGGGTCATGGAATAACTGTTTTTTCGCGTATGAAATGGAAACCGTCCCTCAGGGCTCCCCCGCGCCGAGAAGGACGCGAGCGCGAGCAGCGGGCGTTTCCCTCCCACCGCCGCCCCGTCTCGGGCCCGCCGCGGGCTTGCTCCCGCTTCTCCCCGGACGGCGGTTTCTCCGCGACGCTGCGGGGCCGCGGCTGCCGGGCCGAGCGCTCGGGACGCGGCGCAGGGGGCGGGAGGTTCGAGAGGGCTCCGGAGACTCGCGGGGTGGCGCGAGCACGGTGGCTCCTGCCTCTGCGACCCTCCGACTCGTCAGGGTCCGCGCGGGAAGCGCGGGCCGCGGCCTGACCAACGGCCCCTCCGCGGACGGCCGGCCCCGAGCTGCTCTCCGCGGCGCTCGCGTGGCTCTCCCGGCCCGGGGCCCGCGGCGCGCACACGGCCCACCTCTTCCCGGCAAGGGCGGCGCGCGCGGGGTCACCGCCGGCGGAGGTCACGTGCGGAGCCGGCGACTCCCCCACCGGAGGGTTCACCGGGCGCTGGGCCCGGGACGCCCTAAGCCGGCACTTGCCCTCGGAGCTCCGTCTTAACGCGTGTCCTGCGGTGGAGGAGGTTTTACTCCCCAGGCCGGAAGCCTGTTCTGCAGAGTGTGCGGGAGGTGTCCTCTCCGGCGGTCACGACCTCTGCAGAAAGTACAGCTTTCAGCACTGAATAGAGGACCATTCAGGACTTTGCTGACCAGTTTCCACCTCTGAACTTAATTGATGTATGTTTATGATTTTCCTTTTGAATTGTTTTTACTGACTTGACCTAGGCATATCATAACTTCCAAGGATTGCTAGAATTTGCCTCAAAAATAGTATGCATGAAGACACTGCCCTGCCTTCCGAGAGCCTCGTGTATTTTCCAGCTGGAACCGACAGTCTCCATCCTTTCTCTTTTCCTAGCTTCCCTTTCTCCCTTTCTCCACTTCCCCCTCCCTTCTTTCTCTCCATTCATCAAGCACATTATTAACATCTACTGTGTCCCAGCCAGAAAGTGAAGGTATCAATTTAGCAAATATAACGCAGAACTGAAGAAAAGGCTCTTTCACAGGCAGCCATGGGAATAAGGGGGAAAGAAGTAGGTTCTGTCAACTGTTGGTTTTAGGAGAGCAAAGTGTGGGTCCTAGAGGGCTTTTAAAAAGGAGTAGGGATGATATCACATGAATGATAATTAAAAATGAGTGGGCTTGGGGAAGTAAGATTCACCAGACTTACACCCAACAGATGGAAAACGAGTTTGGAAGTTTTGAATATTCCTAATGAAAATTCATAGTAGGACAAAATAATATAATTTGCTCTTTGCTGGGCATTTTATAAAAGGAGTTGGCAAATCGGGCAGGAGTTGGTAAAATGAAGTGATTATTTGGAATTAGCATAATGAGAGGATGTTCTTAAAAGTCACCAGGTGAGGGGCACCTGGGTGGCTCAGTGGATTAAAGCCTCTGCCTTTGGCTCGGGTCATGATCCCAGGGTCCTGGGATCGAGCCCCACATCGGGCTCTCTGCTCAGCGGGGAGCCTGCTTCCTCCTCTCTCTCTGCATGCCTCTCTGCCTCCTTGTGATTTCTGTCAAATAAATAAATAAATCTTAAAAAAAAAAAGTCACCAGGTGACTGCCATACTACTTAGTGAGTGCTCAGTTTTCAGACCTCGTCTAACCCTGCCTCGCAGCAGCATTTCACATCAGTGATCGCATCCTTGATGGACGTTGTTCACTTAGCTTTCATGACATCCCACTTCCTTCAGTTTCTTCCTGTTTCCCTGATGGTTTTTCACCCTCTTCCTGGTTCCTCCTTACCCTGGCCCTCTTCTCTGTGTACACTCACTCCCCATAAGACTTTTAGTTCTGTATGCAGAGAGTTCACACATGCCTGTCTCCAGGCGAGTCTGCTCTCCTGAACTGCAGAATTCACACGTGCCTACCTGATATCTCCACCTTGTACCCGCATAGACCAGCTCAAACTCTGTATGAGCCAAACAGTTCCTGATCTTCACTTCCCCAGATCTGCTGTACCACGCCACTGACAGCCTTCCCCGTCCCTAGTTGTGGAGGCCAACACTTCATTCACTTGATTTTTTCTTTCATTCATACTTTCATTCAAATCATCTTGGCTCAGCCATCAAGACATATTCAGAATTTCACCATTCTGCCTACTTCTACTGCTACCCTACTGGTCCAAGCCACCATTTAAAATGTAAGTCAGATCTGTCCTTCCTCTGCTCAGTACCTTCCAGTGGATCTCTTCTCAAAGTAAAAGTCAAGGTCCTTCCAGTGGCTCCCAACACTCTACTGATCCAACCCCATGACCGCTGCCTTCTTCCATCAAGTCCTCCCTCTCTCCTGTTTCTCGGCTAGTGGTCTCCACCCCTCTGGTGCATGCAGGAATGACCCTGACTCAGGGCCTCTGCTGTATCCATTCCCCCAGCATGGTGGGATTCCCTTCTAAACACTTGCCAACACTGTCACCTCCAAGTTTTTGCGTAGATCTCTTCTGTGAGGCCAACTCTGACAATGCTGTGTACTGCCTCTCCCAGCCCACCCTTAGATTCCTGATCTCCATTACCCTGTTCTACCTCGCCCCACTACAGCATGTATCAACTTCTCCCATATCATGTAACTTACAGTAAATTTTTCCAGTAACATAAAATGTATTATTTGCTCCAGGGGTACAGGTCCATGATTTGTCAGCTTTCACCATAGCACATACCCTCCCCCATGTCCATACCCCAGCCACCCTATCCCTCCCACCCCCTCCTCTCTGGCAACCCTCAGTTTGTTTCCTGAGATTAAGAGTCTCTTATGGTTTCTCTCCCTCTCTGGCTTTGTCTTGTTTGTCATATGATCTCACTGATACGAGGTATTTGAGAAACAAGACAGGATCACAGTGGAAGGGAGGGAAAGATAACTTGCAGTATCTTATATTTTAATTGACGGTCTCTTCTCACTGCACTGTAAGCTTCACAATGGTAGGGATTATGTTTTGTTCATGATGTTATTCCCTGTGTCTGATGCTTGGTACATAACAGAAACTCAGTATTTGTTGAATGACGACTAAAGCCTAGCGTGAGGCAGGCTGCTTTGGGAAACCCAATGACTTAATTAGGACAGAAATTCCTCTTCCTAGCGTAGGGTATATTCTGAAAGAGGCCCATTTTATAGTCGGTTCATTCCTCCGTGCTTTCTGGACAGAAAGCTCTTTTAAGAAAGCAAAACTAAAGGAGAAAAGCAAAGTTTCTAAAAGAAAACATCATTCTTGCATATTCTGTTTGGCATCTGGACATCACGGTGCTCACCAGAGACTGAATGGCCTCTGGATGGGGAGTTGGGTGATGACGCAATTTAGGGAGCCTCATCCAGCTTGTCCACCAACTGAGCTCAGTTGTGATAGCTAATTTTATAGGTCAACTCGACTGCCCGAGGGATGTCCAGGTAGCTGCTAAAACATCTTTGGGTGTGCCTGCCTGTGAGGGGTGTTCCTGGAAGGTCAGCATTTGATTCAACAGGATGAGTAAATATCCATCCTCTTCAATGTAGGGGGGCATCATCTGATCCTTTGGTGGCCCAAACGGAACAAGGCAAAGGAAGGGCAAATGTATGCTCTCTGCTGGAGCTGGGAGGTTCATCTTCTGCTTTCAGAAGATCTCTCTGGAGATCTTGGTTCTTGGGCCTCTGAGCTTGGACTGGGAGTTAAGCCATCAGCTCTCCTGATTCTCAGGCCTTTGTACTTGGGACAGAATTATACCATTGGTTTTCTTGGTTCTCTAGCTGGCAGATGGAAGGTTCTGGGACTTCCTGACTTCCATAACCACGAACCAATTCCTGCCTCTTCTTAAGTGTATCTTATTTAGGTATTCTATTGGTTCTGTTTCTCTGGAGAACCCTAACACCCCAGTGAATGATAGGAAATTCCAGATTTCTGCAGGGTTCACTTCAAGTCCAAACAGTTTGTAAGTGAAAATTCCCTCCATTCCTCACAATTTTTTCCCAGTTCTGAATAGCTAGATCACTAGTAAAGGTAATTCACCAGTAATACTAATTCTATCCTTTCTCTTTATATAGTTTAGAAAGCAGTTTCATATGAATAATTCTTTGATTCGCATCCTATAAACATGCTCTGAGCATCCAATCAGTAGAACTGCTAAGATGCAGGTCTTCTATGCTGGAGCCCCCCATCCCCTCTCCTTCCTCCTGCTCCCTGTGGCACTAAGTTAAACAGTTCAGAGCGGAAGAGCCGTTAAATGCCACGGAATTCCACCTCCCCATTTTATGGATTCAGGATGCTGAACACCGAAGACGGTAAGTGCCTCGTCAAGGAAAAGCGCCTGTTCTTCCGCCGGCTGCCCCAGTCCCCCAGATACCATGCCCTGGTACACCAACACCCGGTCCTCGATCACTTGGCTAAGTGGCTAGGGAGAAGTCGAGGAGCTTATTCAGTATTTTGCTCCATAAACTCAACATGTGCCCACTCAACAGGGACAAGCTGTATTTCAAGAGGGACAGGGTCATTTTCAGCACAAGTTCATACAAAAAGATTGCAAACAAGTAATATGTGAAAATCAAGAGGATTTTATTGATTTTTGTAGGTTCTTGGAGAAAACCATTCACATGTAAAAGTTTGACATTTGCTTTGAGATTTATTCACACTTTATTTTATACATAAATTCTTTAATTTGGGGGTCAGACATAATTTTTCACTTTAACGGGACTTTCACATGATTACAGTCACAAAACAGGCACACTATATTGAAAAACTAAATCAAACAGAGCTCAACAAAATACGTACTTTATTCCAACTTGAATCTCAACATGCACCACCCCTCATACATGATCTTGGAAGTATCTGCTGTGAGCTTACTAAAATATTAACTACAGAATGTCTGAGGTCACAAATGATTGTTTACAAAATAAAACCTCTTTTCCTAGTGCTACTCATTTTATTATAGAAAAATATTACCAATAAAAATTAGTGCTTTTCAAGATGTTCATTTCAAAAATCACATATGATACACAGGTTCAAGCCATTATTTCCTCTCACCCAGAGCTATCACAGTACATTCTGTGAAGACTGAATTACTGATTAAATAAATGTACCTTAGCAACCACTACCACCTTAGTAATGACATGTCGTTTACTACACCAACTGATTAAAAAGGAGAGTGAATTAAAACATTTTCAGGTATTGGGTATGCTCTTAATTTGTTCTGAGTCTGAGGCTCAGAAAAACTGCTGGAGTAACATGACAAAATTTATATTTCTTCCTGATACAAGAAATTTGTCTAAAAAAATCTGTAATTATAAAACAGATTTGCTTTTAATAAAGAGGTTGCTAGCTTTTTTTACATGGTTATGTTCCTATTTGGAGAGGATTCAAATTTTAATTTGGGCCCTCTTTTCCCAGAGGGTAGAGAGGGGTGGCTAGAAGTATAAGGTGTATTCGACAAACATAGGGATGCTTCCACTGTTGCAGTCAAAATGTAATAGTTTCCTTTCTTGTGATTATGTAAATTTTAAAGAAAAGAGGTCTCTCATAAGCTATATACAGCAGTTTACATTTCAGTGTTTTTTCACTTGATATACAATTAAAATTAATTTATGACAAATACTTGTCACATAAATTTATGTAGGCACGTCTAAAATCTGTTTACTGGAGGGGTGAGGTCTTCAGTGGGATCATGATTCTGGATTCCATTTCCTGAATAAGTGGGACTGAAAACAAGGATCAAGATTATTACACTTGTTCTTTTCTAAACAGATTATGGTAAATGTACAGTAACAAACACGTTGCAGAGAATGTTCAGAAGACATGCTGCTTGGAATCAGAACAGACTGGAAAACAAAGGACTGATCTCAGGGAGAGAAATACATAGGTTAACGGTAGATGTTTTTAAACAAACAGAAGATGTTTTTAAAATTAAAGCAGATTCTGTTTGGAGATCTGTTTCATTTGTAGGAACTTAGGAATGTCCCTGTTGTAAGAAAAGTGATGCTTTCTCAAAAGGCTGAGAACTCTGAGCTAAAATAAAGTTATATAAAACCAAGTAATACTGCATGTAACTACAGACAGCACTGAAACCCACTGCTGAGTAAACTACGCCTCTTGGAACTAATAAACGTTTAAAAATAAGCAAATCATCCACATACAATTACATGATGTTTTGAACCAAAAGACAAGATAACACTTATTTTCTAGAACAAATTACTCTTTGATTTTCTTAGTAGTATATGGACTTAAATGTACCTGACATGCAACATGATTGGTACTTATAACCTGTGTCCTCGTTACTAGGTTGTATTCAGCCCAACTGTTCTTATAAAAAATCAAGCCACCAGGATTTCATAGTATATATGTATGTGGCTATCCATGCAAAATGCCAAATTAATTTTCAAAATTACTTTTAATTGCTGTACTAAATTATAATGTTTTTGGGAATAGATAACTTTGATGAGAAAGGGAAAGCCCAGAAGAATATTGTGTAATAAATATTCAGAGAATATTGAAAAGTACAAAAAAAAGGGAATGATGTAAAATTTACAACATACAGGATCTGAAAACTGTACCAGACAATACTTGCTTTTTTTTTTTTTAAGATTTTATTTTAATTTATTTTATTTTATTTTTTTAAAAGATTTTATTTATTTATTTGACAGATAGAGATCACAAGTAGGCAGAGAGGCAGGCAGAGAGAGAGAGAGAGGAGGAAGCAGGCTTCCTGCAGAGCAGAGAGCCGGATGTGGGGCTTGATCCCAGGACCCTGGGATCATGACCTGAGCCAAAGGCAGAGGCTTTAACCCACTGAACCACCCAGGCGCCCCTAAGATTTTATTTTTAAATATCTACACCCAAAGTGGGGCTTGAACTCACAACCTTATGAGATCAAGAGTCACATACTCCAATGACCGAGCCCGCCAGGCGTCCCCCACACATACTTGAAAAAATGAAAGTTCCTTATTGAAAACAAGGCATGTAACTATTAAAGAAAACTCTGACTATTCTCCATTCCCCCCAACCTTATGAGTCACTGTCCTAGAGCAATATATTATTAAAAAAAAAAAGTACATATTAGCCTTGGAGGGAAAGAACATAAAAGAGTTAAGATGAGAAGAACGGCAAGTTTTATATTTATGAAAATATTACCTGTATAATATACCAATTCTTCCCAGCCATGTTTATGCCACGCTGCATTCCGTATATCTTCCCTGGTCTGAAGATCCTTGTAAGCTGAAAAAGAACCACACAGAAGCAAGGCTTAAACCAAAGAAAATGTCCTATGTTCCACTAGTATGTCCGTCAAGTCCTGGGTCAGCTGCTCGGCTAGTTTTCTCAAAGAGACCACTTTGGGGATTTAACACTAAGCTGAGATCACTATAAGCTGGTTACTCTGAGCAAAATTATTTAGGCCTTGTGAGAAGTAAAATAGCTCTCTAAGTTTGACAGTCTAGTCAATCCAAGACCTATCTTTCAAACCAAGTGAATTTCTTCAATAACATGTTAAATTCATAATCAGAAACTGTCAAACTACAGATAAATAATATTCAGTTCAATTTTGCTCAACATTTCCAAAGCACTACAACGATGTGGGTGACAGACTGTGTTCACTGCACCGGAGGGCAAAAAGACTAGTAAAGGCAAAGAACACGGTCTCCTTGAGAACAGAGTGGGGAGGAGAGGAGAGAGCTATGGCAGGTGTGCTTTGACCAGGTGCGCTTTGAAGGTTGAAAAGACTGTCATGGACAGGAACAGAAAAGAGAGCTCCTCCAGGTGGAGAGAAGAGTGTCAAAGGCATCAGGTCTTTGGTGTCACGTGGTACAATTCAGGGATCTCATCCGGATGCCTTGATTTCTGATTCCCAGGCTAGGCAAGCTCCTTCCAACCACTCACCAGGGAAATACCTGGTGAGGCATTTTGACGGGGGTGTCAGTGAAGACTAAAAGGATAAGAATCGGGGCTTCTAGTGTCTATTCTGGGACACACACCTGTTCTCCACAGGATTTCCTTTTCCTGAAAGAAGACCTACCCTTGTAGGCCTAGGAGTTTAACCATCTAAGATAAAATTTCCTTCAACTAGTAATAGAGTATACATTTATTACAAGCAATTTTGAAGATGCTGAAAAATAGAAGGAAAACAAATCTTGTACCTTTCACCACCCAGAGCAAAACAGCATTAACGTGACAAACAGTACATTCCAACTGAGGTCAGGTGCACGGCCAGTGCACTGAGTGGTCACTCCCCTTGCAGAGAACACAGGTTGGGGACGGCTGTGTTCTTATTTTTTCATTTCAAATTTTTAATTTTCTTAATTAAAATGTTTTATTATGGTAAAATATGCACAGCAAAATTAACTTTTATTTAAAAAGATTTATTTATTTGAGAGGGAGAGAGTGAGCATGAGGTGGGAAGGGGCAAGGGTAGAGGGACAAGCAGGGTCCCTGCTGAGTGGGGAGCCCGATGTGGGGCTCTACCCTAGGACCCTGTGATCATGACCTGAGTAGAAGCTTAACCAACTGAGCCACCCAGGCACCCCGCAAAATTAACTTTTAACTATTTTAAAATATACAAGTCAGTGGTGTTAAATACATTCACAACTATCCCCCTTTCATTACTATCCATCTCTAAAACTTTTCACTGTCGCAAATTAAAACTGTACCCACTGAACACTAACTCCCCATTCTCCCTAACCCCCAAGCCCTGGTAACCTCTACTCTGCACTGTCTCTATGAATTTGCCTCTTCTAGACACCTCGTATAAGGGAATTTAATGTTTTCTTTTTTTTTTTTTTTTAAAGATTTTATTTATTTATTTGACAGAGAGAAATCACAAGTAGGCAGAGAGGCAGGCAGAGAGAGGAGGAAGCAGGCTCCCCGCTGAGGAGAAAGCCCGATGTGGGGCCCGAACCCAGGACCCGGGATCATGACCTGAGCCGAAGGCAGCGGCTTAACCCACTGAGCCACCCAGGCGCCCCGGAATTTAATGTTTTCAAGGGTTATCTGTGTCGCAGTATGGACTGGCATTTTGCCCCCTCCAGACGGATAAATATGTACATACTACATTTTGTTTATCTGTTCATCAGTCTATCCACATTTGGATTTGGGGAGGCTTTTATTTTATTACTGTTTTTTTTTGTTGGGGAGGCTTTTAAAGGTGGGAGGCCCTTGAGCATGGACGTATTGCTGAGGGAGGGAGCCCTTAGATGGGGTGGTGGTGAGCAAACGGGTGCAGTGAGGCGTTGAGGTGAGGAAGGAATGGCATCGAGCATGCAGGTCAGAGGAAGAGCTGCTGTGCTGTGGAGCGATCTGCTTTGGAGTCGGACGTGCTCAAGTCTGGGCCTGCTGCAGTGACTCAACGGCTGCTGATTTATCTGTGAGTCACAGATACCTCGCTGTGGCGCGTGGCTGTAAGGATGAGAGAATGATGCTGGAGGGGCTGGGTCAGTGTGGTTCTCTAAGAAGTATGGCACAGGGAGGGCAAGGTTTTAGAGGCAGGCAACTGAGAATTCAATTCTGCATATCTCAGTACTTTCTCTGATAAAGTAGGGAGCAGGCAGTGGATGTCTGGCACACTAACTGGGGACAACAAAGGCAGGCAGAGAAAGGGACCGCCTAAGAAAAGACATGAGCTGCCATCTGGCCACTTTCCAAAGCCAGAGCACCACACTATTCCTAGCTTCCGCGTCTGCGCATTGTGGCTGACCTTGTGGACTCCTCCTCTTGTGCTGCTCTGTGAAACCTCAAGCTCCTTCCCGTAGGACAGAGTTAAGGGTCTGTGACACCCTGGTGCCTGCCTGTCTACTCCTTCGCCTGGGAATTCCAATCTAGACACATTGTAACCCTGACCTGAGTGGAGTCCCTGTGCTTGCGAACAGAGGATATCTAGGACAGGGTGTGGGTGCCAAGCCTGAGGGGTGAGTGAGTGAGCGGAACAGGGCTGACTTTTCAGTTTATTTCCTCGAGACATACCATGTACTGTTTTAAAAAAATAATAATAGGGGCTCAGTGGGTTAAAGCCTCTGCCTTCGGCTCAGGTCATGATCAAAGGGTGCTGGGATCGAGCCCTGCGTCGGGCTCTCTGCTCAGTGGAGCCTGCTTCCTCCTCTCTCTCTGCCTCTCTGCCTACTTGTGATCTCTCTCTAGGTCTCTGTCAAATAAACTTTTTATAAAAAATCTTAAAAAGAAATAAGAATGACTTCACCCGTATCTCAAACCCATAAAGGTTAAATTAGGTTTAGCATAATCTCTAAAGGCAGGTATTAAAGATTTGTTTCCAAGTCTATCGCATTCGAACAGTCTGGTATCCATGGAGTCCTGTCCCAGCTGGCTGGAAAATGAAGCCCCAGGACAGGGTGGCACGTGCCTCTACGGGGAGCTGAGGTTACTGTGGCATTTATTATTTGCTGCAGGGTTTCCATTTCTTTTCTTTTCTTTCTTTTTTTTTTTTTAAAGATTTTATTTATTTATTTGACAGAGAGAAATCACAAGTAAGCAGAGAGGCAGGCAGAGAGAGGAGGAAGCCGGCTCCCTGCTGAGCAGAAAGCCCGATGTGGGGCTCGAACCCAGGACCTGGGATCATGACCTGAGCTGAAGGCAGCGGCTTAACCCACTGAGCCACCCAGGTGCCCCATTTTCTTTTCTTTCTTTTTAAAAGATGTTATTCATTTATTTTGAGAGAGAGAGAAGGAGAGCGAGCGAGAGCACAAGTCGGGGGAAGGGCAGAGCAGGAGGGGAAGAGAATCTCAGGTGGACTCCCTGCTGAGTCTGGAGCCGGTCTGGGGTTCGATCTCACAACCCCGAGATCATAACCTGAGCCCAAACTGAGAGACAGACTCTCAACCAACGGTGCCTCCAGGAACCCCATGTGCAGTGTTTTCACTCGCTCACCCGCCAGGAAAGCCCAGTGTGTGCGGCTGAGCTAAGCTCTGGTCGAAGTAGTGATGGGTGGGGGTTAGGATGGGGGGTCTCCTCCCCAGACCATGAAGACCTGGGGGGAAGGCGTTCCTATTCAGACTTAGGTCCTCCCACAGCTCTCCGACCATACAGCCAGTCTGCGCTATTTCATTTTCTGACCACTTTTCATAATCTCCTGTTTTCCCATCACTGTTCTGACCCCTCCTTCTTGCCTTTACCTGCCAACTCCTTCAGGTCCTGAAGTCTAGCTCCTACTCACCTTCTACTGATGCCCCCAACTACATGTAAGTCTATGTCCCCTCAGTGCTGGGAGTGCCCTGAATATAAACCCCTACATCACCGATCACAGACACGGCCTCGTGGCATGTCCCTCATGTTGGCTTTTCCCTCATGAGACCAGTCACCAGTCTCTATACGTCTGCCATACTGACACGGCAGGCAGACAGGGTGCCGCCCTTGGTGGGACCCGACAGGTCAAATACCTCAGTTAATGAATATAGTCCAAAAACGAGTTATGCTTTTCATTTCTTTTAAAAGTGGGCTCCACACCCAGTGTGCAGCCCTTGGAGGGCTTGAGGTCACACCCTGAGATTAAGACCTGAGATGAGATCAGGAGTCCGACGGTTAACTTATAAACCACCCAGGCGTTTTAACTTTAATAAACTTACACACATGTGCCCCAAATGTACCAAGCTACTACTCAGACCTGGCTCCTGTTCTATCGGGGGGACAGGCACACATAGCCACAAATGACGACCTACATGGTATCGGGCTCTGGGGGCTCAGGAGGAGAGTGACATTCACTGGGGGGCGAGGGGGCACATCTGAGTCAGGCCCTGAGAGACACCAAAGATAATGCCAGACCAAAGTGAGCAGGGACAGAAAAGGTGACAGGAGGAGGACCTCCAGAAGGACAGTCTCAGACGCAAGGCAGGCAGTGAGTGCGTGGGGACCTGCCTCTCTGGATCGAATGTGGGATAATCTGTGAGGAGCCACATTAGTGTCTAGAAAGGGACGGCAGCTTTATCATCTTCCCTCTCCCACGGCCTCTCACTTCTCTTGCTCCTCTCACCATTATCCCCACTCTCATGTCAGCCTCTAATGCACCCCAAGTCTACAGGCCTTTCACTGATGACCTCTTTCCTTCTAGACAGCCCAGCACTTAACTTTCTAGGTTTCAGTTTGCTGCAGTGTTTAAAGTTACTGATGGGAGATGTGCTGTGTTGCCTGGTATAGCTTATTTCGTAACGAACTCTGAAATCCTAGTAACCCAAAAATGAAGGAAAAAGTTACATACCCCAAAGATGATGGACCATGTATAGCTGCCCAATCTGAGAGAAGAATCCTCCCACCGCTTCACTACCGTCCTGTCTGAAGCGAATCGCACGAGCCCTGTGGGGAAAAATGAGAATGTTCAGGCGCTGAGCTGGGTATGCTGGAAGTATCCGATGCTCTCCACCCTCACAGCAAGTGGAACCGTATGAAGACTAAGTGTTTTTTAGCTATCAAAGGCAACTGAAAATTATTTTAATGTGGATAACATATCTAAGTGCAAATGTACTTTTCTGTAGCTTTAACATTTTGGGGAGAAGTGGACAGTAATTAATGACTCTTAAAATCAGTGCTTGAGAATACAATAGTCGAGAAAAGTGGCCGAGGATAGGACCCATCAACTTAGAAAGAACTATTTCTCCAAGAACACACTGAGAGAAAGCGAGGGAAACGTGGATGCTAGAACACTCAAGATGCCGAAGCTACTGTATCTTAGGGAGACAGGGACCGCGCCTGGAGAATGGGGTTTAGGACAGAGATGAAGGGCGCACACCTTCAAAGAAGCTGCAGACCAGGAATTCTGGAAAACACATTGAATAACCATGAACGTGGAGCTTCCTGGCAATCCAGCATCACTATCAAAACGGAAGCTGCCTTGTGGTATTGTCATAGCATTGTCGTATGGTGACAGATGGCAGCTACGCTTGGGGTAAGCAGAACATAATGTACAGACTTGTCAAATCACTGTTGTATGCCGGAAACTACTTTAACATGTGTGTCGACCATATTTCAACAAAAAAATGAAACCCCCCCCCCTTTTTTTTAATCAGAACAAACCATCAGGGAAATTACCAAATGGCATTCCTATGTGTGGAAGAACATGTAGATACATGTGTCCATGTGCATGACATGGAATTGTGATTAAGTTGGCTAAAAACTGGCACTTGTTTTCAACATTCCTTTTTAAGATTTCCTACTGCAAAACCCAGCTCCTTAAACACCTTCTTTCATATTTGCACAGTACTTTGTTTATCTATGTAGTGATGCATCTGAAATCCTAAAATGGTTTTTAAGAAAAATGTACAGGGGCACCTGGGTGGCTGAGTCGGTTAACATGGCACTCTTGATATGGACTCAGGGTCCTGGGATCAAGTCCCTCATCAGGCTCCACACTCAGCTGGGAGTCTGCTGCTCTCTCTCCCTCTGCCCCTCCCCTATATCGAGTGTGTGCATCCATGCTCTCTCTCTCAAATAAAATCTTTTTTAAAAATTATGTTTTCCAAAAGCAGTTTTCAGGAATCAAACTTGAAAATGAAGGAAGTGGCCCGAAGTGATATACAAAAGTCACCTGGAAAATAGCTGGGGTTTCTCCGAGACCCCACACCACAGACCATCCGATATATTTACAGCAACACTGCCCAGGTTTGGGCCTGAAGTCTGTCACCTCAAGGTACCAGAGTTGGCAGGACTTGAGAAGATGGATTTGTTCTAATTAATTTAAAGGAACTGGAGGCATAAGAACAAGGATTCTAATCTACTCACATCTACAGTGAGACAGAACTCTCGAGGGACAAGAGATTTCAGTTGGCTTGACCGGCACTTTCTCGTCTTGGAGGCAAACTTCACATCAACTGAATTAGAACATCTCAAGATAGTGGTGGGGTACAGATCCGAGCAAGGGCAACCAGGGCAGGAGTGATCTGTGCATCTCCGCTCTCATACCCATGAACTCTACTCTGAGCGGGACCCACGCTTTCAGGTTCTTCTGTGGTGAAGGAGGGATCTCTTGCTAGTGCCCCCATGGGCTACCCCCAAATAATATTAAATTCTTTAACCCTTACACTCAGAATTAAGTGATCAACAGCTTCATAATAATTATAAATCTGATTGGTAAATTACTGAAATTAAGCAAATCACTTTAATGTGCACTCTAGCTCAGAGAGGGAAGAGCTGTCTTTCATTGATCGTGATAAATATTCAGCATTATTCATTCCATTATGAATTTTTCTAATTCAGTTACAGGAGGCAAAGAAAACATACTTGCCTTAGCCTGGTAATAATCAGAAGCATGTACTGAAGAGGAGATCAGCATCTTAAATAGTTACCTATGTGCCAAAATATAAATTGAACGCTGAGCTGGCTTTATAAATAGTTAACTGAAGAATCATCTCAGCACTTCTTTGTGAAGTCCACGGCGGGCAAGTCTTAATTAGTAATGTGCAAAAACAGAACTAATGAATGATCCTATTCTGCGGGCAACTAAATTATTACGTTTATAAGGCCCCTCCCTACGG
The DNA here is from genome assembly GCF_902655055.1 of Lutra lutra. Taxonomy (NCBI): domain Eukaryota; kingdom Metazoa; phylum Chordata; class Mammalia; order Carnivora; family Mustelidae; genus Lutra; species Lutra lutra. The sequence goes on along the minus strand of NC_062295.1, from coordinate 24,805,376 downwards.
TGCCTCTAGTAGCGGCATCCAGTTAACTAGGTATGTCTTAGTTTTCAAATTAAAACAATTTCTAACTTGCATTATGTAGCCTTTGATGACCCAAGAAGAAAAGATTTATTAGAAATAAGAATCGCAGGAGCCTCTGCTGGCTCAGGCTATAGAGCATGTGACTCTTGATCTCTGGGTTGTGGGTTCAAGCCTCATGCTGGGTATAGAGATTACTTAAAAATAAAATCTTAAAAAAAAAAAAAAATCCAGAACTGTTTTTTGGAGCTAGAAGAGATCTTAGAAATTATACAGTTCAAAGCAAGAAAATTTCATTGCTGAAAAAAAACACATCTAAGCTGAAAGTAAGGTAAAAAGTCACAGGTTCTCCTTTAAAGATAAGGAAGCCAAAGGGTTAATGTCTGACTAATGGCCAATAACCTCCTCTTCTATCCCTCTTAATTCCTGAGGTTTTATATTATTATAATTCTGTTTGTTTTTTCCTCACAATAGGATTTTAAAAAACTATATAAAATGATGGTAAAAGTTGGTGTTTTGTGATAATGCTCTTGAGCGTGCTTCTTATGTTCCACCATCCAGCTTAACGTAGCTGTTAAGATGGAAGAAATGGGGCGCCTGGATGGCTTGGTTGGTTGAGCGACTGCCTTAGGCTCAGGTCATGATCCTGGAGTCCCAGGATCAAGTCCCGCATTGGGATCCCTGTTCCACAGGGAGTCTGCTTCTCCCTCTGACATTCTCCCCCCCATGCTCTCTCTGTCTCTCTCTCAAGTAAATAAATAAAATCTTAAAAAAAAAAAAAAGACAGAAGAAATGGAGAGTTTTATAGTTCAGGTCAGGGCTGGCAAAACAGACCCTCAGCCTAAATCCCACCTTCTGTAGCTTGTTTTCATGGCCCAGAACCTAAGAATGGTTTCTACCTTTTTATTTTTTAAGATTTTATTTATTTATTTGACAGAGAGAGATCTCAAGTAGGCAGAGAGGCAGGCAGAGAGGAGGAGAGAGAGGGGGAAGCAGGCTCACTGCTAAGCAGAGAGTCTGATATGGGGCTCGATCCCAGAACCCTGAGATCATGACCCGAGCTGAAGGCAGAGGCTTAACCCACTGAGCCCCCAGGCGCCCCTGATTTCTACCTTTTTAAATGCTTGAAAAAAAAATCTCATCAAAAGAATAATATTTCATGACACATGAAAATCATGACATTCAAATTTTAGCATCCATAAATAAAGTTTTCTTGGGGGGTTCCTGGGGGGAGGCCAAATGCCCTCTGAACATGTACTAAGATGATTTTTATACTGTTAATTTGTGCCCATTAAAACACTCTGGCCACCTAGATTTTTAAAACACCAAGACTTGACATTTTCGTACATTTCAGATCTTTTCAAACAGAAATGACCACCACAGAAACAGATGAAGCTCCCTTTACACTCTTCTCCCCGCCCCCCCCGACTAGTCATCACTTTTTGGAAGCAGTTACCTCTCTTTTGAAGACCATCTTCCTGTCCACGGTTCTCTATTTCTACTTCATATGTGTGTATCCATGAACAGTAATTATATCTTTTTCATAGAACTCGTTTATATCACTCTCTTGTATCATTTTAAAATTTACCTACAAGACAACATGTTGTACATATTCTCTAACTAGCTCTTTCTCCTCAACTTGGCTTTTCAATATTACTGCATCTGCCAATCTGTTTCACGTTCGCCACTGTGTAGGATTCTACCACACGAATTTACTATAATCCATTTCCCTCAGACACATAGGTTGTTCACAGGTTTGGCAATTGACCTTTTCTTCATGTGCAACCATGAATTTCCGCTGTCCATTAAACGTTTACCAACCGCCCAGGATGGGCCAGGCCTTGTAGACAGTGTCAGGGACTGGAAAGCAGAGCAGCTCCTGGGCTGACAAGTGCTCTAACAGAGGCATGGAGGCAATGGGCTGGGGTGCAGAGGCCACACACCAATTACACACTTGACTGTGTTGTATATACCAATTTCCTTATTTTGAATTATCTTTGGATTCATGGTATAAATTCTCTTTAGTGAGGTGTGTCATTAGCAGCTTCACTGAGGTATATTTTATAACCTATAAAATTAAATTAGACGTATAGTACTTTTTTTTTTTAAAGTAAACATACAGCCTTGTGCAATCATCACTACAATCCATTTAAGTTAGGATCCCTTGTGCCCATCTACAACATTTTCTGTTCCCACCTCCAGCCCCAGGAAACCACTCATCCTTCCGTCTCTATAGATTAGACATTTCTGGACATTCTGTACATGTGTACTTCGAGCACTTATCCATGGTTCACTCCTTTTCATTGCCGAGTAGACTCCCACGCGGACCCAGCACGGCTTGTCTATCCGTTCCTCTGCTGACGGGCATTTAGGTTGTTTGCACTACTTGGTTATTATGAGAAATGCTGTCTATGATCACAGATATGAATCTATATGGACGTACACTTTCATTCTTTTGGAACAGAACTGCTGGGCCATACTGTAATTCCACGTTTAACATTTTGAGTAACTGCCTATTTTCCCAAGTGCCTGCACCATTTTACATTCTCCCTAGCAATGTATGAGGGCCCCAATGCATTCCCAACCTCACCAACATTTATTACTATCTGTCCGTTTAGCCATAGCCCTCTGAACATGTGTGGAGTCTCATCTTGTGGTGTTACTTTGCATTTCCCTAACGACTGAGAGGGTTGGGCGCTTTTCATGTCCTTATTAGCATTTATTTATACATCTCCTTTGATGAAATGTCTATTCAAATCCTTTGCCCACTGAAAAACATTTTTTAACATTTATTTTATGATTATTATTTTTAGTATTAATTTATTGTATCATTAAAAACACATAACATTAAACTTATCTCAGCCACTTCACAGTTCAGTAGTGTCAAGTACATTCATACTGTTGGGCAAGAGATTTCCAGAACTTCTTCATCATGCAAAATTGAACTCGATACCCACTAAATACCAAGTTCCCTTCACCGGGACCCTGGCAACTATTCATTTTCCATTACTGTGATTTTGGCTACTTTAGATACTCATAATAGTGGAATCATATAGTATTTGTCCTTTTATGACTGGCTTAATGTCCTCAAGGCTCATCATATTGTAGCACATGGCAGAATTTCCTACTTTGGAAGGCTGCATAATATTCCTTTATATGTATATATAAGATTTTCTTTATCTATTCATCTGTCAATGGATATCTGGGTTGCTTTCACCTCTGGGCTACGTGACTAATGTTGTAATGAACATGAATGTGAAAATATCTTCTTGAAATGCTGCTTTGAATTCTTTTGATTATATACCCAGAAGGAGGGTTGCTAGATCATATGATAATTCTATTTTTAATGTTTTGAAGAACTGTTGTACTTTTTCCTCATGGCTGCAACATTTTACATTCTTACTGACAATGTACAAAGTCCCAATTTCTTTGTATCTTCACCAACACTTGTTATTTCCCGTTCTTTTGATAATGGCCTTCAGAGAGGGTGTGAGATGGTATCTTATCGTGGTTTTGATTTGCATTTCTCTTATGATTAATGATGCTGAACATCTTTTGGCTGTTTGTGGATCTTTAGAGAACTGTCTATTCAAATTCTGTCCATTTTTAACTGGGTTATTTGTCTTCTTATTATTGAGTTGTAGGACTTTTTTATATATGTGGATACAAGTCCTTTATCAGATATGATTTGTGAAATTTTCTCCCAGTCTATGACTTACTTGCCTTTTAATTTTAAAATGATGCCCTTTGAATTATAAGAGTTTTTAATTCTGATGAGTTATAATTTATCATTTTCTTGTGTGCACTGTGGTTTTGGTGTTACATCTAAGAACTCTTTGCTTAACCCTAGATCACAATGATTCTCTCCTATGTTTTCTTCTGAAAGCTGTGTTATGGTTAATTTTGGTATATATGTGAGATAGGGCTCTAAATTTATCCTTTTGCAAAGATATTCAGTTGTTTCAGTACCCTTTGTTGAAAGGCTGTCTGTCCTCACTGAAATGACTTGGTGCATGGACTGAAAGCTAATGAACTCACGTATGTGAGTTTCCTTCTGAACTTGCACTTCTGTTCCATTGATTTGCATGCCTGTTCTTATGCTAGTACCACACGGTCTTGATTATTCTAGCTTTGCAGTCAGTTCTGAAATTGAGAAGTGTGAGTCCTCCAGCTTTGTTCTTCTTTTTAAGGTTGTTTTAGCTGTCTTGGGTCCTTTGCATTTTTGAAGCCTTGCTGGGGTTCTGACTAGGATTGTTGTGAATTTACAGATCAGTTTGCAGAAAAACTGGTACTTTGTTACTTAAATGAAGAAGAAAAACAACAAGCAACTGTGTCATTGTGGTGCTGTGTGTGTGACAAAAACATTTCAAAGAAAGTAATATCCAAGAAGAATATGAAATAACCTAATGCAACAGTGGGGTTTTATTAAAAAAAAATAATAATAATAAAAAAATATATATATATATGACATATTATTCAGGATTTACCTTCAAATAGTCTGGGTTGGGAGAGTGAGACCTAAGCAAGACTGGCCAGGTGTGGTAACTATGGAAGCTAAGTCACGGGCATGGAAGATGGGGAGATTCATGGGGTTATTCCTTCTAGTTTTGTGTATGTTCAAAAAAATTTCATAATAGAAACATCAAATAAAACAGTCTAGTATCAAATCATGGCTTTATCCCCAGATTTTATTTCTGGAATTAACACTGTAACCTAAAATAAGCTATTAGTAAGATTACAAACTCACCGTTTGGTAATATACTCACCAGTAATTGCCCCATTCTATCATAGTTCCTGGCTGAAAAGAGATTTGGATTTTGGTTTGTTAGTTCTGTGAATAAATAGGAAATAGTAGTATAAAAAATATCATATGACAAAACTAACTTAAAAATAACTTTTAATAACATGAAGTGTAATGTAAAAAATGTAACAAATTAATATTATTTACCATGCTCATATCTATCCCATAGTGGAAGTAATATTCTATTCTATTTCAAGTAAGAAGGCAGTATTTACAGTAAAGCATCCAATTATGGTTATCAAAATCATAGCTAGGTCCATTCTCCAGATGTACTGAACTCATGATTAAATTGTTGGCACCCATTCAGACTTTATTGTGAAATTAAAAAAAAATTCAATTTACTGAATCACTATTTTTTCCAGTATTATGGTGAGTATTAGACTACTAAGATCTACTACTGATACGTACTCCTTTTAACAATATTGCCATGTTGCTATCTGGGGCTTTCTTTCTAGTAGTGCTCAGTGGGGAAGCACCATGAAAGGCTTACAAAATATTATTCCCTTCGACTCTTACAGTGCTGTGACTTATTCAGCGGGGCCACATTTATTAGTTGCTCTAGTTCAATTACAGCAGATGCTATATATTACAGCTAGTCCTGCGTTTTAGGTCTTTCCTCTTAAAAACTGCTATGCTAGATGGAAAAATGTCAAATAATAAACATTATACATAAGATTATAAAAAACAAAAGAGCATGGCAGAAGAGAAAGAATAAGAAAGAAGAAGATAAAAAAAAAAAAGGAAAGAGGAGAAGGACTGGACAGCAGAGAAGACAAACCAATCAAAATATTATGCCAAACACACATCACAAAATGTAAACTCAACTTTTGTTTTTGGCACTAAGGGGTGCTCACGCCTCGTCACAGAAGAATGAGGGCTGTTAACCCGTATTTTAGTACTTACTCGGAGCTGGTAAGATCTGAGTTCATATATATTAGGTCCTGACCGTGGCACAGGCTCATTCCAGAAACTGAACTCCAACAGCAGCTGATTCTTCCTAGAGAGAAGCATGTTGCTTCTTGCCTTGCGGAATTCCACAAATTCCTTTGAGGGAAACAAAAAATGTGCTCATGATATCCTCTGATAGTTACATATAAACCCATGTTAGTATGATTTATATTCCTCCTGTGATAGAATGCTACCATGAAAAGGGCCCCAGGTGGCCCGAGACAGCCCTGGTTTACAGCTTGTTGAGCTAGCATAAAAATTATAAGCACTCACTTTCACTCTCAGAAGTGTCCAGAGTTAGATGACAAACTACATGGCCATCCCAAGTATTCAGGTAACAATGTAAGCAAATTCAATTCCTACAGTTTTAAGTTCTCCTGACAGTGACTGACAACATATTAATAGAAGTGACATAGGGACTACAGAATATCAGATGGTCCAAAAGCCACTTATGTTTGGACTGGGAATCTACACAAAAGGTCTTCTTTCCAGTAGTGTGTGGCTGTTCAAATTCTCTTCATCAACCTGTACCTATCACTGAAGGGACGGGGAGGGGAGGGCAGTCGCTTCCCAAAGCAGCTGTGTGTCAGGTAACCCACGGCTCACTGTGGCTACCATGCTGACTTGCTGGCGTCGAAGTACAGGCTCACCAGTTTCAAAGCACAGCTGACTTCTATAGTAAGAACTCTTATGTTAATAGTATTACAGCCCGTTAATTAGTTGCAGTACAGCTTCAAGAATCCAAACAATAAAACTTTTACTACAAAAAAGTTTATTAATGTTAAAAAAATGAGGACAGAAAAAGTCATTTAATTCTGTACTATCATTTATTTTATCATTAGTCTGAGTAAATAAACATTTTTCAAAATCATACCCGATTTTCTCTGAGTTTACTCATGACCTCTGTGAGGGCTGGGTAGCCTCCTTCATACCTCCAGAGGTGCACTGAAATATATTTTAAAAGAGAACATACATTTAGGGTTTCATGATACTCTTACCTTGAAAACAGTCTACGTACACATTATGTTAACACAACACAAAACTGTAATGGGCTATGTGTTGGCATATGAGTGACACCATAAATTTTCAATAATGGATTCAAATGTTAAAAAAAAGTAGTTTTTTGAAATCAATTACTGGAGAAACTATTTTAAACAAAAAACTAGACAGACTTGGAAAGCTTTGATTATAAAAACAAGTATTAAATTAAATATTATTTAAGTCATTGACAGGAAAGGCATAGGGAACAAGTGTTTATTCCAAAGACTTCTGCTTCCTACCAGCTTGATCCTGCTCGCCATACCACGTGTTCCAGGTCCCCACCAGAGTACAAGGGTAATGCTTATCTTCATGAATCTTTGGCAACACCTCTTGACTTAAAGAGAAGAAACAGCAACACTAATTAAACAACTGACAAGATCATACCAGGTGGACACATGATCAGCAACAGGGAGAAGGCCATCTACCCTGTTCTGACAACTAACATCACAATACATTTATGATAAACCTGTGTTTAGAATTACCCTTTTAGCTACGTTCTACTCTAACATCCCCCCTTATCAGAGACTCAGGTTTCTGTAATCCAACTACCTAGGACAGCTGGAAACAACTGCAGTGATAAAAATGGATAAGGAAGAGCCAAAGGTCCCAGCATTCCAGGAACTACATGGGTCTATTATTTGCTATTTCAGGAAAAAGAAAATGAAGTACCTAGGAATGGTGAAGTTTCTAAGAGCTAAGTTCTGCTGGTTCCCAAGACAGGAAGGAGAGAAATAGGAACAGAAAAAGAGCATGGAAGAAATAAGAGAAGGAAGTGATGTTTAAGACAGGGGACCACAGAAGCGGCACGAGCAGGCAGAGGTGGCCGGGGCAGAGAACAAGTTGGCTCTAAGGAGGGAGGAGGAAGACAGAGCTGGAACCCAACACAGCCTGGAAGCAACCCAGCTCTAACAGTCCCCGAGGGCATCAGAAACCAAATTAAAGATACAATGTGGAGCATAACTAGGTTCTACTCAATTCAACCAGCTGATGGGATTTAGGAAGTATCATACAATCCCATGTTGCATCATTACCAGTGACTGTACAGACTAGCAGCAAAGCCATGACAGTTATGGCAGTCTATTAATTTAACAGAGGTGCCAGAACTTGGCTCCATGGAAACTTCCTTATCGTACAGATTTTAATACCCAGAGCAAGGCAAAAGGAAGAGACATGACTTCCCAAAATAAAAGCTAAAACCTGCACATGTTCTGAATAGAAAAACTGTGATGAAAAAATAGAATACAGATTCAACAATAAATGCAAAAGGGTGTCAAGGATTGGAAATGGAACCTGATCGAACTATTTGCTGACACTGAGTGCAAGTTAGTGATCACTGCCAGAGGCTGGGCCACCAGAACTGAGTGTATATGCAGTTAACAGAGAAAAGCCCAGAATGCTCTTCTGTCTAGCCAAATGAAAACCCAAACAGTTTTATGACCTTGTACAATGACCACACCATGTGTATTTTTTGAAATGTCACCCTTCAAAAAATACACACGGTGTGATCATTGTACAGGTCAAAAAAGACTTATGTTAGAAATAACACTGGACTGATGGAAATCAAGGGTGGGGAAAGATGGATTATGTATAATTAATGGAAATGGATTTCCTTTTTTGTCATGACATGAACCCCAAATGAGAGCCAGTGTAGAAGAAAATCTGTAGAGATGACCCATGTGGTGTTGAGACAGGGGCTGGGGCCTGACGATGAGGCCTAGGTTTTCTTTGCTGGGGACTCCAAAGCTGCTCTTGGAAGCCGTGGCCTTCCTTACACGAATGAAGTCTGTAAGGCAGGTAGTACTTGTACCTAGAACTAGCTGGGTTGGGCAGACCTCATCACTGGGGCCTCTAAAAACTAGGCAGGAGTTAAATCTTTATATATTGGAAACAGTTTCAGAGAAAAGAAAAAAAAAACTTGATGAAGGAGAAAGCAGAACTCGGGGAGATTAATTTGATAAACTTCTAAGTAATGAATTGGGTGTGGGGTAAGGTACAGGTACAGCCTTGAGGCCAGGAAGGCACTCAGCAAGGCGGTTACTTAGAAATGGGGCTCAAGAGGCTGGGAGAAGGAGATGGAGACGGAAATGGAATAGAACCAAAATGCATGTCAAACGAAGAATACATAGCTCTTAGCAACCAGTTGCAAAGAACTAAGGAAAAGGTTAACTAAAACCATGGTGAGTGACACATGTGGGAGGTAGGAAGCGCCATGTGATTCTACATGTTGAATTTGAAGGGAGACGAAGACATCCAAATGGAAATATGAACACACAGGAAATGAAAATCTGAGACAGGAGATGAAGTGATACAAACAGGACAGGAAGGATAACCCAAGGAAATACTAACATAGACAAGAAATTTCATTTTATGAAAAAAGATTTAGAAATATGCATCTGCTTTGTTTTAGGACATTTTTTTAATAAAGAGAACTGTGCTGAGGTGATTAAGAAACACTATGCTAATGTTTTATTTCATGAATCACTTCCCCAAATAAAATAACAAAAAGTTTTTGCATCAAAAAATTATGCTGATTCTGGTGACAAAATCATTTGCTTTCTCATGAAAGTAGCAGATGTGAAAGGTAAAAAAATGCTTTTTAATGATGTTTGCTCATAACTGATCATTAAAATACAATTTGTTAGCTTAATCAAGAATGAATGCACTTAATTATCTTTGGTCTTAAAGTTTACAAATTCTGTAAAAGCATAGGGATCTCATTATCATATGAGAATCTGCCAAAGGGACTTGAATCCTGGTGAATGAAGACTTGAGAAGAAATGGTGGCTATATTCAAATATCTATGGGACTTCCATGTGGTGGCTTTAGTTAGGAGTAAAACTGTAAACAGTGGAGATCACGGGGATGTAAATTCTAATTCCTAACACTCAAGTTATCCAGAGATGAAATGTATGAATGTACTTAAACACACCAGTCAGGAAGGTCTGCAGAAAGGACTCAAGCACTGGTGAGTAGATGGACTAGATGGCACTATACGGTTCCTTCCAACCTAAGACTCTAGAACATTAATGTCTGAGAGCTTATGTGATGAGTTAGCTGTGTGAGTCCTTCAAATCAAAATGCCCGTGGCAGTCCCACACAGAGCTCAACTTAAGAGCCTCTGAACATTCAGCTTCAAGAAGAGGGATCAAAGATCCCACTCCGCTATCAAGGGTTAGCAGAACCAACAAATACGCAAATTGTTAATTTTCCCCAAGTAAAGGATAGTTTGGTATACACACCAAATTTTGTTGTATGCTTCTAGGCATTCCGGTTTAACATTGTGAACTGAAACAAAAGAAAATTCAACGATAAACTTATGAACAAAGGGAAAAAAGTCAACTATGAAGATAGCAAACCTATCACTCACACTGCAATTTGTATAGACTGCTTGTTTCCTTTTTGGCTAGGAGATTAGAGTGAGCATCTTTTCTTGGATCAACTTTCCGGACAAATAACGATTTTAGCCAGCTGTCTTCTCGAGGTCTATTATTAGAGGACGTCAATCTCCTATGGAATAACAAACATAAAAATGTGAGTCTCGTTAGTGGTATGAAGATTTCAGCGTCTTCAGGTAATGTCACATAGCACACCGTTTTCATAAAATCAATCCATCCAGCAAACATGCCTTGAGCACCTATTCTAGGCACTGTTATAGAACCTGGGATACCAGGGTGCGTGGGTGGCTCAGTGGGTTGAGCCTCTGCCTTCGGCTTGGGTCGTGATCTCAGGGTCCTGGGATCGAGCCCCACATCCGGCTCTCTGCTTGGTGGGGAGCCTGCTTCCCCCTCTCTCTCTGCCTGCCTCTCTGTCAAATAGGTAAAATCTTAAAAAAAAAAAAAAAAAAAAAAAAAAGAACCTGGGATACCACAAAATGTCCACTTTCCATTCTGATAGCATGCAATCGAAATAGCAAAGTGTAAAACATGTAACTTGTGGTTCTTATAATAGAGTTTTAACTTTTTAAAAGTTTTTATTTTTATTTTTTAAAAATATTATTTATTTATTTATTTGACAGAGAGAGAGAGAGAGAGATTACAAGTAGGCAGAGAGGCAGGCTGGCGGGGGCGGGGGGGAAGCAGGCTCCCTGCTGAGCAGAGAGCCCAATGTGGGGCTCAATCCCAGGACCCTGAGATCATGATCTGAGCCAAAGGCAGAGGCTTTAACCCACTGAGCCACCCAGGCACCCCTAAAGTTTTAAGTATAGCTGGCATACAATGTTGTATTAGTTTCAGGCATATAACATACTGATTCAACAATTCTACACATTAAACTATGTAAGTACAGTTAGTTTACCATCTGTCAACATTCAGCATTACAACAATATTATTGACTATATTCTCTACGTTGTAATTTTCATCCTCATGACTTATTTTATAACTGGAAGTTTGTACCTCTTTTTTTTTTTAAGATTTTATTCATTTATTTGAGAGATAGAGAGAGAGATACTGAATATGGGGAGAGGGACAGAGGGAGACAAAGAACCCCAAGGAGAGCCTGACATGGGGCTTGATCTCATGACCGTGAGATCATGACTTGAGCCCAAATCAGACGCTTACCCAACTGAGCCACTCAGGCACCCCTGGGAGTTTGTACCTTTTAATCCCCCTCACCTATTTTGCCCATCCTCCCGCTACCCACCTCCCCTCTAGTAATCACCAGTTTGTTCTCTATAGTTAAGAGTTTGTTTTTTTGTTCATTTGTTTTGTTTTTTAGATTCCACATGTAAGTGAAATTGTACGATAATTGTCTTTCTCTAACTGACTTATTTTACTTAGCACAATACCCTTCAGTTCCACCCATGTTGTCACATGATCTCATTCTTTTTTATGGCTGAATAATATTCTATCGTGTATATGTGTGTGTATATATATATATGTATCTATATGTAGCATATCTTCTTTATCCATCCATTTACTGATAAACATTTTGGTTGCTTCCATACCTTGGCTATGGTAAATAATACTGCAATAAACATATGGGTGCACGTATCTTTTTATATTAGTGTTTTCATTTTCTTTGGTTAAATACCCAGTAAGGGAATTAACTAGACTGTGTGGTATTTCTTTTCTTTTCCCCCATAAATTCCTTATACTGTACACTTCATCCTTGTGATTTGTTCATTCCATATCTGCAAGCCTTGCACCTCCTATTCCCCGTGGCATTTTTATTTTCAATGTTTCGAGGACCCTCCATATTGTTTTCCACAGTGGCTCAACCAATTAATATTTGCACCGTCAGCGTAAGATGGTTCCCTTTTCTCCACATCCTTGCCAATACTTGTTATTTCCTATCCTTTTGATACTAGCCATTTTGACAGGTGTAAGGTAAAATCTCATGGTGGTTTTGATTTGCATTTCCCTGATGATTTGTGATGTTGAACATCTTTTCACAGAGTTCATGTTTATCTTTGCCATTTCTGCTATGTGTTTTTCTCTCCTCTAATGCAATTTCTGACATAGAAAAAATACATATGGTAACCTAGAGTAGTCAAGTTCATAGAGAAAGTCGTAGAGTGGTTGCTAGAGGTTGAGGAAGGAGGAGAATGAGGAGTTATTGTTTAATTGGGACAGAGTTTGGGAAGGTGAAAAAGTTCTGGAGATGGAGGTGGTAATGCACAACAGTGTGAATTTACTCAATGTTACTACTGAACTGTACACTTAAATATGATTAAAATGGCAAGTTTTATGTTATATACACTCTACCACAATAAGTAAGTATGAAAATATACAGGGAAAATGAAATAAATTCTTTCTTTGAAAAAATTATATTGGGGTGTCTGAGTGGCTCAGTCAGTTAACTGTTTGCCTTTGGCTCAGAAAAGATATATGCACCCCTATGTTCATGGCAGCATTATTTAAAACACCCAAGACATGGAAGCAACCTAAGTCCTAAGTCCACTGACACATGAATGGATAAAGAGAGGTGGTCTATGTATATGCACATATTGTAACAGACACACATGCGCACAAAAATTATTCAGTCATAAAAAATAAATTTTTTAAAAAAGATTTATTTGTCGAGAGAGAGAGAGCAAGTGAGCATGGGGATCAGCAGGCAGAGGAAGAAGCAGGCTCCCCACTGAGCAAGGAGCCTGGGGTGGGACTCGATCCCAGGACCCTGGGGTCATGACCTGAGCTGAAGGCAGACGATGACTGAGCCGCCCAGAGCCCCAAGATTTTTTTAATAGGACTATATAATTCCTGTTTTTTCTTTATTTTACATTTTAAGTTCACTAGACAGAAACTGTATTGAAAAATTTTGGGGGGGGTGGTTAAATAGATTTTAAGACCTTAGGAATAACTATTATGAATAATGAAGAAAGGGGTACAATGCAAATTTCTAAAAATATCAGCATTAGGGAATTTCATTTACAATAACAAATATTTACCAAAGTAACCACTACTAATAGTTTTTAATTCCAGAAATGCACAGACATGCATCATCACATGTATATATATATATATTTAATTTTTATGAAATTTAATACTTTATAACATTTATTAGTACCTTATTTCCAGTTTTTTCCTGGTATAGGCAATTTAGGTATCCATTAACAGGGACCAGTGAAATAAATTTGGAATATCCAAAACCATAATAGAAGCAATCATTAAAAAGAATGAAGCAAACCTACATGCACTGATAACCTGGTATTTCTGAAAGTAAATTATGTGGGAAAAGCAGGTATAGAACTGTACCATAAATACACAGAGCGAATTGTTAATAGTAGTGATATCTGGGGAAGGTGACTGGATGTGGGGTGGGAGTTTTTTCTTCTCATGTATAGCCTTCTGGACTATTTGATAGATTTTCCATATATATATATTATTGTACTTAAAATTAGCTATAAAAGTGCACATTTAGAGAGTCTTTTATAGGAAAGGCACATAGGTATATTGGCAAACTAAATTTGGAAGGGGAAAGACCCTGAAGTAATTTTTTTCCCCTCTTCTTTAGAATTTAAGGGGATTACAAATTAATAAATACATACTTCCTGTTAGGCACTGAGTTAGGTAGCCCGTCTATGTCATCTCATTCAGTCCCCGTACAGCCTAGCAAGGTAGGTATTATCACATTTTAAGGCTTGGCTCAGAGAGGTTATATGACATGAGCTAAGACGTGGCAAAATGAAAATATGAACCCAGACCTAACTATAAAGTTCAAAAAAGTTTTGAACTAATAATATGGGATGCCTCCCAAACATTCATCTCACCAGTTGAGCATTTCCCCAGGTTTTACTAACACCAAAGGGACTATTTACTTTCAGGTGGGTAAAATGAGGTAAAGTGTATGGAAACACTCTGTAATCTACGAACGAGCCTAAGAAATCGTCATGGGACACACACAAGAATGCGAATGATGTCTGCTTATCAACTTGGGTAGCAACTGTCTTGACAAATAAAAGACAGTCCAGTCCAGCATTACCCCCAGCTGACGGTCCAACACTGAAATCTTTTCCGTGTCAGGTAGCCAAAGCTGACTCATGCACCCAGTTCATCTAGCTGTCCAAGCTGAATCACAGAACACAGCAGAAAGCGGCCATGCCAACAGCTGTCAGGGTGATAAGATCCGGGCTGGGGTTCTTTTTTGAGAATGACAAACACGATCAGTGGCCTTTATACCATCATACGTATATTGTGTGGCACTTTACAGAGGGTGGGTGGGAGGGCAGATCATTCTACAAAACATTAGACTTTATTTTTATTGTATTTTCCCAAAGATCTTATTTTTAAGTACTCTCTACACCCACCGTGGGGGCTGGGAAGATCAGGAGTTGCATGCCCTACCAGCCGAGCCAGCCAGGCACCCCACAGAACAGCAGACTTTAAATAGAGTCAGCATTATGAGCCGCGGAGCGCCCAGGTGGGGCAGGCGGTTAAGTGCCGACTCTTGGTTTTGCCTCAGGTCACGATTTCAGGTGAGACTGAGCCCCGTGTTGGGCTCCACTCAGTGCAGAGTCTGCTGGAGACTCTCTCCCTCTCCCCACTGCATGCTTTCTAAAATAAAGAAATAAATCTTAAAAAAAAGTAAGCACTATGTGCCAGGCTCTGTGGATATAAAGGTGAATCAGACGCTTCGCCTATTCAATCTCACACGCGGAGTGGTCCCAGATACTACAGAGTTACACATGCACACATGGTCCCAGATACTACAGACTTACACACACACACACGGTCGCAGACACTACAGACTTAAACACACACACATGGTTTCAGAGACTACAGACTTACACACACACACACGGTCCGAGATACGACAGACTTACACACACATGGTCTCTGATACTACAGACTTACATATACATACACGGTGTCAGATACTACAGACTTACACACACACACACACACGGTCTCAGATACTACAGACTTACACACACACACACACGGTCTCAGATACTACAGACTTACACACACACACGGTCTCAGATACTACAGACTTACACACACACACGGTCTCAGATACTACAGACTTACACACACACACACGGTCTCAGATACTACAGACTTACACACACACACACACACGGTCGCAGACACTACAGA
This sequence comes from Lutra lutra, assembly GCF_902655055.1. Taxonomy (NCBI): domain Eukaryota; kingdom Metazoa; phylum Chordata; class Mammalia; order Carnivora; family Mustelidae; genus Lutra; species Lutra lutra. The sequence continues at coordinate 24,790,031 of NC_062295.1, read as the reverse complement.
CTTAAACACACACACATGGTTTCAGAGACTACAGACTTACACACACACACGGTCCGAGATATGACAGACTTACACACACATGGTCTCTGATACTACAGACTTACATATACATACACGGTGTCAGATACTACAGACTTACACACACACGGTCTCAGATACTACAGACTTACACACACACACGCATGTGCACTGTGTGCGCTCAAGGGAATGAACCACTGGTCTGGCCTGTGAGGAGAGGAACTCCCACAGAGACGTTCTGGTTCTGTCTTGGGAGACAACACAGACTGGTGGACAAGGCAGGTGACAATTCGAGTCACAGGGTACAACAGACCCAGGGGCATGGCGTCCTGACACTGTAGGGCGTATTTGGGCAATAGCAGAGGTTCAGCGAGAACAGGGTGCGGGAGGCCGGCGAAGGAAGGGGCGCACGGGGCTAGGCGCCAGCGCACCTCGGCCGTCCGCCGCCTTCATCCCGCCGGCAGTGCGCGCTAGCGGGTCTGAGGGAAGCAGCCAGGCCGCCGCGCGGCGGGGCGGACGGCGACCGCAACGGCAGGGCGCGTGGCTGCTGGGCTTTCCGCCGGCTGCCGTGCCCCGCACGCCAGCCACACGGGAGGAACCGAGTACTCCCGGGACGGACCGAGAGCCGGCCCTGGGTTCCGAAGACGGCAGCAGGCATGAAAGGAAGGACACCTTCAAGAGATACTCCTGAGCCGGAAAGCAGAAGACGCGGGTCCCGACTAGGTGTGCAGACCGCGTTGCGCTTCGGCTGGAGCAAACCACACGAGGAACTACACGTGACTCTGAGACCCCAGGACGCGGCAGCAGCGGGGAGGCGGCTTCACTGCGCCGTGCGCCGGCGTCTACACCCGGTGCCCGCGTGGGCCAAGCACGGCGCCCGTGAAGCTGTCGAGATGAACACGCCCGGCCGTGACCTCACAGAGCTGTCTGCTGGTGGCAGCACGCGGGCAACCATGATGACAGCCCAGCGGGAGGTGAGCTCCCTGACAGGCGCGTCAGGTAGTGCCTGCGACAGCGCGGGGTCGGAGGAAAGGGACTCCCAGCGGCTTGGTGAACCCCTTCTCCGAGGAAGCCCTTGCTGCACTGGAGACTGGAAAGACGAGGACGCTTGTCAGGCCGATGCCCAGGAGAGGAGGCAGAACCGCACCTGCCAAAGCCAGGAGCCCGCGAACGTAGCTGAGGAGGCGGAGAGGAGGCTGCCTTCAGTCTTGCAGGAGAGCAGCCGTAGGTGACCCCTCCTGACCAGCAAACCCTCCGCCACCCCAATAAACCAGTTTGCAGAGAACTAGCCCCTAACTTTTCATTTAAAAAAAACCACACAGAGGGGTACCCGGGTGGCTCAGCCGTTAAGCGTCTGCCTTTCCCAGGGTCCTGGGATCGAGCCCCCCATGAGGCTCCCTGCTCAGCAGAGTCCGCTTCTCCCTCTGCCGTCCCCAAATCGTGTGTGCGCTCATGCTCTCTCAAATAAATAAAATCTTAAAAAAAATAATAAAAACTGCACAGAGATGAAGGTATACTATAATGAAGACCTCTATACCTAGCATGAAGGTGAAAAAATGATGAATATTCTATCATTTTAAATCATTCTAGATATATTTGCTTTTTTATTTTTACTAAGCCGTTTTGAAAGCAGAGTACAGACATTACAATAATTTATCCCTAAATACTTGAGCATGCACCTCCTAAGGACAACGACGAAACCATGATATCACTTTCACATCTGAAGAAAAGAGTAATTCTATCTAATATCCATTTCATACATTAAACTACCCCTAGGGGTGCCTGGGTGCCTCAGTTGCTTAAGTGTCTGCCTTCAGCTCAGGTCATGATCCCAGGCCCTGGAAGTAAGCCCCACGATGGGCTCCCTGCTCAGCATGGAGCCTGCTTTTCCCTCTTCCTCTGCCTACTGCTCCTCTGCTTGTGCGCTTGCTCCGGTGCTCTCTCTCTCCCTGTCAAATAAATAAAATTTTAAAAACAAACAAAAAAACCTGTCCCCAACTGTCCCTAAAATGTCTTTTACAGTTTTTCTAGGCAAGGATAGGGTGGGGTGGGATGGGAAAGAAAGGGGATTAGCATCCAGTCCAAGTTTGTGGAGATCTTTCCAACAGGAGAACGTTCTACTCAGAATTCTTTAGTTGTCCCCCTCACCAACAGGTTCAAGTCCTTACTCTTCACAGGACTCCAGACAAGTGTTACCACGAGTTGAGGTAGGGGAATGGTGAGAGGGAAGGTAGAGTCAAGACATGCCAGAGGCAGAACTGACATATCTGGCAGCTGGCTAGCTGGGAGAGAGCAGAAGGGGTGGACTTGGGGCCACGACACGGAAGATGTACCATTAGTGGAGAGAGAATCTGGGAGGAACAAGCAGGTTATGTTGGAGGAAGGGGAGTTGAATTCTGGGTACAAAAGCATCTCAAGTACCCGTAAGACACTAGTGAAGTGTCTGCTAAGCCACTGGAACTCTAGGCACTGCACAGAGCTGAGAGGTGCTGGCAAATAAATCTCTGGGGAAGGCTTCCTCCTTCCCCTCTGAAATCCCTCTCACAAGGCACTCAGACTCCTGTCGACAAATCCAGTTTTCTTCATCTTACCTTTTTAGCAGCATCTGGCACAGTTGCCCACCACCTCCTTGAAATACCTCCCCTTGAGCACTGCCACAAACAGGGATGTCACTGGCTGCCCCTTCCCAGTCTCCCTCTTCTTCTTATATCTAACATGTGAATTTTCTTTTTTTTTTTTTTAAATTTAAATTCAAATTAGCTAACATATAGTGTAGTACTGGTTACAGGTACAGACTTTATTGATTACCTGTAATACCCAGTGCTCATCCCAACAAGTGCCCTCCTTAATATCCATCACCCATCTAGTCCAGCCCCCCAGCCCTATTTGTTCTCCATATTTGATTCTCTAACGGTTTGCCTCTCTATTTTTATGTCATTTTATTTTTCCTTCCCTTCCCCTATGTTCATCTGTTTTGCCTTAAATTCCACATAGGAGTGAAATCATTTGTCTTTCTCTGACTTATTTGCTTAGCACAATACCCTCTGGTTCTACCCATGTTGTTGTAAATGGCAGGATTTTATTCTTTTTGATGCCTGAGTAATATTCCACTATATACAAATACATATATAATCTTTACCCATCATCAGTTGATGGGCATTTGGGCTCTTTCCACACTTTGGCCTACCAATGCCGGCATGCCTCAGGGCCTGTTTTTTAGCCCCTTTTCTATCCACACTCTTCAAACAATCTCATCCATTCCTGTGGTTTTAAAAAATATTTTATTAAGAAAAATTTCAATTAAATGCAAAACAGTATAATGAAGTCCATGGATCTACCAACATTTGGCATTTCTATATACCGATAACTCCCAAATGTAACCTACAGTCCAGACATCTCCTTTGAGGAGTTAAACAGGTCAAGTGGGCCAAACGCCTTTCCATTTGAATAGCTCACAACCATCTCAACTCCAAAAGTGCTCTGGATTCCCCATCCCTGACCTTGTACCTGTTCTTCCTTCTCTGAATTAGGAGCAAGCTCCCAGATGGCCACTACTTTATTCACTGACATTTCCCAACAGTGCCTGACACATGGTGGGCACTCATATGCTTATGGAACAAGTGACTTTCAGTAAATGGCACCAGTATGTGCCCTTGATTCTGTCTCCTTTCCAAAATCAGATTGGTATGACATAGATCAGATCATGTCACACTAGAATGTATACCTTTAAATGGCTCTCAGTATAAAATCCAAACTCTCCAAAATGGGTTGCAAGGCCTGAAATTATGGGGTTCCTGCTCCTTGCAACCTGTCTTCTGGCCTGTCTTCCCTTCACTCTTTATTTTCCATCCTCCTAGACTTTTCTGGAGTTTCCTGGTATGCCTTGCTCCTTCCCAGTCAGGGCTTTCCTGCATACTGACCCTTCAGGTCTCAGCTTAATGGCACCTTCTAGGAGGGCCCTCCATGATTTCAAGGGGGTAGGTTCCCTGATTTTCTCTCATACTACCTACCTCAACCTTTAAGTCTATGTAGGTTTTGTTTTTTTTTTTTAAACCTCTGCCACGCCTTCCTGGGAATAGTGACCACGGCTATTACGTTGAGCTCCACAAGGTTTCAAAGATATATACATTCAATATTTGTAGAATTAGTGTATTAGTTGGGTCTAGACGGAGTCCCAAAGAACTCCTACAGTTAAGGAAGTCAAAAGATACAGAGGCCTGTGAGAATAATCCAAGAGTCAACAGGTTGGGCTTCAGTTGGAGAGCATTTGGCTCCAACAGGGCATGGGGGTACTGGGCAGACCCAGGTCCAAATCTCCAGTTTACGAGCTTTGTGACCTTGGGCACGTTAGGTGACTATGTTGGGGGAACACCTTCAGCCTCAGCTGTCTTTGTTGGAAAGGAGAAAATATGAATTTTAGTTTCCTATCCCCTGTGTACGGGGAAAAAAAAAAAACAACAAAAAACAAGACACAGCAGATGCTCAATAACAGAATAGAGGGACTGCTTTGTTGACCAACTTGGAAACATACACATCAAACCTGGAGACCCAAGTTGGGCGTCAGTCCTAGGAACGCCTGATAACCCTGAGCTCAAACGCCTTTTCTAGCTGGACGTGCCCCGCGCTCTGAGGTTCCCTCTCACGCGTAAAACGCAGACCCCGACACCGCAGAGTGCGTCTGGGGCTGGATTTAGGGACCTCTCCAGCCCGGAGTAAGTCTGACAACGGGCGCCCCGCACCCCTCCGCAAGCGGCGGCTGAGTCTCTGGAGGCTCAGCACCCAACTCCAGCAGACCACGTCTGGATCCTCCGGAGGGAGGAAAACGAGAGCAAATCTGCGCCAGCCAGAGCCCGGGTCTTGACCACAGAAGCAGGACACGGAGACGTAGAGGGGATGGTTCGGAAAACCGAGTATGGGACCCAGCGCGCGGGGAGAAGTTCCCACTGGAACCCAGAGTCCGCTCCCGAAGGCGACCCGTAACGCCCGTCGCCGCGCCACCTCCGCTTTCCCGCAAGCCAGCCTGTCCGCGCTGCTCGGACGCCCCGCGACCCCGCGCGCCCCGACCACGAGCTACCGGGCCCCTGCTCACCGCCTCAGGGGCGAGCAGCAGCCCCGCCGCCGGCGCGGGTCGGCGGAGTTAGACCCCGCGGCCCAGCGCTCGCGAGCAGCCGCCGGCGACGCCAGGGCCTGGGGCCTCCGCGCGCGCGCCCTCGGCCACCGCTCGGGTCGCGCCGGGTCAAGGTCCCGCAGGCCTGGCCCGCACGGCGCGCGGACGTGGCCTGGGCACCCAGCGCCGTCCCCGCCGTGACCTTGAGCCCGGCCCCCACCGGACCGCGTTCCGACTCTGCCGAGGCTCCGTCCGCGCCGGCCTGGCCCACCGCGGCCTCGGCCCCACCGGACCCGCAGTCCCCGCGGCCCGGCCAGAGTGAGCGCTGCCGGGCCGGGGCGGGCCGGGGGACCCCGCGCCCTCCGCCCCGCGGCGGCCACTCCCCGGCCACTCCCGGAGAGGGCGGCGCTGCTCACCGGAGCGGGGCCTGGAGGCTGCAGGGCGCGGCCCGCCGCAGGAGACCGCCGGCCGAGGCCGCTCCGCGGGCGTGCAGTACTCGCGCCGCCATCTTGCTCTGGCGCCTGGGCTCCCACCACCCGGGCCGCCGCTGACGCCGCCGCCGCCGCGACCCCTCCCCCGGCCGGGCCCGCCGAGCTGGGGCGGGGCCGGGGCGGGGCCGGGGCGGGGCCGGGCGCGCGGCCGCTGCAGGGCCGGGCGCGGCCGCCAGGGGGCGCGGGGCGCACGGTCCCGGCACAGGAGGCCCGGCGGCCGGAGGAAGGAGCGCCCGAGAGGCCTGCACTAGGCGACGACGAGCCCCGCGAGGGAAGCTGGGCGCCCCGCAGGTGCGCAGAGGAACGTGGGCTTTAATCACAAGGAGCGAGCAGCACCGCGCTCGATCCGGGCCTCTCCCGGTACAGTCCGCACTTCGTGCCGGCGCAGGTATTTCCTCGTCAAGCCGAAGCCGACCCCAGGCGACGCGGTCACGGACACATCCCGGCTGGAAACACACTCAGGTCGTCGCGCGGTCTCGGGACACCGTTTTCCCGTTCATTTCAACGCTCTCCAGCTGTCCCCGTCCAGGGGCCGTGGTGTACCAGGGGGACGCGCTGAGTGCGCCGAGCGCGGAGATGGAGAGGCTCGCAAGGCGGGGAGGGGCCCGGACGGGAGAGCGAGTCTCTGCGGCGCCAGAAGCAGGGCCCGGAGTCCGGGCCGCCGGCACCACAGCGTAGTCCCATGGGGCGAGGAGCTGACTGGTGCAAGGGGGACATCTCCGGCCAAGGAAGCAACTTAGAGGCGTGAGGTCAGGACGGCAACTGTTCCCGGAAAATGCATCCCGGGTCAGATAAAAGGGCACAAGCGTAATCTCGAAAACTGCCACCCAGACGAGGTAGGCAGAAAGGGAGCGAGACCGTGCGAGAAGGGGGAGCAACGAGGAGGAGGAGACGCCCCAGCCAGCAAGGGGAGAATCTGAAGGGCCGCGCAAGACACTGCGGACGCCGAAAAGAAAATGCCCTCCGGACTGGGTAGCTGGGGCGGGGGGGGGGGGGGGTCTCTGTTACCCAGGCAGGTCTCTGCAGAAGAGGGCGGCGGCGCGGGGCACCTGGGTGGCTCCGGTGGTGATCCCAGGGTCCTGGGCGGGAAGCCTGCTTCTCCCTCTCCCACTCCTCCTGCTTGTGTTCTCCCCCTCTCTCACTGTGTGTCTGTCAAATAAATAATAAAATCTTGGCGGGGAGGGGGGAAAAAGAGCCGCAGGGTCAGGAGGCAAAGGAAGCACCAGAGCTCAAGGGGTGCAGTCTTCTGACTGGGGGATATTTGAACATGTTCATATGCTAAAGAGCCACCTGAGAGGACAAAAAGGGGTCCTGTGTATGGAAAATCGGCAACAAGGATTTGCTGCAGACCAGGGAGATAACGTAGCTCTCTCTTGGAGGCCAGTGGAAAGAAGACCAAGGGGCACAGGACAGGAGGCCAGAGGCTGTGTGGCTGAGCAAGCTCCTGATCTCACCTGGCTTACGTTAGTGAACCTGTAAGAAACTGGAGAGATCCAAAAGGGAGGCTGAAGTGAACTTTCCCCAGGGCAGAAAGGACATGACCCCATCCTTCCCTGCAGGAGCCCTCTTCAAGCCAGTGGTGTCAGTGTGCCCTTGTGACTTTCTCACATATTCTCCCAACTTCTCAGCTATTTTTCAAGAGACAAATGTTTACAGGGGCGCCTGGGTGGCTCAGTGGGTTAAGTCTCAGCCTTTGGCTCAGGTCAAGAGCCCCGGGTCCTGGGATGGAGTCCCACATCCAGCTCTCTGCTGGAGAAGCGGGAAGCCTGCTTCTCCCTCTCTCTCTGCCTACTTATAATCTCTGTCAAATAAATAAAATCTTGAAAAAAAAAAAAAAAAGAGACAAATGTTTTCTAATGCATTTTCCTGTGTTGTAAACTTGGTAAGTATTTCTTGGGTTTGACCTTGCTTTTGTGGTATTTGGCGTAAGGCCACTTATTCTGCACTTTTCCCCTCCATCATCTTCTTGCTCCGGAGTTCCATTAACCCTATGCTTCTCACTGGGCGAGGTACTTTAATTTCACAGGTGTATAGGTTAGGTTACTCGATGCCATAGAAGAAATATTGGACATATTCCTGGAGCATAATTTTTATACCAAGATTATTAAGAAAAATAAAAAAATAAAGTATATGTAAACATTTTAAGTGTTTGAGGCTTTTGAGATGGCTTGTACAGGTGTCCTGTTTCTTCCAGGATAACCGGTTCCATACAGCTTCACCTGTGGGAGACCTAGGCACTATTTTGCTTGTTGGAACATCATCTATCCAACCTCTTTTCTTCTTTCCTTATTCAGCTCAGTTTAGGTCTTAGGACCAGTCTTTGAGTAAGTCCGTCTCCTTCCTTCTAATCTTTCCTCTTCCAGTTCCATTCTCTACACTGATGCTGTAACTTTTATAGGAGTGTGAATCTAATTATATCATTCTCTTAAAAAAAATGTCAAATAACCCACAACCACCTAAGTGTAATTTCTGCCTATTTCTTTTTCTTTCATTCACTCTTTTTTTTAAGCAATAGAAGTTTATTAAGCAAGTAAACAGAAAAAGCTCTCAGGAGTGAGAGGAGTTATGACAGGATTGCCCTCTGCCTGTTTCCTTACCGGAGCTGCACTCATGTTCAAAAATGTCCCAGCAGTCCTCATCAACTTACAGAACCCCTTGGTGATGCTCCTTTCTCTCACACTTTTAGGATTTTACACTCTTCCCTCTGCGTGGAATACCCTTTCCACAACCCTCATCTACTAGCCTCGAGCCTATTCCTTTAAGATTTAGTTCTCTAGCACTATATAGTCTCTTCCGGGGAAGTTACCCTAATTTCTTCCGCACCGGTGTGCTTTTCTTTGCCACAAAGAACCCCGTGCATACCTCACTTACTAGATTATGAGCCTGAGTGTGTGGACAGTGCCTCGTGGTTACTGCTGAAACCCTGTGCTTGTAAAATACACATATTAGTTGAGACTGAAATATGTTCCAAGTCTCTTTCTAAGAGCCAGAAGACTGAAATATATAACTTAATGTTTCTTCAGGTCAAAATCTAGGTTCATAGTTTATTAATAAAAAGGAACTAAACAAACTCTCCAACTCAAATGCACAGTGTGAGAAGCTCTAAACTTCATCAATGTATCAGATTTTAGGAACTCAGTCCTATTTAATCTACACTAGAATACCGGATTAAAAAAAAAGTGACAGAATTTTCAAGTTTTATTTTCTATGTTTCAACATTCATAATACAAACTTTAATCTGATAAAGTTTGACCCCAATCAGACTGTTAATTATTTCCATTTGTAACTAGTAAAATCAGAGAAAAAATTTAAATTCAATATATGCCACCAAAAATAAATATTCACTTAATGTAGTCTTATCTGTTTTTTTTTTTAAAGATTTTATTTATTTATTTGACAGAGAGAGATCACAAGTAGACAGAGAGGCAGGCAGAGAGAGAGAGAGGAGGAAGCAGGCTCCCTGCCGAGCAGAGAGCCCGATGCGGGACTCGATCCCAGGACCCTGAGATCATGACCTGAGCCGAAGGCAGCGGCTTAACCCACTGAGACACCCAAGCGCCCAGTCTTATCTGTTTTTTATCAAAAGATATTTCCTCCCCAAATAAAGATTCTAAGATAAAGTCAAGATTCCTTTGAATGAAAAAAAAAAAAGGACACCTTCTAACACAGTGAGCTTATAAAACAATGCAGGGGACTGCTAGGCACACTTACTCTAAGAGGAAAGTATGTCCACTGAAAAGGAAATTTAAAACATGACCTTAAACTTTTATGAAAAATTTTAACGGCCTTTACTTCATTTACTTTTAACTATTCCATAAATACTGGGAGAGAAATTAGACAGTTTGTAATGAAACTTAGAAAAATTTCTTTTTCCATAAAGCAAACTTATCAATCTTTCCCTTTGGCTCCTTCTTCCAATCCTCCTTCACTGTGCTGAAGAGCTACTGAGTTCTTCCAGATTTTTGGGTAGGCAGGTGGTTTCTAAGCTGACTGGGCTTTCCAGGTAGGTAGTTCCTGCACAGGGTTTTCCAGTCACTGGATCTATGACTCGTCCAACTTTGAAAATGATCTCGGCCAGTTCATGTTTCACGTGCTTTGTTCGTGGAACAGGTAGAGCTTTGAGAAGCACGATATCCCCAACTGTGCACTGCTGAAGAGCATCGTGGGCAAAGTAGGTTTTTCGTTTATTAAAATACTGTTGAAAAAAGGGGGAACAAAACAGTAGTTCCCATCTGTGATCTGACAATACAGTATAGAATATGAAAAATGATGCACGGAAAACAAGCTGGGACTTGGGGGAAAAAATAATACACTAATACAAAAATTACCTGCTTAATTTCTGGAAAAACAGCTAAATTCTAGAGTGGATCATGTCCCTGAGCTCTCCAGCCTATTACCTTCAGTATCCTTGGTCTATCAATCATCATCATTCTTTACTCTTATTTAAACTCTTCCTTCCTAGTGGAGCCTTCTCTCCAGCCTATAAACATGCTACTTTCACTACTAGCTATGTGATCTGGGGAAGTCACTTATCATTCCAAGCTTAGTTTTTTTTTTTCTCCTCCAGCAAAAAATGAGGCTCCAATATCTGCATCTCTAAAGTTATCCCGAGAATGAAATGCTATAATACACAAAAAACACTTAGCTCCATGTGTGGCTCAAACTACAGATCGAGCCACAGATGGCCATCAACAACCTCGCTACAGAAGGTATTCTCATTCTACATGTGAGAAAACAGGTCTGGAGTAAGGCAACGGGCACAGCTAGTAAACAAGAGTCAATATTCAAGCTAAGGTATTCTCTCACGACAATAACCATGCTGTCAGTCTCCTGCTTGCTCCTATGTTATTATTGTTAATAAAAGACCACTTTATTTGCTCCCTAACCCACTTGGTGTCCCCTTCCCTCAACTCTGTCACCTCTGAGGCACCTGGGTGGCTCAGTCGGTTAAGTGTCTGTTTTTGGCTCAGGTCATGATCCCAGAGTCCTGGGAATGAGTCCTGCATCAGGCTCCCTGCCTCTCCCTCTACCCCTCCACCTTCCTGGGCGCACTCTCTCAAATAAAATCTTTAAAAACCAAAACACCCTGTCACCTCTGCTCCTGTGTTTTTCATCCTAGATAGCAAAGAGCATTTCTACCTCCCTGTATTCCCAACCTTGAATGCAGAGCCATCCCTGGCACTTTCTCTCGCTTCCTTGCACTTCTAACAAATCAAAGACTCTATTTTTTTCTGAAATCTACTTTTCCCGCTCCATTTGCATTACTCCAAGGACTGTTTAGGTCCTTATATCCAGTTCTAGACTTTTGCAAAAGCCTTCTTATCCACTTCCTTACATCCAGTCCTCACCCTATGTCTCCAAGTCTGCCTTCCTTTGCCTATAGGATGAAATCCAACAACACGACATCCAAGACCTCTCTCAGTCCAGCTCCCAGTGTCCTTCCATTCACTCATCAACAGTCAGTGCCTATGGGGGTCAAGCTCTGGGCTTGATCTTGCCAAACTACTTGTTGTTCCTGCCCAATGTCATGCCCTTTAATGGCTAAAAGAACTTCCATAAACCACTCACCATGGCCAGAATGACTCCCCCAAACCTGGTCCTTTGGATAAAAGCCTTTCTGTGATTCAGCCCCAATGTCTCTTAACTGAGGAGGCCCTCCTTCACCCATGTGGGAAGATAACAGGTGTCCTGCTCTCTGCTCCCAGTACTTTGCATACGAATGACTATAGGAGTTATCAGACCCAGTTAAAATTAACTCTATGTGTCCACGGAATTGAGAATGGACCACGATCAATTCACTTCGTTATACCCACAGATCAGCACAGTGTCTGGCTCACAGCGGATGCCCAGGGCACCTGTCCTGGCGGAACCGTTTCTCTGCTCAGAACCCACAACATGCTGTGATTTACCAGTGTCTTCTGAAAAAGGACATCCCTCACCTTTAATAAATAGGGATCCAAAACGAGCCTGGTCACTCTCACTTTGGCTGTTTTTTGCATTGCTGTTCCAATCACCTTCCCCACGATCCACTTGGCGTGGACGGACGAACGAACTATTGACATCACGTGGCTTTGGTCACCTGCAAAACAAATTCCGAAGTTTAATGTGCGGGCTGTTGGGCTCACACACTGAATTTTGTTGCTAGAACTGCCGAAGTTCAGAAACATCTCTTGTCGGCCTTCCGGAATCGCCACTTCAGACGCTTGCGTTCCGTCTCCTTCCCCCAACCTTCCACCTTCACACCGTTGACGGAGCCGGCGTTTTAGCCCAGGCCCCAGTCTCTCCGTGCTCAACGGGAGCGAGAACAGGCTCCCGCCACAGCAGCGCTTTGAGGTGCGCGGTCGCGGCGTCCCCGATTTCGTTCCTTCCGCTGGGCGTGCCTGTCCCTGAAGGCGCCGGCCCCGCGCTCGCGCGCAAGGCCCAGACGGCCGGGACGTCCCCGCCCCCGGGAGGGCACCTCCGCTGGGGACTTTCTTGGCCAACGCTGGGTCCGTCCGCCGGGCCTGGGGTACGCTGGGGTGACTGACCCTCCCGCCCCGCACTACTCCGGGGTCAGGCACTCGCCTCGCCTCCAGGCTCTCACCGGACGGCGTCCTCCTCCTCCGGATTCACCCACTGCAGCCGCAGGACACAAACCGCGCTCGTCCCACCGCTCCGCTTTCCCCGCGCGTGGTGCTGTAGGCCAGCGGGAGAGCGAACCGCAGCGTGATGACGTCATGTCCTTGCACGACGGCTCCTCTCATTGGTCGCGTGTCCCATCGGCCATGGGCGGGGTAAAGGCGTGGCTCCGCCCACTTCCCTTAAAGGGAACCGCGGACAGTGGGTCAACTGGGGACTTGTACCTGCGCCTTGTTCCCGCGTGGTGCTGCTGGAGCGTGGAGGATTTCGGCCTTTCCTTTAACTACTCCATCCGGTTTCCTCTTTTTCCGCCGAGCTCCCAGGCTTGGACAAGGCCTTTCAGATCAGAGGAACCTCGTTCATTCATTAAACACCGGACATTGGACACTGCTAAATGATGAGACCTAAGCATTCTAGCCCCACAGCTGCTTTAAAGAAACACTGTAGGTTTTTGTGCCCAGTTTGATTTTACACGTTATTTCTCAATATCTATGAGACGGAGAGAAGTCCAGCGTTGGCACATACATACCTGCGACAGTGACGAAGGAGCTCCATGGGCCATGAGCTGCTTGACGGCGCCTTCTCAGAGGGACGGAGAACTGGGAATGTATGAGGAAATTAAGAGAAACGGAAAACAATAGCTACTGGCACAGACAATATGAGGGCCAAAATATGGGTATGGAATCCTGTCTTTAACCATTGAAACATCTTAGCGACTGGTGAGGGAAGACAGAAAATAAGAATTCTCCCATACGTTAGTCTGTCCAACACTCACTTCTTTCTTAGCAAACTGGTAAAGAACACCTCTTAGATTCTGTGCGAGGCAAAAAGATGAAATAAAGAAGACTCCTGCTCTCAAAAAGCCCACAGTCTAGTAGGGACAGGTGAGTAAAGAAAGAAGTGTATTCCGACAGTATAAGAGGGTTCCCCTTTCTCCACATCCTCGCCAACACACGTTGTTTCCTGTCTTGTTGATTTTGGCCATTCTCACTGGTGTAAGGTGGTATCTCAGTGCGGTTTTGATTTGAATCTCCCTGATGGCTAAACGGTGTGGAGATTCCTTAAGAAATTAAAAACAGAGCCACCCTATGACCCTGCAATTGCACTGCTGGGTATTTACCCCAAAGATACAGATGGAGTGAAAAGAAGGGCCATCTGTACCGCAATGTTCATGGCAGCAATGGCCACAGTCGCCAAACTGTGGAAAGAACCAAGATTCCCTTCAGTGGACTAATGGATAAGGAAGATGTGGTCCATATACACCATGGAGTATTATGCCTCCATCAGAAGGGATGGGACTGGAGGAGATTATGCTGAGTGAAATAAGTCAATTATCATATGGTTTTGCTTATTTGTGGAGCATAAGGAATAACAAGGAGGTCACTGGGAGATGGAGATGAAAAGTGAGTTGGGGGAAACTGGAGGGGGAGACAAACCATGAGAGACTATGAACTCTGAGAAACAAACTGGGGGTTTTGGAGGGGTGGGTGAGCCTGGTGGTGGGTATTAAGGAGGGCACATGTTGCATGGAGCACTGGGTGTGGTGCATAAACAATGAATTCTGGAACACCCAAAAGAAATTAAAAAAAAAGTAAAAATTAAAAAAAAAAGAAAGAAGTGTAAAACAATTGTACATTATGGGAATCTTGAGAAAGGAATGCATACTTTTGTGGAGAGAGAAGACTTGATCAATACATAGCCCTTGACCAGAGGCTGTATAGCTTGAGAGGAGAGGGACATGGGATTTGGGAAGGGCATTTGAGGCAGAAAGGAGAGCATGTGCAGGGGTGCTGGGGTGTGAGAGACAGTATGATGAGCAGGAGGCTGATACAGGAAAAGAATGGCAGGGATAGAAATTGGTCAGAGATAGGCCTCTACCTTGTTAAGTGCCTGACCTCACTTTTTGTTCTAAATGATGAGAAGCCTTTGAGAGATATGAATAGTTTTGCTAGCCTTCAACATCATCGTGGTAGGAGTGTGGAAGAGAGGAGAGATGTTGGGGAGATTGGAGGCTAGATGCTTTGTCAGGGGATGGTGAAAACCTAAATTGAAGCAGTGGGAATGGAAGAAAGAAGGTGGGTTGGAGAAGTGATTAGGAAATTGGTCATGTGAGGCAAGGGGACAGAGAGGAGGTAAGAGTGTGTGCAAGTGTGGCAAAACCTTAACATGTCCACAACTGAGCTCCTTGTCCCTCAACCTTACTCCGCCTCCTTTTCTCAAAGGCATCATCATGCACTCAATTAGTCAGGCGCATCTTGGGTTACACTCTCTTCTCTTCTTTTATGAGTATTGTCATTTCTACTTCCCAAATATTTATTGTCTATTTCTCTCCATCTCCACTAACCCAAGCCACCATCATTCCTGACTTAGACAAATGCAACTGCCATCCTTTAATTCTTTGCTTCCGTTCTTGTTTTTCTCTACATAGCAGTCAGAATATGCACATTGGATCATGACATTTCCTTGTTTAAAAACCCTATATATGGGTGCCTGAGTGGCTTAGATGGTTAAGTATCTGCCTTCAGCTCAGGTCATGATCTCAGGGTTCTGGGATCCAGTCCCGGGTCGGGCTCCCTGCTCAGTGGGGAGTCTATTCTCCCTCTGCCCCTCCCCTGCTTGTGTTCTCTCTCTCTCTCTCTCTCAAATGAATAAATAAAAATTGAAAAAACAAAACAAAACCCTGACTGCTTCCCATTGCACTTGAATACATTTCAAGATCCTTAAAGGGCCTACGGGGTTGTACCATTTGGGAGTGCTTTTGGTGAATGTCTGCCTATCAGTCAGGTAAACAAATAGAAGTTCTTAGGGGTGGTGTCACATCATGAAACAAGGTGTTGAGAGGTTTGCAGTCCAGGTCTAGTGAGGATCTCAACAATGTCATCAAGGAGTCATGTGCTTTCTATCTTTTATCTGCTATCCTCAGTGCTTTGGCTTGTTACCTCATGGGTGCAAGATGGCTGTGGTAGTACCAGGAAGCACACTGAGTATCATGGCATAGAGGAGGAGCAAGGGCAGCATCAGCCCATCTGGCTTTTTATCAGGGAAGCAAAAACTTCTGCTTATGTCTGCTTCACCAGAACTGTGCCATATGACCATCTATTAAAGCCTCAGTTTTAAGAAAGGCTGGGAAGATGTGTGTACAGCATCTTTACCTCTGTATTGGAAGCAGGCAAATGAGAAAGGGGATTGGGAGTGGAAGTTGGGTTAAGTATTGCAAAGTAGCTGCCGTAAATATCTTTTGTTTACTTCTCCATCTCAATTTACATTCATCACCCTGTTAGCCACTATGCTCCAGTTATACTCTTAGCTTCTTGCATAAGCCAAGTTTAGTGAATCCTTTTATCCTGAGATTCTAGTCTTTCTTCATTACAAAGAAATTCTTTTTATCCTACCTTTCTTCTTTCTCTTCCTCCCTTCTTCCATTTTCTCCTTCCTTCCTTTATAGTTTCTCTTCTTTACTTTGTAATTATTTCTTTCTGGAAGTTCTTGAAGAATTTAGATTTTGCATAGGTTAAAAATGTATATATTTGTACCCTTTTAAGACCTTGAAATACATAGGAATTTTTCAGATGATTAATTAATTTATAATCTATTATTTTGTTAATCCTTGGCAAAAGTGTATTTTTTATAGCCTTAGAACATGTTATTGTTTCTCTCCCCACTCCCTTTAATCTCTGTTCTATCTGGCATTTCCTTTTTAGACAATCCAGCATTATTTATGTCAAAATTTTCCAGCACAGTTATAAAACCTTTTTAGTATTTGAAAATCACTTCTGTATGTAGGTTTGCTTATCTCACATTTTTACAGATTTTATTTTATGGTTATGTGGTCCACTCATTTTATATTATTGTAAACCAGCCACACTCTATTTTCTATCATATCTCTGAAGTGGATGTTAATTCTTTCATATCTCTGCATCATCATTAGACTAAGTTGTACACATTTTATTTTTCAAAGTTCTTAGCTAAATTTCAGTTAGTTCACATAGAGTGTAATAGTCATTTCACGTGTACGATATAGTGGTTCCACACCTTCCATACTACACCTGGTGCTCATCTCAAGTGCAGTCCTTAATCCCATCGCCTATTTAGTGCCTCTCCCCACCTCCCCTCTGATAACCATCAGTTTGTTCTCTATAGTTCAGAGTCTGATTCTTGGTTAGCTTCTCTCTCTTTTTTCTTTGCTTATTTGTTTTGTTTCTTAAATTCCACAGAGGAGAGAAATCATAGGGTATTTGTCTTTCTCTGAGTAACTTATTTTGTTTATACTCTCTAGCTCCATCTGTGTCATTGTGAATGGTGAGATTTCCTTCTTCTTTATGGCTGAGTAATATATAATCTCACATCTTCCTTATCCATTCATCAGTTGATGGACACTTGGGCTATTTCCATAATTTGGCTATTTCAGATAATGTTGCTATAAACATTGGGGTGCATGTATCCCTTTGGATTAGTATTTTTGTATTCTTTGGGTAAATACCTAGTGGTGCAATTGCTGGCTGATAGGGTAGCTCTATTTTTAACTTTTTGAGGAAACTCCACCAGCACACTGTTTTCCAGAATGGCTGCATCAGTTTGCATTCTGATCAGCAGTTCAGGAGGGTTCCCCTTTTTTCACATCCTCATCAACACCTGTTGTTTTATGTGTTGTTGATTTTAGCTGTTCTGACAGGAGTGAGGTAATGCCTCATTGTGGTTTTGATTTGCATTTCCCTGATGCTGACTGATGTTGAGCATCTTTTCATGTGTATGTTGCCCATCTGTATGTCTTCTTTGGAAAAATGTCTGTTCATGTCTTCCGTCCTTTTTTGAATTGGATTATTCATTTATTGGGCATTAGGTTTTATAAGTTCTTCACATATTTTGGATACTAACCCTTCATCCAATATGTCATTTGAAAATATCTTCTCCCATTCCATAGGTTGCCTTTTAGTTTTGTTGACTGTTTCCTTTGCTGTGCAGAAGCTTTCTATTTTGATGAAGTTTATTTTTGCTTTTGTTTTCCTTGCCTCAGGAGACATATCTATAAAGAAGTTCCTATGGCCGATGTCAAAGAATTTACTGCCTGTGTTCTCTTCTAGAATTTTTATGGCTTCAGGTCTCACATTTAGATCTTTCATCCATTTTGAATTTACTTTTATGTATGGTGTAAGAAAGTGGTCCAGTTTCATTCTTTTGTATGCTGTTCTCCAGTTTTCTCAACACCATTTGTTGAAGAGCCTGTCTTTGGATATTCTTTGTCAAAGATTAGTTGACCAGGGGCACCTGGGTGGCTCAGTGGGTTACAGCCTCTGCCTTCTGCTCAGGTCATGGTCCCAGGGTCCTGAGATCGAGCCCCACATTGGGCTCTCTGCTCCATGGGGAGCCTGCTTCCTCCTCTCTCTCTCTCTGCCTGAGTCTCTGCCTACGTGTGATCTCTGTTTGTCAAATAAGTAAATAAGTAAGTAAGTAAGTAAGTAAATAAATCTTAAAGATTAGTTGACCACACATTTATGGGTTCATATGGGTTTTCTATTCTGTTCCATTGATCTATGCGTCTATTTTTTGTGCCAGTATCATACTGTCTTGATCACTACAACTTTGTAATATAACTTGAAGTCTGGAATTGTGATTCCTCCAGTTTGCTTTTCTTTTTCAAGGTCTCTTTGGCTCTTGAGGGTCTTCTTTGGGTCCATACAGATTTTAGGATTATGTGCTCTAGCTCTGTGAAAAATGTTTTTCGTGTTTTGATAGGGATTGCATTAAATCTGTAGATGCTTTGGGTAGTATAAATGTTTTAACAATATTTGTTCTTCCAATCTATGAGCATGGAATGTCTTTTCATTTCTCAGTCTTGGCTTCAATTTCTTTCATCAGTGTTTTCATAGCTTTCAGAGCACAAGTCTTTCACCTCTCTTTGGTTAGGTTTATTCTTAGGTATCTTATTGTTTTTGGTGTGATTGTAAACGGGATTGGTTTCTTAAATTTCTCTTTCTACTGCTTCATTATTGGTGTACAGTAATGCAATAGATTTCTGAACATTGATTTTGTATCCTGTGACTTTACTGCATTCATTTATCATTCTAGCAGGTTTTTGGTGGATTTTTTCAGGTTTCCTTCCTTCCTCCCTTCCTTCCACCCTTCCTCTCTTCCTTCCTTCCTCCCGTTCTTCCTTTCTCCCTCCCTCCTTCCCTTCTTTCCTTCCTTCCAGAGATTTTTTTTCCTTCCAGAGATTTTATTGATTTGACAGAGCATGGGTAGGAGAGCATAAGCGGTGTGGGGAGGGTGCTGTCAGAGGGAGAAGGAGAAGTAGTCTCCCCACTGAGCAGGGAGCCTGATGTGGTTTGATTCTAGGACTCTGGGATTATGACTTGAGCCAAGGGCAGATGCTTAACTGACTGAGGCACCCAGGTTCCCTCTTTCAGGTTTTCTACATGGAGTATGATGTCATCTACAAATAATGAAAGTTAGATTTCTTCCTTGTTGACTTGGATGCCTTTTATTTCTTTTTATTATCTGATTTCAGTGGCTAGGACTTCCAGTACTATGTTAAATAATAGTGGTTAGAGTGGACATCTCTGTCTTGTTCCTGACTGTAGAGGGAAAGCTCTCAGCTTTTTTCCCATTGAGGATGATATTAGCCATGGGTTTTTCATATATGACCTTTATTCTGTGGAGGTATGTTCCCTCTAAACCTATTTCCTTGAGGGTTTTTGATCATAAATGGATGTTGTACTTTGTCAAATGCCTTTTCCACATCTAATGAGAGGATCATATGGTTCTTATCTTTTCTTTTATTAATGTGATGTATCATGTTGATTGCTTTGTTAATAATTGAACCACACTTGTAGTTCAGGAATAAGTCCCACCCGATCATGGTGAATGCTTTACATGTATTGCTGGATTCAGTTTGCCAGTATTTTATTGAGAACATTTGCAACTATGTTCATCACAGATATTGGTCTGTAGTTCTCTTTTTTAGTGGTATCTTTATCTGGTTTTGTTATCAGGGTAATGATGGCCTACAGAATATATTTGGAAGTTTTCCTTCCTTTTCAATTTTTTGGGATAGTTTTAGAAGAATAGGCATTAACTCACCTTTAAATGTGTGGTAGAATTCGCCCATGAAGCCATCTGGTCCTGGACTTTTGTTAGTTGGGAGTTTTTGATTACTGATTCAATTTCTCTTTTTTTTTTAAAAAAGATTTTATTTATTTATTTGACAGAGAGAGAGAGATCACAAGCAGAAAGAGAGGCAGGCAGAGAGAGGGGAGGAAGCAGGCTCCCCGCAGAGCAGAGAGCCCGATGCGGGGCTCGATCCCAGGACCCTGAGATCATGACCTGAGCCGAAGGCAGCGGCTTAACCACTGAGCCACCCAGGCGCCCCACTGATTCAATTTCTTAACTGGTTACCAGTCTGTTCAAATTTTGTTTCTTCTTATTTCAATTTTGGTAGTTTTTTTTTAATTTGACAGACAGAGATCACAAGCAGGCAGAAAGGCAGGCAGAGAGAGAGGAGGAAGCAGGCTCCCCGCTGAGCAGAGAGCCTGATGTGGGGCTTGATCCCAGGACTCTGGGATCATGACCTGAGCCGAAGGCAGAGGCTTTAACCCACTGAGCCACCCAGGTGCCTCTCAATTTTGGTAGTTTTTATGTTTTTAGGAATTTATCCATTTCTTCCAGGTTGTCCAGTTTGTAGCATATTGTTTCTCATAATATTCTCTTGTACTTGTTTGTATGTCTGTGGTGGTTGTTGTTTATCCACTTGCATTTGTGATTTTATTTATTTGGGTCCTTTCTCTTCTCTTTTTGATAAGTCTGGCTAGAGGTTTATCAATTTTATTTTTTTTCCAAAGGGGCAGCTGGTGGTTTCATTGATCTGTTCTATTGATTTTTTGGTTTCTATAACATTTATTTCTGCTCTAATTTTTATTATTTCCTTCCTTCTGCTGGCTTTAGGCTTCCTTTGTTCCATGTGTAGTTTTAGGTTTCTTTTATCAATGAAAGGAGGTGAATCAGGATCTTTCTGTGCTGCCATCTTGAACCCTCTCCATCCCATTTTCCTTTGCCCATTAAAATTTGAGTTATTTGTTACTTTGCTATTTACTTGTAGGAGATTCTTATATATTTTGGATATTAACCTGTTATTGGATACATGATTTGAAAATACTATCTCCCATTTCTAGGTTACTTTTTAATTATTATTATTATTATTTTTATCCCTTTGCTCTGCAAAGTTAATGAGTCGACTTGTTTACTTTTGCTTTTGTTTTCTGGGCTTTTGGTGTCATTTAAAAAAAAAAACTGTTGACAAGACCATGTCAAGGAGATTCTCTGTTATGTTATCTTCTAGAAATTTTATGATTTGGGGTCATATGCTTAAGTTTCTAATCCATTTTGTGCTGCTATTTTTTACACACTGTAGTCTGGTGTAAAATAACCATTCAAAGATTTTATTTATTTATTTATTTATTTATTTATTTATTATCAGAGAGAGAGAGAGAGAGAGCAAGAAGGCAGAGAGGCAGGCGGGGGGGGGGGGGAGAGAGAGAAGCAGGTTCCCCGCTGAGCAAGAAGCCTGATGCTGGACTCTATCTCAGGACTCTGGGATCATGACCTGAGCAGAAGGCAGCGGCTTAACTGACTGAGCCACCCAGGCATCCCCAATTTTATTCTGTACATATGTTCACTTAGTTTCCCTAACACCATTTATTGAAGAGGTTATATTTCCCCATTGTATACTCTGGCAACTTCATTGAAAATTTGTTGCCTATGTGTCATATACTTCTAGGAATTCCATTCTGTTCTACTGGTCTAAGTGTCTCTTTTTATTAGGATAATGTTCTCTAGATCCATCCATATTGTGCTATAGATCAGTACTTATTTCCTTTTTATCATTGAATACTATTCTGCTTTATGTATATAGCACATTTTGTTTATCCATTCATTAGTTATTGGATATTTGGGCTGTTTCTGCTTTTGGCCTATTATGAATAATGCTATGAATGTAAATTTTGTACAGATACATGTTTTTATTTTTCTTGGGGATATACCTAGGAGAATTACCTGTCAGATGTAACTCCACATTTATCGTTTTGAAGAACTGCCAGACTCTTCCAAAGCAGCTGCACCAATTTACATTTCTAACAGCAGTGCCTGAACATTTCAATTTCTCCCACTGTCCTCCCCAACACTTGCTATTATTTTGGTTGTAGCCATATAAGAGGTTTTGAAGTGGTATCTCATCTTTTTGATTTGCATTTTGATTTGCATTTCCTCAATGGTTAATGATGTTGAGTATCTTTTCATGTGTTTACTGGACATTTTTATGTCTTCCTGGAGAAGTGTCTATTCAGATTTTTTGCTCATTTTCAATTAGGTTGTCTTTTTTTTTAATTAGGTTGTCTTTTCAAAAATATTTTTATTTGAGAGAGAGAGAGAGAGAGAACAAATGAGAGCCTGAGCCAGTGGGGAGGGAGCAGAGGGACAGGGAGGAGCAGACTCCTGGTGAGCAGGGAGTCTGATGCAGGACTCTATCCCAGGACCCTGGGATCCATGAGCTGAGCCAAAGGCAGACACTTAACTGACTGAGCCACCCAGGTGCCCCAATTAGGTTGTCTTTTTATTGCAAGTTTTCCACAAATGGCCTACTAGATCTTTACGTATTCTAAATATGAATCTCCATCAGATGTGATTTGCAGATATTTCTTTCCAGTATGTGTCTTGTCTTTCTACTTCTTGATGATTTCCTTGGCAGCACAAATTTTTTTTACATTTTGATAAAGTCTGATTTGTCTATTTTTTCTTTTGTCATTGTAGTTGTGGTATTGCATCTAGGAAGACTTTGCTTGTTCAAGGTTATGAAGATTTAATACTAAGTAGATTTTTTGTTTATTTACCATTTTTTAAAAAAATTATATTTACAGATCTTATATTTAGTAGGTCTTTGATCCTTTTTGAGTTTTTTTTTATGGTGTAAGAAAAGAGTCTAACTTTATTCTTTTGTATGTGGACTCCAGTTGTTCCAGCATCATTTGTTAAAAAAATTCTTCTTTCCTTATTGAATTGTCATGACACCCTTATTAAGGAACGTATGTATTGCATGGAGCACTGGGTGTGGTGCATAAACAATGAATCTTGGAACACTGAAAAAATAAATAAAATAAAAAAAATTGATTGACCATCATAAATGTAAGGGTTTATTTATGGACTCTCAATTGTGTTCTATTGATCTATATGTCTAATCTATGCCAGTACCATTGTGTCTAGATTATGATAGCCTTGTAGTAATTTTTGAAATCAATAAGTGTGAGTCCTCTACCTTTGTTTTTTTCAAGAATATTTTGTCTATTCTTGCTCTTTGTGTTTCTATATGAATTTTAGGATTAGTTCGTCAGTTTCTGCAAAAAAAAAATAAAAAGCTGAGATTTTATTAGATCTGTGTTAGATCTGTCTTCTGCCTTTCTTAGCCATTGTTCATTTCCTTCTTCCACTGAAGACTTTCTTTATCCTTTGTATTTTTTTTTAAAGATTTCATTTGTTTATTTGACAGAGAGAGAAATCACAAGTAAGCAGAGAGGCAGACAGAGAGAGAGGGGGAAGCAAGCTCCCTGCTGAGTAGAGAGCCCAATGTGGGGTCGATCCCAGGACCCTGGGATCATGACCTGAGCTGAAGGCAGAAGCTTTAACCCACTGAGCCACCCGGATACCCCTTTATCCTTTGTATTAAAATATTTTGGTTTCATGTTTCTCGCAGATGAAAATATTAGACTTATATAACAAATGTGCTCATCTAACTATATGATCCTGAATATAAGAGTGACACCAATAAATGGAATCAATAAAATACCTTTATTTCTAAGGATATTGGAATGTTCAGATCTATTTGGAAACATTTTGGTGATTATGTTAGCTGATAGTATGTTACAAGAAATCGTAAGAAGATAAAACTGCTCTAAGGGCAAACATTTTCAGACAAAGGGCCTGTTTTCAGGTTCACTCCTTGCCTTCCTCTTGGTAATACGCCTGCCCTATTTGTCATGGGATGTGAGTTGTTATTGTGATGAGGGGATTGTAGTGTGTGGAATAATGTCTGACCAAAATTCATGTCTACCCAGAACCTGAGAATGTGACTTCATTTTGAAATAGGGTCTTTGCAGATGTAATTAGTTAAGGATCTTGAGATAATATCATATTGGAATTATGACAGGTGCTAAAACCAATGTTATAAGAAGTGAGGAGACAGAGATACACGGAGAAAAGGGCCATGCAAAGATTGAGGAAGAGACTGACATGATGCAGCTGACATAAGCCAAGGGTTTCTGGGAGCCTGGAGAATCTAGGAAGAAGAAAGATTTTCCCCTGAAGTCTTCAGAAAGAACATGGCCCTGCTGAAATCTTGATTTTGTACTTTAGCCTCCAGAACTCAGAGGATACATTTCTGTTGCTTTAAACTACTTAGTTTGTGGTAGTTTGATATGTCAGCCCAAGGAACTTAATAAGCTGGTGTGTGTGAAATTATGAAAAAAATTTTTAAATATTTTGTTTATTTGACAGAGAGCTAGAGAGAGAGCACAAGTAAGCAGAGCGGCAGGGAGAGGGGGAGAGAGAGAAGCAGGCTCTCCACTGAGCAGGGAGCCCGATGCAGGGGCTGATCCCAGGACCCTGGAATCATGACCCGAGCCAAAGGCAGCTGCTCAACCAACTGAGCCACCGGGCGCCCCTGAAATGTTGTGAAGGTAGCAGACTTTGATAGAATAAGCATTTTCAAATGTACCATTAAGACTAGGGGTCAGCAAACTGTAACCTATAAGCTGTATCTGGCCTACTGCAGGCTTTAAAAATTAATTCCAATGTAATGAGTACACAGTGTCATATTAGCGTCAGGTGTACAATGTATACTAAACAATTCTTTATTAATTTTTAAATTTTTTATTAACATATAATGTATTATTAGCCCCAGGGTACAGGTCTGTGAATCGCCAGGTTTATACACTTCACAGCACTCACCATAGCACATACCCTACCCAATGTCCATAACTCCGCCACCCTCCCCCTCCCCCCTTCCCCTGGCAACCCTCAGTTTGTTTTGTGAGATTAAGAGACTCTTATGGTTTATCTCCCTCTCAGTCCCATCTTGTTTCATTTATTCTTTTCCTAACCCCCAAACACCCCATGTTGCATCCCCCTTCCTCATATTAGGGAGATCATATGATAGTTGTCTTTCTCTGATTGACTTATTTCGCTAAGCATAATACCCTCTAGTTCCAACCACGTTGTTGCAAATGGCAAGATTTTATTTCTTTTGATGGCTGCATAGTATTCCATTGTGTATATATACCACATCTTCTTTATCCATTCATCTGTTGATGGACATCTAGGTTCTTTCCATAGTCTGGCTATTGTGGACATTGCTGCTATAAACATTCAGGTGCACGTGCCCCTTCGGATCACTACGTTTGTATCTTTAGGGTAAATACCTAGTAGTGCAATTGCTGGTCGTAGGGTAGCTCTATTTTCATCTTTTTGAGGAATCTCCATGCTGTTTTCCAGAGTGGCTGCACCAGCTTGCATTCCCACCAACAGTGTAGGAGGGTTCCCCTTTCTCCGCATCCTCGCCAGCATCTGTCATTTCCTGACTTGTTAATTTTAGCCATTCTGACTGGTGGAGGTGGTATCTCATTGTGGGTTTTTTTTTTTTTTTAAATTTTTTTATTTTTTTCAGCATAACAGTATTCATTATTTTTGCACCACACCCAGTGCTCCATGCAATCCGTGCCCTCTACAATACCCACCACCTGGTGCCCCCAACCTCCCACCCCCCACCCCTTCAAAATTCTCAGATCGTTTTTCAGAGTCCATAGTCTCTCATGGTTCACCTCCCCTTCCAATTTCCCTCAACTCCCTTCTCCTCTCCATCTCCCCTTGTCCTCCATGCGATTTGTTATGCTCCACAAATAAGTGAAACCATATGATAATTGACTCTCTCTGCTTGACTTATTTCACTCAGCATAATCTCTTCCAGTCCCGTCCATGTTGCTACAAAACTTGGGGATTCATCCTTTCGTTCTTTTTTTTTTTTTTTACAGCTTTATAAACATATATTTTTATCCCCAGGGGTACAGGTCTGCGAATCGCCAGGTTTACACACTTCACAACACTCACCATAGCACATACCCTCCCCAATATCCATAACCCCACCCCCTCTCCCAACCCCCTCCCCCCATCAACCCTCAGTTTGTTTTGTGAGATTAAGAGTCACTTATGGTTTGTCTCCCTCCCAATCCCATCTTGTTTCATTTACTCTTCTCCTACCCCCTCAACCCCCCATGTTGCATCTCCTCTCCCTCATATCAGGGAGATCATATGATAGTTGTCTTTCTCCGATTGACTTATTTCGCTAAGCATGATACCCTCTAGTTCCATCCACGTCGTCGCAAATGGCAAGATTTCATTTCTTTTGATGGCTGCATAGTATTCCATTGTGTATATATACCACATCTTCTTTATCCATTCGTCTGTTGATGGACATCTAGGTTCTTTCCATAGTTTGGCTATTGTAGACATTGCTGCTATAAACATTCGGGTACATGTGCCCCTTCGGATCACTACGTTTGTATCTTTAGGGTAAATACCCAGCAGTGCAATTGCAGGGTCATAGGGTAGTTCTATTTTCAACATTTTGAGGAACCTCCATGCTGTTTTCCAGAGTGGTTGCACCAGCTTGCATTCCCACCAACAGTGTAGGAGGGTTCCCCTTTCTCCGCATCCTCGCCAGCATCTGTCATTTCCTGACTTGTTAATTTTAGCCATTCTGACTGGTGTGAGGTGATATCTCATGGTGGTTTTGATTTGTATTTCCCTGATGCCGAGTGATATGGAGCACTTTTTCATGTGTCTGTTGGCCATCTAGATGTCTTCTTTGCAGAAATGTCTGTTCATGTCCTCTGCCCATTTCTTGATTGGATTATTTGTTCTTTGGGTGTTGAGTTTGCTAAGTTCTTTATAGATTTTGGACACTAGCCCTTTATCTGATATGTCATTTGCAAATATCTTCTCCCATTCTGTCAGTTGTCTTTTGGTTTTGTTCACTGTTTCCTTTGCTGTGCAAAAGCTTTTGATCTTGATAAAATCCCAAAAGTTCATTTTTGCCCTTGCTTCCCTTGCCTTTGGTGATGTTCCTAGGAAGATGTTGCTGCGGCTGACGTCGAAGAGGTTGCTGCCTGTGTTCTCCTCGAGGATTTTGATGGATTCCTTTCTCACATTGAGATCCTTCATCCATTTTGAGTCTATTTTCGTGTGTGGTGTAAGGAAATGATCCAATGTCATTTTTCTGCATGTGGCTGTCCAATTTTCCCAACACCATTTATTGAAGAGGCTGTCTTTGTTCCATTGGACATTCTTTCCTGCTTTGTCGAAGATGAGTTGACCATAGAGTTGAGGGTCTATTTCTGGGCTCTCTATTCTGTTCCATTGATCTATGTGTCTGTTTTTGTGCCAGTACCATGCTGTCTTGATGATGACAGCTTTGTAATAGAGCTTGAAGTCCGGAATTGTGATGCCACCAACTTTGGCTTTCTTTTTCAATATTCCTTTGGCTATTCGAGGTCTTTTCTGGTTCCATATAAATTTTAGGATTATTTGTTCCATTTCTTTGAAAAAAATGGATGGTACTTTGATAGGAATTGCATTAAATGTGTAGATTGCTTTAGGTAGCATAGACATTTTCACAATATTTATTCTTCCAATCCAGGAGCATGGAACATTTTTCCATTTCTTTGTGTCTTCCTCAATTTCTTTCATGAGTACTTTATAGTTTTCTGAGTATAGATTCTTAGTCTCTTTGGTTAGGTTTATTCCTAGGATATCTTATAGTTTTGGGTGCAATTGTAAATGGGATGGACTCCTTAATTTCTCTTTCTTCTGTCTTGTTGTTGGTGTAGAGAAATGCAACTGATTTCTGTGCATTGATTTTATATCCTGACACTTTACTGAATTCCTGTACAAGTTCTAGCAGTTTTGGAGTGGAGTCTTTTGGGTTTTCCACATAGAGTATCATATCACCTGCGAAGAGTGATAGTTTGACTTCTTCTTTGCCGATTTGGATGCCTTTAATTTCCTTTTGTTGTCTGATTGCTGAGGCTAGGACTTCTAGTACTATGTTGAATAGCAGTGGTGATAACGGACATCCCTGCCATGTTCCTGACCTTAGCGGAAAAGCTTTCAGTTTTTCTCCATTGAGAATGATATTTGCGGTGGGTTTTTCATAGATGGCTTTGATAATATTGAGGTATGTGCCCTCTATCCCTACACTTTGAAGAGTTTTGATCAGGAAGGGATGCTGTACTTTGTCAAATGCTTTTTCAGCATCTATGGAGAGTATCATATGGTTCTTGTTCTTTCTTTTATGAATGTGTTGTATCACATTGATTGATTTGCGGATGTTGAACCAGCCTTGCAGCCCTGGAATAAATCCCACTTGGTCGTGGTGAATAATCCTTTTAACGTACTGTTGAATCCTATTGGCTAGTATTTTGGCGAGAATTTTTGCATCTGTGTTCATCAAGGATATTGGTCTGTAGTTCTCTTTTTTGTTGGGATCCTTGTCTGGTTTTGGGATCAAGGTGATGCTGGCCTCATAAAATGAGTTTGGAAGTTTTCCTTCTATTGCTATTTTTTGGAACAGTTTCAGGAGAATAGGAATTAGTTCTTCTTTAAATGTTTGGTAGAATTCCCCCGGGAAGCCGTCTGGCCCTGGGCTTTTGTTTGTTTGGAGATTTTTGATGACTGTTTCAATCTCCTTACTGGTTATGGGTCTGTTCAGGCTTTCTATTTCTTCCTGGTTCAGTTGTGGTAGTTTATATGTCTCTAGGAATGCATCCATTTCTTCCAGATTGTCAAATTTGTTGGCGTAGAGTTGCTCATAGTATGTTCTTATAATTGTCTGTATTTCTTTGGTGTTCGTTGTGATCTCTCCTCTTTCATTCATGATTTTATTTATTTGGGTCCTCTCTCTTTTCTTTTTGATAAGTCTGGCCAGGGGTTTATCAATCTTATTAATTCTTTCAAAGAACCAGCTCCTAGTTTCGTTGATTTGTTCTATTGTTTTTTTGGTTTCTATTTCATTGATTTCTGCTCTGATCTTTATGATTTCTCTTCTCCTGCTGGGTTTAGGGTTTCTTTCTTGTTCTTTCTCCAGCTCCTTTAGGTGTAGGGTTAGGTTGTGTACCTGAGACCTTTCTTGTTTCTTGAGAAAGGCTTGTACCGCTATATATTTTCCTCTCAGGACTGCCTTTGTTGTGTCCCACAGATTCTGAACTGTTGTGTTTTCATTATCATTTGTTTCCATAAATTTTTTCAATTCTTCTTTGATTTCCTGGTTGACCCATTCATTCTTTAGAAGGATGCTGTTTAGTCTCCATGTATTTGGGTTCTTTCCAAATTTCCTCTTGTTATTGAGTTCTAGCTTTAGAGCATTGTGGTCTGAAAATATGCAGGGAATGATTCCAATCTTTTGATACCGGTTGAGACTTGATTTAGGACCAAGAATGTGATCTATTCTGGAGAATGTTCCGTGTGCACTAGAGAAGAATGTGTATTCTGTTGCTTTGGGATGAAATGTTCTGAATATATCTGTGATGTCCATCTGGTCCAGTGTGTCATTTAAGGCCTTGATTTCCTTGTTGATCTTTTGCTTGGATGATCTGTCCATTTCAGTGAGGGGAGTGTTAAAATCCCCTACTATTATTGTATTCTTGTCGATGTGTTTCTTTGATTTTGTTATTAATTGGTTTATATAGTTGGCTGCTCCCACGTTAGGGGCATGGATATTTAAAATTGTTAGATCTTCTTGTTGTACAGTTCCTTTGAGTATGATATAGTGTCCTTCCTCATCTCTTATTATAATCTTTGGCTTAAAATCTAATTGATCTGATATAAGGATTGCCACTCCTGCTTTCTTCTGATGTCCATTAGCATGGTAAATTCTTTTCCACCCCCTCACTTTAAACCTGGAGGTGTCTTCGGGTGTAAGATGAGTTTCTTGTAGGCAAGATATAGATGGTTTTTGTTTTTTTATCCATTCTGATACCCTGTGTCTTTTGATTGGGGCATTTAGCCCATTAACATTCAGGGTAAGTATTGAGAGATATGAATTTAGTGCCATTGTATTGCCTGTAAGGTGACTGTTATTGTATATTGTCTCTGTTTCTTTCTGATCTACTACTTTGAGGGTCTCTCTTTGCTTAGAGGACCCCTTTCAATATTTCCTGTAGAGCTGGTTTGGTATTTGCAAATTCTTTCAGTTTTTGTTTGTCTTGGAAGCTTTTAATCTCTCCGTCTATTTTCAATGATAGCCTAGCTGGATATAGTATTCTTGGCTGCATGTTTTTCTCATTTAGTACTCTGAATATATCATGCCAGCTCTTTCTGGCCTGCCAGGTCTCTGTGGATAAGTCTGCTGCCAATCTAATATTTTTACCATTGTACGTTACAGACTTCTTTTCCTGGGCTGCTTTCAAGATCTTTTCTTTGTCACTAAGACTTGTCAATTTTACTATTAGGTGACGGGGTGTAGACCTATTCTTATTGATTTTGAAGGGGGTTCTCTGAACCTCCTGAATTTTGATGCTTGTTCCCTTTGCCATATTGGGGAAATTCTCTCCAATAATTCTCTCCAATATACCTTCTGCTCCCCTCTCTGTTTCCTCTTCTTCTGGAATCCCTATTATTCTAATGTTGTTTCGTCTTATGGTGTCACTTATCTCTCGAATTCTCCCCTCGTGGTCCAGTAGCTGTTTGTCCCTCTTTTGCTCAGCTTCTTTATTCTCTGTCATTTGGTCTTCTATATTGCTAATTCTTTCTTCTGCCTCATTTATCCTAGCAGTGAGAGCCTCCATTTTTGATTGCACCTCATTAATAGCTTTTTTGATTTCAACTTGGTTAGATTTTAGTTCTTTTATTTCTCCAGAAAGGGCTTTTATATCTCCCGAGAGGGTTGCTTTAATATCTTCCATGCCTTTTTCAAGCCCGGCTAGAACCTTGAGAATCATCATTCTGAACTCTATATCTGACATATTACCAATGTCTGTATTGATTAGGTCCCTAGCCTTTGGTATTGCCTCTTGTTCTTTTTTTTGTTGTGAATTTTTCCGCCTTGTCATTTTGTCCAGATAAGAGTTTATGAAGGAGCAAGTAAAATACTAAAAGGGTGGCAACAACCCCAGGAAAATATGCTTTAGCCAAATCAGAAGAGATCCTGAATTGTGAGGGGGGAGAAAGGGGATAAAAAGGGGTTCAGAAAGAAAGAAAAAAAAACTATTAAAAAAAAGAAAGCCGATAAAGAAAAAATATAAAAAGAGGAAAAAATATATATATATTAGATAAACTACTTAAAAAACGTTAAAAAAAGAAAACGGTAAAAGTTAAAAAAAATTTAGCAGAAGAAGAGAAAAAGAAAAAAAAATTGAAAAAGAAAAAAAAAATTAACTGCAAGGCTAAAAAATCATGGGGAGAAAGCCATGAGTTCCGTGCTTTGCTTTCTTCTCCTCTGGAATTCCGCCGTTCTCCTTGGTAGGTGAACTTGGTCCTGGCTGGGTTTCCCGTAGATCTTCTGGGGGAGGGGCCCGTTGTAGTGATTCTCAAGTGTCTTTGCCCCAGGCGGAGTTGCACCGCCCTTACCCCCGGGCCGCGCTGAGTCATCCGCTCGGGTTCGCTTTCGGGAGCTTTTGTTCCCTGAGCGCTTTCCGTAGAGTCCGGAGGACGGGAATAAAGATGGCAGCCTCCCGGTCTCCGGCCCGGAGGAGCCGAGAGCCCGGGGCCCCACTCCTCAGTGCGCCCCCAGAGAACAGCGCCAAATGACTCCCGTCACCCTGGCCTCCGGCCGTGCTCCGAGCTGACCGAGCCTGCGACCGGTTCAAGGCAACCCCGAGCTGAGAGTCACTCCTCGGCTCTGTCTCTGCAGCCGGCTTCCCCGTTCGAACACCGGTAAGCTCTGCGACACTGAGACACCCCCGATCCTTCTGCGACCCTGCGGGACCTGAGGCCTCGCTTACCCCGCCTGGGCTTCACCCCAGTCAAGCCTCTGGAGCGATGTCCCTCAGCGGAACAGACTTTTAAAAGTCCTGATTTTGCTCCGTTGCTCTGCCGCTCGCCGGGAGCCAGCCCCTCCCCCCGCGGTCCATCTTCCCGTCGCTTTGGATTCACTTCTCCGCCAGTCCTACCCTGCAGAAAGCGGCTGATTTTCTGTTTCTGGAATTGCTGTTCTTCTCTTCAATCTCCCATTGGATTTGTAGGTGCCCGCAATCTTTAGATAAGCTATTTAGGTGATCTCCCGCTACCCGAAGTAGTCTCAGCCTGCCACTTCTCCGCCATCGTCTCGACTCCCCCTATTGGGAGATTTTTGATGACTGCTTCAATCTCCTTACTGGTTATGGGTCTGTTCAAGTTTTCTATTTCTTCCTGGTTCAGTTGTGGTAGTTTATATGTCTTTAGGAATGCATCCATTTCTTCCAGATTGTCAAATTTGCTGGCATATAGATGTTCATAATATGTTCTTTTTTTTTTTTAAGATTTTTATTTATTTATTTGACAGAGAGAAATCACAAGTAGGCAGAGAGGCAGGCAGAGAGAGAGGAGGAAGCAGGCTCCCTGCTGAGCAGAAAGCCCGATGCGGGGCTCGAACCCAGGACCTGGGATCATGACCTGAGCCGAAGGCAGGGGCTTAACCCACTGAGCCACCCAGGTGCCCCCATAATATGTTCTTATAATTGTTTGTATTTCTTTGGTGTTGATTGTGATCTCTCCTCTTTCATTCATCATTTTATTTATTTGGGTCCTTTCTCTTTTCCTTTTGATAAGTCTGGCGTGGGGTTTAGCAATCTTATTCTTTCAAAGAACTAGCCCTAGTTTCGTTGATTTGTTCTATTTATTTATTTATTTATTTATTTATTTTTTTGGTTTCTATTTCATTGATTTCTGCTCTCGTCTTTATGATTTCTCTTCTCCTGTTGGGTTTAAGTTTTCTTTGTTGTTCTTTCTCCAGCTCCTTTAGGTGTAGGGTTAGGTTGTGTATTTGAGACCTTATTGTTTCTTGAGAAAGTCTCGTATCACTATGTATTTTCCTCTTAGGACTGCCTTTGCTGTGTCCCACAGATTTTGAAACATGTGTTTTTGTTATCATTTGTTTCCATGAATTTTTTCAGTTCTTCTTTAATTTCCTGGTGGACCCATTAATTCTTTAGAAGGATGCTCTTTAGCCTCCATGTATTTGGGTTCTTTCCAAATTTCCTCTTTGATTGAGTTCTAGCTTCAGACCATTGTGGTCTGAAAATATGCAGGGAATGATCCCAATCTTTTGATACTGGTTGAGACTTGATTTATGACACAAGATGTGATCTATTCTGGAGAATGTTCCATGTGCACTAGAGAAGAATGTGTATTCTGTTGCTTTGGGATGGAATGTTCTGAATATATCTGTGATATCCATCTGGCCCAGTGTATCATTTCAGGCCTTTATGTCCTAGTTTATCTTTTGCTTGGATGATCTGTCCATTTCAGTGAGGGGCGTGTTAAAGTCCCCTACTATTATTGTATGATTGTCGATGTGTTTCTTTGATTTTGTTATTAATTGGTTTATGTAGTTGGCTGCTCCCATGTTAGGGGCATAGATATTTAAAATTGTTAGGTCTTCTTGTTGGACAGACCCTTGGAATATGATATAGTTTACTTCCTCATCTCTTATTATAGTCTTTGGCTTAAAATCTAATTGATCTGATATAAGGATTGCCACCCCAGCTTTCTTTTGTCCATTAGCATGGTAAATTATTTTCCAACCCCTCACTTTAAATCTAGAGGTGTCTTCGGGTCTAAAGTGAGTTTCTTATAGACAGCATATTGATTTTTTTTTAAATCCATTCTGATACCCTGTGTCTTTTGATTGGGGCATTTAGCCCATTTACATTCAGGGTAACTATTGAGAGATACGAATTTAGTGCCATTTTATTGCCTTTAAGTTGACTATTACTGATATTGTCTCTGTTCCTTCTGATCTACTACTTTTAGGCTCTCTCTTTGCTTAGAGGACCCCTTTCCATATTTCTTGTAGAGCTGGTTTGGTGTTTACAAACTCTTTTAGTTTTTGCTTGTCATGGAAGCTTTTTATCTGTCCTTCTGGTTTCAATGATAGCCTAGCTGGATAAAGTATTCTTGGTTGCATATTTTTCTCATTTAGTTCTCTGAATATATCATGCCAGTTCTTTCTGGCCTGCCAGGTCTCTGTGGATAATTTTGCTGCCAATCTAATATTTTTACCATTATAAGTTACGGACTTCTTGTCTCGGGCTGCTTTCAGGATTTTCTCTTTGTCACTAAGACTTGTAAATTTTACCATTAGGTGACGGGGTGTGGACCTATTCTTATTGATTTTGAGGGGGGTTCTCTGCACCTCCTGGATTTTGATGCTTGTTCCCTTTGCCATATTAGGGAAATTCTCTACAATAGTTCTCTCCAATATAACTTCTGCTCCTCTCTCTCTCTCTTCTTCTTCTGGAATCCCAATTATTCTAATGTTGTTTTGTCTTATGGTATCACTTATCTCTCGAATTCTCCCCTCATGGTCCGGTAGGTGTTTGTCTCTCTTTTGCTCAGGTTCTTTATTTTCTGTCATTTGGTCTTCTATATCACTAATTCCCTCTTCTGCCTCATTTATCCTAGCAGTAAGAGCCTCCATTTTTGACTGCACCTCATTAATAGGTTTTTAAATTTCAACTTGGTTAGATTTTCATTCTTTTATTTCTCGAAATGGCCTTTATTTCTCCAGACAGGGTTTCTCTAATATCTTCCATGGCTTTTTTGAGCCCAGCTAGCACCTTGAGAATCGTCATTCTGAACTCTAGGTGTGACATATTAGCAATGTCCATACTGATTAAGTCCCTAGCCTTCAGTACTGCCTCTTGTTCTTTTTTTTTTATGGTGAGTTTTTCTGCCTTGTCATTTTATCCAGATAAGAATATATGAAGGAGTGAATAAAATACTAAAAGGGTGGCAAAGACCCCAGGAAAATGTGCTTTAACCAAATCAGAAGAGACACCAAATAGTGGGGAGAAGAAAGGGGGTAAAAAGAAGTTCAGGAAAAAAAATTAAAAAAGAAATAAAGGAAAAATATAAAAAAGAAAAAAATATATATTAGACTCATGAATAGAACAGGGCCACGCACTTAATTTTGGGAGTATTTTGGTCTCTTAGAAGAAACTACCTCTCAAAATTTTAAAGAATGAAAAACATATATAAGGGTAAACACAATGAAGGGATGAATATGACTATAAAGATGAATTTTTTTTTATTTCTAAAAAAGGAGTTTATAAGATAAGTTGGTTAGGAGAATAAAGAAAAAGAAAGTGGAGAGAATTCTCTCAGGATGGAGACTAGAACAAAGCCTTGTGCTAGATTTAGGGTATATTTTGATCTATTAGAAGAAGTTGTATCCCAAATTTTTTTAGAAGAAAAAAACCCTATGTGTATACAAAAAAAAAAGTTAGATACAATGAAGGATAAAATATGAGTATAATAATGAAGGTTCAAAAAAGATTTTTTTAAAAATGAAAGGTATTGTTAAGATAAACTAGTTAAAAAATGTTAAAAGAGGAAAGGGTAAAAGTTAAAAAAATTTAGCAGAAGAAAAAATAAAATTAAAAAAACATTAATTTACTTTGCAAGACTAAAGAATCATGGGGAGAGAACCATGAATTCCATGCTTTGCTTTCTCCTCCTCTGGAATTCCGCTGTTCTCCTTGGTAAGTGAACTTGGTCTTGGCTGGATTTCTTGCTGATCTTCTGGGGGAGGGGCCTGTTGTAGTGATTCTCAAGTGTCTTTGCCAGAGGTGGAATTATACTGCCCTTACCAGGGGCCAGGCTAAGTAATCTGCTCGGATTCACTTTCGGGAGCTTTTATTCCCTGAACGCTTTCCATAGAGTTCCGGAGGACAGGAATGAAAATGGCGGCCTCCCAATCTCCAGCCCGGAGGAGCCAAGAGTTCGGGGCCCCACTCCTCAGTGCGCCCTCAGAGAAAAGCGCTCAATCACTCCCGTCTCCCTGGCCTTCAGCTGCGCTCCAAGCTCACCCAGCCTGTGACCAAGCGTCTCTGTCTCTGGCACAGAGCCCCGCCTGGAGTCTCCAAACCCCGCAGGTCCCTGTGCTCTTCGGGGGGGGGGGGGTCTCCCCGGATCTTGTGGGGTCTCTCCTCACAGAGCAGCGGCCTGTGCCACAGACCACAATTTAAGGTAACCCCGAGTTGAGAGTTCACTCCTTGGCTCCGTCTCTGTAGCTGGCTTTCCTGCTCTAATACCTGTGAGCTCTGTAACACTCAGACACCCCCAATCCTTCTGTGACCCCATGGGACCTGAGACCATGCTGTCCCCGAGTGGGCTTCACCCCAGCTTAGCCTCTGGAGGGATGTCCCTCAGTGGAGCAGACTTTTAAAAGTTCTGATTTTGTGCTCCGTTGCTCTGCCGCTTGCCAGCCCCTCCCCCCGCGGTCCCTCTTCCTGTCTCTTTGGATTCACTTCGCCGCCACTCCTACCTTTCAGAAAGTGGTTGATTTTCTGTTTCTAGGATTGTTGCTCTTCTTCTCTTCGATCTGTTGGATTTGTAGGCGTTCAGAATGTTTTGATAAGCTGTCTAGCTGATCTCCTGCTACCTGATGTCGTCTCAGCCTGCTACTTCTCCGCCATCTTGACTCCTCCTAACTAAAGAATCCTATATGTTACTTAGTACTCCTAGTCCCTTTCATCTATTCCACCCACCCCCTCACACACCTCCCCTCTGGCAAACACCCATTTGCTCTCTATACTTAAGATACCTACACATGTTTTTGAAAATAAAGTTTTACAGGAATACAGCCCTGGCCATTCATGATTTTATTTTCTATGGCTGCCTTAGTGCTATGGTGGGAGATTTGAGTAACTCCAACAAAGAACTGTATGTCCCCAAAGTGTAAAAATCTTTATTATCTATCCCTTTAGAGAAAGGGTTGCTGACATCTGGCTTACATCATCAAACTGTCTACTGACTTCATGACCACAGGCATCATGATGACAACAACTTTAAAAAGATCTATGGTATTTGGTAAAATGAAGTTGTCTACAAATGCATGATTCTCAAAACAGTGACTTAAAGGAGACAAGTTTATTTCTCTCATCCACATTTACACAGCGAAAAGCTGGAATGGCAACCTTATGATTACCAGTAACTCTGCTCCTTCTGTATTGCTGATTTTCCATTCTCAACCTATAGTTTCTACATCATAAGCCAGGATGCAGCTAGCCCATCTATATTCTAGTCAGTAGGAACAGAGAAAGGGAAAAAGAGCATACTTTCCTTTAAGGACTCTTCTAGGAATTTAGTCACACTTCTACCTATATTTAATTTGCCAAAACTCAGTCATGTGGTCACATGTAGCCACAAGGGTGGCTGAGAAATTTATTCTGAGAGGCTAAGTGCACAGTTAAAAATCAGGGATTCTATTATTTTGGGACGAAAGGAACAGATCTTAGGGAATGGACTAATAACGTCTGCCACAGCTAACCAGGCTGGCTTTTGTCCTTTTTGTTACTCAAGGATCCAAGGGAAAACACTATATCTCAAATAAAGTTGTAATAATATTAATATACTTAAACCTCTTGAACGAATGATTTTGTACCACAGGAATGCATCTGCGGTCCTGTTTCAGGAGTCCCACCGGGAACATGGTCAAGGATTTGAATCTAGTTATTTCAGGGAGGACTTCATACCTGATTGTATGTGAAGTGGAGGGTGAGATAGAGAAATCTAAGGTAATTCTCAGGTGTCTGCCTTCAGTGAATCAGCGGGCCCTTTGGTATACTGGCATTTGAGAGATGAGACAATGAGGAGGCTGTTCAATGTGATTTACTTCTAAGGTTTTAAAAGTTGTTAAGGTTTATCCCCCCTAGATGATGCTCAATTTCTCTACCTTTCAGTCCTACTGAATATTTTAAACTTCATTTTTTACATGGCCATGTGGGCCTCGGAGACAAATCATTCTTGCCTTGCATGTCTGTCCTTCTGTCTTATTTGAGCTCCTTCCACGTCATCCATCTCTCATATCTTGGCAATCTAGACTTTCTAGGTTTCATCTTACGAGACGACAGCATGCTCTAAACTATAGCATTATATTTATGTAAAATGTAAATGTGTGGTTGTATATAGTTGTGTAGGATGAAGTATCAAAAGACTGTGATGTAGAGGAAGAAAAGAGTGGTAGTCAGGAGTGTCAGTGATCTTGTAGCTGATTGGGCTATCATGCTATATTCAAAATGTCATTATCAGGAGGTGTATTCTTATGGGGTTTTGCTCTAACTTATAAATTCTCAGTTCAATAAAATGTTCAAATTCTTCCTACATTAGAATACCATTTCTTTCATCCCCTAATTCTTTTTTATAAAGTTTGGGCCTTTTTAAAGGTTCAATGAATGTTGTTTTTTAAAATAAGTTTTTTATTAAAAAATTCAAACCCACAGAAAAATTGTAATAGTACAATGAGCAGCCATAAACCCTTCACTCAAATCCATGGACATTTCACTCAAATATTCATCAATTGTTAAGATTTTGCATGCTTTTTTCCTCTCTTGCTATTATATTTTATACATAAACACACACAATCACTTGATATATATGTGTGTATATACAGATACATACACATGTGTGTGAGACATATATTTTTTGGAAACCATTTGAGAGTTTCTTGCAGACAATTACACTTCAACCATAAATACTCCATTTATCATGTGTCTGCATCCTCATATATCACCACAGGGAAATTATAAAATTTCACATTGATACAATATTATGAGTCCATAGCCACAATTTCTTAATGATCCCAATGATGTTCTTTATAGAGTTTATAAAAATTGATCCAGGATTTAACCAACGATCATGCATTGCATTTAGTTGTCGTGTACTTTCCTTGCGGTTTTCTTTTCTTTTTTTACGACACTGACATTTAAAATGTGTAAGCCAACTCTTCTGCAAAATAACTCCCAATTTGACTTTGCTTGATGGTTCCTGATGTGTGAATTCAGGCTAATGTTATTTGCAGGAACATTACATATGATATGTCCTTCTCAGAACACTATTATCACTAGTTACATGATTTCAGTGTGTCCCACTTTTTTTACTTTAAAAATTTAATTAATTAGAGTATAGTTGACACATATTGTTACATTAGCTTCAGGTGTGCAACACAGTGATTCAAGAACTCCATACCTTCCATGATGTGCTTACTACAAGTGTAGCTACCACCTGTCACCCTCCAGCACTGTTATGATATCATTGATTATTTTCCTTGTGCTGTACCTTTTATTCCTGTGACTTATTCATTCCATAACTGGAAACCAGTACCATCTACTCCCCTCCACCCATTTTGTCCTTCCTTCTACTGTCCTCCCTTCTGGCAAGCATCAGTTTATTCTCTGTATTTCTAGGTCTGATTCTACTTTCTGTTTGCTTATTCATTTTTTTAAAGATTCCATTATAAGTGAAGCCATTTTTGATATTAATCTTTGATTGAGGTAGGTAGGGTCTGCCAGATCTCTCCATTGTAATCCTTTGTAATTAATAATTAGTGATTAATATTAATACTTAATAATTAAAATTAATAATTAGTCATTGCTGGGGAGATGCTTTTGAGATTGTGTGAATATATTGTTCTCCAAACAAACTTTCAGCCAAGAGTTTTAGCATTCATTCATGGTTCTCAATTATTGCCAAGGTGGTTATGAACTAGTAATTTTTCTATCTCTTACACCTGCTACATTTTTTAGTTAGCATGATTTTATAAAAAAGAGCTTTCCTTTTCCCCCACATCACATTTAAACGTTATTTTTTGCTTGAGATGTAGTCCACATACAGTGAGATGCATATGTAACTTAAGTATTCATCAGTTTTGATGAATGCACACACACACACACACACACACACACACACACACACTCAGACCACTGTGAAGAGAGAACATTTCCATAAATTTCCTCATGTCCCTTCCTAGTCAAGCCATCTCCTCCGGAAGCAACCACTGACCTAATTCCTATCACTATACATTAACACTGTTTCTTCTAGAGCTTCACATAAGTGGAATCCTATGGTATCTATTTTAAGTCTAGCTTCTTTCACTAAGTATGTTTTTGAGATAGATTCATTTTTTTTGCATTCACCCCTTTAAAATTTTTGACTTTTTGTATTTGTATGGACTAATGGATTTTTAAATTTACTGTTTTATTCCTCCCATTCATTTTGAAGTCCGCATTTTTCCAAAATTAGCCAGTGGGAACCTTGTTACTTTGATGTCTGTGTCTTTCTGAACTTGCCTCCATTAGTTTTTGTGAATTTCTTGTGAATTTCTTGCTTTCTGGCAAAAAAGTGTGATCCAGGC
Organism: Lutra lutra; assembly: GCF_902655055.1. Lineage (NCBI taxonomy): Eukaryota > Metazoa > Chordata > Mammalia > Carnivora > Mustelidae > Lutra > Lutra lutra. The sequence goes on along the minus strand of NC_062295.1, from coordinate 24,750,376 downwards.
TTACCTGTACTTTACCTATCTCAGTTATTGGATAAGCAAATTCTCCAAGAAGTTTCAGTGGGGAATGGTATTTAGAAATCAAGATCTAGGTGTTAGGTGAGTGCTTTGCTACAGGAATTTTTTTGCTTCCAGAATATTGTAGAGGATGTAGCTATCTGTATATTCAAATACACATAGAGAAGCCTGTGTGCATGCATACAGGCATACAACAGAAACCTCTAAAAAACAATGTGCCTCTTCTTTCCCCACTATTTGTTTTTATCCCCTTTCTCCCACAGTGAAAACCTTGGTCCCCACTCCAGCAACATCAATGATTGACTTTCCAAATGCTACAGTACACACTAGATACTTTTGTAATTGTAGAAATAATATCACCACTAACAACAAACTTGCTAAGTATATTTGAGATTGCTTTTTGAATTTTTTTTGTCTTTACTGCCTACAATGACAGCACTGTGTTAAAAATTTATTGGGATGATTTTTTTCTGTGTGGTTATTATCAATATTCTATACAATTAGGTTCATTCGTATTTGTATACAGTATTGTATTCAAGGATAGGGAGAAACCTATCATTTTAAATTTAATCTTCATTTTTGAATCTGCAAGTCATTAAAATGGTTCAAAACTCAAAAATATAAAAAGATATATTCAGAGAAGTTTCATTCCTTTCCAATCCCTTTAACCCTGTTCTTGTTCCCATAGGTGACCTATTTGTTTCTGGTTAGTCCTTCTTGTATTTATTTTTGCAAAGATAATCAAATACATGTGCATTCTTTTTCTTTCTTACAAAAAGTAACATTCTATGTACGCTTTTCCACACTTGTTTCATTTAACATATTCTGAAAGTATCATTCACTCCAGATTAGCTTATTCTTTTTCAGATGCATAGAACGTTACTATGTGGATGTACCATAGTTTGTTGAGAAATATTTCTTATGTAAACATTTAGTTTTTTCCTCCAGTGCTTTAATAACCAACTTTGGACATATGTATTTTATTATTATTAGTGGTGTATCTTCAGTGTGAATTTCTAGAATGGGTTTGCTCTATACTGCCAAATGCCCTTCCAGAGAGGTTGTGCCATTTCTCCTGGTAATGTATAAGAGAATTTTAAAAGAAGCTTTAAATAATGCTAGTCAATAAAATTCCTATACCAAAATGACAGGACAATGGGATAGATGGTTTTGGGAAAGTTCAAGAGTCAAAATTTCATATCTGTACAAAAAGGTCTTAAAATGCTCCATGATATAATAAATAATATTTTGTTATAAAAGGAGATCCAAGAAGAGTCTTTGCACATATGTTTTATGGATGACCTAAGAATCAGCCAGGTATTAATCCATAAATTGCAACTTAATTTGTCTGACAGTATTATTCTTATTTGGGTTAGAGAAGATTACTAGAACCTAAGGAAGGTATTCAAATAGTACCTGGAAAGAACAACCTAAACCTACGAACAAATGAAAAACTGAAACCCTGGGAAAGTATTCAAATAAGGATAAGAAAAAAAATTAAGTCAATGTAGGTAGCATTTTAATGGTTTTGGTATAATTAATACTAAGGTTACATTTTACCTTTTTTTTTTAAAAACAGATTTTATTAGTTTGAGAGAAAGAGAGAGAGAGAGAGAGAGCACAAGCAAGAGGAGGGTCATGGAGAAGCAGATTCCCTGCTGAGTGGGGAGCCCAATGTGGGGCTCTGTCCCACCAGTCCAGGATTATGACCTGAGCTGAAGGCAAAGGGTTCACCAACTGAGCTACCCAGGTGCCCCTTTTTTACTTGTTTCTTTTTTCTTTCTTCTTTTTTATTTATTTGACAGAATGAGAGTGAGAGAGAGCACAAACAGGGGGAGCAGGAGAGGGAGAAGAGGAATCCCCACTGAGCAGGGAGCCTGATTTGAGGCTTGATCCCAGGACCCGGGGATCCTGATCTGAGCCAAAGGTAAATGCCTGATTGAGCCATCCAGATGCCCCCTTTTCCCTGTTTCTTAAGTTATTTAAAACATTTGATACAATCTTAAATTTTAGGCTTGTGACTTTTTGTTTTATTTATTTATTTATTTTTTAGGCTTGTGATTTTAATGAAACACTTCGATGTGTTTAAATTGAAATCAGTGCTTAAAAAGAGTGGGTATATCTAATTTTGAAATTCATAAGTTTTTATTTATTAGTTTCACAGCTGTGAATAATTAGAGGAATACTGGCTGCTTAAAGAATGTGTTTCTAAAACTAATAAACACTAATCAAAATATAAATAGTAACAAATATATTTCTCCAAGCCTGCAAGGCCTTTGGACATAAGAGGATCTATCAACCTGATGATCCTTTAACATTCTGAAGTTCTGAGAAAGTTACACAGATTTTAATGTGAGCAGCAACCTTTTGCTTTATTAACTTTAATATATTCAACAAATATTTTTCATATGTTATAAAATACTGCTCCAGGCACTATTTTTATTCACTGTACCAGTAGGTGACCCATGTTCTAGTGACATTTCTAAAGAGAAATCCTGTATTAATAGTTTATTATTATGTATAAGCTTTAATATCTCTTTTCATAAAGGACCAATGGACATAGTTAGATGGACCAAATGAACTAAGATATGTGAAAGGGTAATGTCTTGCCCTCCTAGACAGAAATAAGTAATAACTAACAGGTTTTTGAATGAGTACTATTCCTCTGGCTTCTCTACTCCAAGAACAATACATAATCAATATACTAAGAGTTCACTCTTTAACTTGCAACATTTTGATAAGAACAAAGGACATGAAAAGAAATTGATCCCAGAATGATATAGTTTACTGTACAACTAAGATAAGCATCATCATTTATGACCCAAAGAAATTTAATAAGCTTCTAATTTTTAATGCTTATTTATTATGATGAATTGGTGAAAATCTTGGGGCAACTGTGGTCTGGATAAGTCCAGACAGTTCTTTTCAAGGATTATCTAAGTTCTGCTGAAACTCTCCTGAAAATCCCATTGTTTTTACCTGTGTTGATACACTGCCTTGTATTGGAATCCTTAACACTCTTTGTGGATAGGTCTTTTTTTTTTTTTTCTGGTTGCAAAATTAAACTTTGTTCAAAGCCTTTACCAATTGTAATTAACCATTACTTCTTTTAATACATACCTCCACTGTCTGAGATTTCACCTTGGCTCACTCTCTTTCTGAAATCTGGGTGCCCTCTTTATGGAAAATGAATGTTAAGTGTAGCTCATTTTGGTGGCTGTTTCCAGAACAGATCTGACCTGAAAGTGGACCCCTACTACACAGACATTTGAACACAAAATACTATTAAAAATCCTTCTTGACTATAGTAACTCAGGATTTTATTAACTATCCCACATCCACTGATGCATGGGGCATAAATGTACTTTGAAAAGTTTGTGACAAAACAAGTTCGTTACTTTCTTTGTTTTTAGTGTTTTGGTTTTTAAAATCTTTAAGCATTCAACTTTGCCCCAAGAACTTTATAAAATCTAGTCTTTCAGAGGGAAAAAGTCAGAGAAGCCTTTGAGCTAAGAGCTATGTTAGAAGAAAAAAGGTGAGGAAGCAAGGGGAAATGCAATCCTACCTAGGCTTCATGGCTTCTTCAAGCCATGACTTAGGAGACAGAAAAACAGAAAACCAAGCAACTGAAGCAGCCCCAAAGGTGCAGCTGTTTGTGGCTTATGACAGTTTACATTTATAATGCTTTGTAACATCAAAAGGTGATAGCCTGTTAAACAGGGCAGTATTCATAAAAATAAAGTTCAACCACCTTAAATTCTTTTTGGAGAAAGGTGTTATATACACACATTTCAATAAATAAAATGAATTATTAAGCCAATTAGTAATACTTCCTTAGTTGTTTATATAAGCCAGTTAGGCTCTTCCCTGGTTCTTATCCTCATGATGGCACCACAGCTCAACATCTGGGATAGTCTCATACTTCTTGTCTTTCACAGATGTGCAGGGAGATGCAGGCACTCTCAGCCCCTGGTCATTATAGAAAAAAAAAAAAGCAACACAAAACAACAAGAAGAAACTTCTCTCTCTCCAAACCCACAAATATAGCAGAAATACCCATTTTAGTGAAAACAATCTGTTTGCTATAAGGAAATTTAAACTAGAACAACAGGATAGAAAAGTAGACTTCTCTGAATCATTTTTTAAAGTCCATCACTATGACCCTCGGTCTCCCCCAAGACTCTTCTTAAAGTGATCCTAGGACTTGTTTGATGAAAATGCAAAAGTTGCTAAAAAACAAACAAATAAACACCATCATATCCTGTCACATTGTTTCTCAAATAAAGGTACAGATTTAGGTGGTACGTCAAATAGATATTTTTAATTTGGAAGTTATATATATTTTGATAAATATCTATTTATTTTAGAACAGATATAATTGACATATAAAACTCATAATTTCCACAAATACTATTTCCTAGGACAAGGTTAAAAATTCTTAGTCCCTTTAAAGGAAAATATTAAGTAAACACAATATGATAAAAACTGTAAACGAAACACACAAATGATGAAAGTTTGAGAAATATTGCCTTTATGTTTATTTCAAGTTTATGTGACTGGTTACACTACATCATTGCCTTAATCAATGTTTACATAATTTAAAAACTTTATATCATAAAAGTTACAGGTGAATAATTACAGATTATTGCCTACAAGATTCCTGGTCATTGAAAAAAGCTTTATATCAGATTTGGAATGTGACTCTTAATATAATCTTATTTATAAAATAAGTTATTTTCACTATTTATAAGTGCTCCTTGGAATACACTACTAATTTAAGACCTAAATTTATTTAGTTTCTATGCATTAAAAGTTTAAGTTTTCTCACCTCTGTAAATAATTTGATATTGAAAGGGATGAAAAGATCTGACCAAAAGTTTTCCCAGATTTATAAATTCATATGATTCCCCCGCCATGAGTTATGTGCTGCTGGTTAAGTGAAGGACTGGGACTTAAGGTTTTCTCACATTTATTATATTCACATAATTTCTCCCGAGTATGGATTTTCCTATGTTGATTAAGGTGTGCACTCTGGCTAAAGGCTTTCTCACATTCATTACATTTATAGGGTTTCTCTCCTGTATGAGTTCTCTCATGCTGATTAAGATGTGTCCTCTGGCTGAAGGCTTTCCCACAAAAACTACATTCATAAGGTTTCTCTCCAGTATGAAGTCTATGATGTTCAGTAAGGGATGTGATACGGCTAAAGGCTTTACCACATTGATTGCATTTATAGGGCTTCTCTCCAGTATGAATTCTCAGATGTTGAGTAAAGGATGAATGCTGACGGAAGGCTTTTCCACATTCATTGCATATAAAAGGTTTTTCTCCTGTGTGAATTCTCTGATGTTGAATAAGATGTATCCTCTGGCTGAATCTTTTCCCACATTCATCACACTTATAGGGCTTCTCTCCTGTAAGGACTATCTGAGGTTGAGTAAGAGATGAGTTGTGGCTGAAAACCTTCCCACATTCACTGGGTTTCTCTTCAGTATGAATATGGTTAGTAAGAAGAATATGTTGATTGAAGATTTTTCCACACTCATTATATTCATAAGGATTATTTCTTACATAGTTTCCCTGATAGTAAATCAAGTCTGGATTATGTTTGATGCTATTTCCTTGTGTGTCAGAATTAAGGGGTATTTTAATTGAAGGAATTCTCTGATGCGTAATAGGGTTTGCATTCAAGTTATAGTTTTCTCGAAATCTATCACAGTCATGGCTTCTCTCCTGTGTGATCTTTTTGTGGGTGAAAGATATTTGTGCTAAGTATCTCTGCTGGTTTTCTTGGTTAAACTCTAACTGGTAATCAAAATCCCAGAGTCCTCCCAAGATGGAGTACCAGAAACTATCACCTGTTAGTCTCTCCATTATCATGTCATGATTTTGTTTTTCATCAGAAATATTCTGGTTTGGAGTCGCTTTTTTGATTTCAGGTCTACTCTCCCCATCTAAAAGAAATGCAGAACATACAAATACTTTGCCATCTCCTCTGTTTTGAAAAAGAAACTGTTGCACAATGAATTACCACAGGAAATATATAGTAATGTGGACAAGATGTATGTGGCATACGTTTTAAAATATGGCCATGTAACAAGGGAGACTATAAAAGGATGATGGAAAGCAGTGAGCAGGGGGAAATTTAAAACATGTACGGTAATCATAAGAAGAGATCATCCAGGAGTATCTATAGCTGAAAGGTAATGGAAAGGAGAACGAGAAATCTCAGAGAAAGTTCTGTGCTTAGAGGTGGGAGATATTAGAGGAAAGACTATACTTGGGGAAGACAGGTCCAAGTACTCCACCTTATAAATTTCATCTGTGGATTATTCTATTGTAGTGCCAGTGACCCTGTTTATTTAAAAAGTATTCCTTCATATTTTTATCTTTTGCTTAAAATGACACAATGAATACTTGCTTATAATAACACATTCGGATAATGTGGAAATGCAATAAGGAAGAATTTCAGCCCCTTAGAGGTCATTATTTTTAATAGTTTGGAGCCTGTCTTGCCAGATTTTTTTCTATGTTCATACAAATATAAATGTAAATCATATTCTAAACAAGCATGAATTGTGATAAAAACAAAATTTCATTTCAGTCCCTTACTACTTCTTTTTTTTTTTTTTAAAGATTTTATTTATTTATTTGACAGACAGAGATCACAAGCAGGCAGAGAGGCAGGCAGAGAGAGAGAGAGAGAGAGAGAGGAGGAAGCAGGCTCCCTGCTGAGCAGAGAGCCCGATGCGGGTCTCGATCCCAGGACTCTGAGATCATGACCTGAGCCGAAGGCAGCGGCTTAACCCACTGAGCCACCCAGGCGCCCAGTCCCCTACTACTTCTTTAAACTTAATTTAATGGGGGCATTCTTATTATGCTTCTGGATGAAGATCTGGGCAGGTTCCATGGTTCCCCCTAATTTTTAGATAACAAATACTCCTACTGTTACATTAAGTTACAAACACAGTCTCTAATCAGTAATTAAAGTGTTCAGTCACCTGTTTAATAATCAAAACTCCAAAATTAATTCCCTTTCCTTCCCCTTGGCTGTTAAGAGTCATATTCTTCCTTTCTCCCCACCACCTGCCTCTTTCTGCATCCTACTCTCTTCCTGCTCGTTTTTCCCCTGCTGCTGTGCTCTCATTTCTTGTTCCCACTTTAATTATTTCCCTGGCTACCTCTTTCTTCACTCACTGTTGTTTAGTTCCCTTCTTTTTTTGTTGCGGGGGGCACAGAGGGAGAGAGAGGATCTTAAGCAGGCTCCACACCAGCACAGAACCTGTTGTTGGGCTCAGTCTTATGACCCTGAGATCATGACCTGATCCAGAATCAACAGTTGGACACTTAGCCGACCAAGTCACCCAGGTGCCCCTGTTTAGTTCCCGTCTAACAAGAGTTTGAGGGTAGAAGCTGTGTGGAGGAAGAGATTAAAAGGCCAATTTTTGTATGACTGAGCAGCTTCACATTCTCACCTTGGCAGAAGATTAAATAGGAACTCATGATTCTTGGGAGGTTTTAGCTGGACCTCTCTTTCTCCTCTCATTTCCATGATCTGGACAGATAAATCTTTATTTGGATAGTACCTTGGGACCATCCCTACAGCAATGAATCCTATTGGACAAGATCAAAGATGTTGGATGACTCGTAAACACCCATGATACCTTGGCTTGACAGTCTTGCAAAGTGCAGACAGATCCTAACTCAAGTTTCTCCTGGCTCACCTATAAAAGCCATTTTATCAGTCAGCTGCTCTTGGACCTTGGACGGTTTTAGTTTTCTCAAATGTAAGTCATGCGCTAGTCTTGGTCTTTCAACCACAGGGAATGCATATAAAAGCTGAAAGAGTGTTTTCCCCTGTAGTTGGGACATATGATTATCATCCTAATGAGGACACTTAACAGTAAAAGGGAGCACCATTAATAATTATGCCAGAAACTATCCTGGAAAAATAAAATGGAATTACACCATAATACTCTTTTGTATTTTGCCTTTTTTTTTTTTTTTTTAAAAGAGAGGGAGAAAGTGAGGGAGGGGCAGAGGGAGAATCTTAAGCAGTGTGGAGCCTGATGTGGGGCTTGGTCTCACAATCCTGAAATCATGACATGAGCCAAAATCAAGAGTCCGGAGCTTAACTGAGCCACCTAGGTCTGTGATTTTTTTTTTTTTCATTACTGCATATCAGGAACACATTTCCATGTCAACAATACATTTCCATAATTTTTAAAGGTTGTAAAATATCCACTTTTATGGATAAATCAAATTATGTTTAATCAATTCACATCTTCACTGGACTTACTGTTATTACAAACAGCATGGCAAGAAAGGTTAGTTGGCTGAACAGGAAATAGAAGTTGTAGAAAGAAAAAGAAAATCGTTAAAAACAGATCAATATGCTTAAAGATATACAAAAAGATACATAAACAGAACTTACTCTGGTCTAAAATTATATGTGGAAAAAACAGTGATTTAAAATATTTGTTTTAAACCAATTGACGTTTTCAACCAAATTATCAACTGAGCCACTTTATTTTCAGCCAAAACACTTTTGTCTGCCTAGGGACTTTGGCTCCAAAATGTTTAGAATGGTTGGCTGGAGTTTGGAAACAACTCCTTCTGCCTAGGAGTACAATTCAGGGCCTTCATCCCCTAAGGCCTAGCTTCCAAAACCTGTTTATTCCTGGAAGCATGGCAGCTTGATCAACATACTCATGGCCACCTTTGTTGATGGCCTGCTTTCCATGTCTTACTTCTGAGTGAAAAGGGAAAATTGCTACTGGTTGGCAGACTTGTCATCTATTGATACCAGGAGGAGTGACAATGCATGGACCATATAGACACTGTTCCCCTACTCTGGATACCCTCAAGGCCCATCAGATATTCAATCACAGGGCTATCTATCTATGTCCCATTGGGATGCCAGGGTACAGAGTCTAGACTCCAGGTTGAGACAGTGATTATCTTGGGCTATCTGTGAAGAACATTTGTGAAGAACAAACTCTAATCCATTTGCTCTAGCTCCTTACTTAGCCCAAACCCCCATGTTAGCAGACATGACTGCAACTTACCTTGAAAGGGGGGTGGGCATTGATGAGGATGAATACTTTCATCAAGCTGTGTATTTGAGATGATGTTTTGGTGCCTTTCACTCATTATCCACTGTCTACTTTCCTCCTGGTTTGGCCTTACCTGGCTAGAAACCCAACCATTCACTGAAGCTCCCAAGTCTTACTTTATACTTCTCCTGAATCGATTTCCTATCACATCTTATATTGCCTATGCCTCTGTTGTCTGAGATTATGGAAAAGGTGCTAGTTGGGAAGAAAGTGTTTTCAGACACGGAAGCAGAAGAGCTTCCTGTGCCTACACTGTGAGAATGACATGCATTCTGTTTGTGCCCAAGTTCTAAATTAAGTAAGTGCAATATCTTGGTCATAGCTACAGACTAAGGTTCTTTAGCTTATTGTGGGATTTCCAGGCTTTCATTATTCTTGCAGGAGCCCAGGGGCTCTACATCAAGAAAAACAGGGGATTTGCATAGAACTACTGTAGTCTCAATATGGTAACTATTTGTCCCCACTGACTCCATATTCCCTGGATCAACTCTTGGGGTTATGAGCCTTTAATAAAATTAGATTTCTAGGGTACCTAGACCTCTGACATCCTTTGCATCTAGGCAGGGATACCTTCTAGATAGGATCTTAGAATAAGCATATTGTGATGCCACTGGGCAGCCACAACATCTTGGAAGGCCTTCTGCACTACTGCCATACTTCACCTAGTAGACAACTTACCCTGCTTAGCCTCATCCAATGCCTTTTGAAATAAGCTATTTAGAAGTCAGAAGAAAGGAAACAAGAAAGGAGAGAGGAAGGGGAAGAAGGAGAGAAGGGAGAAAAGGAAAGAATTAGGGAGAAAGGGAGGGAGGAAAACATTTTAAAATTTTATCTTTTTTTAAAAGATTGTAGGTATGTATGTATATGTGTGTGTATGTATGTATGTATTTATGAGCAAGACAGCACGAGCAGGCAGGAGAGGGAGAAGCAGGCTCCCCAAGAGCAGGGAGCCTGATGTGGGCTTGATCCCAGGACTCCAGAATCATGACCTGAGCCGAAGGCAGATGCTTAACTAACCGAGCCACCCAGGTGACCCAAGTTTATCCTTTCTATGTGTAAAGTACTATAGTATTTCTAGTTCTCTTTTGTTAATTAAAAAAAAAGTGCCATGATTTATAGTGGGTTATAATATTAATTTAGTGGATAGAATAATACATTACAACTGAGAGAAAACAGGCTAAAAAAGGTTAGAAACTATCAGTTCATCAGACATAGAAGGATAAATGTTTTTTGGTAAGACTGTCTCAATTGTATAGATTATACAGATCTTATGGGTTGCAATAAAAATTTCTTAATGAGGATGCTGATAATAATTAAAAACTACTGCTTTGACAGGTCGGTAAGCTTTTTCTGTAAAGGGTCATAGTAAATATTTAAAGTTTTGGGTCATACGGGCTTTATTGTTTAATCAACTCTGCTGTCATAGAGTGAAAGCAGCCACATACAATATGAGTGACAGAGTGAGTGTGGCTCAGTTCCCATAAAATCGTTTACAAAAACATGTGACTGTAGACAATGTCTATTCATCCAAACAGTCTCTAATACCAAACAGGGTTGTCTGGAAAGGGAACCCCCTGTGATAATCTGTAGGGAAGAAAGCACTCTCATACATACCCTAACCCTAACCCTTATGCTGACTGGGTGATTCATCTTATACTAGCAATGTATGAGAGTGCTTTCTTCCCTACAGAGTTTTCAACAGTGTGGGCAACTTTTTGGACTTTTGCTAAACTGAGAGATGAGAAAAGGTAATCTGTATTTTCAGTTTGTGTTTCTCTTATGAGCGAGGCTGAACATTTTTTCTTACATTAAATGTATTTGTATTCCTTTATCTAGGAACTGTTCAGAGATGTGTGTACTCTATTAGGCTGTTGGCCTCTTCCTGAGTTGGAGGAGCATTTTATTAATGGGAGCTTAGCCCTTTCGATAGAAGTTGCAAATATTTCCCTTTATTGCCACTTGCCTTTTTACTCTGCTTATTGTTCTACACCATGCAGAGTTCAGGGATTTGTGTCTGTCGAATGTATAAATCTTTTTCTTTATGGCTTCTAGATTTTGAAACATACTCAGAAATGATTTCTCTATTTCAAGGTTATGAAAGATTTCTCCTGTGTTTTCTTCCAGGTCTCTTATGGTTTCATGTTTTACATTTAAAGCCTCTGATTCCTTTGAGGTATCTTGCTTTAAGGGGTGAGTTATGGATCTAATTTTATCTCTTTCCAGATGGCTATTCACTATTCATTAAAAAATCTACTTTTTATAACTATACGTGTGGTGAGCATAGTACAAATATGAATCACTATGTTGTGTACCTGAAACTAATGTAATATTGTGTGTCAGTTATACTCAAATTAAAAAAAAAGTCTACCTTTTAAATACCAGTTGGCTCAATACCATTTTCTTAAGATGTCCACCTTTCCCCTCCTGATTTGAAATAACGCCTTTATTGTCTACTGAACTCCTGCATACATCTAAATCTATTTCTGGATGTCCTATTCTGTTCAGTTGGTCTGCCCTGTTCTAATAAAATTTTACTGAATATTATCTAATTGAGACAATTCCTCTTGTTTTTCTCTACGTTTTCCAGATTATTTTTGTTTTGGGTTTTTTTCTTTTCTATTTCATTTTTTTATATGTCCAATTAGCCAACATATAACTAATATGAAATTTAGAATGAGCTTATCTAGATCCCTCTAAAATCCTGAAGACACTTTTTATGGGATTATAGTACATGTATATTAGGGACACTGACATCTTGGTATCTCCATTTATTTTTTTTTTAAATTTTTATTTATTTTATTTAACAGAGAGAGAGAGAGAGAGATCACAAGTAGGCAGAGAGGCATGCAGAGAGAGAGAAAGGGAAGCAGGCTCCTCTCTGATCAGAGAGCCCAATGCGGGGCTTGATCCCAGGACCCTGAGATCATGACCTGAGTTGAAGGCAGAGACTTTAACCCACTGAGCCACCCAGGCGCCCCTTGGGATCTCCATTTATTCAAGTTTATTTTTGTGTCTGTCAGAGTGTTTTAAAGTTTTCCTCATGCAGATATTGCACCATTTCTTGTTAAAGATTTATTCCTAGTGCATTTAATTTTTCTCCCTAATCGTTCTGAATTTCTCTTCCATTTGAACCCTGTATCCTGATGGCAGGCCTTTATTTCAAGCAAACATTGGAATGTGTGTGAGTCACAAGGTGATTATTTTTGGCTGTATGGAGATTGGGCGAAGGCAGGGAAATACTCTGCCTAGCTTGTTTCCATGTGGGCCTTTGTAACACTGGGTCTGCCTTCTTTCCCTGAGACCTGGTGACTCAGAAACAATAGACTCTGCTTCATGTATAGAGTGCCCACTTTCCTGGAAAATGCCTGGGTTTATTTTGCTTAGAGAGAAAGAGAAAGAGAGAGAGAGAGAAATAAGCGGTGGGAATGGATGAGGAGAAGCAGGCTCCCCCGTGGAGCAGGGAGCTGATTCGAGGCTCAATCCCAGGACCCTGGGATCATGACCTGAGCTGAAGGTAGTTGCTCAACGAACTGAGCCACCCAGGTGTCCCATCCACCTTCTTTATAATGGTGATACAGTAATCGAATGTATGTGCATACCATAATTTGTTTAACCTTTATTGGTCAACATTTAGGTAGTTTATAGCCTTGTTGTTTCCCCCAATATGAACATCCCTGTATATAAGTCATTTGTCACATGGGACAGTTCAGGTGGGTTTTGTTCTTAAGGACTCTAAACATGCAGTGCTTCCTGTTACTTATATTTATTTTGTGCATAGTGATGACTAGAAGCCAACCAACACCATAAATGTCTTGACTGAGCAATCAAAGATTTCCTATCAAAAGCAAAAAAAAAGTTTATTTCTAGGTGTTTTATTTTTTTGGTTACTACTAAATGGGTTCTTCTCTTCCATCTTATTTTCTAACTGGGTAGATGTTTGTGCTTTTATCTTCACTCCACTTCAACAGTTATTCACTTGGTTAATACAGTTATACTCTGAACTCAGATCCATATAAAGAGTCTCAAACTCACTGTCACACTCTCTTGCCGGGGAAGTATACAATGACCTTATTCACATGCTACTTGCTTTCTGATCTCATCTGGAACACCACTGCTTTAACCCATCCACTGTTTCCTAGTTTCCAGTCCTCTCCAGGCCTTACTTTACTTCTTGTCACTTCCTGGAATCTATGTCAAATCACCTGAATTAACAAACTCTCATTTTTCTTCCTTTAGTTCCATTCATCTAGCAGGCCCTTGGCCTGAACTCTACAAAGCCTTTCTAGTGCAGAATAAAATAGGAGAAATGGCATATGCACGGACACTGGAAACCACAAATGCATGGGGCAAAATCTCATCTGGATCCTCAAAGCTGCTTGGTAATCTCTTGATTCATCTTTGGTCAGCTTCCATTGAACTTAACAGGCTAGAGCAAGTGCTCCTCAAGTTCTGTCCTTATGCCCCACCATTCCTTTACATTCAACAGGGGACCCTGCCTTCAACTGCACCAAGAAAGTAGAAATAACCATGTGTGAATTCCCCCAAATCTCCCACCAACAAACTTATTACATACAAAATCACCCTAATCTCCTTCCCAATCCCACTCCCATCTCTTCTAGAACCTTGCTCTGTATTTTGTATTTATTTTCTACTTATTCCTTCTTTTAACCCCTTTTCTTCAGTATTATAAACAAGCTAAAATCATTCTTTTTTTAAAAAGATTTTATTTATTTATTTGATAGACAGAGATTACAAGTAGGCAGAGAGGCAGGCAGGGAGAGAGGAGGAAGCAGGCTCCCTGTTGAGCAGAGAGCCTGATGCAGGACTCGATCCCAAGACCCTGAGACCATGACCTGAGCTGAAGGCAGAGGCTTTAACCCACTGAGCCACCCAGACGCCCCTAAAATCATTCTTGCTTTGAACAATCCTCTTTTGACACCACCTTCTATTCTCCCATTATCCTCTATTGTCTCCCTTTCTCATTCGAGCTTCTTGTAAGAATACTGTATACTTACAAGGTCCACCTTTTTATCTCCTGTTCATTCAAAAATGTACTAACTGATTGTTCTTCTAATCATTCCCCTGTTATTTCTCTCTCTTTTTTTTTAAGATTTTATTTATTTATTTGACAGAGAGAGATCACAAGTAGACGGAGAGGCAGGCAGAGAGAGAGGAGGAAGCAGGCTCCCTGCTGAGCAGAGAGCCCGATGCGGGACTCGATCCCAGGACCCTGAGATCATGACCTGAGCCGAAGGCAGTGGCTTAACCCACTGAGCCACCCAAGGCGCCCTTCTCTTATTTTTTTTTAAAGATTTTATTTATTTGACAAAGAGAGACACAGCAAGAGAGGGAACACAAGTGGGGGGAGTGGGAATGGGGAGAAGCACGCTTCTCACTGAGCAAGGAGCCCGATGCAGGGCTCGATGTGGGGTTTGATCCCAGGACACTGGGATCATGACCTGAGCCGAAGGCAGATGCTGAATGACTAAGCCACCCAGGCACCCCATGTTATTTCTCTTATTAATTAACATAATTGCTAACCTCTTTGTTGCTAAATCAAACATTTACTAGGTCTTACCTCAGTGAGGAGGAGGTTTCTAGGTAAACAGGCATCAACAGATGCCAATAAGGCAAGCAGCACCCCAGAGGGCAAGCCAGAGTTACATGAGGCCATCAGTAGAAATGTCTTACCTCAGCCTTATAAGAGGAACCAGTGACTGTGTCCCTGTGTCTTACAGGATAATGCCAAAATGCAAGCTGTCTCCTTGAAGGAGACTGCCAGGCTGCTTGTTCCTGACAAGGCGGATATGAGGAAATCATTTGTTCAACCTGACCTGTGAACCAAGAGCCTTAGGAATCCACAAAGTAAGTTCTGGAAACTTTCTTAAGTTAGCAATTATTTTCTCTAGCTGGGGGTCTGTGGATAGGGATATATGGGAAATAGCATGAATCCTACAAATGGACTTGCCTGTGGGAAAAAAATACCTGAAGGAAAAAACACCTGAGGGAAACAATAGATTTGCCTTCTGCTGTAAGTGCCTATGCTGGCAACTCAGCTGGGAAAAGAGTTTTTCATTTTCATTTTATTTTCTTTTATTTTTTTTAAGATTTTATTTATTTATTTGTGGGAGAGAATGAGGGCAAGAGAGAGAGAGAGCATGAGAGGGGAGAAGGTGAGAGGGAGAAGCAGACTACCCACTGAGTGGGGAGCCCAATGCAGATTCGATCCTGGGACTCCAGGACCATGACCTGAGCTGAAAGCAGATGCTTAACCCACTGAGTCACCCGGGTGCCCAGGGCGTTTTTCATCTTCTTCCTTTAGTTTCCTACTTCCCAGGTTTCAGGGTGTGGAGATTCATAGAAATAACGTCACCTACTACTGTTGGAGAAAGTGTTCGGGGGTTCTTGAGAAAATGTTTTATTAGCTTCTACCCACAGAATGCCAGCACTGGTCAGACCAAAATTCAGGTAAAGTGAAGCTGAAAGAGGAGCAGGTTTCTCACCCAAGATGACCTGGAGCACTAAAAGCAAGAAGGACAGCCAAGTCAAAGCCACCCTGAGAAAGAAGCTGAGGTCCGAATGGCAGAAAACCAAGTCCAAATGGGAAAACACTGCGCCAGAGCAAAGAATCAGGGTGGAAACTACGTAGAGATGGGGTAGCTGAGTCCAGGATAAAAAACTACAGTGTAAAATACCTAACTCAGTATCTGGCATACATTTAGAAGTGAACTACTTACTGATACAACCAGGCAGAACATTTTAGGTGGTATGCCAACAAGAGGGAGCTAAGGTTTTGTTTTTGTTTTTATTTTTTAGTTAATAACTCTCTTATTTCATGGATGCTTTAAACAGTATAACATCAACAGATCCAGGTTTTGAAATATTTAATTAAGATGATACTATGACATTCATAAACAAAAATATAATCTAAAATCTGGGAAGATTATGTGGGTGAAATATTGAGGCTAAAAATACAGAAATGGGAAAATGCCATAGAAGGGTTACTTAAAAGGAATATACTACAGAGCAGACCACTAAGCCTGTAGGAATACATACATTTAGAAGAATAAAAAGGGAGAGAAAGCAGTGTAGGAGCAGATAGAGATCCTGGACACAGACTACAAAAGGCAAGAATCATGTACATCGCAAGCCGGAGTGAAAGAAAATTTCTAAAAAAGTAAAGTCAACACAATCCAATACAACAAGATTAGAGGAGACAATAACTTTTTTTTTTTTAGCCACCGGATTTGACTGAAGGAAGTTGGTAATAATCTCCAAGAAAACCACTTTAATAGTACAGATAGGACAGGAGTCATGTCACAAAGGTAATCAAGAGAATCAAAATTGAGGCTATGGGTTTTAGACAAGTTTAAAGAGTTTGATAACAAAAGGGAAAGGAATGAAGAAACAGAAAATTCTATGTGGAGATCTGCAACATCAAAGTATTCATGAACGTTAGAGTTAATACCTTCACACTAACTTTTGTGTTGTGTGAATTTTTTAATGATAAGTATGTATTATCTGTATAATTGGAAAAAAATAAGAGGGCCATTTCCAGTTTGGAACAAAGTCAAACATAAACTGAATTTTTAAAAAGGTCTCAGTATTCTGTAAACCCCAGAGGCAAAGACTTGGAGCACAGTCAGTTGAATGTTTCAGAAGTGACTGCTTCTCTTCACTGAGCAGCAAATACCCAAATGCTTGCTCCTCACCTGTGTGAGCGTCCAGTGTGCTGTAGCTTTCCATACCCCGCTGTTCCTCTTTCTCCAACTGAGAGATCACCTCTGGCTTATAAAGTTGGTGCCCTATTCATGGAAAAAATGTATGTCACAGAAGTTTGTACTAGGAATAAAAATTTCTCTTATTAGAATTCATTTCCAACCTTTTTGGTCTTTGGAGCCTCTGGATTTAGAAAGGGGAAACTTCCGAGGCAGCAAAATAAAGCTACCCATCTCAAGCTCAACAAAGTCAAGACTTTTTACCTGAGGAGAAACAGCAAGAAACAAAGGTCCTATCTCGGGCACTGATTAGCATTCTGTGCTGGCCTGAACTATATTCACAAAAGATTTGGAAATTTTCACTGCTTAAGGGAATAAACCCATTTAGAATGGTTTCTAGTTTTACAGGGACAACATCCTTACCCAGTGCTACCAGATTCCTGTAGTTCTCCAGCATCACATCTCGGTAAAGGATCTTCTGAGCAGGGTACAGTTGGTTCCACTCTTCTCTGGTGAAGTTCACAGCCACATCCTCGAATGTCAGTGAGCCCTGAAAATATCAAGTATATCTCTGCTTAGCCAGAAACCAGTTTTTACAGGGGCCCTTAGGGGAAGGGGAAAAGGTGTAGCAGTGGAAAAGGTTAGGATGTCTGAGCCGTTGTGGTGACAATCTTTAGGGTTCTCTGAGTAATCTAGGTCAAAATTTTTGAAACAACAATTAGTATATGTCTATTATCTTTCAAGTCAGACGTAAAAACACGTACGAAATTATGCTTACTTTTAAGCTTTTTACAGTTTTTGCAAGGGAAAGACTGTCATCATCTAAACAATTTAAAAAAACCATATGGGAAATTTATGCTGTAAGATTTCAGAAATAAAAGAATACAGGATTGGTTGAATTACTGTAAGGAGGTGTCACGTTGGTGGATTTTGTGTAACCTTAACAGATTTTTAAACTCTTGACAGAATTGGAGAGGGGATATTCCAGTGGTTAAAAAAATAAAAAAAAGCAACAAGGGCAAACAGATTGAGAGTAGAAGACTTATGATGAATGTGGGGATCAGTAAAAGAGACTTCCTCATTACAGTTAGGAAATTCAAATAAAAAAGGGTTACCTCTAAATTTTCTTAATGCTTTTTAACAATCCTTTTGCTCTAAGAGACACCCACATATAAACGCCGAAACATACAACCAATATATACCACCCCCTCTTCCCTTACTACCTAATCCCTCCAAAATACCACCAATTTCATGGGCATAATAACTCAACTCTTCAGAATGAGTGTGACATTAGGGCACCTGGGTGG
Organism: Lutra lutra; assembly: GCF_902655055.1. Lineage (NCBI taxonomy): Eukaryota > Metazoa > Chordata > Mammalia > Carnivora > Mustelidae > Lutra > Lutra lutra. Next base: position 24,732,220 of record NC_062295.1, on the reverse strand, counting down.
CTCAGTGGGTTAAGCCTCCGCCTTCGGCTTGGGTCATGGTCTCAGGGTCCTGGGATCGAGCCCTGCATCGGGCTCTCCTGAGCAGGGAGCCTGGTTCCCCTTCTCTCTCTACCTGCCTCTCTGCCTACTTGTGATCTCTCTCTGTCAAATAAATAAATAAAATCTTAAAAAAAATGAGTGTGGTGTTACAAATAAGGGCTTTCCCCCATAAGTTAACAGTCAATATTTAAGTATAGTAATGGCATTTTACTTAAATCAATTTTCATTCTTTGATAACATATCTTTCTAAAATATATTTCAATTAAGTGACATAGGAATTTAGAAATTAATCACCAAGGCTGGAAGTAATTAAATAATTTACCCAAAGACATATGGTTAGTAAATAGCAAGAACTGGAATTCTTCAATCTTATTCTAAAGCCTATGCTCTTTCCATCATTCTGCAAAGATGTCTTTTCTGCATAAACTAATATTTTCCCTCTTGTGACTTTTATTTCTAATTTCCATTCTACTTTCCCCATGCTTCTTGAGGGTAGTACCAGGGTGAGGAAAACTAGGAATTTATAGTCTACATTCTTTAGTTTCTGCATTTGTAGTTCCTTTTTGGTTGTTTGAATCAGGGCTTTTTCTCTCCTTCTATATCTTCTAATGATCTCGCCCTTGGGTTACCAGTTTCTTCTCTTCTTTCCTTCTTTTAAAAAATATCCTTATTTGAATTATATTTTTAATTAGAATATTAATATATATTAATATAAAAACATACAAAAAAGTACTTCATAAAAAAATTGTTTGGGCTTCTTTCCTCTCTATCCAGCTCTTATGTCTAATAAGTATTTGTAGTTTTCAGTGTATTTCCTGAGAATTCTTTACACAAATATATGGCTTCTCATTTCCTCCCATTTTTTTTTTTTTTAGCCTCAAAGACAAGGTATTGTATACATTGTTTTTTTACTTAACTATGAACATCGGAGTACATATAGCCCTTCTTTTTGCTACATCTGTATCTTTGGGGTAAATACCCAGTAGTGCAATTGTAGTAGTACCATTACTTATACTATTAATTGTATTACTACTGTACTACTAACTTGTATTACTTGTACTACTAATTGTAGTAGTGCTATTTTTAATTTCTTAAGGAATCTCCACACTGTTTTCCAAAGTGGCTGCACCAACTTGCATTCCCACCAACAGTGTAAGAGGGTCCCCCTTTCTCCACATCCTCTCCAACAGTTGTTGTTTACTGTCTTACTAATTTTGGTCATTCTCACTGGTATAAGGTGGTATCTCAATGTGGTTTTGATTTGAATCTCTATGATGGCTAATGATGATGAGCATTTTTTCATGGGTCTTTTAGCCATTTGTATGTCTTCTTTGGAGAAGTGTCTGTTCATGTCTTCTGCCCATGTTTTGACATCCTTACTTGTTTTTTGGGTGTTGAATTTGAGGAGTTCTTTACAGATCTTGGATATCAGTCCTTTGTCTGTCATTTGCGAATATCTTCTTCCATTCCATGGGTTGCCTCTTTGTTTTGTGGACTGTTTCCTCTGCTGTGTTTGATCTTGATGAAGTCTCCAAAGTTCATTTTCGCTTTTGTTTCCTTTGCCTTTGGAGATATGTCTTGAAAGAAGTTGCTGTGGCTGATGTCGAAGAGGTTACTGCCTATGTTCTCCTCTAGGATTTTGATAGATTCCTGCCTCACATTGAGGTCTTTCATTCATTTCGAGTCTATCTTTGTGTATGGTGTGAGAGAATGGTCAAGTTTCATTTTTCTATATATAGCTGTCCAGTTTTCTCAGCACCATTTATTGAAGAGACTGTCTTTTTTCCACTGGTTATTTTTTCCTGCTTTGTCAAAGATTACTTGCCCACAGAGTTGAGGATCCATATCTGGACTCTACTCTGTTCCATTGGTCTATGTGTCTGTTTTTGTTCCAGTACCATGCTGTCTTGGTGATAACAGCTTTGTAATATAGCTTGAAATCAGGCAACGTGATGCCCCCAGTTTTTTCTTTTTCAACAGTTCCTTAGCAATTCAGCGTCTTTCTGGTTCCATACAAATTTTAGGATCGTTTTTTCCAGCACTTCAAAGAATGCTGGTGGAATTTTGATTGGGATGCATTGAAAGTATACATTGCTCTGGGAAGTATTGACATTTTAACAATGTTTCTTCTTCTGATCCATGAAAATGGAATGTTTTTCCATCTTTTTGTGTCAACTTCAATTTCTTTCATGAGTGTTCTATAGTTCCTCGAGTACAGATCCTTTACCTCTTTGGTTAGGTTTACTCCCAGGTATCTTATGGTTCTTGGTGCTACAGTAAATGGAATCAATTCTTTAATTTCCCTTTCTATATTTTATTGCTAGTGTATAAGAAAGCAACTGATTTCTGTGCATTGATTTTATATCACATCTTTTTTTTTTAAGATTTTATTTATTTATTTGACAGAGATCACAAGCAGGCAGAGAGGCAGGCAGAGAGAGAGAGAAGGGGAAGCAGGCTCCCCGCTGCCCAGAGAGCCCGATGCGGGGCTCGATCCCAGGACCCCAGGATCATGACCTGAGTTGAAGGCAGAGGCTTTAACACACTGAGCCACCCAGGCGCCCCTATACCACATCTTCTTAATCCACTCATCAGTCAATGGTCATTGGGGATCTCTCCATAGTTTGACTATTGCTGATAATGCTGCTATAAGCATTGGGGTGCATATGTCCCTTCAAGTCTCTATTTTTGTATTCTTTGGGTACCTAGTAGTGTAACTGCTGGATTGCAGGGCAGTTCTATTTTTAACATTTTGAGGAACCTCCATAGTATTAACCAGAGTGGCTTCACCAGTTTATATTTTGACCAAGAGTGCAAAAGTGTTCCCCTTTCTCCACATCCTCACCAACACCTGTTGTTTCTTGTGCTGTTTATCTTACCCATCCTGACAGTTGTGAGGTGGTATCTCATCATGGTTTTGATTTGTATTTCCCTGATGATGAGCGATGTTGAGCATATTTTCATGTGTCCATTAGCCATCAGGATGTCTTTTTTGGAAAAGTGTCTATTCATATCTTCTGTCCATTTCTTAATTGGGTTATCTGTTTTTTTTTTTGGGTGTTGAATTTGATAGGTTCTTTTTTCTTTTTTAAAAAGATTTTATTTATTTATTTGACAGACAGAGATCACAAGTAGGCAGAGAGGCAGGCAGAGAGAGAGAAAGAAGCAGGCTCCCTGCGGAGCAGAGAACCCAATGTGGGGCTCGATCCCAGGACCCTGGGATCATGACCTGAGCCGAAGGCAGAGGCTTTAACCCACTGAGCCACCCAGGTGCCATGATAGGTTCTTTATAGATTTAGATTTTGGATATTAACCCTTTATCAGGTACATTGTTTGCAAATATCTTCTCATATTCTGTAGGCTGCCTTTTAGTTTTGTGGATTGTTTCCTTTACTGTGCAGAAGCTTTTTATCTTGATGAACTCTCAATAGTTCACTTTTTTTGCATTTCCCTTTCCTGTGGTGATGTTGAGTAAGAAGTTGCTACAGCTGAGGTCAAAGAGGTTGCTGCCTGTGTTCTTCTCTAGGATTTTGATGGTTTCCTTTATCACATTTTCATCCATTTTGAATTTATTTTAGTGTATGGTATAAGAAAGTGGTTTGGTTTCATTCTTCTGCATGTTGCTGTCCATTTTCCCAACACAATTTGTTGAAGAGATGGTCTTTTTTCCATTGGCTATTCTTTTCTCTTTTGTTGAAGATTAGCTGGCCATACAGTTTTGGGTCCATTTCTGTTTCTCTGTTCTTTTCCACTAAACTATGTGTCTGTTTTTGTGCTAGTATCATACTGCCTAGATGATTACAGCTTTGTAACAGAATTTAAAATCCAGCATTGTGATGCTCAGCTTTGATTTTCTTTTTCAACATTACTTTAGCTATTCAGGGTCTTTTCTGATTCCATACAAATTTTAGGGATGTTTGTTCTGGCTCTTTGAAAACTGTTGATAGTATTTTGATAGGGATCGCTTTGAATATATGGATTGCTTTGGGTAGCATAAACATTTTTTCCATTTTTTTATTACATTCAATTAGCTAACATATAGTACATCTTAGGTTTTTGAGATGCAGTGTTCAATAATTCATTAGTTCTGTATAATACTCAGTGCTCATCACCACATGTCCCCTCCTTAATACCTATCACTCACTTACCCTATCTCCTTACCCCACTCACTTCTGTAACACTCAGTTTGGTTCCTGGAGTCCAGAGTCTCCATGGTTTGTCTCCCTCTTTGATTTCTTCCCATTCAGTTTTCCCTCCCTTCCCCTGTGGTCCACTGCACTATTCCTTATGTTCCACATATGAGTGAAACCATATGATAATTGTCTTTCTCTGCTTGACTTATTTCACTTCACATAATTCCTTCTGGTTCCATCCATATCAGTGGAAATCATGGGTATTCATCCTTTCTGAGGCTGAGTAATATCCCACTGTATATATAAACAACATCTTCTTGTAACCTAGACATTTTAACAGTATTTGTTCTTCCAGTCCATAGCATAGAATGTTTTTCCATTTCTTTGTGTCTTCCTCAGTTTCATGATTCATAAGTGTTCCATAGTTTTCAGAGTACAGATCTTTTTACCTCTTTGGTTAGGTTTATTCCTAGGTATCTTATGGTTTTGGGTGTGATTGTAAATGGGATCAATTGCTTGATTTCTCTTTCTGCTGCTTAATTGTTGGTATATAGAAATGCAACTGACTTCTGTGTATTGATTTTGTATCTTGCTAATTTACTGAATTCCTGTATCAGTTCTAGCACTTTTTTGGTGGAGTCTCTTGGGTTTTTTATAGAGTGTCATGTTGTCTGTGAAGAGTGAAAGGTTGGTTTTTTCTTGGGTGATTTGGATGACTTTTATTTCTTTTTGTTGTCCTATTGCTGAGGTTAGGATTTCCAATACTATGTTGAATAGAGGTGAGAGTGGATATCGCTGTCGTATTTCTGACCTTAGGGGGAAAGCTCTCAGTTTTTACCCATTGAGGATGGTATTTGCTGTGGGTCTTTTGTATATAGCTTTTACGATGTTGAGGTATGTTCTTTCTACCTCTACTTTCTCAAGGGTTTTTATCAAGAAAGAATGCTGTATTTTGTCAAATGCTTTTTCTGCATTTACTGAGGGGAATCATATGGTTCTTATCCTTTCTTTTATTAATGTGGTGTATCAAGTTGATTGATTTACAGATGTTGTACCACCCCTGTAGCCCAGAGATAAATCCCATTTGGTTGTGGTGAATAATTCTTTTAATGTACTGTCGAATCCTATTGCTAGCATCTTATTGAGAACTTTTGTGTACATGTTCATCAGGGCTATTGGCCTGTAATTCTCTTTTTTAGTGAGGTCTTTGTCTAGTTTTGGAATCAAGGTAATGCTGGACTCATAGAATGAGATTGGAAGTTTTCCTTCCATTTGTATTTTGTGAAACAGCTTCAGGGAATAGATTACTTCTTCTTTAAATGTTGGGTAGAATTCCCCTGGGACGTGGTCTGGCCCTGGACACTTGTTTGTTGGGAGAGTTTTGATTACTGCTTCAATTTCTTTGCTGGTTATGGGCCTGTTCAGGTTTTCTATATCTTCCTGTTTCACTTTTGGTGTTCATATGTTTCTAGGAATGTATCCACATTTCTTTGAGATTGCCCCATTTGTTGACATATAACTTTTCATATTATTCTCTTACAATTGTTTGTATTTCTGCTGTGTTGGTTGTGATCTCTCTTCTTTCATTCATGACTTTATTTGGGTACTTCTCTTTTCTTTTTGGTAAGTGTGGCTAGGGGTTTATCAATTTTGTTAATTCTTTCAAAGAATCAGCTCCTAGTTTCATTGATCTGTCCTATTCTTTTTTTATTTCACTATAATTTATTTCTGCTCTAATCTTAATTATTTTCCTTCTGCTGGACTTAGGCTTTATTTGCTGTATTTTCTCCAGCTTCTTTAGGTGTAAGGTTAGGTTATGTATTTGAGACTTTTTTTGTTTCTTGAGAAAGACCTGGATTGCTATATACTTCCCTCTCAGGGATGCCTTTGCTACATCCCAAAGATTTGGGACTATTGTGTATTCATTTTCATTTGTTCCCATGTATTTTAAAAATTTCTTCTTTAATTTCTTGGTTAACCCATTCATTCTTTTTTTTTAATTTTTTTTCCTTTGCTTTTTTTTTTTTTTAAGATTTTATTATTTATTTGACAGAGAGAGAGATCACAAGTAGGCAGAGAGGCAGGCAGAGAGAGAGAGGGGGAAGCAGACTCCCCACCAAGCGGAGAGCTGGATGTGGGGCTCGATCCCAGGACCCTGGGATCATGACCGGAGCTGAAGGCAGAGGATTTAACCCACTGAGCCACCCAGGCGCCCCTAACCCATTCATTCTTAAGTAGGATGTTCCTTGACCTCCATGTATTTGTGGTCTTTCCAAATTTTTTGGGGGCGGGGGTTGACTTCAAGTTTCATAGTGGTCTGAAAATATGTCTGGTATTATCTCAACCTTTTTGTATGGATTGACGCCTGATTTGTGACCCAGTATACCATCTATTCTGGAGAATGTTCCATATGCACTCAAAAAGAATGTGTAGGGACGCCTGGGTGGCTCAGTGGGTTAAGCCTCTGCCTTCAGCTCAGGTCGTGATCTCAGGGTCCTGGGATCGAGCCCCGTATTGGGCTCTCTGCTCAGCAGGGAGCCTGCTTCCCCTTCTCTCTCTGCCTGACTCTCTGCCTACTTGTGATCTCTCTTTCTCTGTCAAATAAATAAATAAATAAATAAATAAATAAATAAATAAAAATCTTAAAAAAAAAAAGAATGTGTATTCTGCTGCTTTAGGATGAAATACTCCCTGGTCCAGTGTGTTTTTCAAAGCTCTTGTCTCTTTGTTGATCTGCTTAGATGATCTCTCCATTGCTGTTAATGGGGTGTTAAAGTCCCCTATTATTGTATTATTATCAATGAGTTTCTTTAAACTTATTATTTTTTAAGATTTTATTTATTTATTTGACACACAGAGAGAGAGAGATCACAAGTAGGCAGAGAGGCAGGCAGAGAGGGAGGGGGAAGCAGGTTTCCTGATGAGCAGGAAGCCTGATGCAGGACTTGATCCCAGGACCCTGAGATCATGACCTGAGCTGAAGGCAGAGGCTTAACCCACTGAGGCACCCAGGTGCCCCTAGGCTTGTTATTAACTGATTTATATATTTGGCTTCTTCAAAGTTGGGTGCATAAATATTTATAATGGTTTTATCTTCTTGTTGGATGTACCCCTTTGTTATGATACAGTGCCCTTCTGCATCTCTTATTACAGTCTGGTTTAAAATCTAGTTTGTCTGATATAAGGATTACTACTCCAGCTTTCTTTTGATGTCCATTAGGGTGACAGATGGTTCTCTACCCTTCCACTTTTAATCTGGAGGTGACTTTCAGTCTAAAATGAGTCTCTCGTAAGCAGCACAGTAATGGGTCTTTTTTTTTTTAATCCTTTTTGAATCCCTATGTCTTTTGATTGGAGCATTTAGTCCATTTATATTCAGAGTAATTACTGATAGATATGAATTTAGTGCTACTGTATTACCTGTAAAAGTCATTGTTCTTGTAGATTTCTCTTTCCTTCTAGTCTTTGTTGCTTTTGGTCTCTCTCTTGTGCTCAAAGAGTCCCGTTTAGTATTTCTTGCAGAGCTGGTTTAGTGTTCTTGAACAACTTCAGTTTTTGCTTGTCTTGGAAATTTTTTATCTCTCCTTCTAGTCTGAGTAAATTAATCTTGCTGGATAAAGTATTCTTGGCTGTATATTTTTCCCATTTAGCACACTGAATATATCATGCCATTCTTTTCTGGTCTGCCAAGTTTCTGTGGTCAGATCTGTTGTTAAGTCATTTGGTTAAGGACCTTTTGTCTCCAGCTGTTTTGGAATTCTCATTATCTTTGTATTTTGCAAGTTTCACCATGATAGGTCTTGGTGTGGACCCATGTTTGTTGATTTTTGAGGGGAGTTCTCTGTGCCTCCTGGACTTGAATGCCTGTTTCCTTCCCCAGATTAGGGAATTTTTCAGCTATAATTTGTTCAAATAAGCCTTCTGCCCCTCTTTCCTGCTCTTCTTCTTTTGGAACTCCTATGATACAGATATTATTGTGCTTTGTGGAATTGCTGAGTTCTCTAAGTCTATCTTAGTGATCTAATAGTTTTCTTTCCCTCTTCTTTTGAGCTTCATTATTTTCCATAATTTTATCTTCTTTATCACCTATTGGTCCTCTTCTTTCATCCTCATTGTTATTACATCCAGTCAGTTTTGCATGTCCGTTACAGCATTTTTTATTTTGGCCTATTTTCTAGGTCTTTTATCTCTTCAGCCAGGGTTTCTCTGGTATCTTCTATGCTTCTTTCAAGCCCAGCTAGTATTTTTATGACTGTTGTTCTAAATTCTTGTTCAGCTCTATTGTTTATTTCTGTTTTGAGCAAATCCCTGGCTGCGATTTCTTCTTGATCTTTCTTTTGGGGAGAATTCCTCCATTTTGTAGTTACGTCCAGGTTTCTGTCTTTTGTGTGTTATGAAAGCTTATTATGTTTCCTGCTCCTGAGAGTAATACTGTATTAAGAAGGGGGTCCTACACTGTCCACAACCTGGTGCTTCTGGAAGTGTTTTTGGTGTATGCTCTGTGCATTCTGCTGTTGTGTTTTGGCTGCTCTTTCCCTCAGGTCAGTCCTCTACAGAGTTCCTCCTTGCTTGCAGTAGGGAGTGTCTGGCTCTTCAGTTGGGTGTGCTTTGATTTGTTTTTTAAGGTAAGTCTGCTTCTCCCTCTCCCACTCCCCTTGCTTCTGTTCCTTCTCTCCCTGTCTCTCTCTGTCAAATAAATAAATAAAATCTTAAAAAAAAGATAAGTCTAGAAAAAAAGAGTCTAATCCAATAAAGGAGGAAAGGAAAAGGAACATAAAAAGAAACAAATAAAAAAACTGTACCAAAGATAAAGAAAGAAAGAAGGGAAAAAGAAAAGAAAAAGAAAAAATAAGTCTGATCTAAAAAACAAGAAAAGGAAGCAAACAGTAAAAAACTATGAGCCTAAATCCAAACACAAAATAAAGATTATAAAAAAAAAAATAAAATCCCCCCCCCCCCCCAAAAAAAAAGGAAAAAGAAAGAAAGCCTGATCCCAGTTCCACCAGAACTGATGCTGATGCTTTGGAGGACTCCATCAGACCTGGTACATTCAGGAGTGCCTGTGTTGGTCTGAGGGAGAGGCCAGCTGCACTGGCTCACAGTTAGACTTGCCTTTGCAAAGATACCCCTGCCAGGAGCAGGGGACAGGCTTTGGTGTAAGGAATCTAGCCGCCATTGGAGGCGCTGGGTTTCTCTCTGAAGTCTGATGGTACTGTCGGCAGGGAGTGGGGTGGTGGAAGATGGTGCCTTCCTCTCTGTCTGGGGAGGGTAGCCTGGGGCTGCCACTGTTCAGGAGGCCCTTACGGAAAAGGCAACAATCTCCTGTGTTCTAGGCTTTGGTCAGATTGCTGCCCTTAACTTGTCTGTGCCCAGCCGTTGGCATGCCTGGTGTCAGTTCTCCTGGTTTTTTTTTGTTTTTGTTTTTGTTTTTGTTTTTTTTTTTTTTTTAGGTCTGGCTGGTGGTTGGGATTCAAAACTCCAAATCTTAAAGGGCCTGGCAAGGCTCTAACCTGCTCCCCTCCCCTGGAGGAGAGGCTCTTGGTACACCTTGCACTGTTGTGTACCAGAAAGTCAGTCACATGATGTGTGCACCATGGCTGGAGTCTATTGCAATGCACAGTGAAAAGCTGTGACCAGGTCTGCCCATGCTTCTGTCTTTGCTGGTGAATGTCTGCTCTGTGGGCCCTTTGTCCTTAGAGAGGCAAAATATCCTATTCTAAATGTACTCCAGGATGGGGGGTGATTTCTTCTAGTGCAACCCAGGGGATGACCTATGTTGTATTGTGCAAACCCTACATGTTCTCTCTCCCACTTACCCTCTGTCCCTTACTTTGCTCCACAAAAAGGGTCCCCCCCCCTTTTCTTCTCCACCAATTCCTGGCTCTGAATCTCACATCTCCCATGTTCACTCCCTCCAATTATCCAGATTGTTTTCTTAATCCCCAGATTGATTTCCTGGTTGCTCACAATGATTTGATCTAGCTGTGTTTGAGGGCTGAGGCAAGCTCAGGGTCCCCCTACTACTCTACCATCTTAACTTCTCTCAGAGTGCATTCCTTTTTATGGCCAAATAGTATTCCATTGTGTACACACACATACACTGCATCTTCTTTATCCATTCATCCACTGATGGACATTTAGGTTGATTCTACATCTTGGCTATTATAAATGATGCTGCAAAGAACACAGGGGTGCATATACCTTTTTGAATTTGTGTTTTTGTCTTCTTCATACATATACCTAGAAGCGGAATTACAGGATTGTATGGTAGTTCTACTTTTAGATTTTTGAGCCATCTCAGCACTGTTATCCACAGTGGCTACATAATTTACATTCCCACCAACAATCTCACCAACAACTCTACAGCCTTGCCAATACTTGTTAACTTTTGTCTTTTTGATAATAGTCATTCTTATAGGCGTGAGGTAATATCTCATTGTGGTTTTGGCTTGCATTTCCCTGATGATTAGTGATGTTGAGCATCTTTTCATTGGCCTTCTGTATATCTTCTTTAGAAAAACGTCTATTCAGATCCTCTGCTCATTTTTTAAATCAGATTGCTTGCTTTTTTTGTTACTGACCTATATGAGTTCTTTATATGTTCTGGATATTAACCCTTTATTTGATATGTGATTGCAAATATCTTCTCCCACTCAATAGGTTCCTTTTTTATTTCGTTGATGGTTTATATCCCTGTGCAGAAAGAAGCCTTTCAGTTTGGTGGAGTCCCATTTGTTTATTTTTGCTTTTGTAGCCATTGCTTCTGGAGTCAGATCCCCAAAATATCACTAAGACTGACGCCAAGGAGCTTATCACCTTTATTTTCTTCTAGTTTTATGGTATGTGTTCTTACATCTTCCATTTTTTTCTTGAAAAAAAATTTTTTGAAAGATTTTTATTTATTTGAGAGAGAAAGAGAAAGAGAGAGACAGAAAGCGAGCACGAGTGGTGGTAGGAGCAGAGGGAAAGGGAGAAGCAGATTCTCCTGCTGAGCAGGGAGCCCGATGCGGTACTCAATCCCAGGGCACTGGGATCATGACCTGAGGCAAAGGCAGACATTTAACTGACTAAGCCACTCAGGTGCCCCTCTTACAAAATTTTTATGGCTTAATTTTTCACATTTAAATGTTTGCTCCATTTGAAGATCATCCTAATGTAAAGTATGAGCTATGGATTCAACTTTACCTTTTTCCAGATGGTTCCCCAGAAATGTCAACATCAATTATTGAATAAACTAAATTTCACCACTGGTTTGGGATGCAGTCTTTGTAATACACTAATTCCCATTTGTTCAACAAATCCTCAGTACTTCCTAAGTGACAATCATGGTGCTTGAGATATACAAGTGGGGAAAGAAAAAGACTAACATTCCCCACCCTTATGAAACTTATATTCTAGCAGTGGAAAGTAGACAAAAAATATGATAACTGGGTAAATTATACATTATGTTAGAAGATAAAAGAAGAGTAGAGTAAGAGGTTCTGACAATGTGAGGGGTGAGGCATTGCAATTTTACATAGGGTGGTCAGGAAAGATGTTACTAGAGAGGTGACATTTGATAAAAGACTTGCAAAGTTAGCAGTACAAGGGCCCTAAGGCAACAGTGTGTGTGGTGTGTTCAAGGAAGAAGAATGTAGCCACTGTGGTTAGAGTGGAAGGAGCAAGGGGTAGAAAAGTAAATGATTAAGTTAGAGTGGTAACAGGCCCAGATTCCGTAAGACTGTTTAGGCCATCATAAAGACTTTGACTTTTAATCTGACTGAAATGGGAGCCATGCATTTTGAGCAGAGCAGTGACATGATCTGATTCACCATTACCCTGCCACTTCCTGGGCTACATCTTTTTGAAATCACCTTTTTTTCCCCTTTGTCTTTACCACTCTTGCTAATCTCTGCAGTTTTCAAAGCAAAGCCCTCAAATCTACCTACTTTTCTTCACCTTCTAGTTTTAAGCTGTTATTTTCTATCATATACAATATGGCAGTAGCTTCCTAAGTGGATTTCTCCTCCTTCCTTTCTTGCTCCTCACAAATTCACTTGTCATATACCACACACCTGGGTGATTTTTCTTTAAAGATTTAATTTATTTATTTGAGAGAGAGAGCAGGAGGGAGAGGGAGAGAGAATCTGAAGGAGACTCCAGGCTAAGCAGAGCCCAATGAAGGCCTTGATCCCACGAACGCAAGATCACGACCTGAGCCAGAACCAAGAGTTGGGCACTTAATCAAGTGAGTCACATAGGCATGCCACACCTGAGTGACTTTTATTTATTTATTTATTTTTACAATACTCTATTTATTTATTTGACAGAGGGAGAGATCACAAGTAGGCAGAGAGGCAAGCAGAGAGAGAGGGGGAAGCAGGCTCCCCGCTGAGCAGAGAGCCTGATGTGGGGCTTGATCCCAGGAGCCTGAGATCATGACCTGAGCCGAAGGCAGGGGCTTAACCCACTGAGCCACCCAGGTGCCCCCCTGAGTGACTTTTAAAGTAGAATTCAGTTAATTATTATTTTACTATCCTGTTTACCTCTCTTCCAAGGCTTTCTAGTGCATTTGGAATAAAATCGAAGCTTTTCTTCAGGGCCACAAAGCCCTGTGTACGTAGGCCCTGCATTCTTCCCCAAGTTTATCTCAAGTCACTCTCTCCCTCCCTTCATTTCAACAATGGTGGCCTTTTAACTTCTTAAATATATCCATGGTTTTTACACGTTTATCACGTGCCTAAAATGCTTTTTTTCTCTTAGTTTTTATAACTTTTATATATCCTTCATATCTCACCTTAAATTTCACTTCCTTAGAGAGTACCTTCCTTGATTCCCTAATGTACATTTACAGCACCTTATTCTTATTTTGTATAATAAACATCTCAATTTGCAATTTTTACTTTATTTGCTGAGTGACTGTTTCTGTTACACTATAAGAAACTTGGATTTAGGATTATCTATTCTGCCTGTTGGTGTATATCTGATGCCAAGCACAATTTCTGGCACATTGTAGCTGCTCAAAAACAAACAAACAAACAAACAAACAAACAAACAAACAAAACTTGTTGAATGAACCATCTTCTTTCTTAACATAATAAGGGGTTCTGGAGAATTAAAACCCCTTGGGCTAGAATGCCAAGAAGCAGATATATCACTTCAGTTCTTGATGTCTTTCTAGTTCTGTCTGTGGGGAGCCTTATAAATAAGAGAGACTTGGACTCTGAAAAACAATCTGAGGGGTTTGAAGCAGCAGGGGGTGGGAGATTGGGGGAACCAGGTGGTGGGTATTAGAGAGGGCACGGATTGCATGGAGCACTGGGTGTGGTGCAAAAACAAGGAATACTGTTATGCTGAAAACAAAACAAAACAAAAGAAAACAAAACAAAAAAACAAAAAAAAACTGAGGGTTGCTGTGGGAATAGGGGTCAGGAGAGGGGGGGTGGGGTTGTGGACATTGGGGAGGGTATGTGCTATGGCGAGTGCTGTTTTGTGTGTAAACCTGGTGATTCACAGACCTGTACCCCTGGGGATAAAAATACATTATATGTTTATAAAAAAATAAAAAACAAAAATAAAAATAAGAATAAATGAAAAAAAAAAAAAGAGTAAACTGAATAATTCTATTCCCCGCAACCCAAGGATCCCAAAGCAGTAACTTATCAAGTAAATGTTCAATTCTGGCTAATAGTCTTATTGTCCCTGCTCTTGTAGGAGTCTCATTTCCTGTCTGCAACGGCCCTGTCTTTTTTTTTTTTTTTAATATTTTATTTATTTATTTGGCAAAGAGACAGCAAGAGAGGGAGCTCAAGCAGGGGAAGCGGGAGAGGGAGAAGCAGGCTTCCCGGCTGGGCAGGAAGCCTGATGCGGGGCTCGATCCCAGGACCCTGGGATCATGACCTGAGCTGAAGGCAGATGCTTAACAACTGAGCCATCCAGGTGCCCTGGCCCTGTCTTATTTAATCTTCAAATCTAACCAATATCAGCACAAATTCAAACTCCATCTTCTTTAGGAAGTCTACCCTTATCCTTCTAGTTGCAATCAGATTTCTCCTTTCTCTGAGTACCTCTTGTATTTGTTGTATTTTCCATTCTTAGTAGCACCCAACATTATACTTTTTTGAATGTTGTGTGATTTAGGTGTGTAAATACCTCCTCTGATGAGTTTATTGGCTACCAACAGATAATGTTTATCTCATATAATTTGGAACAATAGAAGTCCTCCTATCTAAAGCAACTGATATTGGTATCTGGTGTATTAAGCTAAAAAGCTGGTTAAACTTGAGATCCATAGAAGGCACCTTAAACATTTAAATTTGAAATATATAATTGTACATTTATGTGCTCATCTTTTGATGTGAAACTGAGCCTTTTCTGAGAGTGATTTTAATGATTAAGTGTCCATACCCATAATGCATCAGTCAGTTTCTGTTTCAGTAAAATGCAACAAGTGACACTTGGGAAATTATATAGGTGTAGAATCCTCTAAGATTTTTATGATTTTCCCTCAGTGTGTCACAGTTCGTTTACACATAATGTGACAGTAATTTAAAAAAAAAGTGACGGACATTTATAAGGTCTTTCCAAAGCATTCAACTACTTTTCACAGAAACAACTCCTTGTCATAATTATACCTCATCAGCTTACATAATACTTAAATTATAGAACAGTAACAAGAGGTTTAAACAGGTTTTGCAAGAGGTACAACAGATTCTTGATAAACATTAGCTCCTGGCAGATGTCCTCAGGCATATTTAATAATGCCATTAGCTCCAAGCAGTCATTGTGACCTGGGCATCGATTGTTTACAGAGAGAATGCGTGTGTTGTTAAGTCTGGTGAGTTGTTTAAGTGATGGGTGATTAAAAGATAGTCTATAGTTTCTTTTGCTTCTTTTATAATACCTAGCAGAGAAGTGAGCTCATGATCTGCTAAAAATGCTGAGAGGATAGAAGAGCTATAAAGGGTATATAAGGTGAATGAGAACCATCCTATAGAAATTATCATCTGTCCCAAGAGTCTGAAGTGCTCTGGATTCACTTCTGAAAATTGAAAAATAAAAGTGCCCGTATTCTCAGAACTATAACAGCAGTTCAGAGAGTAAAACTGAACTTACCTGAGACCTGACTATCTGTGATCCATTACTCATTTCTTTCTCCTCCATGTTCCCCCCTTGGGAAAGTATAGCATTGTGAGAGGGCATAACTGGGAAAAAGAAAAAAGGAGCATCTGGTAAATATATATTAATGCTGAAACTAACTCTTGCAATTTTTGTTTCTTGTCAGAATGGCAGACAGTTTAGAGAGAAGCCTTCTAAGACATAAGCTCAAAGTCTGGATAACTTATTGAGGAATCAATGTAGGACTTTCTCTTATTGTGGCATATGAGAAGCTCAAGAAAGCTCAGTGGTGCTTCGCCCTGACTACACACCTGGGAGATTTTTAAAAAATGCTAGTGCTCATCCCCTATTCCCAGAGATTTGCTTTTTGTTTTTGTTTTTAAATTTAAATTTTAGTTAGTTAACATATAGAGAAATATTTGTTTCAGGAGTGGAAATAAGTGATTCATCACTTGAATACAACACCCAGCGTTCATTGTAACAAGTGCCCTCCTTAATACCCATTACCCCTCTAGCCCAGAGATTTGGGTAATTCGGGTATTATCCAAATTGGTCTAGGATGGGCCTGGGAAACAGCATTTTAAATTCTAAAGTCTCTAAATGATTCTAAGTAGGAGATGAGACCAATGAGATGAGTTGATACAGAAAACATATGTTGAGGGCCTAATCTTGAATTTATCCCCAAACTCAAACTCCAGAGATTTCTCCTTTACTCTCTAAGATGTTCTAATAATATACAAAGGAGAATTCACTCTTCTCATTTTTCAGAATGTTCACCTCTTTTTTGAGTACCTAGATTCAGTCCTCCACCAGGATTACTACACCTCTCTGCAGTTCTTAGGTTGTAATGTCATCAAAGCTTTGCTCTCTTCTAGGACAGTCAGTAGATACACTAGTACTAATAGCTTCAGGGTCCTTGTCATTCCCTGAAAGCTGATTTTCCAGAACCTTATGGAGATATTAAAGGTGCCTCATCTCTGATGAGAGCCTCAGAAGCCAATGGTTACCCACAAGATTGATTGCTGCTTCTCAGGGGCAGCCACTCTCAGAATCTTGCTTTGTTCATGCAAGAGAGATGTGGGCGCTCCTGAAGATGGCTATTACTTTTTCTTCCCCTAAAGGCATCAATCCTTCATGTACAGACTTTACTATGATATTCAAATCTCTCTCACCAGGGATCTTGTAAGATACAATATCAGATTGAGAACCTGTAATGAGATGCACCAGTCAACAAAAGAAATCCAGCAGCCTCAGTCACCTAGGGACCTAGAGAATCTGTAAAGAAACATATAAACTACCTGTTCATAAAGACAGGGCACACTACAGTGTGGAGTTCTTTAAAAACAATCAAAAAGCATTTTTAGAATTTCTCAAATTCACACATTACAAAAAGCAGAGATGTACAGATGAGCTAAAACAACCTTTGGCCTCAGTTCTTATCCACCCTCTTCTCAGAAAACATGTAGTCCTTGCATGGTGAAAGATTTTCAGAAAGAATTTTACTAACATTAACAACAGAGTAAAATGTATTGAACTGCTAATAAACATGGAACAATACATTCTTTTCTGTGCACAAAACTGGGCCTGAAAAAGTTCTCTCAAAAGTTAGTAATGGAACTGAAGAATGAAGTCATTCTTGAGAAGCAATTTTTTTAAAATGAGAAAATCACAGTTCCAGTGGAATAGTCCTATTAGATGAGGAAGCCATTCACCGCTCAAGATATGGCATGAATCCACAATTTTACAAACAGTTGAGTAAGGGGAAGACCTTTCAGGAGTAATTTAAAAGCACTTCAAGAAGCAGGTCCTATTTCACTAAGGAAAAACGCTAAAAAGGTCCTAATCTCCGAAGAGCCAGACTGAATCTATGTGAATACTCTGACATTTGAAACGTCAGATTACTTCAAAACCACCTATTTACAACAACCAAAAAACAAAACAAAACTGCATTTACCAAGTTAGGGAGAACAGGGTTTCTCCTTCATATGTGTGAGCCCAAGGAGATGAGGAGCATATCAAATATATTGTATATTCTATGGAAATTTTGTTATTCGAGAATTTTTTATGGCATCTGATGAGACTAGGGCTCCAGAGAACACACCTTTGGAAACACTGATTTAGTTCTCAGTTTTTTGATTTAATGAAGGATTCTGAAACTGAAGATCTGGTTCACAGCCCTAGATTCCTTCTAGTATACTCTGAAGTTCTTTTTTTTTTTTAAAAGATTTTATTTATTTATTTATTTGTCAGAGAGAGAGAGAGAGGGAGAGCACAAGCAGGCAGAGCGGCAGGCAGAGGCAGAGAGAGAAGCAGGCTCCCCACCGAGCAAGGAGCCCGATGTGGGACTCGAGTCCAGGACCCTGGGATCACGACCTGAGCCGAAGGCAGCGGCTTAACCCACTGAGCCACCCAGGCATCCCTGAAGTTCTTTTTAGTACTCATTCTCTATGTTTCCTTCTCAGTACTTGTTCTCTACCATTTTAAAATCTGATTCCCCTTTTCTCATAATTTCCCTTTTAATTCCTGTATTGGAAAGATACACACACAAAACTCCTAAAAACCAACCACTTCCCACCCCCAAACTGTGTGCAATTTTTCATACAATACACACATAGACTTTTCCAGAGAAGCCTGTGGGATTACCACAGGCTTTTTTCAAATAACTAACCATGATGGCTTGGAAAGTAACAATTCCCTTGATTGCCTAAGGAATACCAGAATTGTAATCAATTCAGATGAAGAATGACTTTGGGCTTAACACGCTTTTTCCTCCAAGCTCTTCCAAAAATCTAAGTGAACTTTATCAACCATATGGAAAACAAATGTAGTAGTTCTCAATCTGGGCCATGCATTAGACTCAACCCAGATTTTAAGTTATACGTATGTAAATGTATACATGTCCAGGCTCTACCCAAGAGATACTAAACCAGAATCTGTTGAGGTTAAGTCTGGCCTCTACACATTTTTTTAAGTGCCTCACAAATGATTCTGATGCAAGCAGGGATTCAGAACAACTATCAGAGCCTCTCATTTCCTTAATTTCTTCAATGCCAATGATTTTCATCTTCATTCTACTTCAGGCACCTACTTCTAGGACCACAGCACTTTTGAAGTCTTTCTTACCTTATAAAACACTACACTATGAATCAGGAGACCTTAGGTTCTGGATTGGATGGATGGGTAAGGAAGTGAAGGCAGGAGTGGCTCAATGTAAGGGAAAAATAGGAAAAAGCAGTATTTACCAAAGTGTGGTCTGAAGATCACTTGAATCATACCATTTGCTGAAAAGCAGATTCACTGGTCTTATCCCAGACATTATGAAATAGCATCTCTCGGGAGGAGGTTATTCTTGGTCCATGGATTGCATTAAAAAGTATTTCTTCCCTGGAATCAGACCATTCTCTCCAGCCTCCTACAGACCTGAATCTAGTACATAACTTCTCATTCTTCTATCTTCATCTTTATCTGTTGTTTTTATTGACTCCTTCCTGCCATAATTTAAAACCTTTTACTATATCTCCCAACATTAAACTTTCACTGGTTATGTGCCCATTTCTAACTACCATTCATTCTTTTTTCAAAGCTACAACTCTTCAAAGGATTGTCAATACTTGTCTCTACTTCTCCATTACTGACTTATTTTTCAATTATCTGTGACCTTTCTTCTGTTCTGGCATCAGCACAGCACTAAAATTGCTCTGGTTAGGAATACCAAAACCCCTTATGTTCAAGCATTGGAGTTCATTGCTTTTTGGGCTCTGATGAGTATCTGACACTGCTGACAACTGTGCTTTGCTTTATGTCCAGTCTTTCTCAGTGAGCTATGCGCTAGTCCCTTTTCCTCTGCTTACCGTTTACATATTATTGTTCCTTAGGATTTTCCAGTATCTATTTTTGTTCCCTCCACAGGTGAGGTAAAGTCCTCTTTATTTGTAAAGTATACAAACCTGATCACATCAGTACCTCACTTTGAAATTCCTTAGTACCTCCCTACAGTTCTTAGGTTGGAGTATAAAGCCATAAAAAATCTATGACCTTCTCCCTGACTTCTCAAGCCACTCTCCTGCTTGTTTTTGAGGATTCATTTACACTGTTCTGCTTTTAAGTCCTTAAGTGTGCCATGTATGGTATATCTCCCTTGCCCCTCCTCTCCAGACAATACCTACCCTTCCTTCAGATCTCAGCTTAAATCAAGGAAGATTTTTATATCACAGACCAAGTGAGGTTCCTCATTTACACCTTTCTGTTTTTGCTAGCACTTTCTTATCATTGTAATTATTTGTATAGTCATTTTTATTTATACCTCACCCTTGTGTGATGTTAGCTTCCATGAAGGCAGGAACATATTCTGTCTTATTTATTATTCTACTTTGAATGCTCTCTGTATGTGGCTCAAAGTAGGTACTCAATAATATTTGCTAAGTGAGTAAATGAAAGGATTCTGGTGTTTTCTATTTTTTAATTTTTAATTTTGAACCAATTTTAGGCTTACAGTAAAGTTGCAAAAGCAGGACACAATTCCCACATACCATTCACCCTACTTGTCTTAATGTTAATGTTTTATATGACCAGGGTACAATGATCAAAACCAGGAATTTAAATTGGCACAATACTATTAAATCAAGCTAATCAAAATTTACTGGTTTCTCCACTAATATTTTTTCTCTGATCCAGGATCTCATATGGCATTTAGTTGCTTTTTTTCCCCTTTGTCTTCTCCAATCTGTAAGTTCCTCAGCCTTTCTGTCTTTCATGAGCTTACTATGAAGAATACTGAGGAGTTATTTTGTAGGGTTCCTTGATTTGGGTTTGTCTGTTTTCTCATGATTGGAAAGAAGTTAAGTATTTTTGGAAGGAATATCACAGAAGTGATTTTATCTCTTTCTTAGTGCATGATATTAATGGGTTTATGATGCTGATATGCCTCATTAATGATAATGTTAACCTTTATCACTAGGTTAAGGTGGCGTTTACCCCACTAATCCATTGTGAAGCTACTATCTTTCCCTTCGTAGCTAATAAATATCTTTGGGGAAATACTTGAAGATTATACAAATATCTGGATTTTTCTCAAACCCACTAATTTTATTTTTATAGCTTGCCTTAAGTTTTATTTATTTAAAATTTTCTTAAGTTAACATATATGCAATATTGGTTTCTGGAGTAGGATTCAGTGATCATTACTTACATACAACACCCAGTGCTCCTCACATTAACTGCCCTTTTTAATACTCATCCCCCACCTAGCCCATCCCCCACCCACATACCTCCATCAAACTTCAGTTTGTTTTTTGTCTTTAAGAGTCACTTATGGCTTGCTTTCCCTCTCTCCTTTTTTCCTTTCTCCCCTTACATATGTTCATCTATTTTCTTTCTTGAATTCCACATATGAGTGTGATCATATATCAAACCCACTAATTTTAGCATCCATCAGTGTATCTTGTCCTAAACAATTAGTAATATGGTGTTTGCCTAATGGTGATTTCCCTATTTCTCTCTTTCCCACTAATTTATTAATTGGAATTTTTTCTGTAAGGAAAAGCTGCTCCTTATGTCTTATCATTTATTTACTAATTTATATCTCTATGAACTCATGAATATTTATTTTGATTTATGAACTCCAGTATTATCATTACTTATTGTATAAATTGTTTCGGATTTGGCCAGTAGAAGTCTCCTACATTATTTTGACCAGCCTCTATCCTATTCTGAGCACTTCCTGGCACCATCAGATGTTTTAGGCTCTTGTATTATCCCTCCTGGCCCTGGAAATCAACTACCCGTCCAAAGAAACAGTTCCTTTTATTGGAGAAATGCTTAGAAACAAAGATCTGGGTGCTAGGTGTGTTCACTGGTACTGGGGTATCATTGCTTCTAGGTCCTCTAGCAGAGATAGGAGAGATATATATGTATGCATATTAATCATACATATACATACTTCTATTGTGATCTTCTATGTCTCAAATGCCATGAGTTCATACTAACACCTCTGATTCCAATCTAATACCTCAAGGGCTCATTTTAGTCTTCCTCCTTTCCTCATCGGTAACTTCTTCAACCATAAAAAAATTGTGGACTCTTAGTTCATTTATTTATTTGTTCAATTTTAGTATATACATAGTTTCAGAATTAACTCATATCCCTGTGAGAAACACATTTATTAACTTGATTACAGCATTTATGTAGAGTTCTCTTTGTCTTTAGTTATATAGTATCCAACCAAGATAGTGTTTCCTGAAGTTATTTGGATTAGTCTTTTTCTTTGCCATTTCTTTCTGTGTGGTTATGTCATTCACTTGTAATGCAATTAGGTCCATTTGTTAGTATTTGCATTTATTCTCTTCTATTTACACTCCAGTGGCTTCCTTCAGCTTTACCTACTGCCATGGTTTCACTGATCATCTCTTCTGAGCTACATAGCCACACGCAGACCCAACCACATTTCTCGACATCCCTAGGCAGATGTCTCTCAGATTTCTCAAACCTAACATGTCCAAAACTCATTCTCTCTCAAGCCTCTTGTCATATATTTTGCAACGGAGTAAAGTACGTAAGAATACCAACTCTATTGCCAGACTGACTGGGTTTGATTTCCCAGCTCCACAACTTAACTTGCTGTGTGAGTTCGGTTGTGTAAGTTACTCAACCTTTCTATATGGTTCACTTTCCTCATGTGCAAACTAATAATAATAGTACTTACCTCATATGTTTGTTGTGAGGATTAAGTGAGTGAATATTCTGAAACCATTTAGAATGTGGCCCGTGGTAGCCATATTTATATGTTACATATTATTCTTACTCTATTAAATTCCCTATCTTAATGAATAGCATCAGCAAGCCTGAAACCTGAATGTCATTCCCGACCTCTCTTTCTTTCCCTTAAATATGTAGTGAATTCCCCATCTTCACTTCCACTACCTTGATTCAAGCCACTATCACCTTTCACTTTGACTACTGCCACACTCATCGAACTAGTCCTTAACTTTAGTCCAATATTTTTCTCACACCAGAGCCAGAGTGATCTCTCTCCACACCCCTTCTCCACTTTGGAAATACCTTCATTTTATTTTTTGACAAATATTAAAACAAAATTTTTTGTAAATATAGAAAAGCAGAAAGAAAATCCTACCATCACCCAGAGATAACCAGTTACTTTTGTGGGGGATATATATACTTGCAGACTTTTTCTATGCAAAGATACACACATTTTATAATATGGTGTGTGTGTGTATATATATATATACACACACACATATATATAACTTTCTTTTTCGAAATGTGGGTTTTAATTATTTTAATTGACGATATTGTACATATCACTTCAGGACAGAAAACAAAACTAAATATCATTAAAAAAATTAGGGTTATATAGTCTCTTCAACAAATGATGATGGGAAATCAGTGCAAGAGAATGCAACTGGACTACCTTCTTATGCCATATACAAATATGAATTATAAATGGACTAAAGACCTAAATGAGACCCAAAACCATAACAAATCCTATTAGAGAGCATAGGCAGTAATGTCTCTAACACTGACTGTATCAACATTTTTCTAAATATGACTTAGCAATTGCACTACTAGGTATTTACCCAAAGGATACAAAAATACAGATTTGAAGGGGTACATGTACCCCAATGTTTATAGCAGCATTATCAACAACAGCCAAACTATGGAGAGAGCCCAAAAGTCCAACAACTGATGAATGGATAAAGATATGGTGTGTACACACACACACACACACACACACACACACACACACAGGAATATGAGTCAGCCATCAAAAAGAATGAAACCTTGCCATTTTGCAATGATGAAGATGGAGCTATGGTGTATTATGCTAAGTGAAATAAGTCAGTCAGAGAAGGACAAATACCATATGATTTCTCATACATGGACTTTAAGAAAGAAAACAGATGAACATATGGGAAGGGGAAAAGAAAAAAAGAGAGGGAAGCAAGCCATAAGTGACTTTTAAAGACAGAAAACAAACTGAGGGTTAATGGATGGGTTGCATGGGTGATGGGTATTAAAGAGGGCACTTGTGAGGAGCACTGGGTATTATATGTAAGGATGAATCACTAAATTCTACTCCCAAAACCAATACTGCATTATATGTTAATGAAATGTAAATTAAAAAAAAGTCACTTTCCACATAGAAAAAAACAAAAACAAATTATTAAAAAAAGTGGCACATATGTATGTGCCACATTTTAAAATATATTTTATATATTTATAAAATTTTAATATATTTATATATTTTCTATATACACACTCATGCACGCAGAATGGAATATTACTCAGCCATTTCAAAAAGAATGAAATCTTGCCATTTCCAACAGCATGGATGGAGCTAGAGAATATCATGCTAAGCGAGATAAATCTGTCAGAGAAATACACATGCCATATGATTTTTATTCTTACGTGTAATTTAAGAAACAAAACAAATGAACAAAGGAAAAAAAAAGAGAAAGACAAACCAAGAAAGAGACTCTTAAATACAGAGAACAAACTGATTGTTGCCAAAGGGGAGGTGAATAATGGGGATAAGGTTGGTGGGGGCATAGGTGAAATAGGAGATGGGGATTAAAGAGTACACTTATCATGGTGAGCACTGAGTAATACATAGGATTGCTAGATCACTTACTGTGCACCTGAAGTTAATGCAACACTATATGTTAAGTATACTGGAATTAAAAACTAACAATAAATAAATAAATATATATTTATATGTATGAAAATATATAAACAAAATAAAAAATAAAAATAATAAAATTAAAAAATAGTGTTACAGTATAATCAACTGCATGCAATACCCAAAATTTATTTAACAACTTCATAAACTTTTTGGGAGCCTTCTTTTCCCTTCTTCCCTTCCACCCTTCTTCCATTGTTATAGACAACAGCAAACATTGTACAGTTTTGGCATAATTTTGTCTGAATATTTCTTTAGGATAAATTCCTAGAAGTGGAACTGCTGGATCAAAACAAAGGTAAAACACTATTGAGGAAGGCTGTATCATTTTACTAATTCATCAACAATATGAGAGTGACCATTAGCCAAGAATAATAAGCATTATTTTTTAAAAATAGAATAAAAATAGTAAAATATAATAAATAGTATATAATCTAATTCTTAGATAACATGGGAGGCAGAACTTCATATTTTTAGCTTTCATATTTTATCTTTTATAAATTACCCTTTGTGTCATTTGTCCACCTTTCTATTATTTTGCCTTTTTCTTATTGATTTGTAAGAATTCTTTTTACAAACTATATTGTGCAGGAAAAGATTAAATGAGTTGGGTCTGGGTCATCCAAACTCTGCACATTTTAAGGAGAGGTTTGAGCCTGGTCTGGTTCCTGAAAAATAACTTATAATGCCTTGCAACACCCTGCCTGTTCAAGTATCTCTGGTTACCTGAGGCTTTGGGACAGGTCAGAAAGTTTATGCTAAAATAGGATTTATAGTGGCATTCTTGGAACACGTAGGATCACCTTGACCTCTGGAGGGACTGGAGATTGAAGATCAATAAAACAGGTGGTCAGCTATGCCTATATGACCAACTTCCAATAAATACTCTGGATGCCAAAGTTTGCATGAGATTCTCTGGCTGGCAATACTGTATGTATGTCATTACACATCACTTCTGGGAGAATTAAACTCTATCTGCATGACTCTTACTGAGAGAAGACAACTGAAAGCTTTGTACCTGGTCTTTCCCTGACTCTGCTATACCTGCTTTTTTTGTTGCAGATTTTAATCTCTTTTCACTGTAATACTCATGCTACTGTAAGTATAACAATTTTGCTGAGTTCTATGAGTTCTTTTAGCAAATCACTGAACCTGAGGGTGGTCTTGGGGATCCCTGCACACAGACATAAACAGCAACTCCCTGGTGATAACATAAATAACAAATGTAGTCTCCATGTTATCGTTTGTCTTTCATTCTTTGATGCTTAAAAAAAAAAAGTTAATTTAAAAATCTTCTCCATCATAAAATGTTTTCTTCTCCCCTGTGTAGGTCCTAAGTATGTGTGAGGGTTTTGTTTTGTTTTTTTCCTTACACAGTTATACATGTTCATACGTTTTTTACACATGCTACATGAAGACATAAGTACACAACACTTGGGAGTATATGAGTAAGACTGAGTGACCTTCAACACCTCTTTTATTCTACTTTCCTCCCTGGAAGTAATCCACCATCAGTCATTTGATGTACACCCTTTTTTGGCCATTTATGAACATATATAACCACATCCCTACGTAACATAACAACATATTATGTGCCACTGTTCTGCAGCATCATTTATTCCCTAAATGTCTTAGAGATCTTTCCTTGTTTGTTAACTTCAAAATAAATTACCTTATTCTATTTTATAGCAGTACAGTATTCTGCCATATGGATCTATCATAATATATTTAACCATATTGCTAGTGAACATTTACGCTGTACCCATTTCTCACAATTGCAAATAATATTGTAATAAACATCTTTTTACACACCTCCTTGTGTACCTGTGCAAGTATTTCTGCAAGACTGAGTCCAGAATGAAATTTCTGAGCCTGAGTGAGCTCATTTAACATCTTGGTACGAATTGTCAAATTCCTTTTTTTTTAATTTTTATTTTTAAAATATTTTATTTATTTATTTGAGAGAGAGAGAGAGAGAGAGAGAGAGGGACAGTGAGAGAGAGCATGAGCGAGGAGAAGGTCAGAGGGAGAAGCAGACTCCCCGTGGAGCTGGGAGCCTGATGCGGGACTCGATCCCGGGACTCCAGGATCATGACCTGAGCTGAAGGCAGTCGCTTAACCAACTGAGCCACCCAGGCACCCCGAATTGTCAAATTCCCATTCAAAGGTGCCCTTCCCTGGGCACTTTCCTCAACACCTTGTATTATCAATATTTTTATATATTGCTAGGCTACTGGGTGAAAAATATCTTTGTCTTTATTTGCATTCTATGGTTACTTACAAGGTTAAGCATTAAAAAAAATTTTGTGCGTGTGTTTTGGTTACCGGTATTTTTTTTAATTGAATAATTTATTTGAGAGAAAGAGAGAGTGCCAGAGAGAGAGCACAAGCAGGGGAAGGGGCAGAGGGAAAAGCAGGCTTCCTGCTCAGCCCCATCCATGCAGGATTCAATTCCAGAACCCTGGGATCAGGACCTGAGCCAAAGGGAGACGCTTAACCCACTGAGCCATCCAGACACCCTGGTTACCTGTATTTCTTCTATACATGGCCTATGGGTATCCTTTGCCCATTTTTCTTTTTTTTTTCTCTCTCTCTCTCTCTCTCTTTTTTTTTTTTTGGCTATTAACAGAGGCTCTTTACATATTATGGACATTAATCCTTTGTCTCTTACACATATTGCAAATATTTTCATGTGTCTTGTTTTTAGCCCTTTGTTCTTTTTGAATACAGAAATTTAACATTTTGACATAATCTAATGAGTTTTTCCCAGACGGTTTGTGTCATGGCACGGCTACAGCATGAAGTGCAAGGGTGGAAGGCGAAACAGGGTGCAGCGTTAAGATCATGAAGGCTTTGAGGGCACTTCTAAGGAAGCGTGCTACTGTCCTGATGGCAACCGAGCACCATGCAAAGGCAACACAGCGACTCTCGACAAACATTCCCCGTCTAGCAACTATCGACTGAGCATCTACGTACCACGATCAAACCCGTCTCTCAAAGAATTATGATTTTTTTCAAGTTTCACAATTTCAAATACATCACGAGAAACAGACCATTGTGTCAAAGGGCATAAGGGGGACTTGCGCTGCCGCCTACGAAAACGTATTTTAAACATAAAGCAGAACGGTGTCAGTGCGGAAACTGCCAGGGCGGTGGAAGCTACCGTCGGGAAGCGGGTCCGAGTTTGCGGAATATCCGCGCCTGCGGAACACAACAAAAGTCACTTCAACTCAGTGGGAAACTGACTCAATTCCTAACGGCAGGACGACCGGGAAAGAGGCATATTCCTACCCAACAACTTACAACAAAATAAATACCCCCCAAATATTGGTAGACATGTAAAAAAGATATTTAAAAATCCTTTAAAAGCCGTAGAAACAAATAAAGGCGAATGTGTTCATGATCTGGAGACGGGGAGAAACTTCCCGGAACGGTAACGCCCTCGCCCACACGGAAACCGGCTGCAGAATGCACCGGAGGAGAATCCGTTCACGACCCCGGGCTGAGGGGATGCGGGTCTCGGCGACGGCTGCGGGCGCGGCCGGGGACTCCGGGTCGAACGCGGGGGACGAGCGCGACGCGCGCACCCCCGGGCCGCGGCCCGCCCTGGCCCCCTCGCCCGCCTCCCGGCCCGCGGCACGCCGCACTCACCGGCCTCCACAGACAAAGGGCGCTCTGGGCGGCTCCGCCCCCTGACGCCGCGGCCGCCGCCGGGCCGACCTGGGCGGGACTCGGTGCGGAGGGCCCGACTGTCCGAGCCAAGGACGCCCAGCGGCGGGGCCTCTGGGGCTGGACCGGCCGCCCGCGCCAGCTCGGCCCCGACCGAAGCCTCCCCGCGATGGCGACCGCGCCGCGCGGGCTTGGGCTGCGCCACACGCATGCGCCGGCGGCGCCCAGGGCGGCCGGCTTCCCGCATGCTGGACTCGGAGCTCCCACACGCTCGCCCGTGGGCTGCCACGGCAGCGGCGCTCCCGGGGGCCCGGACCTCCGCCCCGCGCTCCTAGGGCTCCGCCGCCGGACCGCGGGGTGGGGGCGAGTCGGCCAAGGCCCGCCCACCTCCCTTACCGGTCAGAGGATCCGAGGACCGGGTTCGCGCCGGTTCCTAGTCCCCTGCCCGCTCCTCGTAGGGAGAGACTCGAGCGCAATGATGATGGCCGAATGCGGTTTTCTGTTGTAACGCCGGTCCCCCGAGGAGAAGAGCAGCGTTCTGTCAGCGTGGCTCACGGTCGGCTTAGCCGGGGTTCAAAACGCTCTCCGGCGCGACCCCGACCGCAGGGGTGGATCCGGCGATGCCGGTCTCCTTCACCCTCGAAACCGTGTGAGAGGTAGGGACTGTGCGGCCCGCCGCGTCGGGACACTCGCCAGCTGCGATGTGAACTGCACAGACTCGTTGCCTGGAAGGCATCCGGAGCCCGTGCTTTTCCTCTGCACGTTTGCTTCCAGCACGTCAACGCGGCAGATGAACCGCTTCCACATGGAGGTTTGGTGGCAGCGCCTCAACTGCACACTTGAATGGGTCATGAAATACAGTAATGTCCTTTGCACCTGCACAAAGCCTTTTTAAAATAAACGAAATTCAAGTTTAATCCCAGTTTCTATTAGTTTCAAGTTTAATCCTAGTATAGTTAGTTTATATTAGTTTCAGGTGTAAAATGTAATGATTGGACAATTCCGTATATTACTCAGTGCTTATCCGGGATAGGTGTGTTCTTATCCTCTTCACCAGTTCCACCCTCCGACCCACCCCCCTCCCAGCTGGTAACCAGTAGTTTGTTATCTATAGTTCGGTCTTTTTCTTGGTTTATCTCTTCCCGCCCCACCCCCCTTGCTTGTCTGTTTTGTTTCTTAAATTCCACATATAAGTGAAATTATATGGTATTTGTCTTTCTCTGACTGACTTACTTCACTTGGCGTAATACCCTCTACTTGCAATCAAGTGGTTGCAAATGGCAAGATTTCATTCTTTTTGATGGTTGAGTATTCTGTACTATTCATATATGTACACATATATATGTGTGTGTATATATTCATATATATGAACATATACTGTATTGTACATACAGAATAAAATTGTACTGTGCATTATATATATAATGTTTATTCTATTTTATATATATGTAAAACAGACATACACACACATATATATACTACTTCTTTATCCATTCATCAGTCATGGACACTTGGGTTGTTTCCATATTTGGCTATTAGATAAAGCTGTTATAAATAAAGGGGTGCATATCTCCATTTGAATTAGAGTTTTTGTATCATTTGGGTAAATACCCAATAGTGTCATTCCTTGACTGCAAAGTAGTTCTGTTTTTAACTTTTTGAGGAACCTCCATACTCTTTTCCACGGTGGCTTTACTGTTAGGGTAATCAAAGGAGCGAGACTGATGCAAAGCAAAGGTCAAGCAAAGCTTTATTTCACGCCAAGCATGGAGAATCAAACCAACTGGTCGGGGCCATCTCTTACAAAGAGGCAACCCTTCCCCACCTCACAGACTAACTTTTATAGAGGTAGTTGAGCCTGGCTATACACAGGTGGCCAATGAGATTGCAATACACAGAGAAAACTGCACAGTCATGCTAGGTCTGCAAGACACAGAGAAAACTGCACAGTCAGGCTAGGTTACACACTGGTGGCCGATTGAATTTCAATTTACCCTAGTAGGTATATGCGCCCCACTGATTGGATGTCACCACCTGTCCTGCCTGACCTGCCCTCCTATCTGGGCTTTGCAAGTAAGTTCCTCTGGGAGGGGCAGAGTCAATCCAAGTTCCCTGCATAAACACAAAATGGCTCCCGCCAGCTAAGTAGGTCCTTACGTTTACCACTTTGCATTCCCCCTAACAGTGTAAGAGGGGTCCTTTTTCTCCACATCCTCCCCAACACTTGTTTCTTGTGTTTTTTATTTTAGCCATTCTATCAAGTCTGAGGTGATATCTCTTTGTAGTTTTGATTTGTATTTTCCTGATGATGAGTGACATTGAGCATCTTTTCATGTGCCTGTTGGCCATCTGGATGTCTTCTTTGGAGAAATGTCTATTCATGTCTTCTGCCCATTTTTAAATTGGATTATTTGTTCTTTGGGTTTTGAGTTGTATAAATTCTTTGTATATTTTGGACACTAAAGTTTTATCAGATATATTATTTGCAAATATCTTCTCATTCAGAATGTTGCTTTCTAGTTTTGTTGATTGTTTCTTTTACTGTGCAGCTTTTTATTTTGATGTAGTCTTAATAGTTTATTTTTTGCTTTTGTTTCCCTTGCTTTAGGAGACATACCTAGAAAAATGTTGCGACAGCCAATGTTAGGGAAATTACTACCTGTGCTCTCTTCTAGGTTTTTTTATGGCTTCAGGCCACACATTTAGGTCTTTTATCCATGTTGAACTTATTTTTGTCATGATGTAAGAAAGTGATCCGGTTCTATTCTTTTGGATGTTGTCCAGTTTTCCCAACATCATTTGTTGAAGAGACTGTATTTTTCCCATTGGATATTCTTTCCTACTTTGTCAAAGATAAGCTGACCAGACAATTGCGGGTTTATTTCTAGATTTTCTTTTTGGTTCCATTGAATTTTGTGTCTACTTTCATATCAGTATAAACTGTTTTGATTTTGACAGGTTTGTAATATAACTTGAGATGTGGAATTGTGACCCCTCCAGTTTTGGTTTTCTTTCTCAAAATTGCTTTCTCTATTCAGGATCTTTTGTGGTTCCATTAAACTTTTAGGTTGTTTGTTCTAGTTCTGTGAAAAATGCTGTTGGTATTTTGATAAGGATTGCATTAAAGGTGTAGATTGCTTTGGGTGATATTGATATTTTAACAATATTTGTTTTTCCAATTCATGAGCATGGAATCTCAATTTCTTTCATCAATGTTCTATAGTTTTCAGAGAGCAGATCTTTAATCTTCTTGGTTAAATTTGTTCCTAGATATTTTATTATTTTCAGTGCAGTTGTAAATCGGATTGTTTTCTTTATTTCTCTTTCTGCTGCTTCATTATCAATGTATAGAAGTGCAACAGATTTCTTTATATTGACTTTGTATCCTGGGACATTATTGAATTCATTTGTCAGTTCTAGTAGTTTTTTGGTGGAGTCTTTCAGGTTTTTTCCAAAAGGGAATGTTTTACTTCTTTACCAATTTGGATGCCTTTTATTTCTTTTTGTTGTCTGATTGCTGTGGTTAGGATTTTCAGTACTGCCACTTCCTGACCATGCACAGGAGAAGAATGAGGCACAAGAGAAAGGGTGCAGGGGTCGACAGTAGAGAAGACTGTTGCCCCGAACAACCCCTCAGTCTCATATTTATTGGAAGGTAGGTAGCAACCCACCAAGAAGCCAAAGTAGGTTACACATTAACCATGAGTCTTGTAGGTAAGTAAGAAGAAAGGCAAGATATGTCTGGTCACATAGTACATGACCGATTGTTGAGCAAACCCAAACAAAAGGGATTGTCTGACTCACTGCAGGTTCTCTCCAGGGAAGGGGAGGTAACAGAAAAATGAAGCAGGTGGCATTCCACCTTGAGTGGTCCAGGTGATCCCAGCTGCTGGGCTTCAAGGACATATATCATCTTCTCCCCCAGAGGTCTGTTGCTAGTACATGTTTTTCTTAAGACTATATCTAAGCATGCTTGGTGACTAGTATAATTTCTCTTGGGTTATATTTTAAGCAGTACATTGTTCTGAGGGACGGTTACACAGTACTATGTTGAATAAAACTTGTGAGAGTGGACATCCTTGTCTTGTTCCTGACCTTAGTGGAAAAACTCTCAAATTTTCACCATTGAGTATAATGTTCATTGTGGGTTTGTCATATATGGTCTTTACTTATACTGAGGTATGTTCCTTCTAAACTTACTTTGTTGAGGGTTTTTGTCATGAATGGATGTAATTTGGCAAATGCTTTTTCTGTGTCTGTTGAAATGATCATATGGTTTTATTCTTTCTCTTGTTGATGGGATATATCATGTTGATTGATTCATGAACATTGAACTACCCTTGCACACTGGGAGTAAATCCCACTTGATTGTAGTTAATGATTTTTTTAATGTATGTTGGATTCTGTATTTTGTGAAGGATTTTTAAATCTGTTTTCATCAGAGATATTGTCCTGTAGTTCTCTTTTTATAGTGGTAATTTTTCTGTTTTGGCATCAGGCTAATGCTGACCTCACAGAATGTATTTGGGAGTTTTCCTTCCTTTCTATTTTTTGGGATAGTTTGAGAAGAATAGGTATTGGTGACTAACAGAATAGAAAAAAATTTTCTTTAAATGTTTAATAGAATTCTCCTGTGTCACTGTCTGTTCCTAGATTTTTGTTTGTTGGGAGATTTGATTACTGATTCAGTTTCTTTGCTAGTGATTGGCCTGTTCAAATTTTCCTTTTCTTATTGATTATTTTTATTAACATATAATGTATTATTTGCCCCAGGGGTACAGGTCTGTGAATCGTCAGGCTTACACAATTCACAGCACTCATCATATCTCTAACTACCAACTACCCTCTCCACCTCCCCTCCCCCCAGCACCCCTCAGTCTGTTTTGTAAGATTAAAGTCTCTCTCTCTCTTTTAAAAAAGATTTTATTTATTTATTTGACAGACAGAGATCACAAGTAGGCAGAGAAGCAGGCAGAGAGAGAGGGAGAGAGAGAGGGGAAACAGGCTCCCTGCTGAGCGGAGAGCCAGATGCAGGGTTCAATCCCAGGCCCCTGAGATCATGACCTGAGTCCTCGGTAGAGGCTTAACCCACTGAGCCACCCAGGTGCCCCAGATTAAGAGTCTGTTATGATTTGTCTCCCTCCCGATCCCATCTTCTTTCATTTTTTCCTTCCCTTCCCCACAAACTCCCCACTCCGCCTCTCAAATTCCTCATATCAGGGAGATCATATGATAATTGTCTTTCTCTGATCGACTTATTTCGCTTAGTGTAATACCCTCTAGTTCCATTCATGTCATGGCAAATGGCAAGATTTCATTTCTTTTTTTTTTTTTTTAAGATTTTATTTATTTGACAGACAGAGATCACAAGTAGGCAGAGAGACAGGCAGAGAGAGAGAAAGGAGGAAGCAGGCTCCCTACTGAGCAGAGAGCCCAATGTGGGGCTCGATCCCAGGACCCTAGGATCATGTCCCGAGCCGAAGACAGAGGCTTTAACCCACTGAGCCACCCAGGTGCCCCGCAAGATTTCATTTCTTTTGATGGCTGCATAGTATTCCATTGTGTATATATACTACATCTTCTTTATCCATTCGTCTGTTGATGGACATCTAGGTTCTTTCCATAGTTTGGCTATTGTGGACATTGCTGCTATAAACATTCGGGTGAACGTGCCCCTTCACATACTACTTTCATCCATTTGGAGTCTATTTTTGGATGGGGTATAAGGAAATGGTCCAGTTTCATGCTTCTACATGTAGTTGTCCAATTTTCCCAACACCATTTGTTGAAGAGACTGTCTTTTTTCCATTGGACATTCTTTCCTGCTTTGTCGAAGATTAGTTGACCATAGAGTTGAAGGTCTATTTCTTGGCTCTCTATTCTGTTCTATTGATCTATGTGTCTGTTTTTGTGCCAGTACCATACTATCTTGATGATGACAGCTTTGTAATAGAGCTTGAAGTCTGGAATTGTGATGCCACCAACTCTGGCTTTCTTTTTCAATATTTTTCTGGCTATTCAGGGTCTTTTCTGGTTCCATATAAATTTTAAGATTATTTGTTCCATTTCCTTGAAAAAAATTGATGGCATTTTGATAGGGATTGCATTAAATGTGTAGATTGCTTTAGGTAGCACATTTTCACAATATTTGTTCTTCCAATCCATGAACATGGAACGTTTTTCCATTTCTTTGTGTCTTCCTCAATTTCTTTCATGAGTACTTTATAGTTTTCCAAGTATAGATTCTTTGCCTCTTTGGTTAGGTTTATTTCTAGGTATCTTATGGTTTTGGGTGCAATTATAAATGGGATTGACTCCTTAATTTCTCGTTATTCTGTCTTGCTGTTGGTGTAGAGAGATGCAGCTGATTTCTGTGCATTGATTTTTATATCCTGCCACCTTAGTGAATTCCTGTATGAGTTTTAGCAGTTTTGGAGTGGAGTCTTCTGGGTTTTCCACATAAAGTATCATATTATCTGCAAAGCGTGATAGTTTGACTTCTTCTTTGCTGAATCGGATGCCTTTAATTTCTTTTTGTTGTCTGATTGCTGAGACTAGATCTTCCAGTACTATGTTGAATAGCAGTGGTGATAGTGAACACTTCTGCTGTGTTCCTGATCTTAGAGGAAAAGCTCTCTGTTTTTCTCCATTGAGAATCATATTTGCTGTGGGTTTTTTATAGATGGCTTTGATGATATTGAGATATGTATCCTCTAACCAACACTCTGAAAAGTTTTTATCAAGAAAGGATGTTGTACTTTGTCAAATGCTTTTTCACCATCTATTGAGAGTATCATAATGGTTCTTGTTCTTTCTTTTATTAATGTATTGTATCACATTGATTGATTTGTGGATGTTGAACCAAACTTGCAGCTCAGCAATAAATCCCACTTGGTCGTGGTGAATAATCCTTTTAATGTACTGTTGGATCCTATTGGCTAGTATTTTGGTGAGAATTTTCACATCTCTGTTCATCAAGGATATTGGTCTGTAATTCTCTTTCTTGACGGGGTCTTTGTCTGGTTTTGGGATCAAGGTAATACTGGCCTCATAAAATGAGTTGACAGTTTTCCTTCCATTTCTATTTTTTGGAACAGTTTCAGAAGAATAGGAATTAATTCTTCTTTAAATGCTTGGTAGAATTCCCCTGAGAAGCTGCCTGGCCCTGGGATGTTGTTTGTTGGGAGATTTTTGATGACTGCTTCAATCTCCTTACTGGTTATGGGTCTGTTCAGGTTTTCTATTTTTTCCTGGTTCATTTGTGGTAGTTAACATATCTCTAGGAATGCATCCATTTCTTTTTTTTTTTTTTTTAGATTTTATTTATTTATTTGACAGACAGAGGTCACAAGTAGGCAGAGAGGCAGGCAGAGAGAGAGAGAGGAGGAAGCAGGCTCCCCGCTGAGCAGAGAGCCCGATGTGGGGCTCGATCCCAGGACCCTGAGATCATGCCCTGAGCCGAAGGCAGAGGCTTTAACCCACTGAGCCACCCAGGTGCCCCGGAATGCATCCATTTCTTCCAGATTTTCAAATTTGTTGGCATATAGTTGCTCATAATATGTTCTTATAATTGTATTTCTTTGATGTTGGTTGTGATCTGTCCTCTTTCATTCATGATTTTATTTATTTGGGTTCCTTCCAACTTTCCATTGTGATTGAATTCTAGTTTCAGAGCATTGTGGTCTGAAATATGAAGGGAATGATCCCAATCTTTTGGTACTGGTTGAGACCTGATTTGTGACCCAGGATGTGATTGATTCTGGAGACTGTTCCATGTGCACTAGAGAAGAATGTGTATTCTGTTGCTTTGGGATGGAATGTTCTGAATATATCTGTGATGTCCATCTGGTCCAGTGTGTCATTTAAGGCCTTTATGTCCTAGTTTATCTTTTGCTGATGATCTGTCCATTTCAGTGAGGGGAGTGTTAACGTCCCCTACTATTATTGTATTACTGTCGATGTGTTTCTTTGATTTGTTGTTAGTTGGTTTATGTAGTTGGCTGCTCCCATGTTAGGGGCATAGATATTTAAAATTGTTAGGTCTTCTTGTTGGACAGACCCTTTGAATATGATATAGTGTCCTTCCTCATCTCTTATTATAGTCTTTGGCTTAAAATCTAATTGATCTGATATAAGGATTGCCACCCCAGCTTTCTTTTGATGTTCATTAGCATGGTAAATTGTTTTCCACCCCCTCACTTTAAATCTGGAGGTGTATAAATGAGTTTAAAATGAGTTTCTTGTAGACAGCATATTGATGGGTTTTGTTTTTTTTATCCATTCTGATACCCTGTGTCTTTTGATTGGGGCATTTAGCCCATTTACATTCAGGGTAAGTATTGAAAGATATGAATTTGGTGCCATTGTATTGCCTGTGAGATGACTATTACTGTATATTGTCTCTGTTCCTTTCTGATCTACTACTTTTAGGCTCTCTTTTTGCTTAGAAGGCCCCTTTCAATATTTCCTGGATGGCTTGTTTGGTGTTTACAAACTGTTTTAGTTTTTTTTTTTTTTTTTTTTTTTGTCCTGGAAACTTTTAATCTCTCCTTCTAGTTTCAATGATAACCTAGCTGGATATAGTATTCTTGGCTGCATGTTTATCTCATTTAGTGCTCTGAATATATCATGCCAGTTCTTTCTGGCCTGCCAGGTCTCTGTGGATAAGTCTGCTGCCAATCTAATATTTCTCCCAGACTTCTTGTCCTGACCTGCTTTCAGGATTTTCTCTTTGTCAGTAAGACTTGCAAGTTTTACTATTAGATGACAGGGTGTAGACCTATTCTTATTGATTTTGAGAGGAATTCTCTGCACCTCCTGGATTTTGATGCTTGTTCCCTTTGCCATATTAGGGAAATTCTCTACTGTAATTTACTCCAATATACTTTATGCCATTCCTTCTTCTTCTGGGATCCCAATTTTTGTAATAATGTTTCATCTTATGGTATCACTTATCTCTCAAATTCTCCCCTCCTGGTCTAGCAGTTGTCTTTCTTTTGCTCAGGTTCTTTATTCTCTGTCATTTGGTCTTCTATATCACTAATTCTCTCTTCTACCTCATCTATCCTGGCAGTAAGAGCCTCCATTTTTGATTGCACCTCATTAATAGCTTTTTTTAAAATTTCAACTTGGTTAGATTTTGGTTCTTTTATTTCTCCAGAAAGGAATTTTATTTCTCCAGAAAGCATTTCTCTATTATCTTCCATGCCTTTTTCAAGCCCAGCTAGCACCTTGAGAATCATAGTTCTGAACTCTAGTTCTGTATTGATTAGGTCCCTAGCCATCAGTACTGCCGCTTCTTTTTTTTTGTGGTGAGTTTTTCCACCTTGTCATTTTATCCAGATAAGAATATATGTACGAGAGAATAAAATACTAATAGGGTGGCAAAGATCCCAGAAAAATATACATTAACCAAATCAAAAGACATCCAAAGCCAGGTGGAGAAGAATGGGGGAAAAAAGAAATTTAAAAAAAATATATGTAATATATATATAATATATATATAAAACTGGTGAATAGAACAGATCCACCCAATTGATTTTGGGTGTATTTTTTCTCTTAGAATAAATTACCTCCCAAAATTTTAAATAAAGGATAACTTATATATATACAAAACTTATGTATATATTTATATATATACTTAACATATATATACACAAAAATAAGGGTAAACATGATGAAGTGATGGAATATGACTGTAAAGGTGAAAATTTTTTTAAAATTCTAAAAAAAGAATTGATAAGATAAGTTGGTTGGAAAAAGAAAAAAAAAAGAAGGAGGGAATATTCTCAGGCTGGAGACTAGAACAAAGCCATGTGCTAGATTAGGGTATATTTTGATCTATTAGAAGAAATTGTATCCCAAAATTTTTTAGAAAAAAAAAAAACCCTATATGTATATAAAAAATAAGGTTAAATACAATGAAGGGATAAAATATGACTATAACAATGAAGGTTTATAAAGATTTTTTTAAAGAAAGGTATTGTTAAGATAAAACTAGTTTAAAAATGTTAAAAGAGGAGAGGAAAAAGCCATGAATTCCATGTGTTGCTTTCCCCTATCTCTGGAGTTCCACTGTTCTCCTTGAGCAGTGAGCTTGGTCTTGGTGGGATGTTCTTGCTGATCTACTTGGGGAGGGGCCTGTTGCAGTGATTCTCAAATGTCTTTGCCTGAGGCGGAATTGCACTGCCATTGCCAAGGGCCAGGCTAAATAATCTGCTAAGGTTCGCTCTCAGAGCTTTTTTCCCCTGAACACTTTCTGTAAACTCTGGAGGACAGGAATGAAAATGGTGGCCCCCAATCCCCAGCCCAGAGGAGCCAAGAGCTTGGGGCCCCACTCCTCAGTGTGCCCTCAGAGAAAAGCAGTCAATCACTCCTGTCTCCCTGGTCTCTGGCTGTGCTCTGAGCTCACATTGTGGTATTTCAATGTATTTTTGAATTTTGAAATTTAAATTCAAAAATTTTTATTTGAATTTTGAATTTTTGAATTTCCCTGATGGCTGATGATGAACATTTTTTCATGTGTCTGTTAGCCATTTGTATGTCTTTGGAGAAGTGTCTGTTCATGTCTTCTGCCCATTTTTATTTGTTTTTTTTGGGTGTTGAGTTTGAGAAGTTCTTTATAGATCATGGATATTAGTCCTTTGTC
This sequence comes from Lutra lutra, assembly GCF_902655055.1. Taxonomy (NCBI): domain Eukaryota; kingdom Metazoa; phylum Chordata; class Mammalia; order Carnivora; family Mustelidae; genus Lutra; species Lutra lutra. Next base: position 24,693,939 of record NC_062295.1, on the reverse strand, counting down.
TGTAGTGTCATTTGGAAATATCTTCTCCCATTCCGTGGGTTGCCTCTTTGTTGACTGTTTCCTTTATTGTGCAGAAGCTTTCTATCATGGTGAAGTCCCAAAAGTTCATTGTCACTTTTGTTTCCTTTGCCTTTGGAGATGTGCTGTGGTTGATATGGAGGTGGTTTCAGCCTATGTTCCCCTCTAAGATTTTGATGGAATCCTGTCTCACATTGAGGTCTTTCATCCATTTTGAATTTATCTTTGTGTATGGTGTAAGAGAATGGTCAAGTTTCATCCTTCTGTATATAGCTGTCCAATTTTCCCAACACCATTTATTGAAGGGATTATCTTTTTTCCACTGGATATTTTTTCCTGCTTTGCCAAAGATTATTTGACCATAGAGTTGCCGGTCCATATTTGGGCTCTCTACTCTGTTCCACTGGTCTATGTGTCTGTTTTTGTGCCAGTACCATGCTGTCTTGGTGATCACAGCTTTGTAGTAAAGCTTGAAATCAGGCAACGTGATGCCCCAATCTTTGTTTTTCTTTTTCAACATTTCCTTGGTGATTCAGGTTCTTTTCTGGTTTCGTGCAAAATTTAAGATTTTTTGTTCCAGCACTTTGAAAAAATGCCCAAGGTATTTTGATCAGGATGCTGTTGAAAGTATAGATTGCTCTGAGCAGTATAGACATTTTTACAATGTTTGTTCTTCTGATCCATGAGCATGGAATATTTTTCCATGTTTTTGTGTCTTCTTTAATTTCTTTCATAAGTGTTCTATAGTTCCTAGATTATAGATCCTTTATCTCCTTGGTTAGGTTTATTCCAAGGTATCTTGTTTTTTGGTGCTATGTCAATGGAATCAAATCTCCAATTTCTCTTTCTATAATTTCATTGTTAGTGTATAAGAAAGCATTGATTTTGATCAATTTGATCAAATTTATCAATTTGATTTTGATCAATTTGATCATTGATCTGTGCATTGATTTTTTTTATACTGCCACAGTACTGAATTGTATAAGTTCTAGTAATTTGGGGGGTGGAATCTTGGGTTTTTCATATAAAGTGTTATGCCATCTGCAAAGGGAGAGAGTTTGACTACTTCTTTGCCAATTTGAGTACATTTTATTTCTTTTTGTTGTCTGATTGCTGTTGTTAGGACTTCTAGTACTATGTTGAACAATAGTGGTGAGAGTGGGCATCCTTGTTCTGTTCCTGTTCTTAAGGGAAATACTCTCGGCTTTTCCCCATTGAGAATGATATTCGCCGTGGGTTTTTCAGATGGATTTTAGGAAGTTGAGGAATGTTGCCTCTATCCCTATACTCTAAAGTGTTTTGATCAGGAAAGGCTGTATTTAGTCAAATGCTTTTTCTGCATCAATTGAGAGGACCATGTAGTTCTTCTCTCTTCTCTTATTGATGTCTTCTATCACATTGATTGATTTGAGAATGTTGAACCACCCTTGCATCCCAGGGATAAATCACATCTGGTCATGGTAGATAATCTTTTTAATGTACTGTTGGATCCTATTGGCTAGGATCTTATTGAGAATCTTGGCATCCAGATTTACCAGGGATATTGGTGTGAAATTCTCCTTTTTGATGGGTCTTTGCCTGGTTTGGGGAGCAAGGTAATAATGCTGGCCTCATAGAAAGAGTTTGGAAGTTCTTCTTCTGTTTCTATTTTTTGAAATAGCTTCAGGAGAATAGGTATTATTTCTTCTTTGAATGGTAGAATTCCCCATGGAATCCATCAGGTCCTGTCTCATGTTTTTTAGGGGTTTTTGATCACTGCTTCAATCTTGTTACTAGTTATTGGTCTATTCAGATTGTCAATTTCTTCCTGTTTCAGTCTTAGGAGTTTATAGGTTTCCAGGACTGCATCCATTTCTTCTAGATTGATTAACTTATTGGCATATAGCTATTGATAATGATTTCTGATTATTGTTTCTATTTCCTTGGTGTTAGTTGTGATCTCTCCCTTTTGATTCATAATTTTGTTAATTTGGGTCCTTTCTCTTTTCTTTTGGATTTATCTGACCAGTGGTTTATCGATCTTGCTTATTCTTTCCAAGAACCAGCTTCTAGTTTTCTTGATGTGTTCTACTGTATCTCTGGCTTCTTATTCATTGATCTCTGCTCTTTCTGCTCTAATATTAATTATTTCTCTTCTTGTGTGTGGGATAGACCCAACTTGTTGTTGATTCTCCAGTTCTTCATAGTGTAAAGACAGTTTGTATATTCAGGACTTTTCTGGTTTTTTTTTTTTTTTTTTTTTGAGTGAGGCTTGGATGGCTATGTATTTCCCCCTTAAGACCACCTTTGCGACATCCCATAGGTTTTGGACCGAGTTCTCATTGGTTTCCATGAATTGTTTAAGTTCTTCTTTGATTTCCTGGCTAACCCAAACATTCTTGAGCAGGATATTCTTTAGATTCCAAGTGTTAGAATTTCTTCGTACTTTTTTCTTATGATTGAGTTCCAGTTTCAAACATTATGGTCTGAGACTACTGGGAATAATCTCAGTCTTTTGGTATTGGTTGAGACCTGATTTGTGACCCAGTATGTGGTCTATTCTGGAGAAAGTTCCTTGTGTATTCGAGAAGAATGAGTATTCTGTTGTTTTAGGGTGGAATGTTATCTATGTATCTATGAGGTCCACCTTGTCCAGTGTGTCATTCAAAGCTCTCTTTTCTTTCCTTATTCTTCTTAGATGATCTGTCTGTTGCTGAGAGTGGAGTGTTCAGATCCCCTACAAATAGTGTATTATTATCAATATCTCTCTTTATTTTGATTAACAATTGGCTTATTTAGTTTGTTGCTCCCATGTTGGGGTTATAGATATTTGTAGTTGCTAGATCTTCTTGTTGGATAGACCCTTTAAGAATGATGTAGTGTCCTTCTGTATCTCTAACCACAGTCTTTACCTTCAAATCTAATTTGTCTGATACAAGAATTGCTACCCCAGCTTTCTTTTGTGGTCTGTTGGCATGACAGATGGTTCTCAATCCCTTCACTTTCAGTCTGGATGTTTCTTTAGGTTCAGAATGAGTCTCTTGTAGACAGCATATAGATAGGTCCAGTCTTTTTATCCAATCTTTAACCATGTATCCTTTCTTGGGTATACTCCTCAGTCCTAGAATATGTTCTAGAGCTCTCTTTCTGTCTTTTTACATCTCCCATGATAGCTTAATAATTTCTTTAAAAAATTTTTTTTATTTTTTAAATTTCTTTTCAGTGTTCCAGAATTCATTGTTTATGCACCACACCCAGTGCTCCATGCAATATGTGCCCTCCATAATACCCATCAGCAGGATCACCCAATCTCCTACACCTGCCCCTCCCAAACCCTCAAATTGTTTTTCAGAGTCCACAGTCTCTCATGGTTCGTCTCCCCCTCCAATTTCCCCCAGCTCCCTTTTCCTCTCCATTGGGGATATGGAGAGGAGAAGATAGCTTAATAATTTTTTATATTAAACTTGTTTAGAGGAGAGGAAGATGGTAGAGGAGTAGGAGAACCCTCGGCTCCCCTTGTCCCACAAACACAACTAGATAACTATCAAATCATCCTGATACCTCAGAAATTGACCTGAAGACTGACAGAACAAACTCCACAGCTAAGGGGAGAGAAAAGGCAACATCAAAAAAGGTAGGAAGTACAGAGATATGGTTTAAGGGTGAAACAGATTGTAGGTGCTGAGAAGGGGAGGGAGCCATGGTCGTGGAGAAGGACAACAGAGAAGGGAGCACATGCAAGGAGAATGTTTCCCAAAGCTATTTGTTTAGAAGGTGAGAGGGGCTGAATTTCATGAGTTCTCATAACCAGTGGAGCTTAAATTCTAGTTTATTTTATTTTTTAAAATTAAAATTTAATTTAATTAACATGCACTGTATTATTAATTTCAGAGGTAGATTTCAGTGATTCATCAGTTGTGTACACTGCCCAGTATTCATTACTTCAAGTACCCTCCTTAACACCTATCACCCGGTTACCCCACCAGCCTCCCCTCCAGCAACCCTTTTTGTTCCCTATAGTTAAGAGTCTTTCATGGTTTGCCTCCCTTTCTGCTTTCCTCTTATTTTATTTCTCCTTCCCTTCCCCTATATTCATGTTTTGTTCCTTAAATTCCACATATGAGTGAAATCATATGGTATTTGTCTTTCTTTCTTTGACTTATTTTTTTTTAAAGATTTTATTTATTTATTTGACAGAGAGAAATCACAAGTAAGCAGAGAGGCAGGCAGAGAGAGAGGAGGAAGCAGGCTCCCCACTGAGCAGAAAGCCTGATGTGGGGCTCGAACCCAGGACCTGGGATCATGACCTGAGCCGAAGGCAGCGGCTTAACCCACTGAGCCACCCAGGCACCCCTCTTTGACTTATTTTGCTTAGCATAATCCCCTCTAGTTCCATCCACAACATTGCAAATGGCAAGATGCAGCTGGTTGGTGCCATTCCCTACTCCACCCCCTAAGCATAAACCCAGAGCCCTTTATTATTGTATGGTGTCCTCCTTTGTCTCTTTTAACACTCTTTGTTTTAAAATCAATTTTGCCTGATTGTACAGTACAATTTGTACTGCTACTATGACTTTCTTTTGACATCCTTTTGCATGGTAAATATTTCTCTGTTTCCACCTTTTCAACCGTAGGTGTCTTTAGGTCTAAAATGAGTGTTCTCTAGGCAGCATATACATGGGTCTTATTTTTTTTTTAATCCATTCAATCTTCCTTTATCTTTTGTTTGGGGCATTTAGTCCATTTGCATTCAAAGTAAGTATTGATAAGTATGAATTTATTGCTATTTTATTGCTTGTTTTGTGGTTAGTTATGACGTTTTTCTGTGATCCTTTCTTCTCTTTTTCTCTTTCATGGTTTGCTGGTTTCCTTTAGTAATATATTTAGTTTCTTTCTTTTTCTTTGCATATCTTAGTGATTTTTGATTTGTGGTTACCATTAGGTTTGTATATACCACCTTATGCATGTTAAGTTGATTGTTGTTTAAGTTTGAACCCACTCTCATTCCTCTCCTCCCCATGTTTTATGTATATGGTGTCATATTTTTTATATACTTTTATTTTATGAGTTCCTTGACTGTTTTTTATAGAAACATTCATTTTTATTGTTTTTGTATTTCCTATTTTTATGCTGCCACTTTTTCTTTCTCCTGAAAGACTTTTGTTTATCTGGGAAGCTCTTTAAGTCTCCTTCTATTCTGAATGATAGCCTTATTGAATAGAGCAGTCTTGGCTGCAGATTTTCCCCATTCAGCACTTTGAATGTATCATGCTACTCCCTTTTGGCTTGCAAAGATTCTGTTGAAAAAAATCCACTGATAGCCTTATGAGGTTTCCCTTGTATGCAACTGTCTTTCATATTGCTGCTTTTAATTTTTTCTTCTTTCACTACATTTTGCTATTTTATTTTTTTATAATGTTCAGTTAGCCAGCATATATTACATCATAACTTTTTGATGTAATGTTCAATGATTCATCAGTTGCATATAACATCCAGTGTTCATCACAGCACATGCCTATTTTAATTACAATATATCTTGTGGAAATGCTTGTGTTGAATTTATTGGGTCATCTCTGAGCCTCCTAGATCTAGATATTTGTTTCCTACCCCAGATTAGGGAAGCTTTCAGCTGTTATTTCTTCAAATAAAACTTCTTCCCCCTTTTGTCTCTCTTTTCTTTCTGGGATCCCCATAATGTGAATATTATTATGCTTGTTGGAGTCACTGAGTTCCCTAACTTTATTCTCATTTTGCATAATTCTTTTTTCTCTCTTTTGTTCAGCTTCATTACTGTGTCTTCTAGTTTATTATTTTTTCTCTCTGCTTCTTCTAGCCTATTTATTCCACCAAATGTTTTTAAAAGATTTTATTTATTTATTTGAGAGAGAGAGAAAGAGAGAGCAAGAGACAGCACAAGTAGGGGGAGAAGGAGAAGCAGGCTCCCCACTGAGCAGGGAGCCTGATGTGGGGCTTGATCATGATCCCTGAGCCAAAGACAGCTGCTTAGCCGACTGAGCCACCCAGGTACCCCAAGTGTATTTTTTAAAAAATTATTTATTTATTTTGGGAGAGAGAGAGAAAGAAAGTGAATGGATGAGAGGAGAAGCAGAAGGAGAAAATCTTCAAGCAGACTTCCCACTGAACAGAGCCCAATGTGGGCTAGTCCCTACAACACATGAGATCATGACCTGAGCTGAAACCAAGAGTTAGACACTTAACTGACTCAGCCATCCAGGTGCCCTGCTGTCAAGTGTATTTTTTTTTAAAGATTTTATTTATTTGAAGAGAGAGAGTGAGAGAGCACAAGCATACACACAAACAGGGAGAGGGACAGAGGGAGAAACAGACTCTCCACTGATCAGGGAGCCCAGTGTAGGGCTCAATCCCAGGACCCTGGGATCATGACCTGAGCTGAAGGCAGACACTTAAGTGACTGAGCCACCCAGGTACCTCATCATCAAATGTATTTTTAATTTCATTTATTGTGTCCTTCATCTTTGATGGCTCTTTTTTTATGTTTTCTATTTCTTTGTTAAGGATATCACTGATTTATTCTAGTCTTTCCTTAAGTCCAGTGACTATGTTTATGATAATTACTTTAAATTCTCTATCAGTCATGTTACTTGTATCTGTTTTGCTTAGGTCTCTTTCTGTGGTTGTCCTGTTCTTTCATTTGTGACATGTTACTCCTCATTTCATCTTCCTCTCAATGTTTCTCTGTGTTAGGAAAGTCAGCTAAGTCTGTTGCTCTTGAAAGCAGTGGGTGGGATGTGCATTTTTAACTAGGTGGTGCTGGTCCTCCTCCCCCAGGGACACTGCAAAACATACACAGGTGAGGAGTGCAGTTATAACAAGGTGTATACATCCCCTGTGGCATGTTGGGAGATACGGTATTGTCAAGGTTTGCACAGATTATCTGGGGGAGAGGATCCACAGCTCCCAAGTCTGAGACAGGTCTGTTGGTAGAGGCTAGAGCATGGTGTAAGCAAGTTTGGTAGTGAATTCTGGAGCCTTGCTGGTTCTGGCAGATGGCTGTGTGTTTTTGATGAGGAGTAGGGGAGGGAAATGCCAACTTTTAGATCCTTTATTTCTGGAGAAGCCCCCCAGTGAACTCTGAGATTAGTTTTCCTCCTGTATATTTGTGGGCTGTTTGTTATGCTGTTTCCTTAAGGTAAGGGGTTCAGCCTCCTATCATCCTTCAGGCTGTCTCAGAGCCAATTCTGCCGATTTTGAAAGTTCCAGGCTTTAAGTCCTGCTGGTTATGAGCACCAGAAATTTGGCCGCTCTTATTTTCAAAGCCAGATGCTATGGGGATTTTTCTTCCCTTTGCAAGCTCCCTGGTGTGCTAGTAGTTTTTTCTCTCATCTCTTGCCCATAGCTCCCTCCCTCTGGTGGTCAGATCTATTTGTATTTGTGTCCTCACCTAGTCCTCACCCTTCCCACTTTCTCTCTCTCTCTTTTTTTTCCCCTACATTTAGTTGTGGAATTTGTTCAGTCAGTGTTTGGGTCCTTTTTCTGTTTTGTTTGCTCTGATGCAAGAGTTATCTAGTCATATCCGTGGGATGAGGTGGGTTTAGAGTCCTCTTACTTTGCCATCTTCCTTGTAAGCTCCTAAACAATATATTCTCAAACAAAGGAAATTTGTTGAGAATTGTAATTTTTCAAATCTCTTAAATGTTTGGCTTAATTAAAGAAAGCTGGTTAAAAATTTTTAAAAAAGACAAACATAAACATCTCTGTTCATAAATTGGAAAACTTAATATTGTTAAGATGTAAGTATTCTTCAAAATGACCTCCAGATTCAATGTAATCCTATCAGAATTCAAAAATGTTTCCCAAAATAGGAAAGGTTGTTCTAAAATTCATGAAGAGTCTTCAGGGGTCCTATAAAGGTAAAAAAATCTTGAAAAGAAGGAAAGGTTGGAAGCCTCCCACTTTCTGATATCAAAACTCATTTCAAAGCTGCAGTAATCAAAACAGTGTGTCATTGGCATAAAGACAAATATCTAGACCCATGAAATAGAATAGGAAGCCCAGAAATAACCTCTCACATATATAATCAAATGATTTTTCAACTACAGTCCCAAGCACACTCAATGAAGAAAGAATGGATTTTTTCAACAAATACTGTTGGGAAATATGGATGCTCATATCCCAAAGGATAAAGTTGGACCCTAACCTTTCACCATATACAAAAATAACTCAAAATGGATCAAAGATCTAAATGTGAGAGCTAAAATTATAAAACTCTTAGAAGAAACCATAGGAGTACAACTTCATGACATGCTCTTGGCCATGATTTCTTGCAGTTGACATCAAAAGCGCAGGCAACAAAAGAAAAAAAAATAAATTGGATCTCATGAATATTTAACACTTCTATAGATCAAAGGACACTAGTATAGAGTGAAAAGACAATTAACAAAATGTGACAAATTATTTGCAAATCATTATATGTCTGATAAGATGTTAATATCCAGAATATAAAAACTCCTACAAGTCAACAACAAATAAGAGACAACCACATTAAAAAGTGGGCAAAAGGCTTGAATAGATATTTCTTCAAACAAGGTATACAAATAGCCAATAAGCACATGAAGAGGTATTCAACATCATCAATTATTAGGGAAATGAAAATCAAAACTACAAGATGCTACTTCACACCTACTAGGAATACTACTACATAAAAAACAAAATGCAAATGTTGGGAATGATGTGGAGAAAAGGAAGCATTTGTGCATTACTAGTGGGAATATAAAACTGTACACATGCTGTGGAAAACAGTTAAGCAGTTTCTTAAAAAATTAAACAGAATCACAATCTGATCCAGAAATTCTACTCTGGGGCATATACCCACACAAAATTGAAATCAGGGTCTCAAAGAAATATTTGCATTGCAACATTATTTACAATAGCCAAAAAGTGGAAGAGACCTGGTGTCCATTGACAGATGAATGGATAAGCAAAATGGGGGTATATGCATACTATGGACTATCATTCAGCCTTTAAAAGGGTGAAAATTTTATGGAATAAGCACCAGTGTTATATGCAACTGATGAATCACTAAATTCTACCCATGAAAGTAATAATACACTATATGTTAACTAAATTGAATTTAAAAAAAAATTTAAAAAAGGGAGAAAATTCTGACACATGCTACAACGTGGGTGAATCTTGAAGATATTATGCTAAGTGAAATAATTCAGTTACAAAAGGGCAAATATTATATAATTCCACTTATATGGAATACCTAGAGTATCCAAATTCTGACATTCATAGTAAGTACAAAGATTGCCAGGAACTGAGGGGAGGGTGAAGGGGATGGTCAGTTGCTATTTAATGAGTATAATCACTTTGAGAAAAGGAAGAGTTCTGGAGATAAATGTGAATTTACTGAATACTGCTGAACTTAATATGGTAAATTTTACATCATAATGTAACTATATTCTCACTTAATATAAAAAGCAAAAAGTTAAAAGACAGTTCAATTACCGTATCTGCTTCTACATTCAATCTCTTGAAATGTGTTGTCTTGGTTGATATTTCTGAAGAAAATCTGGTTTCATACACATATGTAGTTGGAGAAAAAGGAATCCTTAAGTAATTTTCTCACATAATTGTTAATGTTGTTCTTTGATACTCTACCAAATGTGATAAGATAAGTTGCAATGTAGAATCTGAAACAATATTAAAGAACTTTTTGTTTTATTACATTAAAATCTGTTGTTCTATCTCACTCTCCAAATGGATCTTGAACTCATGTATAACTTTGTAATGTAATGCATTGGTCATTTGGAAAATATTTGTTTACATTATTCAACCCAGTGTTTCTTGGCTGAGGGTGATTTTACCCTTTAGGAAATATTTGGCAATATCTGGAAACAGGTTTGGTTGTCACACTCTAGGCTTGTTGTTGTCATCTACTAAGTACAGGCCAGAGATGCTGCTAAACATCTTACAGCCCTTTCACAACAAAGAATCATACAGCCTCAAATGTCAATAGTTGGGAACCTTAGTCTATTTAATGCTGACATACTTCATTATTCAACATAAAAATTTTATATTTGTTTATATCACCACTAATCTTTTAGGGCAAGTTTGTAAGCATTAGGAATCTGTCAGGAAAATGTTGGGGGATAGGAGTTCTCTAGAAACCAAAAGACTAAAATTTTACCACTTGCAACATATTATTTCCAGTTATTTTCCTTCATGTTACAAAGCACATTTTATTCGTTTTCAAGAAACTGTCCCAGAAATAACAAAGCCTGAAAACTAATGTTGTCAGTTGTTTTTTCAATGGAAATTGGCGTTCCTTGGCAAAAGGAGTTATTATTTCTCACAATCACATAACGTATTTTACCTAAGACATCCATCACACTTGCATAGTATAAATATTTATGGGTACTCACCTTCTTTTTTCTTTTTGCATGAATGTGTGAAGTGACTAACATGATGACTAATAATACAATTTGGTGCCACTACCAGATTAAAGCAGCACCAGTTTTACCTACCATTGTTTTTGAACCATCAGTGCAAATGTCAACACATTGGAAAAAGCAAATTACCTTCATATTATTAGAAAAAATTTTGTTCTTTTTTTAAATTTTATTTTAAATTTTGTTCTTTTTTTAAAAAAAATTTTATTTATTTATTTGACAGAGAGAGATCACAAGTAGGCAGAGAGGGAGGCAGAGAGAGAGAAAGAGGGAAGCAGGCTCCCCGCTGAGCAAAAAGCCCAATGTGGGACTCAATCCCAGGACCCCGAGATCATGACCTGAGCCGAAGGCAGCAGCCCAACACACTGAGCCACCCAGGTGTCCCTACAAAAAGTTTGTTCTTATGGATTCCTTGAAAAAGTATCAGTGATCTCCAGAGTCACAGGGAATGTACTTTGGGAATTTTTGCTCAAGACTTATGTGACATAAATAAACTCCAATTTGTTTAAGGCATAGTTAATTAGGTTTTAAAATACAAGATAACTTGTATCTCTAGTTTTCAAGACATCTTGTACAGGCTTGCCAAAAAGTCAGCAGTTAGAGATACTCTCTCTGAAAATATTTTTCTCTTTTTTACAGCTTTGTTAAGATGTGACTGACACATAAAAACTATATATATTTTAGATATACAATGTGATATTTTGATATACCTATACATTGTGAAGTGATTATCCCAATAAATCTACCATTACCTCACATAGGTAGACCATTGTATGCATGTGTGTGGGGGCATGGATGAACACTTAAGATCTACTCTTTTAGCAAAGTTTTAGCAAATTTCAAGTATGCAATGCAGTATTATTAACTATAGTTACCATGGTATTTAGTAGATCTCCAGAACTTTTTCATCTGCATAACTAAAACTCAGAACTCTTGAATTTATAGTAATATTTCAAATTCTGAGAGGATAAGTAGAAGAAGTTAAGAAGTAATTCTTGTTGTGGTTTAGATGTTTATTGTTGATTGTAATTAAAACCTGGAAATCACTGCACTACCCATCATTAAAGTTCTGCTAAATAATATAGAACTTTCATATATACTAGAGTAAACCATACCATAAAACAGAACACTATCTTTATTAGAGGACATTATTTGTTACAAAGGAAAAAAATCGAGGTCAATATATACACAAAAGAGGAATAATCCTCAGGATGCATCGAGTGAAGAAACCATGGTACAGAGGCATTCTTTCATTCTGCTTGCCTTTCTTTTTGGTATACTTGTGTATAATAGTTCCTTTTAAATCATGCCTCATTCCTCATATCTTTGTGCTGTACTCAAAAGTAGGGTGGCATGTCCTTCTCAGGCAGTTCTGTTTAGAAATCAGCACAACATGCTCTTTTTGTATCTTTCCTCCCTTTTCCACAGTGTTGCAAACACAGCAACTACTTGGTCCATAACTGGGGACAGTAGAAGGAACCCCAGCGTTGGATCTGTTTAGACCTATGTCTGCTGCATAATTGAAATCTTGGACAAGTAAGTTCCTTGAATTTTTCTGAATCTGAATTTTCTCTCTTGGCATATGGCAACAAAAATATGTATATATCTATTTACTATGAGGACTAAAGGAGCTGAAGTGCATAAGCACTCAGCACAATGCTAGGTGCATAAAGAGCATCATAAATGACAATTATTAATTTAATTAAATGTCTAAGGGACTTGTTTAGATTTTATAAGCTCTTCTTTTCCACTTCTCCTTGAATAAGTACACTGTAACACCCTAGTCTTCCCTGGTAAGCTATTTTTGAAAGTTAAGTAATTATGTGTTTTCCTGATTCTTTTAAGCATTTTTTAAAGCAAAGTTACCTATTTCACACCCACATAGTACTTTATTTTATTTTATTTTATTTTATTATTCTAACCCTAACCACATAGTACTTTAAAGAAGAATGTTCTCTGTTGTCTTGATTTCAGAAGAGAGTTTACTTTCTTTGGATGATTTTGCACGTTTATGATTTAATGTATCTGTATACATTGTAAGTTAAATGCTACATATTATTTATTATATAGAAACCTGTCTAGAAAAACAGCCACAATTTAAAATAGGTCAGTTGTGTGGACTGAAAGCCAAAACCTGGGATAATGTCCTATTAGACTTCCTTATTGATCTAAATTATATTATAGGAATATAGCCTTCTAAAGTAATTTAATTTTAAAGTAATTTTAATACAATTTTTATTTCTTCATTTTCAGCTCTTTCAGCTTGGTATGGCAGAAAAAACAATGTGTATGCCCACACAAATACCCCATGATGAAGATATAGTTGAGTATATCTTTCAAATAGAACTTTCCATTTTGTACTTTAATGAGATTGAATAAATTTAAAATATTGACTCAGTAAAATGATATAGACATAGATGATAAAGGCTCACGTTTGTCATGTTTGCACGTGAATTAACTTTTATATTGATTGGAGTTAAATACCAATAATGGTTTGAATAACCATTGCCTGTTTCTTGAGTTTACAGATCTTTTCAGTAGTGAAAAAGAGTATTCCTATTTAACACCAAAGAATAACAAATTAAAACTCCAGAACTTCCTATTAGGTGAGAAGAATAGCCTTACTTTGATGCAGGTATTTGTGGAACTTTATGTGCTGATAATAAATAACTTTTAAATGAATTATTCTAGGAAATGGTTGGGCAACTCCTTGCTTATTTCTTTGCTCAGTGGGAGATTGAACCAAGTTTCATTTTAAGATGATCTCTGTACTAGGGATAATATATAATAATTCACATAAAAATTTAACTAAAAAAGAAGAGTAGTATGACTGAATGGGTGAAAACTCAGTTTTGAATTCTTTTTGAGCAGAATTTCAAATATATACATGAATATTGATCTATGTTAAATATATTTGTTTATGTCTTTTTTAAAAATTTAAATTCAGTTAGCCAAGGTTTTTGATATAATGTTCAATGATTCGTTAGTTCAGTATAACACCCAGTGCTCATCATATCATGTGTCCTCTTTAATGCCCACCACCCAGTTACCTCATCCCCCTACCCATTTCCCATTCTGCAACCCTCAGTTTGTTTCCTGGAGTCAAGAGTATCATATGGTTTGTCTCCCTCTCTCATTTCTTCCCTTTCATTCCCCCGCCCCCATTGTCTTAACAACTAATGGCTCTCTTCTTGGTGTTTTCTCTTCCTCTAAACATGCAGGTTTTTCTAGATCCAAACTACAATTTTTTTTCTTTTCCTTCTCAGTGGTACTCCTTTGGAGTGAATGTCTTATTTGATTTTATTTCTGTATCAGTCACACTTTTAAAATCACACTTGATCCACCTTTCATCTTCACTGCTTTTTTAAAAATCATTTTTTAAATTTATTTTCAACATAACAGTATTCATTGTTTTTGTACCACACCCAGTGCTCCATGTAATCTGTGCCCTCTCTAATACCCACCACCTGATTCCCCCAACCTCCCACCCCCCACCTCTTCAAACCCTTCAGATTATTTTTCAGAGTCTCTAGTCTCTCATTGTTCACCTCCCCTTCCAATTTCCCCCAACTCCCTTCTCCTAACTCCCCATGTCCTCCATGCTATTTGTTATGCTCCACAAATAGTGAAACCATATGATAATTGACTCTCTCTGCTTGACTTATTTCACTCAGCATAATCTCTTCCAGTCCCGTCCATGTTGCTACAAAAATTGGGTATTCAGCCTTTCTGATGAAGGCATAATACTCCATAGTGTATATGGACCACATCTTCCTTATCCATTCGTCCGTTGAAGGGCATCTTGGTTCTTTCCACAGTTTGGCAACCGTGGCCATTGCTGCTATAAACATTGGGGTACAGATGGCCCTTCTTTTCACTACATCTGTATCTTTGGGGTAAATACCCAGTAGTGCAATTGCAGGGTCATAGGGAAGCTCTATTTTTAATTTCTTGAGGAATCTCCACACTGTTCTCCGAAGAGGCTGCACCAACTTGCATTCCCACCAACAGTGTAAGTTCACTGTCAAAGTTTTGTTTCAGAAACCAAACCACTGACTTATGTCCATTCCATATTTTCTTTGATCGCCCCTTTGCATTAAACCATGGTGAACACTCCTTTGTTTACATGATATTAAAATAATAAAATTTTAGAAATAGAAGGGATCTGAAAGGCCAATAGTCAAACTTAAATCTGATATATAAATGCTTGCTATATATCTTTTAGAAAGTAATCTTACAGGGTCTTTTTTTGAATCCTTTTACAACTGGCAACTAGTTTATTCTCTCATTTGAATAATAAAATTATCATGCTCAAACAATAAGAAAGAGAAGACACTTCTCTCATTCTAGTTTTTTTTTTTTTTTAACCAGCAATAACTAATCTCTGGACGACTTTCATATCAGTATACAGATCAACCTTATTCTTCTTAATAGCTCTGTACTTTCTAGTACAGAGCTGTTATAAATGTACTTTTCTTCAATAACCAGTCCCCTCCAGGTAGTGATAAGGTAACTCCTGCTATTTTTTTCTTTTCTTACCCCACCTCCTCCTCTTCCTTCTTCTCCTTCTTTCTTCTTCCCAATTCCATGTAATGCTGTTTTTAATATACTTCTACATACTTTTTCATGTATATTTTTGAATACTGTGCTAGAAATGGAATTGTTGGGTCAGAAAATATACACAATATAAAATTTGATAGTAATTATCAAATCACTCCATAAAGATATTTTGTCAGTTTGTACTACAACCATCAGTACATGAGGATGCCTAGTTTTTTTTTTTTTTTTTTACTCTCTCTCCAGTATTGGAATTTAAAGCTTGAGTAGACTCACTTAATTAAGTGTAATTAAAATGCAGTGTTATATTAGTGTAATTAAGATGCAGTATAATTAAGATGCAGTATTATTCCTAAAGATACAAATGTAGTGATCCGAAGGGGCATGTGCACCCAAATGTTTATAGCAGCAATGTCCACAATAGCCAAAATATGGAAAGAACCTAGATGTCCATCAACAGGTGAATGGATAAAGAAGAGGTTATATATATATATATATAAAATGTATGTATGTATATGTATACACACACAATGAAATACTATGCAGCCATTAAAAGAAATGAAATCTTGCCATTTGCAATGACATGGATGGAACTAGAGGGTATTATGCTGAGTGAAATAAGTCAATCAGAGAAAGACAATTATGATCTCCCTGATATAAGGAAGTTGAGAGGCAACATGAGGGGCTTGGGGAGTAGGAAAGGAATAAACGAAACAAGATGGGATCAGGAGGGAGACAAACGATAAGAGACTCTTAATCTCACAAAACAAACAGAAGGTTGCCAGGGCAGGGGTAGGGAGAGGGTGGTTGGGTTATGGACATTGGGGAAGGCATGCACTATGGTGAGTCCTGTGAAGTGTGTAAACCTGGCAATTCACAGACCTGTACCTCTGGGGCTAATAATACATTTTATGTTATTAAAAAAATAAAAAAAAGAGTAAAAAAAAGATGCAGTGTTATATTAGTTTCAGATAAACAATATGATTCAAAAATTCAATACATTACTCACTACTCATAATGATAAATGTACTCTTAGTCTCTTTTATCTATTTCCCCATACCCCCCATCTTTTTTCTGAGAAACACGTTTCTTCACTGTATTTAAGAGTCTATTTTTTTGTTTGTCCTTTTTTCTTTGTGTGCTTTGTTTCTTAAATTCCAAATATAAGAAAAACAATATGGTACATGTTTTTCTCTAAGTGACTTATTTCACCTAGCTTTATACCATCTAGGTCCATTCATGCTGTTGCAAATGACAACACCTCATTCTTTTTCAGGGTCAAGTAATATTCCATTGCATATACATATACCACATATTTTCTCCTCCAAATTATTATTTAAATTCCAGTTAGTTAACATACAGTGTAATATTAGTCTCACATGTAGAATTTAGTGATTCAGTAATACAACACTTGGTGCTCATCAAAAAAGGTGAGCTCCTTAGTCCCCATCACCTATTTACCACATCCTCCTATCCAATTCCCTCTGGTAATAATCAGCTTCTTCTCTAGTTAAGAGTCTGTTTTTTGGTTTGCCTCTCTTTTTACCCCCTTATGTTCATTTGTTTATTAAATTCCACATATGAGTGAAATGTGGTATTTGTCTTTCTCTGAACTGACTTATTTCACTTAGTATAATACACTTTAACTCTTTCCATGTCATTGCAAATTGCAAGATTTCATTCTCTTTAATGGTTGAGTAATATTCCATTGTGTATACCACTTTTTTATCCATTCATCAGTTGGTGGACACTTGTGCTCTTTCTATTATTTGACTATTGTTGATAGCGTTGCTCTAAACACTGGGGGACGTATATCCCTTCAAATCAGTATTTTGGTATTATTTGTGTAACTACCTAGCAGTGTAATTGTTGGGTCATAGGGTAGCTCTATTTTTAATTTTTTGAGAATTCCCATAAAGTTTACCAGAGTGATTTCGCCAGTTTATATTCCACCAACAGTGTAAGAGGTTCTCCTTTCTCCACACCCTCACTTTTTGTTTCCTATGTTTTTAGTTTTAGCCATTCTGCTAGGTGTGAGATGATATCTCATTGTAGTTTTAATTTGTATTTGCCTATTGATGAGTGATGTTGAACATCTTTTCACATGCCTGTTGGTCATCTGGATGTCTTCTTTGGAAAAATTCCATTCATGTCTTCTGCCTAATTTTAACTGGATTGTTTGTATTTCAGGCATGAGTTTTTACGTTCCTTACACATTTTGGATCCTAACCCTTCATCAGCTATGTCATTTGCAATTATCTTCTCTTATTCCATATGTTGCCTTTTCATTTTGTTGATTGTTTCCTTTGCTCTGCAGAAGCTTTTTATTTTGATGAAGCCCAATAGTTTATTTTTGCTTTTGTTTCTCTTGCCTCATATCTAGAAAGAAGCTGCTACCTAACGTTAAAGAGGTTACTGCCTGTGTTCTCCTCTAGGATCTTTAAAAAATATTTTAAATCAACATATAATCTGTTGTTTGTTTCAGGGTACAGGTCTGTGGTTCATCAGTCTTACATAAGACACAGTGCTCACCGTGACACATTTCTTCCCCAGTGTCCATCACCCTGCCACCCCATCCCCCCATTTCCTTACCCTCCAACAACCCTCAGTTTGTTTCCTAAGATTAAGAGCCTCTTGGGCTGCCTGGGTGGCTCAGTGGGTTAAGCCTCTGCCTTTGGCTCAGGTCATGATCTCAGGGTCCTGGGATTGAGTCCCACATCGGGCTCTCTGCTAGGCAGTGAGCCTGCTTCCTCCTCTCTCTCTCTCTCTCTCTCTCTACTTGTGATCTCTCTCTGTCAAATAAATAAAATCTTTAAAAAAAAAAGACCCTCTTAGGTTTGTCTCCCTCTCTGGTTTCACATTGTTTTATTTCTTCTCTTCCCTTATGATTCTCTTGTTTCCTAAATTCTGCATATTAGTGATATCATATGGTAATTGTCTTTCTCTGATTGACTTATTTTACTTGGCATAATAACCTCTGGTTCTATCCATGTCATTGCAAATGGCAAAATTTCAATTTTTTGATGGCTAATAGTCCTTTATATATATTTATATATATTATATAAGTATATAGATATATGCTATATATCATATATAGTATTTTGTATATATGTATATATAAAAAACACATCTTCATTCATCTGTCAAAGGACACAGCTGGGCTCTTTCCTTAGTTTGGCTATTGTGGACATTGCTGCTATAACCATTCGGGTACATGTGCCCCTTCGGATCACTACATTTGTATCTTTAGGGAAAATACTCAGTAGTACAATTGCTGGGTCATAGGGTAGCTCTATTTTAAACTTTTTGAGGAAACTCCATACTGTTTTCCAGGGTGGCTACACCAGCTTGCATTCCCAATGGCGTAGGAGGGTTCCCCTTTCTCTGCATCCTCGCCAACACCTGTCATTTCCTGACTTGTTAATTTCAGCTATTCTGACAAGTATAAGGTGGTATCTCATTGTGGTTTTGATTTGTATTTCCCTGATGCCAAAAGATTTTGAGCACTTTTTCATGTGTCTGTTGGCCATTTGGATGTCTCCTTTGCAGAAATGTCTGTTCATGTCTTCTGCCCATTTCTTGATTGTAATATTTGTTCTTCAGGTGTTGAGTTTGATAAGTTCTTTCTAGATTTTGGATACTAGCCCTTTATCCGATATGTCATTTGCAAACATCTTCTCCCATTCTGTTGGTTGTCTTTTGGTTTTGTTGGCTGTTTTCTGTGCAAAAGCATTTTTTAAAAAATTATTATCTTTTAATTATTATTTTCAATTAGCCAGAATATAGTACATCATTAGTTTTTGAGGTAGTGTTCAGTGATTCATTAGTTGCATATAACATCCAGGTGCTCATCACCACACATGCCCTCCTTGATACCCATCACCCGGTTATCCCATCCCTACCCCCTCCCTTCTCTAACCCTTAGTTTTGTTTTCAGAGTGCAGAGTATCTCATGGTTTGTCTCTCTCTCTGATATCTTCCCATTCAATTTTCCCTCCCTTCTCCCGTGGTCCTCCACACCATTCCCTAAGTTCCACATATGAGTGAAACCATATAATTGTCTTTCTCTGCTTGACTTATTTCACTTAACATAATCCCCTCTAGTTCCACCCATGTCAATAAAATGGTGGGTATCCATCCTTTGTGATAGCTGAGTAATACTCCATTGTATTCATGAATCATATTTTCTTTATCCATTCATCTGTTTAAGGGCAGTTCCTTCTACAGTTGGGTATTGTTAACATTTCTGCTATGAACATTGGGGTGCATGGGCCCCTTTTTTTCAGTACATCTGTATCTTTTGGGTAAATATGTAGTATCGCAATTTCTGGGTCATAGGTAGCTCTATATTTAACGTCTTGAAGAACCTCCATATTGTTTTCCAGAGTGATTGTATCAGCTTGCCTTCCCACCCAAAGTGCAAGAGGGTTCCCCTTTCTCCACATCTTTACCAACACTTGTTTCTTGTCTTGTTAATTTTTGCCATTCTAACAGTTATAAGGTGGTATCTCATTGTGGTTTTGATTTTATTTCCCTGATGACTAGTGATGTTGAACATTTTTTCATGTGTCTCTTAGCCATTTGTATGTCTTCTTTGCAGAAGTGTCTGTTCATGTCTTCTGCCCATTTCTTAATTGGATGATGATGATGATGATGATGATGATGATGATTTTTGGGTGTTAAGTTTGAAAAGTTCTTTATAGATCTTAGATGCTAGCCCTTTATCTTATATGTCATTTACAAATATCTTCGCCTATTCTGTGGGTTGCCTCTTAGTTTTGTTGACTGTTTCCTTTGCTGTGCAAAAGATTTTAATCCTGATGAAGTCCCAAAAGTTCATTTTTGCTTTTGTTTCTCTTTTGTTTTTTGGGAGGTTTTTGATTACTGTTTCAATTTCATTACTGGTAATTGGTTTATTCAGATTGTCTATTTCTTCCTGTTTCAGTCTTGATAGTTTATAAGTTTCCAGGAAGGCATCCATTTCTTCCAGGTTGCTTAATTTGTTGCCATAAGTTGCTGATAATAATTCTTTTTTTAAAAAAAGATTTTCTTTATTTATTTGACAGAGATCACAAGTAGGCAGAGAGGCAGGCAGAGAGAGGGGGGAAGCAGGCTTCCTGCTGAGCAGAGAGCCAATGCAGGGCTCAATCCCAGAACCTGGGATCATGACCTGAGCTGAAGGCAGAAGCTTTAACCCACTGAGCCACCCAGGCGCCCCAGCCGATAATAATTTCTAATAATTGTTTGTATTTCCTTGGTGTTGGTTGTGATATCTCCCCTTTCATTCATGATTTTATTAATTTGGGTCCTTTCTCTTTTCTTTTTAATAATTCTGGCCAGAGGTTTATTGATCTTACTAATTCTTTCCAAGAACCAACTTCTAGTTTTGTTGATCTGCTTTTCCTATTTCTATTTCATTGATTTCTGCTCTAATCTTTCTTATTTCTCATCTCCTCCTTGGTTTAAGGCTTTATTTGCTGTTCTTTCTCTAGGTCCTTTAGGTGTAAAGTTAGCTTGTGCATTTGGAATTTTTCTACTTTTTTTTGAGAGAGGTTCTGATGGCTATGTATTTCCCCTTTAGGATCTCCTTGGAAGTATGCCATAGGTTTTGGACCAATGTGTTTTCATTCTCATTAGTTTCTATGAATTGTTTAAGTTCCTTTTTAATTTCCTGGTTGACCCATTCATTCTTTAGCATTTTTAACCTTGAAGTATTTGCATTCCTTCCAAATTTTTCCTTGTGGTTGAGTTCTAGTTTCAATGCATTGTGGTCTGAAAATATGCAAGGAATAATCTCAATATTTTTGTGTCAGTTGAGGCCTGATTTGTGACCCAATATGTGGTCTATTCTGGAGAAAATTCCATTTACACTCGAGAAGAATCAGTGTTCTGTTGTTTTAAGGTAGAATGTTCTGTGTATATCTATGAAGTCCCTCTGGTCCAATGAATCCTTCAAAGCTCTTGTCTCTTTGTTGATCTTCTGCTTACATGATCTGTCCATTGCTGTGAGTGGATTATTGAGGTCTCCTACTAGTAATGTATTATTATCAATGTGATTCTTTATTTTGGTAGATAGTTTATGTAGTTGGCTACTGTCATATTGGGGACATAGATATTTACAATTGTTAGGTTTTCTTGTTGGGTAGCCCCTTTAAGTATATGATATAGTATATGATATAGTATATGTATATGATATAGTATATATATATATATATATATATAGTATATGATATAGTGTCCCTCTACATCTCTTATTAAACTATTTGGTTTATAATCTAATTTATCTGATATAGGAATTGCTACCCCAGCTTTCTTTTAGGTCCGTTGGTCTGATAAATGTTTCTCTATCCCCTCACTTTTCTTTTTTTTTTTTTTTAAGATTTTATTTATTTGTCAGAGAGAGAGAGAGGAGAGCGAGCGAGCACAGGCAGACAGAATGGCAGGCAGAGGGAGAAGCAGGCTCCCCGCCAAGCAAGGAGCCCGATGTGGGACTCGATCCCAGGATGCTGGGATCATGACCCGAGCCGAAGGCAGCCGCCTAACCAACTGAGCCACCCAGGCGTCCCTATCCCCTCACTTTTAATCTGAAGGTGTACTTAGGTTCAACTGAGTCTCTTGTAGACAGGATATGGATGGGTCCTGTCTTTTGAATCTAATCTGAAACCCTGTGCCATTTCATGGGTGCATTTAGGGCATTCACTTTGAGTTTAACTTTTGAAAGATATGTTTTTAGTGCCATCATATTGCCTGTAAAGACCCTGTTTCTATAGGTTGTCTCTGTAAATTTCTAGTCTATATTACTCTTGGAGTCTGACTTCTTTTATAGTTCTTCCCCTTTAATATTACTTGCAGGTCGGGCTCGGTGGTCACATATTCTTTCAGTTTTTGCCCATCCTGGAAGCTCTTTATCTCTCTGTCCATTCTGAATGACAGCCTTGCTGGATTAAGTATTCCTGGCTGCATGTTCTTCTCATTAGTACCCTGAATATGTCTTGCCAGCCCTTTCTGGCTTGCCAGGTCTCTATGGATAGGGCTGATGTTAATCTGATAATCCTCCCTCTTTATGTTAGAACTCTCTTCCCCTATCTCCTCTCAGGATAGCTTCCTTGGCTCTAAGATGTGCAAGTTTCACTATCATATGCCAGGGTGTTAGTCTATTTTTATTGATCTTGGGAGGGATCCTTTATACCTCTTGGACATGAATGCTTGTTTCCAGATTAGGGAAGTTTTCAGCTATCATTTGCTCAAATATACCCTCTAGTCCTCTCTCTCCACCCCCTCAGAGATCCCAATAATTTGGACATTGGAAGATTTAATGGCATCATTGATCTAAATCTGTTCTCATGTGCTTCTAGCTGCTTATCCCTATCTTCCTTGGTTTCCTTCCTTTCTGTCAGCTCATCTTCTAGATCACAATCTCATTCTTCTGCCTCATTTACCCTGGCTGTTAATGTATCCATTTTAGAGTGCATCTCATTCATAGTATTTTTAAGTTCATCCTGATTAGATCTCATTTCTGCCCCTAGAGATTCTATATTGTTGGCAATGCTTTCCTCAAGCCTAGCTATTGACTTCATAATTGCTACCCTGAAGGCTATCTTTGACATCTTGCTTGTGTCCCTGTCCATTAGATCTGTGGCAGAGGACATTGTCTCTGGTTGTTTTCTTTGTTGGGAGATCCTTCTCCTAGTCATTCTGTTGAGGGATAGTTGTGGGAATATACAGAGTCCAAAGTATCAAACATGATCCAAGCAAAATGCACTTACAAAAAAAAAAAGTGGTCAAAAGCTACCACAGATACACCATCACAGCCAAGATGATCCAAGACAAAAAAAAAAAAAAAAAAAAAAAAAAAAAAAAAAAAAAAAAGAGAGAGAAAGATAAAAGAGAGAGAGAGAAAAAAAGAAGGGGGGTCGGAGAGAGAGATTTTGATCTCTCAGGGTGGACACAGAAGGGTGATTTGCCTGTTCCTGCTTGATTTTTTTGGTCTCTGTATTAGAAGACACTATACTCCAAAATTGCAAAGAAATCAGAACTTACATATATATCAAGATAAAATTGAATAGAGTGAAAAAAAAACCAGGCTAATATGGAGTATAGATCTATAAAACACATTTATGAAAAAGAAAATAAAAGTTAAAAAGTGACTTAAAAACATAGGTTGGGAAATGTGAATCTATTTGAAATGAGAGCTGGGTTAAAAAAAAAAGAATAAGAAAAGAAACTAAAAAAGAAAGTAAAATTTTAGCCTGAAGTATAAGCGAGTTGTGAGGAAACACCTGGAACTTCCTATAGTATTTTCCTGTGGTGTTAGAGTTTTACAGTCCTGTGGGAAATGAGATAATCATTCACTTGTTCTTCCAGTCTGTCTTCTGGGGGAGGGCCCTACTGCTGGGCTCATGCATCTTTGCCTGGATGGAGTTACCCCACCCCTTGTCAGGGGGATAGGTTTAATGTGATCTGGTTGACTGTATGGCTTTTGTTCTTTTGTTCTTTGGCTTTTGTTCTTTCTGCTTCTCTTTAGAAGGTCAGAGAAAACGTGGTCATGTGTGAATCTCTGGCCCAACCCAGAGCCACAGTGTTGCAGTCTGCCCCCCTTAACATGTGCTCCAGATCCATCTGTCTCCATCTCTACCTGTACTAAAATCCACAGACTTGCATCTTCTAGGGGAGGGGCCTGTTTCTTTGATTCTCAAATGTCTTTGCCCTGTGCAGAATTGCTCCACCTTGTCTGGGGCCAGGGTAAGTAATCTTCTATGCTTGCTGTATGTGGATTTTGTTCCCTGAAGGCTTTCCACGAAGCTTTAGAGGACAAGAGTGAAAATGGCAGCCTCCAAGTCTCTGGTTCTGGATTAAAAAATTTGGGGCCCCACTCCTCTATGAGCCCTCAGAGAAAAGCAGTCAGTCATGCCTGTCTCCCTGCTCTCTGACCACACTTGGTGCTCACCTGGCCTATGACTAAGCATTTCTATTTCAGGCACATGACCCCGTTTGGAGTATCCAAACCCAGAAGTCTCCTGTGGCATGCTCCCGAGCCTCCAGTAGAGATATGGGCATCTCCCTGGTTCTGCTGCATTTTGGGCCCCTGCTTGGAGATCAGTGGCCCAACAGTGTCTTGGGTCACAGTTATGGCAGCCCTGAGCTGAGAGCCCACTCCTGGTCTCATTCTTTGCAGTCAGCTGTCCTGCTCTGATTCCTGGGAGCTCTGCCACACTCAGGCACCCCCGGTCTTCCTGTGACCCCAAAGACACTGAGACCACACTGTCCCAGTGAGAGTTCCATCTCCTGCTAGGCTGCCTGAGTGACATTCCTCACCAGAGAAGACTTCTGAAAGTTCCAATTTTGTGCTCCACAGCTCTATCACTAGCCGGTAGTCTGCTGACAGAGGATCCCTCCTTCTGCAGTCTCTCATCCCATATATCACTTTGGATTCACTTCTCTGCACCTCCTACCTTGTGGGAAATGGTTGCTTGTCTATTTGTAGAGCTGTAGCTATTCTTTTCTTCTATCTCCAGTTGAGTTTGCAGGTGTTCAGAATGGTTTGATAGTTACCTAGCTGAATTCCTCGGACCAGACAAAATTAAGGTTGCCTACTCTTCTGCCATCTTGGACTTCTTCTAAATCTGAGTTCTCTATTTTGTTCCATTGGTCTATACATCTGTTTTTGTGCCAGAACCATACTGTCTTGATGATTGCACCTTTGTAAGAGAGCTTGAAGTCCAAAATTGTGATGCTACCAGCTTGGTTTTCTTTTTCAATATTCCTTTGGCTATTCAGGGTCTTTTCTAGTTCTATACAAGTTTTAGGATTATTTATTCCAGTTCTGTGAAAAAAGTTGATGGTATTTTGATAGGGATGGCATTGAATGTATAGATTGCTCTAGGTAGCATAGGCATTTTATCAATATTTGTTCTTTCAATCCACGAGCATGGGACATTTTCCCATTTCTTTGTGTCTTCCTTAATTTCTTTCATGAATGTTCTGTAGTTTTCTGACTACAAATCCTTTGCCTCTTTGGTTAGATTTTTTTAAAAGATTTTATTTATTTGACAGACACAGATCACAAGTAGGCAGAGAGGCAGGCAGAGAGAGAGGGGGAAGTAGGCTCCCTGCTGAGCAGAGAGCCCAATGTGGGGCTCCATCCCAGGACTCCAGGATCATGACCTGAGCTGAAGGTAGAGGCTTTAACCCACTGAGCCACCCAGGCTCCCCTGTTAGATTTATTCCTAGATATCTTAGTGTTTTTGTTGCAATTGTAAATTATATCAACTCCTTAATTTCTCTTTCTTATGTCTGATTGTCGGTGTATAGAAATGCATTCTGTGCATTGATTTTATATCCTGTCACATTCCTGAACTCCTGTATGAGTTCTAGTAATTTTGGGGTGGAGTCCTTTGGGTTTTCCACATAAAGTATCATGTTATCTGCAAAGAGTAAGAGTTTGACTTCTAAGCTACTATTTCTTTAAATAAAATTTCTGCCCCTTTTCCTCTCTTTCCTTCTTCTGGGACTCCTGTAATATGCATGTTACTAGATTTGATGGAGTCACTGAATTCCATAAGTCTATTCTTATGTTATACTTTCTCTATGCTGTTCAGCTTCTTTAATTTCTGTTACTTTGTCTTCTCTGTCAGTAATTCATTCCTCTGCTTCTTCCAGCCTGCTGTTCATTGCATCAGTCCTGTTTCCAATCTCATTTACTCCACTCTTCATTTCTGACTGATTCTTTTAAAAACTCTTTTCTCTCTGCAGTAGGGGTCTCACTGATCTCTTCTATTCTTTTTTTTTAAGCCCAGAGAGTATCCTTGTGATTGTTGCTTTAAATTCTCAATCAGACATGTTACTTATATCTGCTTTGCTTAGATCCCTTGTTGTAACCTTATCTTGTTCTTTCATTTTGG
Organism: Lutra lutra; assembly: GCF_902655055.1. Lineage (NCBI taxonomy): Eukaryota > Metazoa > Chordata > Mammalia > Carnivora > Mustelidae > Lutra > Lutra lutra. The sequence continues at coordinate 24,668,051 of NC_062295.1, read as the reverse complement.
ATGAATTCCTCCATTTGGCATTTTGTTTAAGTCTTTGTCTTCTTTTTTTGTGTGCGTGTGTGTTAGAAAGACCCATTATTTTTCTTGTTCCTGATACTCTCAGGACCCCTGTATGGATTTATGTGGAAGAGGTCATATAGTGTCCAGGGCCTGATGCTTCAACGAGTGTTTCTGATTTGTGCTGCACGCACGTACTGTTGCTCTGTTCTTCATACCACTGGTCTGCAGAGGCTGTTCTTGCCTGCATTGGGCAGTGCGTGGTCTCTGGACAGAATGGTTTTAACTAGTTGTGTTCTGGTCTGCTTGGTAAATGAGACCTGATACTACTTCCACTACAACTGAAGCCCTACACAACTCTCGGTCAGGAGACAAGGTGTGGGCAGGGATTTGTGCTGGTCTTTTGGAAGTGGGGCCTGTCACACTGTGCTTGAGGAAAGCTTGATTGAGAAGGATAGTCCACCAGAGTTCAAGGGATGGGGCTTTGTGTAAGAAAGTTAGGCAGCCAGTTTTGGCACTGTGCTGTTTCCAGTGACTCTGTGTTTATGCTGTGGGCAGATGAGGGAAATGTCGCCAGAGAGCTCTTTTTTCCCCAGAGATGTATCTGGGAACAATGCCTCTTTGGTATGTGCCTGGAGAAGAGGGAACAATATCCCCCCATGTGCCCCAGGCAGTCCTCAGTGCCCTGTTTCCATGGGATCTGCCCCTGTGTTGTTTGCCTGCCTTCTTTCCAGGAGCAGCACCATGCCCTTGGAGGTCTATCCCAGCCAAGGCAGCTTACCTTTAAAACTGCAGGCTTTAAGCCCCGCTGGTTGCAAGAAATCATGAAACTCAGTCCTTCTAGTTTTCCAAGCCCATATCTTTTGCAAAACATTCTCCTTGTGTGTGCTCCTGTGTGCTCCCCTCTCTCTCAGCATTTCTTTGCAACTCTGGCTCCCTTCATATCCCAGCACCCATGGTCTTTTTTTCTCCCCTTTATCACTTCTCCACACTTTCTATCTTCTTTGATGAGGCCTCTTTTCTCCCTTTAGTGTGGAGTTGTTCTGTCATTCTTCAAATGATTTCTGGGGTATTTAGGATGATTTTTATAGTTATCTATTTGTGTTGGTGAGACAAGATGAGCCTAGGGTCTTCCTACTTTACCACCATCTTCTTCTTCCTCCTCCAGATTTACTATTTTTTAAGTTGAAAGCAAAAATCTATGTGTCTGGACAAAGACTTATTTGCTTACAAATTTACTTCATTTGAATGTTGTCTGAGTTATGATAACCAAATGATAATTCTAATTTCCTTAACATATTGAAATTATATTTTCAAATGATATTACTAATTCTAATTAAAATATTTTATTTTTATTTTTTAAGCCCAAAGGAGATACTGTCCGTTGTTTAACAATGCTTGGTCATTTTGGTTTTGAATGTTTGCCTCATCAGTTGGTGAATCGATCTATCCAACAAGGATTCTCTTTTAATATTCTCTGTGTGGGTAAGTGTCTGACTCTTCATCTGAATTATTAATTAATTTTATTTAATGCTCATTTCAACTTATCTTAAGTAGTATAACACTGGTGCTGTTAATTCAAGACCATGTCTGTTGATCTGTATTTGTTTTCATCATGTTAGTCATACTACCTTGACTTTTTTTTCTTTAAATGTTTCATTGCTCTTCAAAATTGGATTATCTTTGTGTATATATTTTCTATATTATATTAATGACTGAGAGGGCCAAGAGAAGCAAGTATATTTTAAAGGAAATTATAGTCATTGAAATATTAGAGACCCTTTAAACCACTTTAGGGGTTAAGAGTGTTACTTCCTCTCATCCATCTTATGCCCCTAGATAATGCATCTATGTTTGTTACAGGGGAAACTGGGATTGGAAAATCAACACTCATTGACACATTATTCAATACTAATTTGAAAGACAAAAAATCCTCACATTTTTATTCAAATGTTGGACTTAAAATTCAGACATATGAACTTCAAGAAAGTAATGTTCAATTGAAATTAACTGTTGTGAAGACAGTGGGATATGGTGATCAAATAAACAAAGAAGCCAGGTTAGTGTTTTCTTATTTTAATTATAAAAGATTTTCTTATTTCAAGGAATTTAGTTTCTTTGTTGATATTTCCTCTGGCTATCTCTCTCCCATCTGCCTCTATCTTCACATAGCCCTCTTTGCTCCCCTTGCATCTCTTTTAAGGACATTTGTTATTTGATATAAGGTGTATCTAGATTATCCAGGATGATCTTATTTGTACAAACACTCTTTATTTTCAATAAAATTAAATTTACTAGTTTTATGGATTAGAACTCAGACATATCTTTTTGGGTCTCACCATGGAATCCACTCTTCCTTCTTTATAAGATAAGATTGATTCTTAATTTCTAAAATGGATCTTTTTCATTTATTTACTTGTGTTTGGGATGCCTGGGTAGCTCAGTCAGTTAAGCATCTGCCTTCAGCTCAAATCATGATCCCTGGGATCAAGCCCCATATTGGGCTCCGTGCTCAGTGTAGAGCCTGCTTTTCCCTCTCCCTTTGCCCCCCCACCCCCGCTTGTGCTCTCACCTTCTCTCTCTCTCATAAACAAACAAATAAATAAATAAATAAATAAATAAATAAGTGAATGAATAAAATCTTTAAATTTACTTGCTGGATTACTTGTTTTCTATCACTTATCCAAGTTATAAATAAATTCATTTCTGTAAAAATTGAAATGCACCAGATGAAATGAAAACCCACTTAGCCAAACATAAATACTTTGGGCCTTTTCTTTTTCCAACAACAGACACTACTGCAGGTTTAGTAAGTGTCGTCTCAGACCTTTTGTTGTCATACAACTACTGAATTTTTGTAATAATTAAGATATGTTTGAAATAATACAGAACAAACTTATTTAAATTATATTATGTGTAATTAAAAATGCATACACCTTTATGAACAGGTTAGTAGATAATTCTGAAACATCCTAAAAACAAAAACAAAAACAAAAACCCCCAAACATCCTATGTAAACACCTTTCTATGTAAATTATGACCTCAGACATTTTTCTTGATCACAAACTCTCATCAAACTCATAGAAGAATGTAAAATGTTTTCCAGTGTCTGAGAAGGAGGAATTAAGAGTTATTGTTCAATGGATATAACATTTTAATTATGCAAGATGAACAAGTTCTTGAGATCTTCTGGACAAGAGAAGATTTAACAGTATTTGTTATGCAAGTAGACCTCCTGTTAATTGTTCTTACCACAATTAAAAAAAACCTACAGGATGCTGCAAAAGTATTGCTTAGAGGACAATTTATAGCATAAAATACTTATATTAGGAAAAAAAAAAGATATTCCCAAGTATTGTAATTTCCATGTTAAGAAACTAGACAAATAAAAAAAAATTTACCCTAAAGCAAGAAAAAGAATGAAAAATTATACTACAGCAGAAATTGATGAAAACAGAAAAAAAGTTCAGAAAACCATTTAAATCAGCAAATTAACTTTGCTGGTTATTTATAAAGGTTGAGAAGAGTGAAAAACTTTAACCAGACTGAGCAAGCAAAAGAAATGAGGAGTCAAATATCACTAATCTCAGGAATAAAAAAGCAGACATTATTACTGGTTTTATAAAAATTAAAAAGATAAGAACACAACAAATAATTCAATGCCTATAAAGTCAGCAGTTTATTTTTTATCTTTTTTTTTTTTAGGGTGCAAGCTGCTTGGATTTGAATTTAATTTTTTTATTATGTTCACTTAACCAGTGTATAATGTCAACAATTTAGATGCTTTTCATAAAAGGCCTTTATTGTGTTGAGATAAATTCTTTCTATACCTAGTTTCATGAGTTTTTTTTTTAATCATGAAAAGGTGTTGAATTTTATCAAATACTTTTCTGCAACTATTGGTTATTTGATTTTCATTTTGCAATGTGGCATTTATAAATCAATTTGCTTATGTTGAATAATCCTTGCATTCTGAAGATAAATCCCTCTTTGTCTTTGTGTATGATCCTTTTAATTTGATGTTGAATTCATTTGCTAAGTATTTCATTGAAGACTTTGCATCTGTGTTCAATAGGGATATTGGCCTGTCATTTCTTCTCATTATTAGTATTAGTATTAGTATTAGTATCAGGATAATTCTGACCATTCAAATGAGTTTAAAATTTTCCCTTTAAATTTGTGGAAGAGTTTAAGTATTGGTGTTAATTCTTCCTTAAGTGTTTATTAGAATTCAATATTGAAGCCATATGGTCCTGAGTTTCTCTATGTTGATAGATTAAAAAAAAGATTTTATTTATTTATTTGGCAGAGATCACAAGTAGGCAGAGAGGCAGGCAGAGAGAAGAGAGAGAGAGGAGGAAGCAGGCTCCCCACCAAGCAGATTGCCTGATGCTGAACTCGATCCCAGGACCTTGAGATCATGACCTGAGCTGAAGGCAGAGGCTTAACCCACTGAGCCCCTATGTTGGTAGACTTTTGATTACTTATTTAACCTCATTATTTGTACAAGAACACCTCATTTTACTACTCTTCACTTAATTGTTCTTACCAGATATGTTTTTTTATGTTTCTTTTTTAAAAATTTCTTTTCAGTGTTCCAGAATTTATTGTTTATACACTACACCCAGTGCTCCATGCAATACATGCCCTCCATAATACCCACCACCAGTCTCACCCAACCCCTCAGCCCCCTCCCCTCCAAAACCGTCAGTTTGTTTCTGAGTCCACAGTATCTCATGGCTTGCCTCTCCCTCCTATTCCCCCCAACTCACTTCTCTCTATCTCCCCATGTCTTCCATGTTATTCCTTATGCTCCACAAACAAGCAAAACCATATGATAATTGACTCTCTCTGCTTGACTTTTCACTCATTATAATCTCCTCCAGTCCCATCCATGCTGATACAAAAGCTGGGTATTCATCCTTTCTGATGGAGGCATAATACTCCATAGAATATATGGACCATATCTTCTTTACCCATTTGTCCGTTGAAGGGCATCTTGGCTCTTTCCACAGTTTGGCAACTGTGGCCCTTGCTGCTATGAACATTGGGGTACAGTTAGCCCTTCCTTTCATTACATCTGTATCTTTGGGGTAAATACCCAATAGTGCAATTACAGGGACATAGGGAAGCTCTATTTTTAATTTCTTAGGAAACTCACTTTTCCAAAGTGGCTGCACCAACTTGCATTCCCACCAACAGTGTAAGAGGGTTCCCCTTTCTCCATATCCTCTCCAACACTTGTTGTTTACTGTCTTGTTAATTTTGGCCATTCTCACTGGTGTCAGGTAGTATCTCAATGTGGTTTGATTTGAATCTCCCTGATGGCTAGTGATGATGAACATTTTTTCATGTGTCTGTTAGCCATTCGTATGTCTTCTTTGGAGAAATGTCTGTTCATGTCTTCTGCCCATTTTTTTTGACATGATTATCTGTTTTTTTTGGGTGTTGCGTTTGAGGAGTTCTTTACAGATCTTGGGTATCAGTCCTTTGTCTGTACTGTCATTTGCGAATATCTTCTCCCATTCCATGGGTTGCCTCTTTGTTTTGTTGACTGTTTCCTCTGCTGTGCAGAAGCTTTTGATCTTGATGAAGTCCCAAAAGTTCATTTTTGCTTTTGTTTCCTTTGCCTTTGGAGACATATCCTGAATGAAATTCCTGTGGCTGATGTGGAAGAGATTGCTGCCTATGTTCTCCTCTAGGATTTTGATAGATTCCTGCCTCACGTTGAGGTCTTTTATCCATTTTGAGTTTGTCTTTGAGTATGGTGTAAGAGAATGTTCGAGTTTCATTCTTCTACACATAGCTGTCCAATTTTCCCAGCACCATTTAATGAAGAAACTGTCTTCTTTCCACTGGATATTTTTTCCTGTTTTTGTTTGTTTTACAGATGGAAGGTTTGTGGCAACTGTTTGTGAAGCAAGTCTATCATGATGGTTTTTCCAACAGCATTTGGTGACTTTGTGACTCTGTGTCACATTTGGTAATTTTTGGCAATATTCAAAAATTTTCATTATTGTATTTGTTATGGTGATCTATGATCAGAGATTTTGATGTTACTATTGTAATTGTTTTGGGGTACCATAACTTGTGCTCACAGAAGACAGTGAATTTACTTTATTTTATTTTTCTTATTTTTGCAAATGCCAACATTTAGTTACTATAGTTATATACACATGTGCAAATACATATGTACACCAAAGAAAAATACACAAGCTCTTGATGCTCACATGAATTTCTGGAGGTCTATAGGCCAGGGCTTTGAAGAAGCTCAGGTAGTCTTTAGTGAGGCTGCCCCTCATTGCCCATGTGCCCAGCAGAGCAATTCACTGAGAAATCCAGAGTCCTTTGTCCCTTACCATGGCTCAGCCATTCATAGGCCTCATGGTTCCTTGAAAAGGCTGGGCTCCTTCCTTTGTCTGCCTTCCTCTGCTCGGATATCCTTCTATACCTCTGGAGACCCTGAGTATTTCTTTCTTTCTTTCTTTTTTTTTTAGCTTTATTTTTTCAGTGTTCCAAGATTCATTGTTTATGCATCACACCCAGTGCTCCATGCAATATGTGCCCTCCTTAATACCCACCACCAGGCTCACCCAACCCCTCACCCCCCCCCAAGCCCTCAGTTTGTTCCTCAGTGCCCACAGTCTCTCATGGTTCATCTCCCCCACCGATTTCCCCCAACTCATTTTTCCTCTCCTTCTCCCAATGTCCTCCATGTTATTCCTTGGCTCCACAAGTAAGTGAAATCATATGATAGTTGACTCTCTCTGCTTGACTTATTTCATTCAGCATAATCTCCTCCAGTCCCATCCAAGTTGATACAAAAGTTGAGTATTCATCCTTACTGATGGAGACATGATATTCCATTGTATAAATGGACCATATGTTCTTTATCCATTGGTCTGTTGAAGAGCATCTTGGCTCTTCCACAGTTTGGTGACTGTGGCCATTGCTGCTATGAACATTGGAGTACAGATGGCCCTTCCTTTCACTACATCTGTATCTTTGGGGTAAATATCCAATAGTGCAATTGCAGAGTCATAGGGAAGCTCTATTTTTAATTTCTTGAGGAATCTCTGTACTGTTTTCCAAAGTGGCTGCACCGACTTATATTCCCACTAACAGTGTAAGAGGGTTTCCCTTTCTCCACATCCTTCCTGTCTTGCTAATTTTGGCCATTCTAACTGGTGTAAGGTGGTATCTCAATGTGGTTTTAATTTGAATCTCCCTGATGGCTAGTGATGATGAACATTTTCTCATGTGTCTGTTAGCCATTCATATGTCTTCATTGGAGAAGTGTCTGTTCATGTCTTCTCATTTTTTGATGTGATTATCTGTTTTTTTGAGTATTGAGTTTGAGGAGTTCTTCATAGATCTTGGATATCAGAAATAAAAGGTATTCAAATTGGCAAAGAAGAAGTCAAACTCTCTCTCTTCACAGATGACGTGATACTCTATATGGGAAACCCAAAAGACTCCACCCCCATAACTATAGAACTCATACAGCAATTCAGTAATGTGTCAGGATACAAAATCAATGTACAGAAATCAGTTGCTCTCTTATACACTAATAATGAAAATATAGAAAGGGAATTAGAGAATAGCACCAAGAACCATAAGATACCTGGGAATAAACCTAACCCAAGAGGTGAAGGATCTGCCCTCGAGGAACTACAGAACATTCATGAAAGAAATTGAAGAAGACACAAAAAGATGGAAAAGCATTTCATGCTCATGGATCAGAAGAGTAAATATTGTTAAAATGTCTATACTGCCTAGAGCAATCTGTACTTTCAATGCCACCCCTATCAAAATTCCACCAGCATTTTTCAAAGTGCTGGAACAAACAATCTTAAAATTTGTATGGAACCAGAAGAGACCCCGAATTGCAAAGAAAAACAAAACTGGGGGCATCACATTGCTTGATTTCAAGCTTTACCTCAAAGCTGTGATCACCAAGGCAGCATGGTACTGGCATAAAAACAGACGCATAGACCAGTGGAACAGAATAAAGATTCCAATTATGGACCCGCAACTCTATGGTCAAATAATCTTTGACAAAGCAGGAAAAAATATCCAGTGGAAAAAAGACAGTCTCTTCAATAAATGGTGCTGGGAAACTTGGACAGTTATGTATAGAAGAATGAAGCTTGGCCATTCTCTTACATCATACACAAAGATAAACTCAAAATGGATAAAAGACCTCAACGTGAAGCAGGAATCTATCAAAATCCTAGAGGAAAACATAGGCAATAACCTCTTTGACATCAGTTACAGTAACTTCTTTAAGACATGTCACTGAAGGCAAAGGAAATGAAAGTGAAAATGAACTTTTGGGACTTCATCAATATCAAAGGCTTCTGCACAGCAAAGGAAAGTCCATAAAACAAAGAGGCAACCCACGGAATGGGAGAAGATATTCACAAATGACACTACAGACAAAAGACAGTGAATTTAATTAAAAAATTTCTGTGTGTCTAAGTTTTTTTTTTAATTTTTAAAAATATTATATTATATTATATTATATTATATTATTTTATTATTTCTTTTCAGTGTAACAGTATTCATTGTTTTTGCACCACACCCAGTGCTCCATGCAATACGTACCTTCCTTAATATCCACCACCTGGCTCCCCCAAACTCCTGCCTTCCGCCCCTTCAAAATCCTCAGGTTGTTTTTCAGAGTCCATAGTCTCTCATGGTTCACCTCCCATTCCAATTTCCCTCAACTCCCTTCTCCTCTCCATCTCCCCATGTCCTCCATGTTATTTGTTATGCTCCACAAATAAGTGAAACCATATGATAATTGACTCTCTCTGCTTGACTTATTTCACTCAGCATAATCTCTTCCAGTCCCGTCCATGTTGCTACAAAAGTTGGGTATTCATCCTTTCTGATGGAGGCATAATACTCCATAGTGTATATGGACCACATCTTCCTTATCCATTCATCCATTGAAGGGCATCTTGGTTCTTTCCACAGTTTGGCGACTGTGGCCATTGCAGCTATAAACATTGGGGTACAGATGGCCCTTCTTTTCACTACATCTGTATCTTTGGGGTAAATACCTGGTAGTGCAATTGCAGGGTCATAGGGAAGCTCTATTTTTAATTTCTTGAGTAATCTCCACACTGTTCTCCAAAGTGGCTGCACCAACTTACATTCCCACCAACAGTGTAAGAGGGTTCCCCTTTCTCCACATTCCCTCCAACACATGTTGTTTCCTGTCTTGCTAAGTTTGGCCATTCTAACTGGCGTAAGGTGGTATCTCAATGTAGTTTTAATTTGAATCTCCCTGCTGGCTAGTGGTGATGAATATTTTTTCATGCGTCTGATAGCCATTTGTATGTCTTCATTGGAGAAGTGTCTGTTCATATCTTCTGCCCATTTTTTGATATGATTATCTGTTTTGTGTGTGTTGAGTTTGAGGAGTTCTTTATAGATCCTGGATATCAATCTTTTGTCTGTACTGTCATTTGCAAATATCTTCTCCCATTCCGTGGGTTGCCTCTTTGTTTTGTTGACTATTTCCTTTGCTGTGCAGAAGCTTTTGATTTTGATGAAGTCCCAAAAGTTTATTTTGGCTTTTGTTTCCTTTGCCTTTGGAGACATATCTTGAAAGAAGTTGCTGTGGCTGATATTAAAGGGATTACTGCCTATGTTCTCCTCTAGGATTCTGATGGATTCCTGTCTCATGTTGAGGTCTTTTATCCATTTCGAGTTTATCTTTGTGTATGGTGTAAGAGAATGGTTGAGTTTCATTCTTCTACATATAGCTGCCCAGTTTTCCCAGCACCATTTATTAAAGAGACTGTCTTTTTTCCACTGTATATTTTTTCCTGCTTTGTCGAAGATTATTTGACCATAGAGTTGAGGGTCCATATCTGGGCTCTCTACTCTGTTCCACTGGTCTATGTGTCTGTTTTTATGCCAGTACCATGCTGTCTTGGTGATCACAGCTTTGTAGTAAAGCTTGAAATCAAGTAACATGATGCCCCCAGTTTTATTTTTGTTTTTCAACATTTCCTTAGCGATTCGGGGTCTCTTCTGATTCCATACAAATTTTTGGATTATTTGCTCCAGTTCTTTGAAGAATACCAGTGGAATTTTGATTGGAATGGCATTAAAAGTATAGATTGCTCTAGGCAGTATAGACATTTTAACAATGTTTATTCTTCCGATCCAAGAGCATGGAATGGTCTTCCATCTTTTTGTGTCTTCTTCAATTTCTTTTATGAGTGTTCTGTAGTTCCTCGAGTACAGATCCTTTACCTCTTTGGTTAGGTTTATTCCCAGGTATCTTATGGTTCTTGGTGCTATAGTAAATGGAATCGATTCTCTAACTTCCATTTCTGTATTTTCATTGTTAGTGTATAAGAAAGCCACTGATTTCTGTACATTGACTTTGTATCCTGCCACTTTTGAATTGCTGTATGAGTTCTAATAGTTTGGGGGTGGAGTCTTTTGGGTTTTCCATATAAGGAATCATGTCATCTGCAAAGAGAGAGAGTTTGACTTCTTCGTTGCCAATTTGGATACTTTTATTTCTCTTTGTTGTCTGATTGCTGTTGCTAGGACTTCTAATACTATGTTGAACAAGAGTGGTGAGAGTGGGCATCCTTGTCATGTTCCTGATCTCAATGAGAAGGCTGCAAGCTTTTTCCCATTGTGGATGATATTTCCCGTGGGTTTTTCATAGATAGATTTGGTGAAGTTCAGGAATGTTCCCTCTATCCCTATACTTTGAATCGATAAATCATTGGCCACACTAATCCAAAAGAAAAGAGAGAAAGCCCAAATTAATAAAATTATGAATGAAAAGGGAGAGATCATAACTAACACCAAGGAAGCAGAAACAATCATCAGAAGTTATTATCAACAATTATATGCCAATAAGCTAAGCAACCTAGATGAAATGGATGCATTCCTGGAAAACTATAAACTCCCAAAATTGAACCAGGAAGAAATCGACAACCTGAATAGACCGATATCTAGTAACGAGATTGAAGCAGTGATCAAAAACCTCCCAAAAAACAAGAGCCCAGGACCTGACGGATTCCCTGGGGAATTCTACCAAACTTTCAAAGAAGAAATAACACCTATTCTACTGAAGCTGTTTCAAAAAATTGAAGCAGAAGGAAAACTTCCAGACTCTTTCTATGAAGCCAGCATTACCCTGATCCCCAAAGCAGGCAAAGACCCTACCAAAAAGGAGAATTTCAGACCAATATCACTGATGAATATAGATGCTAAGATTCTCAACAAGATCCTAGCAAACAGGATCCAACAGCACATTAAAAAGATTATCCACCATGACCAGGTGGGATTCATTCCTGGGCTACAAGGATGGTTCAACATTTGCAAATCAGTCAATCAATGTGATAGAACAAATTAATAAGAGAGAAGAACCACATGGTCCTCTCAATTGATGCAGAAAAAGCATTTGACAAAATCCAGCATCTGTTCCTGATTAAAAAGCTTCTAAGTTTTTAATTCTAGTTAGTTAATACACAGTGTCGTATAGGTTGAAGATTCCAATATGTGATTCAACACTCCCTTTTTCTTTTTTAAAATTTTATTTAAATTCTAAGAAGTTCACAAATAGTGTAATACTGGTTTCAGGAGTGGAATTTAGTGATTCATCACTTACATGCAACACCCAGTGCTCATCATAAGAAGTACCCTCCTTAATACTCATTAACCATTTAGCCCATCCCCTACCCACTTCCTTCCACCAAACCTCAATTTGTTCTCTTTCTTTAAGAGTCTCATGATTTGCTCCCTTTCTCTTTTCTTCCTGGCCATATGTCCATCTTTTCTCTTTTTTTTCCTTCCCATATGTTCATCTGCTTTGTTTCTTAAGTTCAAAATATGAGTGGAATCATACGGTATTTGTTTTTCTCTGACTGACTTATTTCACTTAGCATAATACACTCTAGTTCCATTCACATCATTGCAAAGGGCAAGAAATCATTCTTTTTGATGGCTGAGTATATGTATATATGTATATATATATATATATATATATATATAATCACATCACAACTTTATCCATTCATCATTTGTGGGTATTTATTTATTTTTATTTATTTTTTATTAAAATTCAATTAACCACATATAGTAAATCATTGGTTTCAGATGTAGAGTTCAATAATTCATCAGTTGCATATAACAACCAGTGCTTATCACATCACATGTCCTCCTTAATGCCCATCACCCAATCACCCCGTTACTCTCACCTATCTCCCCTCCAGAAACCCTCAGTTTGTTTCCTATAGTTAAGAGTCTCTCCTGCTTTTTCTCTCTATCTGATGACTTCCCATTCAGTTTTTCCTCTCTTCCCCTATGATCTTCTGCATTGTTTCTTATGTTCCATATATGAGTGAAACCATATGATAATTGTCCTTCTCTGATTGACTTATTTCACTCAGCATAATATCCTCCAATTACATCAATGTTGATGTAAATGGTAAGTATTCATCCTTTCTGATGGCTGAGTAATATTCCATTGTATACATGTATCACATCTTCTTTATTCATCTGTCTGTGAACATCTTTACTCTTTCTATAGTTTGGCTATTGTAGACATTGCTGCTATAAACATTGGGGTACAGGGGCCCCTTTGGATCAATAACTTATATCTTTGGGGTAAATACCTAGTAGTGAAATTACTGGGTCATAAGGTAGATCTATTTTAATTATATCAGGAACCTCCATGCTGTTTTCCAGAGTGGCTGTAACAGGTTGCATTCCCACCAAAAGTGCAAGAGGGCTCCCCTTTCTCTGAATCCTCACCAAAATTGGTTGTTTCCTGACTTGCTAATTTTAGCCATTCTAACTGATATGAGGTGGTATCTCATTGTGGTTTTGATTTGTATTTCCCTGATACCAAGTGATGTAGAACATTTTTCATGTGTCTGTTGGCAATTTTTATGTCTTCTTCGGAGAAGTGTCTATTCATGTCTTCTGCCCATTTCTTGACTGGATTATTTGCTTTTTGGGTGTTGAGTTTGAGAAATTCTTTATAGGGTTTGGATGCGAGCCATTTATCTGTTATGTCATTTGCAAATATCTTCTCTCATTCCATAGATGGCCTTTTAGTTTTGTTGACTGTTTCCTTTGCTATGCTGAAGGTTTTTATCTTGGTGAAGTCCCCCCAAACACTTTTGTTTCCATTGGTTTTAAAGATGTGTCTTGAAAGAAGTTGCTGTGGCCACAGTGCTGTGGCCAAGGTTACTGCCTATGTTCTCCTCTAGGATTTTGATGAGTTCCTGTCTCACATTGAGGACTTTCATCCATTTTGAGTGTGTCCTTGTGTATGGTGTAAGAGAGTGGTCCAGATTTATTTTTCTTTATGTAGCTGTCCAATTTTCCCATCACCATTTATTGAAGAGACTGTCTTTTCTCCATTGGATATTCTTTCTTGCTTTATCGAAGATTAGTTAGTCAAAGAGTTGAGGGTCCATATCTGGGCTCTTTATTCTGTTCCTTTGATCTCTGTGTCTGTTTTTGTGACAGTGCCATGCTGTCTTGGTGATTACAGCTTTGTAATATAGTTTGAAATCAGGCAACGTGATGCCCCCAGCTTTGTTTTTCTTTTTCAAAATTTCCTTGGTGATTCAAGGTCTTTTCTGGTTCCATACAAATTTTAGGATTGTTGGGTCCAACACTTTGAAAAATGTCAATTGTATTTTGATTGTGATAGCATTGTAAGTATAGATTTCTCTGGTCAGCATAGACATTTAACAATATTTATTCTTCCAATCCATGATGATGGAATGTTTATTCATTTTTTTGTGTCTTCTTCAATTTCCTTCAAAAGTGTTCTGTAGTTTCTAGAGTACAGATCCTTTATCTCTTTGGTTAGGTTTATTCCAAAGTATCTTATAGTTTTTGGTGTTACTGTGAATGGATTCAATTCCCTGATTTGTCTTTCTACAGTTACATTGTTAGTGTATAAGAAAGTAACTGATTTCTGTACATTGATTTTGTATCCTGCCACATACTGAATTGCTGTATGAGTTCTAGTAATTTGAGGGTGGAGTTTTGTGGGTTTTCCACATATAGTATCATGTCATCTGCAAAGAGAGAGTTTGACTTCTTTGCCAATTTGAATACCTTTTACTTCTTTTTGTTGTTTGATTGCTGTTGCTAGGACTTCCAGTTCTATGTTGAATGATAGTGGAGAGAATGGCATCCTTGTCATGTTCCTGATCTTAAGGGAAATGCTCTCAGCATTCCCCCATGGAGAATGATATTCACTATAGACTTTTCATAGGTGTTTTTTTAATGAAATTGAAGAATATTCCCTCTATCACTAAACTCTGAAGAGTTTTAATCAGGAAAAGATGCTGTATTTTGTCAAATGCATTTTTTTTTTGCATCAGTTGAGAGGACCATGTGGTTCTTGTCTCTTCTGTTATTAATTTGTTCTATCACATAAATTGATTTGTGAATGTTGAATCACCCTTGTCTCCAAGGGATAAATCCCACCTGGTCTTGGTGGATAATCCTTTTAATATACTGTTGGATCCTGTTAGCTAGGATCTTGTTGAGAATTTTGGCATCCATATTTGCCAGAGATATTGGTGTGAAATTCTGGTTTGGGGGTCAAGGTAATGCTGGCCTCATAGAATGAGTTTGGAGTTTTCCTTCCGTTTTTATTTTTTGAATCAGCTTTAGGAGAATAGGTGTTATTTCTTCTTTTAATGTTTGGTAGAATTCCCCTGGAAATCCATCACGCCTTGGACTCTTGTTTTTTGGGAGGTTCTTGATCACTGCTTCAATTTCGTTCCTGGTTATTGTTCTATTCTGATTGTCAGTTTCTTCCTGTTTCAGTCTTGGTAGTTTATAGGTTTCCATGAAAGGATCCATTTCTTCCAGAGTGCTTAATTTATTGGCATATATTAGTTGATAATAATTTCTGATTGTTTCCATTTTCTTGGTGTTAGTTGTGATCTTTCCCCTTTCATTCATGATTTTATTAATTTTGGTCCTTTCTCTTTCCTTTTGGATAAGTCTGGCCAGTGGTTTGTTGATTTTATTAATTTTTCAAAGAAAAAGTTTCTAGTTTTGTTGATGTGCTCTACTGTTTTTCTGGTTTCTAATTCATTGATCTCTGCTCTAATCTTTATTATTTCTCTTCTGCTTGGCATAGGCTTTATTTTTTGTTTTTTCCTCCAGTTCTTTAATGTGTATGGTTATCTTGTGTATTCAGGATTTTTTATTTTTTTGAGTGATGCTTGTATGGCTATGTATGTATGGTCCCTTAGGACCTTCTTTACCATATCCCATAGATTTTTGGACCAAGGTGTTTTTGTTCTCATTTGTTCCCACGAATTGTTTAAGTTCTTCTTTAATTTCCTGGTTTATCCAAATATTCTTAAGCAGGATGGTCTTTAGCTTCCAAGTGTTTGCGTTCCTTGCAGTATTTTTCTTGTGATTGAGTTCCAGTTTCAAAGCATTGTTGTCTGAGAATATGCAGGGAATAATCCCTGTCTTTTGGTATCAGTTAAGACCTGGTTTGTGATCCAGTATGTGGTTTATTGTGGAGTAAGTTCCATGTGTATTTGAGAAGAATGAGTATTCTGTTTTTTTAGGGTGGAATGTTTTGTCTATATCTACGAAGTCCATCTGGGCCAGTGTATGCTTCAAAGGTCTTGTTTCTTTGTTGATCTTCTGCTTAGGTGATCTGTCTATTGCTGAGAGTGGAATGTTGAGGTCTCCTACTATTAAAGTATTATTAACAACCTGATTCATTATTTTGGTTAACAACTGGCTTATGTAGTTGGCTGCTCCCATGTTGGGGGCATAGATATTTATAATTGTTTGATCTTCTTGTTGGATAGATCCTTGAAGAATTATATAATGTCCTTTTGTATCTCTTACTAGTTTTTAACTTAAAATATAATTTGTCTGATATAAGAATTGCTACCCTAGATTTCTTTTGTGGTCCATTGGTATGAAAGGTGGTTCTCCATCTACTCACTTTCAGTCTGGATGTATCTTTAGGTTCAAAATAAGTCTCTTGTAGACCCAATATGGATAGGTCATGTCTTTTCATCCAATCTGCAAACCTGTGCCATTTCATGGAATAATTTAAGCTGTTCACATTGAGAGTGACTATTGAAAGATATGATTTTATTTTCATCATGTTGTCTGTGAAGTTCTTGTTTCTATCGATTGTATCTGTAAATTTCTGTTCTATATCACTCTTGGTGTCTTTCTTCTTTTACAGTTCTTCCCTCTTAATATTCCTTGCAGGACTGGCTTAATGGTCACATAGTCTTTCAGTTTCTGCCGGTCTTGGAAACTCCTTGTCTCTTCATCCATTCTCACTGAAATCCTTGCTGGATAAAGTATCCTTGATAAATGTTCTTCTCATTTAGTATGCTTAATAAGTCTTGCCATACCCTTCTGTCTTGCCAAGTCTCTGTGAACAGGTCTGACGTTATTTTGATATTCCTCCCTCTGTGTGTAAGAAATCTCTTGCCCCGTCTGCTTTTGTGATTGTTTCCTTAGATCTAAGGTTTGCAAATTGTACTAGTATATTTTTGGGTGTCAGTCTGTTCTCATTGATCTTGGAAGGGGTCCTCTCTGCCTCTCCACTTGTTTTCTTCCCCAGATTAGGGAAGTTCTCAGCTAGGATTTTCTCAAATATATTTTCTAGACCCTTCTCTTTCTCTACCCCCTCAGGGATCCCAATAATTTTGACATTGGAATATTTCATGGTGTCATTAATCTCTCTTAGTCTGATCAGTTGGGATTTAATCTGTTTTTTTTTTTTTTTTTTCCCAGAACTCCTCAGTTTCCTTCTTTTCTATGTCTATTTCTGACATCTTGCTTATATCTATATCCATTAGGTCTGTGGCAGAGGTCACAGTCTCTGATTCTTTTCCTTGTGGGGGTTCCTCCTTTTAGTCATTCTGTTGGGGGTGGTTGATGTAATATACAGAGTCCAAAGTATTAACGACAACCTAAGCAAGATGCACCTGTTTTATAGGGACCTTAGGGTTGTCATCCTCTTGTTCTTCCAGCCTATCTTCTGGGGAAGGGTCCTGCCACACTGTTACTCAGGCAATCCTGCTTGGGCAGTTGCCCTGCCCCCTGTCAGTGGGGTGGGTTCAGTGAAAACTTTTTTGGGAGGGGGGTTTGTTTTCTGGCAACTTTCCCTGGTGGCTTTCTGTGTCTCTTCCAAGAGTCAGAGCAGATGTGACCACATCCAAACCTCTGTCCCAGAGCAGAGAAATCAGTCTGCTCTTCACTGAGCTCTCCAGGCCATGGTGTCTGCATTTCTGTCTGGGCTGCTGAGACACACAGAGAGACACACAGCCTCTTTGGTTATGTGCCCCACAGCAGCACTCCCAGAGGTGGAACTCAGGGCCGGGTGTGTCTCTGCCCTTTGTGCTTCTAAAATCTTGAGCTTCCCCTAGTTCACGTGTGTGTAGCTGCAACTCCTGGATCTTCTATGGAGGCTACATTAAAGTCCTTTCCCTGCCTCTTTGGGTCTGTGAGTCTTCCCAGTCCCCAGTGCAGGACACTTTTGCATTCTGGTTTTTATATCACCTTCCCGGCGCCAGCTTATGGTGGCTCCCTGCCTCTTATGTGTATCTTCTGGTATCTGCAGGCAGAATCATGGCTCCCTGCCTCACACCTCGAGACCGGCTATATTCTGTTTGTAGAGATCCAGATATGTATTTTTACATCTCAGGCTGATTTCGTGGATGTTCAGAATGGTTTGGTAGATATCCAGCTAAATTAAGGGGTCTGGTCGAAATAGGGTTCTCTACTCCTCTGCCATATTTTCTGTCTCCTCCTTTCCAACTTTTCAAACAGGTTAGAATAATAAGCATTAGTTCTTTAGATGTTTGGTAGAATTCCCCTGGGAACCCATTCGGCCCTGGACTCTAGTTTGTTGGGAGATTTTTGATTACTGGTTCAATTTACTTGATAGTTATGGGTTTGTTCAGGTTTTCTATTTCTTCCTGTTTCAGTTTGGGTAGTTTATAAGTTCCTAGAAATGTATCCATTTCTTCCAGATTGCATAATTCATTGGCATATAGTTGCTCATGATATGTTCTTCAATTTTTCTGTTTTTCCTTGGTGTTGGTTGTCATCTCTCCTCTTTCATTCATGATTTTATTAATTTGGGTCCTTTCTTTTTTATTTTGGATAAGTCTGTCTAGGAGGTTTATCGATGTTGTTAATTCTTTCTAAGAATCAGCTTTTAGTTTCATTAATCTGTTCTAGTGTTCTTTCGTTTTGTATTTAATTGATTTCTGTTCTAATGTTTATTAATTCTCCTCTCCTGCTGGATTTAGGCTTTATTTGCTGTTCCAGCTCCAGCTCCTTTAGGTGTATGGTTAGCTTGTGTATTTGACATTTCCAATTTTTTGAGAAAGTCTTGTATTGCTACATAATCCCTTCTTTGGGCCTCCTTTGCTGCATCCCAAGTTTTGAACAGTTTTGTTTTCATTTTCATCTGTTTCCATGAATTGTTTAATTCTTCTTAATTTCCTGGTGACCCATTCATTCTTTAGTAGGATGCTGTCTAACCTCCAAATATTTGAGTTCCTTCCAAATTTCCTCTTGTGATTTACTTCAATTTTCAAAGTACTGTGGTCTGAAAATATGCAGGGAATGATCCAATATTTTGCTACTGGTTGAGACCTGATTTGTGACCCAGTGATGTGGCCTATTTTGGTGGATGTTCTATGTGCACTTGAGAAGAATTTTTTTGTTTTTTTTTTGTTTTTTTTTTTTTTGCTTTAGGATCAAGTGCTCTGAATATATCTGTGAAGTCCATCTGATCCAGTGTGTCATTAAAAGCCTTTGTTTCCTTGTTGATCTTCTGCTTTGATGATCTGACCTTTGCAGTGAGTGGGGTGATAAAGTCCCCTACTATTATTTATTATTATCAATGTATTTCTTTAATTTTGTTATTAATTGGTTTACATATTTGGCTACACCCAAGTTAGGAGCATAAATATTTATAATTGTTAGTTTTTCTTGTTGGATAGACCCTTTAAGTATGATACAGTGGGGGCGCCTGGGTGGCTCAGTGGGTTAAAGCCTCTGCCTTCAGCTCAGGTCATGATCCCAGGGTCCTGGGATCGAGCCCCGCATCGGGCTCTCTGCGCAGCGGGGAGCCTGCTTCCCCTTCTCTCTCTCTCTGCCTGCCTCTCTGCCTACTTGTGATCTCTATCTGTCAAATAAATAAATAAAATCTTAAAAAAAAAGTATGATACAGTGTCCCTCCTAATCTCTTATTACTGTCTTTGGTTTAAAATCTAATTTGTCTGATATAAGGATTGTTACCCCAGTTTTCTTTGAGGTCCATTAGCATGATAAATGGTTATCCACCCCCTCACTTCCAATTTGGAGGTGTCTTTAGTCTAAAGTGAGTGTCTTATAAAGAACATATCAACTGGTCTTGCTTTTTTATTTATTTTGATATCCTGTCTTTAGATTGGAGCTTTTAGCCTATTTACATTCGGAGTAATTATTGAAAGATATGAATTTGGTGCAATTGTATTACCTGTAAAGGTCCTGTTTCTGAATAATTGTTTCTGCTTCTTTCTGGTCTATGATACTTTTGGGCTCTCTGTTCGCTTGCAGGATACCCTTTAATATTTCCTGCAGGGCTGGTTTAGTGATCACAAATTCTTTTAGTTTTAGTTTTTCCTGGGAGCTGTTTATCTCTCCTTACATTAACAATGACAGCATCGAGAGATAAAATATTCTTGGCTTCAGGTTTTTCTTATTTAGTACCCAGAATATATCATGTGAATCCTTTCTGGCCTGCCAGGTCTCTGTTGGTAGGTCTGCTGTCAGTCTAATGCTCCTTTCCTTGTAGGTTAAAGAGTTCTTGTCTCTAGCTGCCTTCAAGATTTTCTCTTCATCTCTGAAATTTGCAAGATTCATTATTATATGTTTGGGTGTTGATCTATTTTTATTGATTTTTATGGGGGGAGTTCTCTATATCTCCTGGACTTGAATACCTGTTTCCTTCCCCAGTTTAGAGAAGTTTTCAGCTATGATTTGCTCTAATATACCCTCTTTCTCTCTTCCTCGTCTGTCTGTTCTTCCTTTGGGACCCCAGTTATTCTAGTATCGTTTCACTTTATGGTATCACTGATTTCTTGAAGCCCTCCCTCATGGTCCATTAGTTGTTTTTCTCTCATTCCCTCAGCCTTCTTCCTATCCATCTTCTCTTCTTCTGTGTCACTGACTCTTCTGTTTCATTTATCCTGTTAAAGCATCCATTTTAAACTGCATGTCAGTTAAAGCATTTTTAATTTCGACCTGATTAGATTTTATTTCTGCATTAAGAGATTCTCTAGTGTCTTTTATGCCTCTTTCAAGCCAAGCTAGTAACTTTATAATTGTTATCCCGAATGTGTGCTCTGACATTTTACTTATGTCCATATCAATTAGATATTTGGCAGAGAACATTATCTCTGTTTTTTTTCTTTTGTTGTGAATTCCTCCTCTAGTCATTTTGCCCAGAGAGGAATGAATGAACAAGAAGACAAAATGAAAAATATCAACTATGACCCAAGTGAAATACACACTAGACACATCTGAAAAGGTCAGAATCCAAAAATGAAAAGAAAATGAAAAAGGGAAAAAAGAAATAATATACTTGGACAAAACAGTGTGATCCAATTGGTCCTGGGTGTATTTTGGTCTGTTTTTTAATTTATTTTTTATTTTTAAAAAAGATTTTATTTATTTATTTGACAGAGATCACAAGTAAGCAGAGAGGCAGGCGGGGTGGGGGGAGCAGGATCCCTGCTGAGTAGATAGCCCAGTGCAGGGATTGATCCCAGGACCCCAAGATCATGACCTGAGTTGAAGGCAGAGGTCTAACCCACTGAGCCACCCAGGAACCCTGGTCTGTTTTTTAGAAGACACTAAATCTCAAAATTGTAAAGAAAGCAGAACTTATATATATTCAATAATAAAATTGAATACAGTGAAGGAAGCAAAAAATGAAGAATATATCTATAAAATATAAATGTAAAAATGAAAATTAAAAAAGACTTAAAAGCAAAGAGTTGATAAAATAAGAAACTATTTGAAAAGGAAAAAAAGAAAAAAAATTTAAATTGAAAGTCTAAAGACTCATGTGAAAAACCTCCAATTCTATATGCTATTTATACCTAGTGCAGAAGTTTTTGAGTTCTGAGTGATTTATAAACTTGATTCTGTTGATCTTCTGGAGGAGGTGCCTGTTGCACTGCTTCTCAGATGTCTTTGCCTGGCATAGTTGCACCAAACCTTGCCAGGGGGCCGGTCTCAGTGTAAGCTACTTTGTGTTGCTCTATGTGGCTTTTGTTCCCTGAAGGCTTTTCAAATTCTTTTAGATGATGAAATAAAAGTTAAAAAAAACCATGGTGGTGCCTGATTTCCAGCTCTGGTGTGAACAGTCACAGCCCCCTCTCTTCAGTGTCCCTCAGGGAAAGGCAGTCAGCCCCTTCCATGTTCACCAAATTCCATAGACTCCTGTAGTGCACATTTGCACCAAACCTCCCATGGGAGGAAGGGATGAGAGGAAGAGATGTCTCATTGTGGCCCCAAAGTCCACTGGTCCCCTCCTTGGACAGGACCCAATCCTGTCATGGTTCATGGTTCATGTCAACACCTAGGTAAGAGGCCATTCTGGGTCTTGCTAATTGTGGCAGGCTTCCCCACTCCAATGTTTGGAAACTCTGCCACACTCAGGCATACCCATTCTTTCTGTGACCCCAGGGATCCTGAGGCTACACTGTCCCACATAGGATTCTGTCACACTTCACACTCTGAGCATCATTAAGGCTGGGAGGTCCTTCACAGGAGCAGACTTCCAAAAGATCCGATTTTGCACTTCACTGCTATATCAATTTCTGGCAGTAACTTTACAGAGGGTCTGTTCCCCCATGGTTTATCTTCTGATCTATCCCCTCAGATTCGAATCTCACCTCCTACTTCAAAAATTGTTCGCTTTTATATTTCAAGAATTTCAGCAATTCTTTTCTTAGGTCTCAGGTTGAATTCACAGGTGTTCAGAATGATTTGTTAGACAGCTAGCTGAATATGAGGGACCAGATGAAATGGGGATCCTCTACTCTTCTGTACACTTTCCTCTTCTCAGTGATGGATATTTAAGCTCTTTCTGTAGATTAGCTGTTGTTGATAATGATGCTATAACATAAGGATTCATGTACCCATATTTTTAAAAATTTATGTGTTGGGGGGGAGAGAGAGCACACAAGCAGGCAGAGTGATAGGCAGATGCAGAGAGAGAAGCAGGCTCCCCGCCAAGCAAGGAACCTGATGCGGGGCTCGATCCCAGGACCCTGGGATCATGACCTGAGCTAAAGGCAGCAGCTTAACCAACTGAGCTACTCAGGCATTCCGCATGTACCCATATTGAATGAGTATTTTAAAAATTAGTTTCAGATGTAGAATTTAGTGATTCATCAGTTGAATATAACACCAAGTGCTCATGACATCCAGTGCCCTCATTAATGACCATCCCCCTCACCCACTGCTCCTTTATCAAACCTCATTTTTTCCCCATAGAGTTAAGAGTTTTTTATGGTCTGTCTCCCGTTCTGTTTTTATCTTTTTAAAAATATGTAATTTTACCTTTTCAGAGTTCCAAGATTCACTGCTTATGTAACACACCCAATGCTCCATGCAATATGTGCCCTCCTTAATACCCAGAACCAGGCTCCCATAACCCCCCACCTTCTCCCCTCCAAAACCCATGTTTGTTTCTCAGAGTCCACAATCTCTCATCGTTCATCTCCCCCTCTGATTTCCTCAATTCACTTTTCCTCTCCTTCTCATAATGTTCTCTGTGTTATTCCTTATGTTCCACAAGTAAATGAAACCATATGATAGTTGACTCTCTCTGCTTAACTTATTTCACTCAGCATTATCTCCTCCAGTCCCATCCATGCTGATACAAAAGTTGGGTATTCATCCTTTCTAATGGCTGAGTAATAGTCCATTGTATGTATGGACCACATTTTCTTTATCCATTCATCTGTTGAAGGGCATCTCGGCTCTCCCCCACAGTTTGGCAATTGTGGACATTGCTGCTATGAACATTGGAGTACATAAAGCCCTTCTGCTCACTACATCTGTATCTTTGGGGTAAATACCCAGTAGTGCAATTGCAGAGTCATAGGGTAGCTCTATTTTTAACTTCTTAAGGAATCTCCACACTGTTTTCCAAAGTGGCTGCACCAACTTGCATTTCCACCAACAGTGTAAGAGGGTTCCCCTTTCTCCATATCCTCTCCAACACTTGTTTCCTGTCTTGCTAATTTTTCCATTCTAACTGGTGTAAGGTGGTATTGCAATGTGGTTTTGATTTGAATCTCCCTGATGGCTAATGATGATGAACATTTTTTCATGTATCTGGTAGCCACTTTTCTGTGTTCTTTGTGAAGTGTCTTTTCATGTCTTCTGCCCATTTTTTGACGTGATTATCTGTTTTGTGTGTGTTGAGTTTGAGTTCTTTATAGATCTTGGATATCAGCCCTTTGTTTGTAGTGTCATTTGCAAATATCTTCTCCCATTCCATGGGTTGTCTCTTTGTTTTGTGGACTGTTTCCTCTGCTGTGCAGAAGCTTTTGATCTTGATGAAGTCCCAAAAGTTCATTTTTGTTTTTGTTTCCTTTGTCATTGGAGACATGTCTTGAAAGAAGTTGCTGTGGCTGATGTTGAAGAGGTTACTGCCTGTGTTCTCCTATAGGATTTTGATAGATTCCTGACTCACACTGAGGTCTTTTATCCATTTCAAGTTTATCTTTATGGTGTGAGAGAATGGTCAAGTTTCATTCTTCTATACATAGCTGTCCAATTTTCACAGCACCATTTATTGAAGAGACTGTCTTTTTTCCACTGGATATTTTTTCCTGCTTTGTCAAAGATTACTTGACCATAGAATTGCAGGTCCATACCTGGGATCTCTACTCTGTTCCACTGGTCTATGTGTCTGTTTTTGTTCCAGTCCTATGCTGTCTTGGTGATCACAGCTTTGTAATAAAGCTTGAAATCAGGCAATGTGATGTCCCCAGTTTTGTTTTTCTTTGCAATTTGGGGTCTCTTATGGTTCCATACAGATTTTAAGATTGTTTGTTCCAGCACTTTGAAAAACACCAGTGGAATTTTGATTGGGATGGCCCTGAACGTACAGATTGCTCTAGGCAGTATAGACATTTTAACAATGTTTATTCTTCCGAACCACGAGCTTTTCCATCTTTTTGTGTCTTCTTCAATTTCTTTCATGAATGTTCTGTAGTTCCTCAAGGGCAGATCCTTTATCTCTTTGGTTAGGTTTATTCCCAGGTAGCTGATGGTTCTTGGTGCTATAGTAAATGGGATCAATTCTCTAATTTCCCTTTCTATATTTTCATTGTTAGTGTATAAGAGAACAACTGATTTCTGTACATTGATTTTGTATCCTGACACATTACTGAATTGTTGTATGAGTTCTGTAGGTATGGGGGTGGAGTCTTTTGGGTTTTCCATATAGAGCATCATGTCATCTGTGAAGAGAGAGAATTTGACTTCTTCTTTGCCAATTTGAATACCTTTTATTTCTTTTTGCTTTCTGATTGCTGTGGCTAGGACTTCCAGTTCTAATGTTGAATAATAGTGGCGAGAATGGGCATCCTTGTCATTTCCTTGATCTTAAGGGAAAGGTTCTCAGCATTTCCCCATGGAGATGGTATTCACTATGCACTTTTCATAGTTGGATTTTATGAAATTGAGGAATATTTCTTCTATCCCTATACTCTGAAGAGTTTTAATCAGGAACGGATGCTGTATTTTTTTGCATCAATTGAGAGGACTGTGTGGTTCTTGTCTCTTCTCTTATTAATTTGTTCTATCACAGAAATTCATTTGCCAATGTTGAACCACCCTTGCCTCCCAGGGATAAATCCCCCCTGGTTGTGGAGGGTAATCCTTTTAATGTACTGTTGGATCCTATTGGCTAAGATCTTGCTGAGAATTTTGGCATCCATATTCATCAGGGATATTGCTCTGTAATTCTCCATTTTGATGGGATCTTTGCCTGGTTTTGGGATCAAGGTAATGCTGGCCTCATAGAATGAGTCTGGAAGTTTTCCTTCTGTTTCTATTTTTTTGAAACAGCTTCAAGAGAGTAGGTATTATTTCTTCTTTGAATGTTTGGTAGAATTCCCCAGGAAATCCATCAGGTCCTGGCCTCTTGTTTTTTTGGGAGGCTTTTAATAACTGCTTCAGTTTTGTTACTAGTTATTGGTCTATTCAGGTTGTCAGTTTCTTCTTGTTTCTGTCTTGGAAGTTTATAGGTTTCCAGGAAGGCATCAATTTCTTTCAGGTTACTTAATTTATTGCCATATAGTAGTTGGTAATAATTTCTGATTATTGTTTTTTCTTCCTTGGTGTTAGTAGTAATCTCTCCTCTTTCATTTGTGATTTTATCAATTTGGGTCTTCTCTCTTTTCTTTTGGGTATGTCTGGCCAGTGGTTTATCGATCTTACTAATTCTTTTAAAGGACCAGCTTCTGGTTTCATTGATCTGCTCTACTGTTTTTCTGGTTTCTAATTCATTGATTTCTCTCCAATCTTAATTATTTCTCTTCTTATCCATGGGGTAGGCTTAATTTGCTGTTGATTCTCCAGTTCTTTATGGTGTAAAGGTAATTTGTGAATTCAGGATTCTTCTTCTTCTTCTTCTTCTTCTTTTTTTTTTTTTTGAATGAGGCTTGGATGGTTATGTATTTTCTCCTTGGGACCTCCTGTGCAGTATCCCATAGGTTTTGGACCAAGGTGTTCTTGTTCTCTGTGGTTTCCATTAATTGTTTAAGTGTTTTTTTGATTTCCTGGTTGACCCAATGATTCTTTTTTTTTAAATTTTTATTTATTTTTTGACCCAATCATTCTTTTTTTCTATTTATTTTTGTTTTTATTTTATTTTTATTTTTTATAAATATATAATGTATTATTAGCCTCAGGGGTACAGGTCTGTGAATCGCCAGGTTTACACACTTCACAGCACTCACCATATCACATAACCTCCCCAATGTCCATAACCCCACCACCCTATTGTCATTTTTTTTTTTTTAATTTCTTTTCAGCGTAACAGAATCCATCAGGGAGATTCAAATTATGACCCAATCATTCTTAAGCTGGATAGTTTTTAGCTTCCAAATGTTTGCATTAGTTCCAATTTTTTTTTCTTGTGATTGAGTTCCAGTTTCAAAGCACTGTGGTCTGAGAATATGCAGGTAATAACCTCAATCTTTTGGTATCAGTTGAAACATGATTTGTGACCCAGTATGTGGTCTTTTCTGGAGAAAGTATTATGTGTATTCAGGAAGAATGAGTATTTTGTTGTTTTAGGGTGGAATATTCTGCATATATCTGTGGGGTCAATCTGGTCCACTGTGTCATTCAAAGCTCTTGTTTCTTTGTTGATTTTTCTACTTAGAGGATCTGTCTATTGCTGAGAGTGGAGTGTTGAGGTCTCCTATTATTAATGTACTATTATCAACATAATTCATTATTTTAGTTAACAGCTGGCTTATGTAGTTTGTTGCTCCCATGTTAGGGACATAAATATTTACAATTGATTGTTAGATCCTCCTGTGGGATAGACTCTTTAGGCATGATATGGTGTCCTTCTATATCTCTAATTACGATCTTTAGTTCTTTAAATGTTTGGTAGAATTTCTCTGGGAGGCCATCTGGCCCTGTACTCTTATTTGTTGGGAAATTTTTGATTACTCATTTAATTTCTTTGCTGGATATGGGTCTGTTCAGGTCTGTTCTATTTCTTCCTGTTTCAGTTTTGGTAGTTATATGTTTTGAGGAATGCATCCATTTCTTCCACATTGTCTAATTTGTTGGCATGGAATTACTCATAATATTGCCTTAGAATTGTATTTCTTTGATGTTGGTTTTAATCTCTTCTCTTTCATTCATGATTTTATTTATTTTGGTCTTTCCCCTTTTCTGTTTGATAAATCTGGATGGGGGTGTATCAATGTCGTTAATTTTTTTGCAGAACAAGCTCTTAATTTCATTGGTGTGGTCTACTGTTGTTTTTTTTTTTTTAATTTCTTTGTCATTGATTTCTGCTCTAATCTTTCTTATTTCTATTCTTCTGCCTGATTTAGGCTTTATTTGCTGTTCTTTTTCCAGCTCCTTCAAGTGTAAAGTTAGGTTATCTGTTTCAGACTCTTTTTGTTTCTCAAGAAAGGCCTGTATTGCTATATGCTTCCCTCCTAGAACCACCATTGCTGTATCCCAAGAATTCTGAAATGTTGGGTTTTCATTTTCATTTATTTCCATTTATTTAAAAAATTTCTTCTTTAATTTCCTGGTTGGCCCATTCATTCTTTAGTAGGATGCTCTTCCATGTTTTTCTTGTAGTTGATTTCAAGTTTTAAATTGTGGTCTGAGAATATTCATTGTATGATTTTAATTTTTTGTACTGGTTGAGTCCTGATTTGTGACTCAGTATGTTACCTATTCTGGAGAATGTTCCACGTGCACTTGAGAAGAATGTGTGTCTGCTACTTTAGAATGAACTATCTGAATATATCTTTTAATCCATCTGGTCCTTTGTGTCATTCAATTGTTGATCTTCTGCTTAGATGATCTATATTATCTGTCCATTGCTGTGAGTGGGGTATTAAAGTCCCTTAGTATCATTGTATTACTATAATGAACTTTAGATTTGTTTTTAATTGGTTTATATATTTGGATGCTATCTAGTTAGGGTCATAACAACTTACAATTGTTAGATCTTGTTGGATAGATACTTTTATGATATATTGTCCTTCTTCATCTCTTATTATAGTCTTTATTTTAAAATATTGTTTGTCCAGTATAAGGATGTCTACTGCAGCTTTCTTTTGATGTCCGTTAGTATGATAAATGGTTCTCCACCACCTCATTTTCATTCTGGAAGTGTCTATATGTCTAAAATGAGTCTCTTGTAAGAAGCATTTTGATGGGTCTTGCATTTACCCCCTTATCCAATGTGATACCCTATGCCTTTTTATTGGAGCATTTATTGCATTTATGGTCAGGGTCATTACTGAGAGATATGAATTTAATGCCATTGTATTATCTATAAAGCTGTTGTTTCTGTAGATCATGTTCTTTGATATCTTTAATTCTGGTCTCTCTTTTTGCTCAAAGTGTCCCCTTTAATATTTCTCATAGGGTTGGTTTAGTATTCACAAATTCCTTGTTTTTGTTTGTCTTTGAAACTCTTTAGCTCTGTTTCTATTCTGAATGATAGCTTTGCTGGATAAAGTATTCTTGGTTGCATATTTTCCCATTTAGCACATTGAAAATATGATGCCAGTCTTTTCTGGCCTGCTGGGTCTTTGTGGATAGGTCTGCTTCCAGCCTTATGTGCCGACCCTTATAGGTTGAGGACCTCTTGTCCTGAGTTCTTTTCATGATTTTCTATTTGTCTCTGAAATTTGTAAGCTTTACTATTATATGTAGAGGTACTGACCTATTTTTATGGATTTTGAAGGGGTTTCTCTGTGCCTCCTGGGGTTGAATACCTCTTTTCTTTCCCAGATTAGGGAAGTTCTCAGCTTTAATTTGTTCGAATAAATATTCTGCCCGTGTCTCCCTCTATTCATTTTCTGGGACCCCCTATTATCCAGATATTATTTCACTTTATGGATTTGCTTATTTCTCTAAGTCTCCCTTTGTGATACAGTAGTTTTCTTTCTCTCATCTTTTCAGCTTCTTTATTTTCCAGCATTTTATCTTCTGTCACTGACTCTTTTGTCTCATTTATCCTTGCTTTTAGAGCCCCCATTTTTAACTACATCTCAGTAATGCTATTTTTAGTTTTGTCCTGAGCAGATTTTTGTTCTTTTATTTCTACAGTAAGGAATTCTCTTGGGTCTTCTATACTTTTTTCCAAGCCCAGCTAGTATCTTTATAATAGCTTTAACTTCTATCTCAGACCTCTTACTTATATCCATGTTGATTAAATCTCACAGTGAGTACAAGTTCTTGTTCTTCCTTTTGGAGGATTTTCTCTGTTTTGTCATTTTGTCCAGAAAGGACTATCAGAAATATACAGAAAAGATAGCCTTAACAACAACAACAACAGAAAAAAAACACTGAAGAATAGAAAAACAAAACAAAATAAGAAAAAGTCAAGCTAGAAACAAAACAAAGAACTAGATCTTGCTATTTTGGCCTACTTGTTAAAGGAAACTAGATTCCAAAATAGGAAAGAATGAAAAACATATATATCCAATGTAAAATACAATAAAATACAATGAAAGGAAATAAACAATTATATTGTGCTTATTGTCTCTGCTGTTTGTTCCTTATCTCTTTCTTAAGGTCCTTGCTCATGTCTTCCACACTTTCAGTTCCAGTGAGTCCTCATGATCCTTATCTATTAGGCATGTTTCTTTTGTTTTTCTTTGAATGGGTTGTGGCCTTGTCCCATTCTTTCAATTTGGGTAGGTTTCTCTGCCTACTCACTTTGTCTGCCTCTTTGTGTCTATTGGCGTGTGTTAAGAATGTCAGCTATGTCTTCTCCTCTTGAAAGTAGTGACTTTATGAAGAAGACGTCCTGTGCAATGTCCCTTGTGTACTGGAAACTGCACTTCAGTAGTGTGTCCTGTATGTGCTACTTACATCCTGCTTTTGTGTCTGTGCACTTTTCCCTTCAGTTAGTCACCTGCACTGACTGTCTGCTTATTGTGGACCGTGCTTGTTCTCTGTAGTGTTAGTGGGACCTAGGCAAGGCATCTCTTAGGAGTTTCACCTGCTGGAGAACTTGAAGGTGGGGAAGAAGCTTTAGCAAAATTTTCTTTATGCAAATATTCTTATGTTGGATCCCTTGAAGTTTTGGGACAGTTGGAGGCTGGGCTTCAGTAGGAGAGGGTATGGGTTTCTGGGCACAGTTTGTGGTGATATGTGGGCATAGCTGAGTTAGGTGTGCAATGGTGGCTGTGCACCCAGCAGCTGGGCAGGGCTCATATGCAGCTTAATGAAATCTCTGAGCCCAGGGCTGAGACTCGCAGCATTGGTGTGTTGGAGTCCTTAGGAGAACTTGTGGGCCTGGCATTTTGCTGACAAGTTAGTTTACTAGTGTCTATGCAGCCCAAGGTCCTGCAGATGGTCCTGTGCTTATGTTGGGAAATGGGAGTGGAAAGTGGCACCTGCCAACTCTCTCATTTTCAGCGAAGTCTCAAACATACTTTGAAAACAGTATAAACAGGTGTGTCTCCAGTTTGCCCCCAGCATTGTGTAGACTGCCATTTTATTATTACCTCCATGCACAGGCTGTTTTCTCTTAATGGTAGTGTGACACAGCTATTACAGCTATTACTAATCCTCTGGGCTTGCCCAGTGCTGAGTCAGCTGGCATTTAAAGCTCCAGGTTCCAAATCCCAATGGTTATACAAATTCATGGAATTCAGCCTCTCTGTTTTTTTTTTAAATTAATTTTTAAAATTAACATATAATTTATCATTAGCCCCAGGGGTACAGGTCTGTGAATCACCAGGTATACACACTTCACAGCACTCACCATAGAACATAGCTTCCCCATTGTCCATAACCTAACCACCCTCTCCCTACCCTCCTCCCCCAGCAACCCTGTTTGTTTTGTAAGATTAAGAATCTCTTATGGTTTTTCTCCTTCCCTATCCCATCTTGTTTCATTTTTTCCTTCCTACCCCCCATCCCCACCTTGCCTCTCAACTTCCTCATATCAGGGAGATGATATGATAATTGTCTTTCTCTGATTGACTTATTTCATTCAGCATAACACCCTCTAGTTCCATCCATGTCATCGCAAATGGCAAGATTTCATTTCTTTTGATGGCTGCATAGTATTCCATTGTGTATATATACATTATATCTTCTTTATCTGTTTATTTGTTGATGGACATCTAGGTTCTTTCCATAGTTTGGCTATTGTGGACATTGCTGCTACAAACATTCAGGTGAATGTGCCCCTTCAGATCACTACATTTTTATCTTTAGGGTAAATACCCAGTAGTGCGATTGCTCAGTCATAGGGTAGCTCTAATTTCCAATTTTTGAGGAACCTCCATGCTATTTTTCAGAGTGGCTGTACTATCTTGCATTCCCACCAACAGTTTAGGAGGGTTCCCCT
This sequence comes from Lutra lutra, assembly GCF_902655055.1. Classification (NCBI taxonomy): domain Eukaryota; kingdom Metazoa; phylum Chordata; class Mammalia; order Carnivora; family Mustelidae; genus Lutra; species Lutra lutra. Next base: position 24,636,892 of record NC_062295.1, on the reverse strand, counting down.
TTCTCTGCAACCTTGCCAGCATCTGTAGTTTCCTGACTTGTTAATTTTAGCCATTCTGACTGGTGTGAGATGGTATCTCATTGTGGTTTTGATTTGTATTTCACTGATGCTGAGTGATGTGGAGCACTTTTTCATGTATCTGTTGGCTACTGGATGTCTTCTTTGTAGAAATGTCTGTTCATGTCCTCTGCCCATTTCTTGATTGGATTATTTGTTCTTTGGGTGTTGAATTTGATAAGTTCTTTATCGATTTTGGATACTAGCCCTTTATCTGATATGTCATTTGCAAATATCTTCTCCCATTCTGTCAGTTGTCTTTTGGTTTTGTTGACTGTTTCCTTTACTGTGCAAAAGCTTTTGATCTTGGTGAAGTCCCAATAGTTCATTTTTCTCTTGCTTCCCTTGCCTTTGGCGATGCTTCTAGGAAGAAGTTGCAATGACTGAAGTCAAAGAGGTTGCTGCCTGTGTTTTCCTCAAGGATTTTGATGGATTCCTTTCTCACATTGAGGTCTTTCATCCATTTTGAGTTTATTTTTGTGTGTGGTGTACGGAAATGGTCCAGTTTCATTTTTCTGCATATGGCTGTCCAATTTTCCCAACACCATTTGTTGAAGAGACTGTCTTTTCCATTGGACATTCTTTCCTGCTTTGTTGAAGATTAGTTAACCATAGAGTTGAGGGTCTATTTCTGGGATTTCTATTCTGTTCCACTTATCTATGTGTCTATTTTTGTGCCAATACCATGCTGTCTTGATGACGACAGTATTGTAATAGAGCTTGAAATCTGGAATTGTGATGCCACCAACTGTGGCTTTCTTTTTCAACATTCTTCTGGCTATTCGGGGTCTTTTCTGGTTCCATATAAATTTTAGGATTATTTATTCCATTTCTTTGAAAAAAAAAAAGGATGGTATTTTGATAGGGATTGCATTAAATGTGTAGATTGCTTAAGGTAGCATAGACATTTTCGCATTTTTTTGTTCTTCCAATCCATGAGCATGGAATGTTTTTCCATTTCTTTGTGTCTTCCTCAATTTCTTTCATGAGTACTTTATAGTTTTCTGAGTAGATTCTTTGCCTCTTTGGTTAGGTTTATTCCTAGGTATCTTATGGCTTTGGGTGCAATTGTAAATGGAACTGACTCCCTAATTTCTCATTCTTCTGTCTTGTTGGTGTATAGAAATGCAACAGATTTCTGTCCATTGATTTTATATCCTGACACTTTACTGAGTTCCTGTACCAGTTCTAGCAGATTTGGAGTGGAGTCTTTTGGGTTTTCCACATAAAGTATCATATCATCTGCAAAGCATGATAGTTTGACTTCTTTTTTGCTGATTCGGGTGCCTTTAATTTCTTCTTGTTTGATGACTGAGGCTAGGTCTTTTAGTACTATGTTGAATAACAGTGATGATAATGGACATCCCTGCTATGTTTCTGACCTTAGCAGAAAAGCTCTCAGTTTTTCTCCATTGAGAATGATATTCACAGTGGGTTTTTCATAGATGGCTTTGATGATATTGAGGTTTGTGCCCTCTATCCCTACACTTTGAAGAGTTTTGATCAAGAAAGGATGTTGTACTTTATCAAATGCTTTTTCAGCATCTATTGAGTGTATCATATGGTTCTTGTTTTTTCTTTTATTAATGTATTTTATCATATTGATTGATTTGCCAATGTTGAACCAACCTTGCAGCCCAGTAATAAATCCCACTTGGTCATGGTGAATAATCCTTTTAATGTACTGTTGGGTTGTATTGGCTAGAATTTTCTCATCTCTGTTCATCAAGGATATTGGTCTGTAATTCTCTTTCTTGATGGTTTCTTTGGTTTTGGGATCAAGGTAATGGTGGCCTCATAAAACGAGTTGACAGTTTTCCTTCCATTTCTATTTTTTGGAACAGTTTCAGGAGAATAGGAATTAATTCTTCTTTAAATGCTTGGTAGAATTCCCCTGGGAAGCTGCCTGGCCCTGGGATGTTGTTTGTTGGGAGATTTTTGATGACTGCTTCAATCTCCTTACTGGTTATGGGTATGTTCAGGTTTTCTATTTCTTTCTGGTTCAGTTGTGGTAGTTAATATATCCCTAGGAATGCATCCATTTCTTCCAGATTGTCAAATTTGTTGGCGTATAGTTGCTCAAAATATGTTCTTATAATTGTTTGTATTTCTTTGGTATTGATTGTGATCTCTCCTCTTTCATTCATGATTTTATTTATTTGGATCCTTTCTCTTTTCCTTTTGATAAGTCTGGCCAGGGGTTTATCAATCTTAGTAATTCTTTCAAAGAATGAGCTTCTAGTTTCATTGATTTGTTCTATTGTTTTTTTGGATTCTATTTCATTGATTTCTGCTCTGGTATTTATTAGTTCTCTTCTCCTGCTGGGTTTGGGCTTTATTTGTTGTTCTTTCTCCACTCCTTTAGGTGTAGGGTTAGGTTGTGTATTTCAGACCTTTCTTGTTTCTTGAGAAAGGCTTGTATTGCTATATATTTTCCTCTCAGGACTGCCTTTCCTGTGTCCCATAGATTTTGAAAGTTGTGTTTTCATTATCATTTGTTTCCATGAATTTTTTAAATTCTTCTTTAATTTCCTGGTGGAGCCATTCATTCTTTAATAGGATGCTCTTTAGCCTCCATGTATTTGCGTTCTTTCCAAATTTCCTCTTGTGATTGAGTTCTAGCTTCACAACATTGTGGTCTGAAATATGCAGGGAATGATCCCTATCTTTTGGTCCCGGTTGAGACCCAGTTTGTGACCCAGGATATGATCTATTCTGGAGAATGTTCCACGTGCACTAGAGAAGAATGTGTATTCTGTTGCCTTGGGATGGAATGTTCTGAATGTATCTGTGATGTCCATCTGGTCCCATGTGTCATTTAAGGTCTTTATGTCCTAGTTGATCTTTTGCTTGGGTGATCTGTCCATTTCAGTGAGGGGTGTGTTAAAATCCCCTACCATAATTGTATTATTGTCGATGTGTTTCTTTGATTTTATTAATTGGCTTATACAGTTGGCTGCTCCCATGTTAGGGGCATAGATATTTAAAATTGTTAGATCTTTTTGTTGGACAGACCCCTTAAGTATGATATAGTGTCCTTCCTCATCTCTTATTATAATCTTTGGCTTAAAATCTAATTGATCTGATATAAGGATTGCCACCCCAGCTTTCTTTTGATGTCCATTAGCATGTTACATTGTTTTCCACCCCCTCACTTTAAATCTGGAGGTGTATAAATGAGTTTAAAATGAGTTTCTTGGGGCGCCTGGGTGGCTCAGTGGGTTAAGGCCTCTGCCTTCAGCTCAGGTCATGGTCCCAGGGTCCTGGGATTGAGCCCCGCATCAGGTTCTCTGCTCAGCAGGGAGCCTGCTTCCCCCTCTCTCTCTGCCTGCCTCTTGCCTACTTGTGATCTCTTGCTTTGTCAAATAAATAAATAAAATCTTTAAAAAAATAGAATGAGTTTCTTGTAGAGAGAATATTGATGGGTTTTGGTTTTTTTTATCCATTCTGATTCCCTGTGCCTTTTGATTGGGGCATTTAGCCCATTTACATTCAGGGCAACTATTAAAAGATATGAATTTAGTGTGATTGTATTGCCTGTAAGGTGACTATTACTGTATATTGTCTCTGTTCCTTCCAGATCTACTACTTTTAGACTCTCTCTTTGCTTAGAAGACCCCTTTCAATATTTCCTGGACGGCTGGTTTGGTGTTTACAAACTCTTATAGTTTTTGTTTGTCCTGGAAACTTTTTATCTCTCCTTCTAGTTTCAATGATAACCTAGCTGGATATAGTATTCCTGGCTGCATGTTTTTCTCATTTAGTGCTCTGAATATGCCAGTTCTTTCTGGTCTGCCAGGTCTCTGTGGATAAGTCTGCTGCCAATCTAATATTTCTCCCAGACTTCTTGCCCTGATCTACTTTCAGGACTTTCTCTTTGTCACTAAGACTTGCAAGTTTTACTATTAGATGACGGGGTGTGGACCTATTCTTATTGATTTTTGAGGGCGTTCTCTGTGCCTCCTGGATTTTGATGCTGTTCTATTTGCCATATTAGGATAATTCTCTACAATAATTCACTCCAATATACCTCTGCCCCCTCTCTCTTTCTTCTTCTTCTGGAATCACAGTTATTCTATTATTGTTTCATCTTATGGTATCGCTTATCTCTCAAATTCTTCCCTCGCGGTCCAGTAGATTTTTGTCTCTCTTTTGCTCAGCTTCTATATTCTCCATCTTTGGTCTTCCATATCATTAATTCTCTCTTCTGTCTCATTTCCTAGCAGTAAGAGCCTCCATTTTTGATGGCACCTCATTAATAACTTTTTTGATTTCAGCTCGGTAGATTTTATTCTTTTATTTCTCCAGAAATGGCTTTTATTTCTCCAGATAGGGTTTCTCTAATATCCTCCATGCCTTTTTCGATCCCAGCTAGCACCTTGGGAATCATCATTCTGATCTCTAGATCTGACATATTACCAGCGTCCATATTGATTAGATCCCTAGTTCTTTGGTACTGTCTCCTGTTCTTTTTTTTTTTTTTTTTTTTTTTTTTTTTTTGTGGTGAGTTTTTCTGCCTTGTCATTTTATCCAGATAAGAATATATGATAGGGATTGCATTAAATGTGTAGATTGCTTTAGGTAGCATAGACATTCTCACAATATTTGTTCTTCCAATCCAGGAGCATGGAACATTTTTCCATTTCTTTGTGTTTTCCTCAATTTGTTTCATGAGTTCTTTATAGTTTTCTGAGAATAGATTCTTTGCCTCTTTGGTTAGGTTTATTCCTAGGTATCTTATGGTTTTGGGTGCAATTGTAAATAGGATTGACTCCTTAATTTCTTTTTCTTCTGTCTTGTGGTTGGTGTAGAGACATGCAACTGATTTCTGTGCATTGATTTTATATCCTGACAACTTTACTGAATTCCTGTACAAGTTCTAGCAGTTTTGGAGTGTAGTCTTTTGGGTTTTCCACATATAGTATCATGTCATCTGCAAAGAATGATAATTTGACTTCTTCTTTGCCAATTTGGATGACTTTAATTTCCTTTTGTTGTCTGATTGCTGAGGCTAGGACTTCTAGTACTATGTTGGAAAACAGCATGGAGGTTCTTCAAAAAGTTGAAAATAGAGCTGCCCTATGACCCAGCAATCCCACTACTGGGTATTTACTCTAAATAAACTTTACAAACCACGTTTGTAAAGATACAAACGTAGTGATCCAAAGGGGCACATGCACCCGAATGTTTATAGCAGCAATGTCCACAATAACCAAACTATGGAAAGAACCTAGATGTCCATCAACAGATGAATGGAAAAAGAAGAAGTGGTATAGATATACAATGGAATACTATGCAGCCATCAAAAGAAATGAAATCTTGCCATTTGTGACGATGTGGATGGAACTAGAGGGTATTATGCTTAGCAAAATAAGTCAATCAGAGAAAGACAACTATCATATGATCTCCCTGATATGAGGAAGTGGAGATGCAACATGGGGGGCTTAGGGGTAGGAAAAGAATAAATGAAACAAGATGGGATCAGGAGGGAGACAAACCATAAGTGGCTCTTAATCTCACAAAACAAACTGAGGGTTGTGGGTGGAAGTGGGGACGGGAGGAGGGGTGGGGTTATGGACATTGGGGAGTGATGTGAAGTGTGTAAACCTGGTGATTCACAGACCTGTACCCCTGGGGATAAAAATACATTATATGTTTATAAAAAAATAAAAAAAATTAATAAATTAAAAAAATGTACACTCTGCTAAAAGAAGTTAAAAGAAAAAAAAAAGACTGTATGAACGAGAGAATAAAATACTAAAGCGGTGGCAAAGACCCCAGAAAAATATGTGTTAACCAAATCAGAAGAGACCCCAAATTGTGGGGAGAAGAAAGGGGGTAAAAAGAAGTTTAAAAATCAAAAAAAGAAAAAGAAAAAGAGAAAAGAAAAAATATGTATTAGACTGCTGAGTAGGACAGAGCTGCCCACTTGATTTTGGGAGTATTTTGGTCTCTTAGAAGAAACTACCTCCCAAAATTTTAAATAAAGAAACACACACACACACACACACACACACACACATATTTATAAAAAATAAGTGTAAACATAACAAAGTGATGAAATATGACTGTAAAGATGAAAATTTTAAAAAATTCTAAAAAAGGAGTTGATAAGTTGGTTGGGAAAAGAAAGAAAAAGAAAGTGGAGAGAATTTGCTCAGGCTGGAGACCAGAACAAAGCCTGTGCTAGATTTAGGGTATATTTTGATCTATTAGAAGAAGTTGTATCCCAAAAGTTTTTAGAAGAAAAAACCCTATGTGTATACAAAAGATAGAGTCAGATACAATGAAGGATAAAATATGACTATAATAACAAAGGTTCGAAATGATTTTTTAAAAGAAAGGTATTGTTAAGATAAATGAGTTAAAAATGTTAAAAGAGGGAAAGGTAAAGGTTAAAAAATTACAATAAGAAAAAATTTTTAAAAAATTTAATTAACTTTGCAAGACTAAAGAATCATGGGGAAAAACCATGAATTCCATGATTTGCTTTCCCCTCCTCTGGAATTCTGCTGTTTTCCCTGATCAGTGATCTTGGTCTTGGCTGGATTTCTTGCTGATCTTCTCGGGGAGGGTCCTGTTATAGTGATTCTTAAGTGTCTTTGCCCAGGCGGAATTGCTTGCCCTTGCCAGGGGCTGGGCTAAGTAACTTGCTCCGGTTTGCTCTTGGGAGCTTTTGTTCCCTGAACACTTTCTGTAGAGCTCTGGAGGATGGGAATGAAGATGGTGGCTGCCCAGTCTCCAGCCCAGAGGAGCCGAGAGCTCAGGGCCCTCTCCTCAGTGTGCCCTTGGAGAAAAGCGCTCAATCACTCCATCTCTCTGGTCTCCAGCAGTTCTCTGAGCTCACCCAGCCTGTGACTGAGCTTTTCTGTCTCTGGCACACAGCCCCATTTGGGGTCTCCAAACCTAGCAGATCCCTATCGCTCTTCCCTGGATATGCCACTTGTGGGGTCCCTGCTCAAAGAGCAGTGGCCCAACTGTGCCACGGATCACAGTTTAAGGTAACCCCAAGCTGAGAGCTCACTCCTCTGCTCCATCTCTGTATCTGGCTTCCCCCCTCTAATACCTGCAAGCTCTGCTACACTCAGACACCCCTGATCCTTCTGTGAACCCGTGGGACCTGAGAGCACGCTGTCCCCACAAGGGCTCCACCCCCGCTTAGCCTCTGGAATGATGTTCCTCAGTGGAGCAGACTTCTAAAAGTTCTGATTTTGTGCTCTGTTACTCTGCCACTTGCCAGAAGCCGGCCCCTTCCCCTGCGGTCTATCTTCTTGTCACTTTGGATTCACTTCTCGACAGGTCCTACCTTTCAGAAAGTGGTTGATTTTCTGTTTCTAGAATTGCTGCTCTTCTCTTCAATCTCCTGTTGGATTTGTAGGTGTTTGGAATGGTTTGATAAATATCTAGCTGAAATCCTGCTACCTGATGTCATCTCAGCCTGCTACTTATATGCCATCTTGATTCCTCCCCCCACCCTTCTGGTTTTTAAAACCAAAAGACATGGGAATTTGTCTTCCTTGTGTGAGCTCCCTGGTGCAAGGACCTATTTCTCTCCCCTCTCTTCACATGCAGCTCTTTCCTTTCTGTGGGCATTTTTCCTCCACCTTTCTGACCTTCCTAAACTTTCAGATGCAGATTCTTTCCCTTCTCCTTCTCCCTCTCCTTCTCCTTTTCCTTCTTCTCCTCCTTCCTCTCCTCCTCCTCTTCCCCCTCCTCCTCCTCCTCTTCCTTCTTCTTCTTAAGATTTTATTTATTCATCTAAGAGAGAGAGGACAAGCAGAGGGAGGGACAGAGGGAGAGAGAGAGGAATAAGCTGTTTTCCTACTAAGCAGGGACCCCATTGTGGGGCTCCATTCCAGAACCCTGGGATCATGACCTGAACCTAAGGTTTAACCTACTGAGCCACTCAGGCGCCCCAGATGCAGCTTCTCTATATTTAGTTGTGGAATTTGTTTTGCCAATCTTTGGATCTCTCTCTGATTTGTTGACTTGGATGTGGATGATTTCTATTTGTAAACATGGGATGGGGTGAGCCCAGTGTCCTACTCCACCATCATCCCAAGCTCCCCCATATTAACAATTTATTAAATGGTGAAAAGACAGACTATAGGTGTTATTAATCTGTCATTTTAATCTGTTGAAATGATCTTTTTTTCAGCTATCAACCTGTGGTTGACTATGTAGATGCTCAATTTGAGGCCTATCTTCAAGAAGAATTGAAAATTAAACGTTCCTTCATTGATTACCATGATTCCCGTATACACGTGTGTCTTTACTTCATTTCACCTACAGGACATTCCCTGAAGTCCCTTGATCTATTAACTATGAAGAACATTGACAGTAAGGTGTGTTAGATAAATCCATCAACCTACCAAGATTTGATAATTATTTTTTTGATAATATATAACTTGAAGGTATTTACATATAAGAACTTGTTAATTTTAATACATTAAAATATAATTTTTCTTTTCTTTTTTTAAAAAATATTTTTATTTATTTATTTGACAGAGATCACAAGTAGGCAGAGAGGCAGGTGGGGGGGGGAAGCAGGCTCCCCATGGAGCAAAGAGCCCAATGCAAGTCTTGATCCAAGGACCCCGAGATCATGACCCGAGCTGAAGGCAGAGGCTTTAACCCACTGAGCCACACAGGCACCCCATATTTTTTCTTTTAAAAGAGGTTTTATTTATTGATTTGACAGAGAGACGGAGAGAGTATGAGCAAGGGGAGCAGCAGGCAGAGGGAGAGGGAGAAGGAGGCTTTCCTCTGAGCAGGGATCCGGATGGGGGGCTTGATCTCAGGATCCTGGGATCATGACTTGAGCTGAAGGGACATGCTTAGCCATCCAGGCTTCCCCAAATATATTTTTTTTCTGTTAATCATTAAAGCATTGCTCTGAGTTTCCAAGGGAAACACCACAAACGTAGTAGTTCAAATAACAGAAATTAATTTTCACACAGTTATGGGAATTAGAAGTCCAAGATGAAGATGTCACCAAGGTTTTCTTTTTCTTCTAAAACCTTTATTTTTATTCATTTATTTTTTTTTAGTGATAGATGGTTGCCTTCTCACTGCATCCCCACATGGTCTTTCCTCTACACATATCTGATGTTTCTTTATGTCCATGTTTCCTATTTTTTTAAAAAAGATTTTATTTATTTATTTGACAGAGAGCGATCACAAGTAGGCAGAGAGGCAGGCGGGGGTGGGGGGAAGCAGGCTCCCCACTGAGCAGAGAGCCCAATGCAGGACTTGATCCCAGGACCCTGAGATCATGACCTGAGCTGAAGGCAGAGGCTTAACCTACTGAGCCACCCAGGCACCCTATGTTTCCTATTCTTATAAACACACCAGTCACGTTGGATTAGGGCCTATTCTAATGACCTTATTTTCACTTGATCACCTCTTTAAAGAGTCTTTTCTGAGATACTTGGGGTTAGGGCCTCAACATATGCACTGGGGAGGGATGATACATTGAACACATACTAGCATTTGATAAATTTCAACCTTAGCTTTCCAGAAACATTTGATTAATTTAAATTAGTTTAAATTAAACATTTAATTAAACATTTAATTAATTAGGTGTGTATTAGGAAAATAAGATAAAGTTTAAAAATTTTTTAAATAAAAATTTACAGGTTTTTTTATGATTAAACTCATAGAGGTTGTGGCAGTTTTTCTGTATTTTTGAAATTGATTTCATTCTACAGTACTATAAAACTATCCCATTAACATTTACCTGTTACTCCTGATTGTGTGAGTCATGAAGTTTTCATGATACTGGTTAGTGGTCCTATCACAGAGGATTCAGGATGTAATATGTATGTATATATTTTTTCCAGTAGAGGATAAATATACATGTGAAAGAAACTTTTATATCATGAGTTTTTTTTCTACATTTTATTAAGTTGAGGAGAGAAAAAGTAAAATTTTTATCAAAGAAGGCCTGACTTGTGCTGTGTATTGTTCAAACTGGAAAGAAATTTTGTACCTGATTTTTTTTTAACATCTTAATTTAACTTTATTTTTTCCAATGTTTCAAGATTCATTGTTTATACACCACACCCAGTGCTCCATGCAATATGTACCCTCCTAATACCCACCAACAGGCTCACCTATCCTGTACCTAATCTTATATGTCACCATGTTGTTGAAAGAAGTTAGATTTCTAGGTAAAATCAAGAAATGGCTCAATTTCTTGATCACTAGGGTATTCAATCACTAGGGACACATAGTTTTATTTATTTATTTTTAAAAAAGATTTTATTTATTTATTTGACAGAGAGAGATCATAAGTAGATGGAGAGGCAGGCAGAGAGAGAGAGAGAGAGAGAGAGAAGCAAGCTCCCAGCTGAGCAGAGAGCCTGATGCAGGACTCAATCCCAGGACCCTGAGATCATGACCTGAGCCAAAGGCAGCGGCTTAACCCACTGAGCCACACAGGTGCCCCCATAGTTTTATTTTTAATTTTATGGGTAGCTGTTATCATCAAACAATTTCCAGATATAGAAAATTACTTTTCTTTTTTTTTACAGGAACATTACATAAAAGGGTGAGCAATGGTGTGTGTGTGTGTCTGCCATCTTCTCTTCTAGGTTGCTCAGTTCTCTTCTGCAATAAGTGACTTTCATCCCTCAAATATGAACACTTAAGGGATTATTAACATGGAAATTTCTACTTGTTATGTGTTAAGGTTTTGCTATCATTAGAAGATAACTTTCTCAGCAATATGACCCAAGATATTTATGTTAAACTTGAACCCATCTTAGTAGTTGTCTGCTTTTTACTGTGGAAGATTCTAAAATTTGAACATCAGTGTTATATTGAGGCCCTAGATTTGTACAAGGATTTTTTAAAAATGCACTTTGAAGAATCTAAAACAAAAACAATATACCTAGAACTGACTTTTATGCACACTTACAATATCACAGAACTTGACATTGTATATCTATGATTTGATAAGATACTTTCACAGTAAAAACAGATATTTTCTAGTTTTGCATATTTTAAATTTCTACAAAGTTTAATTATTAAAATGTAACTGCATGGAGACAGGAGTGATCATATTGCAGAACTACAAAGAAAAGTTTATGAATAAAATTTCAACCTCAAATGTGCAATATAGAAATAATACCTTTTTACAAATATCAAATGATATTTGTGAGCAATATATTACACACACACACACACACACACACACACACACACACACACACACATTCAGTCTTCAAGGTATAGTAACAAAAAAAGTATACTATTTTTAGGTGGCCTTTGAAAACCAAAAACAAATATATCTACAAAGACATGGATTTATGGAGAAGGTGATGAAAATGAAAGACAAAATTAATTTAGTGTGCAGTATTGATGAAAGTTACTCCTGACTTTCAGTACTCAGTTTAAGAAATCAAATTGAATATGAATTAATTTGACTATCTTATTCTACTATGTACATTTTAATAACTCCAAATGTGTGGAAAGTTTAAGAAAGTTTGAGAAAATAAATTTGGAACTTCTAAACCTGAATTCTGATAAAAGATTAATATTCAAAATACTAATGATTTTGGACAGCCATTTTGTGACAAAGGTATGGTAGTAGCCAGTGATTATCTAGTTGTAAAAATTTACTGTGAGAGATTATGAGGTTTTGACATAAAAATTCCAGGAATAACAACAAATCCTCAATGGTGAGATTTTGTTTGGCTCTTTATTTACAGGTGAACATTGTACCATTGATTGCCAAAGCAGATACAATTTCTAAAAATGATTTACAGAAATTCAAGTGTAAAATAATGAGTGAATTGGTTAGCAATGGCATCCAGATATATCAGTTTCCAAAAGATGATGAAACTACTGCTCAGGTGAACTCCTCAATGAATGTAAGATTTTATTTTATTTTTTTAAATTTTTATTGTGTTATGTTTGTATCCATACATCATTAGGTTTTGATGTAGTGTTCCAAGATTCATTGTTTATATAAAACCCAGTTCTCCTTGTAATACCTGCCTTCCTTAATACACCACCAGGTTCACCCATCCCTTCTCTGCCCCCTCCAAAACCCTCAGTTTGTTTGTCGGAGTCCACAGTCTCTCATGGTTCATCTCCCCCTCCGATTTCCCCTAATTCGCTTTTCCTTTCCTTCTTTTAATGTCCTCGATGTTATTCCTTATTTTGCATAAGTTAGTGAAACCATGTGATCCTTGGCTTTCTCTGCTTGACTTATTTCTCATAATCTCCTCCAGTCCCGTCCATGTTGATGCAAAAGTCTTTTCTGATGGCTGAGTAATAGTCCACTATATATATGGACCACATCTTCCTTATATTTATCTGTTGAAGGGCATCTCAGATCTTTCCACAGTTTGGCTACTGTGGACATTGCTGCTATAAGCATCGGGGGTGCATGTGGCCCTTCTTTTCACTACATCTGTATCTTCAGGGTAAATACCCAATAGTGCAATTCCAGGGTCATAGGGTAGCTCTATTTTTAATTTTTTGAGGAACCTCCACACTGTTTTCCAAAGTGGCTGCACCAACTTGCATTCTCACCAACAGTATAAAATGGTTCCCTTTTCTCCATATCCTCTCCAACATTTGTTGTTTCTTGCCTTGCCAATTTTTGCCATTCTAACTGATGTAAAGTGGTATCTCAATGTGGTTTTGATTTGAATTTCCCTGATGGCTAATGATGATGAACATTTTTTCATGTGTCTGTTAGCCATTTGCATGTCTTCATTAGACAAGTGTCTGTTCATTTCTTCTGCCCATTTTTGACATATCTGTGTTTTGTGTGTTTAGTTTGAGAAATTTTTTATAGATCTTGGAAATCAGCCCTTTGTCTGCAAATATCTTCTCCCATTCTGGGGTTACCTCTTTGTTTTGCTGACTGTTTCTTTTGCTGTGTGGAAGCCTTTCATCTTGATGAAGTCCCAAAAGTTTATTTTCACTTTTGTTTCCCTTGCCTTTGGAGATGTGTCTTGAAAGAAGTTGCTGAGACTGATGTCAATGAGCTTACTGGCTATGTTCTCCTGTAGGATTTTGATGGATTCCTGTCTCACATTGAGGTCTTTCATCCATTTTGAGTTTATCTTTGTGTATGGTGTAAGAGAATGGTTGAGTTTCATTCTTCTGTACATAGTTTTCCAATTTTCCCAGCATCATTTATTGAAGCAACTATATTTTTTCCATTCCATATTTTTTCCTGCTTTGTTGAGTATTAGTTGACCATAGAGTTGAGAGTCCATAACTGGACTCTATACTCTTCCATTGGTCTATGTGTCTGTTTTTGTGTCAATACCATGATGTCTTGGTGGTAAACTTTGTAATATAGCTTGAAATAAGGCAACATGATGCCCCCATCCTTGTTTTTCTATTTTAACATTTTTTGGAGATTCAGAATCTTTCTGTTCCATACAAATTTTAGGATTGTTTGTTCCAGCACTTTGAAAAATGCCAATGGTATTTTGATCAGGATGGCATTGAAATTAGATTGCTCTGGGCAGTATAGACATTTAACAATTTCTTCTTCCAGTCCATGAGCATGGAATGTTTCTAACTGATTGATCTCTGCTCTAATCTTAATTATTTCCCTTCTTATGCATGGGTTGGTTTAATTTGTTGTTGATTCTCCCATTTTTTCAGGTGTAAAGACAGTTTGTGTATTCAGGATTTTTCTTTTTCTCTTTTGTCTTTCTTTCTTTCTTTCTTTCTTTCTTTCTTTCTTTCTTTCTTTCTTTCTTTCTTTCTTTCAGCTTGGATGGCTATGTATTTCCCCCTTAGGACTGCCTTTGCCCTATTCCATAGGTTTTGGAATGAAGGGTTTTCATTCTCATTGGTTTCCAGGAATTGTTTAAGTTCTTCTTTGGTTTCCTGGGTGATCCAAACATTCTTGAGCAGAATAGTTTTTAGCTTCCAAGTGTTTGAATTTCTTACAAACTTTTTCTTGTGATTGAAGTTCCAGTTTCAAAGCATTGCGGTCTAAGAATATGTAGGGAATAATTTCTATCTTTTGGTATTGGTTTAGCCCTGATTTGTGACCCAGTAGGTGGTCTATTCTGGAGAAAGTTCCATGTGAGCTAGAGAAGAATGAATATTCTGTTGTTTTAGGGTGGAATGTTCTGCATATATCTATGAGGTCCATCTGGTCCAATGTGTCATTCAAAGCTCTTGTTTCTTTTGATTCTCTGCTTGGTTGATTTGTCTATTGCTGAGAATGGTGTGTTAAGATCCTCTACAATTAATGTATTCTTATCAATATGCCTCTTTATTTTGGTTAACAGTTGGCTTATGTAGTTGACTGCTCCCATATTGGGAGCATAGATATTTACAACTGTTAGATCCTCTTGTTGGATAGATCCTTTAAGCATGATGTTGTGTCCTTGTATATCTCTGTCTACAGTCTTTAGCTTAAAATCTTATTTGTCTGATATGAGAATCAGTACCCCAGATTTCTTTTGCAGCCCGTTGACATGAAAGATGGTTCTCCATCCCTTCACTTTCGGTCTGGATGTATCTTTAGGTTGAAAATGTGTCTTTTGTAGAAAGCATATGGATGGGTCATGTCTTTTCATCCAATCTTCAACCCTGTGCCATTTCATGGGATCATTTAGGCTGTTCACATTGAGAGTGATTATTGAAAGATATGATTTTATTGTCATCATGTTATGTGAAGTCCTTGTTTCTACAGATTGTCTCCATATATCTCTGTTCTGTATCACTCTTGGGGTCTTTCTGCTTTTATAGAACCCTCCTTAATATTTCTTGCCTGGCCAGATTAATGGCCACATATTCTTTCAGTTTTTGACGGCCTTGGAAGCTCTTTATCTCTCCATCATTCTAAATGACAGCCTTGCCAGATCAAGTATTCTTGGTTGCATGTTCTTCTCATTTAGAACCCTGACTGTGTCTTGCCTTTCTGGCTTTCCAGGTCTCTGTGGACAGGGCTGACATTATTCCAATGTTCCTCCCCCTGCCTAACAATCTCTTCCCCCTAGCTACCCTTAAGATGGTTTTCCTGGTTTTAAGATTCGTGAGTTTCAGTATTACATGCCTGGAGGTTGGTCTGCTCTCCTCGATCTTGGGGATTGATATTCTCTCTGCCTCTAAGACGTGAATGCTTGTTTCATTCCCTAGACTAGGGAAGTTCTCAGCTAGGATTTGCTCAACTGTATCACCTAGTCCTCTCTCTCTCTCCAGCCCTTCGAGGATCCCAATAATTCTGACATTGGAATGTTTCATGGCATAATTTATTTCTCTAATTCTGTTTTCATGGCTTCTAAGCTGCTTGTTCCTGGCCTCCTCCTACTCCTTTCTATCAGCTTGTCTTTTAGATCACTAATTCCTTTTCTACCTCATTTGCTCTAGCTGTTTGAGTGTCTAGATTAGATTGGATCTCATTAATAATATTTTAAGGTTCTGCTAGATCAGCTCTCACTTCTGCCCTTAGAGAATCTATGTTGCCACTAATTGTTTTCTCCACCCATCTTCTGGTTACCCCGAATTCTATTTCTGGGTAGCCATCTTCTGGTTACCTTGAATTCTATTTCTGATACTGTGCTTATAGCCGTATCCTTTAGTTCTGTGGCAGATGTCAGTCTCTGAATTTTTCCCGTGTTGGGGGTTTCTCCTCCTAGTCATTCTGGTGAGGAGTGGTTGAGGGAATGTATAGAGACCAAACTGTTGATCACAACCCAAGCAAGATGCACCTGTTTTTAGAGACCTTAGGGTTGTCGGCCTCTTGTTCTTCCAGCTTGTTATCTGGAGGAGGGGTCTGCCGTGATGTTACTCAGGCAGTGCTGTTTGGGCAGAGTTCCCGTGTTCCTTGTTGGGGGAGAGTTGGTCAGGAAAAACAAGTTTTGGGGGGCTTTTGTTTTCTGGTGGCTTTTCCTGGTGGCTTTCCGTGTCTCTACCAAGCACATACAACACAGAATTGACTGTATTCAAACTTCTGTCTCAGAACAGAGAGATTGTAGTCTGTTCTCCAGAGAGCCCTCCAGGCCATACTGACTTTGTTTTTGTCTGTGCTGCTAAAAACCTCAGCATCCTGGGTTGTACGCCACACAGAAGCCCTCCCAGCCCTTGCTTCCATGTCCAGACATGTCTTTGTCCTTCATGCTTCTAAAACCACCAACCTCCCCCAGTTAATTCACATGCCCCCACAGCTCCAGGTTTCAGTCTGAGGGGCTGCCCTAAGTCCTTTCCATGCCACTACTGCTCTGTGAGCCTGTGCCTGGGCCCCAGTGTGGGACACTTGTGCTCCTGTGTTATTTCACCTTCCCCATAACATGGCTTACACAGAATAATATCTCCCTGCTTCATACCTTGAAACCAGCTGCCAGAGATAGTCTGTTGGTATAAATCTGGATATATATATTCTTACATCTAAGAATGTTCAGGAGTTGTTCAGAATTGTCTGGTAGATATCCAGCTCAATTCAGGGACTGGTTGAAATACAGTCCCCGACTTCTCCACCATCTTGCTTGCAAAAAACAAACAAGCAAACACACACACACACACACACACACACACACACACACACACACACCCCAAAGAGACTTTATTTTATTTTATTTTTTTAAAAGGTTATTTATTTATTTATTTATTTTTTAAATTTTTTTATTTTTTTCAGCATAACAGTATTCATTATTTTTGCACCACACCCAGTGCTCCATGCAATCCGTGCCCTCTACAATACCCACCACCTGGTGCCCCCAACCTCCCACCCCTCACCCCTTCAAAATTCTCAGATCGTTTTTCAGAGTCCATAGTCTCTCATGGTTCACCTCCCCTTCCAATTTCCCTCAACTCCCTTCTCCTCTCCATCTCCCCTTGTCCTCCATGCTATTTGTTATGCTCCACAAATAAGTGAAACCATATGATAATACACTCTCTCTGCTTGACTTATTTCACTCAGCATAATCTCTTCCAGTCCCGTCCATGTTGCTACAAAACTTGGGGATTCATCCTTTCTTTCTTTTTCTTTTTTTTTTTTTTACAGCTTTATAAACATATATTTTTATCCCCAGGGGTACAGGTCTGCGAATCGCCAGGTTTACACACTTCACAACACTCACCATAGCACATACCGTCCCCGATATCCATAACCCCACCCCCTCTCCCAAACCCCTCCCCCCATCAACCCTCAGTTTGTTTTGTGAGATTAAGAGTCACTTATGGTTTGTCTCCCTCCCAATCCCATCTTGTTTCATTTAGTCTTCTCCTACCCCCTCGACCCCCCATGTTGCATCTCCTCTCCCTCATATCAGGGAGATCATATGATAGTTGTCTTTCTCCGATTGACTTATTTCGCTAAGCATGATACCCTCTAGTTCCATCCACGTCGTCGCAAATGGCAAGATTTCATTTCTTTTGATGGCTGCATAGTATTCCATTGTGTATATATACCACATCTTCTTTATCCATTCGTCTGTAGATGGACATCTAGGTTCTTTCCATAGTTTGGCTATTGTAGACATTGCTGCTATAAACATTCAGGTGCATGTGCCCCTTCGGATCACTATGTTTGTATCTTTAGGGTAAATACCCAGCAGTGCAATTGCTGGGTCATAGGGTAGTTCTATTTTCAACATTTTGAGGAACCTCCATGCTGTTTTCCAGAGTGGTTGCACCAGCTTGCATTCCCACCAACAGTGTAGGAGGGTTCCCCTTTCTTCGCATCCTCGCCAGCATCTGTCATTTCTTGACTTGTTAATTTTAGCCATTCTGACTGGTGTGAGGTGATATCTCATGGTGGTTTTGATTTGTATTTCCCTGATGCCGAGTGATATGGAGCACTTTTTCATGTGTCTGTTGGCCATCTGGATGTCTTCTTTGCAGAAATGTCTGTTCATGTCCTCTGCCCATTTCTTGATTGGATTATTTGTTCTTTGGGTGTTGAGTTTGCTAAGTTCTTTATAGATTTTGGACACTAGCCCTTTATCTGATATGTCATTTGCAAATATCTTCTCCCATTCTGTCAGTTGTCTTTTGGTTTTGTTAACTGTTTCCTTTGCTGTGCAAAAGCTTTTGATCTTGATAAAATCCCAATAGTTCATTTTTGCCCTTGCTTCCCTTGCCTTTGGTGATGTTCCTAGGAAGATGTTGCTGCGGCTGACGTCGAAGAGGTTGCTGCCTGTGTTCTCCTCGAGGATTTTGATGGATTCCTTTCTCACATTGAGATCCTTCATCCATTTTGAGTCTATTTTCGTGTGTGGTGTAAGGAAATGATCCAATGTCATTTTTCTGCATGTGGCTGTCCAATTTTCCCAACACCATTTATTGAAGAGGCTGTCTTTGTTCCATTGGACATTCTTTCCTGCTTTGTCGAAGATGAGTTGACCATAGAGTTGAGGGTCCATTTCTGGGCTCTCTATTCTGTTCCATTGATCTATGTGTCTGTTTTTGTGCCAGTACCATGCTGTCTTGATGATGACAGCTTTGTAATAGAGCTTGAAGTCCGGAATTGTGATGCCACCAACTTTGGCTTTCTTTTTCAATATTCCTTTGGCTATTCGAGGTCTTTTCTGGTTCCATATAAATTTTAGGATTATTTGTTCCATTTCTTTGAAAAAAATGGATGGTACTTTGATAGGAATTGCATTAAATGTGTAGATTGCTTTAGGTAGCATAGACATTTTCACAATATTTATTCTTCCAATCCAGGAGCATGGAACATTTTTCCATTTCTTTGTGTCTTCCTCAATTTCTTTCATGAGTACTTTATAGTTTTCTGAGTATAGATTCTTAGTCTCTTTGGTTAGGTTGATTCCTAGGTATCTTATAGTTTTGGGTGCAATTGTAAATGGGATGGACTCCTTAATTTCTCTTACTTCTGTCTTGTTGGTGTAGAGAAATGCAACTGATTTCTGTGCATTGATTTTATATCCTGACACTTTAGTGAATTCCTGTACAAGTTCTAGCAGTTTTGGAGTGGAGTCTTTTGGGTTTTCCACATAGAGTATCATATCATCTGCGAAGAGTGATAGTTTGACTTCTTCTTTGCCGATTTGGATGCCTTTAATTTCCTTTTGTTGTCTGATTGCTGAGGCTAGGACTTCTAGTACTATGTTGAATAGCAGTGGTGATAACGGACATCCCTGCCGTGTTCCTGACCTTAGCGGAAAAGCTTTCAGTTTTTCTCCATTGAGAATGATATTTGCGGTGGGTTTTTCATAGATGGCTTTGATAATATTGAGGTATGTGCCGTCTATCCCTGCACTTTGAAGAGTTTTGATCAGGAAGGGATGCAGTACTTTGTCAAATGCTTTTTCAGCATCAATGGAGAGTATCATATGGTTCTTGTTCTTTCTTTTATTAATGTGTTGTATCACATTGATTGATTTGCGGATGTTGAACCAGCCTTGCAGCCCTGGAATAAATCCCACTTGGTTGTGGTGAATAATCCTTTTAACGTACTGTTGAATCCTATTGGCTAGTATTTTGGCGAGAATTTTTGCATCTGTGTTCATCAAGGATATTGGTCTGTAGTTCTCTTTTTTGATGGGATCCTTGTCTGGTTTTGGGATCAAGGTGATGCTGGCCTCATAAAATGAGTTTGGAAGTTTTCCTTCTATTGCTATTTTTTGGAACAGTTTCAGGAGAATAGGAATTAGTTCTTCTTTAAATGTTTGGTAGAATTCCCCCGGGAAGCCGTCTGGCCCTGGGCTTTTGTTTGTTTGGAGATTTTTGATGACTGTTTCAATCTCCTTACTGGTTATGGGTCTGTTCAGGCTTTCTATTTCTTCCTGGTTCAGTTGTGGTAGTTTATATGTCTCTAGGAATGCATCCATTTCTTCCAGATTGTCAAATTTGTTGGCGTAGAGTTGCTCATAGTATGTTCTTATAATTGTCTGTATTTCTTTGGTGTTCGTTGTGATCTCTCCTCTTTCATTCATGATTTTATTTATTTGGGTCCTCTCTCTTTTCTTTTTGATAAGTCTGGCCAGGGGTTTATCAATCTTATTAATTCTTTCAAAGAACCAGCTCCTAGTTTCGTTGATTTGTTCTATTGTTTTTTTGGTTTCTATTTCATTGATTTCTGCTCTGATCTTTATGATTTCTCTTCTCCTGCTGGGTTTAGGGTTTCTTTCTTGTTCTTTCTCCAGCTCCTTTAGGTGTAGGGTTAGGTTGTGTCCCTGAGACCTTTCTTGTTTCTTGAGAAAGGCTTGTACCACTATATATTTTCCTCTCAGGACTGCCTTTGTTGTGTCCCACAGATTCTGAACTGTTGTGTTTTCATTATCATTTGTTTCCATAAATTTTTTCAATTCTTCTTTGATTTCCTGGTTGACCCATTCATTCTTTAAAAGGATGCTGTTTAGTCTCCATGTATTTGGGTTCTTTCCAAATTTCCTCTTGTTATTGAGTTCTAGCTTTAGAGCATTGTGGTCTGAAAATATGCAGGGAATGATCCCAATCTTTTGATACCGGTTGAGACTTGATTTAGGACCAAGAATGTGATCTATTCTGGAGAACGTTCCATGTGCACTAGAGAAGAATGTGTATTCTGTTGCTTTGGGATGAAATGTTCTGAATATATCTGTGATGTCCATCTGGTCCAGTGTGTCATTTAAGGCCTTTATTTCCTTGTTGATCTTTTGCTTGGATGATCTGTCCATTTCAGTGAGGGGAGTGTTAAAATCCCCTACTATTATTGTATTATTGTCGATGTGTTTCTTTGATTTTGTTATTAATTGGTTTATATAGTTGGCTGCTCCCACGTTAGGGGCATAGATATTTAAAATTGTTAGATCTTCTTGTTGGACAGTTCCTTTGAGTATGATATAGTGTCCTTCCTCATCTCTTATTATAGTCTTTGGCTTAACATCTAATTGATCTGATATAAGGATTGCCACTCCTGCTTTCTTCTGATGTCCATTAGCATGGTAAATTCTTTTCCACCCCCTCACTTTAAACCTGGAGGTGTCTTCGGGTGTAAGATGAGTTTCTTGTAGGCAACATATAGATGGTTTTTGTTTTTTTATCCATTCTGATACCCTGTGTCTTTTGATTGGGGCATTTAGCCCATTAACATTCAGGGTAAGTATTGAGAGATATGAATTTAGTGCCATTGTATTGCCTGTAAGGTGACTGTTATTGTATATTGTCTCTGTTTCTTTCTGATCTACTACTTTGAGGGTCTCTCTTTGCTTAGAGGACCCCTTTCAATATTTCCTGTAGAGCTGGTTTGGTATTTGCAAATTCTTTCAGTTTTTGTTTGTCCTGGAAGCTCTTAATCTCTCCATCTATTTTCAATGATAGCCTAGCTGGATATAGTATTCTTGGCTGCATGTTTTTCTCGTTTAGTACTCTGAATATATCATGCCAGCTCTTTCTGGCCTGCCAGGTCTCTGTGGATAAGTCTGCTGCCAATCTAATATTTTTACCATTGTACGTTACAGACTTCTTTTCCCGGGCTGCTTTCAGGATCTTTTCTTTGTCACTAAGACTTGTCAATTTTACTATTAGGTGACGGGGTGTAGACCTATTCTTATTGATTTTGAGGGGGGTTCTCTGAACCTCCTGGATTTTGATGCTTGTTTCCTTTGCCATATTGGGGAAATTCTCTCCAATAATTCTCTCCAATATACCTTCTGCTCCCCTCTCTGTTTCCTCTTCTTCTGGAATCCCAATTATTCTAATGTTGTTTCGTCTTATGGTGTCACTTATCTCTCGAATTCTCCCCTCGTGGTCCAGTAGCTGTTTGTCCCTCTTTTGCTCCGCTTCTTTATTCTCTGTCATTTGGTCTTCTATATCACTAATTCTTTCTTCTGCCTCATTTATCCTAGCAGTGAGAGCCTCCATTTTTGATTGCACCTCATTAATAGCTTTTTTGATTTCAACTTGGTTAGATTTTAGTTCTTTTATTTCTCCAGAAAGGGCTTTTATATCTCCCGCGAGGGTTGCTTTAATATCTTCCATGCCTTTTTCAAGCCCGGCTAGAACCTTGAGAATCGTCATTCTGAACTCTATATCTGACATATTACCAATGTCTGTATTGATTAGGTCCCTAGCCTTTGGTATTGCCTCTTGTTCTTTTTTTTTGTTGTGAATTTTTCCACCTTGTCATTTTGTCCAGATAAGAGTTTATGAAGGAGGAAGTAAAATACTAAAAGGGTGGCAACAACCCCAGGAAAATATGCTTTAGCCAAATCAGAAGAGGTCCTGAATTGTGAGGGGGGGAGAAAGGGGATAAAAAGGGGTTCAGAAAGAAAGAAAAAAAAACTATTAAAAAAAAGAAAGCCGATAAAGAATAAATATAAAAAGAGGAAAAAATATATATATATTAGATAAACTATTTAAAAAACGTTAAAAAAAAGAAAATGGTAGAAGTTAAAAAAAATTTAGCAGAAGAAGAGAAAAAGAAAAAAAAATTGAAAAAGAAAAAAAAATTAAATTAACTGCAAGGCTAAAAAATCATGGGGAGAAAGCCATGAGTTCCGTGCTTTGCTTTCTTCTCCTCTGGAATTCCGCCATTCTCCTTGGTAGGTGAACTTGGTCCTGGCTGGGTTTCCCGTAGATCTTCTGGGGGAGGGGCCCGTTGTAGTGATTCTCAAGCGTCTTTGCCCCAGGTGGAGTTGCACCGCCCTTACCCGGGGCCGCGCTGAGTCATCCGCTCGGGTTCGCTTTCGGGAGCTTTTGTTCCCTGAGCGCTTTCCGTAGAGTCCGGAGGACGGGAACGAAGATGGCGGCCTCCCGGTCTCCGGCCCGGAGGAGCCGAGAGCCCGGGGCCCCACTCCTCAGTGCGCCCTCAGAGAACAGCGCCAAATGACTCCCGTCACCCTGGCCTCCGGCCACGCTCCGAGCTGACCGAGCCTGCGACCGGTTCAAGGCAACCCTGAGCTGAGAGTCACTCCTCGGCTCTGTCTCTGCAGCCGGCTTCCCCGTTCTAATACCGGTAAGCTCTGCGACACTGAGACACCCCCGATCCTTCTGCGACCCTGCGGGACCTGAGGCCGCGCTTACCCCGCCTGGGCTTCACCCCAGTTAAGCCTCTGGAGTGATGTCCCTCAGTGGAACAGACTTTTAAAAGTCCTGATTTTGCTCCGTTGCTCCGCCGCTCGCCGGGAGCCAGCCCCTCCCCCCGCGGTCTATCTTCCCGTCGCTTTGGATTCACTTCTCCGCCAGTCCTACCTTGCAGAAAGTGGTTGATTTTCTGTTTCTGGAATTGCTGTTCTTCTTCTCTTCAATCTCCCATTGGATTTGTAGGTGTTTGCAATCTTTAGATAAGCTATTTAGCTGATCTCCCGCTACCCGAAGTAGTCTCAGCCTGCTACTTCTCCGCCATCTTGACTCCTCCCTTTATTTATTTATTTGACAGACAGAGATCAGAAGTAGGCAGAGTGGCAGGCAGAGAGAGAGAGAGAGGAGGAAGCAGGCTCCCGGATGAGCAGAGAGCCCGATGTGGGGCTTGATCCCAGGACCCTGGGATCGTGACATGAGCCAAAGGCAGAGGCTTTAACCCACTGAGCCACCCTGGCACCCCGAGACTTTAAATCTATTGTGGGAAATCTCTTTCTTTCTTTCCCTTCAATCCCCTCCCCTTCCTTCCTTCCTTCCTTCCTTCCTTCCTACCTTCCTTCCTTCCTTCCTTTCTTTCTTTTCTTTCTTCTCCTTCTCCTTCCTCTTCCTCCTCCTCCTTCTTCTTCCTCTTCTTCTTCTTCTTCTTCTTTCTTCCCTTCCTTCCTTCCTTCCTTTTACTTCCTTCCTCCCTTTCTTTCTTGCTCTCTTGCTTCTCTTCTCCTCTGCTACCTGTCAGATCTCCTCCTCAACAACCCTAGGCAACCACTAATTGACTTCTCTCTATAGATAATTGTTCTCTGTTATGGACATATAATATGAAGAGAATTAATGATATTTGGTCTTTTCATGTACTTATTTTCTATTAGCATATCTTCCCAGGAGAAATGTTTGCTTATATCCATTTTTTAAAAAAATTTCTTTTCAGTGTAACAGTATTCATTGTTTTTTGCACCACACCCAGTGCTCCATGCAATCCATGCCCTCTCTAATACCCACCACCTGGTTCCCCCAACTTCCCACCCCCCACCCCTTCAAAACCCTCAGATTGTTTTTCAGAGTCCATAGTCTCTCATGGTTCACCTCCCCTTTATAAGGATCTGGAAAATGGAAACAAAGATCCATTTTTTTCTTTTTTAAAAAAATTTCTTTTCAGCGAATTCCTGAATTCATTGTTTATGCACCACACCTAGTGCTCCATGCAATACATGCCCTCCATAATACCCACCACCAGGCTCACCCAACTTCCCAACCCTCTCCCCTCCAAAACCCTCAGATTTTTTTCTCAGTGTCCACAATCTCTCACGGCTGATCCCCCCCTCCAATTTCCCAACTCCCTTCTCCTCTCCAGCTCCTCATGTCCTCCGTGTTATTCCTTATGCCCCACAAATAAGCGAAACCATATGTTGATTGACACTCTCTGCTTGACTTATTTCACTCAACATAATCTATTTCAGTACCCTAACCCCCTCCCCATCTCCCTCCAACAATCCTGTTTTTTTCCTATAGTTAAGAGTCTCATAGTTCTTTTCCATCTCTGATTTCATCTTATTTCATTTTTCCTTCCCTTCCCCTCTGTTCATGTTTTGTTTCTTAAATTCCACATGAGTGAAATAATATGCTATTTGTCTTTCTCTGACTGACTTATTTCACTTAACATAGTACCCTCTATTTCCCTCCACGTCATTGCAAATGTTAAGATTCCATTTTAGATGCCTGAGTTTATATATATATATATATGTATATATATATATATACATATATATATATATATATATATATATCACATCTTCTCTATTCATTCATCATTCAATGGACATTCAATAGACATTTGGGCTCTTTCCATAATTTGGCTATTGTTGATAATGCTTGTACAAACATCAGTACTTTTGTATCCTTTGAGTAAATACCTAGTATTGCAATTATTGGATCTTAAGGCAGTTTTATTTTTAACTTTTTAAGGAACCTCTGTAGAGTTCTCCAGAATGACTGCACCTGTTTGCATTTCCAACAACAGTGCAAGAATGTTCCCCCTTTTCCACATCTTTGCCAACACCTCTTGTTTCTTGTGTTGCCAATTTTAGCCATTCTGGCAAGTGTGAGGAAGTATATCATCATGGTTTTGAATTGCATTTCCTTGATGATAAGTTATGTTGACCATCTTTTCATGTGCCTGTTAGTCATTTGTATGTTCTTTGGGAAAGTGTCTATTTAGGTCTTCTGCCCATTTCTTAACTGGATTATTATTTTTGCTGTTGTTGTTGTTGATTTGATAAGTCTTTTATAGGCTTTGGATGCTAACCCTTTATCAGATATGAAATTTGCAAATATCTTCTCCCATTCCATTGGTTACCTTTCAGTTTTGTTGATGGTTTCCTTTCCTCTTCAGAGGCTTTTTATCTTGGTGAAGTCTCAATAATTCACTTTTGCTTTTGTTTACTTTGCTTCAAGTGATATGTCTAATAAAAAGTTGCAAGGTTGAGGTCAAAGAGGTTTCAGCTTGTGTTTGCCTCTAGGATTTTGACAGATTCCTATCTCACATTTAGGTATTTCATCCCTTTTGAATTTATTTTTGTTTTATGATGTAAGCAAGGGGTCCAATTTCATCCTTTTGCATGTTGCTCCCCAGTTTCCCCAACACCATTGTTGAAGAGACTGTCTTTTTCCCTTTGGATGTTCTTTCCTGATTTATTGAAGATTAGTTGACCATAGATTTGAGAATTCATTCATGGTTTTTCTGTTTGGTTCCATTGATCTATGTGGCTGTTTTTGTTTCAGTACCATAGTGTCTTTTTGTTTTTAGATTTTACTTCTTTATTTGACAGAGAGAGAATACAAGCAAGGGGAACTGCAGAGGGAGAAGGTGGAACAAGCTCCTCACTAGGCATGGTTCCTGATGCAGGGCTTGAACTCAGGACCCTGGCATCATGACTTAAGCTGAAGGCATACACTTAACAGACTAAGTCACCCAGGTGCTCCAGTACCTTACTGTCTTGATGGCTACAGTTTTGTAACATAGCTTGAAATCCAGAATAGTGATGCCTCCAGTTTTGTTTTTCTTTTTCACAATTGTTTGGCTATTTGGGTTTTTTTCTGGTTCTATACAAATTATAGGATTGTTTGTTTTAGCTCTGTGAAAAATGCTGATAGTATTTTGATAGGGATTGCATTAAATGCGTAGATTGCTTTGGTTAGTATAGACATTTTAACAATGTTTGCTGTTCAAAACCATTAGCACGAAATTTGTTCCATTTATTTGTGTCCTCTTCAATTTCTTTCATAAGTGTTCTATTGTTTTCAGAGTGTAGACTTTTTGCTTCTTCAGTTATATATATTCCTAGGTATCTTACTGTTTCTGGTGCAATTGCAAATGGGATCAATTCCTTGGTTTCTTTATATGCTGCTTCATTATAGGTGTACAGAAGCATAACAGATTTTAGAAAAAGATGGCAGAGGAGTAGTGGACCCTAGTTTTCTCTGGCCCCTGGAATTCAGCTAGATACCTATAAAATCTTTCTGAACACCTATGAACTCAACTGGAGCTCTGAGAAAAGAATTGCTGAAATTCTCCAAATAGAAAAGCAACTATTTTTGCAAGGAATCCTAGGCCATATATCTGAAGATTAAACCATGGGGGTAGGGGGAGGGAGCCTCCATAAGCTGGCTATTGCAAAGTGATATAGCAGTGGAGTGCAAAATCAAAACTTCTAGACATCTGCTCCAGTGATGGATGTTCTGGTCTGAAAGGCACTCAGGTGGCAAAGCAGGCAGAATCCTAAGTGGAACAATGTAGTCTCAGGATCCCTGGCATCACAAAAAGAAAAGGGGTACCTGAGGGTTGCAGAGTTTCCAAACACTGGAGTAGGGAAGCCAGCTGCAAACAGAGGGGCCAGAAATGGGCTTTCAGCTCTGTGTTGCTATAAACTATGAACCTTGGTCTGGTCAGGCAACCACTTTCCAAGCAAGGGCCCAGCAAGAGGCAGAACTAACCCCTTTCTCTAACCCCTGGGAGGAGTGGTGCAGTGCATGCCACTGGAGACTGTAATGTTTGGAGACTCAAAATGGGGTTAGGAGCCCGAGATAAAGATGCTTGGTCACAGCCTGGGTGAACACAGGATGGAAACCAGGGAGACAAGAGTGACTGACTGGTTTTTTGTGAGGACTTATTGAAGAATGGGGGGGGGGTGCAGTATTTAAGATCTGGGGCTGGAGATTGAGAGACTGACATTTTGATATTTATCCTCTAAAAGTTCAGAAATCTTTCAGGGAACAAAAGCCACATAGAACAATCTGGAGGCATTCACACTGAGCCCAGCCCCCTAGCAAGGACGGTGCAATTCTGAGGAGGCAGACACCTGAGAACAAGTACAACAAATGCCTCCCCTGGAAGATCAGCTGGAACATCCTAATACCAAGAGGTTTTTTTTTTAAAATTAGAAAAAATGTTTTTATTTTTATAATTAAACATTTTTTTATTATGTACAATTAAGCAATATAGTATATCAAAGGTTTTTTTTAATCATTTTTAAAATTTATTTTCAGCATAACAGTATTCATTGTTTTTGTACCACACCCAGTGCTCCATGCAATCCGTGCCCTCTCTAATACCCACCACCTGGTTCCCCCAACCTCCCACCCCCCACCTCTTCAAACCCTTCAGATTGTTTTTCAGAGTCCATAGTCTCTCATTGTTCACCTCCCCTTCCAATTTCCCCTATCAAAGTTTTTGATGTAATGTTCATCAAAGTGATTCTTTATTCGCATATAATACACAGTGCTCATCACAGCACATGCCCTCATTAATACACATCACCGGGCTACCCCATCCCCCCACCCCTCCCTTCTGTAAGCCTCAGTTTATTTCCCAGAGTCCAGAGTCGCTCATAGTTTTTTCTCCTTTCTGATTTCTTCCCACTCAGTTTTCCCTTCCTTCTGCTGTGGGCCTCTGCACTATTACTTATGTTCCACATATGAGTGAAACCATATGATAATTGTCTTTCTCTGCTTGACTTATTTCACGTAACTTAATCTCCTCCAGTTCTATCCATGTTGATGCAAATGGTGGGTATTTGTCCTTTCTGATGGCTGAGTAACATTCCATGGTATATATGTGCCACATCTTCTTTATCTATTCCTCAATTGAAAAGCATGTCAGTTCCTTCCACAGTTGGGCTATTGTGGACATTGTTGCTATGAACATTGGGATGAATGTTCCCCTTCTTTTCACTACATCTCTATATTTGGGGTAAATACCTAGTAGTGCAGTTGGTGGGTTGTAGGGTAGCTCTATTTTTAATGTCTTGAGGAAACTTCATACTGTTTTCCAGAGTGACTATACCAGCTTAAATTCCCACCCACAGTGTAAGAATATTCCCCTTGCTCCACATCTTCGTCAACACTTTTTGCTTCCTGTCTTGTTAATTGCCATTCTAACTGGTGTAAACTTGTATCTCATTGTGGTTTTGGTTTGAATTTCCCTGATGGCTAGTGATGTTGAACATTTTTTCATGCATTTGCTAGTCATTTGTATGTCTTTGGAGAAGTGTCTCTTCAGTCTTTTGCCCATTTCTTGACTGGATTATTTGGGTTTTGGGTGTTGAGTTTGAGAAGTTCCTTATAGATCTTGGATACCAGCCCTATCTTCATTCGCGATGTCTTCTCCTTTTCGTGTGAAGATATTACTGCCTATGTCCTCCTCTAGGATTTTGATAGATTCATCTCACATTGAGATCTGCCATCCATTTTGAGTTTATCTTTGTGTATGATGCAAGGGAATGGTCAAGTTTCATTCTTCTGTACATAGCTGTCGAATTTTCCCAGAACCATTTATTCAAGAGACTATTTTTTTTCCATTTGATATTCTTTCCAGATTTATTGAAGATTAGTTGACCATAGACTTGAGGGACCATTTCTGGAGACTTTATTCTGTTCCATTAATCTATGTGTCTGTTTTTGCGGCAATACCATGCTATCTTGATGATCACAGCATTATTATATAACTTGAAGTCAAGCATCGTGATGCCCCCAGCTTTAGCTTTCTTTTTCAACAATTCCCTGGCAATTCAGGGTCTTTTCTGGTTCCATACAAATTTTAGGATTGTTTGTTCCAACTCTGTGAAAACTTGCCAAATGTATTTTGATAGTGATTGTATTGAAAGCGTAGATTGCTGTGGACAGCATAGACATTTTCACAATGTTTATTCTTCCAATCCATGAGACTGAAATCTTTTTCCATCTCTTTGTGTCTAAAATACTTTCATAAGTGTTCTGTAGTTTCTAGAGTACAGATCCTTTACATCTTTCGTTAGGTTTATTCCTAAGTATCTTGAGGTTGCTATTGTAAATGGGATCGATTCTCAAATATCTCTTTCTTCAGTTGCATGTTTAGTGTATAGAAATGCACTGATTTCTGTGCATTGATTTTGTATCCTGCCACATTGCTGAATTACTGTGTGAGTTCTAGTGGAGTTTTTTGGGTTTTCCACATAAAGTATCATGTCATCTGCAGAGAGAGAGTAAGACTTCTTCTTTGCCAATTTGAATGCTTTTATTTCTTTTTGTTGTCTGATTGCTTAGACTAGGACTTCTATGTTGAACAATAGTGGTGAGAGTGGACATCCCTGTCATGTTCCTGACCTTAAGAGAAATGCTCTCATTTTTTTCCCCATTGAGAATGATATTCACTGTGAGCTTTTCATGGATGGCTTTTATGATAGTAAAGTGTATTCCCTCTATCCCTACACTCTGAAGAGTTTTAATCAAGAAAGAATGCTGCATTTTCCTCAAATGATTTTTCTGTGTCAGTTGAGAGAATCCTCTGGTTCTTGTTTTTATTAATTTGGTCTATTATGTTGATTGACTTGCAAATGTTGAACCGCCCTTGCATCCCAGGAATAAGTCTCACATGGTCGTGGTGAATAATCCTTTTAATATACTGTTGGACCCTATTGGCTAGGACCTTGGTGAGTATTTTGGCGTCCATGTTCATCAGGGATATTGGTCCATGTTTATCCTTTTTGATGGGGCCTTTGCCTTGTTTGGGAATCAAATTAATGCTGGCCTCATAGAATAAGTTTGGAAGTTTTCTTTCCATTTCTATTTTTTGGAACAGTGTCAACAGAATAGGTATGATTTTTTTCTTTAAATGTTTGGTGGAATTCTCCTGGGAAGACATCTGACCCTGGACTCTTGGTTTGAGGAGGTTTTTGATTACTGTTTCAACTTCCTTGCTGGTTACTGGTCTGTTCAGATGTTCTACCTTTCCTGTTTCAGTCTTGGTAGTTTATAAGTTTCCAGGAATGCATCCATTTTTTCCCCAGATTGCCTAGTTTGTTGGCATATAGCTGCTGGTAATAAGTTCTAATAATTGTCTCTATTTTCTTGCTATTAGTCGTGATTTCTCCCCTTTCATTCATGATTTTATTTATTTGGGTCCTTTTTCTTTTCTTTTTGATAAGTCTGGCCAGTTTTATCAATCTTAGTAATTCTTTCAACAAACCAGCTTTTAGTTTTGTTTATCTCTTCTACTGTTCTTCTAGTTTCTATTTCATTGATTTCTGCTTTAATCTTTATTAATTTCTCTCCTCCTGCTTGGTTTAGGCTTTATTTGCTGTTCTTTCTCCAGATACTTTAGGTGTAAGGTTAGCTTGTGCATTTGGGAATTTCCTATTTTTTTTGAGAGTGGCATGGATGGCTATGTACTTCCCTCTAAGGACCACCTTTGGAGTATCCCATAAGTTCTGAATTATTGTGTTTTCATTTTCACTGGTTTGCATGAATTGTTTAAATTCATATTTCATTTCCTGGTTGACCCATTTATCCTTTAGCAGGATGATTTTTAACCTCCAAGTGTTTGCATAACTTCCAAATTTTTCCTTGTGGTTGAGTTCCAGTTTCAAAGCATTGTGGTCTGAAAATTTATAGGAAATAACCCCCGTCTTTTGGTACTGGTTGCAACAAGATTCATCATCCAGTATGTGATATGTTATGGAGAAAGATCTGTGTGTATTCGAGAAGAATAAGTATTCTGTTGTTTTGTGGAATGCTCTCTATATATCTACAATGTCCATCTGGTCCAATGTGTCCTTCAAAACTCTTGTCTCTTTGTTGATCTTCTGCTTAGATGATTTGTCTATTGCTGTGAGCGGAGTGTCGAGGTCTCCTACTATTAATGTATTATTATCAATATTATTCATTATTTTGGTTGACAATTGGCTTATGTAGTTGGCTGCTTCCATGTTGGGGCATAGATATTTACAGTTGTTAGATTTTCTTGTTGGATAGCCCCTTTAAGTATGATATAGTGTCCCTCTACATCTCTTGCTACACTATTTATTTTATTTTATTTTTTGCCCTTTTCCCCCCTAATTGTGTTATGTTAGTCACCATTCACTATTTGGTTTAAAATCTAATTCATCTGATATGAGAATTGCTACACCAGGTTTGTTTTGTTTTGTTTTTGAAGTCTCTTGGCATGATAGATGGTTCTCCATCCCATCACTTTCAGTCTGGAGGTGTCTTTAGGTTCAAGATGAGTCTCTTGAATTCAGGATATGGATGGTTCCTGTTTTTTCATCGAATTTGAAACTCTGTGTCTCTTGATGGGAGCATTTGGCTCATTTACTTTTAGAGTAACTATTGAAAGATATGAATTTAGTGCCATCCTATTGCCTGTAAAGTCCCTGTTTCTATAGATTGTCTCTGTAAATTTCTAGTCTATACTACTCTTGGGGTATTTCTTTTTTTCATAGAACCCCCATTAATATTTCTTGCAGGATTGCCTTGGTGGTCACATATTTTTTCAGTTTCTGTTGGTCTCAGAAACTCCTTGTCTCTCCGTCCATTCTGAATGACAGATTTGCTGGATAAAGTATACTTGGATGCATTTTCCTCTCATTTATTACCCTGAATAAGTTGCCTGCCCTTTCTGGCTTGCCAGGTCTCTGTAGTAAGGTCTGACGTTATTCTGTTGTTCCTCTCTCTGAGAGTAAGAAATCTCTTTCCCCTAGCTTCTTTCAGGATAGCTTCTCTGGCTCTAAGATTCGCAAGCTTCACTGTTGTATGTCAGGGTGTTGGTCTATTACTGTTGGCTTTGGAGGAGTCCTCTCTGCCTCTTAGACATGAATGCTTGTTTTCAGATCAGGGGAGTTCTCAACTATGATTTACTTAATTATACTTCTTGCCCTCTCTCTCTACCCCTTGGGGATCCCAGTAATTCTGACATTGGGACATTTTGTAGTGTCACTGGTCTCTCTAAGTCTATTTCCATGGGCTACTAGTGCATATCTCTATATTCCTCAGCTTCCTTCTTTTCTGTCAGCTCATCTTCTAGATCTCTAATTTGTTCTTCTGCCTCATTTACCATAGCTGTTAGCGTATCCAGTTTAGAGGACATCTCATTCATAGCATTTCTAAGTTCATCCTGATTAGATCTCATTTCTGCCCTTAGAGAGTCTATATTGTCACTCAAGCTTTTTTCAAGCTTAGCTATTGACTTCATGATTGCTATTCTGAAGTCTATCTCTGACATCTCGCTTAAATCCATTTCCATTAAATCTATGTCAGAGGACATTGTCTCTGGTTCTTTCCTTTGTTGGGAGTTCCTCCTCCTAGTCATTCTGTTGAGGGATGTTTGAGGGAATGGGCAGAGTCCATAATGTCAACCATGCTCCAAGCAAAATCCACCTTAGAAATAATGTGAAGTAGTCAAAAGCTACTACAGATATGCCACCAAAGCCAAGATGGTCCAAATCAATAAAAAAGAAAGAAAAAAAGAAAAAAGAAAAAGAAGGGGGAGGCCTGGAGAGAGATTATAACTTCTCAGGGTGGACACATCAGGATGATTTGTCGGTTCCTCCTTGATTTTCAGTTTGCGTTTTAGAAGACAATATATTCTCATTTCTTTTTCATTTTAGAAAAGACTTTTTCTTATAGAAAAATTTTTTTCTTACAGAAAATTTTCATTATATATATATTCATTATATATATATTTCATTATATATATTTCAAATATATATATTTCATTATATATATTCATTTCATTTATATATATATATATATATATATATATATATAGAGAGAGAGAGAGAGAGAGAGAGAGAGAGAGAGAGAGAACACTCAAAATGAATAGAGTGAAAAATGGGCTAGTATGGGGCATAAATCTATATGTGAAAAAAAAGTTGAGAAACAACTTAAAAACACTGGTTGGAAAATAGGACCCTATTTGAAATAGGAACAGGGTTAAAAAAAGAAAATAAGAAAAGAAACAAAAAAAGCAATATAAAATTTTAACCTGAAATATAACCAAGTCATTAAGGAAGACCTGGAGTTCCCTATTTTATTTCCCCCTCGCCTTGGAGTTTTATAGTCCTGTAGGAAATAAGCTTATTTTTCACCTGTTCTTCCAGTCCGTCTTCTGGGGGGAAGGGCCTGCTAATGAGCTTCTCAGGCACTTTGTCAGGAGTATGGGCTTAACCTGAGCTGGTTGGTTGTGAGGCTTTTCCTCCCTGGTGTCTTTCTGCTTTTTAAAGGGTCAGAGCTAATATGGTGGTGTGGGTATCTCTAGCCCAGAGCCTAAATGTGGTACACCACCATCCCCAATAAGTCCCCCAGGTCAATTCATCTCCACCTCTGCACTACCAACCTCCACAGACTCATGTAATTCATATCCACTGTCCCTCTCCCATAGGAATTGTGGGGGACCCATGAGCGTCTCTATGCTTTGTGACTTTGCAATTGCTAGTAGTTGTAGGCTTGCATATGCACCCTCTTCCACAGCTCCCAGGTCACACTGGGTACTGCCCCAGCATCACTTCATGAGCCACTCTGCCCTGAGAGCTGTCCTTGTCATGGGTGCAGGATGTTCTATATCTCCCCTAGGAATTTAGACAGACCCAGTCCTTTTCTGGGTGGTCAGGCAGAGTGCAGTCTCCTCAGCTTGTGGTTTATGGTGACTGGAGCTAAAATGCCTTCTGGGCTTGCTGACCATAACCAGTCCCCCCACTCCACTGCTTGGGCACTCTATCAGTTCAGGCTCCCCCATTCTATATGAGACTCCTGGAATCCTGAAAGCACAAGGATCCTCTTTGAATTCTGCCCTATTCACCCCCATGCCCTTTTTAGAAGGCAGTACCTCTCAGTAGAGCAGATTTCTAAGGGTCCTGATTTTTTTTTTTTTTTTTTTTTGCTCCGGTGTTATATAACTTTCTGGCAGTTGGCTTATGGAGGCTGCCTCCCTGCTCTGCTTATCTTTGGATAGTTTGCCCAAAGATGCAAGGTTCCTCACCTTCTACCTTGCAAAAAGTAGTCATTTTTCTATTGTGGAGACCCAGATAAATCTTACATCTCAGGTTGAATTCTTGTGTATTCAGAATGGCTTGATAGATATCCAGCTAAATTTGAGGGACCAGATGAAATGAGGTCTCTTACTCTGCCACCATCTTGCCCCCTTTCCGAAAAAAAAAAAAAAATCCCTAATATTAAGTTTATGGGTCACACAGTACTGCAAAACTGTAGCACTGGGGGAAAATTGTATGTAAAATTTGTGTTTTTGTCTCATGATTCTTTAGTCTTTCAATTTTAATATTTTTTCCTTTTTGACTAATTTCTTATTTTATCAACTTTTTTTTAAAAAAAATTTTATTTTTTATAAACATATATTTTTATCCCCAGGGGTACAGGTCTGCGAATTGCCAGGTTTACACACTTCACAGCACTCACCATAGCACATACCCTCCCCAATATCCATAACC
Organism: Lutra lutra; assembly: GCF_902655055.1. Taxonomy (NCBI): domain Eukaryota; kingdom Metazoa; phylum Chordata; class Mammalia; order Carnivora; family Mustelidae; genus Lutra; species Lutra lutra. The sequence continues at coordinate 24,602,075 of NC_062295.1, read as the reverse complement.
CCACGCCCCCTCTCCCCACCCCCCTCCCCCCATCAACCCTCAGATTGTTTTGTGAGATGAAGAGTCACTTATGGTTTATCTCCCTCCCAATCCCATCTTGTTACATTTATTCTTCTCCTGCCCCCTTAACCCCGCATGTTGCATATCCTCTCCTTCATATCAGGGAGATCATATGATAGTTGTCTTTCTCTGATTGACTTATTTCGCTAAGCATGATACCCTCTAGTTCCATCCACGTCATTGCAAATGGCAAGATTTCATTTCTTTTGATGGCTGCATAGTATTCCATTGTGTATATATACCACATCTTCTTTATCCATTCGTCTATTGATGGACATCTAGGTTCTTTCCATAGTTTGGCTATTGTAGACATTGCTGCTATAAACATTCGGGTGCACGTGCCCCTTCGGATCACTACGTTTGTATCTTTAGAGTAAATACCCAGCAGTGCAATTGCTGGGTCATAGGGTAGTTCTATTTTCAACTTTTTGAGGAACCTCCATGCTGTTTTCCAGAGTGGTTGCACCAGCTTGCATTCCCACCAACAGTATAGGAGGGTTCCCCTTTCTCCGCATCCTCCCCAGCATCTGTCATTTCCTGACTTGTTAATTTTAGCCATTCTGACTGGTGTGAGGTGATATCTCATTGTGGTTTTGATTTGTATATCCCTGATGCCGAGTGATATGGAGCACTTTTTCATGTGTCTGTTGGCCATCTGGATGTCTTCTTTGCAGAAATGTCTGTTCATGTCCTCTGCCCATTTCTTGATTGGATTATTTGTTCTTTGGGTGTTGAGTTTGCTAAGTTCTTTATAGATTTTGGACACTAGCCCTTTATCTGATATGTCATTTGCAAATATCTTCTCCCATTCTGTCAGTTGTCTTTTGGTTTTGTTAACTGTTTCCTTTGCTGTGCAAAAGCTTTTGATCTTGATAAAATCCCAATAGTTCATTTTTGCCCTTGCTTCCCTTGCCTTTGGTGATGTTCCTAGGAAGATGTTGCTGCGGCTGACGTCGAAGAGGTTGCTGCCTGTGTTCTCCTCGAGGATTTTGATGGATTCCTTTCTCACATTGAGATCCTTCATCCATTTTGAGTCTATTTTCGTGTGTGGTGTAAGGAAATGATCCAATGTCATTTTTCTGCATGTGGCTGTCCAATTTTCCCAACACCATTTATTGAAGAGGCTGTCTTTGTTCCATTGGACATTCTTTCCTGCTTTGTCGAAGATGAGTTGACCATAGAGTTGAGGGTCCATTTCTGGGCTCTCTATTCTGTTCCATTGATCTATGTGTCTGTTTTTGTGCCAGTACCATGCTGTCTTGATGATGACAGCTTTGTAATAGAGCTTGAAGTCCGGAATTGTGATGCCACCAACTTTGGCTTTCTTTTTCAATATTCCTTTGGCTATTCGAGGTCTTTTCTGGTTCCATATAAATTTTAGGATTATTTGTTCCATTTCTTTGAAAAAAATGGATGGTACTTTGATAGGAATTGCATTAAATGTGTAGATTGCTTTAGGTAGCATAGACATTTTCACAATATTTATTCTTCCAATCCAGGAGCATGGAACATTTTTCCATTTCTTTGTGTCTTCCTCAATTTCTTTCATGAGTACTTTATAGTTTTCTGAGTATAGATTCTTAGTCTCTTTGGTTAGGTTTATTCCTAGGTATCTTATAGTTTTGGGTGCAATTGTAAATGGGATGGACTCCTTAATTTCTCTTTCTTCTGTCTTGTTGTTGGTGTAGAGAAATGCAACTGATTTCTGTGCATTGATTTTATATCCTGACACGTTACTGAATTCCTGTACAAGTTCTAGCAGTTTTGGAGTGGAGTCTTTTGGGTTTTCCACATAGAGTATCATATCATCTGCGAAGAGTGATAGTTTGACTTCTTCTTTGCCGATTTGGATGCCTTTAATTTCCTTTTGTTGTCTGATTGCTGAGGCTAGGACTTCTAGTACTATGTTGAATAGCAGTGGTGATAACGGACATCCCTGCCGTGTTCCTGACCTTAGCGGAAAAGCTTTCAGTTTTTCTCCATTGAGAATGATATTTGCGGTGGGTTTTTCATAGATGGCTTTGATAATATTGAGGTATGTGCCGTCTATCCCTACACTTTGAAGAGTTTTGATCAGGAAGGGATGCTGTACTTTGTCAAATGCTTTTTCAGCATCTATGGAGAGTATCATATGGTTCTTGTTCTTTCTTTTATTAATGTGTTGTATCACATTGATTGATTTGCGGATGTTGAACCAACCTTGTAGTCCTGGAATAAATCCCACTTGGTCGTGGTGAATAATCCTTTTAATGTACTGTTGAATCCTATTGGCTAGTATTTTGGCGAGAATTTTTGCATCTGTGTTCATCAAGGATATTGGTCTGTAGTTCTCTTTTTTGATGGGATCCTTGTCTGGTTTTGGGATCAAGGTGATGCTGGCCTCATAAAATGAGTTTGGAAGTTTTCCTTCTATTGCTATTTTTTGGAACAGTTTCAGGAGAATAGGAATTAGTTCTTCTTTAAATGTTTGGTAGAATTCCCCCGGGAAGCCGTCTGGCCCTGGGCTTTTGTTTGTTTGGAGATTTTTGATGACTGTTTCAATCTCCTTACTGGTTATGGGTCTGTTCAGGCTTTCTATTTCTTCCTGGTTCAGTTGTGGTAGTTTATATGTCTCTAGGAATGCATCCATTTCTTCCAGATTGTCAAATTTGTTGGCGTAGAGTTGCTCATAGTATGTTCTTATAATTGTCTGTATTTCTTTGGTGTTCGTTGTGATCTCTCCTCTTTCATTCATGATTTTATTTATTTGGGTCCTCTCTCTTTTCTTTTTGATAAGTCTGGCCAGGGGTTTATCAATCTTATTAATTCTTTCAAAGAACCAGCTCCTAGTTTCGTTGATTTGTTCTATTGTTTTTTTGGTTTCTATTTCATTGATTTCTGCTCTGATCTTTATGATTTCTCTTCTCCTGCTGGGTTTAGGGTTTCTTTCTTGTTCTTTCTCCAGCTCCTTTAGGTGTAGGGTTAGGTTGTGTCCCTGAGACCTTTCTTGTTTCTTGAGAAAGGCTTGTACCGCTATATATTTTCCTCTCAGGACTGCCTTTGTTGTGTCCCACAGATTCTGAACTGTTGTGTTTTCATTATCATTTGTTTCCATAAATTTTTTCAATTCTTCTTTGATTTCCTGGTTGACCCATTCATTCTTTAGAAGGATGCTGTTTAGTCTCCATGTATTTGGGTTCTTTCCAAATTTCCTCTTGTTATTGAGTTCTAGCTTTAGAGCATTGTGGTCTGAAAATATGCAGGGAATGATCCCAATCTTTTGATACCGGTTGCGACTTGATTTAGGACCAAGAATGTGATCTATTCTGGGGAATGTTCCATGTGCATTAGAGAAGAATGTGTATTCTGTTGCTTTGGGATTAAATGTTCTGAATATATCTGTGATGTCCATCTGGTCCAGTGTGTCATTTAAGGCCTTTATTTCCTTGTTGATCTTTTGCTTGGATGATCTGTCCATTTCAGTGAGGGGAGTGTTAAAATCCCCTACTATTATTGTATTATTGTCGATGTGTTTCTTTGATTTTGTTATTAATTGGTTTATATAGTTGGCTGCTCCCACGTTAGGGGCATAGATATTTAAAATTGTTAGATCTTCTTGTTGGACAGTTCCTTTGAGTATGATATAGTACCTTCCTCATCTCTTATTATAGTCTTTGGCTTAACATCTAATTGATCTGATATAAGGATTGCCACTCCTGCTTTCTTCTGATGTCCATTAGCATGGTAAATTCTTTTCCACCCCCTCACTTTAAACCTGGAGGTGTCTTCGGGTGTAAGATGAGTTTCTTGTAGGCAACATATAGATGGGTTTTGTTTTTTTATCCATTCTGATACCCTGTGTCTTTTGATTGGGACATTTAGCCCATTTACATTCAGGGTATCTATTGAGAGATATGAATTTAGTGCCATTGTATTGCCTGTAAGGTGACTGTTATTGTATATTGTCTCTGTTTCTTTCTGATCTACTACTTTGAGGGTCTCTCTTTGCTTAGAGGACCCCTTTCAATATTTCCTGTAGAGCTGGTTTGGTATTTGCAAATTCGTTCAGTTTTTGTTTGTCCTGGAAGCTTTTAATCTCTCCTTCTATTTTCAATGATAGCCTAGCTGGATATAGTATTCTTGGCTGCATGTTTTTCTCATTTAGTACTCTGAATATATCATGCCAGCTCTTTCTGGCCTGCCAGGTCTCTGTGGATAAGTCTGCTGCCAATCTAATATTTTTACCATTGTACGTTACAGACTTCTTTTCCCAGGCTGCTTTCAGGATCTTTTCTTTGTCACTACGACTTGTAAATTTTACTATTAGGTGATGGGGTGTGGACTATTCTTATTGATTTTGAGGGGGCTTCTCTGCACCTCCTGGATTTTGATGCTTGTTCCCTTTGCCATATTGGGGAAATTCTCTCCAATAATTCTCTCCAATATACTTTCTGCTGCCCTCTCTCTTTCTTCTTCTGGAATCCCAATTATTCTAATGTTGTTTCATCTTTGGTGTCACTTATCTCTCGAATTCTCCCCTCGTGGTCCAGTAGCTGTTTGTCCCTCTTTTGCTCAGCTTCTTTATTCTCTGTCATTTGGTCTTCTATATCGCTAATTCTTTCTTCTGCCTCATTTATCCTAGCAGTGAGAGCCTCCATTTTTGATTGCACCTCATTAATAGCTTTTTTGATTTCAACTTGGTTAGATTTTAGTTCTTTTATTTCTCCAGAAAGGGCTTTTATATCTCCCGCGAGGGTTGCTTTAATATCTTCCATGCCTTTTTTGAGCCCAGCTAGAACCTTGAGAATCATCATTCTGAACTCTATATCTGACATATTACCAATGTCTGTATTGATTAGGTCCCTAGCCTTTGGTACTGCTTCTTGTTCTTTTTTTTGTTGTGTATTTTTCCGCCTTGTCATTTTGTCCAGATAAGAGTATATGAAGGAGCAAGTAAAATACTAAAAGGGTGGCAACAACCCCAGGAAAATATGCTTTAGCCAAATCAGAAGAGATCCCAAATCGTGAGGGGGGAGAAAGGGGATAAAAAGGGGTTCAGAAAGAAAAAAAAAAAAAGAAACTATTAAAAAATGAAAGCCGATAAAAAATATAAAAAGGAAAAAAAAAATATATATATATTAGATAAACTATTTAAAAAACGTTAAAAAAGAAAACGGTAAAAGTTAAAAAAATTTAGCAGAAGAAGAGAAAAAAAATGGAAAAAGAAAAAAAATTAAATTAACTGCAAGGCTAAAGAATCATGGGGAGAAAGCCATGAGTTCTATGCTTTGCTTTCTTCTCCTCTGGAATTCCGCCGCTCTCCTTGGTATTGAATCTGCACTCCTTGGTAGGTGAACTTGGTCCTGGCTGGGTTTCTCATTGATCTTCTGGGGGAGGGGCCTGTTGTAGTGATTCTCAAGTGCCTTTGCCCCAGGTGGATTTGCACCGCCCTTACCCGGGGCCGGGCTGAGTAATCTGCTCAGGTTTGCTGGGTTTGCTTTCGGGAACTTTTGTTCCCTGAGCGCTTTCCATAGAGTTCTGGAAGACGGGAATGAAGATGGCGGCTTCCCGGTGTCCAGCCCGGAGGAGCCGAGAGCCCGGTGCCCCACTCCTCAGTGCGCCCTCAGAGAACAGCGCCCAATTACTCCCGTCACCCTGGCCTCCGGCCGCGCTCCGAGCTGACCGAGCCTGCGACCGTCTCAAGGGAACCCCGAGTTTAGAGCTTACTCCTTGGCTCTGTCTCTGTAGCCAGCTTCCCTGTTCTAATACTGGTAAGCCCTGTGACACTCAGACACCCCCGATCCTTCTGTGACCCTGTGGGACCTGAGGCCACGCGGACCCCGCCTGGGCTTCACCCCAGTTAAGCCTCTGGAGCAATGTCCCTCAGCGGAACAGACTTTTAAATGTCCTGATTTTGTGCTCCGTTGCTCCGCCGCTCACCGGGAGCCAGCCCCTCCCCCCGCGGTCTATCTTCCAGTCGCTTTGGATTCACTTCTCCACCAGTCCTACCTTTCAGATAGTAGTTGATTTTCCGTTTCTAGAATTGCTGTTCTTCTTCTCTTCGATCTCCCGTTGGATTTGTAGGTGTTTGCAATCTTTAGATAAGCTATTTAGCTGATCTCCCACTACCTGAAGTAGTCTCAGCCTGCTACTTCTCCGCCATCTTGACTCCTCTATTTTATCAACTTTTAAAAAAATTTTAATTTTAATTTTTACAGTTCCATTCTATCCTTTCATTGTATATAATTTTATTTTAAAGATGTTTACAAATTTTATTAATTTATTAGTTAATTAAAATTTAAATTTTATTATGTTAGTCACCATATGGTAATCATAGGTTTTTGATGTAGTGTTCCATGATTCATTGCTTGCATATAACACCCAGTGCTCCACACCATACATGCCCTCCTTAATACCCATCACTGGGCTAACCCATCCCCTCATACCTCTCCCCTCTGAAAACCATCAGTTTCTTTCCTATAGTCCATAGATTTTCATGGTTCCTCTCCCACTCTGATTTCCCCCTCTCCTTCATTTTTCCCTTCCTTCTCCTAATGTCCTCCATGTTATTCCTTATGTTCCACAAGTAAGTGAAATCATATGATAATTGTCTTTCTGTGTTTGACTTCTTTCACTCAGCATAATCTCCTTCAGTCCCACCCATGTAGTTGCAAAAGTTGGGTATTCATCCTTTCTGATGGTTAAGTAATGTTCCATTGTATATATAGACTACATCTTCTTTATATATATAATGTTATTTTTATGTATGTATAAGTATTTCTTTCTTTACAATTTTAGGATCTAGTTTCTTCTAACAAACAGGCCAAAATACATACAGAATCTATTTATTGTTCTGTTCTGTTCAGCTGTCTGATTATATTCTCTCTCTCTCTTTTTGGTTTTTGGTCCCTTATGATTTGTTTAGTGTGTATTTCTCTGGGGTCATTGTTGCTATTTTACTGCTTTTTTCTCTCATGCAAGAAATCGCTCCCCCCCAAAAGAACTAAAGACAATACTGACTGTCAGGGACTTAATTAGTATGGATATAAGTAAGATCGTGGAACTAGAGTTCAAAATAATGATTATAAAGATACTGGCTGGCCTTAAAAAAACCATAGAAGACAGTAGAAAATCCCTTTCTGGGGAGGTAAGAGACCTAAAATCTAATCATGTTGAAATTAAAAAATGCTAATAATGAGATGAAATAAAAAATGGAGGCTCGAGCTACTAGAATAAATGTTGCAGAATAGAGATTTAGTGTTTTAGAAGACAAAATGATGGTGAATAAAGAAACTGAGAAAAAGAGAGGTAATCAACTACTGGGTCATAAGGGGGAGAAATTGAGAGATAAGTGATTTCATAAAGCAAAACAATATTAGAATAATTGGGGTCCCAGGAGAAGAGGAAAGAGGGAGGGGCAGGAGGTACATTTGAACAAATCATGGTGGAGAACTTCCTTAATCTGGGGAAGGAAATAGGCATTCAAGTCCAGGAAGTAGAGAGGACCCCTGTCAAATTCTGTAAAAATAGTGAATACCTCAACATATAGTAGTGAAGCTTGCAGATTTCAGAGATAGAAACTCCTGAAAGTGGCTGGGGGCAAGAGGTCCTTAACCTAAAAGGGTAGACACATAAGCCTGGCAGCAGAATTATCCATAGCGACCTGGCAGGCCAGAAAGGAGTGGTATGATATATTCAGGTGCTAAATGAGAAAAACATGCAACCAAGAATACTTTGTCCAGCAAGGCTGCCATTCAAAAAAAGAGAGAAAAGGTGCTTCTAGGACAAAGAGAAACTAAAAGAATTTGTGATCACTAAGCTAGCCCAGCAGGAAATATTAAAAGGGATCTTTAGTGAAGAGAGAGCCCAAAAGTAATATAGACCAGAAAAGGACAGTCAATATACAGAAACATTGACTGTACAGGTAATACAATGGCACTAAATTAATATCTTTCAATAGTTACTCTAAATGTGAATCAGCTAGATGCTCCAGTCAAGACACACGTTATCAGATTGGACAAAAAAGCAAGACCTATACACCTGCTGTATACAAAAGACTGATTTTAGAGTCTTATAGATCCAGATTGAAAGTGAGGGGTAGAAAAATATTTATCATGGTAATGGATTTAAAAAAAAAAACCTGCAGTAGCAATCCTTATATTAGACAAATTAGATTTTAAATCAAAGACTGTAATAAGAGATGAAGGACACTCTATCTTGGTCTATCCAACAAGAAGATATAACAATTGTAAATATTTATACCTCTAACATGAGAACAACCAATTATATAAACCACTTAATAACAAGATTAAAGAGACACATTGATAATAATACAATAGTAGAAGGGACTTTTTTTTTTTTTTAGCACCTCAGTCACAGCAATGGTCAGATTATCTAAGCAGAAGATTAAAAGAAAACTAGGCTTTGAATGACACATGGGCCCAGATAGACTTCACAGATATATTCAGAGCATTCATCTTAAAGCAACATAATGCACATTCTTCTCGAGTGCACATGGAACATTCTCCAGAATAGGTCACATAATGACTCACAAATCAGTTCTCAACCAATACCAAAAGATGGGAGTTATTCCCTGCATATATTCAGACTACAGTGCTTCAAAACTTGAAAGGAATCACAAAAGGAAATCGGAATGGAACTCAAATACTTGGAGGTTAGAGAGAAACCTGCTAAGGAATGAATGGGTCAGCCAAGAAATTAAAGAGGAATTAAAAAAAAAACTCATGGAAACAAATGAAAACAGAATGGTTCAAACCTTTGGGAGGGGGTGGGAGACAAGATGGCAGAGAAGTAGGAGGAGGCGCCATTTCAACCTGTCCCCTAAAGTGAGCTGATTACCTACCAAAGAACTCTGACCACCCATGAAATCAGCCTGAGATTAGAATTATATGCTTCTGGATCTCTATGGGGGCAGAAGATCCCAGTAGGCAGGTAAAGCGGAGTGGGAACATTGGACTGATATTGGAAGATAAACAAAATGGGGAGGGAGCCACCAGAGGCAACCCACTGGAAAGTAATACCCCAATACAAGAGTACCCTGTGATTGGGGACCAGCATTAACTTGGGGTCTAGTTGAAAGCACTCAAAAAGAGCAAAGGATCATAGGGGGAAATTGGGGGAATTGGGTGGTTAGAGACAGGGCCTTAAGCCCGCTGACCCAGGATAGCCACCGCTGGTGCTGAGCTACAGCGAAGAAGCCATGTCTAGGTCCCTGAGCTGCCAGCGTGCCTGAGTGCCTGGGTGGCGGTGCCCATGAGGGTGAGGGAGCCTTTCCAGTCCCAGGAACCATAGCCTCGCACCTTGCACCCTCCCCTGAAAGAGGTGCAGGCAGGCACCAGCCAGTGCTCTCTAGGACCTGGAGAGTCTGAGCACTCCCAGCCCGGGCCAGCATGAAAATCTTAGTGCGCTATCACTGCTTGGGACATCTCTGGTGGTCTGGAGCTGCCCAGACAACCACAGATAGTATTTCTCATGGTTTTGGGTACAAGTGGGAGTTCTATGACCCCAGAGACCATGACTGGGAACGTGCTCTGCCAGTGGCAGAGGGGGAATTTATGTGTTCTGGAGCCCCCAGATGGGAAAGAACTGAGGCTTCTCTCTGAGGGGGAGGTCTGGGTGCAGTTTGCTTCCCTCTAAACCTCCTAAAACTGTCCAAAGGAACAAACAAACAAACAAACCTCCAGAGAACAAAAGCCTGAAAAACTGGTTTCCTTAGAGCCCACCCCTTTGATGGGTGAAGGAGGACTTAACTCTAGGGACATTGCCTGTAAACCCAAACAGCAGGCCCCATGCCCAGAAAGCCAACCAAAAAACAAAACAAAACAAAACAAAACAAAAACACAGGACAACTACCACTACTTCATAGATACAACTTTTATTTTTAATTCGTTCACACTATCCTGGTTCTTTTCATTTTTTTTAAAGATTTTATTTATTTATTTGACAGAGAGATCACAAGTAGGCAGAGAGGCAGGCAGAGAGAAAGGGGGAAGCAGGCTCCCTGCTGAGCAGAGAGCCTGATGTGGGGCTCGATCCCAGGATCCTGGGATCAGGACCTGAGCTGAAGACAGAGGCTTAACCCACTGAGCCACCCAGGCAACCCTCATTTTTTAATATATATAACTTTTTAACCTATTTACCATCACAATGAGATGTTCAGTACATCAAATTCCATAATAACCTTTTAACCTGAACTTTTTGATACATATACCTATGTTTTTCTTTTGCTTTTCTATTTTTTATTTTATTTTATTTTTAAAAAATATTCATATAGAGATAAGCTTCAAGGTAAGCCCCATTCCTCAATCAAGCCTACTCCTACAGGTAAACCAGGTTTAATCCCCCTTTATCTCGGTAAAGTTGAGTCCTTTAACAAAGATATCAAGATACATCCAGGAAGAATCAAAATAACCTTTCTTGCCCACACTGAGAATTTATAACCACTCTCCCATCTTTTTCTTCTGTCAGTCTTTCTGTTTATTTGTTTTTGTCCTGGTAGTATATAAATCTTATACTTGGGGTTATTTTTGATAAGATCGTTTAAAAAATTTTTTTTAAATTTATTTTTTCTCTTGTCATCTCCTTTTATTGGTCTTTTTGTTTGTCTGGTTTTGTTTGTATACTTCATAAATCTTACCTTAGGGCCCATTTGGGCTGGGCCTCCTCTTTTATCTTTCCTTTTTTTTTTCCTTTCTCTCTCTATCTCTCTCTTTTTAATTTTTTATTTCTTTTCAGCGTAACAGTATTCATTGTTTTTGCACCACACCCAGTGCTCCATGTAATCCGTGCCCTCTCTAATACCCACCACCTGGTTCCCCCAACCTCCCACCCCCCACCTCTTCAAAACCCTCAGATTGTTTTTCAGAGTACATAGTCTCTCATGGTTCACCTCCCCCTCCAATTTCCCTCAACTCCCTTCTCCTCTCCATCTCCCCATGTCCTCCATGTTGTTATGCTCCACAAATAAGTGAAACCATATGATAATTGACTCTCTCTGCTTGACTTATTTCACTCAGCATATTCTCTTCCAGTCCTGTCCATGTTGCTACAAAAGTTGGGTATTCATCCTTTCTGATAGAGGCATCATACTCCATAGTGTATATGGACCACATCTTCCTTATGCATTCGTCTGTTGAAGGGCATCTTGGTTCTTTCCACAGTTTGGTGACCGTGGCCATTGCTGCTATAAACATTGGGGTACAGATGGCCCTTCTTTTCACTACATCTGTATCTTTGGGGTAAATACCCGGTAGTGCAATTGCAGGGTCATAGGGAAGCTCTATTTTTAATTTCTTGAGGAATCTCCACACTGTGCTCCAAAGTGGCTGCATGAACTTGCATTCCCACCAACAGTGTAAGAGGGTTCCCCTTTCTCCACATCCTCTCTAACGCAAGTTGTTTCCTGTCTTGCTAATTTTGGCCATTCTAACTGGTGTAAGGTGGTATCTCAATGTGGTTTTAATTTGAATCTCCCGGATGGCTAGTGATGATGAACATTTTTTCATGTGTCTGATAGCCATTTGTATGTCTTCATTGTAGAAGTGTCTGTTCATATCTTCTGCCCATTTTTTTATATGATTGTCTGTTTTGTGTGTGTTGAGTTTGAGGAGTTCTTTGTAGATCCTGAATATCAACCTTTTGTCTGTCCTGTCATTTGCAAATGTCTTCTCCCATTCCGTGGGTTGCCTCTTTGTTTTCTTGACTGTTTCCTTTGCTGTGCAGAAGCTTTTGATTTTGATGAAGTCCCAAAAGTTTATTTTGGCTTTTGTTTCCTTTGCCTTTGGAGACATATCTTGAAAGAAGTTGCTGTGGCTGATATCGAAGAGATTACTGCCTATGTTCTCCTCTAGGATTCTGATGGATTCCTGCCTCACGTTGAGGTCTTTTATCCATTTTGAGTTTATCTTTGTGTACGCTGTAAGAGAATGGTCGAGTTTCATTCTTCTACATATAGCTACCCAGTATTCCCAGCACCCTTTATTGAAGAGACTGTCTTTTTTCCACTGTATATTTTTTCCTGCTTTGTTGAAGATTATTTGACCATAGAGCTGAGGGTCCATATCTGGGCTCTCTACTCTGTCCCACTGGTCTATGTGTCTGTTTTTATGCCAGTACCATGCTGTCTTGGTGATCCCAGCTTTGTAGTAAAGCTTAAAATCAGGTAACGTCATGACACCAGTTTTATTTTTGTTTTTCAACATTTCCTTAGTGATTCGGGGTCTCTTCTGATTCCATACAAATTTTAGGATTATTTGCTCTAGCTCTTTGAAAAATACCGGTGGAATTTTGATCGGAATGGCAATAAAAGTATAGATTGCTCTAGGCAGTAGAGACATTTTAACAATGTTTATTCTTCCAACCCAAGAGCATGGAATGGTCTTCCATCTTTTTGTGTCTTCCTCAGTTTTTTTCATGAGTGTTCTGTAGTTCCTCAAGTACAGATCCTTTACCTCTTTGGTTCAGTTTATTCCCAGATATCTTATGGTTCTTGGTGCTATAGTAAATGGAATCGATTCTCTAATTTCCCTTTCTGTATTTTCATTGTTAGTGTATAAGAAAGCCACTGATTGGGGCGCCTGGGTGGCTCAGTGGGTTGAAGCCTCTGCCTTTGGCTCAGGTCATGATCCCATGGTCCTGGGATCAGGCCCCACTTCAGGCTCTCTTCTCAGCAGGGAGCCTGCTTCCTCCTCTCTCTAACTGCCTCTCTGCCTACTTGTGATCTCTGTCTGTCAAATAAATAAATAAAATCTTAAAAAAAAGAAAGCCACTGATTTCTGTACATTGACTTTGTATCCTGCCACATTACTGAATTGCTGTATGAGTTCTAGTAGTTTGGGGGTGGAGTCTTTTGGGTTTTCCATATAAGGAGGCATGTCATCTGCAAAGAGAGAGAGTTTGACTTCTTCATTGCCAATTTGGATACCTTTTATTTCTCTTTGTTGTCTGATTGCTGTTGCTAGGACTTCTAATACTATGTTGAACAAGAGTGATGAGAGTGGGCATCCTTGTCGTGTTCCTGATCTCAACAGGAAGGCTGCAAGGTTTTTCCCATTGAGGATGATATTTGCTGTGTGTCTTTCATAGATAGATTTGATGAAGTTCAGGAATGTTCCCTCTATCCCTATACTTTGAAGCGTTTTAATCAGGAACGGATTCTGGGTTTTGTCAAATGTTTTTTCTGCATCAATTCTGAGAACCATGTGGTTCTTCTCTCTTTTCTTATTAATTTGTTCTATCACATTGATTGATTTGCGAATGTTGAACCATCCTTGTAACCCAGGAATGAATCCCACCTGGTCATGGTGGATAATCTTTTTAATGTGCTGTTGGATCCTGTTTGCTAGGATCTTATTGAGAATCTTAGCATCCATATTCATCAGTGATATTGGTCTGAAATTCTCCTTTTTCGTAGGGTCTTTGCCTGGTTTGGGGATCAGGGTAATGCTGGCTTCATAGAAAGAGTCTGGAAGTTTTCCTTCTGCTTCAATTTTTTGAAACAGCTCCAGGAGAATAGGTGTTATTTCTTCTTTGGAAGTTTGGTAGAATTCCCCAGGGAATCCGTCAGGTCCTGGGCTCTTGTTTTTTGGGAGGTTTTTGATCACTGCTTTAATCTCATTACTAGATATTGGTCTATTCAGGTTGTCAATTTCTTCCTGGTTCAATTTTGGGAGTTTATAGTTTTCCAGGAATGCATCCATTTCATCTAGGTTGCTTAGCTTATGGCATACAACTGTTGATAATAACTTCTGATGATTGTTTCTACTTCCTTGGTGTTAGTTGTGATCTCTCCCTTTTCATTCATAATTTTATTAATTTGGGCTTTCTCTCTTTTCTTCTGGATTAGTGTGGCCAATGGTTTATTGATCTTATTGATTCTTTCAAAAAACCAGCTTCTAGTTTCATTGATACGTTCTACTCTATCTCTGGTTTCTACCTCATTGATCTCAGCTCTAATCTTTATTATTTCCCTTCTTACGTGTGGAGTTGGTTTGATTTGTTGTTGATTCTCCAGTTCTTTAAGGTGGAGAGACAGCTGGTGTATTCTGGATTTTTCAATTTTTTTGAGGGAGGCTTGGATGGCTATGTATTTCCCCCTTAGGACCACCTTTGCTGTATCCCATAGGTATTGGACCAAAGTGTCTTCATTCTCATTGGTTTCCATGAATTGTTTAAGTTCTTCTTTGATCTCCTGGTTGATCCAAGCATTCTTAAGCAAGGTGGTCTTTAGCTTCCAGGTGTTTGAGTTCCTTCCAAACTTTTCCTTGTGATTGAGCTCCAGTTTCGAAGCATTGTGATCTAAGAATATGCAGGGAATAATCTCAGTCTTTTGGTATTGGTTGAGTCCTGATTTGTGACCCAGTATGTGGTCTATTCTTGAGAAGGTTCCATGTGCACTTGAGAAGAATGAGTATTCTGTTGTTTTAGGGTGGAATGTTCTGTATATATCTATGAGGTCCATCTGGTCCAATGTGTCATTCAATGCTCTTGTTTCTTTATTGATTTTCTGCTTCGATGATCTATTTCTGAAAGAGGCGTGTTAAGATCTACTATTAATGTATTCATATCAATATGACTCTTTATCTTGATTAATAGTTTTCTTATGTAATTGGCTGCTCCCATATTGGGAGCATAGATATTTACAATTGTTAGATCATCTTGGTGGATAGTCCCTTTAAGAATGATGTAGTGTCCTTCTGTATCTCTGAACACAGTCTTTAGTTTAAAATCTAATTTATCTGATATGAGAATTGCTACCCCAGCCTTCTTTTGAGGCCCATTGTCATGAAAGATGCTTCTCCATCCCTTCACTTTAAGTCTGGGTGTATCTTTAGGTTCAAAATGGGTCTCTTGTAGACAACATATGGATGGGTCCTGTTGTTTTATCCAATCTGCAACCCTGTGTCATTTTATGGGTGCATTTAGGCCATTCACATTGAGAGTGATTATTGATAGATACATTTTTGTTGACATCGTGTTACCTTTGAAGTCTTTCTTTCTGTAGATTGTCTCTATATTTCTGTTCAATGCTATTGTTAGGATTTTTCCTCTTTTATAGAACCCCCCCCTTAATATTTCCTACAGTGTCGGTTTGGTGGTTGCATAGTCTTTTAAGTCTTGGTGGTCTTGGAAACTCTTTATCTCTCCATCTATTTTGAATGTCAGTCTTGCTGGATAAAGTACTCTTGGCTGCATGTTCTTCTCATTTAGTGCCATGAATATATCTTGCCAGCCCTTTCTGTCTTGCCAGGTCTCTGTGGACAGGTCTGACGTTATTCTGATGGGCTTTCCTCTGTACGTAAGGAGCCTCTTTGTCCTAGTTGCTTTCAAGAGATTTTATCTACAATTATGATTTCTCATTTTTACTATCAGGTGCCTTGATGTTTTTTTGGAATCTATAATCTTGGGGGGTGACCGTTCTGCCTCTAGTACATGAACCCTGGTTCATTCTCGAGATTGGGAAAATTTTCATGAAGAACTTGTTCCACTATATCTTCTAGACTTCTTTCTTTCTCCTCCCCTTCAGGGATTCCAATAATTCTGACGTTGGAACGTTTCATGGCATCATTTATTTCCCTGATTCTGTTTTCGTGGCTTCTAAGCTGTTTGTTCCAGGCTTCCTCCTGATACTTTCTATCTTTTTGTCCTCCTGATCACTAATTCTATCTTCTATCTCAGTTTCTCTAGCTTTTAGAGAATTTAGATTAGATTGGAACTCATTGAGAGCATTGTGAACCTCATCCCCGGTGGCTTTCAGTTCTGCCCTAACATTGTGAACATCCTCCCTGGTGGCTTTCAGTTATGCCCTAATCAATTCCATTTGGTCATCCATGGCTTTCTCCAACCTAGCTATTGCCTGAATAATTGTTAGCCTGAATTCTCGTTCCGACATATTGTCTATGTTGATAGCCATTAGCTCCGTTGCAGAAGGCCCATCCTCTGTATTTTCCTTCTGTTGGGCATTCCTCCTCCTAGTCATTTTGGTGAGAGATGACTGAACGGATGTAGCTGGATGTATCGGCCGTGGTGCAGTCAAGGTGCACCCTGGAACGCTTCTGAGCAATCAGGATTCCCCACGCAAACGAGAGAAAAAAGAAAAGAAAAAGAAAAAAAAGAGAGAGATAGAGAGACAGGGAAAAAAGGGAAGATAAAAGAGAAGGTTCAGCCCAAATGGGCCCCAAGGTAAGATTTATGAAGTATACAAACAAAAACAGACAAACAAAAAGACTGATAAAAGTATATGACAAGAGAAAAAATATATTTATATATAAGCAAAATAAGGAAGAACCTCATCAAAAAGAACCCCAAGTATAAGATTTATATACTATCAGGACAAACACAAATACACAGAAACACTGGTGGAAGAAAAAGATGGGAGAGTGGTTATAAATTCTCAGTGTGGGAGAGAAAGGTTATTTTGATTCTTCCTGGATGTATTTGATATCTTTGTTAAAGGACTCAACTTTTCTAGGATAAAGGGGGATTAAAAATTGGTTTACCTATAGGGGTAGCATTGATTGGGGAAAGGGGATTACCTTGAAGTTTAACTCTATATGAATATTAGAAAATAAAAATAAAAAAGGAATAAACTAGACTAAACTAAACTAAAATTTAAAAAAAAATTAAAAAAATAGAAAAGCAAAAGAAAAACACAGGTGTATGTATGAAAAAGTCCAGGTTAGAAGGTTATTATGGAATTTGATGTACTGGACATCTCACTGTGATGGTAAGTAGGTTAAAAAATTATCTATATAAAAAAAATGAACCAGAATAGTGGGAACGAGTTAAAAATAAAAGTTGTATCTATGAAGTAGTGGTGGTTGTTTTCTTGTAGTCTTTTTTTTTTTTTTCTTTCCTGGTTGGTTTTCTGGGGGAGGGGCCTGCCACGTGGGTTTTCAGTCAATGATGTTCTCTGAGTTAAGTCCTCTTGCCCCCCTCAAGGGGGTGGGCTCTGAGGAAACCGGTTTTTTCAGGCTTTTGTTCTCTGGAGGTTTTTATGTTTGTTCAATTCTTTTCTCTTGCTGTGACAGCTTTTGATGGTTTTTGTAGGTTTAGAGGAAAGCAAACTGCACCCCGACCTTCCTCTCAGAGAGAAGCCCCAGTCTGCTCCCCTGTGGGTGCTGCAGAGCCCATATAAATTCCCCCTTGGCTGCTGGCAGAGCAGGTTCTGAGTCGCAGTTCCTGGGGACGCAGGATCTTCTGCTGTACCCAAAACCAGGGCAGCAGTGGCTGTCTGGGCAGCTCCAGACCGCCAGAGAGGTTCCAAGCAGCAATCCCACACTGAGATTTTCCTGCTGGCCTGGGCTGGGAGTGCCTGGTCTTTCCGGATCTAAGAGTGCCGGGCTTGCATGCACCTCTCTCAGGGGAGGGTGTGGGGCACTCGCATCTCAGGCTCTGTTAGGACAGCGTGACATTCTGCCATCTGGTGAGGCTCCCAGCCCCTCACAGGAGATGGACCCCAAGCGTTCTCGGGCGCGCTGGTGGCTCAGGGCCCAAGACCTGGTTTCTCCGCTGCACTCTCTCTGGCTTAGCGCCAGGGGAGGCTGTCCCGGATCCGGGGACTTAAGCCCCTGTCCCTAGCCGCCCCAATTCCCACAATTTCCCCCCGTGATCCTTTGCTCTTTTTGAGTACTTTCAACCAGACTCCAAATTAATGATGGTCCCCAGACACAGGGCACTCTCATATTGGGGTATTACTTTCTAGTCGGTTGCCTCTGGGGGCTCCCTCCCCATTTTGTTTATCTTCCGATATCAGTCCGACCTTCCCACTCCACTTTACCTGCCCACTGGCATCTTCTGCCCCTGTAGAGATCCAGACATGTATAATTCTGATCTCAGGCTGATTTCGTGGGTGAATCAGAGTTCTTTGGTAGGTAATCAGCTCACTTTAGGGTACAGGTTGAAACGGCGCCTCCTACTTCCCCGCCATCTTGTCTCTCCCTCTCTCTCTCTCTTTTTTTCTTTTTTCTTTCCTTTTGGTGGGGACTCTTGATTGCTCAGAAGCATTCCAGGGTGCACCCTGCCTGCACCATGGTCGATACATTCAGCTGCACATTCGTTCAACCATCTCTCACCAAAATGACTAGGAGACTAGGAGGAGGAATGCCCAACAGAAGAATAATTCAGAGACTGCGCCTTCTGCATCAGAGCTATTGGATATGGACATAGACAGTATGTTGGAAAGGGAATTCAGCCTAACAATTATCCAGGCAATAGCTAGGTTGGAGAAAGCCTTTGATTACAAAATGGAATTGATTAGGGAAGAAGTGAAAGCCACTAGGGATGATGTTCACAATGTTCTCAATGAGTTCCAATCTAATCTAAATTCTCTAAAAGCTAGGGTAACTGAGACAGAAGATAGAATTAGTGATCTGGAGGACAAACTGATAGAGAAAAAGGATCAGGAGGAAGCCTGGAACAAACAGCTTAGAAGCTACAAAAACAGAATTAGGGAAATAAAGGATGCCATGAAACATTCCAATGTCAAAATCTTTGGAAGATAAATGGGATGCCCCGGTGTCCCTTTGTCCCTGTGAGAGGGCAGGGTGTGTTCCATTGGCCTTGTGCACCACCAGTGAAATACCACTACTCTTAATGTTTTTTCACTGTCTTGGTGAGGCATGTGTGTGGGGGGGGAGCCCCAGGGGGTGTTATCTTCTGGTGCCAAGGGTCCAGCTGCAAAAAACAAACAAACAAACAAACAAAAAACAATCAAACAACAACAACAACAACAAAAAGAACCTTTGGGTGGCAGTAAAGGCTGTCCTAAGAGAGAATAAAATAGCAATACAAGTCTTTCTCAAGAAATAAGCAAGGTCTCAAATACACAACCTAACCTTACAACTAAGAGGCTGGAGAAAGAATGGCAGATAAAGCCTAAATCAGCAGAAGAGAATTAATAAACAGTAGAACAGAAATTAATGAAACAGAAACCAAATGAAGAGTAGAACAGATCAACGAAGGTAAGGGTTCATTCTTTGAAAGAATTAATAAGATCAATAAACTACTGGCCAGACTTTTCAAAAAAAGAAGAGAGGGGACCCAAACAAATAAAATCATGAATGAAAGAGGAGAAATCACAACCAACACACCAAAAATGTAAGTAATTATAAAAGCATTATGAGCAACTATATGCTGATAAATTAGGCAATCTTGAAGATATGGATAAATTCCTAGAAATTTATAAACTACCAAAACTGAACTAGGAAGAAATAGAAAACCTGAACACACCCATAACCAGCAAAGAAATGTAAGAAACAATGAAAAATTTCCCAAAAAACAAGAATCCAGGGTCAAATGTCTTCCCAGGCAAATTCTACCAAAAATTTACAGAAGAATTAATACTATTCCTCTGAAACTGCTTCACAAAATAGAAATGTCAGGAAAACTTACAAACTCATTCTATGAGGCCAGCATTACCTTGACTCCAAAACCAGACAAAGACCCCAATAAAAAGGAGAATTACAGACCAATATCCTTGATGAACATGGGTGCAAAAATTCTCATCAAGATACTAGCTAATAGGATCCAACAGTACATTAAAAGGATTATTCATCATGACCAAGTGTGATTTATTCTTGAGCTGCAGGGGTGGTTCAACGTCCAAAAATAATCAATGTGATACACTATAGTAATAAAAGAAAGGACAAGAACCAATCCTCTCAATTTATGTATAAAAACAATTTGGCAAAATAACCATTCTTTCTTTATTAAAACTCTCCACAGTGTAAGGATAGAGGGAACATACCTCAATATCATAAAAGCCATATACAAAAAAACCCCAGCAAATATCATCCTCAACAGGGAAAAACTGAGGGTTTTTCCTTTAAGGTCAGGAATAGGACAGGGGTGCTGGTATTATGCTAAGCAAAATAAGTCAGTCAGAGAAAGACAATTATCATATGATCTCACTGATATGTGGAATTTAAGAAACAAAACAGAGGATCATAGGGGAATAGAAGAAAAAATAAAACCAGATGAAATCAGAGAGGGAGACAAACCCTAAAAGACGTAATCAAAGATAAGAAACTGAAGGTTGCTGGAGGGGAGAAAGTGGGAGGGGATGGAGTAACTGGGTGATGGGCATTAAGAAAGGCACCTGATGTAATGAGCCACGGGTGTTATACACAACTGATGAATCACTGAACTCTACTTTGAAACCAATACAATATTTGTTAATTGAATTTATTTTTTTAATTTAAATTCAATTAGCTAACATAGAGTACATCATTAGTTTCAGATGTAGTATTCAATAATTTATTAGTTGAATTAATTGATTTTTTTATTATGTTCAGTTAGCCACTGTATAGTACACATCAGTTTCTGATGTAGTGTACAACAGATTAATCAGTTATGTATAACACCCAGTGCTCATCATAACCTGTGCCCTCCTTAATACTCATCACCCTGTAACCCCCTCCACCCATATCTCTGAAATCCTTGGTTTGTTTTCCAGGGTCCATAATCTCTCATGGTTCATCTCCCTCTCTGATTTCTCCCCCTTCAGATTTCCCTCCCTTACCCTATGGTCCTCTGTGCTATTGTTTATGTGAATTGAATTTAAATTAAAAAAAGGAACTGATTTCTGCACTTTGATTTCCTATCCTGCGATTTTGCTGAATTCCTGTGTGAGTTCAGCAATATTTTGGTGGAATTTTTTTTTTTCCAGATAGGCTATCACATCCTCTGCAAATTGTAAAAATTTGACTTCTTTCTTGCCAATTTAGATGCCTTTCACATCTTTTTGTTGTCTGATGGCTGAGGCTAAGACTTCCTGTATTGAGTTATATGGTAATTGGTAGAGTGGACATTCTTGTCTTGGTCCTAACTATAGGGGGGAAAGGCTCTCATTTTTTCCCAATTGAAGATGATATTAGCTGTGGGTCTTTCATATATGGCCATTATGATGTCAAAGTATGTTCCCTCTGTACTTACTTTATGGAGTGTTTTTATCAGGAAAGGATGCTGTATTTTGCCAAATGCTTTTTATGCATCTTCTGAGAAGATCATATGGTTCTTATCCTTTCTTTTATTAATGTGGTGTATCACATTGACTGATCTGTGGATGTTGAACTACCCCTGCAGCCCAGGAATAAATCCCATGCGGTCATGGTGAATAATCCTTTTATTGTACTGTTGGATCCTATTAACTAGTATCTTGATGAGAATTTTCGCATCCATGTTTATCAGAGATATTCATCTGTAAATCTCTCTTCTAGTGGGGTCTTTGTTTGGGGATCAAGGTAATGCTGGCCTTGTAGAATGAGTTTGTAAGTTTTCCTGACATTTCTAGTTTTGTAAAGCAGTTTCAGAAGAATATGTATTAATTCTTTAAATGCTTGGTAGCATTTCCTTGGGAAACCATTTAGCACTGTACTTGTGTTTGTTGAGAAATGTTTGATTACTGCTTCAGTTTCTTTCCTGGTTATGGGTGTGTTGAGATTTTCTATTTCTTTTTGCTTTAGTTTTGGTAGTTTCTATGTTTCTAGGGATTTATCCATGTCTTCCAGATTGCCTAATTTGTTGGCAGATCATTTTTCATAGCATTCTTTTATAATTATTTGTATTTCTGTGGTGTTGGTTGTGATGTCTCCTCTTTCATTCGTGATTTTATCTATTTGCGTCCTTTACCTTTCTTTTTGAATATCTGACTAGGTATTTATCAATTTTGTTAATTATTTTGAAAAACCAGCTCTTAGGTTTTAAATATCTTTCTACTCTTTTGTTCGTGTGTTTCTATATCATGTATTTCTGCTGTAATCTTATTTTCCTTCTTCTGCTGGTTTTAGACTTTATTTCCTGTTCCATTTCTAGCTCCTTTAGGTTTAACTTTACGTTTTGTGTTTGAGACTTTTGCTTTTCTAGTTAGGTCTGCACTGCAATGAACGTCCCTCTTAGGACTCCCTTTGCTGCATCCTAAAGATCTGCAGCTCTTGTGGTTTCATTGTCATTTGTTTCCATGTTTTTAAAAAATTCTTCTTTAATTTTTGGTTAAACCATTCATTTAAAAATATTTCATTTCTTTACTTGAGAGAGAGAGAGAGAGAGAGACAGTGGGAGAGAGCACAAGTGAGGGCTGGGGCAGGGGAAGAGGGTCACACAGACTCCTCGCTGATGGGGAGCTCAATGTGTGGCTTGATCCCAGGACCCTGAGATCATGACCTGAGCTGAAGTCAGACACATAACCCACTGAACCACCCAGGTGCCCAACCCATTTATTATTTGGTAGGATGTTTTTTAACCTCCATGTATTTGAGATCTTTTCACATTTTTTCTTGTGGTTGACTTCCAGTTTTATATTATTTTGGTCTTGAAATATGCATGATATGATCTCAATCTTTTTGTACTTGTTGAGGGCTGATTTGTGACCTAGTATATGATCTATTCTGTAGAAAATTCCATGTGAACTCAAGAAGAATATGTATTCTGCTGCTTTAGGATGAAGTGTTCTGAATATATCTGTTAAGTCCATCTGGTCCAGTGTGTCACTCAAAGTTCCTGTTCCCTTGTTGATCATCTGCCTAGATAATTTGTCCATTACTGTAAGTGGAGTTTTAAAGTCCTCTACTGTTATTGTGTTATTATAAATGAGTCTCTTTACATCTGTTATTAACTGATGTATACATTTGGGTGCTCCCAAGTTGGGGGCATAAATATTCACTATTGCAAAATCATCTTGATGCATAGACCCCTTAATTATGATATAAAGCCCTCATTCATCTCTTCTTATAGTCTCTATTTGAAAATCTAATTTGTCATATACAAATATGGCTGGCCTCCATCCCCCCATTTTTCAATATGCAGGTATCTTTAGGTCTAAAATGAATCTCTTGTAGGCAATGGATCTTGTTTTTAAAAAATCCATTCTGACATCCTATGTCTTTTGATTGGCACATTTTGTTCTCATTTACATTCTGAGTGATTATTGAAAGATTTGAATTTATTGTCATGGTGCTACTTGTAAAGTTTGCGGTTTTCATCATGTTCTGTGGTCTTTTCTAGTCTGTTGCTTTTGGTCTTTTTTTCTCCACTCAAAGAGTCTCCCTTAAAATTTCTTGCAGGCCTGGTTTAGTGGTCATGAACTCCTTTAGTTTTTGTTTGTCTGAAAAACTCTTCATCTCTCCCTCATTCTGAATGACAGTACTGCTGGATAAAGAATTCCTTGTTCTCTATTTTCCCCATTCAGCATGTTGAGTATATCCTTTCTTCTGGCCTGCCAAGTTTCTGTGAACAAATCTGCAGTAAACCTGATCTTCCTTCTCTTGTAGAGTAAGGCCTTTCCCCCCCTTGCTGCTTTCAAGAATCTTTCCTTGTCTGTGTATTTTGTGAATTTGACTGTGATATGCATTGGTGATGTTGAATTAATGGGAGTTCTCTGTGCTTCTTGGATTTTGATGTCTGCATTCTTCCCCATATTAGGGAAGTTTTTATCTATAATTTGTTCAAATAAACCATCTGCCCTTTTTTCTCTCTCTTCATTTTCTGGGACTCCTATGAAACAAATGTTAATACAGTTTAATAAGTTTCTGATTTCCCTAAGCCTACCTTCATGATCCATTACCTTTCTTTCCCTCTTGTTTTCAGCTTTATTATTTTATAATTTTATCTTCTATATAGCTGAATTATTCCTCTACTCATCTATCCTCCATTTTATGACCTGCATTTGGGTTTGCATCTCCGTTTTAGTATTTTAATTTTGGTCTTAATAGATTTTAATTCATTTACATTAAATTTAATGTACATTACATTAATTTAAATCTCTACATTAAGAGATTCTTTATTTTCTTCTGATTTTTTTCAAGGCCAACTAAGATCCTTATAATTGTTGTTTTTAAATTCTCATCCAGACATCTTTTTTATATCTGTATTGATTCAATCCCTGGCCACTTGTTCTACTTCCTGTTCTTTTTTTTGGTATGAATTCCTCTGCCTTATCATTTTTTCCATTTTTCAAAAAAAAAAAAAAAAAGAAAAGAAAACAAACTAGATCCTGGTTGTGTTTTGGTCTGTTTGTTAAAAAAAGCTAGATTCTGCTGAGTGAAATAAGTCAAGCAGAGAGAGTCAATTATCATATGGTTTCACGTATTTGTGGAGCATAACAAATAGCATGGAGGACAAGGGGACTTAGAGAGGAGAAGGGAGTTGAGGGAAATTGGAAGGGGAGCTGAACCATGAGAGACTATGGACTCTGAAAAACAATCTGAGGGTTTTGAAGGGGTGGGGGGTGGAAGGTTGGGGGAACCAGGTAGTGGGTATCGGAGAGGGCACAGATTGCATGGAGCACTGGGTGTGGTGCAAAAACAATGAATACTGTTAAGTTGAAAATAAATTAAAAAAATTTAAAAAAGAAAGAAAATAAAGTCAGACAATGTTTGAAACCCTTAAAAAAAAAAAGCTAGATTCCCCCCCAAAGAGAAGAAGAAGCTAGATCTCAAAAAAAAAAACAAGAAAATAAAAGAGAAGGATAATATATATATAATCTTTCTTTTATATATAAATATATTTTTAAAATATATAAAATATACAATATATATTATATATAAAATATATATTATAAAATATATAAATGTGTTTATATATTTTATATATTGCTAAAAATAATAAACAATTAAAAAGGGAATAAAATAATTAAAAGAGAAATAAGAAGGAAAGTAGATTCTATTTCCTCTAGAGATGAGGCTTTGTAGTACTCTATGATCAGTACACTTGTGTATGAGTTGTTTCTGCTTGTCTTATGGGGGAGAGGCCTCATGCTGATTCTCAGGTGGGCTTGCCTAAGTGGAGATATACTTGCAAGGTGCAGAGGGTGGGCTTGGTGTATGCTGCTCCAACCTCTGTTAGATGGAGGTTTGCTCCCTTAAGAATTTTAGCACTGATGGGTGGGTGAAAATTATAGAACCATGCTCTCTAGCCCTGGAGCTGAGAGTTTACATCCACCACTCTTCAGGAAGCCTTCACAGAAGTGCAATCACCCCCTCTTGAACCTGCCTTTCTTCAGATCCATGCCTTCACCCTGCCTGTGTCTGTGTTGTTTATCTCAGGTGTGTGGCTGGGTTTCAAAATTAAGATTTTAGGGACTTCTAGGGTGAAGACCCAAGCTAGTCCTCTGGGTCAGGGTCTCATGGCTCTTTAGCCATCTTCTGGCCCATCCCAAGAAAGTGGTCATGTTACTGCACAGCAATTTAGAGCTTGTGCCAAGAAGAAGAGAACTGGGATCTGGTATCACTACCCTCAGCTGGATTCCCTCCTCCTATGCCTAGAAACAGTGTAGCTTGTTGGCACGACTCATTCTTCTTGTGACACAGGGCATTCTCAGACCATGCTGTCCATTTCCCAGTCCCTGCCCTCCTTCCCCACTAAAGTGCCTTTAAGCCAGTCATGACTGGTGGTGGCTGACTTATAAAACTTCAGATTTTATGCTCTGTTGCTTATAATACCATGTGGAGTCTTGGTAAGCAGGGCTCCCTCCTCTCCTCAGCCCTCAAAGGTCTTATCTCCCCCAAATCCATTCTCTGCACCTCCTACCTTCCAGAAGGTGCTTGCCTTTCTACTTGTAGACTTGCATTTTTGTTCTTTCAGCCTTCAGGTTGATTTATTGGGTGCTCAGATTGTTTTGATAATTATCTAGCTGTGTCCAAGGGATGAGGGAAGTTTATGTTCCCCCTACTCTTCTGTCATCTTAACTTCTCCTCAAATCATATTTGAAGAGATCAACCTTGTAGTGAGACTTAAATTTCAATTCTTTCTTCTGTACTTAAAAGTCATAGCATGCGTGGAACAAACAATTCTAAAATTTGTATGGAACTACAAAAGACCCCAAATAGTCCAAATAATGGTGAAAAAGAAATGCAAAGCTGGAAACATCACATTTCTAGACTTCAAGCTATATTACAAAACTGTAATCATCAAGACAGGATGGTACTGACACATAAACAGACATATAGATCAGTGGAACAGAATAAAGAACCCATAAATGGACTCTCAACACTATGGTCAACTAACCTTTGACAAAACAGGAAAGAATATCCAATGGAAAAAAGATAGTCTTTCAACAAATGGTGTTGGAGAAATCAGACAAGTACCATGTAAGAGGATGAAACTGGACAAATTTCTTACACCATACACAAAAATAAATTCAGGAGCATCTGGCTGGCTCAGTCAGTTGAGCATCTGCCTTTGTCTCAGGTTGTAATCCCAGATTCCTGGGATTGAGCCCTGCTCAAGCTCCTGGCTTGGTGGGGAGTCTGTTTCTCTCTCTCCTACTCCCCCTGCCTGTGCTCTCTCTCTCTTTTTCTGTAAAATAAATAAACAAATTAAATGAATAAATAAATACTTTTTTAATAATTCAAAATGGATGAAAGACCTAAGTGTGACACAGGAATCCATCAAAATCATGGAGGAGAACACAAGTAGCAACCTCTTTCACCCTGGCCCCAGGAACTTCTTCCTAGTCATGTCTCCAAAGGCAAAGGAAACATGAGCAAAAATAAACTTTTGGGACTTCATCAGGATAAAAAGCTTTTACACAGCAAAGTAAAGAATCAACAAAACTAAAAAGCAACCTATGTAATTGGAGGAGATATTTGCAAATGACATATCAGATAAAGGCTTAGTATCCAAAGTATCCAAAACTATAGTTTGGAAACTATAGTATCCAAAAACTATAAAGAACTTATAAAACTCAACATCCAAAAAACAAATAATCCAGCCATGAAATGGGCAGAAGATATGAGCAGACATTTCTCCAAAGAAGATATACAAATGTCCAACAGGCATATGAAAAAATGCTGAACATCACATGGCATCAGGGAAATAGAAATCAAAACCACAATAAGATACCACCTCACACTGGTCAGAATGGATAAAATTAACAAGCCAGGAAATGACAGATGTGAGTCTTAACTCTATGGAATGAATTGAGAGTTGCTGGAGGGGAAGTGATTGGGTGATGCGGTAATTGGGTGTTGGGCATTAAGGAGGACACTTGATGTAATGAGCATTGAGTGTTATATGCAACTGATGAATCACTGAATTCTACCCCTGAAACTAATAATACACTATATGTTAACTAACTTGAATTTAAACAAAACAAAACAAAAACCCATATCATCTTATCCACAAATATGAAGTCAAGAATTTATAAGATAAAATAATGTAAAAAATGACATAATATATTTAAAATGTGGGGAGGGGGAATAGAAATTTAGTTATTTTAAGATGGGTTCAAACTTAAGTGATCATCAACTTAATATAAGCTACTATACACATGATATTATATATAAAACTAATAGAAAAAAACCAAAAATCTAAAGTAGATATTAAAAAGAAAAAAAAATAGAAGAATAACACTAGAGAAAAACATTTAACCACAAAGGAAGAATGCAAGAGATGGATGAAGGAAGCAGAGAAGAACTATAAAAACAATTATAAAACAATTAATAACTGGCAATAAGTATCTATCATTAATAACGCTAAAGGTAAATATTTTAAATACTTTAATCCAAAGACATAGAATTACTGAACATATAAAAAAGCAAGACCCATATGTTTTCTACAAGAGATTCACTTCAGACCTAAAGACACAGGCAGATTAAAAATGGATTATCATATGGTTTCACTTATATGTGGAGCATAACAAATAGCATGGAGGACATGGGGAGATGGAGAGGAGAAGGGAGTTGAGGGAAATTGGAAGGGGAGGTGAACCGTGAGAGACTATGGACTCTGAAAAGCAATCTGAGGGTTTTGAAGGGGTGGGGGTGGGAGGTTAGGGGAACCAGGTGGTGGGTATTAGGGAGGGCACGTATTGCATGGAGCACTGGGTGTGGTGCAAAAACAATGAATACTGTTACGCTGAAAAGAAATAAAAAAAAATAAAAAAAATAAAAGTGGAGGCATGAAAAAACATTAAAATGTAAATGGAAATAAAGAAAACTAGAGTATAAGAAGCAAAACAGGAAAAACAATATGTAAATTCCTCAGAAAGTTAAAAAATAGAGCTACCCTATGATCTAGTAGTTGCACTATTTGGTATTTACCCTCCAAATTAAAAAAAAAAACAAAACACACACCACTAATTCAAAGGGATACATGCACCTCTATGTTTATAGCAGCATTATTTACAATAGCCAAATTATGGAAGCAGCCCATGTGTCCAGCAATAGATGAATGGATAAAGAAGATGTGGTTCATATGTACAGTGGAATATTATTCAGCCATAAGAAGAATGAAATCTTGCTATTTGCAATGACATGGATAGAGCTAGAGAGTATAATGCCAAGGGAAATAAGTTAGTCAGAAAAAGACAAATACCGTATGATTTCACTCATATGTGGAATTTTTTTTCCTTTGCTCATTTGTCTTGTTTCTTAGGGTTAGACAAATGAGCAAAGGAAAAAGATAGAGAAAGAAAGAGAGAGAGAAAGGAACAGACTCTTAACTGTTGATAAACTGATAGTTATCAGAGGAGAGATGGGTTGTGGGAATGGGTTAAATAGGTGATGGGGATTAGGGAGTGCATTGTGAAGAACACTGAGTGTTGTATGGAAGTGTTGAATCACTACGTTGTACACCTGAAACTAATATTACACTACTTGTTAACTAACTGAAATTTGAATAAAAACTTAAAAAAGAGTAAAACTATTTAAAAAGTCTACAGTATCTTTTTATATTTTATTATATTTTATTTTTTCACTGTTCCAAGATTCATTGTTTATGCACCACGTCCAGTAATGCATGCAATATGTGCCCTCCTTAATACCCACCACGGGCTCACCTAACTGCCCCCTCCAAAACCCTCAGTTTGTTTCTCATGGTTCGTGGTCCACAGTCTCTCATGGTTCTTCTTCCCCTCTGATTTCCCCCAACTCACTTCTCTCCTCCCAATGTCCTCCATGTTATTCCTTATGCTCAACAAGTAAGTGAAACCATATGATAATTGACTCTCTCTGCTTGACTTATTTCACTCAGCATAATCTCCAGTCCCATCCATGTTGATACAAAAGTTGGGTATCCATCCTTTCTGATGGAGGCATAATATTCCATTGTATATATGGACCATATCTTCTTTATCCATTCGTTTGTTGAAGGGCATCTCTTTCCATAGTTTGGCAACTGTGGCCATTGCTTCTATGAACAGTGGGGGAAGAGATGGCCCTTCTTTTCACTACATCTGGGGTAAATACCTAGCAATGCAATTTCAGGTCATAAGGTAGTTCTATTTTTAATTTCTTAAGAAATCTCCACACTGTTTTCCAAAGTGGCTGCACCAACTTGCATTCCCACAAACAGTATATGAGGGTTCCTCCTTCTCCACATCCTCTCCAACACTTGTTTACTGTCTTAAATTTTGGTCATTCTAACTGGTGTAAGGTGCTATCTCAATGTGGTTTTGATTTGAATCTCCCTGATGGCTAATGATGGTGAACATTTTTTCATGGGTTTGTTAGCCATTTGTATGCCTTCTTTGGAGAAGTGTCTGTTCATGTCTTCTGCCCATTTTTGGATGTGATTATCTGTTTATTTTGACTTATCTGTTTCTTTCTCTTATACCATGCACAAAGATAAACTCAAAATGGATAAAAGACCTCAATGTGAGGCAGGAATCTATCAAAATCCTAGAGGAGAACATAGGCGGTAACCTCTTTGACATCAGCCACAGCAACTTCTTTCAAGACATGTCTCCAATGACAAAGGAAACAAAAGCAAAAATGAACTTTTGGGACTTCATCAAGATCAAAAGCTTCTGCACAGCAAAGTAAATAGTCCAAAAAACAAAGAGGCAACCCACGGAATGGAAGAAGATATTCATAAATGACACTACAGACAAAAGGCTGATATCAAAGATCTATAACGAACTCCTCAAACTCAACACACACAAAACAGATAATCACGTCAAAAAATGGGGAGAAGACATGAACAGACATTTCAAAAAGAACATATACAAGTGGCTATCAGACATGCGAAAAATGTTCATCATCATTAGCCGTCATGGAGATTCAACTCAAAACCACATTGAGATATCACCTTACACCAGTTAGAATGGCAAAAATCAACAAGACAGTAAACAACAAGTTTGGAGGGGATGTGGAGAAAGGGGAACCCTCTTTCACTGTTGGTGGGAATGCAAGTTGCTGTAGCCACTTTGGAAAACAGTGTGTAGATTCCTTAAGAAGTTAAAAATAGAGCTTCCCTATGACCCTGCAATTGCACTGCTGGGTATTTACCCCAAAGATACAGATGTAGTGAAAAGAAGGGCCATCTCTACCCCAATGTTCACAAAATTTTTATTTATTCTTCTGTGTTATATTTTCTTTAGATTTTGTCTTAAAGATTTTGACCTTTCTAATTTTACCTCTAGGAATTCATAGGGAATACTTTTTTTAAACCAAAATTGATTAATAAATACTGTTAATTATTTAATACTCAACATGATGTTTAATGATTTTTATATTTAACATTTCTTGTATATCAACCCTTCTATTAAGTCAATCTATGTAATTCTGACAGATCATGAATTATTCTTGCATATTTCTGCCATCTTTACATATGGCTCAAAACCTTATTTTACCTATGGTTATTCTTCTTACTTTGCTTATCATTTCCCCCAATCTCCCTTTGGTTTCACATTAATTTTCAGATCCCTCTGACTCTCACTTCCTGGAGTGACCTTTTAATTTTATTTAGAATTCACTAGACATATATAGTATATTTATTAATATACTCTGTATATCCATTAACTAATTATTATAGTTTTTTCTTAATACTTTCCATTTTAACTTGTATACTGGACTTAAAAGTTGTTTACATATTATTTCCTCCACATACTTGTGTTTCATGGTAAGGATAATGTGGAAAAAATTGTGTCTAGTAAAAATATTTATTTGTATTTCCCACAGCAGAATCCCTTGCTTTAGGCTCTACTCAGTAGATACTTTAGGCTCTACTCAGTTGTGTGCATGGCTGGATGATAATGCTTGCAAAAATTAATTTGCATATATATACTACCAAGTCTTAAAATCCAAGACTGGGTAATGCCTTGTTTGAATAAACTTACTATGATATTCTTGTCTCTATTGATTTCCATAACAGGAAAAAATAACAGAGTAGGCCATATTGTTATAAGGGAACATAACTGAAATTGTTCTTACTTTTAGGGACAACTACCTTTTGCTGTAGTAGGGAGTATGGATGAAGTTAAAGTTGGAAAAAGAATGGTCAGAGGCCGTCAGTACCCTTGGGGAGTTTTACAAGGTAAATGTGATGAAAGTGAGCAGGTTTGCTCTGGAAAGTGTGTGTGTGTGTGTGTGTGTGTGTGTGTTCTCATAGTCTTAAAATATTATAACTTGAGTCAATATTGGTAGTTGTTGCTAAAGAATAAATGAAGGGTTACTCATGAAGAGCACAAATTCTTTTCCATTTAAGTGAATTCTTACTTTGACTATAATTTATTCTCATAGGAGTTTCCTAAGTGGTACTTTAGAAAAATATTCACAGATGTTTGTTAGAACCTCTTCATTTACCCCAATCTGACATATGCATGCTATCTCTCTATGCATACAGAATTACATTCAGAATGTTGGAAAGTGACATGAACAAAAGAACTTTGAACAACATTGAAACATAAATAACAGTGTTTAAAACCTGTTGCATAAATTAATTACTGCTTAATTTATAAAGCATTTTTGAGAGGTTACTAGACAAAAAGGATGGTAAACTATTTTTAAAGTAAAGAAAGGTAATTTACCTTTGGAAACATTATGCTTAAATATTTATTAGCTATCTAACATTGTGATGGTTGAAATAGTATAACAGGCAGTCATTTATTCTCTGGTTTATATAGTTGTAATACAAATTATTGGGGATTAGATTATCTCCACTTGTACTAAGTTTCCAAAATATTATTTTATTAATTGGTTTCTTAAAAATTAAATATATGAAACATACTTATAAACAATATATCTTAATGAATATTAAATTTGGTTGCAATATCATGCACAATAAAATATATATAATGCTCAGTAGTCTGGATATGACAAACACAGGAGAGAGCCATGTAAATTTGTTGATTGATTTTAAATATTGCTAATTTGGTTTCATGAATATGGGATATATATACTATTTGAGAACTAAATCATGCATAATTTTAATGCCCTCATGGTAACAGGATTTACATTAATGAAATTATTTACTTTAGTGAAATTATATAACAGTCTTTGTTAGGGCTCTGTGAAATACCTTGGGTGCAGTTTGTAAAATGCTAACAATCATTAACAAAAAACTACACTGTACACTAATTAACTACACCGTAACTAATTAACAAAAACTACACTGTACACTAATATGAACGTTAATTCAGTTCCTTATTTATTCATTGGCTAATAAATATAAAGCAAATGTCCTTATCCAAAAATAAACTCTGCCTATAATAGACATATACCATATAATCATAGTTACAGTTACAAAGAATTATATCTATTAATTATAAAAATCACTTAGCTGTTATTTTAAATGTGCTTTTCATGCATATGTTCACTCAGGAATACTTATTGGGTGTCAAGGATTGGTAATGGGTGGTGTTGTTTTCTTATTTTTCTGCCTAGTGGAAAATGAAAATCACTGTGATTTTGTCAAGCTCCGGGATATGCTTCTTTGTAAAAATATGGAAGACCTGAAAGAACAAACGCACATTCAGCATTATGAACGCTATAGGTGCTGCAAACTGAAGAAAATGGGCTTTACTGATGTGGGTCCAGACAACAAGCCACTTAGGTGAGTGGAGAAGATCTTGTCAGAACAAGCTAATGGGTAATTTAGAAATCCCTTACAACCATGAGATTCAATCATTTGGGAATGAGAATAACTGTACATTTCACATTCTGGGTCATCCTGAATTATATGTTTATTAATCATCACAGATGGATAGAGTTATTAGCAGCAATGTAATTCAAGGGACCACTTATATGCTCAAATATGAGTATTCACTATGAATATATGCTGAAATGTGTTTCCAAAAGAAAAATATTATTGTTTTCATTTTTGTATTTTATATGAAATAGATGTTCATGAAGGAGATTTTCAAAATTGGCAAAGATTAATAAAGATTGGCAAAGGATATTGAGAAGGATGGCAAAGGGCATTGAATGTTGGATGAAGGAAAGAGGAAAAGCAACAGTAATATTGTAGAAGTCAAATGAAAATAGTTTAAGAGCAGGTGTATTTAGTTATATTTAAGAGGAATAGGATTTGTACTGCAAAGGATGACAGTGTGGAATGAGCAGGTATATTGATTTTTTAGGTACTTTGAAGACAAACAAAATTGAACTGACTGTCTTTGAATTAAATTTTGAAAGATATATGACTTAATTTTTATACTTTTATTTTGGGAGAAGAGATGGACTTTTTAATAAAGATGTGCAAACCAGATTTTTTTCACTCAAAGTCAATTTTTAAAAATGAAGTATAGTTGATACCCAATATTACATTATTCTCAAGTGTACACATAATTATTTGAAAACTTTATACATTATGCTATGCTTACAAGTATAGCCACCATTTGTCACCATACAACACTATTATGATACCACTGACTATATTTCCTATGCTGTACCTTTCATCCCATGACTTTTTATACCATAACCAGAGGCCTGTACCTCCCACTCCCTTTCACCTATTTTTGTCAATCTCCCATTATCCTTCCCCTTGGCAATCACCAGTTTGTTTTCTGGATTCATTCTTTTGTTTCTCCTTTTCTTATTTGTTTATTTATTCATTTGTTTTGTTTTTTAGTTTCCACATATAAATGAAATTATATGGTATTTTTCTTTCTGTGTCTGACATTTCCCTTAACATAGTACCCTTAGGTCCATTCATGTCACAAATAGCAAGATTTTTTTTAAGGTTGAGTAATATTCTGTACACACACACACACACACACACACATACACACACCACATTTTATTTATCCATTCTCCTATTGATGGAAAATTAGTTTGCCTCCATATCTTGGCTATGGTAAATAATGCTGAAATAAACACAAAAATTCATATATTTCATCTATTTTTTAAAATTAATATTTCACTTTCTTTGGATAAATAACCAGTAGTGGAATTCCTGGAATGTATGGCATTTCTATTTTTAATTTTTTAAAAGATTTTATTTATTTATTTGACAGAGAGAGAGAGAGATCACAAGTAGGAGAGAAACAGACAGAGAGGGAGTGGGAAGCAGGCTCCCCTCTGAGCAGAGAGCCTGATGTGGGGCTCGATCCCAGGACCCTGGGATCATGACCTGAGCCGAAGGCAGAGGCTTTAACCCACTGAGCCACCCAGGTGCCCCTATTTTTAATTTTTAAAGGAACCTCCATACTTTTTTCCACAGTGGCTACACTAATTTACATTCTAGCCAACAGTGCATGAGGGTTCCTCTTTGCCACATCTTTACCAACATTTTAAAATTTTTGTCTTTTTGATTCTAACAATTCTGACAGTTGTAAGGTGATATCTCATTGTGATCTGATTTGCATCTCCCTAATGATAATAATGTTGAGCATTTTTTCATGTTTTCTGGCCATCAGTATATTTTCATTGGAAAAAAGTTTATTCATGTTCTTTGCCCATTTTTTATCAGTTTATTATTTTTTTAGTGTTGAGTCATATAAGTTCTTTATATATTTTGGTTATTAACCTTTTATCAGATATATCATTTGCAAATGATTTTTTCCCATCCATTAGGTTGCCTTTTTGTTTTGTTGATGGTTTCCTCCACTGTACAAAAACCTTTTATTTTGGTGTAGCCACAATAGTTTATGTTTGCTTTTGTTTCTTTTGCCTGAGGAGTCATAGCTAGAAAATGTTGGTAAAAAAATGTTAGCCAACATCCAGGAGATTACTGCTTATTTTTTCTCCTGGGACTTTTATGGTTTCAGGTTTCACATTTTGGTATTTAATTAATTTTGAGGTTCTTTTTGTGTATGGTATAAGAAACTGGTCCAGTTTCATGCTCTTGCATGTAGCTGTTCAGTTTTTCAGTACCAGCTATTGAAGGGACTATCTTTCCCCCATTGTATATTATTGCCTCTCTTGTCATATATTAATTGACCATATAAACCTGGGTCTGTTTTTGGGCTCTCTATAATGTTCCGTTTATCTATGTATCTGTTTTTGTGCTACTACCATATTATTTTGATTATTTTAGCAATGATGGTGATGATGATGATGCCTGGCTTTAATTAATTAATTAATTAATTAATTTATTTAAAAGATTTTATTTATTTGACAGACAGAGATCACAAGTAGGCAGAGAGGGAGACAGAGAGAAAGAGGAGGAAGCAGGCTCCCTGCTGAGCAGAGAGCCCGATGTGGGACTCGATCACAGGACTCTGGGATCATGACCTGAGCCGAAGGCAGAGGCTTTAACCCACTGAGCCACCCAGGCACCCCTGGCTTTATTTTTTTTTATTTTTAGAAGACTTTTAAAATTTATTTGTCAGTGAGTGAGAGACAGAGAGAGCAAAATTGGGGGGGGGTGATAGGCAGAGAGAGAAGCAGACTCCCTGCTGAGCAAGGAGTCCAATGTGGGACTCAGTCCCAGAACCCTAGGATCATGACCTGAGCCAAAGGCAGATGCTTAACTGACTGTCCCACCCAGGCATCCCTGCCCAGATTTATTTTAAATAAGAACCTTATAAAGTAGAGGTTTCCCCAAATTTTATTATCAAAAGATGTGAAGTAGTATGATATATTGAAAAATGATGATAACAAGAAATCACTAATACAACGTTTTAAACTTCTACTCCTCTTCAGACATACAGTCTATATATCCTTCAATACTAAAACTCACTTTTTTACATCTCGTGACATAAAAATTTCTATTTCTATACATGAAGAAAATGTTGGTAAATGTCCTTACATGGGACTTAACATACAATATATATTTTTACAGGTTTATTTATATTACCATTTTAATATGATAGTAATAAATTATTTTTTATAGTTTTCAGGAGATCTATGAAGCCAAAAGACAAAAGTTCTATGATCAATGTCAGAGGGAAGAAGAAGAACTGAAACAAAAGTTTATGCAGCGAGTAAAGGAGAAAGAAACAACATTTAAAGAATCTGAAAAAGAGGCAAGTATGCTAATCTGGTATAATTTGTATTCATTTTTAGGTGTATTAATCTCAGGTGTATTTTTTAGGTGTATTTGATGATTTTAGAGAATATTTTCTATTTTTCAAAAGATAGCTATTTACGATATGATTATCTGTTCTGTGTGTGTTGAGTTTGAGAAGTTCTTTATAGATCCTGGATATCAACCTTTTGTCTGCACTGTCATTTGCAAATATCTTCTCCCATTCCGTGGGTTGCCTCTTTGTTTTCTTGACTGTTTCCTTTGCTGAGCAGAAGCTGTTGATCTTGATGAAGTCCCAAAAGTTCATTTTCACTTTCGTTTCCTTTGCCTTTGGAGACAGATCTTGAAAGAAGTTGCTGTGGCTGATATCAAAGAGGTTACTGCCTATGTTCTCCTCTAGGATTCTGATGGATTCCTGCCTCACGTTGAGGTCTTTTATCCATCTTGAGTTTATCTTTGTGTACGCTGTAAGAGAATGATCGTGTTTCATTCTTCCACATATAGCTGTCCAGTTTTCCCAGCACCATTTATTGAAGAGACTGTCTTTTCAAAAAATGGGCAGAAGACGTGAACAGACACCTCTCCAATGAAGACATACAAATGGCTATCAGACACATGAAGAAATGTTCATCATCACTAGCCATCAGGGAGATTCAAATTAAAACCACATTGAGATACCACCTTACACCAGTTAGAATGGCCAAAATTAGCAAGACAGAAAACAACGTGCGTTGGAGAGGATGTGGAGAAAGGGGAACCCTCTTACACTGTTGGTGGGAATGCAAGTTCATGCAGCCACTTTGGAGCACAGTGTGGAGATTCCTCAAGAAATTAAAAATAGAGCTTCCCTATGACCCTGCAATTGCACTACCGGGTATTTACCCCAAAGATACAGATGTAGTGAAAAGAAGGGCCATCTGACCCCAATGTTTATAGCAGCAATGGCCACGGTCGCCAAACTGTGGAAAGAACCAAGATGCCCTTCAACGGACGAATGCATAAGGAAGATGTGGTCCATATACACTATGGAGTATTATGCCTCCATCAGAAAGGATGAATACCCAACTTTTGTAGTAACATGGATGGGACTGGAAGAGATTATGCTGAGTGAAATAAGTCAAGCAGAGAGAGTCAATTATCATATGATTTCACTTATTTGTGGAGCATAACAAATAGCATGGAGGACATGGGGAGATGGAGAGAAGGGAGTTGAGGGAAATTGGAAGGGGAGGTGAACCATGAGAGACTATGGACTCTGAGAAACAATCTGAGGGTTTTGAAGGGGTGGGGGGTGGGAGGTTGGGGGAGCCAGGTGGTGGGTATTAAGGAGGGCAGGTATTGGATGGAGTACTGGGTGTGGTGCAAAAACAATGAATACTGTTATGCTGAAAAGAAATTTAAAAAAAGATAGCTATTTATGTTATAGGTTTGAATACAAGCTTTAAAAATTAGAATCAGCAATTTTATTTTATTCTAGAATATCTAATTCTCTTTTTTAAAAAATGAAAACAATTTTGTATGACCTATTTACCTTTATTTTATCTTATAATTTGAATTTTCAAGAATAAATTTTAATTTATAGCAAATTCAAGCTACTGACTTCCGTGAAGAGTCATTACTCTCTAACAGTGCTACTGCATTAGAAAATTTTCTTCCCTTTTATAAGTAAGTGGATAAATATTCACTAACATAAGACCTCAAGAACTTTTAGTTGATGAATCATGTGAGTTTCATTTCATTTCTTTATGTTTCCAAAGAAATTAAAAAAAGACTACTTATATAATTTTGATTATTTGCACCAATGCCTTTTTAACAAAAATATATTTGGAATCAAAAATATCATTCTCTCAAGTGAATGTGGTTTTAACTTAAGAATTTAGTTTAGAGCAGAAATAGGTAAATTGAACTTTTTCAATAGAAGCAAGATAGTGACTAGGTGCTGTATACCAGATGTCTCAATCATGGTTAATTGAACTATAAGTAATAAAAATTCTGTTATCTTAAAGATAAAGGTAAAATTTAGAAGTATTCAAGGGTTTCCTATGGAATCTAAGAACAGACAGTATAGCTGGATCTTAGGATAACTTAAACCCAGAGTACAAAGTGACCAAAAACCAAATCAATAATTTAAATCCTCTGTTTTTTCCCCTACCTTATTTGTGTACATCTGTTTTTCTCCAGTTCTTCAGTTATATCTTCCCTCAAGAAAAACCATACAAAAATTGGTTGTGCAAACTGAGGAGTTGGCAAAATTCTTTTTTTTTTTTTAATTTTTTTATTTTTTTCAGCATAACAGTATTCATTATTTTTGCACCACACCCAGTGCTCCATGCAATCCGTGCCCTCTACAATACCCACCACCTGGTGCCCCCAACCTCCCACCCCTCACCCCTTCAAAATTCTCAGATCGTTTTTCAGAGTCCATAGTCTCTCATGGTTCACCTCCCCTTCCAATTTCCCTCAACTCCCTTCTCCTCTCCATCTCCCCTTGTCCTCCATGCTATTTGTTATGCTCCACAAATAAGTGAAACCATATGATAATTGACTCTCTCTGCTTGACTTATTTCACTCAGCATAATCTCTTCCAGTCCCGTCCATGTTGCTACAAAACTTGGGGATTCATCCTTTCTTTCTTTTTTTTTTTTCTTTTTTTTTTCCAGCTTTATAAACATATATTTTTATCCCCAGGGGTACAGGTCTGCGAATCGCCAGGTTTACAC
The DNA here is from genome assembly GCF_902655055.1 of Lutra lutra. Taxonomy (NCBI): domain Eukaryota; kingdom Metazoa; phylum Chordata; class Mammalia; order Carnivora; family Mustelidae; genus Lutra; species Lutra lutra. The sequence goes on along the minus strand of NC_062295.1, from coordinate 24,563,172 downwards.
ACTTCACAACACTCACCATAGCACATACCCTCCCCGATATCCATAACCCCACCCCCTCTCCCAACCCCCTCCCCCCATCAACCCTCAGTTTGTTTTGTGAGATTAAGAGTCACTTATGGTTTGTCTCCCTTCCAATCCCATCTTGTTTCATTTACTCTTCTCCTACCCCCTCGACCCCCCATGTTGCATCTCCTCTCCCTCATATCAGGGAGATCATATGATAGTTGTCTTTCTCCGATTGACTTATTTCGCTAAGCATGATACCCTCTAGTTCCATCCACATCGTCGCAAATGGCAAGATTTCATTTCTTTTGATGGCTGCATAGTAATCCATTGTGTATATATACCACATCTTCTTTATCCATTCGTCTGTAGATGGACATCTAGGTTCTTTCCATAGTTTGGCTATTGTAGACATTGCTGCTATAAACATTCAGGTGCACGTGCCCCTTCGGATCACTATGTTTGTATCTTTAGGGTAAATACCCAGCAGTGCAATTGCAGGGTCATAGGGTAGTTCTATTTTCAACATTTTGAGGAACCTCCATGCTGTTTTCCAGAGTGGTTGCACCAGCTTGCATTCCCACCAACAGTGTAGGAGGGTTCCCCTTTCTCTGCATCCTCGCCAGCATCTGTCATTTCCTGACTTGTTAATTTTAGCCATTCTGACTGGTGGGAGGTGATATCTCATGGTGGTTTTGATTTGTATTTCCCTGATGCCGAGTGATATGGAGCACTTTTTCATGTGTCTGTTGGCCATCTGGATGTCTTCTTTGCAGAAATGTCTGTTCATGTCCTCTGCCCATTTCTTGATTGGATTATTTGTTCTTTGGGTGTTGAGTTTGCTAAGTTCTTTATAGATTTTGGACACTAGCCCTTTATCTGATATGTCATTTGCAAATATCTTCTCCCATTCTGTCAGTTGTCTTTTGGTTTTTTTAACTGTTTCCTTTGCTGTGCAAAAGCTTTTGATCTTGATAAAATCCCAAAAGTTCATTTTTGCCCTTGCTTCCCTTGCCTTTGGTGATGTTCCTAGGAAGATGTTGCTGCGGCTGACGTCGAAGAGGTTGCTGCCTGTGTTCTCCTCGAGGATTTTGATGGATTCCTTTCTCACATTGAGATCCTTCATCCATTTTGAGTCTATTTTCGTGTGTGGTGTAAGGAAATGATCCAATGTCATTTTTCTGCATGTGGCTGTCCAATTTTCCCAACACCATTTATTGAAGAGGCTGTCTTTGTTCCATTGGACATTCTTTCCTGCTTTGTCGAAGATGAGTTGACCATAGAGTTGAGGGTCCATTTCTGGGCTCTCTATTCTGTTCCATTGATCTATGTGTCTGTTTTTGTGCCAGTACCATGCTGTCTTGATGATGACAGCTTTGTAATAGAGCTTGAAGTCCGGAATTGTGATGCCACCAACTTTGGCTTTCTTTTTCAATATTCCTTTGGCTATTCGAGGTCTTTTCTGGTTCCATATAAATTTTAGGATTATTTGTTCCATTTCTTTGAAAAAAATGGATGGTACTTTGATAGGAATTGCATTAAATGTGTAGATTGCTTTAGGTAGCATAGACATTTTCACAATATTTATTCTTCCAATCCAGGAGCATGGAACATTTTTCCATTTCTTTGTGTCTTCCTCAATTTCTTTCATGAGTACTTTATAGTTTTCTGAGTATAGATTCTTAGTCTCTTTGGTTAGGTTTATTCCTAGGTATCTTATAGTTTTGGGTGCAATTGTAAATGGGATGGACTCCTTAATTTCTCTTTCTTCTGTCTTGTTGTTGGTGTAGAGAAATGCAACTGATTTCTGTGCATTGATTTTATATCCTGACACGTTACTGAATTCCTGTACAAGTTCTAGCAGTTTTGGAGTGGAGTCTTTTGGGTTTTCCACATAGAGTATCATATCATCTGCGAAGAGTGATAGTTTGACTTCTTCTTTGCCGATTTGGATGCCTTTAATTTCCTTTTGTTGTCTGATTGCTGAGGCTAGGACTTCTAGTACTATGTTGAATAGCAGTGGTGATAACGGACATCCCTGCCGTGTTCCTGACCTTAGCGGAAAAGCTTTCAGTTTTTCTCCATTGAGAATGATATTTGCGGTGGGTTTTTCATAGATGGCTTTGATAATATTGAGGTATGTGCCGTCTATCCCTACACTTTGAAGAGTTTTGATCAGGAAGGGATGCTGTACTTTGTCAAATGCTTTTTCAGCATCTATGGAGAGTATCATATGGTTCTTGTTCTTTCTTTTATTAATGTGTTGTATCACATTGATTGATTTGCGGATGTTGAACCAACCTTGTAGTCCTGGAATAAATCCCACTTGGTCGTGGTGAATAATCCTTTTAATGTACTGTTGAATCCTATTGGCTAGTATTTTGGCGAGAATTTTTGCATCTGTGTTCATCAAGGATATTGGTCTGTAGTTCTCTTTTTTGTTGGGATCCTTGTCTGGTTTTGGGATCAAGGTGATGCTGGCCTCATAAAATGAGTTTGGAAGTTTTCCTTCTATTGCTATTTTTTGGAACAGTTTCAGGAGAATAGGAATTAGTTCTTCTTTAAATGTTTGGTAGAATTCCCCCGGGAAGCCGTCTGGCCCTGGGCTTTTGTTTGTTTGGAGATTTTTGATGACTGTTTCAATCTCCTTACTGGTTATGGGTCGGTTCAGGCTTTCTATTTCTTCCTGGTTCAGTTGTGGTAGTTTATATGTCTCTAGGAATGCATCCATTTCTTCCAGATTGTCAAATTTGTTGGCGTAGAGTTGCTCATAGTATGTTCTTATAATTGTCTGTATTTCTTTGGTGTTCGTTGTGATCTCTCCTCTTTCATTCATGATTTTATTTATTTGGGTCCTCTCTCTTTTCTTTTTGATAAGTCTGGCCAGGGGTTTATCAATCTTATTAATTCTTTCAAAGAACCAGCTCCTAGTTTCGTTGATTTGTTCTATTGTTTTTTTTGGTTTCTATTTCATTGATTTCTGCTCTGATCTTTATGATTTCTCTTCTCCTGCTGGGTTTAGGGTTTCTTTCTTGTTCTTTCTCCAGCTCCTTGAGGTGTAGGGTTAGGTTGTGTACCTGAGACCTTTCTTGTTTCTTGAGAAAGGCTTGTACCGCTATATATTTTCCTCTCAGGACTGCCTTTGTTGTGTCCCACAGATTCTGAACTGTTGTGTTTTCATTATCATTTGTTTCCATAAATTTTTTCAATTCTTCTTTGATTTCCTGGTTGACCCATTCATTCTTTAGAAGGATGCTGTTTAGTCTCCATGTATTTGGGTTCTTTCCAAATTTCCTCTTGTTATTGAGTTCTAGCTTTAGAGCATTGTGGTCTGAAAATATGCAGGGAATGATCCCAATCTTTTGATACCGGTTGAGACTTGATTTAGGACCAAGAATGTGATCTATTCTGGAGAATGTTCCATGTGCATTAGAGAAGAATGTGTATTCTGTTGCTTTGGGATGAAATGTTCTGAATATATCTGTGATGTCCATCTGGTCCAGTGTGTCATTTAAGGCCTTTATTCCTTGTTGATCTTTTGCTTGGATGATCTGTCCATTTCAGTGAGGGGAGTGTTAAAATCCCCTACTATTATTGTATTATTGTCGATGTGTTTCTTTGATTTTGTTATTAATTGGTTTATATAGTTGGCTGCTCCCACGTTAGGGGCATAGATATTTAAAATTGTTAGATCTTCTTGTTGGACAGTTCCTTTGAGTATGATATAGTGTCCTTCCTCATCTCTTATTATAGTCTTTGGCTTAAAATCTAATTGATCTGATATAAGGATTGCCACTCCTGCTTTCTTCTGATGTCCATTAGCATGGTAAATTCTTTTCCACCCCCTCACTTTAAACCTGGAGGTGTCTTCGGGTGTAAGATGAGTTTCTTCTAGGCAACATATAGATGGTTTTTGTTTTTTTATCCATTCTGATACCCTGTGTCTTTTGATTGGGGCATTTAGCCCATTAACATTCAGGGTAAGTATTGAGAGATATGAATTTAGTGCCATTGTATTGCCTGTAAGGTGACTGTTATTGTATATTGTCTCTGTTTCTTTCTGATCTACTACTTTGAGGGTCTCTCTTTGCTTAGAGGACCCCTTTCAATATTTCCTGTAGAGCTGGTTTGGTATTTGCAAATTCTTTCAGTTTTTGTTTGTCCTGGAAGCTTTTAATCTCTCCGTCTATTTTCAATGATAGCCTAGCTGGATATAGTATTCTTGGCTGCATGTTTTTCTCATTTAGTACTCTGAATATATCATGCCAGCTCTTTCTGGCCTGCCAGGTCTCTGTGGATAAGTCTGCTGCCAATCTAATATTTTTACCATTGTACATTACAGACTTCTTTTCCCGGGCTGCTTTCAGGATCTTTTCTTTGTCACTAAGCCTTGTCAATTTTACTATTAGGTGACGGGGTGTAGACCTATTCTTATTGATTTTGAGGGGGGTTCTCTGAACCTCCTGAATTTTGATGCTTGTTCCCTTTGCCATATTGGGGAAATTCTCTCCAATAATTCTCTCCAATATACCTTCTGCTCCCCTCTCTGTTTCCTCTTCTTCTGGAATCCCAATTATTCTAATGTTGTTTCGTTTTATGGTGTCACTTATCTCTCGAATTCTCCCCTCGTGGTCCAGTAGCTGTTTGTCCCTCTTTTGCTCACCTTCTTTATTCTCTGTCATTTGGTCTTCTATATCGCTAATTCTTTCTTCTGCCTCATTTATCCTAGCAGTGAGAGCCTCCATTTTTGATTGCACTTCATTAATAGCTTTTTTGATTTCAACTTGGTTAGATGTTAGTTCTTTTATTTCTCCAGAAAGGGCTTTTATATCTCCCGAGAGGGTTGCTTTAATATCTTCCATGCCTTTTTCAAGCCCGGCTAGAACCTTGAGAATCGTCATTCTGAACTCTATATCTGACATATTACCAATGTCTGTATTGATTAGGTCCCTAGCCTTTGGTACTGCCTCTTGTTCTTTTTTTTGTTGTGAATTTTTCCGCCTTGTCATTTTGTCCAGATAAGAGTTTATGAAGGAGGAAGTAAAATACTAAAAGGGTGGCAACAACCCCAGGAAAATATGCTTTAGCCAAATCAGAAGAGATCCCGAATTGTGAGGGGGGAGAAAGGCGATAAAAAGGGGTTCAGAAAGAAAGAAAAAAAAACTATTAAAAAAAAGAAAGCCAATAAAGAAAAAATATAAAAAGAGGAAAAAATATATATATATTAGATAAACTATTTAAAAAACGTTAAAAAAAGAAAACGGTAAAAGTTAAAAAAATTTAGCAGAAGAAGAGAAAAAGAAAAAAAAATTGAAAAAGAAAAAAAAGTTAAATTAACTGCAAGGCTAAAAAATCATGGGGAGAAAGCCATGAGTTCCGTGCTTTGCTTTCTTCTCCTCTGGAATTCCGCCGTTCTCCTTGGTAGGTGAACTTGGTCCTGGCTGGGTTTCCCGTAGATCTTCTGGTGGAGGTACCTTCCCTCACATCGCAGAGGCTGCACTTCAAGGCTTCAGCGCAGCTTCTGAAGGTGCAGACGCTGGAACCCCAAAAGCCTTCCTCTGCAGCAGGTTCCCTGGTCTTTCTGGCCTTCGGGTTAAATCTCCCTTTGCCGGCCACAGCGATGGCAGTGGCAGAGGGCCGCCAAGGAGGAGCTGCCAGGGCTGCTGCGCTCAGAGCCGGCAGCCCAGAGCGGACCCAGAGTTGGCAAAATTCTTAACAGAGATTAATGAATGGCTATAGGAAAAAATTCTGACAGAAATAAAATGACCAGGACTGTAAAAGCATCCATACAGAACAAAGTGACAGGTAGCAGGCCCACTAGGCTTTCTCCAGAAAAGGCACAACTTAATCACTGAAAACCGAATAAGCAGACAGAAACTAGGATTAGCTGACATGGGAAGTGGAGGCTCACAGAGATAAAATAAGCTTTTAAGCACATCTAGCAGATATATTAGAATTCAAAATTACAACTTTATAATTTTAAATACTTAAAAATTGATAAGTTTGTACATCTACCACATTACTAGAGATTAGTTCAGCTTTCTTTTCATTTTTAAAATCTTTTTAATTTTAATTTCAGTTAGTTGACATACAGTGTTATATTAGTTTCAAGTATACAATATAGTGATTCAACACTTCCATATGCCATGCTGGGCTCATCATGACAACTACAGCCCTTAATTTCCATCAGTCCTTTCCCTCTGGTAACCATCAGTTTGCTCTCCATAATTAAGAGTCTCTTTCTTTCTTTCTTTCTTTCTTTCTTTCTTTCTTTCTTTCTTTTGTTAGTTAACACAGAGTGCAATACTGGTTTCTGGATTCAGTTATTTGTTACTTACATAAAACATCCAGAATTCATTACAAGTGCTCTCTTTAATAGCCATCACCCATCTGGCCTAACTCCCAACCGCCTCCCTCTATTAACCTTCAGTTTGTTCTCTATCATTAAAAGTCATTTATGACTTGTTTCCCTCACTCCCTCCCCCCCCCATATGTTCATATGATTTCTTTCTTAGATTGCACATATGAGAGAGATCATATAGTACTGGTCTTTTTCTGAGTTAATTATTTCACTTAGCATAATACATCCTTGCTCTATCCATGTTGTTGCTAATGGCAAGATTTCATTCTTTTTGATGGCTGAGTAGTACTGTATTGTATATACATACCACTTCTTCTTTATCCACTCATCAATGGATGGACATTTGGGCTATCTCTGATTTTGGCTATTGTTAAATATTCTACTACAAACATCAGGGTATATGTAACCCTTTGAGACTATATTTCATGTCCTTTGGGTAAATGCCTAGGTAGTGCAATTGCTGTAGGGTAGTTACAATTTTTTCTTTTTGAGAAACCTCCATACTGTTTTCCAGAGTGGCTGCACCAGTTTGCATTTCCACCAGCAGTACAAGAAGTTTCCCCTCTCTCTGCATCCTCACCAGCACCTCTTGTTTCCTGTGTTGTTAATTTTCGTCATTCTCACAATTATGAGGTGATACCTCATTGTAGTTTTGATTTTTTTTCCTGATGCTGAGTGATGTTGAGCATCTTTTCATATGTCTGTTGGCCATCCCATATGTTTTCTTTGGAAAAATGTCTATTCATGTCTTTTGCACATTTTATAACTGGATTATTTGTGCTTTTGGGGGGGGAGGTGTTGAGTTTTATAAGTTGGTCGCTTATTTTGGATACTAACACTTTATTAGATAAGTCATTGGCAAATATCTTCTCCTATTCTGTCAGTTGCCTTTTAGTCTTGTTATTTCTTCACTGTATGAAGCTTTTTATCTTGCTAAGTGCAAATATTTTGCTTTTGTTTCCCTGGCCTCAAGAGACATAACTAGAAATAAGTTGCTATGGCTGATGTCAGAGGTTACTGTCTGCATTCTTCACTAGGATTTTAATGGTTTTCTATGTCATACTGAGATTTTTCATCCATTTTTAATTTATTTTTGTGTATGGTGTAAGAAAGTGGTCAAGTTTTACTATTTTTTTATGTTGCCATTAAATTTTTCCATTGTTGTTATATTTAGTCATTCTGAATGGTGTGAGATAGTATCTCACTGTGGTTTTGATTTGTATTTCTCTCTCTGTCTCCCTCTTTTTAGGTTTGAGGAATTATTTTTATGTTCAGTTAGCCAACATGTAGTACATCATTAGTTTTTTTTTTTTTAAAGATTTATTTATTTATTTGACAGAGAGAAATCACAAGTAGGCAGAGAAGCAGGCAGAGAGAGAGAGGAGGAAGCAGGCTCCCCGCTGAGCAGAAAGCCCGATGTGGGGCTCGAACCCAGGACCTGGGATCATGACCTGAGCCGAAGGCAGCGGCTTAACCCACTGAGCCACCCAGGCGCCCCCACATCATTAGTTTTTGATGTAGTATTCGACTCATTAGTCACATATAAAATCCAGTGCTCATCACAACACATGCCCTCCTTAGTACACATCACCAGGCTACCCCATCCTCCCACACTCTCCCTTCTGCAACACTCAGTTTATTTCCTGGAGTCCAGAGTCTCTCATGGTTTGTCTCCCTCTCTGATTTCTTCCCATTCAGTTTTCCCTCCCTTCCCCTGTGGTCCTCCACACTATTCCTTATGTTCACCTATGAGTGAAACCATATGATTATTGTCTTTCTCTGCTTGACCTATTTCAGCTAACATAATCCTTTTCAGTTCCATCCATGTCCATGCAAATGGTGAGTACTTATCCTTTCTAATGGCTGAGTAGTATTCCATTGTATATATGCGCCACATCTTCTTTATCCTTTTTTCTTTTGAACGGCATGTCAGTTCATTCCACAGTTGGGCTATTGTGAACATTGCTGCTATGGACATTGGGGTGCATATGGCCCCTATTTCCTACATCTGTATCTTTGGGGTTACTACCTAGTAGTGCAGTTGCTGGGTCATAGGATAGCTCTATTGTTAATGTCTTGAGGAACCTCTACACTGTTTTTCAGAGTGGGTATAACAGCTTACATCCACACCAACAGTGCAAGAGGGTTTCCATTTCTCCACAACCTTGCCAAAACTTGTTTTCTGTCATGTTAATTTTTGTGATTCTAACTGCTATAAGATGGTATCTCATTGTGTTTTTGATTTGTATTTTCCTGATGGCTAATGATGTTGAACATTTTTTCATGCGTCAGTTAGTCATTTGTATATCTTCTTTGCAGAAGTGTTTCTTTATGTCTTCTGCCCATTTCTTGATGGGATTATTTCTTTTGTAAGTGTTGAGTTTGAGAAGTTCTTTATAGATCTTGGATATCAGCCCTTTATCTGAAATGTCATTTACAAATATCTTCTCCCATTCAGTGGATTGCCTCTTAGTTTTGTTGACTGTTCCTCTGCTGTGCAAAAGCTTTTGATCTTGATGAAGTCCTAAATGTTCATTTTTGCTTTTCTTTCCCTTATCTTTAGAGACATGTCTTGAAAGAAGTTGTTGTATCCAGTGTCAAGGAGGTTACTGCCTATCTTCTCCTCTAGGATTTTGATGGATTTCTGTCTCACATTGAGGTCTTTCATTCATTTTCAGTTTATCTTTGTGTATGTTGTAAGAGAATGGTCTAGTTTCATTCTTTTGCATATGGCTGTTCAGTTTTCCTAGTACCATTTATTGAAGAGACTGTCTTTTTTCCATTGGTTATTTTTTCTTTCTTTCTTTGTCCAAGATTACTTGACCATAGAGTTCAGGGTCCATTACTGGGCTCTCTCTTCTGTTCCATTGATCTACATGTCTGTTTTTGTGCCACTGCCATGCTGTCTTGATGATTGCAGCTTTCTAATATAGCTTGAAGTGAGGCATTGTGATGCCCCCAGCTTTGGTTTTCTTTTCCAATAATCCCTGGCAATTCAGGGTCTTTTCTGGTTCCATACAAATTTTAGGGTTGTTTATTCCAGCTCTGTGAAAAATGCTAATGGTATTTTGATAGTGATCACATTGAATGTATAGATTGATTTGGGTAGCATAGACATTTTAACAATGTTTATTCTTCCAATTCATGAGCATGGAATGTTTTTCCATCTTTTTGTGTCTTCTTCAGTTTCTTTCATAAGTGTTCTGTAGTTTCTAGGGTACAGATCCTTTATATCTTTGGTTAGGTTTATTCCTAGGTATATTATGGTTTTGGTGGTATTGTAAAAGGGATCGATTTTTTAATTTCTCCTTCTTCAGTTACATTGTTAGTGTATAGAAATGCAGCGGGTTTCTGTACATTGATTTTGTATCCTGTCACATTGCTGAATTGCTCTATGAGTTCTAATAATTTGGGGATGGAGTCTTTTGGATTTTCCACATTAAGTATCATGTCATCTGCAAAGAGAGAGACTTTGACTTCTTCTTTGTCAATTTGAATAAATTTTGTTGTTTTTGTTGTTGTTGTTGTCTGATTGCTGTTGCTTGGACTTCTAGTACTATGTTGAACAATAGTGGTGAGAGTGAGCATCCTTGTCATGTTCTTCATCTTAAGGGAAAGGCTCTCAGCATTTCCCCATTGAGAATGATATTTACTGTGGGTTTTCCATAGAGGGATTTTATGAAGTTGAGGAATGTTCCCTCTATCCCTATTCTCTGAAGAGTTTTAATCAGGAATGGATGCTATATTTTTGTCAAATGTTTTTTTGCATCAACTGAGAAGACCATGTGGTTCTTCTCTTTTATCTCATTTATGTATTTTATCACATGGATTGATTTTCTAATGTTGAACAACCCTTGCATCCCAGGGATAAATCCCACCTTGTTGTGATGGATAAATCCTTTTAATGTGCTATTGGGTCTTATTAGTGAGTATCTTGTTGAAAATCTTGGCATCCATATTTACCAGGGATATTGTTCTGAAATTATCATTTTTGATGGGATCATTGCCTGGTTTGGGGATCAAGGTAATACTGGCTTCATAGAAAGCCAGTTTTCCTTCTGTTTCTATTTTTGAAACAGTTTCAGGAGATAGGTATTATTTCTTCTTTGAATATTTGGTAGAATTTTCCAGGCAATCCATCAGGTCCTGGATTCTTGTTTTGGGGGAGATTTTTGATCACTGCTTCAATCTCATTGCTGGTTATTGGCCTATTCAGGTTGTTTATTTCTTCTTGTTTCAGTCATGGAATTTTATAGGTTTCCAGGAATGTATCAATTTCTAGATTGATTAACTTACTGATGTATAGCTGTTGATAATAATTTCTGATGATTGTTTCTATTTCCTCAGTGTTAGTCATGATCTCCCCCTTTTATCCATAATTTTATTATTTTGGGTCCTTTGTTTTTTCTTTTGGATAAGCTTGGCTATTGGTTTATTGATCTTATTCTTTAAAAGAAGCAGTTTCTAGTTTCATTAATGTGTTCTACTGTATCTCTGGTTCCTAATTCATTGATCTCTGCTCTAATCTTATTTCTCTTCTCATGCGTGGGGTAGGTCTAATTTGTTGTTGATTCCTTCATAGTGTAAATATAGTATGTGCGTTTGGGATTTCTTTTTTTTGATTGAGGCTTGGATGGCTATGTGTTTCCATCTTAGGACCTCCTTTGCCATGTCCCATAGGTTTTGGACTGATGTGTCTTCATTCTCATTAGTTTCCATTAATTGATTAAGTTCATCTTTGATTTCCTGGTTGACCTAAACATTCTTGAGCAGGCTGTTTTTTAGGTTCTAAGTGTTTGAATTTCTTCCAAACCTTTTCTTGTGGTTGAGTTCCAGTTTCAAAGCATTGTGGTCTGAGAATAAGCAGGGAAAAATCTCAGTTTTTTGGTATTGGCTGAACCCTGATTTGTGACCCAGTATGTGGTCTATTCTGGAGAAAGTTCCATGTGCACTTGAGAAGAATGAGTATTCTTTTGTTTTAGGGTGGCATGTTCTGTATGTTTATATGAGGTCCATCTGGTCCAATGTGTCATTCAAAGCTTTTGTTTCTATGTTGATTTTCTGCTTAGTTGATCTGTCCATTGCTGAGAGTGGAGTGTTAAGGTCACCTACAATTAATGTATTCTTGTATTAATGTATTTGTGAGTTTTATGATTACATGATTGGGGGTTGATCTGCCTTCATTGATCTTGGGGCATATCCTCTCTGCCTTTAGGACAGGATTGCTTTATTGCCCAGATTAGAGAAATTCTTAGCTAGAATTTGCTCAACTATATCATCTAGTCCTCTCTCTCTCTCTCCCCCCCCCACTCAGGGATCCCAATAATTCTGACATTGGAACATTTCATGGCATCTTTTATTTCTCTAATTCTGTTTTCAAGGATTCTAAGTTGTTTGTTCCAGGCCTCCTCCTGCTCCTTCTTTTCTATTAGTTTGTGTTCAAGATCACTAATTCGTTCTTCTACTTCATTTACCCTAACTATTAGAGAATTTAGATTAGATTGTATCTTATTGATAGCATTTTAAAATTCTGCCACATCTTCTCTCACTTCTGCCCTTAACAAATCTATGTTGCCATTAATACTTTTCTCCAGCCTGACTATTGTCTTCCTAGCTGCTACCCTAAGGTCTATTTCTGATATCTTGCTTACATCCATATCCATCAGATATGCTGGAGATACCATTGTCTCTGGGTTTTTTCTTTGTTGGAAATTCCTCCTTTTTATCATTCTATGGAGTTGTGGTTGAGGGCTGTATAGGTGAAAATATCAACCACCCTTCAGGCAACGGGCACCCTGGGAAGTTTTGGAGTAATCAGAAGTCACGACCAAAAAAAAAAGAAAGAAAAAGAGATCTAGCCAAAATGAGCCCCAAGAGTAAGATTTATAAAGTACAAAAACATAACAAACAAACAAAAGTCCAAGAAAAGAAAAAGGAAAAAAACCAAACAGAACAAACAAAACCCCCAGACCAAATGAACCCCAGAGTAAGATTTATAAAGTATGGAAACAAAAGGAAACAGAGAAACAAAAAGACCAACAAAAGAAAAAAAATCCAAAATAAAAAGGTGGAGGGATGGTTATAATCCCTTGGTGTGGGTGAGTAAGTGTATTTCAGTTCTTCCTGGGTGTATCTTGTTATCTTTGTTAGAGAACACAACTTTTCAGAGATACAGGGAAATTAAAGCTGGTGTATATATAAAGGTAATATTGAATAGGAAAAAAAAGCTTATATCTATCTATCTATATATATATAAAAGAAAGAAAAAGAAAGGAAAAAGTCTATGTATGAAAAAGTTCAAGTTAAAAAGTTACTATGTAATATGTTGTATTAAACATCCATAGTCTCTCATGGTTCATCTCCCCCACCAATTTCCCTCAACTCCCTTCTCCTCTCCATCTCCCCATGTCCTCCATGTTATTTCTTATGCTCCACAAACAAGCAAAACCCTATGATAATTGACTCTCTCTGCTTGACTTATTTCACTTAGCATAATCTTTTCCAGTCCCACCCATGTTGATACAAAAGTTGAGTATTCATCCTTTCTGATGGAGGCATAACACTCTATAGTATATATGGACTGTATCTTCTTTATCCATTCATCCATTGAAGGGCATCTTGGTTCTTTCCAGTTTGGCAACTGTGGCCCTTGCTGCTATGAACACTGGGGTACAGATAGCCCTTCTTTTCACTACATCTGTATCTTTGGGGCAAATACCCAATAGTGCAATTGAAGCGTCATAGGGAAACTCTATTTTTAATTTCTTAAGGAATCTCCACACTGTTTTCCAAAGTGGCTGCACCAACTTGCATTCCCACCAACAGTGTAAGAGGGTTCCACTTTCTCCACATCCTCTCCAACACACGTTTTTTTACTGTCTTGTTAATTTTTGCCATTCTAACTGGTATAAGGTCATATATCAATGTGGTTTTGATTTGAATTTCCCTGATGGCTAGTGATGATGAACATTTTCTCATGGGTCTGGTAGACATTTGTATGTCTTCTTTGGAGAAGTGTCTGTTCATGTCTTTTGCCCATTTTTTTGGTTGTTGTTGTTGTGATTATCTGTTTTGTGTGTGTTGAGTTTGAGGAGTTCTTTATAGATCTTGATTATCAACCCTTTGTCTGTAGTGTCAATTGCAAATATCTTCTCCCTTTCTGTGGGTTGCCTCTTTGTTTTTTGGACTGTTTCCTTTGCTGTGCAGAAGCTTTTGATCTTGATGAAGTCCCAAAAGTTCATTTTCACTTTTGTTTCCTTTGCCTTTGGTGACATATCTTGAAAGAAGTTGCTGTGCCTATATTCTCCTCTAGGATTTGGATGGATTCCTGCCTCACATTGAGGTCTTTTATCCATTTTGAGTTTATCTTTGTGTATGGTATAAGAGAATGGTCAAGTTTCATTCTTCTATATATAGCTGTCCAATTTTTCCAGCACCATTTATTGAAGAGACTGTCTTTTTTACTGAATATTTTTTCCTGCTTTGTCAAAGATTATTTTACCACTGAGTTGTGGGTCCATATCTGGGATCTCTACTCTCTTCCACTGGTCTATGTGCCTGTTTTTGTGCCAGTACCATGCTGTCTTGGTGATCCCAGCTTTGTAATAAAGCTTGAAATCAGGCAACGTGATGCCCCCAGTTTTGTTTTTTCTCTTTCAACATTTCCTTAGAAATTCGTGGTCTCCTCTGGTTCCATACAAATTTTAGGATTGTTTGTTCTAGCTCTTTAAAAAATGTTGGTGGAATTTTGATCGGCATGGCATTGAAAGTATTGATTGCTCTAGGCAGCATAGACATTTTAACAATGTTTATTCTTCTGATCAATGAGCATGGAATTGTCTTCCATCAGTTTGTGTCTTCAGTTTCTTTCATGAGTGTTCTGTAGTTCCTTGAGTACAGATCCTTTACCTCTTTGGTTAGGTTTATTCCCAGGTATCTTATGGTTCTTGGTGCTATAGTAAATGGGATCAATTCTCTAATTTCCCTTTCTGTGTTTTCATTGTTAGTGTATAAGAAAGCAACTGATTTCTGTACATTGATTTTGTATCTTGCCACATTACTGAATTGCTGTATGAGTTCTATAGTTATGGGGGTAGAGTCTTTTGGGTTTTCCATATAAAGTATCATGTCATCTGTGAAGAGAGTTTGACTTCTTCTTTGCCAAATTGAATACCTTTTATTTCTTTTTGTTGTCCGATTGCTGTTGCTAGGACTTCTAGTTCTATGTTGAACCACAGTGGTGAGAGTGAACATCCTTGTCGTGTTCCTGATCTCAAAGGGAAGACTGTCAGCTTTTCCCCATTGAGAATGATATTCTCTGTGGGTTTTTCATAGATAGATTTTACAAAGTTGAGGAATGTTCCCTCTATCCCTATACTCTGAAGTGTTTTAATCAGGAATGGATGCTGTATTTTGTCAAATGCTTTTTCTGCATCAATTGAGACGACCATGTGGTTCTTATCTCTTCTCTTATTGGTTTGCTCTATCACATCAATTGATTTGAGAATGTTGAACCACCCTTGCATCCCAGGGATAAATCCCACCTGGTCATGGTGGATAATGTTTTTAATGTAGTGTTGGAGCCTATTAGCTAGGATCTTGTTGAGAATCTTGGCATTCAAATTCATCAGGGATATTGGTCTGAAATTTTCCTTTTTGATGGAGTCTTTGCTTGGTTTGGGGTCAGGGTAATGTTGGCTTCATAGATCGAGTCTGCAAATTTTCCTTCTGTTTCTATTTTTTTAAACAGCTTCAGAAGAATGGGTATTATTTCTTCTTTTAATGTTTGTTAGACTTCCCCAGAGAATCTGTCAGGTCCTGGGCTCTTATTTTTTGAGAGGTTTTTATCACTGCTTCAATCTCGTTATTAGATATTAGTCTATTCAGGTTGTCAATTTCTTCCTGTTTCAGTCTTGGAAGTTTATAAGTTTCCAGGTGTGCATCCATTTCTCCTAGGTTGCTTAACTTGTTGACATATAACTGTTGATAATAATTTCCTTGGTGTTTCCTTGGTGTTAGTCATGATCTCTGCCCTTTCATTCATAATTTTATTAATCTGGACCCTCTCTCTTTTCTTTTGGATTACTTTGGCCAGTGGTTTATTGATCTTATTGATTCTTTCAAAGAACAGATTCTAGTTTTGTTGTTGTGTTCTACTGTATCTCTAGTGTCTATCTCATTGATCTCTGCTCTAATCTTGATTATTCCCTTCTTATGTGTGGGGTTGGCTTATTTTGTTGTTAATTTTCCAGTTCTTTAAGGTGTAAAGAGAACTGGTGTATTCTGGATTTTTCAGTTTTTTTGAGTGAGGCTTGGATGGCTGTGTATTTCTCCCTTAGGACTGCCTTTGCCATATCCCGTAGGTTTTGGACCAATATGTCTTCAATCTCATTGGTTTCCATGAATTGTTGAAGTTCCTCTTTGATTTTCTGGTTGATCCAGACATTCTTAAGCAGGGTGGTCTTTAGCTTCCAAGTGTTTGAATTCCTTCCAAACTTTTTCTTGTGGTTGAATTCCAGTTTCAAAGCATTTTGGTCTAAGAATGTGCAGGGAATAATCTCAATCTTTTGGTATCAGTTGAGCCCTGATTTGTGACCCAGTATGTGGTCTATTCTGGACAAGCTCCTTGTACACTCAAGAAGAATGAGTATTCTGTTGTTTTAGGGTGGCATGTTCTGTATATATCTATGAAGTCCATCTGGTCTAATGTGTCATTCAAAGCTGTTTCTTTATTGATTTTCAGCTTGGATGATCTGTTACCAAAAGCGGTATGTTAAGATCCCCTACTATTAATGTATTCATATCAATATGACTCTTTATTTTGATTAACAGTTGGCTTAAGTAGTTGGCTGCTCCCATGTTGGGAGCATTATATTTACAATTGTTAGATCTTCTCTGTGAATAGACCCTTTAAAGATGATGTAGTGTCCTTCTGTATCTCTGACTACAGTCTCTAGTTTAAAATCAGGTTTATTTGATATGAGAATCGCTACCCCAGCTTTCTTTTGAGGCCTGTTGGTATGAAAGATGCTTCTCCATCCCTTCACTTTTAGTCTGGATGTATCTTTACGTTCCAAAGGGGTCTCTTGTAGATAGCATATGGGTGAGTCTTTTCATTTTATCCAATCTGCAACCCTGTGCCATTTTATGGGAGCATCTAGGCTCTTCATGTTGAGAGTGGTTATTGAAAGATACGTTTTTGTTGACATCATGTTGCTGGTGAAGTCCTTGTTCCTATAGATTGTCTCTGTAAATTTCTGTTCTCTATTGGGTTCTTTCTTCTTTTATAGAACCCCCCCCCCCCTTAATATTTCTTGTAGTGCCAGCTTGGTGGTCACCTACTCTTTTAAACCTTGCCAGTCTTGGAAGCTCTTTATCTCTCCATCCATTTTGAATGTCAACCTTGCTGGATAAAATATTATCGGGTGCATGTTCTTTCCATTTAGTGCCCTGAATATGTCTTGCCAGCCCTTTCTGGTTTGTCAGGTTTCTGTGGAGAAGTCTGATGTTTTTCTGATGGACCTTCCTCTATATGTAAGGAAAATCTTCCCCGCAACTGTGCTCAGAAACTCTTATCTAAAATTTCAATTTGTCAGTTTCATAATTAAATGCCTCAAGGTCTTTCTGGTTTTGTTTATCTTGGGGGGTGTTCTTTCTGCTTCTAGGACATGTACGCTCGTTCCATTCCCCAGACTGGGAAAATTTTCATCCAGAATTTGTTCAACTATATCTTCTAGTCTCTGTCTTTTTCCACTCCCTCAGGGATCCCAATTATTCTGACATTGGAACATTTCATGGCATCATTTATTTCCCTAATTCTGTTTTCATGGCTTCTAAGCTGTTTGTTCCATGCCTCCTCCTGATCCTTTTTCTCTATCAGTATGTCCTCTAGATCACTAATTCTATCTTCTGCCTCTGTTACCCTAGCTGTTAGAATATTTAGATTAGATTGGATCTCACTGATAGCATTTTAAACTTCTGGCCTGGTAGCTCTCACTTCTGCCCTTAGAGATTCTATGTTGTCACTAATGGTTTTCTCCAACCTAGCCATTGCCTGAATAATTGTTACCCTGAATTCCCTTTCTGACATACTGCTTATGTCCATATGCAATAGTTCTGTGGGAGACGGCACAGTCTCTGAATTTTTCCTCTCTTGGGTGTTCCTCCTCCTAGTCATTTTAGTGAGAGGTGGTTGAGGGAATGTATGGCTGAATATATCAACCATGATCCAGGCAAGGTGCACCCTGGAAAGTTTTGGAGCAATCAGAAGAAAGAAAAAGAAAAAAGAGAGAGAAAGAGAGAGAAAAAAAGAAAAACCCAGCCAAAATGAGCCCCCAACGTAAGATATATAAACAAAAACGGACAAACAAAAAGTCCCACAAAAGTAAATGACAAGAACCCAGTCAAAATGAACTGTAAGAATAAGATTTATATAATACCAGAACAAAACAAATACACAGAAACACTGACAGAAGAAAAAGCTAGGAGGGTGGTTATAAATCCTTGATGTGGGTGAGGAAGGTTATTTTGTCTCTTCCTTGGTATATTTTGTTATTTTTGTTAAAGGAATCAGCTTTCCAGAGATAAAGGGAGATTAAAACTGGTTTCTATGTAGGGGTAGTATTGAATAGGGATAAAGGATTATCTTGAAGCTTGTATCTATATGTATTTAAAAGAAAAAGAAAAAAGAAAAAAAAACACAGGTACATGTATGGAAAAAGTTCAAGTTAAAACATTATGGAGTATGTTGTATTAAACTTCTAGTTGTACTGGCACATAGGTTAAAGAAATTAAAAGAGCAAGAATCATGAGAATGAATTTTAAAAAAAAGTTGTATCTATGAAATATACAGGTTTTAGGGCAATACCAGGAGCTTAATATATTGTTTTCTCCCGATGTTGGGGTTTTACAGTTTTATGGGCCCCTGTGGTGGTTGTCCTCTCATTCTTTTGGTTTGCTTTCTAGGGGAGGGTCCTGCCTCATTGTTTTTCAGTCAGTCTTGTTTGGGTTGAGTCCTCCTGCCCCCAATCAAGGGGCTGGTCTCTGTGAAACCGGTTTTTCAGGCTTTTGTTCTCCGGAGGTTTTTTGTTCTTTGGCGGCTTTTTGTGGCTTTTTGGCTTTTTGGAGGCTTAGTGTAAAGCAAACTACACCCAGACCTCCATCTCAGAGAGAAGCCTCAGTCTACTCCACTCTCGGTGGTCCAGAACACACAGACTTCCCCTCTGCAAACTCCACTGAGCTGTGTGACCTCCCACAGGCAGTGCACGTCCCCAGTCACCATCTCAGGGTTTGCTTGAAGTGCCCACTTGTCTCTGCACCCCTGCACCACTAAAACCATGAGAAATATTGGTCCAGGGAGCCCACTTCTGCTGGCTGCCTTTGCTGGGACTGCTGTCTGGGGACTAGGCCCACGATGCCAGGTGTGCTCAGTCATGGGGCTGCAGCAGCTAAGAGATCCCGACTAGAGATCAAGCTGAGTTCCTTCAGGCATAGACTGGGAGTGTCCAGCCTCTGGAAACCTGGCCGGTCCTAGAGACTGCCAGCTAGCACCCACATCAAGGTCTCTCAGGCATGGGATGTGGAGGGGAGCACAGCCAGATCCTAGTCATTCAGTGTGTGGAGTGCAAAAGGGTGTGGTTCTAGAGAATGCCCACCAGACTCCCTCAAATGTGGGCCGGGGTGGTCCCAGCTGAGCAGTGGTACAAGCAGTGCACAGCCGGGGGCTCAAGGACCAGGAACTGGAGGCTCTGCTGCACTCTCTCCTTCATGGGTGGTTGCTGGCAGTGGCTGCCCTGGGTTCATGGGCTTAGGCCCGTGCCCATGACCATCCAATTCCACCAGTTGCACCTTAAGATTTTTTGCTCTTTTTAAGTGCTTTTAACCAGACACATGAGCATGAGTGTTTTTCCATTCCATGCTTAAAAATGGTCATTTTTAATTTATTTCATCAGTATTTTATCATTTTCAGAGTATAGATCTTTCACCTCTTTTGTTAGGCTTACTCCTAGATATCTTATTATTTTGGTGCAATTATAAATCAGATTTTTAAAAAAATTCTCCTTCTGATGTTTCATTATTGGTGTGTAGACATGCAGCAGATTTGTGTACATTGATTTTGTATCCTGCGAATGTACTGAATTCTCTTATTAGTTTTAGCAGTTTTGGGGGGATCTTTCAGGTTTTCCATATAGAGTATGTTGTTGTCTGATTGCTATGGCTAGGACTTCTGGTACTATATTAAATAAGAGTGGTGAGAGTGGACATCCCTGTTTGTTCCTGACTATAGAGGGAAAGCTCTGTTTTCTCCCTTAAGGATTATATTAGTGGTAGGTTTTAAATATATGGGCTTTATTATGTTGAATTACATTCCTTCTAATCCTACTTTGTTGGGGGTTTTTTAATGAATTGATATACTTTTTCATTTGCTTTTTCTGCCTCTATGGAAAAGGTCATATGGTTCTTATCCTTTCTTTTACTACTATAGTGTATCACATTGATTGATTTGTATATATTGAACCACCTTTGCAGCTCAGTAATAAATCCCACTTGATTGTGGTAAATGGTATTCTTAATGTATTGTTGGATTTGTTTTGCCAGTATTTTACTGATAATTTTTGCATCTGTGTTCATAAAGGATATTGGCTTTTAGTTCTCTTTTTTATTAGAGTCCTTATCTGTTGTGGTATCAGAGTAATGCTGGCCTCATAGAATGAATTTCAAAGTTTTTCTTCCTCTTCTGTGTTTTAGAATAGTCTGAGAAGACAAGATATTAACTCCTCTTTAAGTGTTTGGTAAAATTTGCCTGGGAAATCATCTGGTCCTGGAAGTCTGTTTGTTGGGAGTTTTCTGATTATTGATTCAATTTCTTTGCAGGCTGTTGGTCTGTTCAGGTTTTCTATTTATTCCTGCTTCAGTTTTGATATCCAAATGGACTTTATCCATTTCTTCTCAATTATCCAATTTGTTGGCATATAATTTTTCATAATATTCTCTTATAATTGTTCGTGTTCCTACAGTTCTTATTTCTCCTGCATCATTTGTGATTTTATTTATCCAGGTCCTGTCTCTATACTTTTTGATAAGTCTGGCTAGGGGTTTATCAATAGTATTAATTTTTTCAAGGAACTAGATCTTAATGTCATTGATCTGTTCTACTGTTTTTGTTTCTATATCATTTATTTCTGCTTGATCTGTTCTACTGTTTTTGTTTATCATTTATTTCTGCTCTAATCTTCATTATCTCCTTCCTCCTTCTGGCTTTAGGAATAATTTTTGTTCTTTTTCTACCTTCCTTATGTGTAAGGTTATGTTCCTTATTTGAGATTTTCCTTATTTGCTTGTTGAGGTAGGCCCATATTACTCTATCCTTCCCTCTTAGGACCACTCTAAGTGCATCCCATAGGTTTTTGATGGTTGTGTTTTCATTATCATTTGTTTCCATGTATTTTTAAAATTTCATCTTTGTTTCCTGTTTTATCCATTCATTGTTTAGTAGAAAGTTGCTTAACCTCCATGTATTCATGGTCTTCCCAGATTTTTTCTTGTGATTGATTTCTAGTTTCATAATATTGTGGTTAGAAAAGGTGCATGGTCCAATTTCAGTCTTTTTGTACTTATTCAGCCATGATTTGTGACCTAATAAGTGATCTATTTTGGAGAATGTCTCATCTGCAGTAGAAAAGAACATGTATTCTGCTGTTTTAGGATAAAATGCTCTGAATATATCTGTGAAGTCCATCTGGCCCAGTGTGTCATTCAAAGTCCTTGTTTTCTTGTTGACTTTCTGTTTAGATAATATGTCCATTGCTAAGAGTGGTGTTAAAGTCTTCTACTATTGTAATATTATCAGTGAGTTCTGTTATGTTTGTTATTAATTGACTTATATATTTGGCTACTCCTAAGTTAGGGGCATAAATATTTTACAATTGTTAAATCTTCTTTTTGGGTAGATCTCTTTATTATGATATAGTGTCCTTCTTCATCTCTTATTACTGTCTTTGGTTTAAAAGATTTTAAAATTTTTATTTATTTATTTATTTTATTAAGATCTTTTATTTACTTATTAGAGAGAGTGAGTGAGAGAGAGAGCACAAGAACAGGGACAGAGGGAGAGGGAGAAGCAGACTCCTGTGCTGAGCAGGGAGCCTGATACAGGGCTTGATCCCAGGACCCTGGGATCATGACTTGAGCCAAAGACAGAGGGTTAACAGACTGAACTACCCAGGTCCCCAACAGTCCTTGGTTTAAAATTTAGTTTGTCTCCTATAAGGATGGCTTCTCCAGGTTTCTTTTGATGTCCATTAGCATGATAAATGATTCCCCACCCCTTCAGTTTCAATCTGGAGGTGTCTTTGGGTCTAAAATGAGTCTCTTATAAACATCATGGTGATGGGTCTTTTGTTTTTTATTCATTCTGATACCCTATGCCTTTTGATTGGAGCATTTAGTCCATTTACATTCAGAGTAATTACTGAAAGACATGAATTTAGTGCCATTGTATTACCTGTAAAGTTGCTGATTCAAAACTCCACACTTCAGAGACCCTGGAAAGGCCGACCCACACTGATTCTCTGGGGAGGTTTTCCCAATATTGTGGCTACTGCTGCCTTGTAGCAGAAGATAGTGGCAGGATCATGCAGCACTTTGGAGCTTATGGTGAATTGCAACACACACGGCACTGAGGTTTGTAGCTCTCAGCTGGTGTCTGTTCCTGTGCTGATGGGCCAGATCTTTCAATAGTGCCCTCAGGGTCCATTGCCTGTGGGGAGGCCCTGTCACCTCTCCCAAATGCACTCAAGTTCTCAAGCTGTGGCTGGAGTTGGCTTGTCACAGAAAGCAGTGTACGAGATTTTATGGTAAATTGCAATACCCAGTCAGAACTGTCAGCGTCTGTACCTCTCAGCCAGTATCTTTGTTCCTATACTGGTGGGCAGGACTCTTTAATGACACCCACAGGAACTTTGCCCACAGAGAGGCCATGTCACCTCTCCCAAATGCACTCCAGGCAGGGGAACTGCTTCTCAAGGGGGAGCTGAGGCTGCCAGCTGCTGGAGCTAAGCTCTGCTCCCACACAAGGACACCACTCAGTTCCCCAAGCATGAAACTGGGTGTGTTGCAAACTTCCCATACCTCAGAATCTGTGTTCTGCTGTCTACAGAAAACTGGTGGTAATGTAAGCCTCTCTTTTCCCTCCATGAATGGTTTTGAGCAATAGCTTTCTTGTGCATATTTTCACTGTGTGAAAGACACCTGTCTGTTTTTTCACTTTTTTTCTCCTCCATCTCTCTTTTTCCATGCTTTTTCTCTTTCTCCTCTTCTCTCTTGCTACTCCCTCTTCAGTCAGGGCTCCCTTTCTTGGGGAGCACCCTCTGCTCTTTTCTCCCATGGATCAACTCTCCACAGTTCCTACCTTCTGTGGATGTTTAGAATGATCCAATCTTGGGGCGCCTGGGTGGCTCAGTGGATTAAGCCACTGTCTTTGACTCAGGTCATGATCTCAGGGTCCTGGGATGGAGCCGCTGCATCAGGCTCTCTGCTCAGCAGAGAGCCTGCTCCCCACCCCCCCGCCTACTTGTGATCTCTCTGTCAAATAAATGAATAAAATCTTAAAGAAAAAGAGAATAATCCAATCTTTATCTGGCTGTGTTCCAATGACAAGGCAGGCTTAGGGTCACCCCACTCCTCTGCCATCTTACCTCTCTTCCTTTTTTTAAAACTCTTTTATCTCTGTGGTAAGGGTCTCATTGATGTCTTCTATTCTTTTCTGAAGCCCAATGAGTGTCCTTATGACTGGTCCTTTAAATTCTCCATTAGGCATGTTACCTATATCTTTTTTGCTTCACTCTATGACTTGATTTTACTTTGTTCTTTCATTTGGGATAAATCCTTTTGTTTTGGTATTTTGACCAAGTCTCTACCTTCTTCTCTGTGTTAGAAAGGTCTAGTTATGTCTCTTGCTCCTGAAAGTAATGGTCTTATGAAGAAAAGATCATGTAGTGCCCAGTCCTGGCCTTCAGAGAGTGTCTCCAGCATGTCCTGTGTGCACTCTGCTGTTGTGTTTTGGATAATTTATCCATGAGGCCATTCCTCTGCAGGGGCACTCCTTGCCAAGAGTGGGCAGTGTTTGGTCTCTGGTCTGAATGTGGTGAGGTTTAACTAGATGTGCTCTGGTCTGCTTGTGAAATGAGACCAGACACTATTTCCTTCAGAACTAAGGCCCTGAAGTGCTCGGTGGGGAGACGTGGTATGGGGGGAAGTTTGTGCTGGTGTTCTGAGGGAGGGGCCCACTACACTGAGGGAAGCTTGACTAAGAAGAGCAGTCCTGCCAGAATGCAGAGGGGTGGGCTTGGTGTAAAGAACTTAGGAAGCCAGGGTCAGTGCTGTATCTGTTCCAGCATGTGGCTCTGTGTTTATGCTGAGTAACTTGTAGGCAAATGGTGCCAGCCAGCTCCTTTGTTCCTGGAGAGAAGTCTCAGTGAATGCTGCCTCTCAGGTATGCACTCTGAGAAGAATAAATAATCTTTCACCTATGTGCCCCAGGTGTTCTTCAGATTGCTGTTTCCAAGCAATATGCCCCTGGGTTGTCTGTATATCCTCTCTCCAGGAGCAGGGCAGTGCCCTCAGGGCTCTATCCCAACCAAGCCTGCTGGCCTTTAAAACTCCAGGCTTTAAGCCTCACAGTTTGCAAGAACTCACAAAGCTCAGTCACTCTTACTTTCCAAACCAATGGCTTTGGGGAAATGTTCTCCTGGTGTGTTCCCCTATGTGGTCCTCTGTTTCATGCCATTTCTCTGTGACAACAGCTCTCTGCCCTTCACAGCACCTGTGATCCATTTCTCCCCAAAATCACATCTCCACACCTCCTACCTTTTCGAGTGGCCTCCTCTCTCCCTTTAGTTGTGGAGTTTGTTCTGTCACTCTTGAGGTTGATTTTTGGCATGTTTAGATAGTTATTTAGGTGTGTTTGTGGGATTAGGTAAGCTCAGGTCCTCCTATTCCACTGCTATCTTCCTTCCAAGACTCACTCTTCCATGTTTAGGTGAAACTTTTTTTTCTGATTTTGCCCTCATTTATAGATACCAGACTGTCTCATCCCCAGCTTTTCTACTTGTGTGTCGATATTCATTTCCTTCTCAGGGATGAAAATATAATTCTAAGAGATATCCAACTGCAGCAGAGGAAAAAGTAATCTTTGTTTTTACACCATGGATCTCAAAATTTGCTGCACGTTAAAATCACCTAGGAATTTTTAAAAGCTGTGACATTCAGGTTTCCACTCCAGATAGTGTGATGCAACTGATCTGTGTACAACCTGTGCACTGGGAGATTTGCAAGCTTACTGAATGATTCTAATGGGCATCTAGAGTTGAGAACCCATAGTATTAACAATGTTCTTGTGTTCTTCATAGCCATATAAATTAGCTAATTAATATTATGGCAGTTTAAGCTCCTAGTTTGTTTGCTTTTCAAAAGGTTAAACTGAAAATAAGGCTGTCCTTCATACTTTTACATCATAGTAACCATAACTTTAAAAATAATATGTCCTCTGATGCATACAAGCAATCCTTATGTTGAATAAATTCATGCTAAAGACGCAGGCCTTTCTGTAATGGAAAGTAAGGTGATATTATTTCCTTCCTATGGTTAATTGGGCTCATTTTAAGTACCACAGATTAAATAAGATCTCAGAAGCAAGTAAAAAGTAACTGAATGAGGTTTTTGTTCCTTCCTATAATTATGCTAAAGAATGCCTTTATCAATTAAGTGTCAAGAAATATTTTATAATCCATGTCATATTTTAATGTATGTACTTTTAGTGGACAGGGATTTATCAAATTTTAGTCAAAGAGATTTATGGTAAAATGTAGAGTTAAAAATATTACCTCATTAGGAAAAATTTCTACAATTGAGTGTTTTCCATAACTTTGTGTTTTATTCCATTTGGTTCAATGGGGACACATTTAAAATTAAAAGAAATTCCATACCTGATTTTTTACTTTAAGTATGAAACTTTGAAACTGTTATTAATATCAAACTCTACTCTGATGTAGTCTGTTTGATAACCAGTAGAAAAGACAAGCATGTTCCTGGGAATGTGCCACCTGGGAATAAAATGCTTTGAGTCATAACTGCACATTTGTTCCCCAGCTACAGGAAAAGTTTGAGCATCTTAAAAGAGTCCAGCAAGAAGAGACAATGAGACTTGAGGAGGAGAGAAGACAATTGGAAGAAGAAATAATAGATTTTTATAAAATGAAGGCTGTTTCTGAAACATTACAGACTCAAGTGTGCACCAATATAAAGAAGGAAAAAGAGCGTAAGAAGTAGTCCTCTCACACTTCTGTGTACGGTAGAACCTATCACTTTCAATTCTATCTTCCAGTGAGATGATCTTTACAGTACTTAACTGTACTAGTTTTAAAAATTTGTTTTATTATTGTATATGTTCACCAACTAGAATGTTAACTCCTTAAGAGCAGGTACCTTGACCATCTTGTTAGATTCTGTATTCTCAGTGTTTATAATAATAAAGACTAGCACAGAATTTCCACTCAATAAATATTTGCTAAAATGAAAAAAAAAAACAAAGGAATATATAGCACAGTGTAAATAGTGTTGATGAGCTGTGAGATTTTTTAAAAACTATACCTCTGGCTGTACTTCCAGTGCACATCTTAAAATATATCTGAATGTAAGTAGGGGATTTGTTTAAAAAACAAAAAGAAAGAAAGAAAGAACTAGGGGATTTGTTCATGAGCCATAGGCATAAAATATGGTATAAAACAATCTAATATTGGGAGAGAAGAGTTAAGATGGTGAAGAAGTAGGGGGATTCTGGGCTTTTCTTGTCCCTCAAACACAGTTGTATTGAAGCCAGATCACTTGGAACACCCAGGAAATTGGCCTGAGGATTGGAAGAAGGATCTCCACAGTTGGAGGCAGGTGTGAGGTACATGGAAGTGATTTGGGGGAGAGAAAACCTGCTGTGCTGCAGAACAGAGGGAACCCTTTCCACAGAGAGAAAAGGGAGATTGGGAGAGAAGTGTTGAGAGTGAGGTGTCAGGTTCTGGCAAGAAGAAAACCTGGGGGGAACTGAGTGGCACAGGATTTGAAGTTTTGAATCCCAACTCTGCCAAATATACAATGCAGGACAACTGAGTACTGACACTAACAGCCTTCGATCTCCTGCGAGTGCCTCCTGAACAGCAGGGTGTGTGAGACCCTTTGTCTAGGAAAGAGAGATGGGGATGTCATCATTTTACTCCCACTATCAACACAATCAGACATCAGAGAGCAACACAGTGGCCCCCAGTGGAGGTGGGAGTTGCTTACATCTACCTCCATAAGCCTCCCCACCCCATTCTTGGTAACTGTTTTGTTTTGTTTTAAATTTTATTTATTTATTTATTTTAATTTCTTTTCAGTGTAACAGAATTCATTGTTTATGCACCAAACCCAGTGCTCCATGCAATGCGTGCCCTCCATAATACCCACCACCTGGCTCCCTCAGCCTCCCAACCCTTTTGTTTTGTTTTTAACAAGGGCAGGATTGATTCTGAGCCAGCACAGCAGACCTCTCTCCCAGAAGAGCAAAACAGGTAACAGGCCAAATGCACTAAGTCTACTAATCATCGAGTGCTTCAAAGCATCCCCTTCAGTTCTGGTGGAAATAGGCTCAGGCCGTATTTTTTTTTTTTTAACTTACTTTTTTGTACTTTTTCTTTTTCCTTTGGAATTAGGCTTATAGTTTTTTTGTTTGCTTGCTTGTTAGTTTCATTTCATTTTCTCTTTTTTCTTTGGATCAGACTTCTTTTTTTTTAATGCATTTTTTAAAAATTTCTTTTCAGCGTAACAGTATTCACTGTTTTTGCACTACACCCAGTGCTCCATGCAATCCGTGCCCTCTCCAATACCCACCACCTGGTTCCCCCAACCTCCCACCCCCCACCCCTTCAAAACCCTCAGATTGTTTCTCAGAGTCCATAGTCTCTCATGGTTCACCTCCCCTTCCAATTTCCCTCAACTCCCTTCTCCTCTCCATCTCCCCTTGTCCTCCATGCCATTTGTCATGCTCCACAAATAAGTGAAACCATATGATAATTGACTCTCTCTGCTTGACTTATTTCACTCAGCATAATCTCTTCCAGTCCCGTCCATGTTGCTACAAAAGTTGGGTATTCATCCTTTCTGATGGAGGCATAATACTCCATAGTGTATATGGACCACATCTTCCTTAGCCATTCGTCTGTGAAGGGCATCTTGGTTCTTTCCACAGTTTGGCGACCATGGCAAATAGCTAGTTATTTGCAGATGTAGCTCTTGAACACTCATATTGAACCCCAAGTAAGGAAGTTGTACTCTTTTGCCTTTCAACATGAAAATAATCCCCAATTTTCTTATGCTTCCTCTTATGCTTTTATGTTTATGCTTTCTTAGGCTTTATCTCTTTTCCAGCTTGAACCAAATAGTCTTAATCCCCTGTTGTTTTAAGTCTTTAATTAAATTCTGTACAAAATACATCATAAGATGCCCCAACCTTTGAAAGGAAAGAGCTCTGGTGTTCCCCAACATGCCTTAGTCACAATCACTTATCTTTAAAGTCTTTTATATTAGTTCAAGGTGACATTTTGAAATGTAAAATTGCTTAGATGAAAGTAAAAGTTTTCTTAAAAAGAAAAAAAAAAAAAACATTGGGGTAGAGCTTCCCTATAACCCTGCAATTGCACTACTGGGTATTTACCCCAAAGATACAGATGTAGTGATAAGAAGGGCCATCTCTACCCCAATGTTTATAGCTTCTTTTTTTCCTTTCCTTTTTTTCTTTAGAATCAGGGTAATAGTTTTTGTTCTTGTTATGTAATGTTAATCATCATAGAGCACATGATTAGTTTTTGATATAGTGTTCAGAGATTCATTATTTGTATATAACATCCAGTGCTCATTACAACATATACCCTCCTTAATACCCATCACTGGGCTACCCCATCTCCCCACCCCCCTCCCCTCTAAAGCTTTCAGTTTATTTCCCAGTCTTCATAGTCTCTCATGGTTTGTCTGTCCCTCTGACTCCCCCCTTTCAGTTTTCCCTTCCTTCCCTTAATGTCCTTTGTGCTAGTCCTTATGTTCCACATGAATAAAACCATATGATATTTGTCTTTATCTGCTTGATTTATGTCACTTTTAGCATAATCCCCTCTAGTGCCATCCATGTTGATGCAAATTGTGGGTACTCATCTTTTCTGATGGCTGAGTAATATTCTATTGTATAAATGAACCATATCTTCTTTATCCATTCATTTGCTGAAGGGCATCTCAGTTCCTTCCATAGTTGAGCTATTGTGGACATTGCTGCTATGAACATTGGGGTGTAGGAGCCTTTCTTTTCACTGCATCTGTATAATTGGGGCAAATACCCAGTAGAGCAATTCCAGGGTCATAGGGTAGCTCTATTTTTAACATCTTGAGGAACTTCCATACTGTTTTCTGGAGTGACTATACCAGCTTGAATTCCCACCAACAGTGTAAGAAGGTTCCCCTTTCTCCACATGCTCACTAGAATTTGTTGTTTCCTGCCTTGTTAACTTTTGTCATTCTAAGTGGTAAGGTGGTATCTCAATTTGGTTTTTTACAATTTTATTTTATTTTTTCAGTGTTCTAAGATTCAGTGTTTATGCACCACACCCAGTACTCCATGCAATATGTGCCCTCCTTAACCCCCAGCGCCAGGCTCACCCAACCCCCCACACTCCTCTGCTCCAAAACCCTCAGTTTGTTTCTCAGAGTCCACAGTCTCTCATAGTGTGTCACCCCCTCTGCCATCAGAAAGGATGAATACCCAACTTTTGTAGCAACATACACAGAAGAATGAAGGAGATTATGCTGAGTGAAATAAGTCAAGTAGAGGGAGTTAATTATCAATACATTTTTTTAAATTATTATTTTTATTTTTTATAAACATATATTTTTATCCCCAGGGGTACAGGTCTGTGAATCGGCAGGTTTACACACTTCACAGCACTCACCATAGCACATACCCTCCCCAATGTCCATAACACCACCCCCCCTCTCCCAACCCCTCTCCCCCCAGCAACCCCCATTTGTTTTGTGAGATTAAGAGTCACTTATGGTTTGTCTCCCTCCCAATCCCATCTTGTTTCATTTATTCTTCTCCTACCCCCTTAACCCCCCATGTTGCATCTCCATTTCCTCATATCAGGGAGATCATATGATAGTTGCCTTTCTCCGATTGACTTATTTCGCTAAGCATGATACCCTCTAGTTCCATCCACATTGTCACAAATGGCAAGATTTCATTTCTTTTGATGGCTACATAGTATTCCATTGTGTATATATACCACATTTTCTTTATCCATTCATCTGTTGATGGACATCTAGGTTCTTTCCATAGTTTGGCTATTGTAGACATTGCTGCTATAAACATTCGGGTGCACGTGCCCCTTCGGATCACTATGTTTGTATCTTTAGGGTAAATACCCAGTAGTGCAATTGCTGGGTCATAGGGTAGTTCTATTTTCAACTTTTTGAGGAACCTCCATGCTGTTTTCCAGAGTGGTTGCACCAGCTTGCATTCCCACCAACAGTATAGGAGGGTTCCCCTTTCTCCACATCCTCGCCAGCATCTGTCATTTCCTGACTTGTTAATTTTAGCCATTCTGACTGGTGTGAGGTGATATCTCATTGTGGTTTTGATTTGTATTTCCCTGATGCCGAGTGATATGGAGCACTTTTTCATGTGTATGTTGGCCATCTGGATGTCTTCTTTGCAGAAATGTCTGTTCATGTCTTCTGCCCATTTCTTGATTGGATTATTTGTTCTTTGGGTGTTGAGTTTGCTAAGTTCTTTATAGATTTTGGACACTAGCCCTTTATCTGATATGTCGTTTGCAAATATATTCTCCCATTCTATTGGATGTCTTTTGGTTTTGTTGACTGTTTCCTTTACTGTGCAAAAGCTTTTGATCTTGACAAAATCCCAATAGTTCATTTTGCCCTTGCTTCCCTTGCCTTTGGTGATGTTCCTAGGAAGATGTTGCTGCAGCTGAGGTCGAAGAGGTTGCTGCCTGTGTTCTCCTTAAGGATTTTGATGGATTCCTTTCTCATATTGAGGTCCTTCATCCATTTTGAGTCTATTTTAGTGTGTGGTGTAAGGAAATGGTCCAATTTCATTTTTCTGCATGTAGCTGTCCAATTTTCCCAATACCATTTATTGAAGAGGCTGTCTTTTTTCCACTGGACATTCCTTCCTGCTTTGTTGAAGATTAGTTGACCATAGAGTTGAGAGTCCATTTCTGGGCTCTCTATTCTGTTCCATTGATCTATGTGTCTGTTTTTGTGCCAGTACCATGCTGTCTTGATGATGACAGCTTTGTAATAGAACTTGAAGTCCGGAATTGTGATGCCACCAACTTTGGCTTTCTTTTCAATATTCCTTCGGCTATTCGAGGTCTTTTCTGGTTCCATATAATTTTAGGATTATTTGTTCCATTTCTTTGAAAAAAATGGATGGTATTTTGATAGGAATTGCATTAAATGTGTAGATTGCTTTAGGTAGAATAGACATTTTCACAATATTTATTCTTCCAATCCAGGAGCATGGAACATTTTTCCATTTCTTTGTGTCTTCCTCAATTTCTTTCATGAGTACTTTATAGTTTTCTGAGTATAGATTCTTAGCCTCTTTGGTTAGGTTTATTCCTAGGTATCTTATAGTTTTGGGTGCAATTGTAAATGGGATTGACTCCTTCATTTCTCTTTCTTCTGTCTTGTTGGTGTAGAGAAATGCAACAGATTTCTGTGCATTGATTTTATATCCTGACACTTTAGTGAATTCCTGTACAAGTTCTAGCAGTTTTGGAGTGGAGTCTTTTGGGTTTTCCACATATAGTATCATATCATCTGCAAAGAGTGATAGTTTGACTTCTTCTTTGCTGATTTGGATGCCTTTAATTTCCTTTTGTTGTCTGATTGCTGAGGCTAGGACTTCTAGTACTGTGTTGAATAGCAGTGGTGATAATGGACATCCCTGCCGATTTCCTGACCTTAGTGGAAAAGCTTTCAGTTTTTCTCCATTAAGAATGATATTTGTGGTGGGTTTTTCATAGATGGCTTTGATATATTGAGGTTGTGCCCTCTATCCCTACACTTTGAAGAGTTTTGATCAGGAAGGGATGCTGTACTTTGTCAAATGCTTTTTCAGCATCTATGGAGAGTATCATATGGTTCTTGTTCTTTCTTTTATTAATGTGTTGTATCACATTGATTAATTTGCGGATGTTGAACCAACCTTGCAGCCCTGGAATAAATCCCACTTGGTTGTGGTGAATAATCCTTTTAATGTACTGTTGAATCCTATTGGCTAGTATTTTGGTGAGAATTTTTGCATCTGTGTTCATCAAGGATATTGGTCTGTAGTTCTCTTTCTTGATGGGATCCTTGTCTGGTTTTGGGATCAAGGTGATGCTGGCCTCATAAAATGAGTTTAGAAGTTTTCCTTCCATTTCTATTTTTTGTAACAGTTTCAGGAGAATAGGAATTAGTTCTTCTTTAAATGTTTGGTAGAATTCCCCCGGGAAGCCGTCTGGCCCTGGGCTTTTGTTTGGAGATTTTTGATGACTGTTTCAATCTCCTTACTGGTTATGGGTCTGTTCAGGCTTTCTATTTCTTCCTGGTTCAGTTGTGGTAGTTTATATGTCTCTAGGAATACATCCATTTCTTCCAGATTGTCAAATTTGTTGGCGTAGAGTTGCTCATAGTATGTTCTTAAAATTGTCTGTATTTCTTTGGTGTTCGTTGTGATCTCTCCTCTTTCATTCATGATTTTATTTATTTGGGTCCTTTCTCTTTTCTTTTTGATAAGTCTGGCCAGGGGTTTGTCAATCTTATTAATTCTTTCAAAGAACCAGCTCCTAGTTTCGTTGATTTGTTCTATTGTTTTTTTTTTTTTGGTTTCTATTTCATTGATTTCTGCTCTGATCTTTATGATTTATCTTCTCCTCTGGGTTTAGGGTTTCTTTCTTGTTCTTTCTCCAGCTCCTTTAGGTGTAGGGTTAGGTTGTGTACTTGAGACCTTTCTTGTTTCTTGAGAAAGGCTTGTACCGCTATATATTTTCCTCTCAAGACTGCCTTTGTTGTGTTCCACAGATTTTGAACTGTTGTGTTTTCATTATCATTTGTTTCCATGAATTTTTTCAATTCTTCTTTGATTTCCTGGTTGACCCATTCATTCTTTAGAAGGATGCTGTTTAGTCTCCATGTATTTGGGTTCTTTCCAAATTTCCTCTTGTGATTGAGTTCTAGCTTCAGAGCATTGTGGTCTGAAAATATGCAGGGAATGATCCCAATCTTTTGATACCGGTTGAGACCTGATTTAGGACCGAGGATGTGATCTATTCTGGAGAATATTCCATGTGCACTAGAGAAGAATGTGTATTCTGTTGCTTTGGGATGAAATGTTCTGAATATATCTGTGATGTCCATCTGGTCCAGTGTGTCATTTAAGGCCTTGATTTCCTTGTTGATCTTTTGCTTGGATGATCTGTCCATTTCAGTGAGGGGAGTGTTAAAGTCCCCTACTATTATTGTATTATTGTTGATGTGTTTCTTTGATTTTGTTATTAATTGGTTTATATAGTTGGCTGCTCCCACATTAGAGCATAGATATTTAAAATTGTTAGATCTTCTTGTTGGACAGATCCTTTGAGTGTGATATAGTGTCCTTCCTCATCTCTTATTATAGTCTTTGGCTTAAAATCTAATTGATCTAAGGATTGCCACTCCTGCTTTCTTCTGATGTCCATTAGCATGGTAAATTCTTTTCCACCCCCTCATTTTAAATCTGGAGGTGTCTTTGGGTTTAAAATGAGTTTCTTGTAGGCAACATATAGATGGGTTTTATTTTTTTTATCCATTCTGATACCCTGTGTCTTTTGATTGGGACATTTAGCCCATTTACATTCAGGGTAACTATTGAGAGATATGAATTTAGTGCCATTGTATTGCCTGTAAGGTGACTGTTACTGTATATTGTCTCTGTTCCTTTCTGATCTACTACTTTTAGGCTCTCTCTTTGCTTAGGGGACCCCTTTCAATATTTCCTGTAGAGCTGGTTTGGTCTTTGCAAATTCTTTCAGTTTTTGTTTGTCCTGGAAGCTTTTAATCTCTCCTTCTATTTTCAATGATAGCCTAGCCGGATATAGTATTCTTGGCTGCATGTTTTTCTCGTTTAGTGCTCTGAATATATCATGCCAGCTCTTTCTGGCCTGCCAGGTCTCTGTGGATAAGTCTGCTGCCAATCTAATATTTTTACCATTGTATGTTACAGACTTCTTTTCCCTGGATGCTTTCAGGATTTTCTCTTTGTCACTAAGACTTGTAAATTTTACTATTAGGTGATGGGGTGTGGACCTATTCTTATTGATTTTGAGGGGGCTTCTCTGCACCTCCTGGATTTTGATGCTTGTTCCCTTTGCCATATTGGGGAAATTCTCTCCAATAATTCTCTCCAATATACTTTCTGCTGCCCTCTCTCTTTCTTCTTCTGGAATCCCAATTATTCTAATGTTGTTTCATCGTTGGTGTCACTTATCTCTCGAATTCTCCCCTCGTGGTCCAGTAGCTGTTTGTCCCTCTTTTGCTCAGCTTCTTTATTCTCTGTCATTTGGTCTTCTATATCACTAATTCTTTCTTCTGCCTCATTTATACTAGCAGGTGAGAGCCTCCATTTTTGATTGCACCTCATTAATAGCTTTTTTGATTTCAACTTGGTTAGATGTTAGTTCTTTTATTTCTCCAGAAAGGGCTTTTATATCTCCCGAGAGGGTTTCTTTAATATCTTCCATGCCTTTTTCGAGCCCGGCTAGCACCTTGAGAATCGTCATTCTGAACTCTAGATCTGACATATTACCAATGTCTGTATTGATTAGGTCCCTAGCCTTCGGTACTGCCTCTTGTTCTTTTTTTTGTGGTGAATTTTTCTGCCTTGTCATTTTGTCCAGATAAGAGTATATGAAGGAGCAAGTAAAATACTAGAAGGGTGGCAACAACCCCAGGATAATATGCTTTAACCAAATCAGAAGAGATCCCAAATCGTGAGGGGGGAGAAAGGGGATAAAAAGAGGTTCCAAAAAAACAAAAAAAGAAACAATTAAAAAAAGAAAATGAATAAAGAAAGAATATAAAAAAGAAAAATATATATATATATTAGATAAACTAGTTAAAAATGTTAAAAAAGAAAAGGGTAAAAGTTAAAAAAAATTTAGGAGAAGAAGAGAAAAAAATTGAAAAAGAAAAAAAATTAAATTAACTGCAAGACTAAGAATCATGGGGAGAAAGCCATGAGTTCCGTGCTTTGCTTTCTCCTCCTCTGGAATTCCGCTGCTCTCCTTGGTATTGAAACTGCACTCCTTGGTAGGTGAACTTGGTCCTGGCTGGATTTCTTGTTGATCTTCTGGGGGAGGGGCCTGTTGTAGTGATTCTCAAGTGTCTTTGCCCCATGCGGAATTGCACCACCCTTACCAGGGGCCGGGCTGAGGTTTGCTTTCGGGAGCTTTTGTTCCCTGAGCGCTTTCCGTAGAGTTCCGGAGTACGGGAATGAAAATGGCGGCCTCCCAGTCTCTGGCCCAGAGGAGCCAAGAGCCCAGGGCCCCACTCCTTAGTGCGCCCTCAGAGAACAGTGCCCAATTAATCCCGTCTCCCTGGCCTCCAGCCGTGCTCTGAGTTCACTAAGCCTGTGACCAGTTCAAGGTAACCCTGAGCTGAGAGCTCACTCCTTGGCTGTCTCTGTAGCCGGCTTCCCCATTCTAATACCTGTAAGCTCTGTGACATCAGACACCCCCAATCCTTCTGTGACCCTGCGGGACCTGAGGCCACGCTGACCCCGCGTGGGCTTCACCCCGGTTTAGCCTCTGGAGCAATGTCCCTCAGCGGAACAGACTTTTAAAAGTCCTGATTTTGTGCTCTGTTCCTCCGCTGCTTGCCGGGAGCTGGCCCCTCCACCTGTGGTCTATCTTCCTGACGCTTTGGATTCACTTCTCCACCAGTCCTACCTTTCAGAAAGTGGTTGACTTTCTGTTTCTAGAATTGTTGTTCTTCTTCTCTTTGATCTCCCATTGGATTTGTAGGTGTTTGCAATCTTTAGATAAGCTATCTATCTGATCTCCTGCTACCTGAAGTAGTCTCAGCCTGCTACTTCTCCGCCATCTTGCCTCTTCCTCTATCAATATGGTTTTGATTTGAATTTCCCTGATGACTAGTGATGCTGAACATTTTTTGATGTGTCTCTTAGCCATTTGTATGTCTTCTTTGGAGAAGTGTCTGTTCATGTCTTCTGCCCATTTTTTGATGTGATTATTTGTTTTTGGGGTGCTGAGTTTGAGAAGTTCTTTTTTTTTGCAGTTTGAATTATGACTATTTTATTTATTTTTAAAATTTCTTTTCAGTGTTCCAGAATTCTCATGAATTCTGGAACTACCCATAGAAGTTCTTTATAGACTGGAACTACCCTGAGAAGTTCTTTATAGACTTTGTATACCACCCTTTATCTGTAATGTTATTTACAAATATCTTCTCCCAACCAGTGGGTTGTCTCTTAGTTTTGTTGACTGTTTCGTTTGTTAGGCAGAAGCTTTTTGCTTGAAGAAGTCCTAAAAGTTCATTTTTGTTTTTGTTTCCCTTGCCTTTGGAGACATGTCTAGCAAGAATTTTCTGCAGCTGAGTTTGAAGATGTTACTGCCTGTGTTCTCCTCTAGGATTTTGATGGTTTTCTTTCTCACATTGAGATCTTTCATCCATTTTGAGTTTATCTTTGTATATGGTGTAAGAGAAAGGTTGAGCTTCATTCTTCTATGTATAGCTGTCCAATTTCCCCAGCACCATTTATTGAAGAAACTGTCTTTTTTCCCATTGAATATTTTTTCTTGCTTTGTTGAAGATTAGTTGACCATAGAGTTGAGGGTCCATTTCTGGACACTATACTCTGTTCCGCTGATCCATTTGTCTGTTTTTGTGCCAATACATGCTGTCTTGGTGATTACAGCTTTGTAATAGAGCATAAAATCAGGCAATGTGATGCCCCCAGCTTTGGTTTCCTTTTCAACATTCCCTTGACAATTCATAGTCTTTACTGTTTCCATACAAATTTTAAAATTATTTGTTCCAGCTCTTTGAAAAATGCCAATTTTATATTAATAGGGATGGTGTTGGAAATGTAGATTGCTTTGATAGCATAGACATTTTAACCATGTTTGTTCTTCCAACCCTTGAGCATGGAATACTTTTCCATCTTTTTGTGTCTTCCTCATTTTTTCCCCTAAGTGTTCTGTAGTTTCTAGAGTACAGATCCTTTATCTTTTTAGTTAGGTTTATTCCTAGATACATTATGGTTTTTGGTGTTATTGTAAATGGAATCAATTCCTTAATTTCTCTTTCTACAGTTACATTATTACTGTACAGAAAAACAACTGATTTCTGTGCATTGCTTTTTTTTATCCTGCCACATTACTGAATTGTTGTTTGAGTTCTAGTAACTTGGGGGGTGAAGACTTTTAAGTTTTCCACATAGAGTATCATATTTCTGCAAAGAGAGAGAGTTGGACTACTTCTTTGCCAATTTGAATACTGTTTTTTCATTTTGTGTTCTGATTGCTGTTGCTAAGATTTCTAGTACTATGTTGAACAATAGTGGTGAGAATGGACATCCTGGTTATGTTCCTGATCTTATGGGAAAGGCTCTCAGCTTTTCCCCATTGAGAATGATATTTACTGTGGATTTTATGAAGTTGAGGAATGTTCCCTACATTCCTATACTCTGAAGAGTTTTAATCAGAAAGGATGCTGTATTTTGTCAAATGCTTTTTTGCATCAATTGATAGAACAATGTGGTTCTTGTCTTTTCTTTTATTAATGTGTTCTATCACATTGATTGATTTGTGAATGTTGTACCACCCTTGATCCCAGGAATAAATCACACCTGGTCATGATGGATAATCCCTTCATGTACTGTTGGATCCAATGGCTAGGATCTTGAGTATTTTGACATCTATGTTAACCAGGGATATTGGTATGTAATTCTCCCTTTTGATGGGGTCTATGCCTGGTTTTGAGATCATGGTAATCCTGGCCTCATAGAGAAGGTATGGAAGTTTTCCTTCCACTTCTATTTTTTTTTTTAAATTTCAGCCTAACAGTATTCATTGTTTTTACACCACACCCAGTGCTCCATGCAATATGTGCCCTCCCTAATACCCACCACCACTTCTATTTTTTGAACCAGCTTCAGAAGAATAAGTATTATTTCTTCTTTAAACGTTTGGTAGAATTCCCCTGGGAAGTCATTTGGCCCAGGATTCTTGTTTTTTGGGAGGTTTTTTTTGGGGGGGGGGGTTGATACTCTTTCAATTTTGTTCCTGGTTATTGGTCTATCCAGATTGTCTGTTTCTTCCTGTTTCAGTCTTGGTATTTTATAAGTTTCTGGGAAGGCATCCATTTCTTCCAGGTTGCTTAATTTATTGGCATATAGTTGTTGTTCATAATTTCTAATAATTATTTCTATTTCCTTGGTGTTAGTCATGATCTCTCCCTTTTCATTCATGATTTTATTAATTTGGGTCCTTTCTCTTTTCTTTTGGATAAATCTGGCTAGAAGTTTATCAATCTTATTAATTTTTTCAAAGAACCAGCTTCTAGTTCATTGATCTGCTCTACTGTTTTTGGTGTTTCTATTTCATTGGTCTTCTCTAATTTTTATTTTTTCTCTTCTCCTGTTTGGTTTAGATTTTATTTACTGTTCTTTCTCCAGCTCCTTTAGTTGTAAGGTTAGCTTGTACATTTGGGATTTTTCTACATTTTTGAGTGAGGCTTAGGACCACCTTTGAAGTATCACATAGGTTTCATAATGATGTGTTTTCATTCTCATTGGTTTTGATGAATTGTTTAAGTTCTTCTTTGATTTCCTGGTTGACCCAATCATTCTTGAGCAGGAAGCTCTTTAACTTTCAAGTGTTTTAATTTCTTCCTATTTTTCCCTTATGATTGAGCTCCTGTTTCAGGGCAGTTTGGTTTGAAAATATGCAGATGATCATGTCAAAAAATGGGCAGAAGACATGAACAGACATTTCTCCAAAGAACACATACAAGTGGCTACCAGACACATGAAAAAATGTTCATCATCTTTAGCCATCAGGGAAATTTAAATCAAAACCACACTGAGATACCACCTTACACCAGTTAGAATGGCAAAGATTAACAATACAGGAAACAACAAATGTTGAAGAGGATGTGAAGAAAGGGGAACCCTCTTACACTGTTGGTGGGAATGCAAGTTGGTGCAGCCACTTTGGAAAACAGTGTGGAGATTCTTCAAAAAAATTAAAAATAGAGCTATCCTATGACCCTGTAATTGCACTACTGGGTATTTACCCCAAAGATACAAATGTAGTGAAAGGAAGGGCCATCTGTACCCCAATGGTCATAGCAACAATGTCCAGAACAGTCAAATTGTGGAAAGGACCAAGATGCCCTTCAACAGATGAATGGATAGAGAAGATGTGGCCCATATATACAATGGAATATTACCCAGCCATCAGAAAGGATGAATACCCAACTTTTGCAGCAACATGGGTGGGGCTGGAGGAGATTATTCTGAGTGAAATAAGTCAAGCAGAGAGAGTCAATTATCATATGGTTTCACTTACCTGTGGAACATAAGGAATAACATGGAGGACATTAGGAGAAGGAAAGGAAAAGTGAATTGGGGGAAATCAGAGTGGGGAGAAGAACCATGAGAGTCTGTGGACTCTGAGAAACAAACTGAGGGTTTTAGAGGGGAGGGAGTGGGGGAATGGGTGAGCCTGGTGGTGGGTATTAAGGAGGGCATGTATTACATGGAACATTGGGTGTTGTACATAAACAATGAATCTTGGAACACAGCGTCATAAAACTAATGATGTATCTTATGTGACTAACATAACACAATAATAAAAAGAAAAAAGAAAAGAAAATAATAAAGTAAATAAGATAAAATAAAAATGGTGATCCTATAAAAAAAAAAAAGGAAAGAAAAAAAAAAAAGAAGACTGATCCAAAAAAGAAGAAAAAAACCAAAAGGAGATGGAACGAAAACCAAACAAATCAGAAAGCATAAGCCCGATTCAAAGAGGAAGAGAGAGAGAAAAGAAAGAAAGAAAAAAAAATACAGCCTTGTCCTATTTCCACTGGAACTGAAGGGGATGCTGTGAGGCACTGTATGGGGCTTATGGCATGCTGCCTGTATTGCCCCTCTAGGGGAGAGGTCTGCTGGGCTGGCTTTGAGTCAATCTTTCTCCAGTTTAAAAAAAAAAAAGACATTTGCCAAGCATGGGTGGCAGGGTTTGATGTAAGGGGCTTCTATCTTCACTGGGTGTTGCTGTGTTGTTCTCTGCAGTCCAACTGTATTTGTAGCAATGGTAAAATAGTGCTACCCCAATCTCTTGTCCATGGACAGGGGATTTAACATCTCCATTTCAGGAAGCCCTGCAAAAAGTTGAGGGCCATCAGCATGCCTGTCTGGACAGCTCTCCTGCTTTTTATCTTTTGTACATGGCTGGGATTCAAAGCTCCAAATCTTAAAGGACCTGGCACTCCTTGGATCTGCTCCCTCCTCAGATGAAAGCCCTTCTGTGTTCTTATTAGTGCCCTTTGAACCACAAAAACAGTCTATGTCTGTGCAGTGTGCAGAATCTATGGTGCAGACAACAAAAAGCAATGATTAGGTTATCCACCCTCTGTGCATGCCTCTTTGCCCTGCCAATGGGAGCCCGTTTTCTGGTGCCTGCACGGTCTTTCATCCTTGGAGAGGCAATATACCCTCTTCCAAATGTACTCCAGGAAGGGGAATGATCTCTCTCTATGTGACCCAGGAGATCCCTACACCACCTTGTGTACACTGTTGGACCAGAGCCATCCTTCTCTACAGGTGTACATGCTATAGCTCTGTTCAGCCAAAACTTGTGTACTTCCAAAATCTCAGACTTTGAGCTACACTCACTGCAAAAACCTGTGTACCAAGTGAAGTAGTATACCACTGCACTTAGTACACCAGTATAAGATATATTATAATATTCTGAAAACACTAGTTGTAGAGAACACCCAGGACTAAAACAGATGCTTAATTTGACCAAATGTTTTCCACAGCTCCCCAGCTTCTTGTGTGAATCTTACACCACACTCTCTCAGCCACTCTCTCCCTCTCTCTCTTTTTTCTCCCCATGGAAATTATTCCCTCCGCTTTGCAGGATGGCAGCTTTCTCTCCCCCAATTCACTTCCACACACCTTGTACCTGCCATACCATATCCCTCCAACCATGGAAATCCTTCTTCCAATGCTCAGACCAATTTCCTGGGTATTCCAAGTGATCTGATCTCAATACAGCCATGTCCAAGGAACAAGGAACTCTACTCCCACTACAAAAGTCAATTTAATACACTCTGCAAATGCCCAGGTATAAAAGGAAGGAATGCTAGTTGTATATGTGAGTACGTATAGCATTATTAAATGAAATATATGTTCACCACACTATGGTGCATGTTACATGGATTGTTTCAAAGTTTAAAGTAGTTTTCTAGGAGTGATAAAATATGATAACATAAAAGCAGTATGATTTCAGTCAAAAAATATGGTCTTCATGAATGTTGCATGTAACACACTCTGTAAAGGCATTAATATGAAAGAGGTTTTTTTAAAGATTTTATTTATTTATTTGACAGAGAGAGATCACAAGTAGGCAGAGAGGCAGGCAGAGTGAGAGGGGGGAAGCAGGCTCACCCCTGAGCAGAGAGCCTGATGTGGGGCTCAATCCTAGGACCCTGGGATCATGACCTGAGCATAAGGCAGAGGCTTTAATCCACTGAGGCACCCAGGTGCCCCAATATGAAAGATGTTTTAAAAATAATGTTTAATATTTTATTTCAGTAAGTGTAGGTCTTCACTACACCATGCTACACTTAATACACCACTATAAGGTGTACTATAATATTCTGAAAACACCAATTGTACAGAAACCCTGGAACTAAACAGCTGGTGAATTCTACCAAATGTTTAATGAAGAACTTCTCAAACCCTTACAAAAAATTTAAGAATAGAAGCACTTTCAAACTCTTTCTATGAGGCCAACATTACACTGTTATCAATCTAGATAAGGACTCTAGAAGTAAAAAAAAAGGTTTTAGATCAATATTCTTGATGAATATAGGTACAAAAATTCTCAGAAAATATTAAGAAACCAAATTAAAAAAAACCGTTAAAAAGATTATACACCATGACCAAGTAGCATTTATTCCTGAGGGGCTAGTATGGTTCAAAACATACAAATCAATAAATATGATACATCACATTAATAGAATTAAAGATAAAATCATATCATCTCAGTAGATGCAAAAATAAATTTGACAAAATATGAAATCCTTTCATAATAAACCACCAAAAAATTGTGCATAGAAGTAGAATACCTCAGCATGATAAAGGCCACATACAACAAAGTCACAGTTCACATTATAATCAATGGTAAAACACTGCAAACTTTTCCTCTAAAATCAAGACTACAATGATGCCTGAAACTGCCTGATGAGGTTGAAGAAATCTGAACTCCTGAAATTAATCAAATTTATGAAAATAAGGAATAGTCTCAGAATCAGAATGAAGAAAGATTCATATTTTTATGTAGTTGTTGTACTTGGTAATACTTGTATTGAAGTGTGTTTGTGGATTAGATTTTCAACATTGTTGTTAGCCTGATGTGTGAGTTGTATACTATCATTGAGTTAAATTGTAACTAAACTGGGAAAAATACACTGGAGAATTTTCTGTGAAGAAGCAAATGTGCATCAATAACCACTGAATGAAGGTATATTAGACATTGCAAGTTTTCTGAGGTTTGAAATTATTTGAAAACACCTTTATAAATGACCATTTTAATACTATGCCATGGTTATGCCATTAAGGAGCTCTGAAATCAAACTTTATTATAGAAGATAAACCTATTTAAACCCACAGGAAAGGGGCGCCTATGTGGCTCAGTGGGTTAAAGCCTCTGCCTTCAGCTCAGGTCATGATCCCAGGGTCCTGGGATCGAGCCCCCATCGGGCTCTCTGCTCAGTGGGGAGCCTGCTTCCCTTCTTCTCTCTCTGCCTGCCTCTCTGCCTGCTTGTGATCTCTGTTTGTCAAATAAATGAATAAAGTCTTAAAAAAAAATAAACCCACAGGAAATAAGTGCCTAATCTAATTGACCTTGTAAAAGGTCAATTAAAAGTTTAATTAAAGTTAGTTAGTGTATATTATTTTTTTCAGGGTAGAGTTTAGTGATTCATCAGTTACATATAACATAAGATTTCATTATATCAAGTGCCCTCCTTAATGTCCATCACCCAATTATTATTTCTTCAACACACTTCCCATCTAGGAATTCTCAATTTGTTTCCTTTAGGTAAGGGTCTCTTTTATTTGCCTCTCTCTCTATCTTATTTTATTTTTCCTTCCCTTCACCTATGTTCATTAGCTTTGTTTCTTAAATTACACATATGAGTGAAATCATATGGTATTTGTCTTTCTCTGACAGACTTATTTAGCTTAATATAATACCCTCTGGTTCCATCCTCATCATTGCAAATGGCAAGATTTCATTTTTTTTGATAGCTGAGTAATATTCCATGACACACACACACACACACACACCCCAATTCTTCTTTATCCATTTGTCAGTTGATGACCATCTAGGCTTTTTCAATATTTTGGCAATTGTGGACATTCCTGCTATAAACATTGGGGAGCACATGCCTCTTTGAGTCATAATTTTTCTATTCTTTGGAAAAATACTTGATGATGCAATTCCTGAGTCATAG
This sequence comes from Lutra lutra, assembly GCF_902655055.1. Lineage (NCBI taxonomy): Eukaryota > Metazoa > Chordata > Mammalia > Carnivora > Mustelidae > Lutra > Lutra lutra. The sequence goes on along the minus strand of NC_062295.1, from coordinate 24,519,920 downwards.
GGTAGCTCTATTTTTAACTTTTTGAGGAACCTTCCAGAGTAGCTATACCAGTTTGCATTCCCACCAACAGTGTAAGAGGGTTCCTTTTTCTCTGCATCCTCACCAACATCTGTTGTTTCCTGAGTTGTTAATTTTAGACCTCCTGACCAGTGTGAAGTAGTATCTCATTGTGGTTTTGTTTTTATAGTTCCATGGTGATGAGTGATGTTGGACATTTTTTTCATGATTCTCTAAGCCATTTGTATGTTCTTTGGAAAAGTGTCTAACCATGTGTTCTGCCAATTTCTTGACTGGACTTTTTTGGTTTTTTGGGTGTTGAGTCTGATAAGTTCTTTATAGATTTTGAATACTAGACCTTTATCTGATATGTCATTTGTGAATATCTTTTCCCATTCTATAGGTTGTCTTCTAGTCAGGTTGTTTGCTTCCTTTGCTGTGCAGAAATTTTTACCCTGGTGAAGTCCCAATAGTTCATTTTTACTTTTGTTTCCCTTTCCTCTGCAAACATGCCTAAGAAGAAGTTTTTCAGCCATCATCAAATAGGTTACTGCCTGTGTTCTCCTCTAGGATCTTGATAGATTCCTATCACACGTTTAGGTCTTTCATCCATTTTTAGTTTATTTTTGTGTATGGTGTTAGAAAATGGTCCAGTTTAATTCTTCCACATGTGGCTGTCCAGGTTTCCCAACACCATTTGCTAAAGAGACTTGTTCCCCCCACCCAGCTCTTGGATATTCTTTCCTGCTTTGTTGAAGATTAGCTAACCATGAGCTGAGAATGCATTTCTGGGTTTTCTATTCTGTTCCATTGATCTATTGTTTCTGTTTTTGTGCCAGTACCATACTTTCTTGACTGCAGCTTTGTAATATTGCTTGATGTCTGGGACTGTGATGCCTTCAGCTTTGTATTTCTTTCTCAACATTTCTTTGGCTATTTATGGTCTTTTTTGGTTCCTTACAAATTCTGGGATTTTTTCCAGCTCTTTGAGAAATGCTGATGGTATTTTGATAGGGATTGCTTTGAATGTGTAGATTGCTTTGGGTAGTATAGACAATTTAACAATATTTGTTCTTTCAGTCCAAGACAATGAAATATTTTTCCATTTCTTTGTTCCTTTCTCAATTTCTTTCTTAAGTGCTTTTTGGTTTTGAGGGCACAGTTCTTTTACCTGTTTGGTTCAGTTTATTCTGAGGTATCTTATGGTTTTTGGTACAATTGTAAATGGGATTGATTCCTTGATTTCTCATTCTCCTGTTTCATTGTTAGTGTATAGAAATGTATTGATTTTATATCTTGTGGCTTTGCTGAATTCCTGTAACAGTTCTAGCAATTTTGGGGTAGAGTCTTTTTTTTTTAATTAACATATAATGTATTATTTGCTCCAGGGGTACAGGTCTGTGAATCATCAGGCCTACACACTTCACAGCACCTGCCATTTCACATATCCTCTCCAATGTCCATAACCAAGCCACCGTATCCCTAGCCCCCACCCTCAGTTTGTTTTGTGAGATTAAGAGTTTCTTATGTTTTGTCTCCCTCCTGATTGCATCTTGTTTCATTTTTTCCTTCCTACCCACCACAACCCCCCGCCCTGCCTCTCAAATTCCTCATATCAGAGATCATATGATAATTTTCTTTCTCCAATTGACTTATTTCACTCTGCATAATACCCTCTAGTTCCAATTATATCATTGCCAATGACAAGATTTCATTTCTTTTGATGGCTGCATAGTATTCCGTTGTGTATATATACCACATCTTCTTTATCCATTCATCTGTTGATGGAATCTAGGTTCTTTCCACAGTTTGGCTATTGTGGACATTGCTGCTATAAACATTTGGGTGCACCTGCCCCTTCAGATCACTACATTTGTATCTTTAGGGTAAATATCCAGTAGTGCGATTGCTGGGTCATAGGGTAGTTCTATTTTCAACATTTTGAGGAACCTCCATGCTGTTTTCCAGAGTGGTTGCACCAGCTTGCATTCCCACCAACAGTGTAGGAGGGTTTCCCTTTCTCTGCACCCTCGCCAACATCTGTACTTTCCTGACTTGTTAATTTTAGCCATTCTGACTGGTGTGAGGTAGTATCTCATTGTGGTTTTTATTTGTATTTCCCTGATGCCGAGTGATGTTGAGCATCTTTTCATGTGTCTATTGGCCATCTGGATGACATTGTAGAAATGTCTGTTCATGTCTTCTGCCCATTTCTTAATTGGATTATTTGTTCTTTGGGAGTTGTTTGACAAATTCTTTACAGATTTTGGATACAAGCCCTTTATCTGATATGTCATTTGCAAATATCTTCTCTCATTCTTTCAGTTGTCTTTTGGTTTTGTTGACTATTTACTTTGCTGTGCAAAAGCAAAAGCTTTTGATCTTGATTAAGTCCCAATAGTTCATTTTCCCCTTGCTTCCCTTGCCTTTGGCAATGTTTCTAGGAAGAAGTTGCGGTGACTGAGGTTGAAAAAGTTGCTGCCTGTGTTCTCCTCAAGGATTTTGATGGATTCCTGTCTCACACTGAGGTCTTTCATCCATTTGGACTCTATTTTTATGTGTGGTGTAGGGAAATGGTCCAGTTTCATTCTGCATATGGTTGTCCAATTTTCCCAACGCCATTTGTTGAAGAGACTGTCTTTTTTCCATTGGACATTCTTTCCTGCTTTGTCAAAGATTAGTTGACCATAGAGTTGAAGGTCTATTTCTGGGATCTCTGTTCTGTTCTGTTGGTCTATGTGTCTGTTTTTGTGCCAGTACCATGCTGTCTTGATGGTGACAGCTTTGTAATAGAGCTTGAAGTCTGGAATTGTGATGCCACCAACTTTGGCTTTCTTTTTCAACATTCCTCTGGCTATTCGGGGTCTTTTCTGTTTCCATATAAATTTTAGGATTATTTGTTCCATTTCTTTGAAAAAAAATTGGTGGTATTTTGATAGGGATTGCATTAAATGTGTAGATTGCTTAAGGTAGCATAGACATTTTTGCAGTATTTGTTTTTCCAAGCCATGAGCATGGAACATTTTTCCATTTCTTTGTGTCTTCCTCAATTTCTTTCATGAGTACTTTATAGTTTTCTGAGTACAGATTCTTTACCTCTTTGGTTAGGTTTATTCCTAGGTATCTTATGGTTTGGGTGCAATTGCAAATGGGATTGACTCCTTAATTTCTCTTTCTTCTGTCTTGCTGTTGGTGTATAGAAATGCTTCTGATTCCTGTGCATTTATTTTATATCCTCCACTTTAATGAATTCCTGTATGAGTTCTAGCAGTTTTGGAATGGAGTCTTTTGGGTTTTCCACACAAAGTATCATATCATCTGTAAAGAGTGAGAGTTTGACTTCTTTGCTGATTCAGATGCCTTTAATTTCTTTTTGTTGTCTGATTGCCAAGGCTAGGTCTTCTAGAACTATGTTGAATAACAGTGGTGATATTAGACATTCCTGCCATGTTCCTGACCTTAGCAGAAAAGCTCTCAGTTTTTCCCCATTGAGAATGATATTTGCTGTGGGTTTTTCATAGATGGCTTTGATGGTATTGAGATATGTATCTTCTACCCCTATACTTTGAAGAGTTTTGATCAAGAAAGGATGTTGTATTTTGTCAAATGCTTTTTCAGCATTTTCAGGCATATAATTGCTCATAATATGTTCTTATAATTGTTTGCATTTCTTTGGTGTTGGTTGTGATCTCTCCTCTTTCATTCATGATTTTATTAATTTGGGTCCTTTCCCTTTTCTCTCTCTTTTTAAAAGTCTGGCCAGGGATTTATCAGTCTTATTAATTCTTTCAATGAACCAGCTCCTAGTTTCATTGATTTGTTCTACTGTTCTTTTTGTTTCTATTCCATTGTTTTCTGCTCTGATCTTTATGATTTCTCTTCTCCTGCTGGGTTTAGGCTTTCTTTGCTGTTCTTTCTCCATTTCCTTTAGATGTAGGGTTAGATTGTGTACTTGAGAACTTTTTGCCAAGGAATTAGACAATCTGGAAAATGGATGCATTCCTAGAAACATATAAACTACCAAAACTGAAACAGGAGAAAATAGGAAACCTGAACAAACACATAACCAGCAAAGAAATTGAAGTGGTAATCAAAAATCTCCCAAAAAACAAGAGTCCAAGGCCATACAGCTTCCCAGGGGAATTCTACCAAATATTTAAAAAATTAATATCTATTTTTCTGAAACTGTTCCAAAGAGTAGAGATGGAAGGAAAACTTCCAAATTCATTCTGTGATATCAGAGTTACCTTGATCCCAAAACCAAAGATCCCACCCAGAAGAATTACAGACCAATATCCCTGATGAACATGGATACAAAAATTATCACCAAGATACTAGCCAATAGGACCCAATAATACATTAAAATGATTGTTCACCATGACCAAGTGGGATTATTTTCCTGAGATGTAGGGGTGGCCCAACATACAAAAATCAATCAAAGTGATACACCACACTAATAAAAGAAAGAATAAGAAACATATAATCCTCAGTAGATGCAGAAAAACCATTTGACAAAATACAGCATCCATTCTTGATAAAAAAAATGTTCACAATGTAGCGATAAAGGAAATATAGTATTTAAAGGCCATATATGAAAACTCTTTTCATCCTCAATGGGAACAAACTGAGGTCAGGAACACACAGTGATGTCCATTCTCATCACTGTTGTTCAAGATATTACTGGAAGTCCTAGCCTTACCAATCCGACAACAAAAGGAAATAAAAGACATCCAAATCAGCAAGGAAGAAGTCAAACCTCCACTCTTAACAAATAACACAATACTCTACAGAAAACCCAGGAGGAAGCAAGATGTCAGAGGCATAGGAGACTGAAATATTATTAGGTTCCAGGAGTTCAGCTAGATAGTTATCAAACCATTCTGAACACCTACAAACTCAACAGGAAATAGAAGAAGAGCAGCAATTTTAGGAACAGAAAACTGACCACTTTCTGGAAGGTAGGATGTGTGGACTAGTAAATCTGAAGCAATGGGAAGATAGGCTGTGGGGGGACGGGCTGGCTCCTGGCAAGCAGCGGAGCTGCAGAGCACAAAATCAGAACTTTTAGAAGTCTGCTCCACTGAGGGATATTGCTCCAGAGGCTAAGTGGGGGTGAAGCCCTCGCAGGGACAGTGTGGTCACAGGATGCATGGGGTTACAGAAAGACCTAGGGTGTCTGAGTGTGACAGATCTCCCAGGTATCAGAGTGGGGAAGCTGGCTACAGAGATGGAACCAAGGAGGGGCTCTCAGCTCAGGGTTACCTTAAACCATGATCTGAGGTTCAGTCAGGCCACTGCTATTTGAGCAGGGACCCCACAAGTGGCAGACCCAGAGAGACCCCCTCTTTCCTCCTCTGGGAGGAGTGGTGCAGAAGCATGTGGCAGGAATCTGCTGGGTTTGGAGACTCCAAATGGGACCATGTGCTAGAGATAGAAATGCATGGTCACAGGCCAGGTGACCACAGAGTGCGGCCAGAGACCAGGGAGAAGGGAGTGACTGCTTTTCTCTGAGGGCACACTGAGGAGCAGGGCCCCAAGCTCTCAGCTCCTATGGGGCTGGAGATTGGGAGGGTGCCATTTTCATTCCCATCCTCCAAAGCTCTATGGAAAATGTTCAGGGAACAAAAGCTCCTGAGAGTGAACCCTAGCAGATTACTTAGCCTGGCCCCTGGCAAGGGTGGTGCAGTTCCTCCTTGGGCAAAGACATTTGAGAATCAGTGCAACAACCCCCCCCCCCCCCCCCCCCCCGCTGAAGATCAGCAAAAACCATCCAAGCCAAGTTCACCGATCAATGAGAGCTGCTGAACTCCAGAGCTAGGGGAAAGCAACCCAAAGAATTCATGGCCTTTCCCCCATGATCCTTTAGTATTTCAAAGTTAAATTTTTTAAATTTTATTTTTTTCTCTTATTGCATTTTTTAACTTTTCCTCTTTCCTCTTTTAATGTTTTTAAACTATTTTATCTTATCAATACCCTTTTTAAAAATCTTAAATTTTCATTGTTATAGTCATATTTTATCCCTTTATTGTATTTAACCCTATTTTTTATATACATAAAGGTTTTTTTTTTTTAATTTAGGGAAACAATTTCTTCTCATAGATCAAAATACACCATAAATCTAGCACAGAGCTTTGTTCTACTCTCCAGCCTGAGCACATTCTCTCCTCTTTTTTTTTCTTTTTCCAGCCAACTTATCAATTCCTCTTTTAGAATCTTGTTTAGTTTTTATCTTTACAGTCATATTCCATCCCTTCATTGCATTTACCCTTATTTTTGTTTATATATAAGTTTTTCTTTAAAATTTTGGGAGGTAGTTTCTTCTAAGAGACAAGAATACACCCAAAATCAAGTGGATGGCTCTGTTCTATTCACCAGTCTAATTTTTAAAAAATTTTTAATTTTCCCCTCTTTCTTCTCCCCCCAGTTTCAGGTATCTTCTGATTTGGTTAACGTATATTTTTCTGGAGTCTTTGACACCCATTTAGTATTTTGTTCTCTCATTCATGTATTCTTATCTGGATAAAATGACAGGGTGGAGAAACTCACAACCAAAAAAAAAAAAAAAAAAGAACAAGGGGCAGTACCAATGGCTAGGGGCCTAATCAATATGGACATTAGTAATATGTCAGAACTAGAGTTCAGAATGACAATTATCAAGATGCTCACTGGGCTCAGAAAAAAGCATGGAAGGTATTAGAGAATCCCTGTGTGGAGAAATAAAATCCCTTTCTGGAGAAATAAAAGAACAAAAATTTAACCAAGTTGAAATTTTAAAAACTCTATTAATGGAGTGCAATAAAAAACAGAGGTTCTTACTGCTAGGATAAATGAGGCATAAGAGAGAATTAATGATGTAGAAGATCAAAGGATGGAGAATAAGGAAGCTGAGTTAAAGAGAGATGAACAACTACTGGACCACAAGGGAAGAATTCAGAAGAGAAGTGAAACCATAAGACAAAACATTATTAGAAAAATTGGGATCCCAGAAGAAGAAGAAAGAGAGAGAGAGAGAGGCAGAAGGTATATTGGAGCAAATTATAATAGAGAATTTCCCTAATATGGGAATATATAATGCTATATCCAGTTAGGCTATCATTGAAAATAGAAGGAGACATAAAAAACTTCCAGGACAAATAAAAACTAAAAGAATTTGCAAACACCAAACTAGCCCTACAGAAAATATTGAAAGGGGTCTTCTAAGCAAAGAGAGAGCCCAAAAGTCATAGACCAGAAAGGAACAAAGATAATATACAGTAACATCACCTTACAGGCAATACAATGGCACTAAATTCATATCTTTCAATAGTTACATGCCCCAATCAAAAGACACAGGACATCAGAATGGATAAAAAACAAGACCTATTCTGAAGAATAGATCACATTCTGGTCACAAATCAGGTCTCAACTGGTACCAAAAGATTGGGATCATTCTCTGATCCATTGTGGATCAGACCACAATGCTCTGAAGCTAGAACTCAATCACAAGAGGAAAGTTGGAAAGAACTCAAATACATGGAGACTAAAGAGCATACTTCTAATGAACGAATGGGTCAACCAGGAAATTAAAGAAGAATTGAAAAAATTCATGGAAACAAATGATAATGAAAACACAACTGTTCAAAATCTGTGGGACACAGAAAAGGCGGTCCTGTGAGGAAAATATAGAGCCATACAAGCCTTTCTCAAGAAACAAGAAAGGTCTTAAGTACACAGCCTAACCCTACACCGAAAGGAGCTGGAGAAAACAGCAACAAAGCCTAAACCCAGCAGAAGGAGAGAAATCATAAAGATCAGAGCAGAACTCAATGAACCAGAAACCAAAAGAACAGTAGAACACATCAACGAAACTAGGAGTTGGTTCTTTGAAAGAATTAATAAGATTGATAAACCCCTGGGCAGACTTTAAAAAAAAAGAGAGAAAAGGGAAAGGACCCAAGTTAATAAAATCATGAATGAAAGAGGAGAGATCACCACCAACACCAAAGAAATACAATTATAAGGACATATTATGAGCAACTATATGCCCACAAATATGACAATTTTTGCATTCCTAGAGACTTATAAACTACCACAACTGAACCAGGAAGAAATAGAAAAGTTGAACAGACCCATAACCAGTAAGGAGATTGAAACAGTCATTAAAACTCTCCCAGCAGGGGCGCCTGGGTTGCTCAGGGAGTTAAGGCCTCTGCCTTCGGCTCAGGTCATGATCCCAGGGTCCTGGGATCAAGCACCACATCGGGCTCTCTACTCTGTGGGGAGTCTGCTTCCTCCTCTCTCTCTCTGCCTGCCTCTCTGCCTACTTGTGATCTCTGTCAAATAAATAAATAAATAAAATATTTTAAAAAGTCTCCCAACAAACAAGAGCCCAGGGCCAGACGGCTTCCCAGGGTAATTCTACCAAATATTTAAAGAAGAAGTAATACCTATTCTCCTGAAACTCTTCCAAAAAAATAGAAATGGAAGGAAAACTGCCAAACTCCTTTTATGAGCCCAGCATTACCTTGATCCCAAAACCAGACAAAGACCCCATCAAAAGAGAGAATTATAGACCAATATCCTTGATGAACAGAGATGTGAAAATTCTCACCAAAATATTAGCCAATAGGATCCAACAGTACATCAAAAGGATTATTCACTATGACCAAGTGGGATTCATTCCTGGGCTACACGGTTGATTTAACATCTGCAAATGAATCAATGTGATACAATACATTATCATATGATCTCTCTGATTTGAGGAATTTGAGAGGTAGGATTGGAGTGTGGAAAAGGGAGGGAAAATGAAATGAGATGGGACTGGGGAGGGAGAAAACCACAAGAGACTCTTAATCTTGGGAAACAAGCTGAGGGTTGCTGGAGGGGAGGGGAGAGGCATAGGGTGCCTGGTGATGGATATTAGGGAGGGTATGTGCTATGCAGGGTGCTGTGAATTGTGTAAGACTAATGATTTACAAACCTGTATCACTGAAATACATAATACATTATATGTTAATTAAAAAATAGAATACACTTTTCAACTTCAGCTTGTTTCATGAAGATACAGATGTTATCAATGTGTGTGTGGAAGTCTAGGTGCCATCCACTTAACTCTAAAAAACAACACTGTGGAGAATCCATCTTTGAACCAGAATCTTATCTCCAGAAGTTAGAAGGATTTTGCAAAAGTGTGTGTGAATGACAAGGAAGACAAGGAAGTCTGAGAAAGGAGCCTCTGTAGAAGGCTTCTTCCCACTGAAAGTCAGAGGAATGAAGGGAGGTGGGACAAAAGAATGTTGTCAGGCAATTCCTCCCAAAATGTCAAAGGAACATGCACAGACAACTACAAGGCTGGAACTAATAGCACAATTCTGAGAAAAACCTGACACTGGACCCCACAACGGGCCTAGCCCTGGAGATCGGTCCCTAACCCTGGCTTCCCCCTAAAGCTTCCCTCAAATCAGGCCTCAGGGCAGATCTCTACACTGGTGCGGGACATACTCCCACCATGTCCCAGACTGTTTGTAACACTCCCATCAGATAGATTCCCACCATCTCCCAGATCATACGTAACTCTAACCCTAGCCCTGGCTGTGGAACTAAAGGTCCCCAAACCCTAGTCCTCAGGGTGCAATCAGTTTGGTTCACCTGACTAATGCCAGACTCCTTAGTAAAGAACCTAGAAGGAAACGTTGCCCTTTGAAACCCCCAGGTGTGGCTGGACAACAGAATTCAAGCCCCAAACCTGAACCTCAGCATCACTATGAGCATCCTCCTGAGGTGAACCCTGAAGACTGAGCCTCAGTGCAATGCAGACCTCCACTCAGCCCTCAGAATAAGACTGTGCACCACCATTGCACTGGCCCCTAACCTCTTCATGGATCTATATCCCTAGCCCTAGACCTATCTGTGGCCCTGACAAGACCTGAATCCTACTTGTGAAGCCTGAATGGAAGTTGGGCTACTGGGTAACACCAGGCTAATTAGGCAAGAACAAAGAAGGCTAAAACCCTGCAACTTACAAGCCCTGGAGGATGTTGTTGGAGATAGACTGTGTTTCCAGTGAAGACCCTGAAACTCACAAAGACAAGGAGCATCTCCCTGGGGCCAAGTGGGAAGCCAGGTGCTCTCCTTAGTGCTATCCTTCAACTCAGTCCTTAAGGCACATCCTCTCAATGTCATGGTTTAGGGAACAAGCATCTCCCAGATTCTCACCCTCACCCTAGGCATGACTCAGGCCCTACCTTGGCCTGAATGTGAAGTCTGAGGAACAATGGGACTGGGGATGCAAGACAGGCATAGGACCCCTCTGTGAAGAATTCAGAAACAAGCCAGGCCAAGGGCCAACATCACAGTTGAGACAGCAGCAGTATTCTGGCAAAAACCTGACCCCCAACACCACAATAGGCCTATACCCTGAGACCCAGCCCCAGTGAACCCTGAGCTTCACTGGAATGCTCATCCTCCACTCAGGCCCCACAGCAGGTCTCCACACTGCCATTGGATAGACTCCTACTACCTCCCAGACCATGAGTCTAACTCTTGCCTTGGTCAGGGCACTGAAGGCAACTACCAAAAAAAAAAAAATCTGGGAGCTCAATGGATTTGGGACAACTGGAAAATGGCTGACCACTGAGGCAGGCACCTGAAGGAAACCCTGCATCTTGCAACCCTGCTTTTGAGCAGGAGGTTGGATTCTTTAAAAAATCTCATCCTGACCAACAGCATCAGCATCGCCAGGAGGCTAAACCAGAAGCTGGAGCTTCACCCTCATGTTAGCCACAAACATAGCCCTCAGGGCAGGCCCCCTTACTTCCATTAGATAGGCTCTAACTGCCTCCCATTCACATATCCTAATCCTAGAACAGCATCTGGGGCTGACAGTTCCTGAACCCTACTTCCAAGGTTACAATGGATTTGTGAAAGGCAAGAACACAGAAGCAAACTGTGCCACATGCAGTCTCTGGGTTCTCTCGGGAGAGCATGATTCTAGTGAAAAGTCCTAAGCTTCATCATCACTAGCAGCATCCCAATGAGACCAAACTAGAAGCAGGAGCTTCACCCTCAAGGTCATCCTCAACTCAGTCTCCAGGCAAATGTTCTCACTGTCATTGACTCGGCCCCTATTGTTTGGAACCATGGACTGGAACCATAATCCTAGCCCTGGCTGTGGCAATGATGGGGCCTGAACCTTCAGTCTGAGGGCACAATGGATTTGGGTCCCCTAGCAAATGTCAGACTATTCAAGTTGTAGTACAGAAGTAGTAAGACCATGCCATAGGCAACCCCCAGAATGGAGTGGCAGGGCAGGATTTTAGCAAAAATTGAACCCTCACCCATAACCCTCAGCAACACCTGGCTACACTGAAAGCTGGAGACTCACCCTAATGCAGTCCTCAACTCAGTCCTCATGGAAGATCACCACAGTGCCATCATTTGGAATAGGTATGTTGAAGCTTAAGAAAAGGGCCTTATATAGACTTAACTCTAAGAACCAACAGTGGAGAAACCGTCCTTCAACTAACATGTTCTTTCCAGAGGACAGAAGTACTTCCCAAATGTGTCTGAAACATAATGAAAAGGGCAATAAACAAAACTGAGAGGGCCCAGTCTGTATAGATCTCAAATTTGAACTGCTCTCTGGTTTCATGAAGGTAGAGAAGCATTTTCCAAGTTATGTCTGGAAGTGTAAGGAAAGTGACCTAAACATAACCCTAAGCAACAACACGGGAGTGAAACTGAATTCCAACTAACGTCTTCTCTCCTGAAGGTAGGAGCATGTTCAAAGGTGTGTGTGAAAGTAGAAAGATAGTGTCAGGCACTAAATTCTGGGAAATGAGTGTGCGTAGAATGCATCTTTCCACTAACTTCTTGTTTCATGAAGATAGAAGTAATATCCAGGGTACTGTCGGAAGTCCAAACAACATGCCCTATATTTAACTTTACGAAATAGCACGTATAAGAAAAGGAGTTCAATGAACATCTTTCCCGAAGATGGAAGCACTTTCCAAAAGTGTGTGTGAGGGCCTGAGGAACATGCCATGAACGTAACTATGAGAAGCAGCACTGTAGAGAAAGCAGTCTTCCATGAACAGCATTGAGGAAGACAGGAGTGTTTTCCAAATTGTGTGTGAAAGCACAAGGTAAGTGACATATACTTGACTGTGAGGAATAAGTTTGTGTAGCGCAGAAGTCTCAACCAACAAATGGTATCATGAAGACAGACGACTTTCTACATGTACATGTGAAGGCATAATGGGGTAGTGCTCCATACATGACACTAAGAGAAAACAGTGTAGAGAAACCTACTTTCAACTCACATCTTCTGTCATGAAGATAGAGGTGTTGGGAATATTGTGTGTGATTTACTTCTTTCTGAGAATCAAGTTTGCTGTGTAGAGTGAATGCATCTTCGAACAAGGGTTTTCAAATATGTGTGTTGAAGTTTAAGAAAAGGGCCCTATATAGACTTAATTATAAGAAACCACACTACTGTGGAGACATTGTCCTTCAATGCAACTTCTTTCCAGAGGATGAAAGTACTTCCCAAAGTGTATCTGAAACATAAAGGAAAAGTGCAATATACTCAACTCAGAAAACTCAGTCTGTATAGAAGGCATATTTGTACTACTCTGGTTTCACGGAGGTAGAGAAGCGTTTCCACGCCATCTGGAAGTGACAGGAAAGTGCCCTATATGTAACTCCAAACAACAATGGGGCAAGAAACCAAATTCCAACTAACGTCTTTTCTCCTGAAGTTGGAAGCATTGTCAAATGTGTGTGTGAAAGTAGAAAGATAGTGCCAGGCACTTACCTCTGGGAAACGAGTCTGCATAGAATATGTCTTTCCACAAATATCTTGTTTCATGAAGAATGAACAGATTTTCAATGTACAGGTGAAAGTGCCAGCAGCGTGCCCTTTACTTAACTCTAAGAAACAGCACTATAATAAAAGGAGTTCAAAGAACATCTTTTCTGAAGATGGAAGCACTTTCCAAGTATGTGATAGCCTAAGGAAAAGGCCATGGACATAACTCTGAGAAGCAGTACTGTAGGGAAAGAAGCCTTCCATGAGCAGTTTTCAGGAAGACAGGAGTGTTTTTCAATTTGTGTGTGAAAGCACAAGGAAACTTGTGACATATACTTGACTCTGAGAAACACGGAAGTCTCAACTAACATCTAATACCATGAAGACAGATGCCTTTCCACATGTATGTGAGAAGGCATAAGGGAAGTGCCACATGCATAACACTCAGAGAGAACAGTGTAGAGAAACCTCCTTTCAACTCACATCTTCTGTCATGAAGATGGGGACGTTTGCAAAAGTGTGTATGAAACCTTAAGGGAGGGGCCATTTACTTCATTCTGAGAAACAAGTTTGTTGTGATCTTAATCCAGGAAGGTATAAACATTTTCAAATATGTGTGTTGAAGTTTAAGGAAAGGGCCCTATATAGACCTACCTCTAAGAAAACACTGGAGAAACTGTCCTTCAACAAACCAGTTCTTTCCAGACACAAGAAGTACTTCCCAAAATGTGTGTGAAATATAAGGAAAAGTGCAACATACTTAACTCAGAGGACCCAGTCTGTATAGAAGGCAATTTGGGACTACTTTCTGGTTTCACGAAGGTAGAGAAGTGTTTTCCAAGGAGTATCCGGAAGCATAAGGAAAGTGCCTTAAATGTAACTCTAAGCAACAATGCAGGAGAGAAATTGAATTTCAACTCATGTCTTCTCTTCTGGAGGTGGAAGCAAGTTCAAACGTGTGTGTGAATATAGAAAGATAGTGCCAGGCACTGAATTCTGGGAAACAAGGGTGGATAGAATGTGTCTTTCCACTAATATCTTGCTTCTTGAAGATGTTCTGTTGGAAGCCCAAACAATGGACCCTTCACTTAAATCTAAGAAACAGCACTGTGTAAGAAAAGTTCAATGAATAATTTCTTTCCTGAAGATGGAAGCACTTTCCAAAAGTGTGTGATTGCCTAAGGAAAGTGACATGGACATATCTCTGAGTAGCAACACTGTAGAAAAAGAGCACTTCCATGAAAAGCATTCAGGAAGACAGGAGTGTTTTCCAAATTGTGTGGGAAATCAAAAGGAAAGTGACATATACTTGAATGAGAGAAACAAGTTCATGTAGCACAAAAGTCTCAACCAACATCTGGTATCATGAAGACAGAGGACTTTCCTCATGAATGTATGAAGGCATAAGGGAAGTGCCCCATACATAATCCTTATGCTGTCACACACAGTTTGGAAAATGTTTCTCTCCTTAGGAAAGAGAAGGTAACCATGTAGAGGGACAGTCTTTCTGTAGTGTTGTTTCGCAGAGTCTGTGGTACTCTCCATATGACTTTGCCAACTCTTTGGAACGTGCAGGACAGGTGGGTGTGAAAGATGGTTCCTCAACAGGGCTGTCTCTCAGTAGTAGGTATATTGATGGCACATAACCTAGCCTTTCACACTCCCAACTCCATATACTCTGCAGTATATGGAAACTTCCCTTGCTTTCACAAACACCAGATCATGTTGTTGATATCTGGAAAGATGATAGAATGCGGGGTGCAATCTATTCAGTGCAGTTTCTTCCTACTTCACAACATTACCATTTCCCTTCAGTGTCCACAAACTTTGAAAAAGGTTCTATCATCCAGAAGTCAGAAGCCAGAAGCCACAGTTTGGAAAATGCTACTCTCCAAAGGAAAGAGTAGTTAACCCTGTGGAGAAATGGGTCTCTTCCAGTGTTATTTCATAGTGTGGTATGTGGTATATGGTGAAATATGTGATTCACATCTTTCATTCTGTGGTACTCTCCCTATGCCTTTCTCTCCCCTCTGGAACATGCACGGCAGGTGGGAGTGATGGACCATTCCTCCACAGGGTTGTCTCTCAGTGCTCCATATATGCTACTTAACACAGGCTTCCACACCCACAGCTGATTAGGGTACTCTCTGCGCTATACGGAACTCTCCTTTGCTTTCACAACCCCCTGGACGTGCTGCAGTCATCTGGAAAAATGTTAGAAGCAAGGCACTCTCTGCCAAGTGCCGTTTCTCCTACATCATTTCATTTGTTTCCCTGCAGCATTGACATAGAAGTTTGAAAATGCTTCTCTCTTCAAGAAGGCAGATGTCAGCTTTAAGTTGCACCGGACTCAGACTTGTTTCTCAGAGTTGAGCACATAGTACTTTCCTCCCAAGTTTTGAAAATGCTTCTAGGATTAGGGGAGGAGATATTATTTGAAAGCCAGTATCTCTACAGTTTGACATTTTTATCTTATTAAGCACCAGGCATTTTCCTCATGCTGCCCCCACGGACATTGGAAAACATTCTTCTCTTCCTGAAACAAGACGTCTGCCAAAAGCTGTATTTCACACACACTCATTTCTTTGAAGGAATTGCATGGCCACTTTCCAGTACTTCCTAACACACTCTGGAATATGCTTCTGTCCTCAGGCAGCAAGAGCTTCATGGAAGGGCATGTTATTGGGGGCATTTTTTCTCAGCCTTAAGTAAACAGCCCTTTCCTTATGCTGTCACACACAGTTTGGAAAACACTTCTCTCTTAAGGAAAGAGAAGGAAACCATGTGGAGAGATGGTCTTTCTGTAGTGTTGCTGCTTGGAGTTGAGTCTGTGCACTCTCCTTATGCTTCGCCCATCCTATGGTACATGCAGGGGAGGTCGGCTTGAAGGACAGTTCCTCCACAAAGTGGTCTCTCAGTGTTAGGTGTATGACATTTACTTAACGCTTCCACACACACAGAAGACAAAGAAACTGCAGTATATGGAACTTTCCCTTGTTTTCACAAACACTCTGATGTGCTGGAAAGACGTGAGAAGGAAGATGGTTCTTCCCA
Organism: Lutra lutra; assembly: GCF_902655055.1. NCBI lineage: Eukaryota > Metazoa > Chordata > Mammalia > Carnivora > Mustelidae > Lutra > Lutra lutra. Next base: position 24,504,082 of record NC_062295.1, on the reverse strand, counting down.
GTGCCATTTCTTCCTACTTCACTTCCTGACCATTTCCCTTCAGCATCAACAGAAGTTTGAGAAAGTTTCTATCTTCCTGAAGCCAGCTGTCAGTTGAAATTTGCACAGAGTTGTTTGTCAGTGTTGAACACATAGCAATTTCGCCCCCCAGTTCTGAGAGTGGTGCCAGGTTCAGGGAAGGAGATGTTAATGAAAACTGGTACCTTTACAGTTTTCCTCCATTCTCTTAGGGAAGCAGCTGACACTTTCCTCATGCTGCTGCACAGCCATTGGAAAAAGTTCCTCTCTTCTCAAAACAAGATGTCTGCCGAAAGGTACATCCCGTGCACACTCATTCCTCTGAGGGAAGTGCATGGCTCCTTCCCAGTGCTTCCTCACACATTCTGGAAAATGCTTCTGTCTTCAGGCCACAAGAGGTATGTGGGAGGGCAGGGTTATTGGGGCCTGGTTTCTCAGTTTTATATACATAGCCCTTACCTTAAGCTGTCACACACACTTTGGAAAACGCTACTCTCCAAAGGAAAGAGAAGTTAACCCTGTGGAGGGAGAGTCTCTCCCAGTGTTGTTTCATACAGTTGAGTGTGTGGCATACTCCTTATGCCTTCCCCTCTGCTCTGGAACATATAGGGCAGGTGGGCATGATGGACGGTTTCTCCACAGTAGTTGTCTCTGAGGGTTTGGTATATGCCACCTAACATATGTTTCCACACAGAGCTGGGTGGGATACTCTACAATATACAGACCCCACCATTGCTTTCACAAACACGTGATTGTTCAACAGTCATCTGGAAATACATTTAGAAAGAGGACACTATCTGTCCCATGCTATTTCTTCCTTCTACACTTCTGTTTCCTTTCAGCCTCCACAGAGCTGTGAAAAGGGTTCTAGCTTCCAGAAGCCAGGGGTCAGCTGAGAGTCGCGCTGTACCCAGACTGGCTTCTCAGAGTGGAGCCCATAACATTTTCGCCTCCCCCATCCCCAGGTTTGGGGAAATGCTTCTGGGATCAGGAGAGACAGTGTTACTTGAAAACCAGTATGTCACCTTTCTCCTGTTTAAGCACCTGGCACTTTCCTCCTGCTGCCCCAGAGAGCCTGGAAAATGTTCTTTTCTTGAAACAAGATGTCTGCTCAAAGCTGCCTTTCAGGCACACGCATGCCTCCAAGGGACGTGCATGGCCCCTTCTCCTTTCTTCCTCACATGCTCTGCAAAACGCTTCTGTCTTCAGGCAGCAAGACGTTGGCAGAAGGTCAGGTTCTTGGGGGCTGGGGGGTGGCGTTGTCTCTCAGCCTTAGGTAAACAACCCTTTCTGTATGCTGTCCCACCCAGTTTGTGAAACGACACTCTCCCAAGGAAAGAGAAGGCAACCGTGTGGAGGCACGGTCTCCCCATAGCACTGCTGCATGGAGTTGAGTGTGGGGCGCTCTCCTTATGCATTTGCCCCTCTAAGGAACATGTAGCACAGGTGGGCATGAAGGACGGTTCCTCCACTGTGTTACTGCTTGGGGGTAGGAATATGGCAGTACCTTAGGCTTTCCCCACCCCCACAAGCTGACTAGGGTACTCTCTGCACTACCTGGAACTTGCCCTTTGTAAGGGCCTACGTAGCCAGAGTGACTCCATCTCGGTTAAATAGCCATTTTGTTGTTTATGTAGTAAACTTAGATTGACCCTGCCCCCCCCACAGAGGAACTTACTTAGAAACAAGTCTGGGAAACCAGTAAAATATGGCCGACCAGCCCCTGATAACAGAGTCCATATACCAAGATGTGTCAGGTCAGGGGGAGATAAGAGAGCCCAGAATGCAGGCAGGTGGAGACATCCAATCAGTAAAGCACCTCCCTAACCACCAAAGAATGTGGGCCCTGCCTTTTGGGCACCTTTTGGGCACCAATTCTGACCAGAGTGATAGGCTAGTTCAAATAGCTACTATAGGGTGAATTGTAATTCAGTTGGCCACCTGTGTGTGACCAGGTTCACACATGGCCTTTGCTCCATAAAAGTTAGTTTGTGAGGCTGGGAGGGGTCGCCCTCTCTGTAAGAGGCAGCCCTGACTGGTCAGTTTGATTCTCGGTGCTGGCACAAAATAAAGCTTTGCTTGACCTTCGCTTTGTATCAATCTTGCTCCTTTGATCATGGACCCATCACCCCTGCTTTCGCAACCCCCTGAATGGGCTACAGTTGTCTGGGAAAGCATTAGAAGCCGGGCACTTTCTGTCCAGTGCCATTTCTTCCCACATCACTTCATTTCCATTTCCCTGCAGTGTCCACACAAAAGTCTGCAAACACTGCTATCTTCCAGAAGCCAGCTTCCAGCCATAAGCTGCATGGTATCCAGAAGTGTTTCTCAGAGTTGAGCCCATAGCACGCTCGGCCTCAGTCCTGAAAATGCTTCCAGCTTCAGGGGAGGAGATGTAAATGAAAACTGGCACCTTGGCAGTGCTCCGTCTTTCTCTTGGGGAAGCCCTTTAGGTAGGCCCTTCCCTCAGGCTGCCCCACGGCCTGTGGAAAACGTTCCTTCCTTCCCAAAGGAAGCTGCCTGTCAAAGCAGCACTCCATGCACACTCCTTTCTCTGAGGGAAATGCAGGACCTCTTCCCGATGTTTCCTCATATATGCTGGGAAATGCTTCTGTCTTCAGGCAGCAAGAAGCTGGTGGAAGGGCAGCTTCTTGGGGATGCTGTTTCTCAGTTTCAGGGACATGGCCCCTTCCTTTGGCTGTCAAGGACATGTTAGAAAATGTGTCTTTCCAGAGGAAAGAGAAGTCATCCCTGTGGAGGGACAGTCTCCCCCAGCGTTGCTTCACAGAGTAGTCTGTGGCATGCTCCTTATGCCTTCCTTCCCCTCCGCTCTGCGACATGCAGGGCTGGTGGGCGAGGTGGAGATGGTTCCTCCACAGGGTTATCTCTCAGGCTTGGGCATATGACACTTATCCTATGTGTCCAGACACACACACAGTTGAGTGGGGTACTCTCTGCAGCATATGGATACCACCCAACCTTGCTTTCACAAACACCTGGTCATACTACAGTCGTCTGCAAACATTTTGAAGCAGGGCACTGTCTGTCCCGTGCCGTTTCTTCCTACTTCACTTCTGTTTCCCTTCTGCCTCCACAGAGCTCTGAAGAGGGTTCTAGCTTCTGAAGCCAGGGGACAGCCGTGAGAACCCAGACTGGCTTCTCAAGAGTGGAGCACATAGCACTTTCACCACCCCCCTCCACCAGGTTTGGGGAAATGCTTCTAGGATCAGGGGAGACAATGTTACTTGAAAACCACCAACTGTGCACTGTGTCATCTTTCTCCAGTTTATGCACCTGGTGCTTTCCTCCTGCTGCCCTGGGATCCCAGGCCAGGCCCAGGCAGAGGCCCTGCAGACATGTGCTGCAGGAAGTGATTTTGCCGGGGGTTTTCCAGCCAGTTCTCACAAGCTTTCTGCCCAAATCAATTTGGGCAGAAAGCTCATGAGAATTTTCTTTTGTTGGGCGATGATTTGGGCTGGCGCCTGTGGTCTAGAGTGCTTTCTCGCTAGGTGTGTGTCTTGATCATCCGGAAAAGTGGGCCGGCCCCAAGTGATTCCACCAAGGAACTACGTGCAAGGTAGCTTTCCAGGGACAGAGCTGAAGGAGGAATTCTTGCTGGGAGTCAGCTTCTGAGTTTGTGGCACAGTGTGGCGCCGAATGTGGGTGATGATCTCAGGGTGGGCATGCAGCTTTCTCCAGGTCTGAGGGTTTTCTGCAGCTCTGCATGGCACGGTTTCCTCCTGGGTGGCTGGTGGAGTCCTGGAGTGTCACTCAGAGGTCCTTCATCCGGGGGTCATGGGAGCCAGGCCTCTCAGAATGTAAGCCTGAAAACCCAAATTAGGGTTAGGGTCAGGGCATAGGGGCATTACAGGCCCGATCTGCTGGTGCTGAGGCAGGCTTCCCTTAGGGCTGAGCTGAGGGCATGCGTCCGGCAATGCTGCGGAATCTGGGTTAATAGCTGGGGGGACACTTTGTGGTTTGGAGCTGCTCCGAGCCCTCAGAGGGGGAGAAACCAGCATCCCCCCCTAAAGCCACCACCACCATCAGCGGCCCACCTGGCCACAAAGCTGGATTCTGCTTCGCTGATGGACACATGTCCTCTACTCAGCCCTGAGGGGATCCCATCTCATTGCCAGAAGATTAGTTGTGCCATGCCCCTAGACCCCAACCCTAACCCTAGTTTTGGTTTTCAGGCTTCCATTCCGAGGGCCCTGACTCCAAAGCCCCCCGGATAAAGGACCCCTGAGTGGCACTCCAAGACTCCACTGGCAATGCGATATGAAACCGGGCCACTTGGAGCTGCACCAAACCCTCAGAGGGGAAGAAACCTGCATGCCCCCCTAAAGCCACCCCCACCATAGGCTGTCCACCTGGCCATAAAGCCGGATTATGTCATGGTGCTGGACAAATGCCCTCAAATCATCCCTGAGGGGAGCCTGCCTCAGAGCTGGCAGATGTGGCCTGTAATGCCCTTAGGTCCTAACCCTAACCCTAGTTTGGATTTTCAGGCTTCCATTCCAAGGGGCCAACATGGCCAGAAAGCCCTCTGGTTCCCAAGCCCCCCAGTTAAAGGACCTCTGAGCGACACTCCAAGACTCCACCATCCACATGGTAGGAACCTGTGCCATTTGGAGCTGCCCCAAATCCTTAGCGGAGGGGAAACCTGCATGCCCCCTAAAACCTGCATGCCCCCTAAAACCTGCATGCCCCCCTAAAACTGGCACCGTGGCAGAATCTGGCTTGCTGGCCAGGACCTCGGAATGGAAGCCTGTAAACCCATACTTGGGTTAGGTTTAGAGCCTAGCACATGGCACAACTGATCTGCTGGTGCTGAAACGGTTTCCCCTCAGGGCTGAGTTGAAGACATGTGTCTGGCGGCGCAGTGGAATTTGGCTTTTTGTCCAGGGGGGCCACCATTGGTGGGGGTGGCTTTAGCGGTGCATGCAGGTTTCTTCCCCTCTGAGGGTTTGGCGCAGTTCCAAACGCCAAGATTTCCTCCCATGTGTCGGGTGGAGTTAAGGGTTGTCACTCATGCGTCCTTAATCTGGGGGGCTTGGGGGCCAGGCCTCTTGAGATGGAAGCCTGAAAACCCAAACTAGGGTTAGGATTAGTGCCTAGGGGCACGGCAGGCCCGATCTCCCAGTGCTGAGTCATGCTCTGCTGTGGGCTGAGTGGAGGGCAGGCCTCAGGTGGGTTGGAGTCTGGGTTTGGGTCCAGGGGGTTTGCTGATGCTGGGAGTCACCTTGGGGGGCTTACAGGTTTCTCCCGCTCTGAGGTCTCTGCACAGCTCCAAATGGCACCATTTCACCCTAAGAGGCTGGCGGATGCTGGCAGATGCTGGCGTAAGTCTCTGGTGTCCCCAGTCTGGTGGGTTTGGAAGCCAGCCCTCTGGGCACAGAAGCCTGTACACCCCACCTTGGGTTAGGGTTAGGGTATAGGGGCGTGGCAGGCCTGATCTGCCAGCTCTGAGGTGGGCTCCCCACAGGGCTGAGTTGAGTGCTTGCATCCAGTGGTGCAGCAGAATCCGGCTTTATGGGGGGGGGGCTTCTGACAGTTGGGGTGGCTTTAGGGGGGCATGCAGGTTTCTCCCCCTGAGGGTTCAGGGAAGCTTCAAAGGGACAGTTTCCTACCGCGTGGCTGGCAGAGTCCTGGAGCATCACTCAGGGGTCCTTTATTTGGGGGGCTTGGGAGCCAGACCCCTCAGAATGTAAGCCTGACAACCCAAACTAGGGTTAGGGACTAGGGGCATTACGGGCCTGATCTGCCGGCGCTGAGGTGGGCTCACCTCAGGGCTGAGTTGAGGGCATTCATTGGTGCTGCGGCATATCTGGCTTTATGGCCAGGAGGGCCGCCGATAGTGGGGGTGGCTTTAGGAGGGCATGAAGGGTTCTTCCACTCTGTGGGTTCAGCAAGCTGCAAATGGCAAGGTTTCCTCCCATGTGGCAGGAGGAGTCCTGGGGTGTCGCTCAGGGGTCCTTAATCTGGGGGGCTTGAGGGTCAGGCCTCTAGGGATGGAAGCCTGAAAACACTATCTAGGGTTAGGGTTAGGGTCTAGGGGCATGGCAGGCTGATCTGCCAGTGTTGAGGTGGACTCCCTGATGGACTGAATTGAGGGTGGGCATCAGGCGGCAGGTCAGAGTCTCGGTTTGGGTCCAGGGGGAGCGCAGATGCTGGGGGTGGCTTCAGGGGGCATGCAGGTTTCTCCCACTCTGAGGTTTCTGCACAGCTCCAAATGGCACCTTTTCACCATAGGAGGCTGGCAGGAGTGCCGGTGTGAGTCTCTGGCATCCCCAATTGGCAGTGTTTGGAGCCAGCACTCTGGGCACAGAAGCCTGTACCTCCATGTAGGGGTAGGGTTAGGGCCTAGGGGCATGGTAGGCCCAATATTCCAGCGCTGAGGCGGGCTTCCCTCAGGGCTGAGTCAAGGGCCTGCTTTAAAGCCGGGGTCCGCTGATGGTTGGGGTGGCTTTAGGGGGGCATGCAGGTTTCTCCTGCTCTGAGTTTTTTGCGCAGCTCCAATCTTCACGGTTTCCTTGTGGGTGGCAGACAGAGTCCTGGAGTATGGCTCAGGTGTCTCCAATCTGGAGGGCTTGGGGGCCCATTCTCTAGGCTTGGAAGCCTGAAAACACAACCTAGGGTTTGGGTTAGGGCTTAGGGGTATTCAGGCCCGATATGTCAGCGCTGAGGTGGGAGCCCTGGGGGCTGAGTTGAGTATGGGGGTGAGGAAGCACGTCAGGCTGTGAGTTTGTGAGCAGGGGGGGCCATTGAGGTTGGGGGTGTCCTCAGGGAGGCATGCAGGTTTGTTCCATTCCTAGGGTTCCATTCAAAGGTGCAGCTTTGAATGGCACGGTTTCCTCCTGGGTGGCAGGTGGACTCCTAGGGTGTGGCCCAGAGGTCCCCAATCTGGAGGGACAGAGTCAGTGTGGCTTCAGAGCTGTGGAGGGTTTGTGAGCTGCATTAGGAGTCTGTGGAAGGGCCGGCAGTGCTAGTTTTCTCCACTGGAGGGAGTGGTGAGCTGTGGAGCAAGAGACCCCGGAAGGCATGGCAATGCGGCTTGGGACCACTGGAGGCAGTGGCGAGCTGCCGTGGGAAACACACCAGAAGAGCCTGTGCAGCCTGCTGGCTCTGAGGGCAGTGGGGAAGAGCTGGGTGAGAGACCCTGAAACGGGAGGCCCTGCAGCTTGTTTTTACAGGACGGGGTGTTGAGCTGAAGACTCTGTTTCCCCAGGCTCAAGAGTGGTGGTAAGAACCACTGGAGCCAGGCCCCCACTCAGTCAGCTCTGTGCCCCGTTGCCCCAGGTTGATGGGAATGTGTGTCAGGATGGCTCAGGAGGGTCCTCCCGGTGGGGGTCTGGAGCTGGGGGAACCCAACCCGACCCATGGTGCCTTGGGAACCGAGGAGTTGAGTGTCTGTTTGGAAGAGTCTATTTGCTTCTCCAAAAAGACAAGGGCATTGGCCGGCTTGAGAAGGAAGTGAATGACCACTTAAGAAACAAGCATGTGTCTCTCCTTCTCCCAAGAATTGGAGCAGGTGTGCAGGCTTTAGGTGGAAGGCTCCTACATTTCCACACTTGACAACCCTTCTTCGCTCTGGCTCCACAAGACCTGAAGTTTGGAAATGAGCATCTGAGTCCATCATGCAGCTTGTCCCAGGACGTCAGCATTCAGAGAAAACAGCAGGCCCGTGGGGCACAATGGCACATCCACGCCAGCATTGGAGGTAAAACTTCTCTTTCACCCCAAACATCCTGGGTTTTCTCTCATCTGCAGTGGAGCCCAAAAGTCACACAAATGCAGCTGTCAGCAATTGGAAGTGGGTGCTAGGGTTCCTGAGTTTCCTTGTAGGGAGCACCTGGCAGGGGATCTCCTTTTCTCTGCTTATTTCTGGCTCACAAAGGTGTTTGGTACATCTCTTTCCTAGGCAATCTCTTGGATTTGAAAAGGAAGATGAGATGGACTCGGTGTGTGTTTGGAACCTAGAATGCATTCCTTCATTGAACAATGTTGATTCCATGGGTCCTAGGCTGTGGTGAAATAGCCGGCATCTAGAGTGAGGTGGCTGTTTGTGGTCAGATAGAGGCTTGGAGGATGGCTTCTCCTTTGTCCACGGGGATGGATCCGAATGGATTTGTCTTTTTTATCCAAAGAGTTCTGATGAGGGCAGAGGGAACATTCAAAAGGATTCCAAGGAGTCTTGGACGATTGAAAAGGGAACCTTGACTTTTTAATTCCACTCAGTGGACCATCTAGAGAGTTGGACATGGCATCCTTTCTCCGCAGTTTTATGGGTGGTGGAGTCAGAGGAGAGTCTTTGGGAATTCCACTAGATAGGGGCATTCTGATGACGTCTCAGGGCATGGCGTCAGGAACCCTGGGGTGAATTTTTGGGGCTGCTTGCCGGACGCTGGGTGAGTCATGTTATCCCCCAGGTTTTCTGTTTCCTCCTTAGGAAATTGCTGGCAGGGAATGTTCTGCTTCCAGTGGAACCCTCCTGCCCTGTTGGTGGGCATGCATGTTGTTGCAGCCACTCTGGAAAAGAGCATGGTGGTTCCTCTGAATGCTAAGAACTGAACAACCCTAGGATCCAGCAGTTGCCCTCCTAGGTACTTCCCTAAAGGGCACAAAAATGCACATTCAATGGGATACAAGCACGGTGATATGGACACCAGCATTATCAACCATAGCAAAACGATGGAGAGGCTCCCAATGTCCTTTCGCTGATGAGGGATATATATATATATATATATATATATATATATATATATATATATATATATGAGCGTAGATATCTAATTTCCCACATATTCTTAATGGAATAGGATCCAGGTTCAGAAAGAATGAAATCTTACCATTTGCAAGGATGTGGAAGGATCTAGAGGGGATTTAGCTAAGCAAAATCAGAAGAAATGACCAATAGCCTATCATTTGACTTCTATGGAATTTCAGAAAGAAAACATGAACATAGTGCTTGCTTCAGCACATATACTAAAATTGGAATGATACAGAGAAGATTAGCATGGCCCCTGTGCAAGGATGACACGCAAATTCATGAAGCGTTCCATATTTTTAATCAAGATAAAGAGTCATATTGATATAAATACATTAATAGTAGGAGATCTTAACATGCCTCTCTCAGAAATAGACAGATCATCGAAGCAGAAAATCAATAAAGAAACAAGAGCATTGAATGACACATTGGACCAGATGGACCTCATAGATATATACAGAACATTCCACCCTAAAACAACAGAATACTCATTCTTCTCAAGTGCATATGGAACCTTCTCAAGAATAGACCACATACTGGGTCACAAATCAGGACTCAACCAATACCAAAAGACTGAGATTATTCCCTGCATATTCTCAGATCACAATGCTTTGAAACTGGAGCTCAATCACAAGGAGAAGTTCAGAAGGAACTCAAACATCTGGAAGCTAAAGACCACCTTGCTTGAGAATGCTTGGATCAACCAGGAGATCAAAGAAGAACTTAAACAATTCATGGAAACCAATGAGAATGAAGACACTTCGGTCCAAAACCTATGGGATACAGCAAAGGCTGTCCTAAGGGGGAAATACATAGCCATCCAAGCCTCCCTCAAAAAAATTGAAAAATCCAGAACACAGCAGCTGTCCTACACCTTAAAGAACTGGAGAATCAACAACAAATCAAACCAACTCCACACATAAGAAGGGAAATAATCAAGATTAGAGCTGAGATCAATGAGGTAGAAACCAGAGATAGAGTAGAACGTTTCAATGAAACTAGAAGCTGGTTTTTTGAAAGAATCAATGAGATCAATAAACCATTGGCCACACTAATCCAAAAGAAAAGAGAGAAAGCCCAAATTAATAAAATTATGAATGAAAAGGGAGAGATCACAACTAACACCAAGGAAGTAGAAACAATCATCAGAAGTTATTATCAACAGTTATATGCCAATAAGCTAAGCAACCTAGATGAAATGGATGCATTCCTGGAAAACTATAAACTCCCAAAATTGAACCAGGAAGAAATCGACAACCTAAATAGACCGATATCTAGTAACGAGATTGAAGCAGTGATCAAAAACCTCCCAAAAAACAAGAGCCCAGGACCTGACGGATTCCCTGGGGAATTCTACCAAACTTCCAAAGAAGAAATAACACCTATTCTCCTGGAGCTGTTTCAAAAAATTGAAGCAGAAGGAAAACTTCCAGACTCTTTCTATGAAGCCAGCATTACCCTGATCCCCAAACCAGGCAAAGACCCTATGAAAAAGGAGAATTTCAGACCAATATCACTGATGAATATGGATGCTAAGATTCTCAACAAGATCCTAGCAAACAGGATCCAATAGCACATTAAAAAGATTATCCACCATGACCAGGTGGGATTCATTCCTGTGTTACAAGGATGGTTCAACATTCGCAAATCAATCAATGTGATAGAACAAATTAATAAGAAAAGAGAGAAGAACCACATGGTCCTCTCAAGTGATGCAGAAAAAGCATTTGACAGAATCCAGCATCCATTCCTGATTAAAACGCTTCAAAGTATAGGGATAGAGGGAACATTCCTGAACTTCATCAAATCTATCTATGAAAAACCCACAGCAAATATCATCCTCAATGGGAAAAAGCTTGCAGCCTTCCCGTTGAGATCAGGAACACGACAAGGATGTCCACTCTCACCACTCTTGTTCAACATAGTATTAGAAGTCCTAGCAACAGCAATCAGACAACAAAGAGAAATAAAAGGTATCCAAATTGGCAATGAAGAAGTCAAACTGTCTCTCTTCGCAGATGACATGACTCCTTATATGGAAAACCCAAAAGACTCCACCCCCAAACTACTAAAACTCATACAGCAATTCAGTAATGTGGCAGGATAAAAAGTCAATGTACAGAAATCAGTGGCTTTCTTATACACTAACAATGAAAATACAGAAAGGGAAATTAGAGAATTGATTCCATTTACTATAGCACCAAGAACCATAAGATACCTGGGAATACACCTAACCAAAGAGGTAAAGGATCTATACTTGGGGAACTACAGAACACTCATAAAAGAAATTGAAGAAGACACAAAAAGATGGAAGACCATTCCATGCTCTTGGATCGGAAGAATAAACATTGTTAAAATGTCTATACTGCCTAGAGCAATCTATACTTTTAATGCCATTCCAATCAAAATTCCACTGGTATTCTTCAAAGAGCTGGAGCAAATAATCCAAAAATTTGTATGGATCCAGAAGAGACCCCGAATCGCTAAGGAAATGTTGAAAAACAAAAATAAAACTGGGGGCATCACGTTACCTGATTTCAAGCTTTACTACAAAGCTGTGATCACCAAGACAGCATGGTACTGGCATAAAAACAGACACATAGACCAGTGGAACAGAGTAGAGAGCCCAGATATGGACCCTCAACTCTATGGTCAGTTAATCTTCGACAAAACAGGAAAAAATATACAGTGGAAAAAAGACAGTCTCTTCAATAAATGGTACTGGGAAAACTGGGTAGCTATATGTAGAAGAATGAAACTCAACCATTCTCTTACACCGTACACAAAGATAAACTCAAAATGGATAAAAGACCTCAATGTGAGACAGGAATCCATCAGAATCCTAGAGGAGAACATAGGCAGTAACCTCTTCGATATCAGCCACAGCAACTTCTTTCAAGATATGTCTCCAAAGGCAAAGGAAACAAAAGCCAAAATAAACTTTTGGGACTTCATCAAAATCAAAAGCTTCTGCACAGCAAAGGAAACAGTCAAGAAAGCAAAGAGGCAACCCACGGAATGGGAGAAGATATTTGCAAATGACAGTAAAGACAAAAGATTGATATCCAGGATCTATAAAGAACTCCTCAAACTCAACACACACAAAAAAATCATATAAAAAATGGGCAGAAGATATGAACAGACACTTCTCCAATGAAGACATACAAATGGCTATCAGACACATGAAAAAATGTTCATCATCACTAGCCATCAGGGAGATTCAAATTAAAACCACATTGAGATACCACCTTACACCAGTCAGAATGGCCAAAATTAGCAAAACAGGAAATAACATGTGTTGGAGGGTATGTGGAGAAAGGGGAACCCTCTTACACTGTTGGTGGGTATGCAAGTTGGTGCAGCCTCTTTGGAGAACAGTGTGGAGATTCCTCAAGAAATTAAAAATGAGAACCTCCCTATGACCCTGCAATTGCACTACTGGGTATTTACCCCAAAGATACAGATGTAGTGAAAAGAAGGGCCATCTGTACCCCAACGTTTATAGCAGCAATGGCCACGGTCGCCAAACTGGAAAGAACCAAGATGCCCTTCAACGGACGAATGCATAAGGAAGATGTGGTCCATATACACTATGGAGTATTATGCCTCCATCAGACAGGATGAATACCCAACTTTTGTAGTAACATGGACGGGACTGGAAGAGATTATGCTGAGTGAAATAAGTCAAGCAGAGAGAGTCAATTATCATATGGTTTCACTTATTTGTGGAGCATAGCAAGTAGCATGGAGGACATGGGGAGTTAGGAGAAGGAAGTTGGGGGAAATTGGAAGGGGAGGTGAACAATGAGAGACTATGGACTCTGAAAAACAATCTGAAGGGTTTGAAGAGGTAGGGTGTGGGAGGTTGGGGGAACCAGGTGGTAGGTATTAGAGAGGGCATGGACTGCATGGAGCACTGGGTGTGGTACAAAAAACAATGAATACTGTTATGCTGAAAATAAATAAAAAAAAAAGAAAAAAAAAGAAAACATGAATATAGTGAGGGGAGATAGATCGGTCAATGAGGAAAGAGACTCAAGCTTAGATCACCAACTGACGGCGGCTAGAGAGCAGGGGTGTGGAGGGGAAGGGTTCAATGAGTAATGGCTCTTAGGGAGGGCATTCGTTGTGATGAGCTCTGGGTGTTCTGTGCAGGCAAGGAATCATGAAATCCTACTCCTGAAGCAAAGGAACGAACACTGCATGGAAACAAATTGGAATTGAAGTCAAGAAGGAAAGAAGACCATGTTCAACTTCATGAAGAGGGAGGTAAAAATGGAGTGATTTTCACTCTCTTGTTCTCTTGAGGATCATTTGCAAACACACTGTGTTATGCTACACTAGATTCTGTTTGCATAAGGAGCCCTCAGAAAGCTGCCAGGAAGATTCAGATGTCAGAGCATGTCCGTGTTCCATTGGTATATTCCTTCCAGTTTGCCCAGGTACAAAGGTAATTGGAGAGAAATAGGGCAGAAGAGGAAAGGAGGTGTTAAGCAGTCAGGAGCTAGCCTTCCCCCTTTGTCAAGAAAGTCTTGGGCCAAAAAAAAAAAAAAAAAAGAAAACCTTGGGCCAATGTCAATAGAGAAGAAGGAGAGGAGATCCCAGAGCTTTGCAGCAGGCAGGGGAGTTCCAGGTCTGCCTAGAGCTGACAGGGGTCCCTGAGGAGAGCTGAGGAAGGGGTGTGGCTTGCCCAAACTGCTGGTCTGGAGGTTTGTTCCCTGAGGAGCCGAGTTGATGATGGTGGTCAGGCGGCGCATCAGGTTCCAGAGGGCAGCAGAACTTGGGGGAGTACTCCTGGGGACACACAATTTTTCACTGGCTCTGATGGCCCTGTGCAGCTCCAAACAGACTGGTTATCTTTTAGATGGCAGGTGGACTCCTACGGTGTGACTTCATGATTCCTAAGCCAGAGAGGTTGCGAGACAGGTCCTGTAGAAGGAAGCCTGAAAACGCAACATAGGGTTAGGGTTATGGCCTTGGGGAATGGCTCTGATCTGCCAGTGCTGAGCGGGCTCCCATCGAGGTTGAGATGAGGAAATGCATCCTGCAGTGTGGCAGAATCTGGGTTTCTGGACAGGGAGACCAATGACGGTGGGGGTGGTTTACAAGGGAGACCAGGTTACTTCCGCTCCAAAATCGGGATCAACATGGAGAGAACGTTCATGAGAATTGGCTGGCATTGGGCAGCCCTGCGGACTGCCCTGTTAGCTGTGGCCGAGGGAACTTTTCCACTCGGGGCATGTCGCTGCTACCAGAAATCACGCTGAGAGACGTGGCTCACCTGGGGGCCCTGGCGCAGGGGAGCTCTCCCGGAGCAGAGTTGAGGGAGGGGCTGTGGCCAGGCGTCTGCCTCCAATGCTTGGACCGCTGCGGCGCCCAAGGTTGGGCTGGGCTCAGTGGGGGCAGGAATGTTTCTCTCCCTCTGAGGGTTTTCCCGCAGAAGACACCGTTTGTGCCGCAGCGGAAGGGGGAGTTCTGAGGCGGGACTCAGGGTTCCCCAGCTGGAGGCCCTGGGGGACAGGACCCTGGAAACGGAAGGCTGAGAAAGCAGGAGAGGGTTCATGCACTGGCCTATGGGCAGGCCAGGCACCATCGGCCAGCACTAGGGAGGTGAACGCCAGAGGCTGAGGGGCAGGAGGCGTCACCTCGCCCGCGCCTGACTCCCGGAGGGCTTTCTGGTGGGGTTCGGACGCGACCACCTGGGATGCCAGGCAGGGCCAGGGGGCGGCCCTGCAGACGTGTGGCGCTCGAAGCGAGTTCCCCTTGCGTTTTCTGGCAAATTCTCACAGGCATTCTGCCCAAATCGGGACCGATTTGGGCAGAACGCTAGTGAGAATTGGCCGGCGTTGGGTGGCCCTGAGGGTGCCCTCTTGCTCCCAGATCACACACACACCTGTGTGTGCCCAGCCCTGCACCTGCATCAGTAACCCATCCCTACAGGGCCCTCAGGATAAACGCTGGGCAGAAGGGTGCAGCCCCCACCCCCCGACCCACCGAGCCAGGCTTAACCTGGGGTGTGAACATGACCTGCCCACCAGGCATCTGACCCCTCATCAGCCTGCTCCTGCTCAGGGTGTCTACACCCTCCATGAGCTCTCTTTACACACACACACACACACACACACACACACACACGGGGAGTAGACCCGGGACTACACAGTTTGATCAGAAGGTGTGGGGCTGGCTGACTCTGAGCCTCCCAGTGTCACCTTTTGGTTCTTCCTGACAAATGGCCAGAGGCGACGGGGAGCCCTGACACGACTTACGGGGCAAGGGGAAGTGTTTGCTGGGCATGCTGTCCCCTGCCTGCATCCTCTGGACTTTGGTGTTCAACACAAGAACATCTTGTTTGTTTGAGGATCTCCAAAGAAATGAGCTGGGCAGGGGGCTGTCTCTGGAATGTGGGTGCCTGGTTATGTGGGTTCCAAATTCTGTTGGGTTCTGTTGTCAGGAAGTGAGGTAAGCACTGCCTGGGGGCTCCTTACCCGACTTCCTCCTCACACCAGAGCTCCCTGAGGTCCCCCCTCCCCCAGCTGCTCAAGGCTCACCCTCCGCCCATGCCCCATCTATACAGTGACACCCACACAGTCTACCCACAGCCCCTGGGAGGCTTGGGTGCAGCTGTTGTCCCCGCTGTGAGGACACAGAGCTGGGTTCAGACCAGGCTCCTGCTCCTGCCCAGGACTGTGTCTCCAGACAAACCCTGTGGCTCTCAGAGCCTCCCCAGTCTCCCTATCTGCACATTGGGGGTGTTCTGGCTTCTACTTCTAGGGATGCCATCAGGGGTAGGACCTCTATATATCTTCCATACTCGCTATCACAGGAGGCTAGTGCACACACTTGGCAATGCAAGGGCTGGGTGGGGCATGGAACACAGCCCAGAGGGGCCTGGACCTGTTCTGGGATCCAGGCAAAGCCACCCTCCTCCTGCCTGTGTCCCATCACCTGTGGGAAGGTTGCAGTGAACAGATTCTGACCTTGGTGACACAGACTTCCAGGGGCTTCCATTAGGTTTCAGTCCAAGGGCCTCTTCTGTGCCCATATGCTGGGCAGTCTCCACAGTGGTTCTCGGGCATTCCCAAATCCTGGTCACACATCCCTGTGGAATCCCTCCCCCCAGGGTGGATGGCCTGTGTGACTGTGAAAATGGGACAAAATGTTTAGATGTAATTTCCAAGCTGATTGAGGAAAGTCTGTGACTTCTCCTGGTTCTCTCTCTCTCCTGTGTTCAGTGTCTGTCTCTGTCTTTGTCTCTGGCTCTGTTTTTGTGTGCCTCACAGGAGCAGGATCTGTGGGCTCCAGAGGTGATATGAGGAAGCTCAGAAGCCTCCCTTGTCCCTGTTTCCCTCTCCTGTGCTGGTGCTTGGTTCCTTCCTAAGGCCTTCTCACCCTGACCAGAGCACTGACTCTGGAACCTCTTCCAAATGAGAACCCTGAGGCTGCAACAAGGAGGGTCCTGACCTTGATCCCCAGACCAGTGGTTCTAGTGCTCTGCCACATTCTGTAAGCCCACTTCCTCAGTCCCCCAAGCCTCCAGGCTGTCCTCTGCTCAGAAGGACCTCGAGGGAGTACAAAGCACTTTCCCAAGACTGGGAGTATAGTGGGCCAGGGCTGGAGATTCAAGGTCAGGCTCTTCTACAAGCCTGTGGGAGCCTAGGGACACCCTGTCTCTATGGCCCCATTGATAGAAGAGTAAGGGGAGGCCTTTTGCATTGTAGCCCTGTCCACACTGAGGGGTATCTTCCTACTTCCAGTAGTCCAGGGTGGTGATGGACACCAGACCCGAGACCCTATCCTCACCCAGTGCCCTGGCAAACCCCTGGGCCCCTTGCAGACCACTTGACCATCAGCCTGTTCTGTCTCCCCTCCCCATGCTATGGATCTCGGTCCTTGCCAGGAGTCCTGATGCCCCTGACCCCATGGCCCGTCTTTCTCCAAGCTCTTTCTTCTTTCCCCCTTGTCACCCACCTTGTTCCCAGGGTGTACTCCCCTTCTGATCCCTAGCTTGGCAGTCAGAGTGGTGTGTGTGCGTGTGTGTGTAAGCACATATGCCTCTACCTGTCTGGGGATGCCTGAGGTCATGTCCCCACATGGGATGGGGTGGATAGCTACCCTGAGGATCTGAGGGGCTCTCACCCTCCAAGAAAACCTCATGGGACAGTTGGGGCTGGCCTAGGACTGGAAGGAAGCTCTGCTCCTTGGACTCTGTATCCGTCTTTTGTCCTGGGCCAGTCCCTGCCTCTCTTGACCCCTGGTTCTCAATTGTCCCTAAGGGTTGGACATGGAAATGTTTGAACTTGACCGTTCCTCCAGGGGTAGGTGGAGGTGGAGGAAAGGTGCACCAGGCATACAGACCTCCATTCCGAGAGGGCCAGGTGTGCATAGGAGACCTGCACATAGCACCTGTACCATGACCCAGCCTTATGGTGGATGTGTACATGACCTATAGCTCCATACCTGACTGGTCCCCCATGTTCCCTCACCACTGCCAAGTGCTCTGTGGCCCCAAAGTCTGCTGAGCACCAGAACCATGCCTACCCTGGGAAGCAAGGCTCAGGGTGCAAGGCCAGGTGGGTTGGACATCTGGGGATGCAAAGGTCAGTGAATACCCCCCATCCAGCTGGTCTGGAATTTAGACTCCCTTCCAGGGTCCAGCTAAATGTGGGGTTGAGCCAGAGGACTTGGAGATGTCAATGGAGGCTGACTCAGGGCAGGGAGAAGATCAGTCTGTCCCTTCTACTTCTCCTCTCCTCCTTCTGCTTTGTCTTCCTGGTTGTACCCTGGGACAGAGGTCTAGCCTGTCCCTGGATTCAGCCCTGGCTAGAGTCAGAGGGGTGGGAAGGAGGACAGGGAGGAGGGGGCCACCACCAGGATGCCCAAGTGTGAGGGTGTTGTTACCGTAATGAGGGACCCTGTGGATACTCATGGATTTCAGCCCTTTTTAGACATAAGCAGTGGTCCCAGGACTTAGCCCCTGCCCCCTCCTTCACCCTCCATGAGGGCCCGCATTTCCCCCAGCCCAGTCCTTGTCTGCAGCCAGTCCTCCCTCAAGCCCTAGGAAATTCAGCTGCTCTAGGACGCGTCAAGCTCATTACAAGTTGGAGCCAAGCCAGCCCTATGGGGCCTGGTTTCAGGTCCTGGAGCCCCATAGTGAAGAGAGGTGATATGGGGCAGGAGCAGGGAGAGGGCAGATGGACTCTCCCTGGGGGCCATGACTTCCTGGTCTGTACAGATCCTGTTGTGTGCTGGCCGCTAGGGTATCCATACTCCAGTTCCCAGGCAGGCTCCGGGAGAAGATCAGAATGTGGTTTGTGCTAGCTCAGACTATCACTCTGTCCTGTAGCTATAGCCTGTCCTGTCAGCTGGACTCCCTCTCCTAGCTGGTCAGCAACAGCCTCAGAGCCAAGAAGAACAGCCCATCATCCAGCTCAGGGGCCGGTGTGTGGCTGGGAAGGCAGGGGAGGGCTCACTCTGGGCTCAGGGAGTCCCTGGCTGGGCTAGTGGTGGCTCGGGAGGGCTGGCCTTCCAGCCCCTCTGCTGAGCAGCCCTGTGACTGGAGTCATTTGCCTCCTCTCTCTGGGCCTCGCTCTCCACCTCTGTGCAATGCGGTGATCCTGAGTGATCACTCCTGTGGCAGGAACATATGGGATGCTGGTGATTGACCTATGGTGGGCACAGAGCCTGGATTGCAGAGTGCTGTGGGGGATGGTGCACAGTGTTGCCAGTGAGCATCCCTCTTCCCAGAGCCATTCAGCCCTTCCACACAGCTGCCAGTCCCCTGGGAGACCACACTCCTGACACAAGGTCCCTATGTGTGGCTCTTCTTCAGCAGTGGGACAGGGTGGGAACCCTGGGACACGGGATCGGCTCCTCACTCTGAGGGCAGGAGAGCAAGGAAGACTTTTCCTGGGGTCCTCAAGGCCATGTAAGAGGGGGAGGTGGCTGCCCCCAAGCAGTACATTTGAAATTCTGTTTCTGTTAGAACCTGAGAACTGGGGTTTGGTTCTTTCACTTGCTGGGCTGACAAGACACATACGCTCTCCATGACTCCTTCTCGTGCAGGGTCCTGGGCGTCCTGGACTTGGGAAGGGGGAGGGGCCAGTCCTCTCTCTGGCTCCTGGAGGAGACCTGTCCTCTCAAAGACAGGATTGTTTCTAGTCATGATCCTGGGCCAGGATGGGAGACAGCCCCTTATGGCTCCTGACTCTGGGGCTGAGGGGGCCTTTCTCAGGTGCAGCAATGCCCACTGAAAGTGGGGGCTTCAGAAAGAATATATGCCTGAACCAGGTTCTGCCCCAGGGTGGTGGCTGCCTTCTCCAGCTCTGGAGAAAAAGGGACATCCTCTGCTTCTCTGGGCATGGGGTCCTCTGACCCATGAGCAGGCACTGGAAGGTTTCTAGTCTGACTCTGGAAGTGCACCAATGGGTCAATCACTATCCACACACGAACACAGACAACATGCTAAGGAAGTGCCAAAGGTGATCCTGTGCCAATGGCCTGTGGTCGGCAGGGCTGGCAGCTTCAGTGCCCTCCATCAGGCCCCCTTTCCCTGGATGGGAATCCCCCTGGAGTCTCTGTCTTCAGTGCTCTCTTCCTGCTGGTTTCAGGACCAAGGGAGAGACTGTGATGTGGCTAAGAAGGCTCCACCCTGGCCTCCCTCCTTTTGCACACATCACTACATCACTGCTACCCAAGAAGCAGGGGCTGCTGCTCCCATACTGCCCCACACAAGGCTGGTTTAAGGCCTTATTCCCTCAATGCACCCAGCTGCTCTGGCTCTGTCACATACACAGTGGGCACAGCTGCCTAACTAGGCCAGGAGTTCCAGCAGAGCTCTCCTTTCCTGGGATCAAGGTTCATATTCTTAGCCAGAGAAGGAAGCCCCATCTGTCCTCTGCTAGAGAAGGTGAGTTCTTGGGTCAGGTGGACCTCAGGTGCCTGAGCACAGGGGGGTCTCCTGCAGTTCCCCTGGAGAGAAGGGTGATGGACACCCCGTCTGGGAGAATGGTGAGCAGCATCCATCCTAGGCCACAGGTGCACCCATCACCTAGCAGGGCTTATACTTGGACTCACCCCTGGAAACTCTGGCACAGGTTTTCATAGATGCATTTTCAACAGAGTTCAACACAGCAGTGGTGGAAATAGCAGCGGATGAAACAATGCCAATGTCTATGGAGGTGGATGGGAGCTCAGTTAAGCCACTGGGTTTTTTTTTTTTAAGGATTTTATTTATTTATTTGACAGACAGAGATCACAAGTAAGCAGAGAAGCAGGCAGAGAGAGAGGAGGAAGCAGGCTCCCTGATGAGCAGAAAGCCCGATGTGGGGTTCGAACCCAGGACCTGGGATCATGACCTGAGCCGAAGGCAGCGGCTTAACCCACTGAGCCACCCAGGCGCGCAGCCACTGAGTTTTGATTTTGGCTCAGGATGTGATCTCATGGTGTGGGATCAAGCCCAGTGTAGGGTCTGTGTTCAGTGCAGTGTGGGTTCATGATTCTCTCTTTCCCCTCCTGCCTATCCCACCACACTCATGCAACACACTCTCTCTCTAAAATAAATGAGTAAAATATAAAAATGGAATCATACAGAATGTACTTTTAAAAAATTGTAAAGAATTGAACATTGATTTTTCCATTTTAAGCATTTTCAGTATAAAGTCCAGTAGTGTTAAGTGTATTTACACTGCTGTGAAACAGATCTTGAGAACATTTCATCTTACAAATCTGAATTTCTGTTCCCATTATTTGTTTGTCATTTAGAAATCATATTTATTTATTTATTTATTATGTTCAGTTAGCCACATATAGTACAACATTCGTTTTCGATGTAGTGTTCAATGATTCATTAGTTGTGTATAACACCCAGTGCTCTTCACAACACGTGCCCTTCTTAGTACCCATCACCCTGTTACCCCATTTCCCTTCCCTTCTGTAACCATCAGTTTGGTTCCCAGAGTCCAAATTCTCTCATGGCTTGTTTCCCTCTCTGATTTCTTCCCATTCGGTTTTCCCTCCCTTCCCCTATGGTCCTCCATGTTATTCCTTGCATTCCTCATATGAGTAAAACTGTATGATAAGGGGCACCTGGGTGGCTCAGTCGGTTAAAGCCTCTTCCTTTGGCTTGGGTCGTGATCCCAGGGTCTTGGGATCGAACCCTGCTTCGGGCTCTCTGCTCTCTGGGGAGCCTGCTTCCCCCTCTCTCTCTGCCTGCCTCTCTGCCTACTTGTGATCTCTGTCTGTCAAATAAATAAAATCTTAAAAAAAAAAGAAAGAAGAAAACCGTATGATAATTGTGTTTCTCTGGTTGACTTACTTCACTCAGCATAATCCCTTCCAGTTCTATCCATGTTGATGCAAATGGCGGGTATTCATCCTTTCTGATGGCTGGGTGATATTCCATTGTATATTTGGACCATATCTTCTTTATCCATTCATCTATTGAAGGGCATCTCGACTCCTTCCACAGTTTGGCTATTGTGGACATTGCTGCTATGAACATTGGGGTGCACATGTCCCTTCTTTTCATTACATCTGTATATTTCATGTAAATACCCAGTAGTGCAATTGGTCGGTTGTAGGGTAGCTCTATTTTTAATGTCTTGAGGTACCTCCATACTGTTTTCCAAGGTGGCTGTACCAGCTTGCACTCCCACCACGAATGTAAGAGGGCTCCCCTTTCTCCACATCCTTGCCAACATTTGTTGTTTCCTGTCTTGTTAATTTTTGCCATTCTAACTGGTGTAAGGTGGCATCTCAGTGTGGTTTTGATTTGAATTTCCCTGATGGCTAGTGCTGTGGAGCACTTTTTCACGTGTCTTTTGGCCATTTGTATGTCTTCTTTGGAGAAGGGTCTGTTCATGTCTTCTGTCGCTTTCTTGACTTGATTATTTGTTTTTTTGGAGTGTTGAGTTTGATAAGTTCTTTATAGATCTTGGATACCAGCCCTTTATCTGTAATGCCATTTGCAAATATTTCCTCCCATTCCATGGGTTGTCTCTTAGTTTTGTTGACTCTTTCCTTTGTTGTGCAGAAGCTTTTCATCTTGATGAAGTCCCAAAAGTTTATTTCTGTTTTTGTTTCCCTTGACTTTAGAGACATGTCTTTTTCTTTTTAAGATTTTTATTTATTTATTAGACAGAGAAAGACAGAAGGAGAGAGGTAACACAAGCAGGTGGAGTGGGAAAGGGAGAAGCAGGCTTCCCGCTGAACGGGGATTCTGATGTGGGGCTTGATCCAGGACCCCAGGATCATGACCTGAGCTGAAGGCAGACGTTTAATGACTGAGCCACTCAGGTGCCCCTAGAGAGGTGTCTTGAAAGAAGTTGCTGTGGCCGAGGTCAAAGAGGTTTCTGCCTATGTTCTCCTCTAGGATTTTGATGGATTCCTCTCTCACATTGTGGTCTTTCATCCATTTTGAGTTTATCTTTGTGTATGGTGTAACAGAATGGTCCAGTTTCATTCTTCTGCATGTGGATGTCCAATTTTCCCAGTGCCATTTATTTAAGAGACTGTTCTTTTCCCACTGGATATTCATTCCTGATTTGCCAAAGATTGGTTGCCCATAGAGCTGAGGATCCACTTTTGGGTTCTCTATTCTGTCCAATTGATTTATGTGTCTGTTTTTGTGCCAACACCACGCTGTCTTGATGCTCACAGCTTTGTAATATAGCTTGAAGTCGGGCATTGTGATGTGATGATCCCAGTTTTGGGATTCTTTTTCAACCTTTCCCTTGTTATGTGGAGTCTTTTCTGGTTCCTGTTTGTTCCAGCTCATTGAAAAATGCCAATGGTGTTTTGATAGGGATGACATTGAACATGTAGATTGCCCTGGGCAGCATAGATATTTTGACAATGTTTATTCTTCCAGCCCATGGGCATGGAATATTTTTCCATCTCTTTGTGCCTTCCTCAATTCTTTTCATAAGTGTTCTGTAGTTTCTAGAGTATACAGCCTTTACCTCTTTGGTTAGGTCTATTCCTAGGTATCTTATGGTTTTCGGCACTGTAGTAAATGGAATTGATTCCCTAATTTCTCTTTCTACAGTTACATTGTTAGTGTATAGAAAAGCAACTGATTTCTGTGAATTCATTTTGTATCCTGTCACATGACTGAATTGCTGTATGAGTTCTGGTAATATAGGGGTGGAGTCTTCTGGGTTTTATACATATAGTATCATGTCATCTGTGAAGAGAGAGAGTTTGACTTCTTCTTTATCAATTTGAATGCTTTCTATTTCTTGTTGTTTTCTGATTGCTGATGCTAGGACTTCTAGTACTATGTTGAAAAATAGTGGCGAGAATGGGCATCTTTGTTGTGTTCCTGAGCCTAAGGGAAAAGTTCTCAGCTTTTCCCCTTTGAGAATGATATTCACCATGGGCTTTTCATAGGTGGTTTTTATGAAATTGAGGAATGTTCCTGTATCCCTACACTCTGAAGAGTTTTAATCAGGAAACAATGCTGCATTTTGTCAAATGATTATTGTGCATCAATTGAGAGGATCACATGGTTCTTGTCTTTTCTTTTTTATTAATGTGCTCAATCATGTGATTGATTTTCAAATGTTGAACCCGTCTTGCATCCCAGGAATAAATCCCATCTGGCCATGATGGATAATCCTATTAATGTACTATGGGATCCTTTTGGCTAGGATCTTGTTGAGTATTTTGGCATCCATTTTCATCAGGGATATTGGTCTGTTCTCCTTTTTGATGGGGTCTTTGTCTGCATTTGGGATCAAGGTAATGCTGGCCTCACAGAATGAGTTTGGAAATTTTCCTTCTATTTCTATTTTTTTTTGAAACAGCTTCAGAAGAATAGGTATTATTTCTTCTGTAAATGTTCAGTACAATTCCTGTGGGAATCCATTTGGCCCAGGGTGCTTGTTTTTTGGGAAGTTTTTGATTACTGCTTCAATTTTTGTCAGTGGTTTTTGGTCTCTACAGATTGTCTACTTCTTCTGTTTCAGTCTTGGTATTTTATTAGTTCCCAGGAAGGCATCCATTTCTTCTAGGCTGCTTAATTTGTTGGCATGTAATTGCTGATAATAATTTCTAATAATTGTTTCTATTTTCTTGGTGTTAGTTGTGATCTCTTCCCTTTCATTCATGATTTTATTAATTTGGGTCCTTTCTCTCTTCTTTTGGATAAGTCTGGCCAGAGGTTTCTCAATCTTATTAATTCTTTCAAAGAATCAGCTTCTAATTTCTTTGATCTGCTCTACTGGTTTTCTGGTTTCTATTTCATTGATTTGTGCTCTAATCTTTATTATGTCTCTTCTCATGCTTGGTTTAGGTTTTATTTACTGGTTAGGTTTTATTTATTTTATTTTCTTTCTCCAGTCCTTAGGTGTGAGGTTAGCTTGTGCATTTGGGAGTTTTTTACCTTTTTTGAGTGAGGCTTGGATGGCTACATATTTCCCCCTTAGGACCGCCTTTTCAGATCCCATAGGTTTTGAATCGATGTGTTCTCATTCTCACTGGTTTCCATGAATTGTTTAAGTTCTTCTTTAATTTCCTGGTTGACCCAAACTCTCTCAGCAGGGTGGTCTCTATCTTGCAAGTGTTTGAATTTCTTCCAAAGTTTTTCTTATGATTAAGTTCCAGTTTCAAAGCCTTGTGGTCTGAAAATATGCAGAGAACAATCTCAATCTTTCAGTATTGGTTGAGAACTGATTTGTGACCCAGTATGTAGTCTACTCTGGAGAAAGTTTTGTGTGCATTTGAGAAGAATGAGTATTCTGTTGTTTTAGGGTGGAGTGATTTGTATATATCTATGAAGTCCATCTGGTCCAATGTGTCATTCAAAGCTCCTGGTGTTTTTTTTTTTTTTTTTTTTTTTGGATCTTCTGCTTAGATGATCTGTGTATTGCTGAGGGTGGAGTGGTGAGGTATCCTATTGTTAATGTATTATTATTATCATCAATATGATTATTTTGGTTAGCAGTTGGCTTATGTAGTTGACTGTTTCCATGTTGGGGAAAAAGATATTTACAATTGTTAGATCTTCTTGTTGGATAGACCCTTTAAGTATGACATAGTGTCCATCCGCATCTCTTATTACAGTGTTTAGCTTAAAGTCTAATTTGTCGGATGTAAGAATTTCTATCCCATCTTTCTGTTGAGGTCCCTTGGCATGAAAAATGATTCTCCATCCCCCACTTTCAATCTGGATGTATCTTTAGGTTCAGCATGTGGATGGGTCATATCTTTTTTTTTTTTTTAATTTTTTATTTTTTCAGCATAACAGTATTCATTATTTTTGCACCACACCCAGTGCTCCATGCAATCCGTGCCCTCTACAATACCCACCACCTGGTGCCCCCAACCTCCCACCCCCCACCCCTTCAAAATTCTCAGATCGTTTTTTCAGAGTCCATAGTCTCTCATGGTTCACCTCCCCTTCCAATTTCCCTCAACTCCCTTCTCCTCTCCATCTCCCCTTGTCCTCCATGTTATTTGTTATGCTCCACAAATAAGTGAAACCATATGATAATTGACTCTCTCTGCTTGACTTATTTCACTCAGCATAATCTCTTCCAGTCCCATCCATGTTGCTACAAAACTTGGGGGTCATATCTTTTTATCTAATCTGCAACCCTGTGCCATTTTATGGGAGCATTTAGGCCATTTACGTTGAGAGTGAGTATTGAAAGATATTATTTCAATACTTTCAATACAAGATACTTTCAATACAAGATATTGCCTGTGAAATTGTTTATATAGTTTTTCTCCATAAATAGCTGGTCTAAATTACTCTTGGTGTCTTCTTTTATAGAATCCCCCTTAATATTTCTTGTAGGGCTGGCTTGGTGGTCACATATTTTTTTCAGTTTCTGCTGATCCCAGAAGGCCCTTGTCTCTCCATTCATTCTGCACATAAAGTATCCTTGGCTGCATTTTCTTCTCATTTAGTACCCTTGAGATATCTTGCCAGCCCTTTCTGACTTCCCAGGTCTCTGTGGACAGGTCTGATATTATTCTGATATTCCTTCCTCTGTACATAACAAATTTCTTCCCCCTGGCTGTTTTCTAGATTGCTTCCTTTGTTCTAAGACTTGCAAGTTTTCCATTTTTAACTCTAATAGTGTATTTATAGACTATTTTGGATTTTCTACATACAGACTCATATTGTCTGTGAATAGTCACTATTATTCCCTCAATTCCTATTCTTTTTGTTTCTCTTGCTTTATAACACTTGATAGATTCTCCAATGCAATGCTGACTAGAGAAGCATTGTTTGAAGATTTTAACATGCCTTTCTCAATATCTTACAGAGAAAGCAGACAAAACATTGGTAACAAAGGTGACGTAACTGACAAATATGGAACATTACA
This sequence comes from Lutra lutra, assembly GCF_902655055.1. Classification (NCBI taxonomy): domain Eukaryota; kingdom Metazoa; phylum Chordata; class Mammalia; order Carnivora; family Mustelidae; genus Lutra; species Lutra lutra. Next base: position 24,477,964 of record NC_062295.1, on the reverse strand, counting down.
TAAGTGTAGAATACATTATTTTCAAGTGGTCCTAGAAGATTTACCCAAATAAGTGATATGTTGGGCCATTAATCAAATCTACACATTGTAAAGCCTGAAATTAACTAGATTAACTTCTTAGACCACAGGGAAATTGAGCCATGGTCATAATGAAAAAATAAAAATAAAAACCAGGAAGTCCCTCAATGTTTAAAAATTAAATGTAAATTGTTGTAGTGGAAAGAAGGGCCATCTGTACCCCAATGTTCATAGCAGCAATGGCCACAATCGCCAAACTGTGGAAAGAGCCAAGATGCCCTTCAACAGACGAATGGATAAAGAAGATATGGTCCATATATACAATGGAATATTATGCCTCCATCAGAAAGGATGAATACTCAACTTTTAAATTTTATTTTTTATAAACATATATTTTTATCCCCAGGGGTACAGGTCTGCGAATCGCCAGGTTTACACACTTCACAGCACTCACCATAGCACATACCCTCCCCAATATCCATAACCCCACCCCCCCTCTCCCCAACCCCCTCCCCCCATCAACCCTCAGTTTGTTTTGTGAGATTAAGAGTCACTTATGGTTTGTCGCCCTCCCAATCCCATCTTGTTACATTTATTCTTCTCCTACCCCCTTAACCCCCATGTTGCATCTCCTCTCCCTCATATCAGGGAGATCATATGATAGTTGTCTTTCTCCGATTGACTTATTTCGCTAAGCATGATACCCTCTAGAATACTCAACTTTTAAATTAACATGGATGGGACAGGAGGAGATTATGCTGAGTGAAATAAGTCAAGCAGAGAAAGTCAACTATCATATGGTTTCACTTACTTGTGGCACATAAGGAATAACACGGAGAACATTAGGAGAAGGAAAGGAAAAGTGAATTGGGATAAATCGTAGGGGGAGATGAACCATGAGAGACTGTGAACTCTGAGAAACAAACTGAGGGTTTTGGAGGGGATTGGAGTGGGGGGATGGGTGAGCCTTGTGGTGGGTATTAAGGAGGGCATGTATGGCATGAAGCACTGGGTATGGTGCATAAACAATGAATCTTGGAACACGGAAAAAAGAAAATTAAGTTAAAAAAATTAAATGTGACTTTACTACATATCCTAAGGGTCAGAGAGGGAATCACAGAGGAGATTCTCAACTGTTCTTACATCAGAGCTCACAGACGTTGACACTCTATCTCTGAAGAGCACTATAAATAAGGTAGGCAGGAGTCAGAGTTCTTCCTGCTCCAGCCACACCTGGAAGCCTTAGCCTGTGCTCCCCTCCCCAGCTGCCCTTTCTGGTGACCCTGAGCTAGTGGGGACAACATGGAGATGGGAATGGAGATGGGAAGCTCCACACTCCTAGTGATGATGGCGCTATTGTATTGTTCTCACCAGTCCAACAACATGATTTCTGAGTGAAATATGACAAAATAGCCGCTTCTTGACCTTCTTAAGATTTGAAAATCATCTTGAGTCATCTATTAGAAATATGGTTTCAACATGTCTTCTTTTTCTGAAAAAAAAAAAAAAAAAAAAAAAGAAAAAGAAAAAAAAAAGACCCAAATAGTAATCATGGCTTCCTGAGCACCTGCTCTTGAGAGCCATCACACTGCTCTTTGTGGAATTGTCCCTCATAAACTTCTAAACTGTGATGTAGGTATTTTAAGGCACATTTTCTAGGTGGTTAGATAGGGGCTTAGAGACGATTTGAGTAAGAGTGAATTTTAGTGTCAGAAACCTAAATGGCATCCCCAAACTGATTCAAAATCCCTTGTTATTCCATACATGGTACTATTTCCCTCTTATCCGTGGTCTTCTCAATCTGAAAACATCTCAAGTCTCAGTGTTTTCTTGCATGGCCAACTGGAACAGATTCAGCTGGCTTTTAACCTCTGCCCATCATGATCATTAGGATAATTATCTCAGTGGAGGACCTCTGAATAAGATACTCAAAGATCTTTAAGAATAGAGACATTATAATATTTTTCTGATATTAAAGTCACTGAAAGAATTAACTTTTTAAAATTAATTCAGACTCTGGTATGTTCAGAATGTGCTGTAAAACAGATCTGAGATAGTATTTAAAAACACTCACCTCAGGGGCGCCTGGGTGGCTCAGTGGGTTAAGCCTCTGCCTTCGGCTCAGGTCATGATCCCGGAGTCCTGGGATCGAGCCCCGCATTGGGCTCTCTGCTCAGCAGGGAGCCTGCTTCCCTTCCTCTCTCTCTCTGCCTGCCTCTCTGCCTACTTGTGATCTCTCTCTGTCAAATAAAAAAAAAAATCTTTAAAAACACTCACCTCAGCCTCTTCTACAAAGGGAGACAATGCTTATAAACATTGCTGAACTGTTCCTTTACCTACGGTTACTTACTTCCCAACCACCGCAGTGTTTATATGGTATGACTATGACTTACATTAGTCAAAATCTGCAAGGAAAGAACTTAGACAGTGTACCCAACTTTAGGCACACTTCATGTTTATACTAGTGTTGTGACAATGAGCTACGCTGTTTGGTTCTATAGTCCAAGGGAATGGTGCCAGACATCTTAAAATTCTGACTTTAAATTATCTGTGTGCTTCAGAGATTTGGGCAGGAGAAGGGGAGGAGCCCAGCGCCTGTGAACATTTCTGTTATCTGTGTTGACCATGGAACAGGTAAACTTCTGTAGACATCATTTTGATTTCTTGGTACTATTGTTAAAGGTGCTTTTGTCTCAAGTTCTTCCCTTTAGAAGTACTTAGAGTGATAATGGGAATTTTTATCTGTTACCACCCATGGGCCCAGATCCTGGGCTCCCAGGGAAGCTATCCCTTAGCATTTTACCAAGCTCAAAATGATGGGGCAAAACCTCAGAGCATGGGCCCTATTTCTGCCCTAAGCACATGTTGCACATCTGCTTTGAGAAGAAAAAGATAACCAAAGACTGCCGTTGCAAACATAAAGATAAGAAAAACAAAAGAACCTCTCCTGCTCCCATAAGATTAAAGTCATACTGACTTGCACATACTGAAAACATATGAAAAGGTTCTGGAGTGTTCTTCCTCATGATGATGTGTAACTCTGTATGTAAAACAAAACAGAATACAGAAATTTGCCCCAAATGTCCCTTCCCTGGAGTCCTCCTTTTCTTTAAGATTTTATTTATTCATTTGAGAGAGAGAGAGAGAGTGAGCACACACAAGCCAAGGGAGAGGGAGAAGCAGGTTACTACTGAGCAGGGAGCCTGATGTGGAGCTCAATTCGGGGCTTGATCCCAGGACCCTGGGATCATGACCTGAGCTGAAGGCAGACACCTAAAGGCTGAGGCACCCAGGTGCCATGAACCCTCCCTTTTTTGTGAAGATTGTGTCTCCCAGGCAGCTGTCCTGACTTGGGTTTGAATAAAACTCTCTTCCTTTCTCTCTAAAATGTTTAAAAGGGTTTGTCATTTAGTGTCAATAATAACAATATGTTTTCTTTTTAAGTGAAAAGTATTCCTGGTTTACAACTCCAACAGCACGAAGTGCGGTTGTTCTCGTTCATCCTGGAGCTTCCCTGCAGAACCAAGCACATGTATATGTATTCCAGCACAAATGGGCTCATCCTAGAGGGTGCTTTGAAGGTCTAAGAAGCACTATCCACTTCAGGGGTGAGTTCTTCCCACTTGGAGCATTACTATTTGGGACTTAAAATTGTCTTGGAAATGTGGGAAACCATGGCATTTCCTGAAGCCCAAGCCTCAGAAGGTCTGAGAACAGCTGACCTCGTCAGGAGCCAGGCACAGCTCCTCAGGAAGTGTTGGTGCAGGAAGGGAAGGGGCAAGGCTCTGAGGGTGGTCTGCAGCTAAAGGAATCTGGGGAAGGGGCCCTGTGTGTGGGGGACCTGCCCCAAACTCCGCCCATGCCTGTGCGGCCCAGTCAGCTGCACAGGTGGGAAGGGCCTCCAGGATCACCTGCAGTTACAGGAAGGCACTGGTATAAGTTCCGGCAGGCACAGCAACCAATGGGTTTGGGGCACCACCCTCCCTGACCAGTCACCGTGCGGGGGTGGAGCTACCTCTCTGTGGGTGGGCCCCCAGCTGCCCCAGGATGCAGTGGTGAGGCAGGAGAAGGCAAGATTGACCTTGGGGGTTCCCTGGTGGGTGAGTACACGCTGTGGGCCCGGGTGGGGACCTGGGGGGCAGCTTGAGCCCCACGTGGGAGGTAGGGGTACTGGAAGGGGGCATGGAATGAGCTAATCCTGGGAACTCAGATGAGTTCTCCTTTTTTCCTTGAAAGTCTCCTTTGCCCTATATCCAGATCCTATATCCCCAGATCCCTGAATTCTAGGACGCCCACTCACCCCAGGTTTTGTGGGATAAGTTGTGGACACTTCAGGTTTCCCAGTGTTTCCCGGGAAGACTGCATGTAAGGATGGCACACAGTCCCCACGTCAGTGGGTTGCACCCCGATCCCTGACAAAGTGCAGGTAATGGACCTTGAGCAGCACCTCCAGTTCAGCAGTGTCCCCCTGTTCAGGCACAAGTGTGGCAGCACCAAGCCTCAGAGCCGTCCCCCAACTTCAGCATTGTGCCCTGTGTCCCTTGGAGATGGTGGTAATGGCCTGTCAGGATCATGCAGGTGGGTCCCCCTGGTTCCTGACTCCGGCCCCAGGCACAGGTGTGGTGGTAACAGCCCCAGAGGCATTCCCCAATTTTAACATTGTGCCCTGTGTCCCTCATGGATGGTGGAAATAGGCTGTCAGGGTTGTGCAGGAGGGTCCTCCAGGTCCCTGTTCTCCCAGGCACAGATGTGGTGGCAACAAGCCACAGAGCAGTCCCCCAAATTCAGCATTGTGCCCCGTGTCCCCTGGTGATGGTGGTAATGGGCTGTCAGGATTGTGCAGGAGGGTCCTCCAGGTCCCTGTTCCTGCAAGCACAGGTGTGGTGGCAACAAACCTCAGAGTAGTCCCCCAACTTCAGCACTGTGCCTTGTGCCCTGGGGTTGGTGGTCATAGGCTGTCAGGATCCTGCAGGATCATCCTCCAGTTGGGGGCCTGGAAGCTGGAGTAAACCAGACCCCACTCAAGTTGCACAAGGAACAGGTGAGTTGAGGTGTTCATTTGGAAGAGTAATTTCACTTTTCCAAAAAAGACAAAGTCATCAGTCTACTTTCGATGAAGATAATTACTACTTAAGAAACAAGAGTGTGTTTCCCCTTCTCGCAGGAATTGAAACAGAAACAGATGTGCAGGCCATAGGTTGCAGATGCCTACTTGTGCCCACCTGACAACATTTCTCTGCTCTGGCTCCACAAAACCTGAAGTTTTGAACACCAGCATCTGGGTCAGTGATGCAGCTTGTCACAGGACATTGATGTTCAGAGAAAGCAGCAGATACATTGGGCGCAATGTCACATCCATGTCAGGAGTAGAAGTAAAACTTCTCATTAACTCAAAACCTCCTGGGCTTTCCTCTTTCCTCTAGTTGAGTCATGAAGTAAAACCTAAGTCATTGTCAGCATTCTGGATTTCGTGCAAGAGTTACTTAGTTTCCCTGCAGGTAGAACATTGGAGGGAATATCATTTTTTCTGTTCATTTATTGCTTACAAAATATAATCTGAACATCTGTTTCTGAGGAAATCACTTTATTGGAAAGGGAAGATAAGATTTACTCTTTGTGTGTTTTTAACATACAATTTGGTCCTTCATCTAACAAGGTTTATTCCGCTGGGACTAGGGTATAGTTAGGTGGCCAACATCTAGAGTTGGGTGGCTTTTTGTCATCAGATACATACTTGGATGATGTCTTATCATTTGTCAAAGGTGATGTTTCCTAATTGATCAGTCTTTTTCATCAAAAGAGTTATAATTAAGGTATAGTGAAAATTCAAAATTATTCAAATTAGCCATTTACTGTTGGCTTTCTAGTTTGATTAAATGCATCATCTAGATATTTTGACGTGCTGTATTTTTTCTGCAGGTTCTTTGGTGATAGAGTCAGAAGGAGAGACTTTGGAAATTCTTATGGATAGATGCATGCTGGTGGCTCCAAGGAGCTTGGTGTCAGGAGCCCTGGGGTGAGTTCTGCAACTGCTTGCCTGACCTTAGGTGAGTCAGGTTATCCCACAGAGTTTCTGTTTCCTCCTTATGAAGCTGCTGGCAGGTAATATCTATGGAAAGGCTTTTTACACAGAAACTGTAATGTGTATTGAAGAGTAAGTAAAAATGAGATGATTTGGCTGTATTATTCTGTAAATAATAGTTTTAAATCCTGCCCCCACCCCCAGGGGTGCCGGGTGATTCAGTGGGTTAAAGCCTCTGCCTTCGGTAGAGATCAGGTCATGATCTCAGGGTCCTAGGATTGAGCCCCACATCAGGCTCACTGCTGAGCCTGCTTCCCTTCCTCTCTCTCTGCCTGCTTGTGATCTCTGTTTAAATAAAGAAATAAAATCTTTAAAAAAATAGTTTTAAACCCCCCTGTCATGAGATATGGTATTTTATTGCACAAGGAGTCCTCAGAGGGCTATAATGAAAGTGTCAGATCTCAGAGCACATTCAGGTTCCATTGGTAGGTTAGTTACCATTTGCCAGATAGGAGGTAAGTGGAGAGAAATATGACAGAAGGCAAAAGTAGGTGTTAACCATTCACTAGGTTGCATTCTGCATTTCTCATGAAAGTGAGATGTTGGTATGGGATCATACCTGCTGATGTTTGTGTCTGGGAGAACTCTGAACTTCTACCCCCTCCCCTACATTTTCAAAGCATTCTAAATGGAAGGAAAAGCATGTGCAGTCTCTGGATCTTATGACTCATCGTGTGAGCAGGTCTGAGCCTGGAAGCATTGTCATATCAGACATCTGGGAGAATGTGAGGCAATGGTGGTGTACCATCACTCTTGAAGGCAGGCCATCCTGCTCCAGGGACAGGGCTCTGCTCCCTGGCCAGCCCTACTGCTGCAGATGTACCACTAAAGTTACTTTCTCTTTGGTTCTTATGCCCTCGGCTCAGCAGGGTTGTTGGTGGGAAGCAGCCCACAGGCAACCTTATTGATTCTTGCCCAGGTGCCCCTTGCTTCCTCAGACGAGGCGCAGCAGGTGTTCTCTGCCTGGTGTCTATGAATTCAACCAGCAGAAGCGCTTCTTCCAGAGCCACACCCCTGAGAAATCCTCCACTTTCCTGTGCTATGTGGAAGAGGCCAGTTTTCATTTGGAAGTGAAATATCAGCTCCTGCTATTAGGTTCCAAGGCTGCAGAGCACACCAGTCTCCATGAAGCTCTAGTTCTGCTTGGGTCCTGATGTACAAGACTGAGGCCAAACCTGGGCAGCCTGCTGCTGCTGATGCAGGTTTCTTCCTGAAAACTGTGCACCAAAGTCTGGTTTGTGATGTCATCCCAGGAAAGAGGGATAGGTGCACCACTCTGCCTGACCACAGGAGAATGCTGGATGTCAGTCACAGGTGGATGGTGTAGGGATGAGTGATGGCTGTTTCCCAGGACCTGGACCAGAGGGAGATTGGGGCCTTGGGATGCTTTTCTGCTCATCTTTCTCAGGTGAGCTCATCAGGAAAGGGGAGAAAGTGTGTGTGTGCTCACCTGTAATCAATGAAGGTATCTGGTTTCAGGTTTCATGTGCAAGTGGATTCCCCTTATGGCTCATTTTCCTGATGATGTTGAGGGTGCATTAGGTGGACCCCTTGGCCCAGGCATCCTGACTGTGCAAGAGCTCTTGTCACTTTTTCCCCCAGGGATCTGGACTAGGAAGTTGGAGTGAGTCAGAAGGGAAACCATCCATGTAGGCCTCTGTTTCTCCCTTGCCAAGATGGACTGTTGACTGTAATAACTGCTCTGGAAATATAATGCAGGAGGCAGGGTTGGGGTGATGAAAGGAGGTGGGGCGGTGGTTGCTATTCACATAGGGGGAAGTTGGTATTTCACTAGGAAGGTGATACTTGAATCAAGACCTAAAGAAGGTGACTGATATCACATCAAGAGCATTCTAAATGGAAGAAAAAGCATGTGCAAAAGCCCCGGGGCAGGAGCATACCAGGTATGTCCAGGAGCAGCAAGAAGGCTCTATGTCCACAGGAGGCAGCTTAGGACGTGACATCTGGTAGGTGACAGTAGGGTGACAGCCATTACAGGGCTGTGACCCCATGGGACCTTGTTTCACTGGGCCACCCTGGCTACAGTGTTGAGAACAGATGACACAGTGTTGAGGATGGATAAGGGAGGTGAGTAATGAAGCTTTTCTAGGAACTCAGGCAAGAGATAGGTTCTAGTGTGGACCAGACAGGTGGCCTTGGAAGGAGTGGTTAATTCTATTCTGGGTACATTTTGAAGACAGAGTTCACAGGATTTGCTGATGGCCTAGATACTGGGAATGGGAGAAAGGAGGAATTGAGAACTCCCAGCTCTTGTTGATTGCCCCAAGTGAGGGGAAGGAAGAGGAAGGAAGGTTTTTGGGAGTAGGAGGTAGTCTGTGTTCCACATGCTGAGAAAGGTGCCTTTCACGGTGGACCTGCTGATGTTTGTGTCTGGGAGAACTCTGAACTTCTACCCCCTCAGCAACTTTCAAGTATAAGTCTCCCCTACATTTTCAAAGTTCATGGTAAGACGCTTGGCTCTTTTGAAAGATCTATGTTTTTACCCAGCTTCAGTAGCAGGAAGAAACCTGAAGAGGATTTCCCTCTTACAGAAAAAGTCGAAGAGTGGACATTGCGTTCAGCATCTGTTTTGTGGGGAACCCCTACAGAGGCAGCATGCACCCCAACCAGCTCCTTCCTGGGCACTGGTCTCCATATCCAGCCACCAGTGCTTTGAATTGTGTCTGTGAGCATCCGTTGTGCTTTATCTCCATTTATTTTGGGTATCCATTAGGAAGTTGTGTCCTGAAGCCGAAGAAAGGCCAAAGAGAAGAAATTTTTGGAGTCTGATCATGCTCACTAATTTTTCTGTATAATTTAATGGTAATTCCTTCTTTACACAATTTCTGCTGTGAAAGGTTTCCTAGGAAAACTGTACTTTCAAAGAGCAGGGGAACCTGTACCCATCCTGCAGGGTTAGCTCTAGTTTCCATGTTACACAGAACATTCCATGTCTTGCAGATTTTATCACTCAAACATTGCGCCTTTGACCACCTTCATCTGTTTCCGCCCCCCCCCCCCCCCGCCCCGTCCCCGCTTCCCTGAATCTGGCAACCACCAATTTGTTTTCAGTATGTATGTGTTCATTATGTTTTTGTTTCCATGTGGAATTGACATGAAAACATCTGGTGTTTGTCATTCTGTGTCTAAGTTACTTAGCATAATGCTGTCAAGGTTTATGTTTCCATGTCTGGTTATTTTGAATGATGCTCCAGTGAACATGGGAGTGCGTCACTCTTTTTGAGGGAGTGTTTTTGTGTTTTCCAAAAAATATTCGCTAGAGCAATTACTGGGTCTTAAAGTAGTTGTGTTTATTATTTTCAGGAACCTCCATACTGTTTGCCACTGTGGCTGCACCAATGTACATTCCCACCAACAGCTCATAGGGTCCCCTCATCTACACATGCTTGACCACAGCTGTTGTCTGTCTCTGGGACAATTGCCGTTCCAACATTTGTGACAGCTGACTCCTGTTTTGACTTTCAGTTCCCTGATGATGATTAGTGATGCTGAACAACGTTTTCTGTGTCTATTGGCCACATGAATGTTATCGTTGGAAAGTATCTATTCACATATTCTCCCCGTTTTTTATTTAGTTTTTGTTTAGATTTGTATGTGTTTTGTGTATTTTGGATATTAGCCTCTTCTCACGCTTATGATTTACAGATGTTTTTTGTCATTGGGTAGGTTGCCTTTTAAATTTTTGATGGTTTCTTTTGCCGTGAAGAAGATTTCAGTTTGATGTCGTTCCACTTGCTTCTTTTTGCCTTTGTTGCCTTTGCTTTTGGTGTCTGATCTGAAGACTTTGCCAAAACCGATGTCGAGAAACTTACTGCCTGTGTTTTCTTCTTGGAGGTTTATGGATTCAGGTCTAATGTTCAATTCATTCATCCATTTTAAAATTTCTGTGTGTGGTGTTGTGATCTAGTTACATTCTTCTGCATTTAGTGTCCAGTTTTCAGTATCATTCACTGAAGAGACATTCCTCTCGGCATTGTACATTTTCTGCTCCTGTGTTGTAAGTTAAGACCATATATGTGCGGGTTAGTTTCTGAGCTTTCTATTTTGTTCTATTCTATTCTGTGTGTGTGTTTTTATGCCCGTACCATACTGTTTTGATGATCATAACTTTGTATTCTAGCTTGAAATCTGGGAGTGTGGTGACTGCAGCTTTCTTTCTCCAGATTGCTTTGGGTATTTGTGGTCTTTTGTGAAATTGTATGAATTTTAGAACGGTCTTCTATTTCTTTGAATAATGTCATTGGGATTCAGATAGGGATTTCATCACATCTGTAGATTGCTTTGGGTGATGAATATGTTAACATTATTAACGTTTCCAGTTAATGAGCATGGCATATGCTTCTGTTTATTTGCATCGTCTTCCATTTCTTTGACCCACACATTCCTCCCCATCCCGAGACACACGTGCTCTTCTTTTATTTTCCACCGTGTGTTCAGTGTACCAGGTCTTTCTTATTCTTGGTTGCTCTTATTCCTAGATATTTTTTCCTCAATGCAATTGTAAATGGCATTGCTTTCTTAGTTTCTCTTTGTGAAAGTTTGTCTTCAGTATATAGAAACACAAGTTGGGGTACCTGGGTGGCTCCGTTGGTGAAGCATCTGCCTTCAGGTCAGGTCATGATTCTGGGGTCCTGGGATGAAGCCCTTGATCGGGCTCCCTGCTCAGTGGGGAGCCTGCTTTTCTCTCTCCCTCTGCTGCTCCCCCTGCTTGTGCTCATGCTTCCTCTGTCAAATACATAAATAAAATCTTTTAAAAGAAGAAATGCAACAGGTCTTTGTATGCCAAATTTGTATCCTGCAGCTTTACTGAATTTGTTTTCTCTAACAAATTTTTGGTGGACTCTTTGGGGATTTCTATATACAGTATCATGTCATCTGCAAATAGTGACTGTTTTCTTTTCCTATTTGGATTTCATATCTTTTTTTTGTCTAAATGTTTTGTCTAGGACTTTCAGTGCTATGTTGAATGAAAGTGGTGAGAGTGGGCATCTATCTTTGTCTTGTTCTTGATCTTAGTGGGAAAGTTTTCAGTTTTTCACTCTTGAGTATGGTGTCAGCTATGGGCCTTTCATATAGGCCTATTAAAAAATATATTTATCTATTTATTTTAAAATTTTCTTTTCAGTGTTCCAGAATTTATTGTTTATATAACACATCCAGTGCTCCATGCAACATATAGAACCTTTATTGTGTTGAGGTATGTTCCCCCAATACCCAGATGGTTTAGGGTTTTATCACAAATGCATATTCAATCTTGTGAGAAGTTCTTTCTACATCTATTATAACAATCATATAATTTTATCTTTTATTTTATTTTTTTAATTTTTTAAAAAAGATTTTATTTTTTATTTGACAGAGAGAGAGATGACCAGTAGGCAGAGAGGCAGGCAGAGAGAGGGAAACAGGCTCCCCGCTGAGCAGAGAGCCCCATGCGGGACTCGATCCCAGGACCCTGAGATCATGACCTGAGCCGAAGGCAGCGGCTTAACCCACTCAGCCACCCAGGCGCCCTATCTTTTATTTTGTTAAGGTGGTGTGTCACATTGGTGGATGTGCAGATGTGGAATCGTCCTTGCATCACTGGAATAAATCCCACTGGACCATGTTGTGGGATTCTCCTGATGTATTGTTGAATTCAGTTTGCTGATTAATTTCTTGAGGATTTTTACATCTGTGTTCATGAGGGATATTGGCGTTTCCTTTTCTTGTAGTGTTTCTTGAATCCTTTTCTTGAATTGTTTTGGTAACAGGATAATGCTTGCTTCATAAAATGAGTTTGAACGGATGCCCTCCTCTCCTATTTTTTAAAGAGTTTGTGAAGGATTTGTATTAATTCTTCTACTATCTCGCTGAACCCCTCAGTGAAAATTTTTGGTCTTGGACATCTGTTTCTTGGGAGGTTTTTGATTATCAAATCAATCTTTTTACTAGATCAGTCCGTTCAGATTTTTTTTCCTTTCATGGTTCAGTCTTTCTAGGTTGTTGGTAGGGACTTATCCATTTCTTCTAGGTTGTCCTGTGTATTGGCCTCTACTTGCTCATAGTACTCTTATGATCCTTTGTATTTTTGTGGTATTCATTGTCATGGATCATCTTTTGTTCCTTTTTTTAAAGTTTCTCACTTTTTAAAATTTAAATTCAATTAGGCAAGGTATAGTACCTCATTAGTTTTTTGATGTAATGTTCAATGATTCATTATTAATGATTCAATTAGTTCAGTAATTCATAGAGTATAACAACCAGTGCTTATCACCACACATGCACTCTTTAGCGCCCATCACCCAGTTATCCTATCCCCCCACCCACTTCCCTTTCTTCAACCCTCAATTTGTTTCCCAGAGTTAAGTCTCATATGGTTTTTCTCCCTTTCAGATATCTTCCAATTCAGGTTTCCCACCCTGTCCCTATGATACTGTGTTATTCCTTATATTGCACATATGAGTGAAACCATATGATAACTGTCTTTCTCTGCTTGACTTATTTCACTTAGCATAATCCCCTCCAGTTTCATCCATGTCAATGCAAACGGTAAGTATTCATCATTTCTGATGGCTGAGTAATATTCCATTGTATATATGAATCACATCTTCTCTTTTTAAAGGATTTTATTTTTTTGACAGAGAGAGAGAGAGAGAGAGAGAGATCACAAGTAGGCAGAGAGGCAGGCAGGGAGAGAGGGGGAAGCAGGCTTCCCACTGAGCAGAGAGCCTTATGCGGGGCTTGATCCCAGGACCCTGAGATCATGACCTGAGCTGAAGGCAGAGGCTTAACCCACTGAGTCACTCAGGGGCCCCTGAACCATATCTTCTTTATACCTTCATCTGTTGAAGGACATCTCAGGTCCTTCCACAGTTTGGCTATTGTGGACATTGCTGCTATGAACACTGGGGTGCATGTGCCTGTTCTTTTTACCAAATCTGTATGGTAAATACCCAGGAATGCAGTTGGTGGGTCACAGGGTAGCTTTATTTTTAATGTCTTGAGGAAAGTCCATACTGTTTTTCAGAGTGACTGTACCAGCTTGCATTCCAACCAACAGTGTAAGAGGGTTCCCTCTTACACTGTTGTGTAAGATGTTTCACATCCTCACCAACATTTGTTGTTCCCTGTCTTTTAATTTTTGCCATTCTAACTGGTGTAAGGTGGTGTCTCATTGTGGTTTTGATTTTTATTTCCTTGATGGCAAGTGATGTGGAGAATGTTTTCATGTGTCTGTTAGCCATTTGTATGTCTTTTTTGGAGAAGTGTCTTTTTATGTCTTCTGCCCATTTCTTGAGTAAACTCTTTGTATTTTGGGTGTTGAGTTTGAAAAATTCTTTGTAAATCTTGGATACCAGACCTTAAACTGTAAAAGCATTTGCAAATATCTTCTCCCGTTCTACAGGTTGCCTTTTAGTTTTGTTGATTGTTTCCAAGCTTTTCATCTTGATGAAGTACCGAACGTTCATTTTTGCTTCTGTTTCCCTTGCCTATAGAGACGTGTCTTGAAAGAAGTTGTGTTGGAGGTCGAAGAGGTTGCTGCCTGTGTTCTCTAGGATTTTGGTGTGAGACAGGAATTAATCATCTTTCTTTTGATTGTTTTTGAGCCCTCTCTCTTTCTTGGTGAGTCTAGCTAAAAGTTTGTAAGTTTTGTTTATCTTTCCAACAAAGGCAGCTCTTATTTTCATTGATCTTTTGTCTTTTGAGTCACCATTGTATTTATTTTCACATTCCTTTTTGCTATTTCCTTATTCCTACTGATTTGGGGCTTTGCTTGTTTGTTGTTTTTTTATACTTCTTTCTCATGTAAAATTATAATGTTTATAGGAGAGCTTTCTTGTGGATTGACAAGGACCTGAATCTCTATGAACTTCCCCCTTAGAACTAATTTCGCTGCATCCTGTAAGTTTTTGTAGGTTCTTTTTTTTTTTTTTTGTCTCGAGGTACTTTTTAAATTTCTTATGATTTCTTCTTTGACTGTTGGTAGTTTAGTAGCATGTTGTTAAACTATACATATTTTTGATTGTCCCATTTTCTTCTTGTGACTGATTTCTAGTTTCATACCATTGTGGTTGGACAAGATTTGAATCAGAAGGTGAAGGGAGCATTCAGGATAAAGGTTTGTTTACTGGGCTGTTTTTCTGAGGGTAGAGAAGGAGCTCCATACAGTGGAAGGTTTTGCGAGATGGTGGGGGGCGGTCAACCCTTGTTAGAATTACTGACTATCATGCAGGCAGTGTACCACCATTCACACTGTATTCCTAATGGATTTGCACTTCATTAGAAGCATTTTCTTTGAGGTGCAGGGTTGGCCTTCTCTAACAGAAAGGTGACATGTGGGTTCATGGCCTGGCTCCAGGTCAGCAACCAGGATGTATGGTATTGTGTGGGAACAGAATTTTCTTTGAAAGTGACAGAAACAGATCATGGTGAGCTTCATGAAAATAGCCGAGGTCCTGAGTGACCCAGTGGGTGTTGGTGGTGGAATGGGTAGTTGGGTCTGTTAATCTGTCTCATAAGATCCTGTGGAACTCAGGGACACCCTCCTCTGTCTGTTGAATTGTGTGGAGACAGGTAGGCAGCAGTTTCTCGCCAAGCACAGGGGTTGCACTGGACCACCCCCAGAGGGGCAGTGTGCTGGGGGAGCCACTCCTTCATTTCCATAAAAATTGACCAGGGTCTGTGACTGTGATTTCTAACAGCAGCATGGGGAGAGGAGGGTGGGAGTGGTGCACACTTCCTAGGTTTGTGGTCAGGACTAGTCTGGAGCCCACTGAAGTCAACCATACCTGGCACAGAAGGCTTCCAGTCACCGTAGCTGTGAGCACTGTGCCAGCTCCCATGCTGTTGCCTCCTATTTTTCATCATCTTTATGGTCATGAGCCTCTGCTCTTGCCCCATGGTCTCCAGAGTATTGCTCTCCCTCCATCTGGCCCTCCTCTTCTGCCCTGTGTATCCTGATGGCAGGGTACCTTCTCAAGAGGCAGCTCAGTCAGTTCCTTGATGGAACACTTCCATGGATCCCCTGTGAGGTGAGGACAACACCTTTGCCAGGAAGGGGGCTGCAGGTCCCCAATCAAGAAAGCCACATCTCTCTTTTCAGCCTGACCTGCCCTCCCCTCAGTCTTCTTCAGAGAAGGTCTTCTCACTTCATGAGCTGACAGCTCTGAACTTAAAAACGAATATTGTTTTCTATTTCTCAATGCCTTAGTTCATCCATGGCATGTCTTTCAAAACTGTCAGTGGGTTTTTAGCAGTCCTGGAGGGCTGCCTGCTCAAGGATGGGATGACCTGGGAGGGGCATCCTTCCTTCCCATCTTCCTCAGCATGTCCCTGATCCCTGGAGCCATCTGTCCTACTGAGGGTTGAGGGACCCAAGACAGCCCATCTTGAGCCCAGGCTGGGTCAGCTGTGTAGACTGATATGTACTAGTAGTGTTGGGAAGCTGGCATGGGCCAGGTGCAGGCAATTTCTCCTTCTCTTTCCTTCCTCCCTTCCCACCCAGAGGTAGCTCAGAACAGACTTCAAGCCCTGCATCTCAAGATCCTGTGACCTGGGCTCCCTGCTTTCAGCTGGTGACCTTAGTGGTTTCCTGTTGCTTCTGCCTCCCATACCCACTCCCATGGCCATTCCTAGATCAGGGGAGGGATCGTACCCTTGTCTATACTTGGTCCTCTTCCTGTCCCACACCAAGCCCACCCACATTTGTATTCCATGTATGTGCTTGGAAGCAAGCCCATCCACAGGAATTTATCAGCCAAATAGATCCATGTAATGACCACTGAATTAGAGATCCAGGGTGTATAACAAACCGGCTCTGAAACCTGTCCCATACTCTCTGACAATCTGACATGAAAACAGAAACAATAGCTTTCTGGACAGTGAAGTGACATCCATCTCTACTTACACTCTTGAAAGCATAGGTGCTGACCCTGGATTTAAACGGACCATGGCTCTTGTGGGCTACAATTAACAGGAGAAGTATAAGAATTTAGTGAAATTTGAATTCCAGGCACAGAGTGAATAATTACTGTAGAGTAAATACTCTCAAGTAAGTCTTATGAACATTGCATAGCTAAAGCTTTTTCAAATAGTTTACTGAAAGAAAAAAACTTTTTATTTATTTTAATTCAGGTAGAGTTAACATACAGTGGTATATTAGTTTCAGGTGTACAATATAGTGATTCAGTGATTCTATATATTACTCAGCGGTCATCAAGAAAAGTGTACTCTTAGTCCCTATCATCTATTTCACTCATCCCTCCATCCACTTCCACTCTGGTAACCACAGAGTCAGTATTTTGTTTTGTATCTTCTTTCTCCTTTATTTATGTGTGTTCGTTTCTTAAATTCCACGTAAGAGTGACATCACAAGGCATTTGTCTTTCTCCGACTGACTGATTTCACTTAGGATAGTATTCTCTAGCTCCATCCATGTGTCTCCAAATGGCAAGATTTCATTCTTTTTATGGCTGAGTAATTTTCCACTCTGTGTGTGTGTGTGTGTGTGTGTGTGTGTGTATGTATACATGTATCATCTCATTTATCAAATTACCAAGAAATAATTGGACTGCTTCCATATTGTAATATTGTAAATAATGTTGCAAGAAACATAGGGGCAAATGTATCCTTTTGAGTTATTGTTCTCCTGTTCTTTGGGTAAACACACAGTAGTGTGATTGTAGGATCATAAGGTAGTTCTATATTTAACGTTTTGAGGAACAGTCATACTGTTTTCCAGAGTGGCTGCAGCAGCTTGCATTCCCATCAACAGTGCAAGAGCGTTCCCTTTTACCCATATCCTCCCAACATCTGTTTTCTTGTGCTGGTGCTGTTAGCCATTCTAATAGTATAAGGTAATATCTCATGGAACTTTTCATTTGGATTTTCCTATTGATGGGTGATGGTGAACATCTTTTCACGTGACTGTTGGCCATCTGTATTTCTTTTGAAAAATGTCTGTTCATGTCTTCTATTTTTTAACTGGATTGGTTTTTTTTGGTGTTGTGTTGCATCAGTTCTACATATTTTGGACACTACCCCTTTATTGTACATGATATTTGCAAGCATCTTCTCCCATTAAGTAGGTTGTCTTCTACTTATTACATTTTCATTGTTCTTCTGTGGTGCAGTAAGTTTTTATATTGATGTCGTTCCAGCAGTTTATTTTTGCTTTTGTTTCCTTTGCCTTAGGAGGCATGTCTAGAAAATGTATGGTTCATGTCAGAAGTTACTGTCTGTGCCCTCTTGTAGGTTTTTTATAATTTCACGTCCACATTGAGGTCTTGAAACTGTTTTATTTGTCTGTATGGTGTAAGAAAGCAGTCTAATTTCATCCTTTGTGCATAGCTGTCCAGTTTTCCCAACACCATTTGTTGTAGAGACTGTCCATTTCCCTTTTAATATTTTTGCCTGTTTTGCAGAAGATTAACTGGGCACATAATTGTGGGTTTATGTCTGAGCTTCTATTCTGTTCCCTTGGTCGCTGTGTATATTTTTGTGCTAGTCCCATACTGTTAGGATGACTGCAGCTTTGTACTATAATTTGAAATATGGAATTGTGACTCCTCCAGCTTTGTTTTCCTTCATAACATTGTGTTGGTTGTTCAGTATCTTTTGTGGTTCAATACAAATTTTTAGGGTAGTTTCTTTGACTTCTTTCATTTTTTAAAATTTAAATTCAATTAGCCAACTTATCACACATCATTAGTTTCAGATGTAGTGTTAAATAATATGTCAGATGTGTATAATACCAAGTGCTCATTGCATAACATGGCCTCCTTAATGCCCATCACCCAGTTACCCTCTCCCCCCACCTCCCCTCCAGCAACCCTCAGTTTGTTGCTATAGTTAAGAGTCTATCGTGGTTTTTTTTCCCCTCTCTGATGACTTCCCATTCTGTTTCCCCTTCCTTTCCCTATGGTTCTCTGCCCTGTTTCTGATATTTCACATGAGTGAAACCATATGATAATAGTGTTTCTCTCATTGACATATTTTATTCAGCATAATATCTTCCAGACCCATCCAGGTTGATGAGCTGATAAGTATTCATCCTTTCTGATGGCTGAGTAATATTCCATTGAATATATTAACCACATCTTCTTTATCCATTCCTCTGTCCATAGATATCTGGGTTCTTTCCATAGTTTAGCTATAGTGGATATTGTTGCAATGAACACTGGGGTGCAGGTGCCAGTTCTTTTCACTACGTCTCTATTTTTGTGGTAAAAGCCCTGTAGTGCAATTGCTGTGTCTTACGGTAACTTTACTTTTAACTTCTTGAGGAAACCCCATATGTTTTCCAGAGGGGCTGTTACAGTATGCATTACCACTAGGAGTGTAGGAGGGTTCTCCATTCTCTGCATCCTCACCAACATTTGTCATTTCATGTCTTGTTAAATTTAGACATTCTGCCTGGTGTGATAGGACACCTCAGTGTGGTTTAGATTTGTGTTTCCCAGAAGCCATGTGATATGGAGCATTTATGCATATATCTGTTGGTTACATGTGTGTCATCATTGGAGAAATGTCTGTTCATATTTTCACCCATGTCTAGACCTTACATTGGGTTATGGCCCTGAAGCCTGGAAGATGCAATCAGCCAAAACTGTGGAGAACTTCACAAGGTCTGAGTTAAAATGGAGTTTTAGGGTGTGTATGAAGCTCAGGGATTGTGTTCAGAGGGTGGATGAAAGTGTAGGTTCACTGATATTGTCTCAGGTTCTCATTCAGATTTCTCATGCTCTGAATCCAGTCTGGAGTAAAAAAGGGAATTTCCTTTTGTGTGGCAGCCTGATCCTCTGGTTTTGCTGAAGTGTTCCCAATGCCTGGGGCTTGGGATCCAGGCCTCTACATATGGACCTCTCAGAACCACAAATAGGGTTAGGACCTAGGAGCATGGAAGGTCTGAACTGCCAACCCTGTGGTGAGCATCCTGGAGGGCTGAGTTGAGGGCATGGGTTAGGTTGAATGTCTAGCTCAGGGTTTCAATCCATGAAGCTCTTGAAAGTGGGAGTTCACTGGGATGGAAACAGATGGGCCTTTAGATTTCTACTGACCTATATACTTATTGGAGTCCATTATGGAAAGATTTCCTTTTGGGTGGGAGGCTGAGTCCTCTGGTATTGCAAAGGCATCCCCAAATCCTGGGGTTTTGGAGCCCACCCTTGATGGATGGATACCCGAAGATCCAACCTAGAGATAGGGATGGGTTAGGGTCAAGGGGCATTGCAGGCCCAGTCAGCTGACTGTGTGTGTGGTTCCTAGAGGCTGGAATTAAAGATGAGTGTTCCAGGTCAGGTCAGGCAGAGGGTTTGTGGCCAAGAGTCTTCTGAGAGTGGGGGTTTGCTGGGATAGGCTCAGATGGGCAGGCATTTATCCTGCTTTGAATATTTTCTAGAGGTCTACATGGCACACTTTCCTCCTGTGTGTTAGGCTGAGTCCTGTGGTATGGCTAAGGTGACCCCAGTCCCTGGGGCAGGGGCCCAGGCCCCTAGGAATGGAATGCTCAGAACACAAACTAAGCTTCATTTAGGGTTTAGGAACATGGCAGGCCCAATCTAACGGTGGTGTGGCAAGCTATCCAGAGGGCTGAGTATAGAGTGATGGGTAGAGTGTCAGCTTCAGGTTTGTGTCCAGGGAACTGCTGACTCTGGGTGAACTCAGTGGTGCATGATAGATTTCTCCTGCTCAGAATCCTTTGCAGAGTTCCAAATGGTATAGTTTCCTTCTGGGTGGCAGGCAGAGATCTCAGATATTGCTCAGGTGTCCCCATCTGTGGGACTTGGGCGCCAGTCCTCTGGGGACAGAAGCCTGAAAACCCAATCTAGGGTTAGGGTTAGGTCCCAGGAATATGACAGGCCTGATCTGCTGGTGTTGTGCAGAGCTCTCAAGGGGATTAAGTGCAGAACATGGGTCAGGCTGAGTCAGGCTCCGGGTAGGTGTCCATGGGGTTGCAGAAGATGAGGGTGGCCATAGGGGGGGAAGGCAGATTTCTTCTGCTCTGAGTCCTTGGCAGAGTTCCAATGCTACTGTTTCCTTCTGGGTAGAAGGCAGAGTCCTCTGGCATTTCTCAGGGGACCCACATATGTGGGGCTTTGGTAACCTGTATTCTGGGGACACAAGACAGAGAATGCACCTAAGTTTAGGTTAAGGCTGAGAGTCATGTCAGGCCCAATCTGCCACCTGAGAGGAGCGACCTGGGGAGCAGAGTTGAGGACATGGGTCAGTGTGAGTATTAGGATCCAGGTAGTGTATAGGGTGTTGCTGAAAGTGGGATAGCCTCAGGGGGCCAGGAAATATTCTGGTATAGTTCAGGTATAACCCATCAGTGGGGCTTTGGTGTTGATCCTCAGAGGACAGAAGGCTGAAAACACAACCTAGGGCTAGGGATAGGGCATAGGGGCATGGCTGGCCTGATCTGCCAGTGCTGAGGCGGGATGTCTGGAGCACTGAGTTGAGGGCCAGGGTCAGGTGGTGCATTACGCTCTGGGTTTGTGCCTGGGGGACTGCCGAAGGTGGAGGTGGCTTCAGGGGGCATGCAGGTTTCTCCCATTCTGAGGGTTCTGTGCAGCTCCAAACAGAGCGGTTTCCTCCTGGGTGGCAGATGGAGTCCTGGGTTGGGGCTCAGGGGTCCAAATACGGAGGAATTGGGGGCCCAGCCTCTGGGGATGAAGACTGAAAACCCAACTTAGGGTTAAGGTTAGGGCCAGCAGCATGGTAGGCCCAATTTGCTGGCACTGAGGAGGGATCCCAGGGGGCTGAATTGAGGGCAGGGGTCAGGTGGCATGACAGCATCCAGGTTTGTGGCCTGGGGTCGCTGAAGGAGGGGGGTGTGCTCAGGGAGGAATGCAGTTTCTCTGACTCTGGGTGTTCTACTCAGCTTCAAATGGCACAGTTTCCTCCTGGGTGGAAGGCAGGCTGAGTGTCAGCCTCCGCATTTGTGGCCCAATGGTGTGCAGAAGGTGGGGGATGGCCTCAAGTGTGGCATGCAGGTTTCTCTCACTCTGAGGATTTGGCACAGCTCCAAACAACATGGTTTCCTCCTGCATGGTGGACAGAGTCCTGGGGTGTCACTCAGGGGTCTTTAATCTTGGGGTCTTGGGGTCAGGCCTCTCGGGATGGAAGCCTGAAAACCCAAATTAGGGATAGGGTTAGGGCCTGGGGCATGGCAGACCTGATACTCCAGTGCTGAGGCAGGAGCCCTGGTGCACTGAGTTGAGGCTGGATGTCAGACGGTGCATTAGCCTCTGGGTTTGTGTCCAGGCATTCTCATTACCTGGGGTGACCTCAGGGGTGCTTGGAAGTTTCTCCAGCTCTGAGGGTTCAGCGCAGCTCCAAACAGTGCAGTTGTGCCCTGTGTGGCAGGCTGAGTCCCAGCATGAGTATCAGGCATCCTCAATCTGGCAGACTTAAGGACCAGACATCTGGGCACAGAAGCCTGTACACCCCTCCTAAGTTTAGGGTTAGGACCTAGGGGCATGGCAGGCCCGATCTGCCAGCACTGAGGCATGATCCCCTTGGGGCTGAGTTGAGGGCATATGTCAGGCGGTGTCTCAGAATCCTGGTTTGTGGCCAGGGGGCTGCAGAAGGTGGGGGGTCACTTCCGTGGGGTATGCAGGTTTCTCCCTCTCTGAGGATTCAGTGCAGCTTCAAATGGCACAGCTTCCTACCACATGGGAGGCTGAGTCCTGGGGTGTCAGTCAGGCGTCCTTAATGAGGCTGGTTTGGGGGCCAGGTCTTTTGGGATAGAAGCCTGAAAACCCAAACTAAGATTAGGGTTAGGGCCTAGGGGCATGGCAGGTTCTACCTGCCAGTGCTGAGGCAGGTTCCCAAGTAGGCTGAGTTGAGGATGCATGTCTGGAGGTGCATCAGATTCCAGGTTTGTGTCCAGAGGTTCCACAGAAGCTGGGGTGGCCTCAGGGGGTCATACAGGTTTCTCCCATTCTGAGGGTTCTGTGTAGCTCCAAGCAGCAGAGTTGTGCCCTCAGTGGGAGGCAGAATTCTGGTGAGTCTCAGGGGTCCTCAATCTGGCTGGGTTGTGGGCCAGGCCTCTGGGCATAGTAGTCTGTACACCTCACCTAGGTTTAGGCTTCGGGCCTAGGGGCATGGCAGGCCTGATCTGCCATTTCTGAGACATGCTCTGCTCAGGGTCAAGTTGAGGATTTGTCAGTCATTGCATCAGGGTCTGTTTTTGTGCCTGGGGGGGCCACCGAATGTGGTGGTGGCTTTACAAGGGCTTGCAGCTTTCTCTCACTCTGAGAGTTTGGCACAGCTCCAAATGGTTTGGTTTGCATGGCATTGTGGGCTGAATTCTGGGGTGTTACTCAGAGGTCCTTAATATGGGGGGCTTTTGGGACAGGCCTTTAGGGTGGAATCCTGAAAACCCAAACTGCGTTTAGCGTTAGGGCCTAAGGGCATGGCAGGCCAGATCTGCTGGTGCTGAGGCGGGCTCCCTGGTGGGCTGAGTTGAGGGAGGGCATCATGCAGTGCCTCAGTCTCTGGGTTGGAGACCATGGGGGCCACCGAAGGTGGGCGTGGCCTCAGGGAGTCATGCGGGTTTCTCCTGCTCTGAGGGTTGGGCGCAGCTCCAATGGCACAGTTTCCATCTGGGTCGCAGGTGGATTCCTGGGGTGTGGCTCTGGGGTCCTCAATCTGGAGGTCTTGGGGGATAGGCTCCTGCAGATGGAAGCCTCAAAACCCAACCTAGGGCATGGCTGACCTGATCTGAAATCGCTGAGACCGGCACTCCAGGGGGCTGAGTAGAGTGAGGGTTTGGCCATGTTTGCACCTGGATTTTAGATTGCTTTCTCATGGGGTTTGGGCCGCGACCGCCTGAGATCATGGGCCAGGCCCAGGTGGCTCCCCTGTAGGTCCGCGCTGCCAGAAGCCGTTTCACTGGGGGATTTTCTGGCCAATTTTCGTGAGCTTTATGCCCAAATGGATATTGAGTTGGGCAAGAAGCTCATGAGAATTGGCCGACATTGGGAGGCAATTTGGGATGCACTCACACCCGCTGTTTAGAGTGCTTTCTCCCTAGGTGCACGTTGCGACCATCCAGGAATTTGGACTGGTCCCAAACGGCTCCCCTGCAGTCCCTAGCTGATGGGAGATTTCCAGGAGTAGAGTTGAGGGAGGGTATCAGGCTGAGAATGAGGCTCCATATTTGTGGCCCGTTTGGGTGCTGAAGGTGGGGTGGCTTCAGGAGGGTATGAAGGTTTCTCCCCATCTGAGGGTTTTCTGCAGCTCAAAACAGTACTCTTTCCTCCTTTGTGGCAGTGGAGTCCTGGGGTGCAGCTCTGGGGTTCCCAATCTGGAGGGCTTGGGGGCCAGGTCTCTGGGGATGTAAGCCTGAACACCCAACCTAGGGTTAGGTTTAGGTCCTAGGGGCATGGCACACCCATTCTGCCAGTGCTGAGGCTGGCCACCCAGGGGACTGAGTAGAGGCCAGGATGCCAGCATTCTGGGGCAATTCTGAGCACGTGTGCATCTGGAGTTTAGATTATTTCTGGCGAGGTTTGGGCTATGAGCCCTCGGGACAATGGCCCAGATCCAGGCAGCTTCTCTGAGGGCTCCCGGCTCTGGATGCGAGTTCAAAGGAGGTTTCTGGCCAATTCACATGAGATTTCTGCCCAAATCAATATTGATTTGGGCAGAAATTTTGTGAGAATTGGCCGGCATTGTGGAGCGATTGTGGTCACGTGTGCTCCTAGTGTTTGGATTGCTTTGTCGCTAGGTTTGCGTAGCAGCTACCGGTGACCGTGGGCTGGGCCCGCACGGGTCCCTGATAGCCCACCCTGATGAGGGCAGACTTGAGGATGGGGGTCAAAGTGAACACCAGGCACTGGTTTTGTGGCCTGTGAGGGCTGTGAAAGTGGTGGTGGCCGCAGGAGGCTTGCAGTTTTTGCCTGCTCTGAGGCTTTTGCGCAGCTCCAAAAGTCACAGTCTCATCCTGGGTGGCAAGCATAGTCCTGTGGTCTGTCTCAGGGGTCCACAGTCTGGAGGGACAGTACCACTGTGGCTTGAGACCTGTGAGGCATTGTGAGCTGCATTAGGAGACTCATGTCAGTTCATGAGTCACAGATGAGATTGACTTGGTGTGTGTTTTGAAAATAGAATGTGTTCCTTCATCTAACAGTGTTTATTCCATTGGGCCTAGGCTGTGGTGGAATGGCAGGCATCTAGACTTATGTGGCTGTTTGAGGTCAGATAGTGACTTGGATGATGTCTTTCCCTTTGTCGAAGTTGATGTATCCTAAGGGATTCATCTTTCCATCCAAAGAGTTCCAATGAGGGCAGAGGGAACATTCAAAATGATTCCGAGGAGCCTTGGATGATTTAAAAGAGAAACTTGACCTTCTAGTTTCACTAAGTGGACCATCTAGGTAGCTGGACAGCCGTGTTTTCTCTGCAGTTTCATGGATGGTGAAGTCAGAAGGAGAGTCTTTGGGAATTCCTGTGGATAGAGGCATTCTGGTGGCTTCAAGGGGCTTGGCGTCAGGATCCCTGGGGTGAATTTCTGTGGCTGCTTGCCTGACACTTGGTGAGTCAGGTTATCCCACAGGTTTTCCATTTCCTCCTAGGGACTTGCAGGCAGGTAACGTTCTGCTTAAAGCGGAACCCTCCTGCACTGTCGGCGGGCATGCAGGTTGTTGCAGCCTCTTTGGAAAAGAGTATGGAGGTTCCTCCAAAAGCTAAAATCTGAACAACCCTAGACCCAGCAATTTCACTCCTAGGTATTTATCCAAAGGACACAAAAATGCGCATTCAATGGGGGTACAAGCACTGTGATGTTTATACCAGCATTATCAACAATAGCAAAACAATGGAGGGAGTCCCAATGTCCATTCACTGAAGAATGGAGAAAGAAGATGTGAGAGATCTATCTATCTATCTATCTATCTATCTATCCATCCATCCAATGGAATAGAACCCAGCCTCAAAAATAATGAAATCTTGCCATCTGCAAGGATGTGAAAGGATCTAGAGTGGATTAAGGTAAGCAAAATCAGTAAGAAAAGACCAATGGCCTATGATTTGTCTCCTATGGAATTTTAGAAAGAAAACAGATGAACATAGTGAGGGGAGAAGGATAGGCCAATGAGGGAACAGTCTCAGCCTTAGAGCACAAACCAGGGGTTGCTAGAGGGCAGGGGTGTGGGGGAGGAGAGTTAAATGCGTGACGGCTATTAGGGAGAGTACTTGTTGTGATGAGCTCTGGGTATTCTATGCAGGTGAGGAATCATGAAATCCTACCCCTGAAGCAAAGGACTGAACACTGCATGGAAACAAATTGGAATTGAAGTCAAGGAAGGAAAGAAGACCATGTTCTCCTTCATGAGGAGTGAGGTAAAAATGGAGAGATTTTCGCTCTCCTGTTCTGTCAATGATCATTTTCAAACACACTATGGTACGATACACTAGTTTCTATTTGCATAAGGAGCCCTCAGAAAGCTGCCAGGAAGATTCAGATGTCAGAGCATGTCCATGTTCCATTGATATATTCCTTCCAGTCTGCCCAGGTATAAAGGTAAGTGGAGAGAAATATGGAAAGGAGGTGTTAAGCATTCAGGGGGTAGCCTTCCCCCTTTCTCATGAATGCCTGGGCCAGTGTAAATTGAGAAGAAGGAGGGGGGAATCCCAGAGCTTTGCCGCAGACAGGGGAGATCTAGGTCTGCCTAGAGCTGACGGGGTTGCTGAGGAGAGACGAGCTAGTGGCGTGGCAGGCCGGAACTGCTGGTGCTGAGGTGGGTTCCCCGAGGGGCTGAGTCGAGAATGGGGGTCAGGTGGTGCATCAGGCTCTGGGTTTTAACTGGGGAGCTGCACAATGTGGGGGTGTTCTCATGTGGGCATGCAGGTTTCTCCAGCTCTGAGGGTTCTGCACAGCTCCAAATGGACTGGTTTCCTGCTGGGCGGCAGTGGACTCCTACAGTGTAGCTCCAGGGCTCCCAATCTAGAAGGCCTGGGGACGGACCCCTGGGGAAGGAAGCCTGAAAACACAACTTAGGGTTAGGTTTAGGGCCTAGGGGTATACAGATCTGATATGCCAGTTGAGGCAGGCTCCATGGTGGGCTGAGTTGAAGGTGGGCCTCAGGTGGCATGTCAGACTCTGGGTTTGTGTCCAGGGGTGCCACAGAAGCTGAGGGTGCCTCAGGCGACATGCAAGTTTCTCCCGCTCTGTGGGTTCTGCACAGCTCCAAATGGACACATTTCACTCTGGGCCCCTGGTGGAATCCTGAGGTTGAGTCTCAATGGTCCCCAGTCTGGAAGGCTTAGGGGCCAGGGCTCTGGGCATGGAGGCCTGTACACCACACCTAGGGTTAGGTTTAGGGCCTCGGGGCATGGCAGGCCTGATATTCTGATGAGGAGGTGGGCTTTCTGCTGGGCTGACTTGGGGGCAGGCATCAGGCAGCATGTCAGAGTCTGGGTTTGTGTCCAGGGGCTGTAGCAGCTGGGGGTGGCCTCAGGGTGGCATGCAGGTTTCTCCTTGTCTGAGAGTACTGCACAGCTACAAATGGCATGGTTTTCTTCTGCGTGGTGGGCACAGTCCTGAGGTGTCACTCAGGTGTCCTTAATCTGTGGGGCTTGGGGGCCAGGACTTTTTGGATGGAAGCATGAAAACCCAAACTAGGGTTAGGGTTAGGGCCAAGGGGAATGGCAGGCCCGATCTGCTGGCACTGAGGCGGGAACCCTGGGGGTGAGACAAGGACAAGTTTCAGGCGGGGAGTCAGAGTCCAGGTTGAGGGAAGGGGTCCGGCTGAGGGTCTGCTTCCGTGTTTGTGGCCCGCTGGAGTGCTGAAGGT